>NC_092127.1:113440356-114666433 GCF_043159975.1 Macaca nemestrina | reverse complement strand
AGAGGGACATTGAGGCTGCCCAGGCAGTCCTGGGGTAATTGTGGCATCATCCCCCGGAGGCCAGTGCCTTTCTGGCAGCCCTGGCAACAGGCCCCAGGGGATCATGGAGTCCCTGGCTTTCACCCAGGGTGCATGTCTCTCCTATGGGGGGGACCCCAAAGTGGCAAGAAGTCCCCCAGTGTTGGTGACAGGATGCCAGGCTTTCAGGGAAATTTTGAGTCAGCCCAGGAAAAAAAAAATACAAGACCAAGGAGGAGGCTATTGTTCTTTCCTGGAGGGCAGTGCCTTCTCGGAAGCCCCTGCACTGTGACCGGGGGGTTGTGGAGTCCCTGGTTTTCACCCAGAATGCACGTCTCCCCTTCAGGGGACACACCAAAGTGGCAAGAAATCCCCTGGGGGATGGGGACAGGAAGCCAGACTTTCAGGGGGACTTTGAGGCAGCATGGGGCAAAAAGGCAGTGAGGCCGAGGAGGAGGCTGGGGTCCTCCTCCGGAGATCAGTGCCTTCCCAAATGCGCTGTGCCGGGCGGTTCTTGGAGTCCCTTGCTTTCACCCGGGGTATCTGTCTCCCTGACATAGTGTACCCCAAAGCGGCAAGAAATCCTGTGGGAGACGAAAACAGGACACCAGGCTTTCAGGGAAATGTTGAGGCAGCCCAGGGAACAAAGGGCCAAGGAGGAGGCTGGGGTTGTACCCCGGAGGGCAGTGCCTTCCCCATAGCCACTACACTGGGCCTCGGGGGTCATGGAGTCCCTTGCTTTCACCCAGGGTGTATGTTGTCCCCATGGGGTGAACTCCAAAGGGGCAAGAAGTCCCCCAGAGGACAGTGACAGGACGCCAGGCTTTTAGGGGGATGTTGAGGCAGCCCAGAGAAAAAGCAGTGAGGCCTAGGAAAAGACTGGGGTTATCCTTTGAGTCCACTGCCTTCTTGGCAACTCCTGATCCTGGCCAGGTGGGGTAGGGGAGTCCCTGGCTTTCACCCAAGCTGCGTATCTCCCCCACAGGGGACACGCTAAAGTGGCAAGAAGTCCCCTGAAGGACAGGAACAGGATGCCAGTCTTTCAGGGGAATGTCGAGGCAGTGAAAGCTGTGCAAAAAGCGGCAAGGCCAACAAGGAGGCTGGGGTCCACCCTGGAGGCCAGTGCCTTCCCAGTAGCCCATGCTCCAGGCTGGGGTAGAGGTCATGGAGTCCCTGGCTTTCACCCAGGGTGCATGTCTACCCCACAGAGGGCACCCCAAAGTGGCAAGAAGTCTTCCAGGTTATGGGTACAGAATGCAAGGCTTTCAGGGGAAAGTTGAGGCACCCCAGGGAAAAAAGCAGCGAGGCTGAGGAGGCCAGGGTCATCCCTGGAGGCCAGTGCCTTTCCGGCAGCCCCTGTGCCAGGTCCAGGGGCATCGTGGAGTCTGTGGCTTTCACCCAGAGTGTGTGTCTCCCACATGGGTAGCACCCCAAAGGGGCAAGAATTCCCCAGGGGATGAGGACAGGATGCCAGGCTTTCAGAAGGACGTTGAGGCAGTCCGGGGAAAAAAAAAGGCAAGGCCGAGGAGAAGGCTGTCGTCCTTTCCTGGAGGCCAGTGCCTTCCCACAGCCCCTGCGCCAGTCCCAGGGGAGTTGTGGAGTCCCAGGTCTTCACCCAGGGTGCGTGTCTCCCCAACGGGGGGCACTGCAAAGTGGCAAGAAGGCCCCCGGGGGATGGGGACAGGATGCCAGACTTTGAGTGAGGGATACCTTGAGGCAGCCCGGGGAAAAAAGCAGCGAGGCCAAGGAGGAGGCTGGGGTTTTCCCCCTGAGGCCAATGCCTTCCCAGCAGCTCCTGTGCCAGGCCATGGGGTGTCGCGGTGTCCCTGGCTTTCACCCATGGTGTGTTTCTCTCCCAATGGGGGCACCACAAAGTGGCAAGAATTTCCTCGGGGGAAGAGGACAAAACATCAGACTTTCAGGAGGATATGGAGGCAGCCCGGATAAAAGCGGGGAGTCTGAGGAGGAGGCTGGCATCATAAGTCCAGTGCCTTCCCGGAAGCCCCTGCGCCTTGCCAGGGGACTCCTGGGGTCCTTGGCTTGCACCCAGGGTGCATGTCTCTCCCACGGGGGGCACCCTGAAGTTTCAAGAAGGCCCCCAGGGGATGGGGACAAGATGTCAGGCTTTCAGGGGGACATTGAGGCTGTCCAAGGATAAAAGTGGTGAAGCTGAGAAGGATGCTGGAGTCATCTGCCAGCAGCCAGTGCTTTGACGGCAGCCCTTGCCCCAGGCACGGGGGCTCATGGGGTCCCTGACTTGCACCCAGGGTGCGGGTCTCCCCCATGGGGAACAGCCCAAAGTGACAAAAAGTCCCTCGGGGGACAGCGACAGGACTCCAGGCTTTCAAGGGGATGTTGAGGCAGCCTGGGGAACAAAGCGGCAAGGCGTAGGAGTATGCTGGTTGGTCCCACAGAAGTCATTGCCTTTCTGGCAGCATCTGCACTGGTTTCATGGGGCTCGTGGGGTCCTTGGCTTTCACCAGGGTGCATGTCTATCCCATAGGTGGGGAGCCCAAAGCAGCAAGAATGCCCCTGGGAGACAGGGACAGGACACCAGGCTTTCAGCGGTACCTTGAGGCAGCCCGAGAAAAAAAGGCGGTGAGGCTGAGGAAGAGGCTGGGGTTCCTCCCCCGGAGGCCAGTGCCTTCCCGACAGCTTCTGCGCCAGGCCTCGGGGGCTCATGTGGTTCCTGGCTTGCAACCAGGTTGCATGTCTTTCCCACGGTGGTGTGGGGGGTACTACAAAGTGGCAAGCAGGCCCCCGGGAGATGGGGACAGGACGCCAGACTTTCAGGGGGACGTTGAGGCAGCCCATGGAAATAAGCAGCGAGGCCAAGGAAGAGGCTGGGGTGGACCTTTGGAGGCCAGTGCCTTCCCAGCATACACTTCCTGGGGCCTGGGAGCCTCATGGGGTCCTTGACTTGCACCCAGGGTGTGTGTCTCCTTTGTGCGGGGCACTACAAAGTGGCAAGAAAGTCCCTGAGGGACGGAAACAGAACACCAGGCTTTCGGAGGGACATTAAGGCATCCTGGGGAATAAAGCGTACAGGTTGAGGAGGCTGGGGTCTTCCCCAAAGACCAGTGCTATCTTAGCAGCACCTAGGCTGGGCATGTGGGGCTCGTGAGGTCCCTGGCTTGCAATGAGGGTGTGTGTGTCTCCCATGGGGAGCACAGCAAAGTGACAAGAAGGCCCCTGAGGGATGAGGACAAAATGCCAGGCTTTCAGGGGGATGTTGAGGCAGCCCGGGGAAAAAAGCAGCGAAACCGAGGAGGAGATTGGGGTCCTCCCCTGGTTGCCAGTGCCTTCCCGCCAGGCCCTGCGCCTGGTCCGGGAGCACGTGGGGTCCCTGGGTAGCACACAGGGTGTGTGTCTCCTTCACGGGGGTCACCCCAAAGCCTCAAGAAGGCTTCCAGGGAACAGGCGAAGTGCGACAGACTTTCAGTGATACGTTGAGGCAGCCTGAGGACAAAAGCAGAGAGGCAAAGGAGAATGCTGGGGTCCTCTCTCGAAGGCCAGTGTCTTCCCAGCAGCCCTTGTGCTAGGCCTAGGGGGCTCATGGGGGTCCCAGGCTTGCACCCAGGGTGCATGTCTCTCCCATGGGGGGCAACCCAAAGCTACAAGAAGTCCCCCAAGGGACAAAGACAAGATGCCTGGCTTTCAAGGTGACATTGAGGCAGCCCAGAGAAAAAAGTATTGAGGCCGAGGAGGAGGCTGGTGTCATCCCACAGAGGCCAGTGCTTTCCTGGCAGTACCTGCGCTGATCCCGGGGAGCTCGTGGGGTCGCTGGCTTGCACCCAGGGTGCGTGTCTGTTCCATGGGGGCACTCTAAATGGCAAGAAGGCCCCTAGAGAAGGGGATAGGATGCCAGGCTTTCAGGAGGACTTTGAGGTGACCTGAGGATAAACATGGTGAGGCCGAGGAGGAGGCTGGGGTCCTCCCTCCAAGGCCAGTACCTTCCCAGCAGCCCATACGCCGAGACCGGGGGTCTAGTGCAGTCCCTGGCTTGCACCCAGAGTGCATGTCTCTCCCACTTGGGGCACAACAAAGCAGCATGAAGCCCCCCTGGGGATGGGGACAGGACCCCAAGCTTTCAGGCGAATGTTGAGGCAGCTGAAGGAAATAAGCGGCGAGGCCAGGGAGGAGGCTGCAGTCCTCCCCCAGAGGAAAGTCACTACCCAGCAGCACCGGCCCCAGGCAAGGGGGGCTCATGCTGTCCCTGACTTGTACCCAGGATGCGTTTCTCTCACAGGGGGGCACCCTAAAGCAGCAAGAAGTCCCCCGAGTGATGAAGACAAGATGCCCCACTTTCAGGGGGACGTTGAGGGAGCCCGGGGAAGAAAGCATTGAGACTGAGGAGGAGGCTGAGGTCATCCAACTGAGGCCAGTGCCTTCGCGGCAGCACCTGCGCTGGTCCCGGGGAGCTCGTGGGGTCCCTGGCTTTCATCCAGGGTGTGTGTCTCTCCCATGGGATGCAGCCAAAAGTGTCAAGATGGTCACCAGGGGACGGGGCCAGGATGCCAAGCTTTCAGGGGGACATTGAGGCAGCCTGGAGAAAAAAGCAGCAAGGCCGTGGAAGGGACTGGGGTCCTCCCTTGGAGGCCACTGCCTTCCTGGGAGCTTCTGCACCTGGCCTGGGGGACTTGTGTGGTCCCTGGCTTGCACCCAGGGGGCGTGTCTCTCTCATGGGAGACACCCCAAAGTGGCAAGAAGACCCCAAGGTGATGGATGGGGACAGACACCAGGCTTTCAGGAAGACATTGACGCAGCCCATGAAAACAAGTTGCAAGGCCGAGGAAGAGGCTGAGGTGGTACTCTGAAGGTCCGTGTTTTTCCAGCAGCCCCTGCACAGGGCCCGGGGGCCTAATGGGTCCCTGGCTTGCACCCAGGGTGCGTGTTTCTCCCACAGGGTCACCCCAAAGTGGCAAGAATACCCCAGAGGGTCAGGGACAGAACAGCAGGCTTTCAGAGGGACATTGAGGCAGCCCAGGGAATAAAGCATCCAGGCCGAGGAAACTGGGGTCTTTTCCCGGGGGCCAGGGCAATCCTGGCAGCCCCTGCACCAGGCCTGTGGGGCTCATGGGGTCCCTGGTTTGCACCCAGGGTGCATGACTCTCCCATGTGGGGCACCGCAAAGTGGCAAGAAGGTCCCTGGAGGATGGGGACAGATGCCAGTCTTTCAGGAGGATGTTGAGGCGTCCTGGGAGGAAAAAGCCACAAGGCCGAGGAGGAGGTTGGGGTCCTCCCCTGGTGGCCAGTGCTTTCCTGAAAGCCCCTGAGAAGGGGCCGGGGGACTCGTGGGGTCCCTGACTATCACCCAGGGGGCATATCTCTCCCACGGGGGGCACCCCAAAGTGGCAAGAAGGTCCTCGGGGGATGGGGATAGGAAGCCACTCTTTTGGGGGGCTCTGAGGCAGCCCAGAGAATAAAGCTTTGAAGCCACGGAGGCCAGTGCCTTAACAAAAGTCCCTGGGCTAAGTCCAGCTGGCTTACGGGGTCCCTAGTTTGTACCCAGTGTGCATGTCTCTTTCATGGCATGCACCACGAACCCACTAGAAGGATCCCGGTGGATGGGGACGGGATGCCAGACTTTCAGGAGGAGGTTGAAGCAGTCCAGGAGAAAAAGTGGCGAGCCAAGGAAGAGACTGGGGTCGTTCCCCAAAGGCCAGTGCCTTCTCCGCAGCTGCTGTGCTGGGTCTGGTGGTTCTAGGCATCCCTGACTTGCACCTGGAATACGTGTCTCTGTCAAGTGGGGAACCTCTAAGTGGCAAGAAGGCTCATAGGGGATGGAGACAGGATGCCAGGCTTTCAGGGGGACGTTGAGGCAGCCCATGGAAATAAGCTGCAAGGCCAAAGAAGAGGCTGGGGTGGTTCCCTGGAGACCACTACCTTTTTGGTAAATCCTACTTGGGGCCCAGGGGCCTCGTGTGGTCCCTGGCTAGCATCCAGGGTGCATGTCTCTTCCACAAGGGGCACTCCAAAGCAACAATAAGGCCCCTGGGGAACAGGGACAGAATGCCAGGTTTTCAGGGCAACATTGAGGCAGCCCGGGGAGAAAATTGGAGAGGTAGAGGAGGAGGTTGAGGTCCTCCCTCAAAGGCCAATGTCTTCCCAGCAGCCTCTGCGCCACACCCAGAAAGCTTGTGGGGTGTCTGGCTTGCACCCAGGGATGCATTTCTCTCCAACGGGAGATAACCCATAGTGTCAAGAAAGCCTGGGGGGACCAGGACAGGAGGCCAGGCGTTCAGGGGCACGTTTAGGTAGCCCAAGGGGAAAAACAACGAGGCGGTGGAGGAGGCTGCAGTCATCCCCTGCAGGCCAGTGCCTTAATGGCAGCCCCTGCTTCGGTTCCAGGCAGCTCTTGGGGTCCCTGATTGGTACCATGTGTCTCTTTCACGGTGGGCACCACACAGCCACAGGAAGGACCATGGGGATGTGGACAGAACACCAGGTTTTCAGGGAGACATTGAGGCAACCCAGGGAGGAAAGCTTCAAGTTCAAGGAAGAGTCTGGGGTCTCCTTCCACAGGCCAGTGCCTTCCTAGCAGCCTCTGTGCTGGGTTGGGGGGTTCGTGTGGTCCCTGGCTTGGAGACAGGGGCTGTGTCTCTTCCGGGGGGCACCCCAAAGTGGCAAGAAGGCACCGGCAAATGGGGACAGGATGCCAGGCTTTCAGGGAAACACTGAGACAGCCCGGGGAGAAAAGTGGAGAGGCAGAGGAGGAGGCTGGGGTTCTCCCCAGAAGGCTAGTGTCTTCTTGGCAGCCCCTACGCCGAGCCTGGGGGGCTCGTGGGGTCACTGGATTGCACCCAGGGTGCCTGTCTCTCTCACGAGGGTCAACCCAAAGCGGCAAGAAAGCTTCCAGAGGATGGGGACAGGACGCCAGGCTTTCAGGGGTACGTTTAGGCAGCCTCGGGAGAAAAGCAGCAAGGCCAAGGAGGAGGCTGGTATTCTCCCTCGGAATCCAGTGACTTAACAGTCCTTGCGCCGGGTCTGGGTGGCTCGTGAGGTCCCTGTTTTGTACCCAGTGTGCATGTCTCTCATGTGGTGGGCACCACAAAGTCACAAGAAGAACCCCGGCGGACAAGGTCAGGATGCCAGGCTTTCAGGGGGACGTTGAGGCAGCCCAGGGAGAAAAGCGGCGAGGTGGAGGAAGAGGCTAAGGTTGTCCCCTAGAGACCAGTGTCTTCCCGGCAGCTTCTGCATGGGGCCAGAGGGCTCATGGTGTCCCAGGCTTGCACTCTAGGTGAGTGTCTCTCCCACAGGATGTACCCCAAAGCAGTAAGAAGGCCCAAGGGAGACGGGGACAGGATGCCAGGCTTTTGGGGAGGCATTGAGGCAGCCCATGGAAATGAGCAGCGAGGCTGAGGATGAGGCTGGGGTAGGCCCCCTGAGGCCAGTGACTTCCCAGCAGACCCCATATGAGGCCTGGGAGCCTCATAGGATCCCTGGCTTGTGGCCAGGGTGCATATCTCTACCACAGGGGCACCCCAAAATGGCAAGAAGGACCCCAAGTGATGAGGACAGAACACCATGCTTTTGGTGGGATGTTGAAGCAGCCTAAGGAATAAAGCATCAAGGCTGATGATGCTGGGGTCCTTTTTCTGAGGCCCATGCCTTAATGGCAGCCCCTGCACCAAATCCGCATGGCTCGTGTGGTCCCTGGTTTGTACCCTGTGTACGTGTCTCCTTCACAGTGGGCACTCCAAAGGGGCAAGAAGGCCCAGAGAGAAGGAGACAGAAGGCCAGGCTTTCAGAGGGATGTGTGGCAGCCCAGGGAATAAAGTGTCAGGGTCGATGAGGCTGGGGTCTTTTCCCGGAGGCCAGTGCTATCTTGGCAGCCCTTGCGCTGGGCCTGTGGGGTGCATGGGATCCCTGGCTTGCACCCAGCATTCATGTGTCTCCAAAAGGGGGCACCACAAAATGGCAAGAAGACCCCCAGGGCATGGGACAGGACGTCAGGCCTTCAGTGGGACATTGAAGCAGCTAGGGAAGAAAAGAGGAGAGGCAGAGGAGGGAGCTGGGGTCCTTCCACAAAGGCCAGTGTCTTCCTGGCAGCCCCTGCGCTGAGCCCCGGGGGCTTGTGGGGTCCCTGGCTTGCACCCAGGGTGTGTGTCTTTCTCATGGGGGGCAAGCTAAACTGGCAAGAAAGCCTTTGGGGTATGGGGACAGGATGCCAGGTTTTCAAGGTTTTCAAGGGTATGTTTAGGCAGCCCCAAGAGAAAAGCAGTGAGGCCAAGGAAGAAGCTGGGGTCCTCCCCCAGAGGCCAGTGCCTTAATGGCACCAGGTCTGGGTGTCTCGTGGGGTCCCAAGTTTGTACCCAGTGTGCGTACCCAGTGTTTGTACAGCAGGCAGCACAAAACCTCAAGAAGGATGCCAGGGATGGGGACAGGATGCCAGGCTTTCAGGGGGATGTTGAGGCAGCCCAGGGAGAAAAGTGGCTAGACTGAGGAAGAGACTGGAGTCCTCTAACGTAGGCCAGTACTTTCCAGGCAGCCCGTGTGCTCGGTCCGGGGATCTCATGTGGTCCATGTCTTGCACCCAGGGTGCATGCCTCTCCCACGGGGGGCACACTGAACTGGCAAGAAGGCCCTCGGGGGATGGGGACAGGACACCAGTCTTTCAGGGGGATGTTGAGGAATCCCGGGGGAAAAAAATGGCGAGGCCGAGGAGGAGGCTGGGGTCTTCCTCTGGTGGCCAGTGCTTTCCCGGCAGCCCCTGCGAAGGGGCCGGTGGGCTCTTGGGGTCCCAGGCTATCACCCAGGGGGCGTGTCTCTCCCACAGGGGGCACCCCAAAGTGGCAAGAAGGTCCTCGGGGGATGGGGATAGGAAGCCAATCTTTTGGGGGGATGCTGAGGCAGCCCAAGGAATAAAACATCAAGGTCAATGACGCTGGTGTCCTTTTCCAGAGGCCAGTGCCTTAACAGAAGTCCCTGTGCTGGGTCTGGGTGGCTTATGGGGTCCCTAGTTTGTACCCAGTCTGCGTGTCTTTCACAGCATGCACCACAAACCTGCAAGAAGGACCCCAGTGGATGGGGACGGGATGTCAGACTTTCAGGGGGAGGTTGAGGCAGTCTGGGCAAAAAGTGGCGAGGCTGAGGAGGAGACTGGGGTCATTCCCCAGAGGCCAGTGCCTTCCCCGCTGCAGCTGCGCTGGGTCTGGGGGTTCTAGGCATCCCTGACTTGCACCCGGAATACGTGTCTCTGTCAAGTGGGACACCCCAAAGCGGCAAGAAGGCCTGTGGGGGATGGAGACAGGATGCCAGGCTTTCAGGGGGACGTTGAGGCAGCCCGTGGAAATAAGCTGCAAGGCCAAAGAAGAGGCTGGGGTGGTCCCCTGGAGGCCACTACCTTCCTGGCAGACTCTGCACAGGGCCCAGAGGACTTGTGTGGTCCCTGGCATGCGTATCTCTCCCACGGCGGGGTAACCCAAAGCAGCAAGAAGACCTCTGAGGGACGGGGACTGGACACCAGGCTTTCAGGGTACATTTAGGCAGCTCAAGGAGAAAAGTGGCAAGGCCGAGGAGGAGCCTGGGGATCTCCCCCAGAGGCCAGCGCCTTACTGGCAACCCTGTGTTGGGTCAGGGTAGCTCATGGGAACCCGTGTTGATACCCAGTGTGCTTGTCTCTCCCACCAGGGGCACCACAGAATGGCAATAAAGCCACTAGGGAACAGGGACAGGAGGCCAGGCTTTCAGGGGAACTTTGAGGTAACCCCGAGAAAAAGCAGCGAGGTCAAGGAGGAGGCTGGTGTCTTCCCCTGGAAGCCAGTGCTTTCCTGGTAGTCCCTGTGAGGGGCCTGGAATGCTCGTTGGGTCCCTGTCTTGCACCAAGGGTGCGTGTCCGTTCCACACAGGACACCCCAAAGCATCACGAAGGCCCTAGGGGACGGGGATAGGATGACAGGCTTCAGGGGGACATTGTGAAATGCTGGGGAAAATAATGGTGAGGCCAAGGAGGATGCTTGGGTTGTCCCCCAGAGGCCTGTGCCTTCTGGCAGCACCTGCGCTGGGCCCAAGGGGCTCATGGAGTCCCTGGCTCCCACCTAGGATGTGTGACTTTCTCACAGGTTGGACCCCTATGCGGCAATAAGCCTCATGTGGGACGGGGACAGGAAGACAGACTTTTAGGGGGATGTTCAGGCAGCCTGGGGAAAAAAGCCGTGAGGCAGAGGAGGAAGCTGGGATCCTCCTCCGGAGGCCCGTGCCTTCCTGGCAGCCCCTGCAGGGGCTCGTGGGGTCCCTGGCTTGCACTCAGGGTGCGTGTCTCTCCCATGAGGGGCTGCCCAAAGTGACAAGAAAGCCCCCGAGGGATGGGGACAGGATGCCAGGCTTTCAGGGGGACATTGAGGCAGCCCAAGAAAAAAGCAGCGAGGCTGAGGAGGCTGGGGTCCTCCCCTGGAGGCCAGTGCCTTCCTGGCAGGACCTATGTTGGGCCTGGCTGGCTTGTGGGGTCCCTGGCTTTCACCCAGGGTGCATGTTTCTCCCACAGGGCACATCAAAGTGACAAGAAGTCCCCAGGTGGACAGGCCAGGATGCCAGGCTTTCAGGGGGACATTGAAGCAGCCCATGAAAAAAAGTGGTGAGGCCGAGGAGGAGGCTGTGGTCCTTCCCAGGAGGCCAGTGCTGGGCCCAGGGAGCTCATGGAGTCCCTGGCTTGCACGCAGGGTGTTTCTCCCACAGGGGACACCCCAAAGTGGCAGGAAGTCTCCTGGGGGATGGAGACCGGATGACACGCTTCAAGGGGGAAGATGGATCAGCCCGGGGAATAAAGTGGCAAGGCCAAGGAGGCTGGCGTCCTCCCCTGGAGGTCAGTGCCTTCCCAGCAGCCCATGCGCCAGTCCGGGGGGCTCGTGGGGTCCCTGGCTTACACCCAGGTTGCGTGTCTCTTCAACTGGGGACACACAAACGTGACAAAAAGGCCAAATCAGATAGGACAGGATGCCAGGCTTTCATGGAGACGTTGAGGAATCCAGGAGAAAAAAGCGGCGAGACCAAATAGGAGGTTGGGGTCATCCCACGCAGGTCAGCGCCTTCCCGGCAGCCCCTACGACTGGCCCGGGGACTTGTGTGGTCACTAGCTTGCACCCAGAGTGCCTGTCTCCCCCACAGGGGCACCCCAAAGCAGCAAGAAGGCCTGAGAGGGAAGGGGATAAGACACCAGGCTTTCAGGGGTACATTAAGGCAGTCTGGGGAAAAAAGTGGCGAAGCCTTAAAAAAGGCTGGGGTCCTCCCCTGGAGGCCAGTGCCTTCCCTCCAGACCCTGCACTGAGCCCGGTGGGCTCATGGCATCCCTGGTTTTTATCCAGGGTGTGTGTGTCTCCCACGGGGTTCAGCCCAAAGTGACAAGAAGGCCCCAGGTGCATGGTGATAGGCTGCCAGGCAGTCAAGAGTATTTTGAGGCACCCCGGGGAAAGAATCCGCGAGGCCAAGGGGGAGGCTGTGGTTCTCCCCCATAGGCCAGTACCTTCGCGGCAGCCCCTGCACCAGGCCCTGAAGGCTCGTTGGGTCATTGGCTTACACGCATGGTGTGTGTCTCTCCCATGGGGACATCTCAAAGTGGCAAGAAAGGGGGAACAGGGTGCCAGGCTTTCAGAGGAATGTTGAGGCAGCCCAAGGAAAAAAGGGGCAAGGCCTAGGAGGAGGCTAGAGTCACCCCCAGAGGCCAGTGCCTTTTCAGCAGCTTCTGTCTTGGGCCCAGGGGGCTCGTAAGGTCCCTGGATTGCACCCAGGGTGCGTGTCTCTCCCACGGAGGGTACCCAAAAGCTTCAAGAAGGCCCCCGGTGACAGGGACAGGAAACCAGGCCGAGGAGGAAGCTGGGGTCCTCCCCCGGAGGCCAGTGTCTTCTTCCCGGAAGACACTGCGCCAGCCCAGGGTGCTCATGGAATCCCTGGCTTGCACCCAGGGTGTGTTTTCTCTCCCAGGTGGGGCACTCCAAAGTGTCAAGAAGGCCCCCCAGGGACAGGGACAGGGCGCCGACTTTCAGGGAGATGTTGAGGCAGTCCTGGGAAAAAAGCAGTGAGGACGAGAAGGAGGCTAGGGTTGTCCACTGGAGGCCAGTGCTATCCTGGCAGACCCTGCCCCAGGCATTGGGTGCTTGTGGGTTCCCTGACTTGCAGCCAGTGTACATGTCTCTCTCATGGGGGACACCCCAAAGTCACAAGAAAGCCCACGGGGGATGCAGACAGGACACCAGGCTTTCATGGGGACATTGTGGCAGCCCAGGGAAAAAAGTAGCGAGGCTGGGGAGGAGGCTGGGGTTGTCCACTGGAGGCCAGTGCCTTCCCAGCAGCCCGTGCACCAGGCTCAGGTGGCTCGCAGATTTCCTGGCTTGAACCCAGGATGCATGTCTCTCCCACGGGGAGCACCCCAAAGTCACAAAAAAGGACCCTGAGAGACGGGGACAGGATGCCAGGCTTTCAGTGGGACATTGAGGCAGCCCAAGAAAAAAAGTGGTGAGTTTGAGGAGACTGAGGTCGTCCACCGGAGACCAGTGTCTTCCTGGCAGCTACTGCGCTGGGTGCAGGGAGCTCGTGGGGTCCCTGGCTTGCACCCAGGGAGTGTGTCTCATCCACGGGGGGCACCCTGAAATAGCAAGAAGGTCCCTGGGGGATGGGGGAGTGGAGAGCAGCCTTTCAGGGGTATGTTGAGGCAGCCCAGGGAGACAAGTGGCGACTCCAAGAAGGAGGCTGGGTTTCTCCCCGGTAGACCAGTGCCTTCCCAGCAGCCCCCGTGCCAGACTAGGGGGGCTTGTGGGGTCCCTGACTTGCACCCAGGGGGTATGACTGGCACAAGGGGCTCACTTTAAAATGGCAAGAACGCCCCTGGTGGACAGGGACAGGATGCCAGGCGTTCAGGGGGAAGTTGAGGAAGTTTGAGGAAAAAAGTGGAGAGGCAATGGAGTGGGCTAGGTTTCTCCCCTGGGAGACAGTGCCTTCCCAGCAGACCCTGCGCCTGAAAAGGTGAGCTCATAGGGTTCCTGGCTTGCACCCAGAGTGCATGTCTCTCTCACAGGAGGCACCCTAAATTGGCAAGAAAACCCCAGGGGGATGGGGACAGGATGCCAGGCTTTCAGGGTTACCTTGAGGCAACCCTCAGAAAAAAACAGCCAAGCCGAGGTGGAGCTTGGGGTCGTCCTCTGAAGGCCAGTGCTTTCCCAGCAACTCTTGCTCCAGCCCCAAGGGCTTCATGGTGTCCCTGACTTGCACCCACGGTGTATGTCTCTCCCATGGGGGGCACCTCAAATCAGCAAGAAGGTACCCGGGGAATGGGGACAAAAGTCCAGGCTTTCAGGGGAACGTTGAGGCATCCCGGAGAAAAAAGCTGCAACGTCAAAGAGGAGGCTGAGGTCATCCCCCTGAGGCCAGTGCCTTCAGGCCAGCTTCTGTGCCGGGCTCCGAGGCTAGTGGGGTCACTGGCTTGCAACCAGGGTGTGTGTCTTTCCCACGTGGCACCCCAAAGCGGCAAAGGGGCCCCCAGGGGACAAGGACAGGAGGCCAGGCTTTCAGGGTGATGTTGGAGCAGCCTGGGAAAAAAGTGGTGAGGCTGATGTGGAGGCTGGGATCCTTCCCCAGAGGCCAGTGCCTTCCTAGCAGCCCCTGTGCCAAGCCCACAGGGCTCGTGGGGTCCCTGGCTTGCACCAAGGGTGTGTGTCACTCAAACTGGGGGAACCCCAAAGTGTTATGAAAGCCCCTGGGGGATGAGGACATGATGCCAGGATTTCAGGGGGACATTCAGGCATCCCAGGGAGGAAAGCAGTGAGGTTGAGGAGGAAACTGGGTCCTCTTTTGGAGGCCAGTGCCTTCCTGGATGCCTCTGCACTGGCCCGGGGGCTTGTGGGGTCCCTGGTTTGCACCCAGGGTATGTGTCTCTCTCACGGGGGTCACCACAAAGAAGCAAGAAGTTTCCCGGGAAACGGGGCCAGGAAGCCAGGCTTTTTGGGGGACATTGAGGCAGCCCAGGGATAAAAGCAGCAAGACTGAGGAGAAGGCTGGGATTCTCACCCAGGAACCAGTGCCTTCACAGCAGCCCCTGTGCTGGCTTTGGTGGACCCATTGGGTTCCTGGCTTGCACTCAGTGTGTGTGTCTTCCCCATGGGGGACACTGCAATATGGAAAGAAGGACCCCGGTGACAAGCACAGGATGCCAGGCTTTCAGGGGGATATTGAGTCAGCCCGGGGAAAAAAGCCATGAGACTGAGGAGGAGGTTGGGGTCATTGCCCGAGGTCAGTGCCTTCCCTTCAACCCTTGCACGGGACCTGTGGGCTCATGGGGTCCCTGGCTTGCACCCAGGGTGCGTGTCTTTTCCACAGGAGGCAACCCAAAGCAGCAAGAAGGCCTCCAGTGGACTGGGACTGGATGCCATGCTTTCAGGGGAACATTAAGTCAGCCCGGGGAGAAAAGCAGAGAGGTAGAGGAGGCTGGGTTTCTCCCTTGGAGCCCATTGTCTCCCAGGCAAGCCCTGCAGCGAGCCGGTGGGGTCCCTGGGTTCCCTGGTTGCACCCAGGGTGCATGTCTATCCCACTGGGCAACCCAAAGTGGCAAGAAGGCCTCCAAGGGATGGGGACAGGATGCCAGGCTTTCAGGGGTACATTTAAGCAGCCCAGGGAGAAAAGCGGCAAGGTAGAGGAGGAGGCTGGGGTCCTCCCCCAGAGGCCAGTGCCTACCCAGAAACCACTGCACCAGGTCCGGGTGTCTTGTGGGGTCCCCGGATTGTACCCAGTGTGTGTGTATCTTTCACACAGGGCAAAACAAAGGGGCAAGTAGGACTCCTGGAGTTGGGGACAGGATGCCCAGCTTTCAGGGGAACCTTGAGGCAGCCCAAGGAGAAAAGCAATGAGGCCAAGGAAGAGGCTGCAATTCTCTTTGGTAGGCCAGTGCCTCCCTAGCAGGCAATGCGCTGGGTCCGGGAGGCTCGTGCGTTCCCTGGCTTGCTCACAGAATGCATGTCTCTCACAGGGAGCATCCCAAAGCAGCAAGAATGCCCCCAGGAGATGGGGACAGGACTCCAGATGTTCAGAGAGATATTGAGGCAGCCAGGAAAGAAAAGCGGCCAGGCCGAGAAGGCTGGGGTCCTCCCCCAGAGGACAGTGTCTTCCCAGAAGCCCCTGCACCTGGCCTAGGGGACTTCTGGGGTCCCTGGCTTGCACCACAGGGGGTACCTCAAAGCGACATAAAGACCCTCAGGGGATGGGGACAGGATACCAGGCTTTCATGGGGACATTGAGGCAGCCTGGGGAGAAAAGTGGTGAGGCCGAGGAGGCTGGGATTGTCTCCCAGTTGCCAGTGCCTTCCCGATACACCTTGTGCTCAGCCAGGGGGCTCGTGGGGTCCCTGGTTTGCACCTAGGGTGCATGTCTCTTCCAAGGGGAGCACCCCAAAGCAGCAAGAGGGCCCCTGGGAAATGGGGACAGGACTCCAGGCTTTCAGGGGGATGTTGAGGCAGCATGGGAAAAAAGGCTGTGAGGTCAAGGAGGAGGCTGAGAATTACCCCGGAGGCCAGTGCCTTCACAGCAGCTTGTGCGCTGGGCGCGAGGGGCTCTTGGGGTCCCTTGCTTGCACCCAGTGTGCCTGTCTCTCCCACAGAGGACATCCAAAAGCAGCAAGAAGTCTCCTGGGGTATGGGGACACAATGCCATGATTTCCCCAGGGGACATCGCGGCAGCCTGGGGAAAAAGCGGCAAGACCGAGGAGGAGGCTGGAGTTGTCTTTCAGAGGCTAGTGCCTTCTTGGCAGCCCCTGCACCACATGGGGGATGCTCTTGGGGTCCTGGGCTTGCAACAGGGTGAGTGTCTCTCCCATGGGGTGGGAGGCACCCCATAGTGGCAAGAAGGCTCCCAGGGGATAGGGACAGGAGGAAAGACTTTTAGGGGGAGGGAGACAAGCAGCGAAGCCGAGGAGGAGGCTTGGTTTCTCCCCATGAAACCAGTTCCATTCAATCAGCCCCTGTGGCAGGCCCGGGGGTCTCATGGAGTCCCTGGCTTGCACGCAGGGTGCATGTCTCTCCTACAGGGACACTCCAAAGTGGCAAGAAGGCCCCTGGGGAAAGGGAACAGGATTACAGGCTTTCAGGAAACCGTTGAGGCAGCCCAGGGAGAAAAGGGACAAGGCTGAGGAGGCTGGGGTTCTCCCCTGGAGACCAGTGCCTTCATGGTAGCCCCTGTGCTGAGTCCTGGGGACTCCTGGGGTCCCTGGCTTGAACCCAGGTTGCATGTCTCTCCCATGGGGGGCACCCCAGAGTGGCAAGAAGGTCCCTGGGGATTGGAGACAGAACACCAGGCTTTCAGGGGCCATTAAAGCCGCCTGGGGAGACAAGCAGCAAGGCCAAAGAGGAGGCTGTGGTCCTCCCCCAAAGGCCAGTGCCTTCCTGGCAGCCACTGCGCCAGGTCCAGAGGGCTCGTGTGGTGCCTGGCTTGCACCCAGCGTGTGTGTCTCTCCCACAGGGGACACCCCAGAGCAGCAAGAAGGCCCCAGACTGGTAAGACAGAGACAAAAAGACAGTCTTTCAGGAAGATGTTGAGGCAGCCCCGGGAGAAAAGTGACAAGGCCGAGGAGGAGGCTGGGGTCGCCCTGGGAGGCCAGTGCCTTCCCAGCAGCCCTGCGCCAGGCTTGGCAAGCTCGCAGTGTCTTTGGCTTGCACCTTGGGTGCATGTCTTTCTCATATGGGCACCCCAAATCGGCAAGGAGGCCCCTGGGGGATGGGGAAAGGATGCCAGCCTTTCATGGGGACCTTGAGGCAGACTGGGTAGAAAACTGGAGAGGCCGAGTGGGAGGCTGGGATCCTCCCACAGAAGCCTGTGCCTTCCCAGCAGCCCCTGGGTTGGACCCTGGGTCTCGTGGAGTCTCTGGTTTGCACCCAGGGTGTGTGTCTCTTCTATGGGGATACCCTAAAGTGACAAGAAGGCCCCCAATAAATGAGGACAGAAAGCCAGGCTTTCAGGGAGCCGTTAAAGCAGCCCAGGGAGAAATCAGCAAGTCAGAGGAGGAGGCTGGGGTCATCCCCCAGAGGCAAATGCCTTCCTGGCAGCCCCTGTGTGGGTTGGGGAGCTCATGGGGTCCCTGGCTTGCACCCAGGGTGTGTGTCTAGCCCATGGGTCACACCTCAAAGCAGCAAGAAGGCCCAGGGAAAAGGGACAGGATGCCAGCCTTTCAAGGGGACATTGAAGCAGCCCAGGGAGAAAAGTGACGATGCCCAGGAGGTTGGGTTCCTACCCCAGAGCCAGTGCCTCCCCTGCAGTCCCTGTGCTAGCCCTGGGGGACTCATTGGGTCCCTGGCTTACACCCAGGATGTGTGTATCTCCCACAAGGGGCACCCCAAAGTGGCAAGAAGGCCCCCAGGGATGGAGACACGACTCCAGGCTTTTAGGGTGACCTTGAGACAGTCCAGGGATAAAAGTGGCAAGGCTGAGGAGGCTGGGGTCATCCGTCAGAAGCCAGTTCCTTCCTGACGACACCTGAGCTGGGACAGTGGGGCTCATGGGGTCCCTGGCTTGCACCTAGAGTGCGTGTCTCTCATGGGGCTTGCACCCAGGGTGCGTGTCTTTCAGAGGGATATTGAAGCACCCCAGGGAAAAAAGTGGTGAGGCCAAAAAGGAGGCTGAGATTCTTCTCCGGAGATTCTTCTCTGGCAGCCCCTGCGCTTGGGGAGCTAGTGGGGTACCGGGCTTGCAACCAGGGTATATTTCTCTACCATAGTGGTCACCCCAAAGTGGTAAGAAGACCCCTGTGTGATGGGGACAGGATGCCAGGCTTTCAAGGGGACATTGAGGCAGCCCGGGAAGAAAAGCAACGAGGCCAAGGAGGCTGTGGTCTTTCCCTGAAGGCCAGTGCCTTTCTGGCAGCCTTTGGGCTGGGGCCCGGGCCCAATGGGGGCTCCCTGGCATGACTCTGGGTGCATGTCTCTCCCACAGGGGGCACCCTAAAGCGGCAAGAAGGCCCCCAATGGGATGGGGACAGGATGCCAGCCTTTCAGTGAGACGTTGAGACAGTCCCTGGAAAAAGTCTGTGAGGGCAGGGAGAAGGCTGGTGTGTTCTCCCAGAGGCCAGTGCCTTTCTGGCATTTCCTGTGCTGGGCTCTGGGGGGCTCATGGGGTCCCTGACTTGCACCCAGGGTACGTGTCTCTTCCATGGGGGGCAACACAAGGCGGCAAGAAGGCATCTGAGGGATGGGGTCAGGAAGCTGGTCTTTAAGGGGGACATTGAGAGAGTGCAGGAAGAACAACCGCGAGGCTGAGGAGGAGGCTGGGGTCGTCTTTCCGAGGCCAGTGCCTTCCCAGCAGATTCTGCACCATGCCAGGGGGGCTCCTGGGGTCTGGGGCTTGCACACAGGGTGCATGTCTCTCTCATGGGGCACACCCCAAATGGCATTAAGGCCCCCGGGGGATGGAAATAGGATGCCAGGCTTTCAGGGGAATGTTGAGGCAGCCCAGAGAGAAAAGCCTCAAGGCTGAGGAGGAAGCTGGGGTTTTCTCTCTGAGGAAAGGGCCTTCCTGGCAGCCCCAGCTCCAGGACCGGGTGGTTTGTGGGGTCCCTGACTTGCACTCAGGGTGCATTTCTCTCCCACGAGGGGCACCCCAAAGTGGCAAGAAGGCCCCAGGAAGACAAGGACAGAACGACAGGCTTGCATGGGGACATTGAGGTAGCCCAGAGAGAAGCAGTGAAGCCGAGGAGGAGGCTAGGGTCGTCACCTGGAGGCCATAACCTTCCCAGCAGCCCTTGCACTTGGCCCAGGGGGCTTGTAGGGTCCCTGCTTGCACCCAGCATGCATGTCTCTCCCATGGGGGCACAACAAAGTGGCAAGAACACTAGGCATTCAGAGAGACGTTGAAGCAGCCTGAGGAGAAAAGCCATGAGGCCAAGGAGGAGACTGGGGTCCTCCCCCGGAGGCCAGTACCTTCCCAGCAGCCACTGGGCCAAGCCCCAGTGTCTAGGTGGTCTCTGCCTTGCGTGTCTTTTCCATAGGGGGCACCTTAAAGCGGCAAAATACCCCCGGAGGACGTGGATAGGATGCCAAGTGTTCAGAAAGACATTGAGGCAGCCGGGGAGAAAGGCTGCGAGGCAGAAGAGGAGGCTGGGGTCCTCCCCCCGAGGCCGGTGCCTTGCCAGCAGCCCCTGCACTGGGCTTGAGAGGCTCGTGGGGTCCCTGGCTTACACCCAGGGTGCATGTCTCTCCCACGCAGGGCACCCCAAAGTGGTAAGAATCCTTCCACCAGTGCACAGAAACAGGATGCCAAGCTTTCAGGGAATGTTGAGATAGCCCATTGTAAAAGCTGTGAGGCCGAGGAGGATGCTCGGGTCCTCCCCTGGAGGCCAGTGCCATTCCGGCTGCCCCTCGTGGGGTCCGTGGCTTGCACCCAGGGTGCATGTCTCTAACTCGAGGGACACACTGAAGCAGGAAGAAAGCCTCTGGGTGATGGACACCAAGCTCTTAGGGGACGTTGAGGCAGCCAAGGAAAAAAGCAGTGAGGCCAAGGAGGAGGTGGGGGTCATCCCTTGGATGCCAGTGCCTTTCTGGCATTCCCTGCGCTGTGCCAGGGAGGCTCTTGGGGTCTGGGACTTGCACCCAGGGTGAGTGTCTCTCCCACAGGGGGCACACCAAATGGCAAGGTGGCCCCCTGGGGACAAAAACAGGATGCCAGGCTTTCAGGAGGATGTGGAGGCAGCCCAGGGAGAAAAGCGATGAGGCTGAGGAGGTGACTGGGGTTGACCCTGGAGGCCAGTGCCTTCCCGGCAGCCACTCCGCCAGGCTCAGGCCATTTGTAGGGTCCCTGGCTTGCACCAAGTGTTCGAGCCTCTCCCACAGTGAGCACCCCAAAGTGACAAGAAGGCCTCCAGGGGACGGGGACAGGAAGCCAGACTTTTGGGGGACATTGGGGCAGGCTGGGGGGAAAAAGCAGTGAGTTTGAGGAAAAGGCAGAGATCCTCCCCCAAAGGCCAGTGTCTTCCTGACAGCCTCTGCACCAGGCCTGAAAGGCTCGTGGGTCCCCTGGCTTGCCCCCAGCATGCATGTCTCTCCCACAGGGTCACCCCAAAGCGACAAGGCCCCCGGGGTATGGGGACAGGATGCCAGGCTTTCAGAGGGACATTGAGGCAGCATGGGGAGAAAATCAGAGGGGCCAAGGAGGAATCTAGGGTCCTTCCCCAGATGCCAGTGCCTTCCCGGTAGCCCATGCACTGGGCCCAGGAGGTTCCTGGGGTCCTGAAACTTTCCATCAGGTTGCATATCTCTCCCACAGTGGAGCACACAAAATGGCAAGATGGCCCCCAGTGGACTAAAGCAGGACGCCAGGCTTTCAGGAAGGCATGAAAGAGCCCGAGAGAAAAGCAGCAAGGCCGAGCAGGAGGCTGGGGACATCCCTGGTGGCAGTGCCTTCTGGGCAGCCACTGCACCAGGCTCGGGCTATTTGTGGGGTCCCTGACATGCACCCAGCTGTTGAACCTCTCCCATGGGGTCACCCCAAAGCCCGAGAAGTCCCCTGGTGGACGTGGATAGGACACCAGGCTTTCAGGGGAATGCTGAGTCAGCCAGGGGAAAAAAGTGGCAAGGCAGATGGGGAAGTTGCAGTCATCTCCTGCAGGCCAGTGCCTTCCCGGCAGAATCTTTTCTGTGGCCAGGGTGCTCATGGGGTCCGTGGCTTGCAACCATTGTGTGTGTCTCTCACACAGAGGGCATCCCAAAGTGGCATAATACCCTGGGGCGACAGGGACAAGATGTCAGGCTTTCAGGGAACATGGAGGCAACCAGGGAGACATTGACAGTGAGGTGGAAGAGAAGGCTAGGGAGTTTCTTCGAAGGCCAGTGCCTTCCTGGCAGTTCCTGTGACAGGCCCAGGGGGATCGTGGGGTCCCTGGCTTGATACCAGGGTGCATGTCTCTCCCATGGGTTCACCCCACAGTGGCAAGAAGGCCCCCAGGGTACAAGGACAGAATGCCAGGCTTTCAGGGGGATGTTAAGGCAGCCCCACAAGAAAATTGGAGAAGCCAAGGAGGAGGCTAGGATCCTTCTCCAGAGGCCAGTGCCTTTCTGGCAGCCAATGTCCTGCACCTGGGGGGCTCTTGGGGTGCAGGGCTTGAACTCAGGGTGCGTGTCTCTACCATGGGGGCATGCCAAATGGCAAGATGGCCACCAGTGAACAAAAACAGGATGCTAGGCTTTCAGGAAGATGTGGAGGCAGCTTGGGGAGAAAAGCAGTGAGGTCAAGGAGGAGACTGGGATTGTCTTCAGAGGCCAGTGCTTTCTGGGAGGCCCGTGCACCAAGTTCGCAGTTCTTGGGGTCCCTGCCTTGCACCCAGGGTTCGAGCCTCTCCCACGGGAGGCACCCCAAGGTGTCAAGAAGACCCCCAAGGAACAGGGACAGGATGCCAGGCTTTCAGGGGGACATTGAGGCAGCCCATGGGAAAAAGCAAGGCCGAGGAGGAGGCTGGGGTTGTCCCCTGCAGACCAGTGCCTTCCTGGTAGCCCCAGCACTAAGCCCGGTGGGCTCGTGGGGTCCCTGGCTTGCACAAATGGTGTGTGTCCCTCCCACAGGGGCACCCCAAAGCAGCTAGAAGGCTCCTGGGGCAGGGACAGGGCACCAGGCTTTCAAGTGGATGCTGGGGCAGCCAGGGAGAAAAAGCAACGAAGTAGATGAGGAAGTTGGGGGTCATCTCCCAGAGGCCAGTGCCTTCCCAGCAGCCCCAGCGCTAAGCCCAGTGAGCTCGTGGGGTCCCTGGCTTGCACAGTGTGTCTCTCTTCCATGGGTTTCCTGGCTTGCAACCTGGGTGGCTGTCTCTCACACTGGGGGCATTGCAAAGCAGCAGAAGACCACAGGGTGAAGGGGATAAGATGTCAGGCTTTCAAGGGGACTTCAGGCAGCCAGGGGAAAAAAGCAGCAAAGTTAAGAGTAGGCTAGGGAGCTCCTTCAAAGGCAAGTGCCTTCCCGGCAATTTCTGCTCCAGGCCCGGGGGCTCGTGGGGTCCGTGGCTTGATCCCAGGGTGTGTTTCTCTCCCATGGGTTCACCCCAAAGTGGAAAGAAGGCCCCCGGGGTACAAGGACAGGATACCAGGCATTCAGGGGGACGTTGAGGCAGCCCAGTGAGAAAGTCAGATAGGTCAAGGAGGAGTCTAGGGTCCTTCCCCAGAGGGCAGTGCCGTTTGGGCTGCCCATGCTTTGGGCTCGGGGGGCTCTTAGGGTCCCGGGCTTGAAACCAGGGTGCATGACTTTCCTACGGGAGCCACATCAAATGGCAGGATGGCCACCAGTGGACAAAAACAGGATGCCAGGCTTTCAGGAAAAAGTGGAGGCAGCTTGGGGAGAAAAGCAGCGAAGCCGAGGAAGCTGGGGTTGTCCTTGGAGGCCAGTGCCTTCTAGGTGGTCCCTGTGCCAGCCTTGGGTGGTTCTTGGGGTCCCTGGCTTGCACCCAGGGTCCAAGCCTCTCCTGTGGGGGCACCCCAAAGCGACAAGAAAACCCTTGGGGGACAGGGACAAAGTGCCAGGCTTTCAGGGGGATGTTGAGGCAGCCCAGGAAAAAAGTGGCAAGACTGAGGAAGAGGCTGGGGTCATCCCCCAGAGGCCAGTGCCTTCCTGGTAGCCCCAGTGCTAAGCCCAGTGGACTCATGGGGTCCTTGACTTGCACAAATGGTGTGTGTCTCTCCCATAGGGGGCACCCAGAGCAGCAAGAAGGCCCCTGGGGGACAGGGACAGGATACCAGGCTTTCAGGGAGACATTGTGGAGGCCCTTGAAAAGAAGCATGAGGCCAAGAAGAAGGCAGGGGTCCTCCCCTGGAGGTCAGTTCCTTCCCAGCAGGTCTCTATGCTGGGCCCGGGGGTCTCGTGGGGTTCCTGGCTTGCACCCAGAGTACGTGTCTCTTTCACAGGGGGCACCTCAAAGTAGCAAGCAGGCACCAGGGAACAGGAACTCGATGCCAGGCTTTAAAAGGGACATTGAGGCAGCCCGTGGGAAATAGCAGTGAAGTTGAGGAGGCCAGTGTAACCCCACAGTGGCCAGTGCCTTCATTGCAGCCCCTGCACTGGCCCTGGGGGCTTTGTGGGGTCCCTGTCTTGCACCCAGGTTCTGTGTCTCTCTCTGGGGAGGCACACCAAAGCAGCAAGAGGGCCCCTGCATGACGGGTACAAGATGCCAGTCTTTCAAGGGAATGTGGAGACAACCCACGAAAAAGCTGCAAGGCTGAGGAGGAGGCTGGGGTCCTCTCCTAGAGGCCAGTGCCTTTCCGGCAGCCTCTGCACCAGGCTTGGGCGGCCCCTGGAGTCCCTGCTTTGCACCCAGGGTGTATGTCTCTCCCATAGAGGGGCATCCTAAAGTGGCAAGAAAACCTCTGGGGACAGGGACAAGACACCAGGCTTTCAGAGGGACATTGAGGCAGCAGGGAAAAAAAGCAGTGAGGCCTAGGAGGAGGCTTGGGTCATCCCACAGATGCCAGTGCCTTCCTAGCATTCCCTGCACTGTGACGGGGGGCTCTTGCGATTCCAGGTTTGCACCCAGGGTCCGTGTCTCTCCCAGGCAAGGCACACCAAAAGGCAAGATGGCCCCCAGGGGCTGGAAACAGAAGACCAGGATTTCAGGAAGACGTGGAGGCAGCCTGGGGAGAAAAGCGGTGAGGCCTAGGAGGAGGCTGGGGTCGTCCCTGGAAGCCAGTGCCTTCCTGGCAGCCACTGCTCCAAGAATGGGCAGTACATGGGGTCCCTGGCTTGCAGGCATGATTCGTGTCTCTCCCACGGGGGGCACCAAAGAGCGGCATGAAGGCTCCTGGGGAACGGGACAGGATGCCAGACTTTCCGTGGGACCTTGAGGCAGCCCAGGAAAAAACCAGCAAGGCCAAAGATGAGGCTGGGGTCACCCCCAGAGGCTAGTGCCTTCCCAGGATCCCTAGCCCAAAGCCCAGTGGGTTCATGGGGTTCCTGGCTTTCACAAAAGGTGCTTATCTCTCCCACAAGGGACACCCCAAAGTGGCAAGAAGGTCACCGAGTGACAGGTACAGGACATGAGGCCTTCAGGGAGACCTTGAGTAAGCCTGTGAAAGAAAGCGGCAAGGCTGAGGACAAGGTTGGGGTGCTCCCCCAGAGACCAGTGCCTTCCCGGCAGCTCCTACTCCGAGCCCCAAGGCCTTGTGGGGTCAGAGGCTTGCACCCAGGGTGCGTGTCTTTTTCACAAGGTCACCCTAAAGACGCAAGCAGGCCCTGGTGGACGGGGCTGGATAGCAGGCTTTAAAACATATGTTGAGGCAGCCTGTGGACAAAAGCAGTGAGACTGATGAGGAGGCTGGTGTAATACCACCATGGCCAGTGCCTTTCCTGCAGCCCCTGCACTGGACCCGGTGGGCTCATGGGGTCCCTGGCTTGCACTGAGGGTGCATGTCTCTCTCATGGGGAGCACCCCAAAGTGGCAAGAAGGCCCCTGGGGGACGGGTACAGGACACCAGGATTTCAGGGGAATGTTGAGACAGCCCGGGGAGAAAAACTGCTAGGCGGCGGAGGAGGCTGTGGGCTCCTCCCATAGAGGCTAGCGCTGTTGTGGCAACCCCTGTGCCGGGCCTGGGTTTTCTTGTGGTTCCTGGCCTGCACCCAGGGTGCTTGTCTCTCCCACGGGGGTCACACCAAAGCAGCAAAAAAAAAAAAAAAAAAAAAACTATGGGGGCCAGGGACAGGACGCCAGGTTGTCAGTTGGACTTTGAGACAGCACAAGGAAGAAAGCGGCTAGACCAAGGAGGCTTGAGTCATTACCCAGAGGTCAGTACCTTCCTGGCAGCACCTACACCATGCCAGGGGGCTTTTGGGGTCCCGGCCTTGCACCCAGGGAACATGTCTCCCCCAGGGAAAGCACCCCAAATGGAAAGAAGGTCCCCAGGAAACGGAAACAGGATGATGGGCTTTCAGTGGGATGTTTAGGCAGCCCAAAGTGAAAGCGACAAGGCCGAGGAAAAGGCTAGGGTCATAGCCCAGAGGCCAATGCCTTCCTGCCAGCCTCTGTGCCAGGCCTGGGCACCTCGAGGTGTCCCTGGCTTGCATCCAGTGTTCATGTCTCTACCATGGGGGCATGTCAAAGCAGCAAGAAGGTCCCCGGGAGACAGGGACGGTATGCCAGTCTTTCAGGAGGACGTTGGAGCAGCCTGGGGAAAAAAAGCGGGAAGGCTGACAAGGAGGTTGGGTTCATCCCCTGGAGGCCAGTGCCTTCCCACCTGCCACTGTGTGGTGCCCGAGGGGCTCATGGGTTCCCTTTATTGCACCCAGGGTGTGTGTCTCTCTCACAAGGGTCACCCTAAAGTGCAAGAAGGCCACCAGGGAACAAGGACCAGATGCTAGGCTTTCAGGGGGATGTCAAGGCAGGCCAGGGAAAAAAGTGGCGAGGCCAAGGAGGAGGCTTGGGTTACCCACCAGAGGCCTGTGCCTTTCCGGCAGCTTCTGCATCGGGCCCGTGGGGCTACTGGGGTCCCTGACTTGCACCCATGGTGCGTGTTTCTTACATGGGGGGGCACCCAAAAGTGGCAAGAAGGCCCCGGAAACAAGGACACAATGCTAGACTTTCAGGAGGAAGTGACGGAGCCCAGGAAAAAGAGAGGCTAGGCTGAGGTGTAGGCTGGGGTCCTCCCCAGGAGTCCAGTGCCTTCCTGGCAATCCTTATGCTGCGTCTGGAGAGTCGTGGAGTTCCTGGCTTGCACCCAGGGGGCGTATCTCTCCCACGCAGGGCACCACAAAGTGGCAAGAAAGGGCCTGAGAAGTGGGGATAGGACGCAAGGCTTTCAGCGTGACCTTGAGGTAGCCCAGGTTAAAAATCAGCGAGGTTTGTGAGGAGGCTGGCTTTCTCCCCCCAAGACCAGGGCCTTCACTGTAGACACTGCACCAGGCCCAGTGGGCTCGTGAGGTCCCTGGTTTGCACCCAGAGGGCGTGTATCTCCCATGGGGATCACCCCAAAGTGGAAAGAAGGCCCCCGGGGAAGGTGACAACATGCCAGGCATTCAGGGGGACACATAGCCCAGAAATAAAAGAGGTGAGGCTGAAAAAGAGGGTGGAATCATCCTCCAGAGGACACTGCCTTCCCAGCTGCCCCTGCGCCGGGCCCCGGGGTGTTCATGGGCTCCTTGGCTTACACCCAGGGTGCCTGTCAATCCCACGGGTGGAGCCCCAAAGCAGCAAGAGAGCCCCGGGAGACACAGACCCGACATCAGGCTTTCAGGGGGACGTTGAGGCAGCTGGGGGAAAAAAGTGGCAATTTCAAAGAGGAGACTGGGGTCTTCTACCAGACTCCAGTGCCTTCCTGGAAGCCCCTGCACCAAGTCTGGGTACCCGTGTGGTACTGGGCTTGCAAACGGGGTCTGTGTCTCTCCCATGGGGGGCACAACAAAGTGGTAAGAAGGCCCCCGAGGGATGGGGACAGGATGACAGGCTTTCAGGGGGAGGGAGACAAGTAGTGATGCGGAGAAGGAGGCTTGGTTCCTCCCTGTGAGGCCAGTTCCATTCCAGCAGCCCCTGTGGTGGACCTGGGGAGCTCATGGGGTCCCTGGCTTGACCCCAGGGTGAGTGTCTCTGCCATGGGGGGCACCCCAAAGCAGCAAGAAAGCCCTCGGGATATGGGGACTAGACACCAAGTTTTTAGGGGGACTTTGAGGCAGCCTGGGGAGAAAAGTAGTGAGGCTGAGGAGGAGTCCAGGATCTTCCTCCAGAGGCCCAACACAGCAAAAGGTCCCTGGGGGAAGGGGACAGGTTGACATTCTTTCAGGGGGATGTTGAGGCTGCCTGGGGAGAAAAGCAGCGAGGCTGAGGAGGTGCCTGGAATCCTCCACTGGAGACAAGTGCCATCCTCGTATCCTTTGCACCCAGTCCTGGGGGCTCGTGGGGGTCCTGGCTTGCACACAGGGAGTGTGTCTTTTCCATGGGGGCCACCTCAAAGCAGCAAGAAGGCCCCCAGTGGACGGGGACTGGATGCCAGGCTTTCAGGGGAAGTTGAGGCAGCCCAGGGAGGAAAGTGGCGAGGCCGAGGAGGAGGCAGGGATCGTCCCTGAGACTGGTGCCTTCCTGGCAGCCCTTGTGCTGGGCCCAGGGGACTCATAGGGTCCCTGGCTTTCACCCAGGGTGCGTGTTTTTTTCAAGGGGGCACCCCAAAGTGGCAAGAATGCCCCCTTGGGACAGGAACAGGAAGCCAGTCTTTCAGGGACATTGAAGAAGCCTGGTGAAAAAAGCGGAGAGGCAAAGGAGTTGACTGGGGTCCTCTCCAGGGGGCCAATGCCTTCCCAGCAGCCCCTGTGCTGGGCCAGGTGAGCTCGTTTGTCCCTGGCTTACACCCAGGTGTGTACCTGTCCCACGGGGGGCTGCCCAAAGTGGCAAGAAAGCCTTCGGGGTATGGGGACAAGACACCAAGCTTTTAGGGGGACATTGAGGCAGCCTGGGGAGAAAAGTAGTGAGGCCGAGAAGTCCAGGATCTTCCTCCAGAGGCCAGTCCCTTCCTGGAAGCCCCTGGTCCAGGCACTGGTGTCTGTGTGGTCCCTGGCTTGCACCCAGGGTGCATGTCTCTCCCATGGGGTTTACCCCAAAGTGGCAAGAAAGCCTCCGGTGGACGAGGACAGGGCACCAGGCTTTAAGGGGAACATTGATGCAGCCTGGGGAGAAAAGCAGCAAGGCAGAGAAGGCTGGGGTCGTCCCTCAGATGCCAGTGCCTTCCCAGCAGCCCCTGCACCATGCCAGGGTGACTCTTGGTGTCCTAGGCTTGCAATCAGGGTGCGTATCTCTCCCACGGGGGGCACCCCAAATGGCAAGATGGCCCCAAGGATGCCAGGCTTTCAGGATGATGTTGAGGCAGCCCAGGGAGAAAAATAGCAAGGCCTAGGAGGAGGCTGGGGTCATCGCCCAGAGGCCAGTGTCTTTCTGACAGCTCATGTGCCAGGCTCGGGTGGTTCGTCAGGTCCACGGCTTGCACCCAGGGCTCGTGTCTTTCCCACGGGGGACACCAAACAGTGGCAAGAAGACCCCTGGGCGATGGGGACAGGATGACAGACTTTCAGTGGGACATTGAGGCAGCCTGGGGAAAAAAATGCGGTGAATCTGAAGATGAGACTGGGGTCACCCCTGGAGGCCAATGCCTTCCTGGTATCCCCAGTGCTAAACCTGTTGGGTTTGTAGGTCCCTGGTTTGAAAAAACGTTGCTTGTCTCTCCCTCGGGGGGCACCCCAAAACAGCAAAAATTTCCCTGGGTGACAGGTACAGGATGTCAGGTCTTCAGAAAGACGTTGAGTAAGCCAGTGAAAGAAAGCAATGAGGCGAAGAAGGCTGGAGTCCTCCCATGGAGGCCAATGCCTTCCCAGAAGCCACCACTCTTGGCCCTGGGAGCTCATAGGGTACCTGGCTTGCACCTAGGATGTGTGTCTGTTTCATGGGGGGAACCCCAAAGCAGCAAGCAGGCCCTGGTGGATGGGGACTGGATGGGAGATTTTAAACGATATGTTGAGGCAGCCCATGGAAAACAGCCATGAGGCTGATGAGGTGGCTGGTGTAATCCCACCATGGCCAGTACCTTTCCCACAGCCCCTGCGCCAGACCTGGTGGGCTCGTGGGGTTCCTGGATCGCACTGATCATGCATGTCTCTCTCATGGGGAGCACTCCAAAGTGGCAAGAAGGCCCCCGGGGGACAGGGACAGGTCGCCAGGCTTTCAGGGGAACATTGAGTCAGCCCGGGGAAAAATGCTGTGAGGTGGAGGAGGCTGGGCTCCTCCCCTAGAGGCCAGTGCCATTCTGGCAGCCCCTGTGTGGGGCCTGGGATTTTGTGTGGTCCCTGGCCTGCACCCAGGGTGTGTGTCTCTCCCATGGGGGTGACACCACAGTGGCAAAAAAGCCTCCAGGAGACAGGGACACGACCCCAGGCTTTCAGTTGGACACTGAGGTAGCACAAGGATAAAAGCAGTGAGGCTGAGAAGGAGACTTGGGTCTTTACTCAGAGGACAGTACCTTCCAAGCAGCACTAGCACCATGCCAGGGGGGCCTTGGGGTCCCGGCCTTACACCCAGGGTATGTGTCTCCCCCATGGAAGATACCTCAAATGGAAAGAAGTTACCCAGGGGACGGAAACAGGATGCCAGGCTTTCAGAAGGATGTTTAGGCCACCCGAGGTGAAAAGCAGCAAGGCCAAGTAAAAGGTAGGGGTCATTCCCTGGAGGCCAGTGCCTTCCCGCTGTGCCTGGCCCGGGCATGTCGATGTGTCCCTGGTTGGCACCCAGTGTTCCTGTCTCTCCCAAGGGGGCACCCCAAAGTGGCAAGAATGTCCCTAGGAGATGGGGACAGTATGCCAGGTTTTCAGGAGAACATTGCAGCAGCCCAGTGAAAAAAGTGGAAAGGATGATGAGGAGACTGGGTTTGTCCCTACAAGGCCAGTGCTTTCCCAGCTGCCTCTTGCGGAAAGTCTGGAACCACGAACGGAGGGGCCGGCTGGAGCCACAGCATAGGAACATGAATTGTGAAGATTTCATGGACATTTATCTGTTCCCAAATAATACTTTTATAATTTCTTATGCCTGTCTTTACTTTCATCTCTTAATCGTGTTATCTTTGTAAGCTGAGGATGTATGTCACCTCAGAACCACTGTGATAATTGTGTTAACTGTACAAATTGATTGCAAAACATGTGTCTTTGAACAATATGAAATCAGTGCACCTTGAAAAAGAACAGAATAACAGCAATTTTTAGGGAACAAGGGAAGACAACCATAAGGTCTGACTTCCTGCGGGTTCGGGCAGAATAGAGCCATATTTTCTTGCAGAGAGCCTATAAATGGACGTGCAAGTAGGGAAGATATTGTTGAATTCTTTTCCTAGCAAGGAATATTAATATTAATACTCTGGGAACGGAATGCATTCCTAGGGGGAGGTCTATAAAGGGGTGCTCTGGGAATGTCTGTCTTATGTGGTTGAGATGAGGACTGAGATATGTCCTGGTCTCCTGCGGTACCCTCAGGCTTATTAGGGTGGGGAAAAGCTCTGCCCTGGTAAATTCATGTCAGACTAGTTCTCTGCTCTTGAACCCTGTTTTCTGTTGTTTAAGATGTTTATCAAGACAATACGTGCACAGCTGAACATAGACCCTTATCAGTAGTTCTGCTTTTGCCTTTTGTCTTGTTCCCCAGAAGCATGTGATCTTTGTTCTGCTTTTGGTCCTTTGAAGCATGTGATCTTTGTACCTAATCCCTGTTTTATACCTCCTTCGCTTTTGAAATCCTTAATAAAAACTCGCTGGTCTGAGACTCAGGTGGGCATCATGGTCCTACCGATATGTAATGTCACCCCAAGCGCTCCAGCTGTAAAAGTCCTCTCCTTGTACTCTTTATTTCTAAGTTGGCCATCACTTATGGAAAATAGAACCTGCGTTGAAATATTGGGGGTGGGTTCTCCTGATAGTTGCCCCTGTGTGGTGCCCAAGGGGCTCATGGGTTCCCTGGCTGGCACCCAGGGTGCATGTCTGTCCCACAAGGGGCACCCCAAAGCAGCAAGAAGGCCACTGGGGAACAAGGACTGGACACCAGACTTTCAGTGGGATGCTGAGGCATGCCAGGGAAAAAGATGGTGAGGCCAAGGAGGAGGCCTGGGTCATCCACCAGAAGCCTGTGCTTTCTGGGCAGCTTCTGTGTGAGGCCCAGGGTGCTATTGGGGTCCCTGGCTTGCATCCATTTTGTGTGTCTCTCCCATGGGGGGCACCCCAAGTGGCAAGAAGTCCCCTGGGAAACAAGTACATGATGCCAGGCTTTCAGGAGAAAGTGGAGGCACTCCAGGGAAAAGAGTGGCTAGGCTGAGGAGTAGGCTGAGGTCCTTCCCAGGAGGTCACTGCCTTCCCAGCATGACCTATCCTGTGTCTGGAAGGCTTGTGGGATCCCTGGCTTGCATCCAGGGAGTGTGTCTCTCCCACATGCACTGCAAAGCAGCAAGATGGCCCCTGAGAAACAGGGATAGGAAGTCAGGCTCTCAGGTTGACATTGAGGCAGCTCGGAGAAAAAAGCAGCAAGGCAGAAGAGTAATCTGGAGTCGTCCCCCGGAGGCCAGTGCCTTTCTGGCAGTCCCCGTGCTGGGCCTGGAGGGTTCATGGGATCCCTGGCTTGCACACAGTGTGTGTGTCTCTCCCACAGGGGGCACGCCAATGCACAAGGAGGCTGCCAGGAGACACGGACTGGACACCAGGCTTTCAGGGGGATGTTGAGGCAGTCTAGGGAAAAAAATGTTGAGGCCAAAGAGGTGTCTGGTCTCATCTCTTGGAACACAGTGCCTTTCCTACAGCCCCTGCACTGGGACTGGGAGTTTGTGGGATCCCTGGCTTGCACTCTGAGTGCATGTCCCTCCAAGGTAGGGCACCCCAAAGCTGAAAGAAGGCCTTTGGGAAACGGGGATGGGATACCAGGCTTCCAGGTGGACATTGAAGCAGCCTGGGAAAAAAAGCAGTGAGGCTGAAGAGAAGGCTGGGGTCCTGCCTTGGAGGCCAATGTTTTCCCGGCAGCCTTTGTGCTGTGCCAGGGGGGCTCCAGGCATCCTTGGCTGGCACCCAGGGTTCATGTCTCTTCCTTGAGGGCACCTCAAAGTGGTAAGAATGACCCCTAGGGGTGCAGACAGGATGCCGTGCTTTCAAGGTGACGTTGAGGCAGGCCATGGAAAAAAGCAGCGAGGCCAGAGAGGAGGCTGGGGTTTTTACCCGGAGGCCAGTGCCTTCTTGGCAGCCCCTTCTCTGGGCCCAGTGGGCTCGTGGGGCCCCTGGCTTGCACACAGGATGTATGAGTTTCCCATGGGGGTACACCAAAGGGGCAAGAAGGCCCCAGGGGGATGGGGACAGGATGCCAGGTTTTCAGGAGAACATTGAGGCAGGCCAGGGAAAAAAGCAGTGACTCCAAAGAGGAGGCTGGTGTCTTCCCACGGAGGCCAATGACTTCTTGGCAGCTGCTGCACTGTGCCCAGGTGATTCATGATGTCCATGAGTTGCACCCAGGATGCATGTGTCACCTACACGGGGCACCACAATGTGGCAAGAAGATCCCTGGGAGACAGGAAAAGGACATCAGGCTTTCAGGAAGACGTTGAGGCAGCCTGGGGAAAAAGCGGCCAGACCATGTAGGAGGCTGGAGTCATTTACCTGGAGGACAGTGCCTTCCCAGCAGCCCCTGGTCCAGGCCTGGGGGGCTTGTGGGGTCCCTGGCTTGCAGCCATGGTGTGTATCTCCCCAGTGGGGGACACCCCAAAGTGGCCAGAATGGACCTGGTAAACAGGGACAGGATGCCAAGCTTTCAGGGGAACGTTTAGTTAGCCCAAGGAAAAAAGCGGCGAAACGAAGAGGAGGCTGGGGTCCTCCCGCAGAGGCCAGTGCCTTCCACGCAGCCACTGCACCAGGCCCGGGTGGCTCATGGTGTCCCTAGCTTGCATGTAGAGTGTGTGTGTCTCCCACAGAAGGCACCCCAAAGTGGCAGGAAGGCCCCTGGCGAAGGCCAACAGGATGCCAGGCTTTCAGGGTGACATTGAGGCAGCTACAGGAAAAAAAGTGATGAGGTAGAAGAGGATGTTGGGATCATCCCCTGGAGACAAGTTCCTTCCAGGCAACCCCTTTACTGTGCTCGGGGTGGTCAAGGGGTCCCTGGCTTGCACCCAGGGTGGGTGTCTCTCCCACAGGGGGCATCACAAAGTGGCAGAAGACCCCGGGGTGATGGGTACTCAACAACAGGTTTTCAAGGGAATGTTGAGGCAGCCAGGGGAAAAGAGTAGGGAGGCCAAAGAGGAGGCTGGGGAGCTCCTTAGAAGGCCAGTGCGTTCTTGGCAGTTCCTGCGCTGGGCCCGGTGCTTGTGGAGTCCTCGGCTTGCACAAAAGGTGTGTGTCTCTTCCAAGGGAGACATCCCAAAGTGGCAAAAAGACCCCTGAATGATGGGGACAGCATGCCTGGATTTCAGGGGGTCATCGAGACAGCCTGGGGATAAAAACAGCTAGAGTATAGTGGAGGCTGGTGTCTTGACCGGGATCCCAGTGTCTTCCTGACATCCCCTGCGCATGGCCTAAGGGGCACCTGGGGTCGATTGCTTGCACCTAGAGTGCGTGTCTCCCCCATGGTGGGGTTCCCCAAAGTGGCAACAAAGTCTCCAGGGGACAGGGACAGGATGCCAGGCTTTTAGCGGGACGTTTAAGAGCCCACTAAAAAAGGGGCGAGGCTGAAGAAAAGGTTGCAGTTATCCCTTGGAGACCAGTGCCTTCCAGGCAGCTCTTGCATCATGCCTGGGGGGTTCGTGGGGTCCCTGGCTTGCACTCAAGCTGTGTGACTCTTGCATGGTGGGCACTGCAAAGCAGCAGAAGAACCCTGGGGACAGGACACCAGGCTTTCAGGGGGACGTTGAGGCAGTCAGGGGAAAAAAGTGGCAAGGTTGAAGAGGAGGCTGGGGTCCTCCTTTGAAAACCAGTGTCTTCCTGGCAAGTTCTGCACTGGTTCCGTGGGGCTCGTGGGGCCCCTGCCTTCCACCCAGGGTGTGTGTCTCTCCTACAGGGAGGGTAAGTGGCAAGAAGGTCCCTGGTGACGGGAACATGTCTCTTCCAAAGGAGTCACTCCAAAGCAGCAAGTAGGCTCCCTGGTGATGGGGACAGGACACCAGGATTTCAGGAGGACGTTGAGGCAGCCCCAGGAAAAAAGGGGCAAGGTTGAAGAGGAGGCTGTGGTCTTCCCATGGAGGCTATTGTCCCCACCAGCAGCCCCTGCGCTTGGCCCAGTGGGCTTCTGGGGTATTTGGCTTGCACCCGCGTGTGTGTCCAGGGGGACAAAGACAGGATGCCTCAATATCTCCCTGATAGCCTGGCAGCCTGGTGTCCTGTGCCATCCTCTCAGGGCTTCTAGACAGTTTTGGGTTGCCCCTTTTCTGGGAATCAAACCGCTGGGTGAAAACCAGGAACTCCACAATGCCTCCTGACCCAGTGAAGAGGCAGCCAGGAAGGCACTGCCCTCCCGGGGTATGACCCCAGCCTCCTCCTCGTCCTCGCTACTTTTTTATGCCGGGTTGCTTTAACGTCCCCCTGAAAGCCTGACATTCTGTCTCCATACCTCAGGCTACCTCTTGCCACTTTGGGGTGTCCCCTGTGAAAGAGACACACACCCTGGGTGAAAGCCAGGAACTCCATGATACCCCCGGGCCCAGCACAGGAGTTGCTGGGAAGGCACTGTCCTCCAGAGTAGGACCCCAGCATCTTCCTCCTCAGCATCATCGGTTTTTTCCTCTGAGCTGCCTCAACGTCCCACTGAAAGCTTGGTGTTTTGTCCTCATACCCCAGGGGACTTCTTGCCACTTTGGGGTGCCCCCCATCAGGGCGACACGCACCATGGGTGAAAGCCAGGGATTCCTCTACCCAAATGGTCCTGGTGCAGGGGCTGCCGGGAAGGCACTGGCCTCCAGGGGATGACGCAAGCCTCCTCCTGAGTCACACTACTGTTTTTCCCAGTCTGCCTCAACATCCCCCTGAAAAGCTGGCATCCTCTCCCCGTCACCTGGGGGACCTCTTGCCATTTGGGGTGCCCCCCAAATGGCAAGAGTACCCTGAGTGAAAGCCAGGGACTTCACCCCACCCCCACCCCCCACCCAGCAGAGGGGCTGCCAGGAAAGCACTGGCTTCCAGTGGATGACCCTGCCACATCGACCTTGTGGCTTTTTTCCATGGACTGCCTCAATGTCCCCCGAAAGCCTGTCATCCTGTCCCCGTCTTCTGGGGTCCTTCCCCCATGGGGAAGACACGCAGCCTGGTTGAAAAACAAGGACTCCCCGAACCCCCCAGGACTGTCATAGGGGCTGCTGGAAAGGCACTGGCCTCCGTGGAGGACCCCAGACTCCTCGGCCTCGCTGCTTTTTTACTCCGGGCTGTTTCAATGTCCCCCTGAAAGCCTGGTGTCCTGTCCCTGTTTCCCCAGGGACTTCTTGCCATTTTGGGTGCCCCCCATGTAAGAGACACAACCTTGGTGAAAGCCAGGGACTCCGCAACCCCACTGGGCCTGGTGCAGGTGCTGCCGGAAAAGCATTGACCTCTGGGAGAGGACCCAAGCCTCCTCCTCGCCTCTCCACTCTTATTCCTGGGATTCCTCAACGTCCCCCTCAAAGCTTGGAGTCATGTCCCTGTCCCCTGGGAGACTTCTTGCTGCTTTGGGATGTACCCCGTGGGGAGACCATGCACCCTGGGTAAAAGCCAGTGTCTCCATTACTCCCCAGGTAAGCCACAGGGGCTACTGGGAAGGCACTGGCCTCCAAAGGATGACCACAGCCTCCTTCTCTGCCTCGCTGCTCTTTTACCCATGCTGCCTCAATGTCCCCTTGAAAGTCTGGCCTCCTGTCTCCATTCTCTGGGGCCTTCGTGCCACTTTTGGGTACGCCCTGTTTGAGAGACATGCACTCTGGTTGCAAGCCAGGGACCCCACGAGTCCCCCGGGCCTGGCTCACGGGCTCTCAGGAAAGGACTGGCTTCCAAGGGAGGAATCCAGCCTTCTCCTTGGCCTTGCTGCTTTTTTCCCATGCTGCCCCAATGTTCCTCTGAAAGCCTGGCATTGTGTCCGCATCCCCTGGGGTCCTTCTTGCCACTTTGGGGTTCCCCCCTTGGAAGAGACACCACCATGGGTGCAAGCCAGGGATCCCACGAGCCCTCCATGCCCAGCACAGGGGCTGCTGGGAAGGCACTGGCCTCTGAGGGATGACCCCAGGCCCCTCCTCGGCCTCGCCATTTTTTCTCCAGGAGGATTCAACATCGTCCTGAAAGTCTGGTGTCCTGTCCCCATCCCCTGGGGGGCTTCTTACTGCTTTGTGGTGCTCCTCATTGGAGAGATACGCACCCTGGGTGTAAGCCATGGACCCGTAGAGCCCCACGGGCATAGCACATTAGCTGCTGGGAAGGCACTGCCCTCTGGGTGAGGAACCCAGCCTCCTTGGCCTCACTGCTTTTTCCCCCAGGCTGCCTCAACATCTGCCTGAAAGCCTGGCATCCTGTCCCTGTACTCCAGGGATGTTCTTGCCATTTTGGGTTGCACTCCAGTGACAGAGACACTTACCCTGGGTGCAAGCCAGGGACCTTAAGAGCCCCCCACCAGGCCCAGCGGAGTGCTTCTGGGAAGTCTTTGCCCTCTGGGAGAGGACCCCAGCTTTCTCCTCGGCCTCACCACTCTTTTCCCTTGACTGCCTTAACTTCCCCCTGAAAGCCTGGCCTCCTGTCCCTGTTCACCGGGGGCTTCTTGCTTCTTGGGGTACCCCCTGTTTGAGAGATATGCACCCTGGGTGCAAGCCAGGGACCCCATAAGCCCCCTGGTCCCAACCCAGGGGTACCAACCCAGGGGCTGCTGGGAAGGCACTGGCCTCCAAGGGAGACACCCAACCTCCTCCAGCTTTGCTGCTTTTTTCCCCAGGTTGCCTCAATGTCCCCCTGAAAGCCTGGCATCTTGTCCCGGTTTCCCAGGGTCTTCTTGCTCCTTTGCAGTGTCCTGCATGACAGAGACATGCACCCTGGGTGCAAGTCAGGGACCCCACAATCCCCCCAGGCCCAGCCCAGAAGCTGCCAGGAAGGCACTGGTCTCTGTGGGAGGACCCCAGCCTCCTACTTGGCCTCACTGGTTATTTTCCCAGTCTGCCTTGGCGTACCCCTGAAAACCTGGCATCCTGTCCCTGTTCTCTGGGAGCCTTCTTGCTGCTTTAGGGTACACCCCATGGCAGAGACACACATCCTGGGTTCAAGACAGGGACCCCACGAACCCCCTGGGCCCATTGTAGGTACTGCTAGGAAGAGACTGGCTTCCAGGGGAGGAACCCAGCCTCCTCCTCAGCCTCGCTGCTGTTTTCTCCTGGCTGCCTCAATATCACCCTAAAAGCCTGGCATCCTGTCTCCTTCCAATGGTGGACTTCTTGCTGCATTGGTGTGCTCCCCATGGGGGACACATGCACCCTGCCTGGGTGAAAGCCAGGAACTCCGAGACCTTCTTACCTCTTTGAGGTGCCTTCCATGGGAGAGGCACACACCCTGCATGCAAGCTAGGGACACCACGAACCCCCAGGTCCCAGCGCATGGCCTGCTGAGAAGGTAATGGACTGAGTCAAGGAACCCAGCCTCCTTCTCACCCACGCCACTTTTCTTTTTCCAGGTTGCCTCAGCGTTTCCCTGAAAGACTGGTGTCCTGTCCCCATCCCCCAGGAACATTCTTGCAGCTTTGGGTTACCTCCTATGGGAGAGACACGCACCCTGGGTGCAAGCCAGGAACCCCACGAGCCCGCACTGGACTCCGGGTGAGGACCCTAGCCTTCTCCTCAGCCTTGTAGCTTTTTTCCCTGCTCTGCCTCAATGTCCCATTTAAAGCATGACCACCTATCCCCATTCCCTAGGGACTTTCTTCCCGCTTTGGGTTGCCCACCATGAAAGCGACATGCATCCTGGGTCAATCCCACGAGCACCTGGGCCGGGTGCAGGGGCTGACAGAAAGGCACTGGCCTCCACGGGTAGGCCCCACCTTCCTCCTCAGCCTCATTGATGTTTTCTTCTGGGCTGCCTCAACGTTCCCCTGAAAGCCTAGAGTCCTGTCCCCGTCCATCGAGGGGCTTCTTGCTACTTTGAGGTGCCCCACTTGACAAAGACACACACCCTGGGTGCAAGGTAGGGACCCTAAAAGCCTCCTGGCCTGGTGCAGTGGCTATGGGAAACACACTGGCCTCTGTGGGATGACCCCAGCCTCCTGCTTGGCTTCACTGCTTTCTTCCTTGGGCTGCCTCAGTATCCCCCTGAAAGCCTGGTGTCCTCTCTCCATCCCACGGGGAACTTCGTTTTGCTTTGGGGTGCCCCCCGTGGGAGAGACATGCACCCTTTTTGCAAGCAAGGGATCCCACGAACCCCGCAAGCCCAGTGCATGTGCTTCCGAGAACGCAATGACTTTGGGGGAAGAAACTCAGCCTCCTTCTCAGCCTCACTGCTTTTTATTCCAGAATGCCTCAACGTCCACCTGAAAGACTGTTGTCCTGTCGCCATCTCTTGGGAAACTTGCCACTTTGTGGTGCCTCCTGTGGGAGAGACATGCACTCTGGGTGCAAGCCAGGGACCCCAGGAGCCCCCTGGGTCTGGTTCAGGGGCTGCCGGAGAGGCACTGGAATCTGAGGGAGGGTCCCAGCCTCCTCCTCAGTCTCACAGCTTTTTTTCCCTGGTCTGCCTCAGCATCCCACTGAAAGTCTTGCATCTTGTTCCCATTCCCTGGGGCCTTCTTGCCACTTTGGGGTCCCCCCCATGAAAACATCATGCATCATCTGTGCAAGCCAGGGACATTACGAGCCCCCCGGGCCAGGCAAAGGGCCTGATGGGAAGGCACTGTCCTCTGGGGAATGACCAGATCCTCCTCCTCCACCTCTCTGCTGTTTTCCGCAGGCTTCCTCAACATCCCCTTGAAAACTTGGCATCCTGTCTCAGTCCCCTAGGAGCCTTCTTACCACTCTCGGGTGCCCTCCGTGGAAAAGACACACACCCTGGATGCATGCCAGGGACCCTGTGAGCCTCCCTGGCCCAGTGCAGTGGCTGCCGGGAAGGCACTGGCCTCCCGGGGATGACTCCAGCCTCCTCCTCAGCCTCGCCTCTTTTTGCCCCAGGCTTCCTCAACATTTCTCTGAAAGCCTGGCGTCCTGGCCTTATCTCCCAGGGGCCTTCTTGCCACTTTGTGGTGTCCCCAGTGGAAGAGACATGCACCCTGGGTGCAAGCCAGACACCTGGGCCTGGTGCTGAAGCTGCCAGGAAGATACTGGCCTCCATGGAATGACTCCAGCCTCCCCCTCATCCTCACCGCTTTTCTTCCCCTGACTGCCTCAACGTCCTCCTGAAAACCTGGCATCTTGTTGCCGTCCCGTGAGAGACTTCTTGGTGCTTTGGGATGCCCCTTTGTAGGGGAGTCACGTACCCTGTGTGAAACTCCATGACCCCTCTGGACATGGCAGAGGTGGTGCTGGAAAGTTACTTGCCTCCAATGGGGAACTCCAGCCTTTTCCACCTCTCTGCTGTTTTTCCCAGGCTGCCTCAACATCTTGAAAGCTTGGTGTCCTGTCCCTGTCCCCCAGGGGACTTCTTGCCACTTAGGGTTGCTCTCGTGGGGAAGACATGCAAGCTGACTGAAAGCCAGGGACTCCACAACCTCCCCTGGCCTGGTGTACATGCTGCTGGGAAGGCAAGTGCTCCCAGGAAGTGTCCTCTGGGAAGGACCCCAGCTCTCTCCTTAGCCTTGCTGATTCTTTTTTCCCCTGGCTGTTACAGCATCCCCCTGAGAGCCTGGCATCCTGTCCCTGTTTCCCAGGAAACTTCTTGTCACTTTGGGCATGACCCCATGGAAGATACATGCAACCTGGGTGAAAGCCAGCGACTCCACGACCCCCTTTGGGCCTGGCACAGGGGCTTCCAGGAAGGCACTGGCTTCCAAGGGAGGACCCCAACTTCCTCCTCGACCTCGCCCCTTATTTTCTTTGGCTGCCTCAACGTCCCCCTGAAAGACCTGGCATCCTGTGCCTGTCCACTGGGGGACTTCTTCCCACTTTGCAGTGCTCCCCGTGAGGGAATCACACACCCTGGGTGAAAAACAGGGCTCCACGCCACCATTGGGCCCATCAAAAAGGCTGCCGGGAAGTCACTGGCCTGCAGGTGGCCAACCCAGTCTCCTCTGCCTTGTTGTTTTTTTCCACAGGCTGCCTCAACGTCCCCTGAAAGCCTGGCTTACTGTCCTTGTTTTCTGGGGTCTTCTTGACCCTTTGGGGTGCCCCCTTGTGGGAGACACACATTCTACGTGAAAGCCTGGGGCTCCACAACCACCCGGGCCAGCTGCAGGGGCTACCAAGAAGGCACTAGCCTCTGGGAAAGACCTCAGCCTCCTGCTCAGCCTCACAATTTTTTCTCCCTGTGCTGTTTCTACATCTCCCTGAAAACCTGGCATCCTGTCCCTGTCACCTGAGGGACTTCTTGCCTCTTTGGGGTGCCCCCCATGGAAGAGTCATGCACCCTGGGTGCTTTGGAATGAACGCCATTGTGGAGACACTTACCCTGGGTGAAAACCAGAGACTCCATGAGACTCCTGGGCCTGGCACAGGGGCTACCGGGAAGGAACTGGTCTCTGGGAAAGGACCCCAGCCTCCTCCTTGGCTTTGCTGCTTTTTTCCCTGGGCTGCCTCAACATCCCCCTGAGAGACTCACGTCCTGTTCCAGTCCCTTGGGGAACTTCTTGCAGCTTTGGGGGTGTCTTCCATCAGGAGACTCGCACCCTGTTTGAAACCCAGGGACTTCACCATGACCCCTGGTTTGACGCAGGGGCTGCTGAGAAGGCACTGGCCTCTGGGAGTTTACCCCAGTCTCCTCCTCAGCCTCACTGCATTATTTTCTTGGGCTGCTTCAATGTCCCCATGAAAGCCTGTTGTCCTGTCCCCATCCCTTGGGGGAATTCTTGCAGCTTTGGCGTGCCCCCTGTTGGGGAGACAGGCACCCTGGGTGAAAGCCAGGGACTATACGACCCCCCCGCCACCTGGTCCTGGAGCAGGGGCTGCGGGGAAGGAACTGACCTCTGGGGTAGTACCCCAGCCTCCTCCTTGGCCTCGGGGCTTTTTTCCCTGGGCTGCATCAAAGTCTCCCTGAAAGCTTCACAACCTGTCCCCATTCCCCTTGGTACATCTTGCTACTTTGTGTGCCCCCTGCGGTGGAGACACGCACCCTGGGTGAAAGTCAGGGACTGCACGACCTCCCTGGGCTGGCACAGGAGCTGCAGAAAGACACTGGCTTCTGGGAGACGATCACAGCCTCCTCTTCAGCCATGCCGCTTTATTTTCTGGGCTGCCTCAGTATCCCACTACAAGCCTGGCATCAAGTCCCTGTTCCCTGGGGGACTTCTTGCCACTTCTGTGTGCCCCTGCTGGGGAGACACACACCCTGGATGCAAGCCAGGGACTCCACGACCACCCCGGACCCAATGGAGGGGCTACCGGGAAGGCACTGGTCTCTTTGGGGAAGGACTCCAGCCTCCTCCTCGGCCTCACCACTTTCTTCCCTGGGCTGCCTCAACATTCTCTTCAAGCCTGGCGTCCAGTCCTTGTCCCCCGGGGACTTCTTGCCGCTTTGGAGTGCCTTTCATGGGGTCACAGGCACCCTGGGTGCAGCCAGAAACTCTGCGACCCCACCAGGCCTGGTTCAGGGGCAGCTGGGAAGGCAGTGGTCTCCAAGGGATGACCCCAGCCTCCTTTTTGGCCTCAATGCTTTTTACCCCGTGCTGCCTCAACATCCCCCTGAAATCCTGGTGACCTGTCCCCATCCCCAGGGGGACTTCTGGCTGCCTTGAGGTGCCCCCTGTTGGGGAGACACACATCCTGGGTACAAGCCAGGGACTCCACGACACCCCCAGGCCCAGTGCAGTGGCTTCCAGGAAGTCACCGGCCTCCAGGAAAGGAGCACAACGTCCTCAGCCTCATTGCTTTTTTACCCGGGCTGCCTCAACATCCCCCTGCAAGCCTTGCATCCTGTCCCTGTCCCCTGAGGGACTTCTTGTCGCTTTGGGGTGTCCCCCGTGGGGAAGACATGCACCCTGGGTGGAAACCAGAAACTCCATGATTCTACTGCACCTGGCACAGGAGCTGCTGGAAATGCACTGGCCTCTGGGGCACAACCCCAGTCTCCTCCTCGGTCTTGCCGCTGTTTTCCCAGGCTGCCTAAACTTCCCCAAAACTGGCATCCTATCCTTGTACCCTGGAAAACATTTTGCCGCTTTGAAGTACCCCCCGTTGGGGAGACATGCACCCTGGGTGGAAGCCATGGACTCCACAACTTCCCTGGTCCTGGTGCCAGATCTTCGAGGAAGGCTCTGGCCTCTGGGAAAAGACCTAAGCCTCCTCCTTAGCCTCACTACTTTTTTCCCTAGGCTGCCTCAACGACCCCCTGCAAGCCTAGCATCATATTGCTGTTCCCAGGAGGAATTCTTGCCACTGCGGGCTGCCCCCCGTGGGGAAGACACATACCTGGGTGCAAGCCAGGGCCTTCAAGACACCCCTTGGGACCGGCAAAGGGGCTGCCAGTAAGGTACTCCCTCCTTACTCCCAGTAAGGGAGCCTCATCCTTGACCTCGCTGCTTTTTTCCCTGGTCTGCCTCACTGTCCCCCTGAAAGCCTGGCATCCTGTCCCCTTCCAATGGGCGACTTCTTGCTGCATTGGTGTGCTCCCCGTGGAGGACACATGCATCCTGGGTGAAAGCCAGGAACTCCAAGACCTCCTTGGAGCTGGTGCAGGGGCCACTGTGAAGGCACTGGCCTCCAGGAGATGACTCCAGCCTCCTCGGCCTTGCTGCTTTTTTTCCTTGGGATGTCTCAGCGTGCCCCTGAAAGCCTGGCTACTGTCCCCATCCCCCAGGGGACTTCTTGCCGCTTTAAGGTGGCCCCTGTGGGGCAGACACATACTCAAGGTGAAAGCCAGGATCTCCAAGATCCCCCAGGGCCCAGCGCAGGTGCTGCTAGTAAGGCAGTTGTCTCTGGGAGAGGACCACAAACTCTCCCTCGGTCTCGTCGCTTTTTTCCCTGGGCTGCCTCAACATATCCCTGAAAGCCTGGTGTCCTGTCCTCACCCCCCAGGTGACTTCTTGCCTCTTTGGGGTGACCCCCATGGAGGAGACTCGCAACCTGGGTGAAAGCCAGGGACTCCCCAACACCCCCAGTCATGGCGCAGTGGCTGTTGGCACTGGCTTCCGTGGGAAGACCCCAGCCTCCAAGGCCTCACTGCTCCTTTTTCCCAGGCTGCCTCAACATCACTCTGAAAGGCTGGCATCCTGTCCCTGTGTCCCAGGGGACTTTTTGTTGCTTTGGGCTGCTCGCCTTGGGGGAGAAATACACACTGAGTGAAAGCCAGGGACTCCACGAACCCCACAGGCCCAGCTCAGTGCCTGCTGGGAAGGCACTGGCCTCTGGGGTAGGACCCCAGCCTCCTCCTTGGCCTCACCACTTTTTTTCCCAGGCTGCCTCAATGTCCCCCTGAAAGCTTGGCGTTTTGTCTCCGTTTCCTGTGGAACTTCTTGCCGCTTTGGGGCTCCCCCAATGGGGGAGACCCGCACCCTGCATGAAAGCCGGAGACTATACGACTTCCCCCGGGACACTTCTTGCCACCTTAGGGTGACCACCATTAGGGAGCCACACACTCTGGGTGCAAGCCATGGACTCCATGACCCTTGTGGGCCCAGCACCAGGGCTGCCAGGAAGGCTATGGCCTCCAGAGGTGGAACCCAGCCTACTCCTCAGCCTCGCTGCTTTTTTCCCTGGGCTGCCTCAATGTCCTCCTGCAAGCCTTGCGTCTTGTCATCTTCTCCCAAATGACTTATTTCCAATTTGGGGTGCACCCTATGGGAGAGATATGCACCCTGGGAGCAAGCCAGGGACTCCATGACGCCCCCGGGTTCAGTTCAAGGGCTGCAGGGAAGGCACTGGTCTCTGAGGCCTCCTCCTCCACCTCGATATTTTCCCCAGCCACCTGAAAGCCTGATGTCCTGTCCTCATCCCCCAGGGCACTTCCTGCCAATTTGGGGTGCCCACCGTTGGGAGACATGCACCCTGGGTGAAAGCTGGGGACCCCAGGAGCCCCCAGGCCTGGTTCAGGGCCTGCCAGGAAGGCACTGGCCTTCTGGGGACGACCCCAGCCACCTCCTCAGTCTCACCACTTTTTTCCTCGGACTGCCTCAATATCCTCCTGAAAGCCTGGGGTACAGCCTCCATCCCCCACAGGACTTCTTGCCAATTTGGGTTGCACCCCGTGGGAGAGACATGCACCCTAGGTGAAAGTGAGGGACTCCACGACACCCTGGGTCCAGTGCAGAGGTAACGAAAAGGCACTGGCCTTTGGGTAGCAGCCAGCCTCCTCCTCAGCCTCCCTGCTTTTTTCCCCAGGGTGCCTCAATTTCCCCTGGAAAGCCTTGTGTCCTGTCCTTTCCACTTTAGGGTGCCCCCCATGGGGACACACGCACCCTGGGTGAAAGCCAGGGACTCCACAACACCCCCCACCCCAAACCCAGTGCAGGGACTGCAGGGAAGGCACTGGCCTCCGGGGGAGGACCTTGGCCCCCTCTTTGGCCTTGCTTCTTTTGTCCACTGGCTGCCTAAACATCCCTTTCAAGCCTGGCATCAGGTCCTTATATGCCGAAGGACTTCTTGTCGCTTTGCGGTGCCCCCCTTGGAGAGACAGGCACCCTGGATGCAAGCCATGGACTCCATGACCCTCCCGGCCCAGGTGCCAGGGCTACCAGGAAGGCTCTGGCCTTGCGGGGAGGACCCCAGCCTACTCCTCAGCCTCGCTACTTTCATCCTCAGGCTGCCTCAATGTCCCCCTGCAAGCCTGGCATCCTGTTCCTGTCCCCCAGGGGACCTGTTGCCACTTTGCCATGACTCCCGTGGGGGAGACATGCAGCCTGGGTGCACACCAGGGACTCCACGGCCCCCTCAGGCTTCAGGCAGTGGCTACTGGGAAGACACAGGCCTCCAGCGGAGGACCCCAGCCTCCTACTCGGCCTCACCGCTTTTTACCCAGGGCAGCCTCAGCATCCTCCTGAAAGCCTGGTGTCCTGTTCCCATCCCCCAGGGAACTTCTTGCAGCTTTGGGGTGCCCCCCATGTGGGAGACACGCACCATGGGTGAAAGCCACAGACTCCACAACCCCCTTGGGCCCAGCGCAGGGGCTTCCAAAAGGCCCTGGCCTCTGGGGGATGACCCCAACCTCATCCTCCGCCTTGACAGCTTTTTTTCCCCAGACTGCCTCACGTTCCCCTGCAAGCCTGGCATCCTGTCCGCGTTCCCTGAAGCACTTCTTCCCTCTTCGGGGCAGACCCGATGGGGAAGATGTGCACCCTGGGTGAAAGCCAGGGACTCCACGACCCCCACGGGCTCAGCACTGGGGCTGTGGCGAAGGCACTGGCCTCTGGGGTAAGATCCCAGCCTTCTCGACCTCATCGCTTTTTTTTCCAGGGCTGCCTCACCATCCTCCTGCAACCCTGGTGGTCTGTCCCTGTTTCCCGGTGCATTTCTTGCCACTTTGGGGTGACCACCCTGGGGGAGACATTGCACCCTTAGTGCAAACCAGGGACTCCACAATTTCCCCAGTCCCAGTGCAGGGTCTGCCAGGAAAGTACTGGCCTTCGGGGAAGGACACCAGCCTCTTCCTTGGACTCGCCACTTTTTTCCTTGGGCTGCCTTCATGTTCCCCTGAAAGCCTGGGTCTTGTCCCTGTCCCAGGGGGACTTGCCACTTTCGGGTTCCCCCATGGGAACATCACACACCCGGTGTGCAAGCCAGGGATTCCAGGAACCCCACACCCCCACCCCCGACCCTGGCACCCAGGCTGCCAAGAGGGCACTGGCCTCTGGGAAACGACCCCACCCTCTTCCTTGGCCTCACTGCTTTTTCCATGGGCTGCCTCAATGTCCCCTTACAAGCCTGACATCTTCTTCCTGTTCCCCGGGGGACTTCTTGCCACTTTGTGGTTCCCCCTTAGAGGAGTTACGCAGCCTGGGTGCAAGCCAGGTATGCCATGAGCCCCCCATCCCAGTCCTGCACAGGGTCTGCCAGTGATGCACTAGCCTCTGGGATAGGACTCCAGCATCCTCCTCGGCCTTGTCCCTTTTTTTCCCAGGATGCCTCAACGTCCCCCTCCAAGCCTGGTGACCTGTCCATGTCCCCTGGTGGACTACCTGCTGCTGTGGTGTGTCCCCTGCGGAAGAGACACGCAGGCTGGGTGCAAGACAGGGACTCCATGGCAACCATGGACCTGACCAGGGGCTGCCAAGAAGGCACTGAACTCCAGGGGAGGACTCCAGCCTCCTGCTCGGTCTGACCACTTTTTTCCCCTGCCTGCCTCAACGTCCCCCCTGTAAGCCTGGCATCCTGTCCCCATCCCCCATGGGACTTCTTGCCACTTTAGGGTGCCACTTGTAGGGAAGACACACACCCTTTGTGCAAGCCAGGAACTCCACGACCCCCGTGTGCTCGGTGCATGGGCTGCTGGGAAGGCACTAGCCTGCAGGGAAGGAGCCCAGCCACGTCCTCGACCTCGTCCTTTTTTTACCCAGGCTTCTTCCACATCCCCCTGCAAGGCTGGCTTCATGTCCTTGTCCACCGAAGGAATTCTTCCTTCTTGGCCTGCCCCCCCCCCCCACACACCGCCTGTGGAGGAGACACACCCTGGGTGCAAGCCAGGGACTCCACTACCCTCCCAGTCTCTATGTAGTGGCTGCCAGGAAGGCACTGGCCTCCAAGGGACGAACCCAGCCTCTTCCTCGGCCTCATCACTTTTTTCCCCAGGTTGCCTCAACGTCCTCCTGCAAGCATGGGGTCCTATCCCTGTCCCCGGGGGAACCACTTGCTACTTTGTGGTGCCCCCTGTTGGCAAGACACGCACTCTGGGTGTGAGCCAGGGACTGCGTGACCCCACAGGGCCCCTTAGCAGGGGCTGCCGAGAAGATACTTGCCTCCAGGGAAGGACCAGAACCTCCTCCTCGGCCTCACTGCTTTTTCCTCTGGGCTGCCTTTATGTCTCTTTGCAAGCCTGGCATCCTGTTCCTCTCCCTCTGGGGACTTGTCGCTTTAGGGTGCCCTCCAGGGGGAGACATGCACCCTGGGTGGAAGCCAGGGTCTCCACGATTTCAGCAGGTCCAGAGCAGGTGCTGCTGCTAATTCACTGGCCTCCAAGGGAGGACCCAGCCTCCTCCTTGGCCTCACCACTTTTTTCCCTCCCCTTCCACCAGGGTACTTCTTGCTGCTTTCTGGACCCCCATAAGAAAGACATACACCCTGGGTGCAAGCCAGGGACTCCACGATCCCCTTGGGCCCAGTGCAGGGGCTGCTGGGAAAGGACTGGCATCAGGGGGAGACCCCAGCCTTCTCCTTGGCCTCACTGATTTTTTTCTTTGGACTGCTGCAACATTCCTCTGCAAGTCTGGCATCTTGTCCTTGTCCCCCAGGGCACTTCTTGCCACATTGGGGTTCACCCTGTGGTTGAGACACACACCGTGGGTGCAAGCCAGGGACTCCATGACCCACTCGGGCCTGGCGCAGGGGCTGCCAGGAAGGCACTGTATTTCGGGAGAGGACCTGTTTCTTTTTTGGCCTAGTCACTTTGTTTCCTGGGTTGCCTCAATGTTCCACTGCAAGCCTGGCATCTGTCCCCCTCCCTCAAGAGACTTCTTGCTGAGTTGCGATGCACCCCTTGGGGAGACACATTCTGGATGCAAGCCAAGGACTCCATGACCCCCTCGGGCTTGACACAGGGGCTGCCGGGAAGGCACTGGCGTCTGGGGGAGGATCCCGGCCTCTTCATTGGCCTGTCTGCTTTTTTCCCTGGTCTGCCTCAATGTCCCCATTAGAGCCGGGCATCCTGTCCCCATCCTTTGGGGGACTTCTTGTCACTTTGGGGTGCCCTCTGTGAAGGAGACACATATGCTGGGTGTACCTCCAGGCCCCAAGCAGATGCTGCTGGAAAGACACTGGTCTCAGGGGAGGGACCCCAGCCTTCTCAGCCTCGCTGCTTGCTTCCTCAGGCTGCCTCAATGTCTCCCTGTAAGACTGTCATCCTGTTCCCGTATGTTGGAGGTCTTCTTGCCAATTTGGGGAGCCCTGTGGGGGACACACATACCCTGGCTAGAAGCCAGGGACACCACAACCCCACTGGGACTAGCTGCAGGGGGGGCTAGGAAGGGGAAGGCACTGGCTTCTGGGGAAGGACCCCAGCCTCCTCCTTGAAAGAAGCTATATATGAAACCATTTTGTGATATGTGCGTTTATCTCACAGACTTAAACTTTTCTTTTGATTCAGCAGGTTGGAACCACTCTTTTTGAAGAATCTGCTAAGAAACATTAGGGAGCCCTTTGAGGCTTACAGTGAAAAACCAAGTATCCTTGGATAAAAACTAGAAAGAAGCTATATTTGAAACCACTTTGTGATGTGTGGATTCATCTCACAGAGTTAAATCTTTCTTTTTATTCACTAGGTAAGAAACATTATTTTTGTAGAATCTGCAAAGAGTCATTTGGGATCCCATTGAGACCTATAGTAAATAACTGAATATCCTTAGATAAATGCTAGAACAATGCTATCTGTGAAACCACTTTGTGATGTGTGGATTCATCTCAGAGAGTTAAACATTTCTTTTGATTCAGCAGGTTGGAAACACTTTTTTTTATAGAATCTGCAAAGGGACATTTTGAAGCCCTTTGCAGCCTATAATGAAGAACTGAATATGCCCATATAAAAACTAGAAAGAAACTATCTGTGAAATTGCTTTGTGATGTGTGGATTCCTCTCAGAGAGCTAAACCTTTCTTTTGATTCACCAGGTTGGAAACACTCTTATTGTAGAATCTGCAGAGGGATATTTAGAAGCCCATTTAGGCCATTAGTGAAAAACAGAGTAGATAAAACTAGAAAGAAGCTATCTGTGAGACCGCTTTGTGATGTGCAAATTCAACTCCCAGACTTAAAACTTTCTTTCAATTCAGCAGGTTGGAAACACTCTTTTTATCAAAACTGCAAAGGGACGTTTAAAAGCCCTGAGGTTTATACTGAAAAACCAAATGATCCTTGACAAAAACTAGAAAGAAGCTATTTGTGAAACTGCTTTATGATGCGTTGATTCATCACACAGAGAAAAACCTTTCTTTTGGTACAGCAAGTTGGAAATGCTCTTTTTGTAGAATCTGTGAGGGACATTTGGGAGAACATTGAAACCTATAGTGAAAAACAGAATATGTGCAAATGAAAACTAGAAAGGAGCTATCTGTGAAATTGCTTTGGGATGTGTGGATTCATCTCACAGAATTAAACCTTTGTTTTTATTCAGCAGGTTGTAAACACTCTTTTATAGAGTTTGTGAAGGGACATTATGAGAACATTGAGGCCTACAGTAAAAAATTGAATATCCCCAAATGAAAACTAGAAAGAAGCTATCCATGAAACTGCTTTGTGATGTGTGAATTCATTTCACAGTGTTAATCCTTTTGATTCAGCAGGTTGGAAACACTGTTTTTGTAGAAACTACGAAGGGCATTTGGAAGCACCTGGAGGCCTACAGTAAAAAACCGAGTATCCCCAGATAAAACTAGAAAGAAGTTATCTGGGAAACCTATTTGTGATGTGTGGATTCATCTCACGGTATTAAACCTTTCCTTTTGATACAGCAGCTTGGAAATACTCCTTTTGTAGAAACTGCAAAGGGACATTTGGGAGCTTATTGAGGCCTACAGTGAAAAACTGAATATCCCAAGATAAAAACTGGAAAGAAGGTATCTGTCAAAAAACTTTGCAATGTGTGGATTCATCTCACAGATATAAACTTTCTTTTGATTTAGCAGGCTTTAAGCACTCTTTTTTTAGAATCTGCAAAGGAATATTTGAAAGCTTATTAAGGCCTATAGTAAAAACACCTGAATATCCCAAGATTAAAATGGGAAATAATCTATCTGTAAAATGTCTTTGCAATGTGTGCATTCATCTCACAGAGTTAAACCTTTCTTTTGATTCAGCAGGTAGAAAACACTTTTCTTGTAGAATCTGTGAAGACACATTTGAGAGACCATTAGGGCCTATGGTGAAATACGAAATATCCCTAGATAAAAACTAGAAAGAAACTATCTGAGAAACAATTTCATGATGTGTGGATTAGCCTCACAGAGTTAAATCGTTCTTTTGATTAAGCAGGTTGGAAACACTCTTCTTGTAGAATATGAGAAGGGACATTTGGAGTACATTGAGGTCTGTAGTGAAAAACCAAATATTCCCATATAAAAATGAGAAAGAAGCTACCTGTGAAACGTCTTTGCAATGTGTAGAGTCCTTTTGCAGAGTGAAATAGTTCTTTTGATTGGGGGGTTGCAAAGACTTATAGAAACTGTAAAGGGACATTTGGGATCACATGGATGCCTATGTTAAAAAATGGAATTTTCCCAATAAGACTAGAAAGAAGCTATCAGTGTAACTGCTTTGTGATTTATGGATTCATCTCAGAGAGGTTAATCTTTCTTTTGATGACTCAGGGTGGAAACACTCTTTTTGTACAATCTGTTAAGGGACATGTGGGAGCCCATTGAGGCCTGTTCTGAAAAACCGAGTATCCATGGATAAAAATGAGAAAGAAGCTATCTGAGAAATAATTTTTGGATGTGTTGATTCATCTCACAGAGTTAAAACTTTCTTTTGATTGAGAAAGTTGTAAACACTCTTTTTGTAGGATCTGCTAAGGGGCATTTGGAAGACCATTGATGCCCATACAGAAAAACCGAATATACTAGAAAGAAGCTATCTGTGAAACCACTTTGTGAGGTGGTGAGGTGTGGACTCATCTCACAGAGTTAAACCTTTTCCTTCATTCAGCAGGATGGAAAGACTCTTTCTGTACAATCTGCAAAGGGACATTTGGGAACCCATTGAGGTGTACAGTAAAAAAACGAATATCCGTGGATAAAAATTAGGAAGAAGCTATCTGTGAAACCACTTTGCAATGTGTGAATTCATGTCACAGAGTTAAACCTTCATTTTAATTCAGCAGATTGGAAACACTCTTTTTGTAGAATCTGCAAAAGATATTTGGAAGCCCGTTGAGAGCTGTACTGTAAAAAAACAATATCCTCATATAAAAACAAGTAAGAAGCTCTCTGGAAAACCAGTTTGTGATGTGTGGATTCATCTCACAGGGTGAAACACTTCTTTGGATTCAGCAGGTTGGAAACACTCTTTTTGAAGAATTTGTGAAGGGACATTTGGGAACACTTTGAGGCTTATAGTGAAAAACAGAATATCACCAGATAAAAACTACAAAGAAGCTGTCTGTGAAAGTGCTTTGTGATGTGTGGATTCATTTCACAGTGATAAATCTGTCTTCTGATTCAGCAGGTTGGAAACACTCTTTTTGTAGAAACCATGAAGAAACCTTTAGGAACCAATTGAGGCCTAGGGTGAAAAAAAAATTTCCCCAGCTAAAAATTAGAAAAGAGGTATATTTGAAACTGGTTTTTGATGTGTGCATTCATCTCACAGAGTTAAATTTTTCTTTTCATTGAGCAGGTTTCAAACAGTGTTTTTGTACAATCTGTGAAGGGACATTTAGGAGCCCATTGAAGCCTAGAGTGAACAACAGGATATTCCCAGATAAAAATTAGAAAGAAGCTATCTGTGAAACCCCTTTGCACTATGTACATCCATCTCAGAGACTTAAACCTTTTATATCATTTGGCATGTTGGAAACACTCTTCTTCTAGAATCTGAGAAGGGACTTTGGGAGTCCATTGATGCCAATAGAGAAAAACTGAATATCCCCAGAAAACAAACTAGAAACAACCTATCTGTGTAACTTAATTGCTATGCACAGATTCATTTCACATAGTAAAACCTTTCTTTGAATACAGTAGGTTGGAAACACTCTTTTTGTAGAAACTGCAAAGGGACATTCGGGCATCCATTGTGGCCTATCATGAAAAACTGAGTATCTGTGGATAAAAATGAGAAAGAAGCTATCTGAGAAACTGCTCTGTGATGTGTGTATTTATCTCACAGAGTTAAAACTTTCTTGTGATTGAGAAGGTTGTAAACACTCTTTTTGTAGAATCGACTAAGGGACATTTGGAAGGCCATTGATGCCAATACAGAAAAACCAAATATCCCCATATAGAAACTAGAAAGATGCTATTTCTGAAACCACTTTGTGAGTTGTGGATTTATCTCACAGAGTTAAACCTTTCGTTTCATTCAGGAGAATGGAAAGACTCTATTTGTAGAATATGTGAAGGGATTTTTGGGAACACAATGAGGCCTATAGTAAAAAACTGAATATCCACAGATAAAAACTGGAAAGAATCTATCTCTGAAACTGCTTTGTGATATTTGGATTCATCTCACCAAGATAAACTTTGGTTTTGATTCCTCAGGTTGAAAACAATCTTTTTGTAGAATCTGTGAAAAGATTTTGGGCACCCATTGAAGCCTAAAAGGAAAAACAGAATATTTCCAGGGGAAAAAAAAAAAAAAACTAGAAAGAAGCTATCTTTGGGGGCGGAGCAAGATGGCCGAATAGGAACAGCTCCAGTCTCCAACTCCCAGCGCGAGCGACACAGAAGACCGGTGATTTCTGCATTTTCAACTGAGGTACTGGGTTCATCTCACTGGGGAGTGCCGGACGATCGGTGCTGGTCAGCTGCTGCAGCCCGACCAGCGAGAGCTGAAGCAGGGCGAGGCATTGCCTCACCTGGGAAGTGCAAGGGGGAAGGGAATACCTTTTCCTAGCCAGGGGAACTGAGAAACACAACACCTGGAAAATCGGGTAACTCCCACCCCAATACTGCACTTTAAGCAAACAGGCACACCAGGAGATCATATCCCACACCTGGCCGGGGGGGTCCCACACCCACGGAGCCTCCCTCATTGCTAGCACAGCAGTCTGTGATCTACTGGCAAGGCAGCAGTGAGGCTGGGGGAGGGGCGCCCACCATTGCTGAGGCTTAAGTAGGTAAACAAGGCTGCTGGGAAGCTCGAACTGGGTGGAGCTCACAGACGCTCAAGGAAACCTGCCTGTCTCTGTAGATTCCACCTCTGGGGACAGGGCAATAACAAATGCAGCCGAAACCTCTGCAGATGCAAACGACTCTGTCTGACAGCTTTGAAGAGAGCAGTGGATCTCCCAACACGGAGGTTGAGATCTGAGAAGGGACAGACTCCCTGCTCAAGTGGGTCCCTGACCCCTGAGTAGCCTAACTGGGAGACATCCCCCACTAGGGGCAGTCTGACACCCCACACCTCACAGGGTGGAGTACACCCCTGAGAGGAAGCTTCCAAAGCAAGAATCAGACAGGTACACTCGCTGTTCAGAAATATTCTATCTTCTGCAGCCTCTGCTGCTGATACCCAGGCAAACAGGGTCTGGAGTGGACCTCAAGCAATCTCCAACAGACCTACAGCTGAGGGTCCTGACTGTTAGAAGGAAAACTATCAAACAGGAAGGACACCTACACCAAAACCCCATCAGTACATCACCATCATCAAAGACCAGAGGCAGATAAAACCACAAAGATGGGGAAAAAGCAGGGCAGAAAAGCTGGAAATTCCAAAAATAAGAGCGCATCTCCCCCGGCAAAGGAGCGCAGCTCATCGCCAGCAATGGATCAAAGCTGGACGGAGAATGACTTTGACAAGATGAGAGAAGAAGACTTCAGTCCATCAAATTTCTCAGAGCTAAAGGAGGAATTACGTACCCAGCGCAAAGAAACTAAAAATCTTGAAAAAAAAGTGGAAGAATTGATGGCTAGAGTAATTAATGCAGAGAAGGTCATAAACGAAATGAAAGAGATGAAAACCATGACACGAGAAATACGTGACAAATGCACAAGCTTCAGTAACCGACTCGATCAACTGGAAGAAAGAGTATCTGTGATTGAGGATCAAATGAATGAAATGAAGCAAGAAGAGAAACCAAAAGAAAAAAGAAGAAGAAGAAATGAACAAAGCCTGCAAGAAGTATGGGATTATGTAAAAAGACCAAATCTACGTCTGATTGGGGTGCCTGAAAGTGAGGGGGAAAATGGAACCAAGTTGGAAAACACTCTTCAGGATATCATCCAGGAGAACTTCCCCAACCTAGTAGGGCAGGCCAACATTCAAATCCAGGAAATACAGAGAACACCAAAAAGATACTCGTCAAGAAGAGCAACTCCAAGACAAATAATTGCCAGATTCACCAAAGTTGAAATGAAGGAAAAAATGTTAAGGGCAGCCAGAGAGAAAGTTCGGGTTACCCACAAAGGGAAGCCCATCAGACTAACAGCAGATCTCTCGGCAGAAACTCTCCAAGCCAGAAGAGAGTGGGGGCCAATATTCAACATTCTTAAAGAAAAGAATTTTAAACCCAGAATTTCATATCCAGCCAAACGAAGTTTCATAAGTGAAGGAGAAATAAAATTCTTTACAGATAAGCAAATGCTTAGAGATTTTGTCATCACTAGGCCTGCCTTACAAGAGACCCTGAAGGAAGCACTAAACATGGAAAGGAACAACCGGTACCAGCCATTGCAAAAACATGCCAAAATGTAAAGACCATCAAGGCTAGGAAGTAACTGCACCAACTAACGAGCAAAATCACCAGTTAATATCATAATGGCAGGATCAAGTACACACATAACAATCTTAACCTTAAATGTAAATGGACTAAATGCTCCAATTAAAAGACACAGACTGACAAACTGGATAAAGAGTCAAGACCCATCAGTCTGCTGTATTCAGGAGACCCATCTCACACGCAGAGACATACATAGGCTCAAAATAAAGGGATGGAGGAAGATTTACCAAGCAAATGGAGAAGAAAAAAAAGCGGGGGTTGCAATACTAGTCTCTGATAAAACAGACTTTAAACCATCAAAGATCAAAAGAGACAAAGAAGGCCATTACATAATGGTAAAGGGATCAATTCAACAGGAAGAGCTAACTATCCTAAATATATATGCACCCAATACAGGAGCACCCAGATTCATAAAGCAAGTCCTTAGAGACTTACAAAGAGACTTAGACTCCCATACAATAATAATGGGAGACTTCAACACCCCACTGTCACCATTAGACAGATCAACGAGACAGAAAGTTAACAAGGATATCCAGGAATTGAACTCATCTCTGCAGCAAGCAGACCTAATAGACATCTATAGAACTCTCCACCCCAAATCAACAGAATATACATTCTTCTCAGCACCACATCGTACTTACTCCAAAATCGACCACGTAATTGGAAGTAAATGACTCCTCAGCAAATGTACAAGAACAGAAATTATAACAAACTGTCTCTCAGACCACAGTGCAATCAAACTAGAACTCAGGACTAAGAAACTCAATCAAAACCGCTCAACTACATGGAAACGGAACAACCTGCTCCGGAATGACTACTGGGTACATAACGAAATGAAGGCAGAAATAAAGATGTTCTTTGAAACCAATGAGAACAAAGATACAACATACCAGAATCTCTGGGACACATTTAAAGCAGTGTGTAGAGGGAAATTGATAGCACTAAATGCCCACAAGAGAAAGCAGGAAAGATCTAAAATTGACACTCTAACATCGCAATTAAAAGAACTAGAGAAGCAAGAGCAAACACATTCAAAAGCTAGCAGAAAGCAAGAAATAACTAAGATCAGAGCAGAACAGAAGGAGATAGAGACACAAAAAACCCTCCAAAAAATCAATGAATCCAGGAGTTGGTTTTTTGAAAAGATCATCAAAATTGACAGACCACTAGCAAGACTAATAAAAAAGAAAAGAGAGAAGAATCAAATCGACGCAATTAAAAATGATAAAGGGGATATCACCACCGACCCCACAGAAATACAAACTACCATCAGAGAATACTATAAACACCTCTACGCAAATAAACTGGAAAATCTAGAAGAAATGGATAATTTCCTGGACACTTACACTCTTCCAAGACTAAACCAGGAAGAAGTTGAATCCCTGAATAGACCAATAGCAGGCTCTGAAATTGAGGCAATAATTAATAGCCTACCAACCAAAAAAAGTCCAGGACCAGATGGATTCACAGCTGAATTCTACCAGAGGTACAAGGAGGAATTGGTACCATTCCTTCTGAAACTATTCCAATTAATAGAAAAAGAGGGAATCCTCCCTAACTCATTTTATGAGGCCAACATCATCCTGATACCAAAGCCTGGCAGAGACACACAAAAAAAGAGAATTTTAGACCAATATCCCTGATGAACATCGATGCAAAAATCCTCAATAAAATACTGGCAAACCAGGTTCAGCAACACATCAAAAAGCTTATCCACCATGATCAAGTGGGCTTCATCCCTGGGATGCAAGGCTGGTTCAACATTCGCAAATCAATAAACATAATCCAGCATATAAACAGAACCAAAGACAAGAACCACATGATTATCTCAATAGATGCAGAAAAGGCTTTTGACAAAATTCAACAGCCCTTCATGCTAAAAACGCTCAATAAATTCGGTATTGATGGAACGTACCTCAAAATAATAAGAGCTATTTATGACAGACTCACAGCCAATATCATACTGAATGGGCAAAAACTGGAAAAATTCCCTTTGAAAACTGGCACAAGACAGGGATGCCCTCTCTCACCACTCCTATTCAACGTAGTGTTGGAAGTTCTGGCTAGGGCAATTAGGCAAGAGAAAGAAATCAAGGGTATTCAGTTAGGAAAAGAAGAAGTCAAACTGTCCCTGTTTGCAGATGACATGATTGTATATTTAGAAAACCCCATTGTCTCAGCCCAAAATCTCCTTAAGCTGATAAGCAACTTCAGCAAAGTCTCAGGATACAAAATTAATGTGCAAAAATCACAAGCATTCTTATACACCAGTAACAGACAAACAGAGAGCCAAATCAGGAATGAACTTCCATTCACAATTGCTTCAAAGAGAATAAAATACCTAGGAATCCAACTTACAAGGGATGTAAAGGACCTCTTCAAGGAGAACTACAAACCACTGCTCAGTGAAATAAAAGAGGACACAAACAAATGGAAGAACATACCATGCTCATGGATAGGAAGAATCAATATCGTGAAAATGGCCATAGTGCCCAAGGTAATTTATAGATTCAATGCCATCCCCATCAAGCTACCAATGACTTTCTTCACAGAATTGGAAAAATCTGCTTTAAAGTTCACATGGAACCAAAAAAGAGCTCGCATCTCCAAGACAATCCTAAGTCAAAAGAACAAAGCTGGAGGCATCACGCTACCTGACTTCAAACTATACTACAAGGCTACAGTAACCAAAACAGCATGGTACTGGTACCAAAACAGAGATATAGACCAATGGAACAGAACAGAGTCCTCAGAAATAATACCACACATCTACAGCCATCTGATCTTTGACAAACCTGAGAGAAACAAGAAATGGGGAAAGGATTCCCTATTTAATAAATGGTGCTGGGAAAATTGGCTAGCCATAAGTAGAAAGCTGAAACTGGATCCTTTCCTTACTCCTTATACGAAAATTAATTCAAGATGGATTAGAGACTTAAATGTTAGACCTAATACCATAAAAATCCTAGAGGAAAACCTAGGTAGTACCATTCAGGACATAGGCATGGGCAAAGCCTTCATGTCTAAAACACCAAAAGCAACGGCACCAAAAGCCAAAATTGACAAATGGGATCTCATTAAACTAAAGAGCTTCAGCACAGCAAAAGAAACTCCCATCAGAGTGAAGAGGCAACCTATAGAATGGGAGAAAATTTTTGCAATCTACTCATCTGACAAAGGGCTAATATCCAGAACCTACAAAGAACTCAACCAAATTTACAAGAAAAAAACAAACAACCCCATCAAAAAGTGGGCAAAGGATATGGACAGACATTTCTCAAAAGAAGACATTCATACAGCCAACAGACACATGAAAAAATGCTCATCATCACTGGCCATCAGAGAAATGCAAATCAAAACCACAATGAGATACCATCTCACACCAGTTAGAATGGCGATCATTAAAAAGTCAGGAAACAACAGGTGCTGGAGAGGATGTGGAGAAATAGGAACACTTTTACACTGTTGGTGGGATTGTAAACTAGTTCAACCATTATGGAAAACAGTATGGCGATTCCTCGAGGATCTAGAACTAGATGTACCATATGACCCAGCCATCCCATTACTGGGTATATACCCAAAGGATTATAAATTATGCTGCTATAAAGACACATGCACACGTATGTTTATTGCAGCACTATTCACAATAGAAAAGACTTGGAATCAACCCAAATGTCCATCAGTGACAGATTGGATTAAGAAAATGTGGCACATATGCACCATGGAATACTATGCAGCCATCGAACAGGATGAGTTTGTGTCCTTTGTAGGGACATGGATGCAGCTGGAAACCATCATTCTTAGCAAACTATCACAAGAACAGAAAACCAAACACCGCATGTTCTCACTCATAGGTGGGAACTGAACAATGAGATCACTTGGACTCAGGAAGGGGAACATCACACACCGGGGCCTATCATGGGGAGGGGGGAGGGGGGAGGGATTGCATTGGGAGTTATACCTGATATAAATGACGGGTTGATGGGTGCAGCACACCAACATGGCACAAGTATATATATGTAACAAACCTGCACGTTATGCACATGTACCCTACAACTTAAAGTATAATAAATAAATAAATAAATAAATAAATAAATAAATAAAAGAAAATGAAATATCCTTGCAAAAAAATAAGAGTCCACTAGGAAAATATATTTATGGAAATTTCAGGTTTTTTTGCATATCAAAATCATAAATATTGTCAATTAATTATATAGTGATATTTGATATGTTCTTTTGTACTTGACCTAAGTGAGCTTATTTGTCAAATTACACCATACAAGCTAAGGTTTACTTACTTTCTGAGTATTTCCAAAATATTTGACAGTGATGAAAATCTCATAAAGGTTCAATAAATACAACTTGATTCCAGCTGCATCCAAGTCCCTACAAAGGACTCAAACTCATCCTTTTTTTATGGCTGCATAGTATTCCATGGTGTATATGTGCCACGTTTTCTTAATCCAATCTGTCACTGATGGACATTTGGGTTGATTCCAAGTCTTTGCTATTGTGAATAGTGCTGCAATAAACATACGTGTGCATGTGTCTTTATAGCAGCATAATTTATAATCCTTTGGGTATATACCCAGTAATGGGATGGCTGGGTCATATGGTACATCTAGTTCTAGATCCTCGAGGAATCGCCATACTCTTTTCCATAATGGTTGAACTAGTTTACAATCTCACCAACAGTGTAAAAGTGTTCCTATTTCTCCACATCCTCTCCAGCACCTGTTGTTTCCTGACTTTTTAATGATCACCATTCTAACTGGTGTGAGATGGTATCTCATTGTGGTTTTGATTTGCATTTCTCTGATGGCCAGTGATGATGAGCATTTTTTCATGTGTCTGTTGGCTGTATGAATGTCTTATTTTGAGAAATGTCTGTTCATATCCTTTGCCCACTTTTTGATGGGGTTTTCCATCATTCTTAGCAAACTATCACAAGAACAGAAAACCAAACACCGCATGTTCTCACTCATAGGTGGGAACTGAACAATGAGATCACTCGGACTCAGGAAGGGGAACATCACACACCGGGGCCTATCATGGGGAGGGGGGAGGGGAGAGAGATTGCATTGGGAGTTATACCTGATGTAAATGACGAGTTGATGGGTGCAGCACAGCAACATGGCACAAGTATACATATATAACAAACCTGCACGTTATGCACATGTACCCTACAACTTAAAGTATAATAATAATAAATAAATTAAAAAAAAATACAACTTGAACAGAAAAAAAAAAAAAAAGAAGCTATCTTTGAAACTGCTTTGTTATGTGTGGTTTCAATTAAGGAGTTAGACCTTTCTTTTTGTTCTGCAGTTAGGAAAAACTCTTTGTGTGGAATCTGTGAAGGGACTTTCAGGAGCCAATTATGGCCTATGGTGAAAACCCGAATCTCCTCAGATAAATACCGGAAATAATCTAGCTGTGAAACTGATTTGTGATGTGTGGATTCCACTAACAGAGTTAAACCTTTCCTCTTGATTCAGCCGGTTGGAAACACTCTTTTGATAGATTCATCAAAGGGACAGTCATGAGCCCATTGAGGCCTATGGTGAAAAAGTGAATATCCACAGAGAAAAAGTAGAAAGATGCTATCTGTGAAACTGCCTTGTGATGTGTGGATTCATCCTGAGTGTTAACTCTTCTTTGGATTCTGCAGGGAGGAAACACTCTTTTTGTAGAATCTGCAAAAAGATATTCCTGAGTCACTGAAGCCTGTGGTGAATATAGGAATATCTCCTTATAAAAATTGGAAAGAAGCTATCTGCGAAATTGCTTTTTGATGAATGAATTCATCTCAAAGAGTTAAACCTTCTTTTGAGTAAGCAGATTGGAAACTTGTAGAATCTGCTCAGGGACATTGAGGAGTCCAATGAGGCCTATGGTAAGAAACGGAACATCCCCAGATAAAAACTAGAAAGAAGCGATGTGTGAAACAGCTCTGTGATGTGCAGATTCTCCTATAGCGTTAAACTTTTGTTTTGATTCCACAGTTAGGGAAAACACTTTGTGTAGATCCTGTGTAGGGACATTCTGCAGCCCATTGAGGCCTATTGTGAACATCCTAATATCCCCAGGTAAAAACTAGAAAGAAGCAATCTGTGAAACTGCTTTGTGATGTGTGGATTCATCTTACCAACTTAAACCTTTCTTTTGATTCACCAGAATGGAAGCACTCCTCTTGTAGAATCTGTGAAAGGACATTCTGGAGCCCATTGCGGTATACGGTGAAAAAACAGAATATCCACAGATAAATCTTGAAAGAAGTTATCTGTGAAAATGTTTTGTGATATGTGAATTCAACTCACATAGTTAAACCATTTTTTTTGATTCTCCAGGTTTGAAACCTTCTTTCTGTAGAAACTGTGAAGAGACATATGGGAACCCATTAAGGACATTGGTTAAAGACCAAGTATCCCCAAATGTAAACAAGTAAGAAGCTGTCTGTGAAACTGCATTGTGATGTGTGGATTCATTTCACAGAGTTAAAACTTTGTTTTGTTTTCTAAGGATTAAAACACTCTTTTTGGACGATTTGCAAATAGACATTCGGGAGCTTATTGAGACTAAGGGTGAAAACTTAATATCCACAGATGAAAACTAGAAAGAAGCTATTTGTGAAACTGCTTTCAGATGTATGGATACATCCTACTGAGTTAAACGTTTCTTTTCGTTCAGCAGGTTTGAAATACTCTTCTAGTAGAATCTGGGAAGACACATTCTGGAGCCCATTGAGTCTCATGGTGAAAAACCAAATATCCCCATATAAAACCAAAAAAGAAGCAATCTGTGAAGCTGCTTTGTTATGTTTGGATTCATCTACAGATTTAAACATTTTGTTTTGGTTTTGCAGGTGGGAAACACTCTTGTTTTAGAATTTGTGTAGGGACTTTTGGAAGCCCATTGATGCCTATGTTGAAATCCGAATAGCCCCATATAAAAACAAAAAAGAAGCTGTCTGTGAAACACCTTTGTGATATGTGGATTCATCTCACAGAGTTAAAGCTTTCTTTGGATTCACAGGTTGAAAATGCTTTTCTTGTAGACTCTGTGAAGAGACATTCGGGAGACCATTAAGGCCTATGATGAAATACCAAATATCCCTAGATAAAAACTAGAAAGAAACTATCTGAGAAACAATTTCGTGATGTGCTGATTTGTCTCACAGAGTTAAATCTTTCTTTTGATTAAGCAGGTTGGAAACATTCTTCTAGTAGAATATGAGAAGGGACATTTGGAGCACATTGAGGCCTGTAGTGAAAAATCAAATATTCCCATATTAAAAGGAGAAAGAAGTTACCTGTGAAACGTCTTTGCAATGTGTGGAGTCCTTTCCCAGAGTGAAATAGTTCTTCTGATTTGGGATGTTATAAGGACCCTTGTAGAAACTGCAAAGGGACATTTAGAATCACTTTCAGGCCTATGTTAAAAAATGGAATTTTCCCAATAAGACTAGAAAGAAGCTATCAGTGTAACTGCTTTGTGATTTATGGATTCATCTCAGAGAGGTTAATTTTTTTTTTTTTTGATTATTCAGGTTGGAAACACTCTTTTTGTACAATCTGTTAAGGGACATGTGGGAGCCCATTGAGGCCTGTTCTGAAAAACCGAGTATCCATGGATAAAAATGAGAAAGAAGCTATCTGAGAAATAATTTTTGGATGTGTTGATTCATCTCACAGAGTTAAAACTTTCTTTTGATTGAGAAAGTTGTAAACACTCTTTTTGTAGGATCTGCTAAGGGGCATTTGGAAGACCATTGATGCCCATACAGAAAAACCGAATATACTAGAAAGAAGCTATCTGTGAAACCACTTTGTGAGGTGGTGAGGTGTGGACTCATCTCACAGAGTTAAACCTTTTCCTTCATTCAGCAGGATGGAAAGACTCTTTCTGTACAATCTGCAAAGGGACATTTGGGAACCCATTGAGGTGTACAGTAAAAAAACGAATATCCGTGGATAAAAATTAGGAAGAAGCTATCTGTGAAACCACTTTGCAATGTGTGAATTCATGTCACAGAGTTAAACCTTCATTTTAATTCAGCAGATTGGAAACACTCTTTTTGTAGAATCTGCAAAAGGATATTTGGAAGCCCATTGAGAGCTGTACTGTAAAAAAACAATATCCTCATATAAAAACAAGTAAGAAGCTCTCTGGAAAACCAGTTTGTGATGTGTGGATTCATCTCACAGGGTGAAACATTTCTTTGGATTCAGCCGGTCAGAAACACTCGTTTTGTAGAATTTGTGAAGGGACATTTGGGAACACTTTGAGGCTTATAGTGAAAAACAGAATATCACCAGATAAAAACTACAAAGAAGCTGTCTGTGAAAGTGCTTTGTGATGTGTGGATTCATTTCACAGCGATAAATCTGTCTTCTGATTCAGCAGGTTGGAAACACTCTTTTTGTAGAAACCATGAAGAAACCTTTAGGAACCAATTGAGTCCAAGGGTGAAAAAAAATTTCCCCAGTTAAAAACTAGAAAAGAGGTATATTTGAAACTGGTTTTTGATGTGTGCATTCATCTCACAGAGTTAAATTTTTCTTTTGATTCAGCAGATTTCAAACAGTGTTTTTATACAATCTGTGAAGGGACATTTAGGAGCCCATTGAGGCCTAGAGTGAACAACAGAATATCCCCAGATAAATTTAGAAAGAAGCTATCTGTGAAACCCCTTTGCACTGTGTACCTCCGTCTCAGAGACTTAAGCCATTTATATCATTCGACATGTTGGAAACACTCTTCTTCTAGGATCTGAGAAGGGACTTTGGGAGTCCATTGATGCCAATAGTGAGAAACTGAATATCCCCAGAAAACAAACTAGAAACAACTTACCTGTGAAACTTAATTGTTATGTGCAGATTCATTTCACATAGTTAAACCTTTCTTCAAATACAGTAGGTTGGAAACACTCTTTTTGTAGAAACTGCAAAGGGATATTCGGGAAACCATTGTGGCCTATCATGAAAAACTGACTATCTGTGGATAAAAATGAGAAAGAAGCTATCTGAGAAACTGCTTTGTAATGTGTGGATTTAACTCACAGAGTTAAAACTTTTTTTTGATTGAGAAAATTATAAACACTCTTTTTGTAGAACCTGCTAAGGGACTTTTGGAAGGTCATTGATGCCAATACAGAAAAACCTTATATCCCCATATAGAAACTAGAAAGAAGCTATCTGTGAAACCACTTTGTCAAGTGTGGATTTATCTCACAGAGTTAAATCTTTTCTTTCATTCAGGAGACTGGAAAGTCTCTGTTTGTAGAATCTGTGAAGGGATTTTTGGGAACCCAGTGAGGCCTATAGTGAAACACTGAATATCCGCAGATAAAAACTGGAAAGAATCTATCTCTGAAACTGCTTTGTGATGTTTGGATTCATCTCACCGAGATAAACTTTGATTTTGATTCCTCAGGTTGAAACAATCTTTTTGTAGAATCTGTGAAAAGGTTTTGTGCACACATTGAAGCCTAAAAGGAAAAACAGAATATTTCCAGGAAACAAACAAACAAACAAAAAACAAACAAACAAAAAAACTAGAAAGAAGCTATCTTTGAAACTGCTTTGTTATGTGTGGTTTCAATTAAGGAGTTAGACCTTTCTTTTTGTTCTGCAGTTAGGAAAAACTCTTTGTGTGGAATCTGTGAAGGGACTTTCAGGAGCCAATTAAGGCCTATGGTGAAAACCCGAATCTCCTCAGATAAATACTGGAAATAATCTAGCTGTGAAACTGATTTGCGATGTGTGGATTCCACTAACAGAGTTAAACCTTTCTTCTGATTCAGCAGGTTGGAAACACTCTTTTGATCGAATCATCAAAGGGACATTCATGAGCCCATTGAGGCCTATGGTGAAAAAGTGAATATCCACAGAGAAAAAGTAGAAATAAGCTATCTGTGAAGCTGCTTTGTGATGTGTGGTTTCATCCCGAGTGTTAACTCTTCTTTAGATTCTGCTAGTAGGATACACTCTTTTTGTAGAGTCTGCAAAAAGACATTCATGAGCCATTGAAGCCTGTGGTGAATATAGGAATATCTCCTTATGAAAACTGGAAAGAAGCCATCTGTGAAACTGCTTTGTGATGTGTGAATTCATCTCACAGAGTTAAAGATATCTTTTGAGTAAGCAGATTGGAAACATGTAGAATGTGCTCAGGGACATTCAGGAGTCCAATGAGGCCTATGGTAAAAATCGCAATATCCCCAGATAAAAACTAGAAAGAAGCATTGTGTGAAACAGCTCTGTGATGTGTAGATTCACCTATAGCGTTAAACCTCTGTTTTGATTTCACAGTTAGGAAAAACTCTCTGTTTAGAAACTTTGTAGGGACATTCTGCTGCCCATTGAGGCCTATTGTGAACATCCAAATATCCCCAGGTAAAAACTAGAAAGAAGAAATCTGTGAAAATCCGTTGTGATGTGAGGATTCATCTTACCAACTTAAATTTTTCTTTTGATTCAGCAGAATGGAAGCACTCCTTTTGTAGAATCTGTGAAAGGATATTATGGAGCCCACTGAGGTGTATGTCAAAAAACAGAATATCCACAGATAAATCTAGAAAAAAGTTATCTGTGAAAAAGTTTTGTGATATGTGGATTCAACTCACATAGTTAAACCATTTTTTTAATTCACCAGGTTTGAAACCTTCTTTCTGTAGAAACTGTGAAGAGACATATGGTAACCCATTAAGGAATGTGGTTAAAGGCCAAATATCCCCAAACGAAAACTAGAAAGAAGCTGTCTGTGAAACTGCATTGTGATGTGTGGATTCATTTCACAGAGTTAAAACTTTGTTTTGTTTCCTAAGGATTGAAACACTCTTTTTGAAGGATTTGCAAATGGACATTCGGAGCTTATTGAGACTAAAGGTGAAAGCTGAATATTCACAGATAAAAACGAGAAAGAAGCTCTTTGTAAACTGCTTTGAGATGCATGGATTCACTTCACTGAGTTAAACGCTGTTTTCATTCAGCAGGTTTGAAAAACTCTACTAGTAGAATCTGGGAAGAAACATTTTGGAGCACATTGAGTCTCATTGTGTAAAACTGAGTATCCCCATATAAAACCAAAAAAAGAAGTAATCTGTGAATCTATGGTGAAAAAGAAGCAATCTATGGAGAAAATCTATGGTGAAAAAGAAGCAAAATGTGAATCTATGGTGAAAAAGGAAATATCGTCATATAAAAACTGGAAAGAAGCGATCTGAGAAACTGCATTGTGACATGAGAATGCAACTCACAGAGTTACACTTTTCTTTTCATTGATCAGTTTGCTAACACTGTTTTCTTGAAATCTGCAATGGGATATTACTTAGTGCAATGAAGCTTACGGTGACAACAGAAATATCCTCGGATAAAAACTAGAAAGAAGATTTCTGAGAAACTGCTTTGTGATGTGTGAATTCATCTCACAGAGTTACACTTTCGTTTCATGGAGCAGTTTATTACCACTGTCTTTGGGGAATCTGAGAAGGGATACTTTGAAACGCATTGAGGCCTATCCTGATAAAGGAAATATCCTCAATTAAAAACGCACAAGAAGCTTTCTCAGAAACTTCTTTGTGATATGTGAATTCATCTCACAGAGTTACAACTTAGTCTTTATGAAGCAGTTTGCTTACACTACTTTCAGGGAATCTGCAAAGCGATATTTGGGAGCACATTGAGGGCTATGGTGACAAAGGAAATATCGTCAGAGAAAACTGGAAAGAAGTGTTCTGAGAAACTGCATTGTGACATGTGAATGCAACTGACAGAGTTACACTTTTTTTTTTCATTGATCAGTTTGCTAACACTGTTTTCTTGAAATCTGCAAAGGGATATTTCTTAGTGCAATGAAACTAACTCTGACAAAGGAAATATCCACAGGTAAAAACCAGAAAGAAGCTTTCTGAGAAACTGCTTTGTGATGTGTGAATTCATCTCAGAGTTACACTTTCATTTCATGGAGCTGTCTATTACCATTGTCTTTGGGGGAATCTGAGAAGGGATGCTTTGGATCACATTGAGGCCTATCATGATAAAGGAAATCTCAATTAAAAATGTGAAAGAAGCTTTCTGAGAAACTTCTTTGTGATATGTGGATTCATCTACAGAGTTACAACTTAGTCTTCATGAAACAATTTGCTCACACTACTTTCAGGGAATCTGCTAAGCGATATTTGGGAGCCATTGAGGGCTGTGGTGAAAAAGAAAATATTATCAGATAAAAACTGGAAAGAAGCTATGAGAAACTTCATTGTAACATGTGAATTCGACTCACTGAATTACACTTTTCTTTACATTTATCAGTTTGCTAACACTGTTTTCTTGAAATCTGCGATCACATATTTCTTAGTGCAATGAAACTAACCCTGACAAAGGAAATATCCTCAGGTAAAAACCAGAAAGAAGCTTTCTGAGAAACTGCTTTGTGATGTGTGAATTCATCTCACAGAGTTACACTTTCGTTTCATGGAACAGTCTATTACCACTGTCTGTGGGGAATCTGAGAAGGGATACTTTGGATCGCATTGAGGACTATCCTATTAAAGGAAATCTCTTCAATTAAAAACGTGAAAGAAGCTTTCTGAGAAACTTCTTTGTGAGATGTGGATTCATCTCACAGAGTTACAACTTATTCTTCATTAAGCAGTTTGCTCACACTTCTTTCGGGGAATCTGCAAAGCGATATTTAGGAGCGCATTGAGGGCTATGGTGAAAAAGGAAATATCGTCAGATAAAAACTGAAAAGAGTGTTCTGAGAAACTACACTGAGACATGTGAATGCAACTCACAGAGTTACACTTTTCATTGATCAGTTTGCTAACACTGTTTTCTTGAGATCTGCAGTGGGATATTTCTTAGTGCAGTGAAGCTTACGGTGACAAAGGAAATATCCTCAGATAAAAGCTAGAAAGAAGCTTTCTGAGGAACTGCTGTGTGATGTATGAATTCATCTCACAGAGTTGTATTTTCGTTTCATGGAGCAGTCTATTACCACTGTCTTTGGGGAATCTGAGAAGAGACACTTTGGATCGCATTGAGGCCTATCTTGATAAAGGAAATATCCACAACTAAAAATGTGAATGATGCTTCCTGAGAACCTTCTTTGTGATATGTGAATTTTTCTCACAGAGTTACAACTTAGTTTTCATGTAGCAGTTTGCTAAAAATACTTTTGGGAAATCTGCAAAGTGATATTTGGGAGCGCATAGGGGGCTACGGTGAAAAAGGAAATATCGTCGGATAAAAACTGGAAAGAAACATTCTGAGAAACTGCATTGTGACATGTGAATGCAAGTCACAGAGTTACATTTTTCTTTTCATTGATCAGGTTGCTAACACTGTTTTCTTCAAATCTGCAATGAGTTATTTCTTATTGCAATGAAGCTTACGATGACAAAGGAAATATCCTCAGATAAAAAGTAGAAAGCTTTCTGAGAAACTGCTTTGTGATGTGTGAATTCATCTCACAGAGTTACACTTTCTTTTCATGGAACAGTCTATTACCACTGTCTTTGGGGAATCTGAGAAGGGATACTTTAAATCACATTGAGGCCTATCCTGATAAAGGAAATATCCTCAATTAAAAACACACAAGAAGCTTTCTCAGAAACTTCTTTGTGATATGTGAATTCATCTCACAGAGTTACAACTTAGTCTTTATGACACAGTTTGCTAACATTACTTTCGAGGAATCTGCAAAGCAATATTTGGGATCGCATTGAGGGCTATGGTGACAATGGAAATGTCGTCAGATAAAAACTGGAAAGAAGCGTTCTGAGAAACTGCATTGTGACACGTGAATCCAACTCATAGAGTGACACTTTTCTTTTCATTGATCATTTGCTAACACTTTTTTCGTGAAATCTGCAGTGGGATATTTCTTAGTGCAATGAAGCTTACGGTGACAAGGAATTATCCTCAGGTAATAACTAGAAAGAAGCTTTCTGAGAAACTGCTTTGTGATGTGTGAATTCATCTCACATAGTTACACTTTCATTTCTTGGAGCAGTCTATTACCACTGTCTTTGGGGAATGTGAGAAGGGATACTTTGAACTGTATTGAGGTCTACCCTGACAAAGCAAATATCCTCAACTAAAAACGTGAATGAAGCTTTCTGAGAAACTTCTTTGTGATATGTGAATTCATCTCACAGAGTTACAATTTACTGTTCTTGAAGCAGTTTGCTAACACTACTTCCCGGGAATCGGCAAAGCGATATTTGTGAGTGCATTGAGGGCTATGATGAAAGAGGAAATATCGTCAGATAAAAAGTGGAAAGAAGCGTTCTGAGAAATTGCATTGTGACATGTGAATGCAATTCATCAAGTTACACTTTTGTTTTCATTGATCAGTTTGCTAACACTGTTTTCCTGAGATCTGCAATGGGATATTTCTTAGGGAAATAAAGCTTACAGTGACAAAGGAAATATCCTCAGATAAAAACTAGAAAGAATCTTCCTGAGAAACTGCTTTGTGATGTGTGAATTCATCTCACAGAGTTACAGTTTCGTTTCATGGAACAGTCTATTACCACTGTTTTTGGGGAATCTGAGAAGGGATACTTTGGATCGCACTGAGGCCTATCATTATAAAGGAAAAATGCTCAATTCAAAACGTGAAAAAAGCTTTCTGAGAAACTTCTTTGTGATATACTGTTTCATCTCACAGAGTTACAACTTAGTCTTCATGAAGCAGATTGCTAACACCACATTCCGGGAATCTGCAAAGCAATATTTGGGAGCGCTTAGAGGGCTATGGTGAAAAAGGAAATATCAGATAGAAACTGGAAAGAAGCATTCTGAGAAACTGCATTGTGACATGTGAATGCAACTCACAGGGTTACACTTTTGTTTTCATTGATCAGTTTGCTAACACTGTTTCCTTGAAATCTGCAATGGGATATTTCTTAGTCCAATGAAGCTTACGGTGAGAAAGGAATATCCTCCGATAAAAAGTAGAAGGAAGCTTTCTGAGAAACTGCTTTGTGATGTGTGAATTCCTCTCACAGAGTTACACTTTCTTTTCATGGAACAGTCTATTACCACTGTCTTTGGGAAATCTGAGAAGGGATACTTTTGGTCGCATTGAGACCTATTCTGATAAAGGAAATATCCTCAATTAAAATCGTGAAAGAAGCTTTCTGAGAAACTTCTTTGTGATATGTGAATTCATCTCACAGATTTACAACTTAGTCTTCATGAGGCAGTTTGCTAACACTACTTTCGGGGAATCTGCAAAGCGATATTTGGGAGCGCATTGAGGGCTATGGTGAAAAAAAAATATCAGCAGATAAAAACTGGAAAGAAGCGTTCTGAGAAACTGCATTGTGCCATGTGAATGCAACTCACAGAGTTACACATTTCATTCATCAGTTTGCTAACGCTTTTTTTGTGAAATCTGCAATGGGATATTTCTTAGTGCAATGAAGCTTACCTTGACAAAGGAAATATCCTCAGATGAAAACTAGAAAGAAATTTTCTGAGAAACGGTTTTGTGATGTGTAAATTCATCTCACAGAGTTACACTTTCATTTCATGGAACAGTCTGTTACCACTGTCTTTGAGGAATCTGAGAAGGGATACTTTGGATCGCATTGAGGCCTATCCTGATAAAAGAAATATCCTCAATTGAAAACATGAAAGAAGCTTTCTGAGAAACTACTTTGTGATATGTGAATTCATCACACAGAGTTACAACTTAGACTTCATGAAGCAGTTTACTAACACTACTCTCGGGGAATCTGCATAGCGATATTAGGGAGCGAATTAAGGGCTATGGTGAAAAAGGAAATACCGTCAGATAAAAACTGGAAAGAAGTGTTCTGAGAAACTGCATTGTGACATGTGAATACAACTCACAGAGTTACACTTTTCTTTTCATTGACCAGTTTGCTAACACTCAGTTCTTGAAATCTGCAATGGGATATTACTTAGTGCAATGAAGCTTACTGTGACAAAGGAAATATCCTCTGATAAAAACTAGAAATAAGCTTTCTGAGAAACTGCTTTGTGATGTGTGAATTCATCTCATCGAGTTACACTTTCGTTTCATGGAGCAGTCTATTACCACTGTCTTTGGGGAATCTGAGAAGGGATACTTTGGGTCGCATTGATGCTTATCTAGATGAAGGAAATATCCTCAATTAAAAACGTGAAAGAAGCTTTCTGAGAATCTTATTTGTGATATACGAATTCATCTCACAGAGTTACAACTGAGTCTTCATGAAGCAGTTTGCTAACCCTACTTTCGGGGAATCTGCAAAGCGATATTTGGGAGCGCATTGAGCGCTATGTTGAAAAAGGAAATATCGTCAGATAAAAACTGGAAAGAAGAGTTCTGAGAAACTGCATAGTGACACGTAAATGCAACTCACAGAGTTACACTTTTCTTTTCATTGATCAGTTTGCTAACACTGTTTTCTTGAAATCTGCAAAGGGATATTTCTTAGGGCAATGAAGCTTATGTTGACGAAGAAAATATCGCCAGAAAAAAACTGGAAAGAAGCTTTCTGAGAAACTGCTCTGTCATATTTGAATTCATCTCACAGTGTTACACTTTCGTTTCATGGAGCAGTCCATTACCACTCTCTTTGGAGAATCTGAGAAGGGATACTTTGCATCACATTGAGGCCTATCCTGATAAAGGAAGTATCCTCATTTAAAAACGTGAAAGAAGTGTTCTGAGAAACTTCTTTGTGATATGTGAATTCATCTCACAGTGTTTCAACTCAGTCTTCATGAAACAGATGGCTAACACTACTTTTGGGTTAGCTGCAAAGTTATATTTGGGAGCACATTGCGGCCTACGGTGAAAAAGGAAATATCCTCAGATAATAACTAGAAAGAAGCTTTCCAAGAAATTGCTTTCCGATGTGTGAATTCATCACACAGTGATTCAATTTTCCCTCCTTGTAGCAGTTTGCTAATACTGTTTTCGTGGAATCTTCAAAGTGATATTTGGGATTGCTTTGAGACTTATGGTGAAAAAGTGTATATCCACAGATACAAACTGGAAAGAAGACTTCTGAGAAATTACCTTGTGATGTGTGAATGCAACTCACAGAGTTACACTTTTCTCTTCATTTGATCAGTTGTAACACAGTTTTCTTGAAATCTGCAATGGGATACTTCTCAGCCCAATGAAGCTTATGGTGACAAAGGAAATATCTTCAGGAAAAAACCAGAAAGAAGCTTTCCGAGAAACTGCTTTGTGATGTGTGAATTCATCTCACAGAGTTTCACTTTCATTTCATGGAGCAGTCTATTACCACTGTCTTTAGGGAATATGAGAAGGGACTCTTTGGATCACATTGAGGCCTATCCTGATAAAGTAAATATCATCAATAAAAAACGTGAAAGAAGCTTTCTGAGAAACTTCCTTGTAATAAGTGGATTCATCTCACAGAATTACAACTTAGTCTTCATGAGGCAGTTTCCTAACACTACTTTCGAGGAATCTGCAAAGCAATATTTAGGAGCTCATGGACGGCTATGGTGAAAAACGAAATATCGTCAGACAAAAACTGGAAAGAAGCATTCTGAGAAACTGCATTGTGACATGTGAATGCCACTCTCAGAGTTACGATTTTATTTTCATTGATCAGTTTGCTAAAAGTGTTTACTTGAAATCTGCAATGGGATATTTCTTAGTGCAATGAAGCTTATGGTGACAAAGGAAATCTCCTCAGGCAAAAACTAGAAAGAAGCTTTCTGAGAAACTTCTTTGTGATGTGTGAATTCATCTCACAGAGTTACACTTTCGTTTCATGGACCAGTCTATTACCACTGTCTTTGGGGAATCTGAGAAAGGATACTTTGGATCACACTGAGGCCTATCCTGATAAAGGAAATATCCTCAACTGAAAACGTGAAAGAAGTCTTCTGAGTAACTTCTTTTTGATATGTGAATTGATCTCAGAGTATTACAACTTAGTCTTCATGAATGAGTTTGCGAACAATACTTTCGTGGAACCTGCAAAGCGATAATTGGAAGCCCATTTAGGGCTACGTTGAAAAAGGAAATATCGTCAGATAAAAACTGGAAAGAAGCATTCTGAGAAACTGCATTTTGACATCTGAATGTAACTCACAGAGTTACACTTTTCTTTTCATTGATCAGTTTGCTAACACTGTTTCCTTGACATTTGCAATGAGATATTTCTTAGTGCAATGAAACTTACAATGACAAAGGAAATATCCTCAGTAAAAACTAGAAGGAAGATTTCTGAGAAACTGCTTTTAGATGTGTGAATTCATCTCACAGAGTTAAATTTTCATTTCATGGAGCAGTCTATTACCACTGTCTTTGGGGAATCAAAGAAGGGATAATTTTGATCACATTGAGGCCTATCCTGATAAAGGAAATATCCTCAATTATAAACGTTAAAGAAGCTTTCTGAGAAATTTCTTTTTGAAATATTGATTCATCTCACAGAGTTACAACTTATTCTTCATGAAGCAGCTTGCTAACCCTACTTTCAGGGAATCTGCAAAGCGATATTTGGGAGTGCATTGAGGGATATGGTGAAAAAGGAAATAACGTCCGATAAAAACTGGTTAGAAGCATTCTTAGAAACTGCATTGTGACATATGAATATAACTCACAGGGTTACACTTTTTTTTTCATTGTTTAGTTTGCTAACACTGTTTCATTGAAATATGCAATGGGATATTTCTTAGTGCAATGAAGCTTACGGTGACAAAGGAAATATCCTCATGATAAAACCAAAAAGAAGCTTTCTGAGAAACTGCTTTGTGATGTGTGAATTCATCTCACAGAGTTACACTTTCATTTCATGGAGCAGTCTATTACCACTGTCTTTGGGGAATCTGAGAGGGACTCTGTGGAGCGCATTGAGGCCTATCCTGATAAAGGAAATATCCTCAATTAAAATTGTGAAAGAAGCTTTCTGAGAAACTTCTTTTTGATAAGTGGATTCATCTCCCAGAGTTACAAGTTAGTCTTCATGAGGCAGTTTCCTAACACTACTTTTGGGGAATCTGCAAAGCGATATTTGGGAGCGCATTGAGGGCTATGGTGAAAAAGGAAATATCGTAAGATAAAAACTGGAAAGAAGCATTCCGAGAAATTGCACTGTGACATGTGAATGCGACTCACAGAGTTACACTTTTGTTTTCATTGTTTAGTTTGCTAACAGTTTCCTAGAAATCTGCAATGGGATATTTCTTAGTGCAAAGAAGCTTGCGGTGACCAAGGAAATATCCTCAGGTAAAAACTAGAAAGAAGTTTTCCGAGAAACTGCTTTGTGATGTGTGAATTCATCTCACAGAGTTACACTTTCTTTTCTTGAAGCCGTCTATTACCACAGTCTTTGGGGAATCTGAGAAGGATACTTTGAATCGCATTGAGGCCTATCCTGATAAAGGAAATATCCTCAATTAAAAACGTGAAAGAAGCTTTCTGAGAAACTTCTTTGTGATATGTGGATTCATCTTACAGAGTTACAACTTAGTCTTCATGAAGCAGTTTGCTAACACTCCTTTCGGGGAATCTGCAAAGCAATATTTCGGAGCGCATGGAGGGCTATGGTTAAAAAGGAAATATTGTGAGACAAAAACTGGAAAGAAGCATTGTGAGAGACTGCATTGTGACATGTGAATGCAACTCACAGAATTACACTTTCCTTTTAATTGATTAGTTTGCTAAAACTGTTTCCTTGAAATCTGCAATGGGACATTTCTTAATGCAATGAAGCTTATGATGACAAAGGAAATATCCTCAGGTAAATACTAGAAAGAATCTTTCTGAGAAACTGCCTTGTGATGTGTGAATTCATCTTACTGAGTTACACTTTCGTATCATGGAGCAGTCTATTACCATTGTCTTTGCGGAATTTGAGAAGGGATACTTTGGATCACATTGAGGCCTATCCTGATAAAGGAAATATCCTATTAAAAACGTGAAAGAAGTTTTCTTGGAAACTTTTTTGGGATATGTGGATTCAACTCACAGAGTTACAACTTATTCTTTCTGAGGCAGTTTGCTAACACTTCTTTCGGGGAATCTGCAAAGCGATATTTGGGAGCGCAATGTGGGCTATGGTGAAAAAGGAAATATCATCAGACAAAAACTGGAAAGAAGCGTTCTGAGAAATTGTAATGGTGACATGTTAATGCAACTAACAGAGTTACAGGTTTCTCCTCGTTGATCAATTTGCTAACACTGTTTTTTTGAATTGTGCAATGGTATATTTCAAAAGTGCAATAAAGTTAACGATGACAAAGAAAATATCCTCAGGTAAAAACCATGAAGAATTTTTCTGAGAAACTGCTTTGTGATGTGTGAATTCATCTCACAGAGTTTCACTTTCGTTTCATGGAGCAGTCTATCACCACTGTTTTTGGGGAATCTGAGAAGGGACTCTTTGGATCGCATTGAGCTCTATGCTGATAAAGGAAATATCATCAATTAAAAACGTGAAAGAAGCTTTCTGAGAAACGTCTTTGTGATATGTGGATTCATCTCACAGAGTTACATCTTAGTCTTCATGAGGCAGTTTGCTAACACTACTTTCGGGGAATATGCAAAGTGATATTTGGGAGTACATTGGGGGGTATGGTGAAAAAGCAAACATCATCAGATAAAAACTGGAAAGAAGCGTTCTGAGAAACTGCATTGTGATATGTGAATGCAAGTCACAGAGGTACACTTTTGTTTTCTTTGTTTAGTTTGCTAACACTATTTCCTTGAAATCTGCAATGGGATATTTCTCAGTGCCAACAAGCATACGGTGACAAAGGAAATATCCTCAGGTAAAAACTAGAAAGAATCTTTCTGAGAAACTGCTTTCTGATGTGTGAATTCATCTCACAGAGTTACTCTTTCGTTTCATGGAGCAGTGTGTTACCACTGTCTTTGGGGAATCTGAGAAGGGATACTATGGATCGCATTGAGGCCTATCCTGATAAAGGAAATATCCTCAATTAAAAAAGTGAAAGAAGCTTTCTTAGAAACTTCTTTTTGATATATGGATTCATCTCACTGAGTTACAACTTAGTCTTCATGAGGCAGTTTGCTGACACTACTTTTGGGGAATCTGTAAAGTGATATTTGGGAATGCATTGAGGGCTACGGTGAAAAAGGAAAGATCGTCAGATAAAAACTGGAAAGAGGCGTTTTGAGAAACTGCATTGTGACATGTGAATGCAACTCACAGAGTTACACTATTCTTTTCATTGAACATTTTGCTACCACTGTTTCCTTGAAATTTGCAATGGGAGATTTCTTAGTGCCATGAACCTTACGGTGACAAAGGAAATATCCTCAGGAAATAACCAGAAAGAAGCTTTCTGAGAAACTGCTTAGTGATGTGTGAATCATTTTCACAGAGTTATACTTTCGTTTCATGGAGCAATCTATTACCACTGTCTTTGGGGAATCTGAGAAGGGATACTTTGGATCGCATTGAGGCCTATCCTGATAAAGAAAATATCCTCAATTAAAAAAGTGAAAGAAGCTTTCGGAGAAAGTTCTTTGTGATATGTTGATTCTTCTCACAGAGTTACAACTTAGTCTTCATGAAGCAGTTTGCTGACACTCCTTTTGGGGAACCTGCAAAGCGATATTGGGAGCACATGGAGGGCTATGGTGAAAAAGGAAATATCATCAGACAAAAACTGGAAAGATGCATTCTGAGAGACTGCATTGTGACATGTGAACGCAACTCTCAGAGTTACACTTTTCTTTTCATTGATCAGTTTGCTAAAAGTGTTTACTTGAAGTCTGCAAAGGAATATTTCTTTGTGCAATGAAACTTACGGTGACCAAGGATATATCCTCAGGTAAAAACTAGAAAGAAGCTTTCTGAGAAACTGCTTTGTGATGTGTGAATTCATCTCACAGAGTTACACTTTCTTTTCCTGGACCAGTCTATTACCACTGTCTTTGAGGAAACTTAGAAGGGATACTTTGGATTGCATTGAGGCCTATCCTGATAAAGGAAATATCCTCAATTACATTCGTGAAAGAAGCTTTCTGGGAAACTGCTTTTTGATATATGGATCCATCTCACAGAGTGCAACTTAGTCTTCATGAAGCCGTTTGCTAACACTGCTTTCGGGAAATCTGCAAAGCGATATTTGGGAAGAATTGAGGGCTATATTGAAAAAGGAAATATCGTCAGATAAAAACTGGAAAGAAGCCTTCTGAGAAACTGCATTTTGATATGTGAACGCAACTCACAGAGATACACTTTTCTTTTCATTGATCAGTGTGCTAAAACTGTTTCCTTGAAATCTGCAATGGGAGATTTCCTAGTGCAATGAAGTTAACGCTGACACTGGAAATATTCTCAGGAAAAAACCAGAAAGAAGCTTCCTGAGAAACTGCTTTGTGATGTGATAATTCCTCTCAAAGAGTTACACTTTCGTTTCATCGATAAGCCTACTCCCACTGTCTTTGGGGAATCAAAAGTGACAATTTTGATCGCACTGAGGCCTATCCTGATAAAGGAAATATCACCAATAAAAAACCAGAAAGAAACTTTCTGGGAAACTTCTTTGTGGTATGTGATTCATCTCACAGAGTTACAAATTAGTCTTCATGAGGAAGTTTGCTAACACTAATTACGGGGGATCTGCAAAGCGATAGTTGGGAGTGCATTGAGGGCTATGGTAAAAAAGCAAATATCGTCAGATAAAAACTGGAAAAAAGTGTTCTGAGAAACTGTATTGTGATATGTGAATGCAACTTAAAGAGTTACACTTTGTTTTCATTGTTTAGTTTGCTAACAGTGTTTCCTTGAATTCTGCAATGGGATATTTCTTAGAGCCAACAAGCATACGGTGACAAAGGAAATATCCTCAGGTAAAAACTAGAAGGAAGCTTTCTGAGAAACTGCTTTGTGATGTGTGAATTCATCTCACAGAGTTACACTTTCGGTTCATGGAGCGGTCTATTACCACTGTCTTTGGGGAATCTGAGAAGGGATATATTGGATCGCATTGAGGTCTATCCTGATAAAGGAAATATCCTCATTTAAAAACGTGAAAGAAGATTTCTGAGAAACTTCTTTTTGATATATGGATCCATCTCACAGAGTGCAACTTAGTCTTCATGAAGCCGTTTGCTAACACTGCTTTCGGGAAATCTGCAAAGCGATATTTGGGAAGAATTGAGGGCTATATTGAAAAAGGAAATATCGTCAGATAAAAACTGGAAAGAAGCCTTCTGAGAAACTGCATTTTGATATGTGAACGCAACTCACAGAGATACACTTTTCTTTTCATTGATCAGTGTGCTAAAACTGTTTCCTTGAAATCTGCAATGGGAGATTTCCTAGTGCAATGAAGTTAACGCTGACACTGGAAATATTCTCAGGAAAAAACCAGAAAGAAGCTTCCTGAGAAACTGCTTTGTGATGTGATAATTCCTCTCAAAGAGTTACACTTTCGTTTCATCGATAAGCCTACTCCCACTGTCTTTGGGGAATCAAAAGTGACAATTTTGATCGCACTGAGGCCTATCCTGATAAAGGAAATATCACCAATAAAAAACCAGAAAGAAACTTTCTGGGAAACTTCTTTGTGGTATGTGATTCATCTCACAGAGTTACAAATTAGTCTTCATGAGGAAGTTTGCTAACACTAATTACGGGGGATCTGCAAAGCGATAGTTGGGAGTGCATTGAGGGCTATGGTAAAAAAGCAAATATCGTCAGATAAAAACTGGAAAAAAGTGTTCTGAGAAACTGTATTGTGATATGTGAATGCAACTTAAAGAGTTACACTTTGTTTTCATTGTTTAGTTTGCTAACAGTGTTTCCTTGAATTCTGCAATGGGATATTTCTTAGAGCCAACAAGCATACGGTGACAAAGGAAATATCCTCAGGTAAAAACTAGAAGGAAGCTTTCTGAGAAACTGCTTTGTGATGTGTGAATTCATCTCACAGAGTTACACTTTCGGTTCATGGAGCGGTCTATTACCACTGTCTTTGGGGAATCTGAGAAGGGATATATTGGATCGCATTGAGGTCTATCCTGATAAAGGAAATATCCTCATTTAAAAACGTGAAAGAAGATTTCTGAGAAACTTCTTTTTGATATATGGATCCATCTCACAGAGTTACAACTTAGTCTTCATGAAGCAGTTTGCTAACACTACTTTTGGCGAATCTGCAAAGCGATATTTTGGAATGAATAGAGGGCTATGGTGAAAAAGGAAATAACGTCAGATAAAAACTGGAAAGAAGCGTTCTGAGAAACTGTAATTGTGACATGTTAATGCAACTAACAGAGTTACAGGTTTCTCCTCATTGATCAGTTTGCTAACACTGTTTTCTTGAAATCTGCAGTGGTATATTTCAAAAGTGCAATAAAGTTAACTGTGACAAAGAAAATATCCTTAGGAAAAAACCATAAAGAAACTTTCTGAGAAACTGCTTTGTGATGCGTGAATTCATCTCACAGAGTTACACTTTCGTTTCCAGGAGCAGTCTGTTACCACTGTACCACTGTTTTTGGGGAATCTGAGAAGGGACTCTTTGGATCGCATTGAGGCCATTCCTGTTAAAGGAAATATCCTCAATTAAAAACGAGAAAGAAGCTTTCTGAGAAACTTCTTTGTGATATGTGGATTCATCTCACAGAGTTACAACTTAGTCTTCATGAGTAAGTTTGCTAACACTACTTTCAGGGAATCAGTAAAGCGATATTTGGGAGCGCATTGAGGGCTATGGTGAAAAAGGAAATAACATCAGATAAAAACTGAAAAGAAACGTTCTGAGAAACTGCACTGTGAGATGTGAATGCAACTCACAGAGTTACACTGTTCTTTTCATGGAACATTTTGCTAAAACTTTTTTCGTGAAATATGCAATGATATATTTCAAAAGTGCAATAAAGTTAACAGTGACAAAGGAAATATTCTCACGAAAAAAACAGAAAGAAGCTTTCTGAGAAACTGCCTTGTGATGTGTGAATTCATCTCACAGAGTTACACTTTCGTTTCATGGAGCAGTCTATTACCACTGTCTTTGGGGAATCAGAAAAGGGGCAATTTGAATCGCATTGAGGTCTGTCTTGATAAAGAAAATATCCTCAATTAAAATTGTGAAAGAAGCTTTCTGAGAAATTTCTTTTTGATATATAGATTCATCTCACAGAGTTACAACTTAGTCTTCATGAAGCAGTTTGCTAACACCACTTTCGGGGAATCTGCAAAGCGATATTTGGGAAAGCATTGAGGGCTATGGTTAAAAAGGAAATATCTTCAGACAAAAACTGGAAAGAAGCATTCTGAAAACAGTAATTGTGACATGTTAATGCAACTAACAGAGTTACAGGTTTCTCCTCATTGATCAGTTTGCTAACACTGTTTTCTTGAAATTTGCAATGGTATATTTCAAAAGTGCAATAAAATTAACAGTGACAAAGAAAATATCCTCAGGAAAAAACCATAAAGAATCTTTCTGAGAAACTGCTTTGTGATGTGTGAATTCATCTCACAAAGGTACACTTTGGTTTCATGCAGCAGTCTATTACCTCTGTCTTTGGGGAATCTGGGAAGGGACTCTTTGGATTGCATTGAGGCCTATCCTGATAAAGGAAATATCCTCAATTGAAAACGTGAAAGAAGCTTTCTGAGAAACTTCTTTGTGATAGGTGGATTCATCACACAGAGTTACAACTTAGTCTTCATGAGGCAGTTTCCTAAAACTACTTTCCGGGAATCTGCAAAGCGATATTTGGGATCCCACTGAGGGCTACTGTGAAAAACGAAGTATTGTCAGATAAAAACTGGAAAGCGTTCTGAGAAACTGCATTGTGACATGTGAATGCAACTCACAGAGTTACACTTTTGTTTTCTTTGTGTAGTTTGCTAACACTGTTTCCTTGAAATCTGCAAAGGTATATTTCAAAAGGGCAATGAAGCTAATGGTGACAAAGGAAATATCCTCTGGAAAAAACCAAAAAGAAGCTTTCTGAGAAACTGCTTTGTGATGTGTGAATTCATCTCACAGAGTTACACTTTCGTTTTATGAAGCAGTCTATTACCACTGTCTTTGGGGAATCTGAGAAGGGATCCTTAGGATTGCATTGAGGCCTATCCTTATAAAGGAAATATTCTCATTTGAAAACGTGAAAGAAACTTTCTGAGAAACTTCTTTGTAATATGTGGATTCATCTCTAAGAGTTACAACTTAGTCTTCATGAAGCAGTTTGCTAACACTACTTTTGAGGAATCTGAAAAGTGACATTTGGGAGCGCATTGAGGGTTATGATGAAAAAGGAAATATCGTCAGATAAAAACTGGAAAGAAGCGTTCTGAGAAACTGTAATTGTGACATGTTAATGCCACTAACAGAGTTACAGGTGTCTCCTCATTGATCAGTTTGCTAAACTGTTTTCTTGAAATCCGCAATGGTGTATTTCAAAAGTGAAATAAAGTTAACGGTGACAAAGAAAATATCCTGAGGAAAAAAATATAAAGAAGCTTTCTGAGAACCAGCTTTGTGATGTGTGAATTCATCTCACAGAGGTACACTTTCGTTTCCAGGATCAGTCTATTACCACTGTACCACTGTCTTTGGGGAATCTGAGAAGGGACTCTTTAAATCGCATTGAAGCCTATCCTGTTAAAGGAAATATCCTCAATTAAAAACGAGAAAGAAGCTTACTGAGAAACTTCTTTGTGATATGTGGATACATCTCACAGAGTTACAACTTAGTCTTCATGATGAAGCTTGCTGAAACTACTTTCGGGGAATCCGCAAAGCGATATTTGGAAGAGCATTGAGTGCTATGGTGAAAAAGGAAACATCGTCAGATAAAAACTGGAAAGAAATGTTCTAAGAAACTGCATTTTGACATCTGAATGCATCTCACAGTTACACTTTTCTTTTCATTGCTTAGTTTGCTAACGCTCTTTCCTTGAAATCTGCAATGTGACAAAGGAAATATCCTCAGGAAAAAACAAGAAAGAAGCTTTCTGAGAAACTGCTTTGTGATGTGTGAATTCATCTCACAGAGTTACACTTTCGTTCCATGGAGCAGTCTATTACTATTTTCTTTGGGGAATCTGAGAAGGGATACTTTGGATTGCATTGAGGCCTATCCTTATAAAGGAAATATTCTCATTTGAAAACGTGAAAGAAGCTTTCTGAGAAACTTCTTTGTGATATATGGATTCATCTCACAGAGTTACAACTTAGTCTTCATGAAGCAGTTTGCTAACACTACTTTCGGGGAATCTGCAAAGCGATATTTGGGAAAGCATTGAGGGCTACAGTGAAAAAAGAAATAACGTCAGATAAAAACTGGAAAGAAACTTTCTGAGAAACTGCATTGTGATGTGTGAACGTAACTCACAGAGTTACACTTTTCTTTTCATCGATCAGTTTCCTAAAACTGTTTCCTTGAAATCTGCAATGGGAGATTACCTACTGCAATGAAGTTAATGGTGACACTGGAAATATCCTCAGGAAAAAACCAGAAAGAAACTTTCTGAGAAACTGCTTTGTGATGTGTGAATTCATCTCACAGAGTTACACTTTCGTTTCATGGAGCAGTCTACTGCCACTGTCTTTTGGGAATCAGAGAAGGGACAATTTGGGTATCATTGATGCCTATCCTGATAAAGGAAATATCCTCATTAAAAACGTGAAAGAAGTTTTCTGAGAAATTTCTTTGTGATATGTGATTCATCTCACAGAGTTACAACTTAGTCTTTATGAGTCAGCTTGCTAACACTACTTTCGGGGAATCTGCAAAGCAATATTTGGGAGTGCATTGAGTGATATGGTGAAAAAGCAAATATTGTCAGATAAAAACTGGAAAACAGCGTTCTGATAAACTGCATTGTGATATGTGAATGCAACTCACAGAGTTACACTTTTGTTTTCATTGTTTAGTTTGCTAACAGTGTTTCCTTGAAATCTGTAATGGGATATTTCTTAGTGCCAACAAGCATACGGTGACAAGGGAAATATCCTCAGGTAAAAACTAGAAAGAAGCTTTCTGAGAAACTGCTTTGTGATATTTGAATTCATCTCAAAGAGTTACACTTTCGTTTCGTGGAGCAGTCTATTACCACTGTCTATGGGGAATCTGAGAAGGGATAATTTGGATCACATTGAGGTCTATCCTGATAAAGGAAATATCCTCAAATAAAAACGTGAAAGAAGCTTTCTGAGAAACTTCTTTTTGATATACGGATTCATCTCACTGAGTTACACTTAGTCTTCATAAAGCAGTTTGCTAACACTTCTTTCGGGGAATCTGCAAAGCCATATTTGGGAGCGCATTGAGGGCTATGAAAATATCGTCAGATAAAAACTGGAAAGAAGCGTTCTGAGAAACTGTAATTGTGACATGTTAATGCGACTAAAAGAGTTAGAGATTTCTCCTCATTGATCAGTTTATTAAACTGTTTTCTTGAAATCTGCAATGGTATATTTCAAAAGTGCAACAAAGTTAACTGTGACAAAGAAAATATCCTCAGGAAAAAACCATAAAGAAGCTTTCTGAGAAACTGCTTTGTGATGTGTGAATTCATCTCACAGAGTTATACTTTCATTTCATGGAGCAGTCAATTACCACTGTCTTTGGGGAATCAGAGAAGGGACAATTTGGATAGCATTGAGGCCTATCCTGATAAAGGAAATATCCTCAATTAAATACGTGAAAGAATCTTTCTGAGAAACTTCTTTGTGACAAGTGGATTCATCTCACAGAGGTACCACTTAGTCTTCATGAATCAGTTTGCTAACACTACTTTTGTGAATCTGCAAAGCAATATTTGGGAGCGCATTGAGGGCTATGGTGAAAAAGGAAATATCATCAGATAAAAACTGGAAAGAAACGTTATGAGAAACTGTATTATGAAATGTGACTGCAACTCACAGAGTTACACTTTTATTTTCACTGTTGAGTTTGCTAACACTGTTTCCTTGAAAACTGCAATTTGATATTTCTTAGTGCAGTGAAGCTTACAGTGACAAAGAAAATATCCTCAGGTAAAAACTAGAAAGAAGCTTTCTGAGAAACTGCTTTGTGATGTGTGAATTCATCTCACAGAGTTACACTTTCGTTCCATGGAGCAGTCTATTCCCACTGTCTTTGGGGAATCCGAGAAGGGGTACTTTGGATCGCATTGAGGCCTATCCTGATAACTGAAATATCCTCAATTAAAAAAGTGAAAGAAGCTTTCTAAGAAATTTCTTTGTGATATGTGGATTCTTCTCACAGAGTTACAACTTAGTCTTCATGAGGCAGTTTCCTAACACTACTTCGGGGAATCTGCAAAGCGATATTTGGGAGAGCATTGAGGGCTACGGTGAAAAAGGAAATATCGTCAGATAAAAACTGGAAAGAAACGTTCTGAGAAACTGTATTGTGAAATGTGAATGCAACTCACAGAGTTACACTTTTATTTTCACTGTTGAGTTTGCTAACACTGTTTCCTTGAAAACTGCAATTTGATATTTCTTAGTGCAGTGAAGCTTACGGTGACAAAGAAAATATCCTAGGTAAAAACTAGAAAGAAGCTTTCTGAGAAACTGCTTTGTGATGTGTGAATTCATCTCACAGAGTTGCACTTTCGTTTCATGGAGCAGTCTATTCCCACGGTCTTTGGGGAATCTGAGAAGGGGTAATTTGGATCGCATTAAGGCCTATCCTGATAACTGAAAAATCCTCAATTAAAAACGTGAAAGAAGCTTTCTAAGAAACTTCTTTGTGATATGTGGATTCTTCTCACAGAGTTACAACTTAGTCTTCATGAGGCAATTTGCTAACACTGCTTCGGGGAATCTGCAAAGCGATATTTGGGAGCACATTGAGGGGTATGGTGAAAAAGCAAATGTCGTCGTATAAAAATTGGAAAAAAGCTTTCTGAGATATTGCATTGTGATATGTGAATGCAACTCACAGAGTTACACTTTTGTTTTCTTTGAACATTTTGTTAACCATTTTTTCGTGAAATCTGCAATCGGAGATTTCTTAGTGCAATGAAGCTAACTGTGACACTGGAAATATCCTGAGGAAAGAACCAGAAAGAAACTTTCTGAGAAACTGCTTTGTGATGTGTGAATTCATCTCACAGAGTTACACTTTCCTTTCATGGATCAGTGTACTGCCACTGTCTTTGGGGAATCAGAGAAGGGACAATTTGGATTGCATGGAGGCCTATCAAGATAAAGGAAATATCCTCAATTAAAAACATGAAAGAAGCTTTCTGAGAAACTTCTTTGTGATAGGTGGATTCATCTCACAGAGTTACAACTTATACTTCATGAGGCAGTTTGCTAACGCTACTTTCGGGGAATCTGTAAAGCGATATTTGGGAGCACACTGAGGGCTATGGTGATAAAGGAAATATCGTCAGATAAAAACTAGAAAGAGGCCGGGCGCGGTGGCTCAAGCCTGTAATCCCAGCACTTTGGGAGGCCTAGATGGGTGGATCACGAGGTCAGGAGATCGAGATCATCCTGGCTAACACAGTGTAACACCACCTCTACTAAAAAAAATTACAAAAACTAGCCGGGTGAGGTCGCGGGTGCCTGTGGTCCCAGTTACTGGGGAGGCTGAGGCAGGAGAATGGCGTGAACCCGGGAGGCGGAACTTACAGTGAGCTGAGATCATGCCACTGCACTCCAGCCTGGTCGACAGAGCGAGACTCCATCTCAAAAACAAAACAAAAAACAAAACAAACAAAAACAAAAAACAAACCAAAAAAAAACTGGAAAGAAACGTTCTGAGAAAGTGCATTGTGACATATGAATGCAACTCACAGAGTTACACTTTTCTTTTCATTGAACATTATACTAACACTTTTTTCATGAAATCTGCAATGGAACATTTCTTAGTGCAATGAAGCTTACGGTGACAAAAGAAATACCCTCAGATAAAAAGTAGAAAGAGGCTTTCTGAGAAACTGCTATGTGATGTGTGAATTCATCTCACCGAGTTACACTTTCGTTTCATGGAGTAGTCTATCACCGCTGTCTTTGTGGAATCTGAGAAGGGATACTTTTGATCGCATTGAGGCCTATCCTGATAAAGGAAATATATTCAATTAAAAACGTGAAAGAAGCTTTCTGAGAAACTTCTTTTTGATATATGGATACATCTCACAGAGTTACAACTTAGTCTTCATGAAGCAGTTTGATAACACTACTTTTGGGAATCTGTAAAGCGATATTTGGGAGCGCATTGACGTCTCTGGTGAAAAAGGAAATATCGTCAGATAAAAACTGGAAAGAAGCTTTCTGAGAAACTGCATTGTGACATGTGAATGCAACTCACAGGGTTACACTTTACTTTTCATTGATCAGTTTGCTAACACAGTTTTTTTGAAATCTACAATGGGATATTTCTTAATGAAATGAAGCTTACGTGACAAAGGAACGATCCTCAGATAAAAACTAGAAAGAAGATTTCTGAGAAACTGCTTTGTGATGTGTGAATTCATCTCAAAGAGTTACACTTTTGTTTCACGGAGCAGTCTATAACCACTGTCTATGGGGAATCTGAGAAGGAATACTTTGGATCGGATTGAGGCCTATCCTGATAAAAGAAATATCCTCAATTGAAAACGTGATGGAACTTTCTGAGAAACTTCTTTGTGATATGTGAATTCTTCTCATAGAGTTACAACTTAGGCTTCAAGAAGCATTTTGCTGACACTACTTTCGGGGAATCTGCAAAGCGATATTTGGGAGTGCATTGAGGCCTATGGTGTTAAAGGAAATATCCTAAGGTAATAACTAAAGAGAAGCTTTCTGAGAAATTGCTTTCTGATGTGTGAAGTCATCACACAGAGATTCAATTTTCCTTCTTTGTAGCAGTTTGCTAACTCTGGTTTCATAGAATCTGCAAAGTGATATTTGGGATTGCTTTGAGGCTCATGGTCAAAAAGGGTTTATCCACAGCTACAAACTGGAAAGAAGCCTTCTGAGAAACTGCATTTTGATGTGTGAATGCAACTCACAGAGTTACACTTTTCTCTTCATTTGCTCAGTTTGTAACACAGTTTTCTTGAAATCTGCAATGAGATGCTTCTTACCACAACGAAGCCTACAGTGGCAAAGGATATATCCTCAGATAAAATCATGAAAGAATCTTTCTGAGAAATTTCTTTGAGATATGTGACTTCATCTCGCAGAGTTACACCACTATTTCTTGGAGCCGTTTGCTAGCAGTGTTCTTGTGGATTCTGAGAACTGATATTTTGGATCGGTTTGAAGAGTGTAGGGACAAAGGAAATATCTTCAGAGAAAATCCGGAATGACGTTTTCTGAAAACCTGCTTTGTGATGTGTGAATTCAGCTCACTGAGCTACATCATTGTTTAAGTTGAGATGCTTGCTAACAGTGTTTTGGTAGAATCTGCCATGAGACACATGGGGGCGCTTTGAGACCACAAATATCCTCAGCTCAAAAAAGAAAGAAGATTTCGGAGAAACTGGTTTGTGATATGTGAACTCAACTCACTGGGCTACACCTGTATTTCGTGGACCGTTTGCTAGCGCTGTTTTTGTGGAATCTGAGAACCGATATTTTGGATCGCTTTGAAGACTATACTGCCAAAGGAAATATCCTCAGATAAAAACGAGAAAAGCGTTCTGAGAAACTGCATTGTGTTGTGTGAATTTATCTCACAGAGTTACCCTTTGTCTTCATGAAGCTGTTTGCTAACACAGTTCTCGTGAACCCGGCAAGGTGATATGTGGGAGGGCATTAAGAGCTAGGGTGAAAAAGAAATATCCTCATATAAAAACTGGAAAGAAGCGTTCAGAGAAACTTCATTGTGATGTGTGAATGCACTTCAGAGAGTTACACTTTTCATTGATCAGTTTGCTAACACTGTTCTCTTTAAATATGCAATGGGATAATTCTTAGAGCAATGAAGCTTACGGTGACAAAGGAAATATCATCAGATAAAAATTAGAAAGAAGCTTTCTGAGAAACTGCTTTGTGATGTGTGAATTCATCTCACAGAGTTACACTTTCGTTTCACGGAGCAGTCTACTACCACTGTCTTTTGGGAATCTGAGAAGGGATAATTTGGATTGCATTGAGGCCTATCCTGATAAAGGAAATATCCTCAGTTAAAAACGTGAAAGAAGCTTTCTGAGAAACTTCTTTGTTTCTCAGAAACAAAGGAAATATCCTCAATTAAAAACGTGAAAGTAGCTTACTGAGAAAGTTCTTTGTGATATGCGAATTCATCTCATGGAGTTACAACTTAGTCTTCGCGAAGCAGTTTGCTAACACTACTTTTGGGGAATCTGCAAAGCGATATTTGGGAGCGCATTGAGGGCTTTGGTGAAAAAGGAAATATCGTCAGATAAAAACTGGAAAGAAATGTTCTGAGAAACTGCATTGTGACATGTGAATGCAACTCACGGAGTTACACTTTTGTTTTCATTGTTTAGTTTGCTAACACTGTTTCCTTGAATTCTGTAATGGTATATTTCTTAGTGCAATGAAACTAACTCTGACAAAGGAAATATCCTCAGGAAAAAACCAGAAAGAAGCTTTCTGAGAAACTGCTTTGTGATGTGTGAATTCATCTCACAGAGTTACACTTTTATTACAAGGAGCAGTCTCTTACCTCTATACCAGTCCCTTCGAGATATCTGAGAAGGTACTCTTTGGATCACATTGAGGCCAATCCTGATAAAGGAAATATCGTCAATTAAAAACGTGAAAGAAGCTTTCTGAGAAACATCTTTGGGGTATGAATCCATCTCACACTGTTACAACTGAGTCTTCATGAAGTAGTTTGCTAACACTACTTTCGGGGAATCTGCAAAGCGATATGTGGGAGCGCATTGAGGGCTATGGTGAAAAAGGAAATATCATCAGATAAAAACTGGAAAGAAGCGTTCTGAGAAACTTCATTGTGACATGTGAACTTAGCTCACAGAGTTACACTTTTCTTTTCATTCATCCGTTTGCTAACATTCTTTTCTTAAAGTCTGCAATGGGATATTTCTTAGTGCAATGAAGCTTACTGCGATAAACGAAATATCCTCAGAGAAAAAGTAGAAAGAAGCTTTCTGAGAAACTCCATTGTGATGTGTGAATTCATCTCACAGAGTTACACTTTCGTTTAATGGATCAGGCTATTCCCACTGTTTTTGGGGAATCTGAGGAGGGATACGTTGGATCGCATGGATGCCTTTTCTGAGAAAGGAAATATCCTCAATTAAAAACGTGAAAGAAGCTTTTTGAGAAACTTCTTTGTGATATGTGAATTCAACTCACAGAGTTACATCTTAGCCTTCAGGAAGCATTTTGCTCACACTACGATCGGGAATCTGCAAAGCGGAATTTGGGAGCGCCTTGAGGGCTATGGTGAAAAAAGAAATATCGTCAGATAAAAACTGGAAAGAAACGTTCTGAGAAACTGTATTATGACATGTGAATGCAACTCACAGAGTTACACTTTTGTTTTCATTGTTTAGTTTGCTAACACTGTTTCCTTGAAATCTGCAATGTTATATTTCTTAGTGCAATAAAGCTTACGGAGACAAAGGAAATATCCTCAGATAAAAACTAGAAGGAAGCTTTCTGAGAAACTGTTTTGTGATGTGTGAATTCATCTCACAGAGTTACACTTTCGTTTCATGGACAGTCTATTTTCACTGTCTTTGGAGAATCTAAGAGGGGACACTTTGGATCGCATGGAGGGCTATCCTGATAAAGGAAATATCCTCAATTTAAAACGTGAAAGTAGCTTACTGAGAAAGTTCTTTGTGATATGCGAATTCATCTCATGGAGTTACAACTTAGTCTTCATGAAGCAGTTTGCTAACACTACTTTTGGGGAATCTGCAAAGCGATATTTGGGAGCGCATTGAGGGCTTTGGTGAAAAAGGAAATACCGTCAGATAAAAACTGGAAAGAAGGGTTCTGAGAAACTGCATTGTGACATGTGAATGCAACTGACAGGTTTACACTTTACTTTTCATTGATCAGTTTGCTAACACAGTTTTTTTGAAATCTGCAATGGGATATTTCTTAGTACAATGAAGCTTACGGTGACAAAGGAAATATTCTCAGATAAAAAGTAGAAAGAAGCTTTCTGAGAAACTGCTTTGTGATGTGTGAATTCATCTCAGAGTGTTACACTTTTGTTTCATGAAGCAGTCTATAACCACTGTCTTTGGGGAATCTGAGAAGGAATACTTTGGATCGGATTGAGGCCTATCCTGATAAAAGAAATATCCTCAATTGAAAACGTGATGGAACTTTCTGAGAAACTTCTTTGTGATATGTGAATTCTTCTCACAGAGCTACAACTGAGGCTCCATGAAGCATTTTGCAAACACTACTTTCGGGGAATCTGCAAAGTGATATTTGGGAGCGCATTGAGGCCTATGGTGATAAAGGAAATATCCTCAGATAATAATTAGAGAGAAGCTTTCTGAGAAATTGCTTTCTGATGTGTGAATTCATCACACAGAGATTCAACTTTCCTTCTTTGTAGCAGTTTGCTAACTCTGGTTTCATGGAATCCGCAAAGTCATATTTGGGATTGTCTTGAGGCTTATGGTGAGAAAGGGTTTATCCACAGCTACAAACTGGAAAGAAGCCTTCCGAGAAACCGCATTTTGATGTGTGAATGCAACTCAGAGAGTTACACTTTTCTCTTCATTTGATCAGTTTGTAACACAGTTTTCTTGAAATCTGCAATGGGATGCTTCTTACCGCAATGAAGCTACGGTGACAAAGGATATATTGTCAGATAAAAACGTGAAAGAAGCTTTCTGAGAAACTTCTTTTTGATATGTGACTTCGTCTCACAAAGTTACACCATTAGTTCCTGGAGCTGTTTGCTATCACCGTTTTTGTGAATTCTGAGAACTGATATTTCGGATGGGTGAGAAGAATATAAGGACAAAGGAAATTTCCTCAGAGAAAATCTGGAATAATGCTTTCTGAGAACCTGCTTTGTGATGTGTGAATTCCTTTCACAGTGTTACACCACTCTTTCATGGAGGAGTTTGCTAGCACTGATTTTATGGAATCCCAGAAGTGACGTCATGGATTTCGTTGAATCCTGTGGTCTCTAAGGAAATATCCTCAGACAAAAACTGCAGAGAAGCCTTTTCAGAAACTGCTTTGTTGTGGGTGAATTCAGCTCACTGAGTTACATCATTGTTTATATTGAGATGCTTGCTAATAGTGTTTTGGCAGAATCTGTGAGGAGACACACGGGAGCGCTTTGAGACCAAAATATCCTCAGCTCAAAAGAGAAAGTAGATCGGAGAAACTGGTTTTTGATGTGTGAACTCAACTCACTGGGCTTCACCTGTATTTCGTAGAACCATTTGCTAGCGTAGTTTTTGTGGATCACTTCAAAGACTACACAGCCAAAAGAAATATCTTCAGATAAAAACGAGAAAGAAGCATTCTGAGAAACTGCTTTGTGATGTGTGAATTCATCTCACAGAGTTACACTTTCATCTTCATGAAGCTGTTTGCTAACACAGTTCTTATGGAATTGTTAAGGTGATATTTTGGAGGGCATTGAGGGCTAGAGTGAAAAATAAATATCCTCATATAAAAACTGGAAAGAAGCGTTCTGAGAAACTTCATAGTGACGTGTGAATGCAATTCAGAGAGTTACACTTTTCTTTTAGTAGATCAGTTTGTTAACACTCTTTTTTTGAAATCTGTAATGGGATATATCTTAGTGCAATGAATCTTACGGTGACAAAGGAAATATCCTCAGGAAGAAACCAGAAAGAATCTTTCTGAGAAACTGCTTCGTGATGTGTGAATTCATCTCACAGAATTACACTTTCGCTTCATGGAGCAGTCTATTACCACTGTCTTTGGGGAATCTGAGAGGGACTCTGTGGATCGCATTGAGGCCTATCCTGATAAAGGAAATATCCTCAACTAAAAACACGAAATAAGAATTCTGAGAAACTTCTTTGTGATATGTGAATTCATCTCACAGAGTTACAACTTAGTCTTCATGAGGGAGTTTGCTAACTCTGCTTTTGGGGAATCTGCAAAGCAATATTTGAGTGCGCATTGAGGGCTATGATGAAAAACGAAGTATCGTCACATAAAAACTGGAAAGAAGCGTTCTGAGAAACTGAATTGTGATATGTGAATAAAACTCACAGAATAACACTTTTCTTTTCATTGATCAGGTTGCTAACACTGTTTTCTTGAAATTTGCAATGGTATATTTCAAAAGTGAAATGAAGCTAATGATGACATAGAAAATATCCTCAGGAAAAAACCAGAAAGAAGCTTTCTGAGAAACTTCTTTGTGAAGTGTGAATTCATCTCACAGAGTTACACTTTCATTAAATTTAGCAGTCTATTACCGCTGTCTGTGGGGATTCTGAGAAAGGACTCTTAGGATCACATTGAGGCCTATCCTGATAAAGGAAATACCCTCAATTGAAAACGTGAAAGAAGCTTTAAGAGAAACTTCTTTTTGATATATGGATTCATCTCACAGAGATACAACATGGTCTTCCTGAAGCAGTTTGCTAACACTACTTTTGGGGAATGTGCAAAGTGATATTTGGGAGCGCATAGAGGGCTGTGGTGAAAAAGGAAATATCATCAGATAAAAACAGGAAAGAAGCGATCTGAGAAACTGAATTGTGACATGTGAATGCAGCTCACAGAGTTACACTTTTGCTTTCATTGTTTAGTTTGCTAAAACTGTTTCCTTGAAATCTGCAATGGGATATTTCTTAGTGCACTGAAGCTTACGGTGACCAAGGAAATATCCCCAGGTAAAAACCAGAAAGATACTTTCTGAGAAACTGCTTTGGGATGTGTGAATTCATCTCACAGAGTTACAGTTTCGTTTCATGGAGCAGTCTATTACCACTGTCTTTGGGGAATCTGAGAAGGGATACTTTGGATCGCATTGAGGCCTATCCTGATAAAGGAAATATCCTCAATTAAAAACGTGAAAGAAGCTTTCTGAGAAACTTCTTTTGATACGTGGATTCATCACACAGAGTTACAACTTAGCCTTTATGAAGCAGTGTGATAACACTACTTTTGGGGATTCTGCAAAGCGATGTTTGGGAACGCATGGAGGGCTATGGTGAAAAAGGAAATATTGTCAGATAAAAACTGGAAAGAAGTGTTCTGAGAAACTGCATTGTGACATGTGAATGTAAATCACAGAGTTACACTTTTCATTGATCCGTTTGCTAACACTGTTTTCTTGAAATCTGCAATGGTATATTTCAAAAGGGCAAAAAAGTTAACCGTGACAAAGGAGATATCCTCAGGAAAAAACCAGAGAGAAGCTTTCTGAGAAATTGTTTTGTGATGTGTAAATTCATCTCACAGAGTTACACTTTCGTTTCAAGGAACAGTTTATTACCACTGTACCACTGTCTTCGGGCAATATGAGAAGCAACTGTTTGGATCGCATTGAGGCCTATAAAGATATAAGAAATATTCTCAATTAAAAACGTGAAAGAAGTTCTCTGAGAAACTTCTTTGTGATATGTGGATTCATCTCACAGAGTTACAACTTAGTCTTCATGAAGCAGTTTGCTAACACTACTTTTGGGGAATGTGCAAAGTGATATTTGGGAGCACATTGAGGGCTATGGTGAAAAAGGAAATATCGTAAGATAAAAACTGGAAAGAAGCATTCCGAGAAATTGCACTGTGACATGTGAATGCGACTCACAGAGTTACACTTTTCTTTTCATTCTTTAGTTTGCTAACACTGTTTCCTTGAAATCTGCAAAGGGATATTTCTTAGTGCAAGGTAGCTTACGGTGACAAAGGAAATATCCTCTGGTAAAAACTAGAAAGAAGCTTTCTGAGAAACTGCTTTGAAACGTGTGAATTCATCTCACAGGGTTACACTTTCGTTTCATGGAGCAGTCTATTTCCACTGTCTTTGTGGAATCTGAGAAGGAATAATTTGGATCACATTGAGGCCTATCCTAATAAAGGAAATATCCTCAATTAAAAACGTGAAAGAAGATCTCTGAGAAACTCCTTTTTGATATATGGATTCATTTCACAGAGTTACAACTTAGTCTTCATGAAGCCATTTGCTAACACTAATTTTGGGGATTCTGCAAAGCGATATTTGGGAGCACATTAAGGGCTATGGTGAAAAAAGACGTAATGTCAGATAAAAACTGGAAAGAAGTGTTTTGAGAAACTGAATTGTGAGAAGTGGCTGTAACTCACAGAGTTACACTTTTCTTTTCAATGATAAGGTCGCTAACACCATTTTCATGAACTCTGAAATGATATATTTCAAAAGTGCAATGAAGCTAACGGTGACAAAGGAAATATCCTCAGGAAAAAACCAGAAACAAGCTTTCTGAGAAACTGCTTTGCGATGTGTGAATTCTTCTCACAGAGTTACACTTTCCTTTCATGGAGCAGTCTATTATCACTGTTTTGGGGAATCTGAGAGGGATATTTTTGATCGCATGGAGGCCTATCTTGATAAAGAAATATCCTGAATTAAAAACGTTAAGGAGGTTTTCTGAGAAACTTCTTTGTGATATGTGAATTCATCTCACAGAGTTACAACTTAGTCATCATGAAGCAGTTTGCTGACAATACTTTCGGGGAATCTGCAAGGGAATATTTGGGAGCGCATTTAGGGCTATGGTTAAAAAAGAAATATCATCTGAAAAAAACTGGAAAGAAGCACTCTGAGAAACTGCACTGTGATACGTGAGTGCAACTCACAGAGTTACATTTTTCTTTTCACTGGGCATTTTGCTAACACTTTTTTCTTGAAATCTGCAATTGGAGATTTCCTAGTGCAATGAAGCTCCCAGTGACACAGGAAATATCTTCAGGAAAAAACCAGAAAGAAGCTTTCTGGGAAACTGCTTTGTGATGTGTGAATTCATCTCCCAGAGTTACACTTTTGTTTCATGAAGCAGTCTATTACCACTGTCCTTGGGTAATCAGAGAAGGGACAATTTGGATCGCATTGAGGCCTATCCTGATAAAGGAAGTATCCTCAATACAAAACGTGAAAGAAGCTTTCTGAGAAACTTGCTTTTGATAAGTGGATTCATCTCACAGAGTTACAACTTAGTCTTCATGAGACAGTTTGCTAACACTCCTTTTGGGGAATCTGAAAAGTGATATTTGGGAGCGCATTGTGGGCTATGGTGAAAAAGAAAATATCATCAGATAAAAACTGGAAAGGGTGTTCTGAGAATCTGCATTGTGACATGTGAATGCAACTCACAGAGTTACACTTTTGTTTTCATTGTTTAATTTGCTAGCACTGTTTCCTTGAAATCCGCAAAGGGATATTTCTTACTGCAATGAAGGTTACGGTGACAAAGGAAATATCCTCAGGTAAAAACGAGAAGGAAGCTTTCTGAGAAACTGCTTTGTGATGTTTACATTCATCTCATGGAGTTACACTTTCGTTTCATGGAGCAATCTATTACCACTGTCTTTGGGGAATCTGAGAAGGGATACTTTGGATCACATTGAGGCATATCCTTATAAGGGAAATATCCTCAAATAAAAATGTGAAAGAATTTTTCTGAGAAACTTCTTTGTGATATGTGGGTTAATCTCACAGAGTTACAACTTAGTCTTCATGAGGCAGTTTGCTAACACTACTTTCGGGGAATCTGCAAAGCGATATTTGGGTTCGCATCGAGGGCTATGTTGAAAAAGAAAATATCATCAGATAAAAACTGGAAAGAAGCGTTCTGAGAAACTGCATTGTGACATGTGACTGCAACTCACAGAGTTACAGTTTTGTTTTCATTGTTTAGTTCGCTAACACTGTTTCCCTGAAATATGCAATGGGATATTTCTTAGTGCAATGAAGCTTACGGTGACAAAGGAAATATCCTCAGGTAAAAAGTAGAAAGAAGCTTTCTGAGAAACTCCATTGTGACGTGTGAATTCATCTCAGAGTTACACTTCTGTTACATTGAGCAGTCTATTACCACTGTCTTTGTGGAATCTGAGAAGGGATAATTTGGATTGCACTGAGGCCTATCCTGATAAAGGAAATATCCTAAATTAAAAACGTGAAGGAAGCTTTCTGAGAAACTTCTTTTTATAAATGGATTCATCTCACAGAGTTACAACTTAGTCTTCATGAAGCATTTTGCTAACACCACTTTCGGGGAATCTGCAAAGCAACATTTGGGAGCACATTGAGGGCTATGGTGAAAAAGAAAATATCATCAGATAAAAACTGGAAAGAAGCATTCTGAGAAACTGCATTATTACATGTGAATGCAACTCACAGAGTTACACTTTTCTTTTCACTGTTTAGTTTGCTAACACTGTTTCCTTGAGATCAGCAATGGGATATTTCTTAGTGCAATGAAGCTTAGGGTGACAAAGGAAATATCCTCAGGTAAAAAGTAGAAAGAAGCTTTCTGAGAAACTGCTTTGTGATATGTGAATTCATCTCACAGAGTTACACTTTTGTTTCAAGGACCAGTCTATTATCACTGCCTTTGGGGAATCTTAGAAGGGATACTTTGGATCACATTGAGGCATATCCTGATAAAGAAAATATCCTCAATTGAAAATGTGAAAAAAGGTTTCTGAGAAACTTCTTTTTGATATATGGATTCATCTCACAGAGTTACAACTTAGTCTTCATGAGGCAGTTTGCTAACACTACTTTCGGGGAATCTGCAGAGCGATATTCGGGAGCACACGGAGGGCTATGGTAAAATAGGAAATATCGTCATACAAAAACGGAAAGAAGCGTTCTGAGAGACTGCATTGTGACATGTGAATGCAACTCACAGAGTTACACTTTTCTTTTCATTGATCAGTTTGCTAAAAGTGTTTCCTTGAAATCAGCAATCGGATATTGCTTAGTGCAATGAAGCTTATGGTGACAAAGCAAATATCATCAGGTAAAAACTAGAAAGAAGCTTTCTGAGAAACTGCTTTGTGATGTGTGAATTCATCTCACAGAGTTACACTTTTGTTTCAAGGACCAGTCTATTATCACTGCCTTTGGGGAATCTGAGAAGGAATACTTTGGATCACATTGAGGCATATCCTGATAAAGAAAATATCCTCAATTGAAAACGTGAAAAAAGGTTTCTGAGAAACTTATTTGTGATATGTGATTCAACTCACAGTGCTACAACTTCGTCTTCTTGTGACAGTTTGCTAACACTACTTTTGGGGAATCTGCAAAGCGATATTTTAGAGCACATTGAGGGCTATGGTGAAAAAGTAAATATCGTCGGATAAAAACTGGAAAGAAGCATTCTGAGAGACTGTAATTGTGACATGTTAATGCAACTAAAAAAGTTACAGGTTTCTCCACATTGATCTGTTTGTTAACACTATTTTCTTGAAATCTGCAATGGTATATTTCAAAAGTGCATTAAAGTTAACGGTGACTAAGGAAACATCCTCAGGAAAAAACCTAAAGAAGCTTTCTGAGAAACTGCTTTGTGGAGCGCGAATTCATCTCACAGAGTTACACTTTCGTTTCAAGGAAACGAAAAGTCTATTACATTGGGGCATTGTCTTCGTGGAATCTGAGAAGGGACTCTATGGATCGTATTGAGGCCTATCCTGATAAAGGAAATATCCTCAATTAAAAACGTCAAAGAAGCTTTCTGAGAAACTTCTTTGTGATATGTGGATTCATCTCAAAGAGTTACAACTTAGTCTTCATGAAGCAGTTTGCTAACACTACTTTCAGGGAATGTGCATAGTGATATTTGGGAGCGTATTGTTTCCTATGGTGAAAAAGGAAATATCGTCAGATAAGAACTGGAAAGACGCGATCTGAGAAACTGCATTGTGACATGTGAATACAACTCACAGAGTTACACTTTTGTTTTCATTGGTTAGTTTGCTAACACTGTTTCCTTGAAATCTGCAATGGGATATTTCTTAGTGCAATGAAGCTGACGGTGACACAGGAAATATCCTCAGTAAAAAACCAGAAGGAAGCTTTCTGAGAAACTGCTTTGTGATGTGTGAATTCATCTCACAGAGTTACATTTTCATTTCATGGAGCAGTATATTACCCCTATCTTTTGGATCGCATTGAGGCCTATCCTGATAAAGGAAATATATTCACTGAAAAATGTGTAAGAAGGTTTCTGAGAAACTTCTTTGGGTTATGTGATTCATCTCACAGAATTACAACTTAGTCTTCATAAGGCAGTTTGCTAACACTACTTTCGGGGAATGTGCAAAGCGATATTTGGGAGCACATTGAGGGCAATGATGAAAAAGGAAATATCGTCAGATAAAAACTGTAAAGAAATGTTCTGAGAAACTGCATTGTTATATGCCAATGCAACTCACAGAGTTACACTTTTCTCTTCATTGATCAGTTTACTAACACTGTTTTCTTGAAATCTGCAATGGTATATTTCAAAAGTGCAAGGTAGTTAATGGGGACAAAGGAAATATCCTCAGGAAAAAACCAGAAAGAAGCCCTCTGGGAGACTGCTATGTAATGTGTGAATTCATCTCCCAGAGTTACACTTTCTTTTCAAGGAGCAGCCTATTACCACTGTACCACTGTCTTCGGGGAATCTGATAAGGGACTCTTTGTATCGCGTTGAGGCCTATCCTGATAAAGGAAATATTCTCAATTAAAAAGTGAAAGAAGCTTTCTTAGAAACTTCTTTGTGATATGTGATTCATCTCACAGAGTTACAACTTAGTCTTCAAGAGGCAGTTTGCTGACACTACTTTTGGGGAATATGCAAAGCGATATTTGGGGCACATAGAGGGCTATGATGAAAAAGAAAATATCATCAGATAAAAACTGGAAGGAAGCGTTCTGAGAAACTGCTTTTTGACATGTTAATGCAACTTACAGAGTTATACTTTTCTCTTCATTGATCAGTTTGCTACCACTGTTTTCTTGAAGTCTGCAATGGTATATTTCATAAGTGAAAAAAAGTTAACGGTGACAAAGGAAATATCATCAGGAAAAAACCAGAAAGAAGCTTTCTGAGAAACGGTTTTGTGATGTGTGATTTCATCTCACAGAGTTACAGTTTCTTTTCAAGGAGCAGTCTGTTACCTCTGTACCACTCACTTTGGGATATCTGAGAAGGTACTCTTTTGATCGCATTGAGCCCTATCCTGATAAAGAAAATATCCTCAATTAAAAACGTGAAAGAAGTTTTCTGAGAAACTTTTTTGTGATATGTGAATTCATCTCACAGTGTTTCATCTCAGTCTTCATGGAACAGTTTGCTAACACTACTTTCGGGGAATCTGCAAAGTGATATTTGGGAGTGCATCGAGGTCTATGGTGAAAAAGGAAATATCCTCAGATAATAACTAGAAAGAAACTTTCTCAGAAATTGCTTTCTGATATGTGAATTAATCACACAGAGTTTCAACTTTCCCTCCTTGTAGCAGTTTGCTAACACTGTTTTCGTGGAATTTGCAAAGTGATATTTGGGATTGCTTTGAGTCTTATGGCGAAAAAGGGTATATACACGGAGACAAACTGGAAAGAAGTCTTCTGAGAAACTACATTGTGATGTGTGAATGCAACTCACAGAGTTACACTTTTCTCTTCATAGGATCAGTTTGTAACACAGTTTTCTTGAAATCTGCAATGGGATACTTCTCAGTACAACGAAGCTTACCATGACAAAGGAAATATCCTCAGATAAAAACCTGAAAGAAGCTTTCTGAGAAACTTCTTTGTGATATGTGACTTCATCTCACAGAGTTAAACCGCTATTTCCTGCAGCTGTTTGCCAGCACCTTTTTTGTGGATTCTGAGAACTGATATTTCGGATGGGTTTGAAGAATATAAGGACAAAGGAAATATCCTCAGAGAAAATCCGGAATAACGCTTTCTTAGAAACTGCTTTGTGATGTGTGAATTCCTTTCACAGTGTAACACCACTCTTTCATGGAGGAGTTTGCTAGCAGTGATTTTGTGGACTCCCAGAAATGACGTCATGGATTTCGTTGAATCCCATGGTGAATAATGAAATATCCACAGACAAATACTGCAGAGAAGCCTTCTCAGAAACTGTTTTGTTGTGGGTGAATTCAGCTCACTGTGTTACATCATTGTTTACATTATGATGCTTGCTAACAGTGTTTTCGCAGAAACTGCAATGAGACACACGGGGGCGCTTTGAGCGCACAAATATCCTCAGCTCAAAAAAGAAAGAGGCTTTCGGAGAAACTGCTTTGTGATTTGTGAATTCAACTCACTGGGCTACACCTGTATTTCTTGGAGCCGTTTGCTAGCACTGTTTTTGTGGAATCTGAGAACTGATATTTCGGATCGCTTTGAAGACTATACGGCCAAAGGACACATCCTCAGATAAAAACGAGAAAGAAACGTTCTGAAAAATTGCTTTGTGATGTGTGAATTCATTTCACAGAGGTACACTTTAGTTTCATGGAGCAGTCTATTACCACTGTCTTTGGGGAATCTGAGAAGGGATACTTTGGAACGCATTGAGGTCTATGCTGATAAAGGAAATATCCTCAATTAAAACCGTGAAAGAAGCTTTCTGAGAAACTTCTTTGTGGTATGTGAATTCATCTCACAGAGTTACAACTTAGTCTTTGTAAAGCAGTGTGATAACACTACTTTTGGGGATTCTGCAAAGCGACATTTGGGAGCACATTAAGGGCTATGGTGAAAAATGAATTATCGTCAGATAAAAATTGGAAAGAAAGGTTCTGAGAAACTGCATTGTGACACGTGAATGCAACTCACAGAGTTACACTTTTCTTTTCATTGATCAGTTTGCTAAGTCTGTTTCCTTGAAATCTGCAATGGGATATTTCTTAATGCAATGAAGCTTACGTTGACAAAGGAAATATCCTCAGATAAAAACTAGAAAGAAGCTTTCTGAGAAACTGCTTTGTGATGTGTGAATTCATCTCACAGAGTGACACTTATGTTTCATGGAGAACTCTATTACCACTGTCTTTGGGGAATCTGAGAAGGGATACTTTGGATCGCATTAAGGCCTATCCTGATAAAGGAATTATCCTCAATTAAAAACGTGAAAGAAGTTTTCTGAGAAACTTCTTTGTGATATGTGAATTCATTTCACAGGGTTACAATTCAGTCTTCATAAAGCAGTTTACTAACACTACTTTCAGGGAATCTGCAATGCGATATTTTGGAGCACATAGAGGGCTATGGTGAAAAAGGAAATATCGTCATATAAAAACTGGAAAGAAGCGTTCTGAGAAACTGCATTGTGTCATGTGAATGTACTCACAGAGTTACACTTTTGTATTCATTGATCAGTTTGCTAACACTGTTTTCTTGAAATCTGCAATGGGAAATATTTTAGTGCAATGATGCTAACAGTTAGAAAGGAAATATCCTCAGGAAAAAATCACAAAGAAGCTTTCTGAGAAACTTCTTTGTGATGTGTGAGTTCATCTCACAGAGTTACACTTTCGTCATGGAGACATCTATTACCACTGTCTTTGGGGAATCTGAGAAGGGATACTTTGGATCGCATTGAGACCTATGCTGATAAAAGAAATATCCTCAATTAAAAACGTGAAAGAAGCTTTCTGAGAAACTTCTTTGTGATATGTGGATTCATCTCACAGAGTTACAACTTAGTCTTCATGAAGCAGTTTGCTAACACTACTTTCGTGAATCTGCAAAGCAGTATTTGGGAACCCATTGAGGACTATGGCGAAAAAGGAAATATCGTCAGATAAAAACTGGAAAGAAACGTTCTGAGAAACTGCATTATGACATATGAATGCAATTCACAGAGTTACACGTTTCTTTTCATTGATCAGTTTGCTAATACTCCTTTCTTGAAATCTGCAATGAGATATTTCCTAGTGCAATGAAGCTTTCGGTGAGAAAGGTAATATCTTCAGAAAAAAACTAGAAAGAAGCCTTCTGAGAAACTGTTATGTGATGTTTGAAATCATCTCACAGAATTACACTTTCGTTTCATGGAGCATTCTATTCCCACTCTCTTTGGGGAATCTAAGAAGGGATACTTTGGATCGCATTGAGGCCTCTCCTGAAAAAGGAAATATCTTCAACTAAAAACCAGAAAGAAGGTTTCTGAAAAACTTCTTTGTGATATATGAATTCCTCTTACAGAGTTACAACTTTGGCTTCATGAAGCAGTTTACTAACACTACTTTCGGGGAATCTGCAAAGCGATACCTGGGAGCGCCTTGAGGGCTACGGTGAAAAAGGAAATATCGTCAGAAAAAGACTGGAAAGAACCGTTCTGAGAAACTGCATTGTGTCATGTGAAAGCACTCAGAGTGTTACACTTTTGTATTCATTGATCAGTTTTCCAACACTGTTTTTTTGAAATCTGCCATGGGATATTTTTTAGTGCAATGATGCTAACAGTAACAAAGGAAAAATCCTCAGATAAAAACCACAAAGAAGCTTTCTGAGAATCTGCTTTGTGATTTTTGAGTTCATCTCACAGAGGCACACTTTCGTTCCATGTAGCAGTCTATTCCCACTGTCTTTGGGGAATCTGAGAAGGGATACGTTGAATCGCATGGTTGCCTTTCCTGAGAAAGGAAATATCCTCAATTAAATGCATGAAAGAAGCTTTTTGAGAAACTTCTTTGTGATATGTGACTTCATCTCACATAGTTACATCTTAGGCTTCATGAAGCATTTTGCTCACACTACTATTGGGGAATCTGCAAAGTGATATTTGGGAGAGCATTGAGGGCTATGGTGAAAAAGGAAATATCGTCAGATAAAAACTGGAAAGAAGCATTCTGAGAAACTGTATTATGACATGTCAATGCAACTCACAGAGTTACACTTTCGTTTTCATTGTTTAGTTTGCTCACACTGTTTCCTTGAAATCTGCAATGATATATTTCTTAGTGCAATGAAGCTTACAGTGACAAAGGAAATATCCTCAGATAAAAACTAGAAGGAAGCTTTCTGAGAAACTATTTTTTGATGTGTGAATTCATCTCACAGAGTAACACTTTCGTTTCATGGACCAGTCTATTATCACTGTCATTGTGGAATCTGAGAGGGGATACTTTGGATCGCATGGAGGGCTATCCTGATAAAGGAAATATCCTGAATTAAACACGTGAAAGAAGCTTTCTGAGAAAGTTCTTTGGGATATGCAAATTCATCTCATAGAGTTACAACTTAGTCTTCATGAAGCAGTTTGCTAACACTACTTTCGGGGAATCTGCAAAGCGATATGTGGGAACGCATTGGCGGCTATGGTGAAAAAGGAAATATTGTCAAATAAAAACTGGAAAGAAGGGTTCTGAGAAACTGCATTGTGACATGTGAATGCAATAAACAGGATTACACTCTTCTTTTCATTGAACATTTTGCTAACACTTTTTTCGTGAAATCTCCAATTGGACATTTCTTAGTGCACTGAGGCTTATGGTGACAAAAGAAATATCGTCAGATAAAAAGTAAAGAAGCTTTCTGAGAAACTGCTTTGTGATGGGTGAATTCATCTCACAGAGTTACATTTTCGTTTCATGGAGCAGTCTATCTCCGCTGTATTTGGTGAATCTGAGAAGGGATAATATGGATCGCATTGAGGCCTATCCTGATAAAGGAAATATCCTCCATTAAAAACGTGAAAGAAGCTTTCTGAGAAACTACTTTTTGATATATGGATTCATCTCACAGAGTTACAACTTAGTCTTCGTGAAGCAGTTTGATAACACTACTTTCGGGGAATCTGCAAAGCGATATTTGGGAGCACAGTGAAGGCTATGGTAAAAAAGGAATATCGTCAGATAAAAACTGGAAAGAAGCTTTCTGATAATCTGCTTTGTGATGTGTGAGTTCATCTCACAGACGTACACTTTCGTTTAATGGAGATATCTATTACCACTGTCTTTGGGGAATCTGAGAAGGAATACTTTGAATCGCATTGAGACCTATCCTGATAAAAGAAATATCCTCAATTAAAAACGTGAAAGAAGTTTTCTGAGAAACTTCTTTGTGATAAGTGGATTCATCTCACAAAGTTAAACTTAGTCTTCATGAGGCAGTTGGCTAACACTACTTTCGGGGAATCTGCAAAGTGATATTTGGGAGCACATTGAGGGCTATGGTGAAAAAGGAAATATCGTCAGATAAAAACTGGAAAGAAGGGTTCTGAGAAACTGCCTTGTCACATGTGAATGCAACTCACAGGCTTAAACTTTACTTTCCATTGATCAGTTTGCTAACACAGTTTTCTTGAAATCTGTAATGGGATATTTCTTAGTGCAATGAAACTTACGGTGACAAAGGAAATATCCTCAGATAAAAACTAGAAAGAAGACTTCTGAGAAACTCCATTGTGATGTGTGAATTCATCTCACAGAGTTACACTTTCGTTTCACGGAGCAGTCTATTCCCACTGTCTTTGGGGAATCTGAGAAGGGATACCTAGAATCGCATGGTTGCTTTTCCTGAGAAAGGAAATATCCTCAATTCAAAACGTGAAAGAGGCTTTCTGAGAAACTTCTTTGTGATAAGCGGATTCATCTCACAAAGTTAAACTTAGTCTTCATGAGGCAGTTGGCTAACACTACTTTCGGGGAATCTGCAAAGTGATATTTGGGAGCACATTGAGGGCTATGGTGAAAAAGGAAATATCGTCAGATAAAAACTGGAAAGAAGGGTTCTGAGAGACTGCCTTGTCACATGTGAATGCAACTCACAGGCTTAAACTTTACTTTCCATTGATCAGTTTGCTAACACAGTTTTCTTGAAATCTGTAATGGGATATTTCTTACTGCAATGAAACTTACGGTGACAAAGGAAATATCCTCAGATAAAAACTAGAAAGAAGACTTCTGAGAAACTGCTTTGTGACGTGTGAATTCATCTCACAGTGTTACACTTTCGTTTCATGGAGCAGTCTATAACCACTGTCTTTGGGGAATCTGAGAAGGGATACTTTGGATCACATTGAGGCCTATCCTGATAAAAGAAATATCCTCAACTGAAAACGTGAGAGAAGCTTTCTGAGAAACTTCTTTGTGTTATGTGAATTCTTCTCACAGAGCTACAACTTAGACTTCATGAAGCATTTTGCTAACACTACTTTCGGGGAATCTGCAAAGTGATATTTGGGAGCTCATTGAGGCCTATAGTGATAAAGGGAATATCCTCAGATAATAACTAGAGAGAAGCTTTCTGAGAAATTGCTTTCTGATGTGTGAATTCATCACACAGAGATTCAACTTTCCTTCTTTGTAGCAGTTTGCTAACTCTGGTTTCATGGAATCTGCAAAGTGATAAAATTTGGGATTGCCTTGAGACTTATGGTGAGAAAGGGTTTATCCACAGCCCCAAACTGGAAAGAAGCCTTCTGAGAAACTGCATTTTGATGTGTGAATGCAACTCAGAGAGTTACACTTTTCTCTTCATTTGATCAGTTTGTAACACAGTTTTCTTGAAATCTGCAATGGGATGCTTCTTACCGCAACGAAGCTTACGGTGACAAAGGATATATCCTCAGATAAAAACGTGAAAGAAGCTTTCTGAGAAACTTCTTTTTGATATGTGACCTCATCTCACAGAGTTACACCAATATTTCCTGTAGCCGTTTGCTAGCGGCGTTTTTGTGGATTCTGAGAACTGATATTTTGGATGGGTGCGAAGAGTATAAGGACAAAGGAAATTTCCTCAGAGAAAATCCGGAATGATGCTTTCTGAGAAACTGCTTTGTGATGTGTGAATTCATTTCACAGATGTTACACCACTCTTTCATGGAGGAGTTTGCTAGCACTGATTTTGTGGAATCCCAGAAGTGACATCATGGATTTCGTTAAATCCCGTGGTGAATAAGGAAATATCCTCAGACAAAAACTGCAGAGAAGCCTTTTCAGAAACTGCTTTGTTGTGAGTTAATTCAGCTCACTGAGTTACATCATTGTTTATGTTGAGATGCTTGCTAACAGTGTTTTGGCAGAATCTGCCATGAGACACATGGGGGCACTTTGAGACCACAATATACGCAGTTCAAAAAAATAGAAGATTTCAAAGAAACTGGTTTGTGATGTGTGAACTCAACTCACTGGGCTACACCTGTATTTCGTGGATCCGTTTGCTAGCGCAGTACTTGTGGAATCTGAGAACTTATATTTCGGATCGCTTTGAAGACTATATGGCCAAAGGAAATATCCTCAGATAAAAACGAGAAATAAGCATTCTATGAAATTGCATTGTGGTGTGTGAATTCATCTCATAGAGTTACACTTTTGTCTTTATGAAGCTGTTTGCTAACACAGTTCTCATGGAACCAGTAAGGTCAAATTCGGGAGGGCATTGAGGGCTAGAGTTAAAAAGAAATATCCTCATATAAAAACTGGAAAGAAGCGTTGTGAGAAACTTCATTGTGATGTGTGAATGCAATTCAGAGAGTTGCACTTTTCTTTTCATTGATCAGTTTGCTAACACTGTTTTCTTGAAATCTGTAATGGGATAATTCTTAGAGCAATGAAGCTTATGGTGACAAAGGAAATATCCTCAGGTAAAAACCAGAAAGAAGCTTTCAGAGAAACTTCTTTGTGATATGTGAATTCATCTCACAGAGTTACAAGTTAGTTTTCATGAAGCAGTTTGCTAATACTACTTTCAGGGAATCTGCAAAGCAATATTTGGGAGCGCATTGAGGGCTATGGTGAAAAAGGAAATACTATCAGATAAAAACTGGAAAGAAGCTTTATGAGAAACTGCTTTGTGATGTGTGAATTCATCTCACAGAGTTACACTTTTGTTTCATGGAGCAGTCTATTACCACTGTCTTTGGGGAATCTGAGAAGGAATACTTTTGATGGCATTGAGGCCTATCCTGATAAAGGAAATATTCTCAGATAAAAACGTGAAAGAAGCTTTCTGAGAAACTTCTTTATGATATGTGAATTCATCTCACAGAATTAAAACTGTGTCTTCATGAAGCAGTTTGCCAACATTACTTTCGGGTAATCTGCAAAGCGATATTTGGGAGCTCATTGAGGCCTATGGTGAAAAAGGAAATATCCTCAGATAATAACTAGAGATAAGCTTTCTGAGAAATTGCTTTGAGATGTGTGAATTCATCACATAGAGATTCAACTCTCCTTCCTTGTAGCAGTTTGCTAACTCTGTTTTCGTGGAATCTGCAAAGTGATATTTGGGATTGCTTTGAGACTTTTGGTGAAAAGGGTATACCCACAGCTACAACCTGGAAAGAAGCCTTCTCAGAAAGTGCATTGTGATGTGTGAATGCAACTCACAGAGTTACACTTTTCTCTTCATTTGATCAGCTTGTAACACAATTTCCCGCCCTGTAGCATTTTGCTAACACTGTTTTCGTGGAATCTGCGAAGTGATATTTGGGATCGCAATGAGGCTTATGGTGAAAAAGGGTATATCCACAGATACAAACTGGAAAGAAGCCATCTGAGAAACTGCATTGTGACGTGTGAATGCCATTCACAGAGTCACAGTTTTCTCTTCATTTGATCAGCTTGTAACACAGTTTTCTTGAAATCTGCAATGGGATTCTTCTTAGCACAATAAAGCTTACGGTGACAAAGGATATATCCTCAGATTAAAAATAGAAAGAAGTTTTCTGAGAAACTTCTTTGTGATATGTGGATTCATCTCACAGAGTTAAAACATAGTCTTCATGAAGCAGTTTGCTAAGAATACTTTCGGGGAATCTGCAAAGCGACATTTGGGATCGCATTGAGGGCTGTGGTGAAAAGGAAATATCGTCACATAAAAACTGGAAAGCAGCGTTCTGAGAAACTGCATTGTAACATGTGAATGCAACTCACAGAGTTACAGTTTTCATTCAATTGATCAGTTTTCTAAAACATTTTTCGTGAAATGTGCAATGGGTTATTAGTGTAATGAAGCTTACGGTAACAAAGGAAATATTCTCAGAGAAAAAGTAGAAAGAAGGTTTCTGAGAAACTGCTTTGTGATGTGTCAATTCATCTCAGAGAGTTACAGCTTCGTTTCATGGAACAGTCTATTACCACTGTTTTTGGAGAATCTGAGAAGGGATACTTTGGATCGCACTGAGGCCTTTCCTGAGAAAGGAAATATCCTCAATTAAAAACGTGAAAGAAGCATTCTGAGAAACTTCTTTGTGATATGCGAAATCATCTCACAGAGTTACAACTTAGTCTTCATGAAGGATTTTGCTAACACTACCTTCGGGTAATCGGAAAAGAGATATTTGGGAGCGCATTGAGGGCTATGCTGAAAAAGGAAATATCGTCAGATAAAAACTGGAAAGAAGCGTTCTGAGAAACTGCATTGTGACATGTGAATGCAACTCACAGAGTCACACTTTTCTTTTTATTGGTCAGTTTGCTAACACTGTTTTCTTGAAATCTGCAATGGGACATTTCTTAGTGCAATGAAGCTTATGGTGACAAAGGAAATTTCCTCAGGTAAAAAGTAGAAAGAAGCTTTCTGAGAAACTGCTTTGTGATGTGTGAATTCATCTCACTGAGTTATACTTTCGTTTCATGGAGCCGTCTATCACCGCTCTCTTTGGGGAATCTGAGAAGGGATATTTTGGCTCGCTTTGAGGTTTATCCTGATATAGGAAATATATTCAATTAAAAACGTGAAACAAGCTTTCTAAGCAACTTCTTTGTGATATGAGAATTCATCTCACAGAGTTACAACTTAGTCTTCATGAAGCAGTTTGCTAACACTTCTTTTGGGGAATCTGCAAAGTGATATTTTGGAGCGCATTGAGGGCTATGGTGAAACAGGAAATATCAACAGACAAAAACTGGAAAGAAGCTTTCTGAGAAACTGCATTGTGACATGTGAATGCCACTCACAGAGTTACACTTTTCTTTTCATTCTTTAGTTTGCTAACAATGTTTCCTTGAAATCTGCAAAGGGATATTTCTTAGTGCAATGAAGTTTATGGTGACAAAGGAAATATCCTCAGATAAAAACTAGAAAGAAACTTTATGAGAAACAGCTTTGAGATGTGTGAATTCATCTCACCGAGTTACACTTTCGTTTCATGGAGTAGTATATCACCACACTCTATGGGGAATCTGGGAAGGGATACTTTGGATGGCACTGAGGCCTATCCTGATAAAGGAAATATCCTCAATTAAAAACGTTAAGAAGTATTCTGAGAAACTTCTTTGTGATATGTGAATTAATCTCACAGAGTTACAACTTAGTCTTCATGAAGCAGTTTGCTAACAGTGTTTTCGGGGAATCTGCAAAGCAATATTTGGGAGCGCATTTAGGGCTATGTTGAAAAAGGAAATATCGTCAGGTAGTAACTGGAAAAAAGCGTTCTGAGAAACTGTATTGTGAAATGTGAATGCAACTCACAGAGTTCAACTTTCCTTCTCATTGATCAGGTTGCTAACACTGTCTCCTTGAAATCTGCAATGGGACATTTCTTAGTGCAATGAAGCTTACTGTGACAAAAGAAATATCCTCAGATAAAAAGCAGAAAGAAGCTTTCTGAGTAACTTCTTTGTGATGTGTGAATTCATCTCACAGAATTTCACTTTGTTTTCATGGAGCAGTCTATCACCGCTGTCTTTGGGGAATCTCATAAGGGATACTTCTGATCGCATTGAGGCCCATCCTGATAAAGAAAATATACTCAATTAAAAACGTGAAAGAAGCTTTCTGGGAAACTTCTTTGTGATATGTGGATTCATCTCACAGAATTACAACTTAGTCTTCATGAAGCAGTTTCCTAACATAACTTTCGGGGAATCTGCAAAGTGATATTTGGGAGTGCATTGAGGGCTATGGTGAAAAGGAAAATATCGTCAGATAAAAACTGGAAAGAAGCATTCTTAGAAACTGCATTGTGACATGTGAACGCAACTCATGGAGTTACACTTTTCTTTTCACTGTTTAGTATGCTAACACTGTTTCCTTGAAATCTGCAAAGGGATATTTCTTAGTGCAATGCAGTTAATGGTGACAAAGGAAATATCCTCAGGTAAAAAGTAGAAAGAAGCTTTCTGAGAAACTGCTTTGTGATGTGCGAATTCATCTCACAGAGTTACAATTTAGTTTCATGGAGCTGTCTATTACCACTGTCTTTGGGGAGTCTGAGAAGGGATACTTTGGATCGCATTTAGGCCTATCCTGGTAGAGGAAATATCCTCAATTAAAAACATGAAAGAAGCTCTCTGGGAAAATTCTTTTTGATATATGGATTCATCTCACAGAGTTACAACTTAGTCTTCATGAACCAGTTTGTTAACACTCCTTTTGGGGAATCTGCAAAGCGATATTCAGGAGGGCACGGAGGGCTATGGTGAAAATAGGAAATATCGTCATACAAAAAGAATTTCTCAGAGAAGTTCTTTCTCGTTTTTATTTGAGGATGTTTCCTTTGTCAACGTAAGCTTCATTTCGCTAAGAGATATGCCATGGCAGATTTCAAGAAAATAGTATTAGCAAACTGATCAATGAAAAGTGTAACTATGTGCGTTGCCTTCTCACGTCACAAGGCAGTTTTTCAGAATGCTTCTTTCCCGTTTTTATCTGAGGATTTTTGTTTTTCATCATAGCCCTCAATGCCCTCCCAATTATCACTTTGCAGTTTCCACGAGAACAGCATTAGCAAATGGCGTTAAGAACAGAAAGGTGGAACTCTGTGAGATGAATTCACAGATCACAAAGAAGTTTCTCAGAAAGCTTCTTTCTCGTTTTTATCTGATTATATTTCCTTTCCCACCATAGCCCTCAATGCACTCCCAAATATCACTTTGCAGATTCCACGAGAACAGTATTAGTAAACAGTTTCATGAACAGAAAGGTGGAACTCTGTGAGATGAATTCACAGAACAGAAAGAAATTTTCCAGAAAACTTCCTTCTCGTTTTCATCTGAGGATATTTCCTTTGGCTGTATAGTCTTCAAAGTGATCGCAAAATATCAGTTCTCAGATTCCACAACAACAGGTCTAGCAAACGACTCCACGAAATACAGGTGTAACTCAATGAGTTGAATTCACACATCACAAAGCAGTTTCTCAGAAAGCTTCTTTCTACTTTTTATCTGAGGATATTTTCTTTGTCACCGTAAGCTTCATTGTGCTAAGAAATATGCCATTACAGATTTCAAGAAAACAGAGTTAGCAAACTGATCAATGAAAACAAAAGTATAGCTCTGTGAGTTGCATTCACACGTCACAATGCAGTTTCTCAGAACGCTTCTCTCCAATTTTTATATGTGGATATTTCCTCTTTCACCAAAGGCCTCAAAACACTTTCAAATATCACTTTGCAGATTCCAAGAAATCAGTGTTAGCAAACTGCTTCATGAAGACTAAGTTGTAACTGTTTGAGATGAATTCACAGATTGGAAGAAGTTTCTCAGAAAGCTTCTTTCGTGTTTTTAAATGAGGATATTTCCTTTATGAGTGAAGACTTCAAAGCGATCCAAAGTAACCCTTCTCAGATTCCCCAAAGACAGTGGTAAAAGACTGCTCCATGAAAAGAAAGTGTATCTCTGTGAGACGAATTCACACACCACAAAGCAGTTTCTCAGAAAGCTTCTTTGTACTTTTTATCTGAGGATATTTCCTTTGTCACCGTAAGCTTCATTGGACTAAGAAATATCGCATTGCAGATTTTAAGAAAACAGAGTTAGCAAACTGATGAAAGAAAAGAAAAATGTAACTCTGTGAGTTGAATTCATATGTCACGAAGCAGTTTCTAAGAACGCTTCTTTCCAGTTTTTATCTGACAATATTTCCTTTTTCAACATAGCCCTCAATGCGATCCCAAATATCACTTTGCAGTTTCCACGAGAACAGTGTTAGCAAATGGCTGCATGAATAGAAAGGTGGAACTCTGTGAGATGAATTCACAGATCACAAAGAAGTTTCTCAGAAAGTTTCTTTCTCATTTTTATCTGAGGATGTATTCTTTTCCACCATAGCCTTAAATGTGCTCCCAAATAGCACTTTGCAGATTCCACGAGAACAGTGTTAGCAAACGGCTTCATGAACAGAATGGTGGAACTCTGTGAGATGAATTCACAGATCACAGAGAGGTTTCTCAGAAAGCTTCTTTCTCCTTTTTATCTTGTTATATTTCCTTTTCCACCGTAGCCCTCAATGCGCCCCCAAATATCTCTTTGCAGTTTCCACGAGAACAGTATTAGCAAGCAGCTTCATGAACAGAACGGTGAAACTCTGTGAGATGAATTCACAGAACAGAAAGAAAATTATCAGAAAACTTCCTTTTCGTTTTTATCTGAGGATATTTCCTTTGGCCGTGTAGTGTTCCAAGCCATCCGAAATATCAGTTTTCAGATTCCAGACAAAGAGGGCAAGCAAACGGCTCCAAGAAATACAAGTGTAACTCAGTGAGTTGAATTCACACATCACAAAGCAGATTCTCAAAAGCTTCTTTCTACTTTTTATCTGAGGGTATTTCCTTTGTCACACTAAGCTTCATTGTGCTAAGAAAAATCCCATTGCAGATTTCAAGAAAACAGAGTTAGCAAAATGATCAATAAAAAGAAAAGTGTAACTCTGTGAGTTGCATTCATAAGTCACAAAGCACTTTCTCAGAACGTTTCTTTCCAGTTTTTATCTGAGCATATTTCCTTTTTCTCCGTAGCCCTCAATGCGCTCCCAAATATCACTTTGCAATTTCCACGAGAACAGTGTTAGCAAACTACTTCATGAACAGAAAGTTGGAACTCTGTGAGATGAATTTACAGATCACAAAGAAGTTTCTCAGTAAGCTTCTTTCTCGGTTTTATCTGAGGATATTTTCTTTTCCACCATATCCCTCTATGCACTCCCAAATATCACTTTGCAGATTCCACGAGAACAGTGTTAGCCAAGAGCTTCATGAACAGAAAGGTGGAACTCTGTGAGAAGAATTCACAGAACAGAAAGAAATTTCTCAGAAAGCTTCTTTCTCATTTTTATATGATTATATCTCCTTTTCCACCATAGCCTTCAATGCGTTCCCAAATATCTCTTTGCAGATTCCGTGAGAACAGTATTAGGAAGCAGCTTCGTATACAGAAAGGTGGAACTCTGTGAGAAGAATTTACAGAACAAAAAGAAATTTCTCAGAAAACTTCTTTCTCGTTTTTATCTGAGGATATTTCCTTTGTCAACACAAGCTTCATTTCGCTAAGAGATATGCCATTGCAGATTTCAAGAAAACAGAGGTAGCAAAGTGATCAAGGAAAAGAAAAATGTAACTATGTGCATTGCATTCACACGTCACAAAGCAGTTTCTCAGAATGCTTCTTTCCGGTTTTTATCTGAGGATATTTTCTTTTTCACCATAGCCCCGCTCCCAAATATCACTTTGCAGTTTCTAGGAGAATAGTTTTAGCAAACGGCTTCATGAACAGAAAGGTGGAACTCTGTGAGATGAATTCACAGATCACAAAGAATTTTCTCAGAAAGCTTCTTTCTCGTTTTTATCTGATAATATTTCCTTTTCCACAATAGCCCTCAATGTGCTCCCAAATATCACTTTGCAGATTCCACGAGAACAGTATTAGTGAGCAGCTTCTTAAACAAAAAGGTGGAACTCTGAGAGAAGAATTCACAGAACAAAAAGAAATTTCTCAGAAAACTTCCTTCTCGTTTTTATCTGAGGATATTTCCTTTGGCTGTATAGTCTTCAAAGAGATCCGAAATATCAGTTCTCAGATTCCACAACAACAGGTCTAGCAAACGGCTCCACGAAATACAGCTGTAACTCAGTGAGTTGAGTTCACACCTCACAAAGTAGTTTCTCAGAAAGCTTCTTTCTACTTTTTATCTGAGGATATTTCCTTTGTCACCATAAGCTTCTTTGCGCTAAGAAATATACCATTGCAGGTTTCAAAAAAACAGAGTTAGCAAACTGATCAATGAAGAGAAAAGTGTAGTTCTGTGAGTTGCATTCACACATCACAATGCAGTTGCTCAGAACACGTCTCTCCAATTTTTATATGTAGAGATTTCCTCTTTCACCATAGGCCTCAAAACGCTTTCAAATATCACTTTGCAGATTCCAAGAAATCAGTGTTAGCAAACTGCTTCATGAAGACCAAGTTGTAACTCTGTGAAGTGAATTCACAGATCGAAAGAAGTTTCTCAGAAAGCTTCCTTCATGTTTTTAAATGAGGTTTTTCCTTTATGAGTGAAGGCTTCAAAAAGATCCAAAGTAACCGTTCTCAGATTCCCCAAAGACAGTGGTAGAAGACTGCTCCATGAAAAGAAAGTGTGTCTCTGTGAGATTAATTCACACATCACAAAGCAGTTTCTCAGAAAGCTTCTTTGTACTTTTTATCCGAGGATATTTCCTTTGTCACCATAAGCTTCATTGCACTAAGAAATATCCCATAGCAGATTTCAAGAAAACAGACTTAGCAAACTGATCAATGAAAAGAAAAATGTAACACTGTGAGTTGCATTCACATGTCATGAAGCAGTTTCTCAGAACGCTTCTTTCCAGTTTTTATCTGACGATATTTCCTTTTTCAACATAGCCCTCAATGCTTTCCCAAATATCACTTTGCAGTTTCCACGAGATCCGTGTTAGCAAACGGCTGCATGAACAGAAAGGTGGAACTCTGTGAGATGAATTTACAGATCACAAAGAAGTTTCTCAGAAAGCTTCTTTATCTTTTTTATCTGAGGATGTATTCTTTTCCACCATAGCCTTAAATGCGCTCCCAGATATCACTTTGCAGATTGCATGAGAACAGTGTTAGCAAACGGCTTCATAAACAGAATGGTGGAACTCTGTGAGATGAATTCACAGATCACAGAGAGGTTTCTCAGAAAGCTTCTTTCTCCTTTTTATCTTGTTATATTTCCTTTTCCACCATAGCCCTCAAAGATCTCCCAAATATCTCTGCAGATTCTGTAACAACAGTATTAGCAAGCAGCTTCATGAACAGAAAGGTGAAACTCTGTGAGATGAATTCACAGAACAGAAAGAAATTTCCCAGAAAACTTCCTTCTCGCTTGTATCTGAGGGTATTTCCTTTGGCCGTATAGTCTTCAAAGACATCCAAAATATCAGTTCTCAGATTCCAGAAAAACAGGGCTAGCAAACGACTCCAGGAAATACAGGTGTAACTCAGTGAGTTGAATTCACACATCACAAAGCAGTTTCTCAGAGAGCTTCCTTCTACTTTTTATGAGGGTATTTCCTTTGTCACACAAAGTTTCAATGTGCTAAGAAAAATCCCATTGCAGATTTCAAGAAAACAGAGTTAGCAAAATGATCAATAAAAAGAAAAGTGTAACTCTGTGAGTTGCATTCACACGTCACAAAGCACTTTCTCAGAACGCTTCTTTCCAGTTTTTATCTGAGAATATTTCCTTTTTCACCATAGCCTGAGTGCGCTCCCAATATCACTTTGCAGTTTCCACCAGAACTGTGTTAACAAACTACTTCATGAACAGAAAGGTGGAACTCTGTGAGATGAATTCACAGATCACAAAGAAGTTTCTCAGTAAGCTTCTTTCTCGTTTTTATCTGAGGATATTTTCTTTTCCACCATAGCCCTCTATGCACTCCCAAATATCACTTTGCAGATTCCACGAGAACAGTGTTAGCAAAGAGCTTCATGAAAAGCAAGGTGGAACTCTGTGTGATGAATTCACAGAAAAGAAAGAAATTTCTCAGAAAGATTCTTTCTCGTTTTTATCTCAGGATATTTCCTTTGTCAACGCAAGCTTCATTTCGCTAAGAGATATCCCATTGCAGATTTCAAGGAAACAGAGGTAAAAAAGTGATCATTGAAAAGAAATGTGTAAATATGTGCGTTTTGAGGCCTGTGGTGAAAGAGGAAATATACATAGATAAAAACTGGAGAGAAAAGTTCTCAGAATCTGCATTGTGAAGTGAAATGCAACTCACAGAGATACACTTTCCACTTCTTTGATCAGTTTGCTAAGACAGTTTTCTTGAAATCTCCATTGGATCCTTCTTAGCGCAATGAAGCTTAGGGTGACAAAGGAAATAACCTCAGATAAAAAGTAGGAAAAACTTGCTGAGAAACTGCTTTGTGATGTGTGAATTCAACTCACTGACTTACACCTGTATTTCGTGGAGCCGTTTGCTAGCCTTGTATTTGTGGTATCTGAGAACTGATAGTTCGTATCGGTTTGTAGAGTATAAGGACAAAGGAAATATCCTCAGATAAAAACGTGAAAAAAGCTTTCTGAGAAACTTTTTTGTGATATGTGAATTCATCTCACAGAGTTTCAACTTAGTCTTCATGAAGCAGTTTGCTAACACTGTTCTCATGGAATCTGCAAAGTGATAATTGGGAGCGAATTGAGGGCTATGGTGAAAAAGGAAGTATCCTCAGATTATAACTAGAAAGAAGCTTTCTGAGAACTTTCTTTCTGATGTGTGAATTCATCACACAAAGCTTCACCTTTCCCTTCTTCTAACAGTGTGCTGACACTGTTTTCATGGAATCTGTAAAGTGATATATGGGAGTGCATTGAGCCCAACGGTAAAAAGAAATATCCACCGATAAAAACTGGAAAGAAACTTCTTTGTGATGTGTAAATTCATCTCACACAGTTACACCTTTCTCTTCATGAACCCTTTTTCTAACACTGTTCTCGTGGAATCTGTAAAGTGATATTTGGGAGTGCATTCAGGCCTATGGTGAAAAAGTAAATATCCACTAATAAAAACTGGAAATATGAGTTCTGAGAAACTGCATTGTGATGCGTGAATTCAACTCACAGAGATACACTTTCCTCTTCATTGATCAGTTTGCTAACACAGTTTTCTTGAAATCTGACATCGGATCCTTCTTAGCTCAATGAAGCTTATGGTGACAAAAGAAATATCTTCAGATAATAACGACAAAGAAGCTTTCTGAGAACTTGCTTTCTGATGTGTGAATTCATCTCACAGATATTCACCTTTCCCTTCTGTAGCAGTGACCTAACACTGTTTACGTGGATTCTGTCAAGTGATATATGGCAGCGCATTGAGGCCTCTGGTGAAAAAGGAAATATCTATGGATAAAAACTGGAAAGAAGCATTCTGAGAAACTACATTGTGATGTGTGAATACAACTCACAGATATACACTTTCCTCTTCATTGATCAGTTTGCTAACACAGTTATCTTGAAATCTGCAATCGAATACTTCTTAGTGCAATGAAGCTTACAGTGACAAAGGAAAGATCCTCAGATAAAAACTAGAAAGAAGCTCTCTGAGAAACTGCTTTGTGATGTTTGAATTCAACTCACTGAATTGCACCTCTATTTCGTAGAGCCATTTGCTAGCAATGTTTTTGTGGAATCTGAGAACTGATATTTCAGATCGCTTTGAAGAGTATACGGCCATAGGAAATATCCTCAGATTAAAAGTAGAAAGAAGCTTTCTAAGAAACTTCTTTGTGATGTGTGAATTCAACTCACTGACTTACACCTGTATTTCGTGGAGCAGTTTGCTAGCCTTGTTTTTGTGGTATCTGAGAACTGATAGTTTGGATCGCTTTGAAGAGTATAAGGACTAAGGAAATATCCTCAGATAAAAACGTGAAAGAAACTTTCTGAGAAACTTTTTTGTGATATGTGAATTCATCTCACAGTGTTCCAACTTAGTCTTCATGAAGCAGTTTTCTAACCCTGTTTTCGTGGAATCTGTACAGTGATATTTGGGAGTACACTGAGGCGTATGGTGAAAAGGGAAGTATCCTCAGATAAGAACTAGAAAGAAGCTTTCTGAGAACTTGCTTTCTGATGTGTGAATTCATCACACAGAGATTCTCTTCCCTTCTCTTAGCAGTTTATCAATACTCTTTTCGTGGAATCTGTAAAGTGATATTTGGGAGCTCATTGAGGCCTCTGGTGAAAAAGGAAGTATCAACAAATAAAAACTGGAAAGATGCATTCTGGGAAACTGAATTGTGATGTGTGAATGCAACTAACAGAGATACACTTTCCTCTTCATTGATCTGTTTGCAAACACAGTTTTCTTGAAATCTGTAATCACACGCTTCTGAGTGCAATGAAGCTTAGGGTGACAAAGGAGATATCCTCAGGTAAAATCTAGAAAGAAGCTTTCTGAGAAACTGCTTTGTGATGTGTGGTTTCAATTCACTGAGTTACACCTGTATTTCATGGAGCCGTTTGCTAGCCCTTTTTTTGTGGATTCTGAGAACTGATTTTTCAGATCGCTTTGAAGAATATAAGGACCAAGGAAATATCCTCAGATAAAAAAGTGAAAGACGCTTTCTGAGAAACTTCTTTGTGATATATGAATTCATCTCACAGAGTTACAACTTATTCTTCATTAAGTAGTTTGCTCACACTGTTCTCTTGGAATCTACAAAGTGATATTTGGGAGCGCTTTGAGGCCTATGGTGAAAAAGGAAGTATCCTCAGAAAATAACTACAAAGAAGCTTTCTGAGAACTTTCTTTCTGATGTGTGAATTCATCACACAGAGATTCACCTTTCCCTTCTTGTAGCAGTGTGCTAACACTGTTTTCATGGAATCTGTCAAGTGATATATGGGAGCGCATTGAGGCCTCTGGTGAAAAAGGAAATATCCACAGATAAAAACTGGAAAGAAGCATTCTGAGAATCTACATTGTGATGTGTGAATGTAACTCACATAGATACACTTTTCTCTTCATTGATCAGTTTGCTAACAGAGTTTTCTTGAAATCTGCCATCGGATACTTCTTAGCGCAATGAAGCCTACGGCGACAAAGGAAATATCCTCAGATAAAAACTAGAAAGAAGCTCTCTGAGAAACTGCTTAGTGATGTGTGAATTCAACTCACTGAATTACACCTGTATTTCATAGAGCTGTTTGCTAGCAATGTTTTTGTTGAATCCGAGAACTGGTATTTCGGATAGCTTTGAAGAGTATACGACCATAGGCAATATCCTCAGCTAAAAACGAGAAAGAAGCTTTTGAAGAAACTTCTTTGTGATGTGTGAATTCATCTCACACAGTTACACCTTACTCTTCATGAATCCTTTTGCTAACACTGTTCTCATGGAATCTGTAAAGTGATATTTGGGAGTGCATTGAGGCCTATGGTGAAAAAGGAAATATCCACAGATAAAAACTGGAAAGAAACGTTCTGAGAAACTGCATTGTGATGTGTGAATGCAACTCACAGAGATACACTTTCCTCTTCGTTGATCAGTTTGCTAACAAAGTGTTCTTGAAATCTGCCATTGGATACATCTTAGCGCAATGAAGCCTACGGTGACAAAGGAAATATCCTCAGATAAAAAATAGAAAGAAGCTTTCTGAGAAAAGGCTTTGTGATGTGTGAATTCATCTCACTGACTTACACCTGTATTTTGTGGAGCCGTTTGCTAGCCTTGTATTGGTGGTGTCTGAAAACTGGTAGTTCAGATCGTTTTGAAGAATATAAGGACAAAGGAAATATCCCCAGATAAAAACGTGAAAGAAGCTTTCTGAGAAATTTCTTTGTGATATGTGAATTCATCTTACAGAGTTCCAACTTGTTCTTCATGAATCAATTTGCTAACACTGTTTTCGTGGAATCTGCAAAGTGATATTTGGGAGCGCATTGAGGCATATGGTGAAAAAGGAAGTATCCTCAGATAAGAACTAGAAAGAAGCTTTCTGAGAACTTGCTTTCTGATGTGTGAATTCATCACACAGAGATTCCCCTTTCCCTTCTCTTAACAGTTTGCCAACACTCTTTTCGTGGAATCTGTAAAGTGATATTTGGGAGCTCAATGAAGCCTCTGGTGAAAAAGTAAATATCCATAGATAAAAACTGGAAAGATGCATTCTGGGAAACTGCATTGTGATGTGTGAATGCAACTGACGGAGATACACTTTCCTCTTCATTGATCAGTTTGCTAACACGGTTTTCTTGAAATCTGTAACTGGATGCTTCTGAGTGCAATGAAGCTTAGGGTGACAAAGGAAGTATCCTCAGATAAGAACTAGAAAGAAACTTTCTGAGAACTTGCTTTCTGATGTGTGAATTCATCACACAGAGATTCCCCTTTCCCTTCTCTTAGCAGTTTGCCAACACTCTTTTCGTGGAATCTGTAAAGTGATATTTGGGAGCTCAATGAAGCCTCTGGTGAAAAAGTAAATATCCATAGATAAAAACTGGAAAGATGCATTCTGGGAAACTGAATTGTGATGTGTGAATGCAACTGACGGAGATACACTTTCCTCTTCATTGATCAGTTTGCTAACACAGTTTTCTTGAAATCTGTAACTGGATGCTTCTGAGTGCAATGAAGGTTAGGGTGACAAAGGAAATAACCTCAGATAAAAACTAGAAAGAAGCTTTCTGAGAAACTGCTTTGTGATGTGTGGTTTCAATTCACTGAGTTACACCTGTATTTCATGGAGCCATTTGCTAGCCCTTTTTTTGTGGAATCTGAGAACTGATTTTTCAGATCGTTTTGAAGAATATAAGGACGTAGGAAATATCCTCAGATAAAAAAGTGAAAGACGCTTTCTGAGAAACTTCTTTGTGATATGTGAATTCTTCTCAGGAGGTACAACTTATTCTTCTTTAAGCAGTTTGCTCACACTGTTATCTTGGAATCTGCAAAGTGATATTTGGGAGCGCATTGACGCCTATGGTGAAAAAGGAAGTATCCTCAGACAATAACTACAAAGAAGCTTTTTGAGAACTTGCTTTCTGAGGTACGAATTCATCACAAAGAGATTCACCTTTCCCTTCTTGTAGCAGTGTGCTAACATTGTTTTGTGGAATCTGTAAAGTGGTATATGGAGCACACTGAGGCCTCTGGTGAAAAAGGAAATATCCACAGATAAAATCTGAAAGAAGCGTTCTGAGAAACTACATTGTGATGTGTGAATGCAACTCAGAGAGATACACTTTCTTCTTCATTGATCAGTTTGCTAACAGAGTTTTCTTGAAATCTGCCATCGGATACTTCTTAGCGCAATGAAGCTTACAGTGACAAAGGAAATATCCTCAGATAAAAAGTAGAAAGAAGCTTTCTGAGAAACTGCTTTGTGATGTGTGAATTCAACTCACTGATTACACCTGTATTTCGTAGAGCCGTTTGCTAGCAATGTTTTTGTGGAATCTGAGAACAGATATTTTGGATTGCTTTGAAGAGTATATGACCATAGGAAATATCCTCAGCTAAAAACGAGAAAGAAGCTTTTGAAGAAACTTCTTTGTGATGTGTGAATTCATCTCACACAGTTACAGCGTTCTCTTCATGAAGCCTTTTGCTAACTCTATTCTCGTGGAATCTGTAAAGTGATATATGGGAGCGCATTGAGGCGTATGGTGAAAAAGGAAATATCGCCAGATAAAAACTGGAAAGAAGCGTTCTGAGAAACTGCATTGTGCTGTTTGAATGCAACTCACAGAGATACACTTTCCTCCTCATTGATCAGTTTGCTAACAGAGTTTCCTTGAAATCTGCCATCGGATACTTCTTAGCGCAATGAAGCCAATGGCGACAAAGGAAATATCCTCAGATAAAAAGTAGAAAGAAGCTTCCTGAGATACTGCTTTGTGGTGTGTGAATTCATCTGACAGAGTTATAACTTTGTCTTCATGAAACAGTTTCCTAACTCAACTTTTGGGGAATCTGCAAAGCGATATTTGGGAGCGCATAGAGGGCTATGGTGGGAAAAGAAATATCATCAGATAAAAACTGGAAAGAAGCTTTCTGAGAAACTGCATTGTGACATCTGAACGCAACTAACAGAGTTACACTTTTCTTTTCATTGTTTAGTATGCTAACACGGTTTCCTTGAAATCTGCAAAGGGATATTTCTTATTGCAATGAAGTTAACGGTGAAAAAGGCATTATCCTCAGGTAAAAACTAGAAAGAAGCTTTCTGAGAAACTGCTTTGAGATGTGTGAATTCATCTCACAGAGTTACAGTTTCGTTTCATGGAGGTGTCTATTACCACTGTCTTTGGAGAGTCTGAGAAGGGATGCTTTGGATCGCGATGAGGCCTATCCTTATAAAGGAAATATCCTCAATTAAATACGTAAAAGAAGCTTTCTGAGAAACTTTTTTGATATGTGGATTGATCTCACAGAGTTACAACTTAGTCTTCATGAACCAGTTTGCTAACACTTCTTTCAGGAATCTGCAAAGTGATATTTGGGAGCGCATTGAGGGCTATGGTGAAAAATGAAATATCGTCAGATAAAAACTGGAAAGAAGCATTCTGAGAAACTGCATTGTGACCTGTGAATGCAAGTCACAGAGTTACACTTTTGTTTTCTTTGTGTAGTTTGCTAACACTGTTTCCTTGAAATCTGCAGTGGTATATTTCAAATGGTCAATGAAGCTAATGGTGACAAAGAAAATATCCTCAGGAAAAAACCAGAAAGAAGTTTTTGAGAAACTGCTTTGTGTTGTGTGAATTTATCTCACAGAGTTACACTTTCGTTTCATGGAGCAGTCAATTACCACTGTCTTTGGGGAATCAGAGAAGGGATAATTTGGATCGCATTGAGGCCTATCCTGAAAAAGGAAATATCCTCAGTTAAAAACGTGAAAGAAACTTTCTGAGAAACTTCTTTGTGATATGTGGATTCATCTTACAGAGGTACAACTTAGTCTTCATAAAGCAGTTTGCCAACACTACTTTTGGGGAATCTGCAAAGCAATAATTGGAGTGCATTGAGGGCTACGGTGAAAAAGGAAATAACGTCAGATAAAAACTGGAAAGAAGCGTTGTGAGAAACTGCATTGTGACATGTGCATGCAACTCACAGAATTACACTTTTATTTTCATTGTTTAGTTTGCTAACACTCTTTCCTTGAAATCTGCAATGGGATATTTCTTAGTGCAATGAAGCTTACAGTGACCAAGTAAATATCCTCATGTAAAATCTAGAAAGAAGCTTTCTGAGAAACCGCTTTGTGATGTATGAATTCATCTCACAGAGTTACACTTTCGTTTCATGGAGCAGTCTATTACCACTGTCTTGGGGATTCTGAAAGGGATATTTTGGATCGCATTGAGGGTTATCCTGAAAAAGGAAATATCCTCAATTAAAAACATGAAAGAAGTTTTCTGAAAAACTTCTTTGTGATATGTGAATTCGTCGCACAGAGTTACAACTTAATCTTTATGAGACAGTTTGGTAACACTACTTTCGGGGAATCTGTAAAGCGATATTTGGGAGCAAATTGAGGTCTGTGGTGAAAAAGGAAATATCGTCAGATAAAAACTGAAAAGAAGCATTCTGAGAAACTGCATTGTGACATGTGAATGCAACTCACAGAGTTACACTTTCGTTTTCATTGTTTAGTTTGCTAACACTGTTTCCTTAATATCTGCAATGGGGTATTTCTTAGTGCAATAAAGCTTACGGTGACAAAGTAAATATCCTCAGGTAAAAACTAGAAAGACGCTTTCTGAGAAACTGCTTTGTGATGTGTGATTCATCTCACAGAGTTACACTTTCGTTTCATGGAGCAGTCTATTACCACTGGCTTTGTGGAATCTGAGAAGGGATAATATGGATCACATTGAAGCCTATCCTGATAAAGGAAATATCCTCAATTAAAAACATGAGAGAAGCTTTCTGAGAAACTTCTTTTTGATATGCGGCTTCATCTCACAGAGTTACAACTTAGTTCATGAAGCAGTTTGCTAACAGTGTTTTTGGGGAATCTGCAAAGCGATATTTGGGAGCGCATTTAGGGCTATGTTGAAAAAGGAAATATCGTCAGATAACAACTTGAAAGAAGCGTTCTGAGAAGCTGCATTGTGACATGTGAATGCAACTCACAGAGTTACACTTTTGTTTTCTTTGTGTAGTTTGCTAACACTGTTTCCTTGAAATCTGCAATGGTATATTTCAAATGGGCAATGAAGCTAATGGTGACCAAGGAAATATCCTCAGGTAAAATCTAGAAAGAAGCTTTCTGAGAAACTGCTTTGTGATATGTGAATTCAACTCACAGAGTTACACTTTCGTTTCATGGAGCAGTCTATTACCACTGTCTTTGGGGAATCTGGGAAGGGATACTTTGGATCGCATTGAGGGCTATCCTGGTAAAGGAAATATCCTCAATTAAAAACATGAAAGAAGATTTCTGAGAAACTTCTTTGTGATATGTGGATTCATCGCATGGAGTTACAACTTAGTCTTCATGAGACAATTTGGTAATACTCCTTTCGGGGAATCTGCAAAGCGATGTTTGGGAGCACATTGAGGGCTATGATGAAAAAAGAAATATCATCAGATAAAAACTGGAAAGAAGCATTCGGAGAAGCTACATTCTGACATGTGAATGCCACTCACAGAGTTTCACTTTTGTTTTCATCGTTTAGTTTGCTAACACTGTTTCCTTAAAATCTGTAATGGGATATTTCTTAGTGTAATAAAGCTTATGGTGACAAAGCAAATATCCTCAGGTAAAAATTAGAAAGAAGCTTTCTGAGAAACTGCTTTGTGATGTGTGATTCATCTCACAGAGTTACACTTTCGTTTCATGGAGCAGTCTATTATCAATGTCTTTGGGGAATCTGAGAAGGGATAATTTGGATCGCATTGAGGCCTATCCTGATAAAGGAAATATCCTCAATTAAAAACGTGAAGGAAGCTTTCTGAGAAATTTCTTTTTCATATATGGATTCATCTCACAGAGTTAAAAATTAGTCTTCTTAAAGCAGTTTGCTAACACTCCTTTCGGGGAATCTGCAAAGCGATAGTCGGGAGCACTCTGGCTATGGTGAAATAGGAAATATCATCATACAAAAAGAATTTCTCAGAAAACTTCTTTCTCGTTTTTATCTGAGGATATTTCCTTTGTTAACGTAAGCTTTATTTCACTAAGAGATATGCCATTGCAGATTTCAAGAAAACAGAGGTAGCAAAGTGATCAATGAAAAGAAAAGTGTAACTATGTGCATAGCATTCTCACAAAGCAGTTTTTCAGAATGCTTCTTTCCTGTTATTATCTGAGGATATTTTCTTTTTCACCATAGCCGTCAATGCGCTCCCAAATAACACTTTGCAGTTTCCACGAGAGCAGCGTTAGCAAATGGCGTCAAGAACAGAAAAGTCGAACTCTGCGAGATGAATTCACAGAACACAAAGAAGTTTCGCAGAAAGCTTCTTTCTCGTTTTTATCTGGTGTATTTCCTTTTCCACCATAGCCTTCAATGTGCTCCCAAATATCACTTTGTAGTTTCCACGAGAACAGTGTTAGCAAACTACTTCATGAACAGAAAGGTGGAACTCTGTGAGATGAATTCACAGATAACAAAGAAGTTTCTCAGTAAGCTTCTTTTTTCTTTTTATCTGAGGATATTTTCTTTTCCACCATATCCCTCAATGCACTCCCAAATATCACTTTGCAGATTCCACGAGAACAGTGTTAGCAAAGAGCTTCATGAACAGAAAGGTGGAACTCTGTGAGATGATTTCACAGAACAGAAAGAAATTTCTCAGAAACCTTCTTTCTCGTTTTCATCTGATTATACCTCCTTTTCCACCATAGCCCTCAATGCACTCCCAAATATCTCTTTGCAGATTCCACGAGAACAGTATTGGCAAGCAGCTTCGTAAACAGAAAGGTGGAACTCTGAGAGAAGAATTCACAGAACAAAAAGAAATTTCTCAGAAAACTTCTTGCTTGTTTTTTTCTGAGGATATTTCCTTTGTCAACGTAAGCTTCAATTCCCTGAGATATACCATTGCAGATTCCAAGAAAACATAGGTAGCAAAGTGATCAATGAAAAGAAAAGTGTAACTATGTGCGTTGCTTTCACACGTCACAAAGCAGTTTCTCAGAATGCTTCTTTCCGGTTTTTATCAGAGGATATTTTCTTTTTCACCATAGACCTCAATGTGCTCCCAAATATCACTTTGCAGGTTCCACGAGAACAGTGTTAGCAAATGGCTTCATGAACAGAAAGGTGGAACTCGGTGAGAAGAATTCACAGATCATATAGAAGTTTCTCAGAAAGCTTCTTTCTCGTTTTTATCTGATTATATTTCCTTTTCCACCACAGCCCTCAATGCGCTTCCAAATATCACTTTGCAGATTCCACGAGAACAGTATTAGCAAACAGCTTCATGAACAGAAAGGTGGAACTCTGTGAGATGAATTCACAGAACAGAAAGAAATTTCTCAGAAAACTTTTTTCTCGTTTTATCTGACAATATGTCCTTTTTCTGTATAGTCATCAAAGCGATCCGAAATATGAGTTTTCAGATTCCACAACAACAGTGTTAGCAAACGGCTCTAAGAAATACAGGTTGAAGTCAGTGAGTTGAATTCAGACATCACAAAGCAGTTTCTCAGAAAGCTTCTTTCATGTTTTTAAATGAGGGTATTTCCTTTATGAGTGCAGGCTTCAAAGCGATCCAAAGTAACCCTTCTCAGATTCCCCAAAGACAGTGGTAAAAGACTGCTCCATGAAAAGAAAGTGTATCTCTGTGAGACGAATTCACACATCACAAAGTAGTTTCTCAGAAAGCTTCTTTGTACTTTTTTATCTGAGGATATTTCGTTTGTCACCGTAAGCTTCATTGCACTAAGAAATATCCCATTGCAGATTTCAAGAAAACAGAGTTAGCAAACTGATCAATGAAAAGTGTAACTCTGTGAGTTGCATTCACATGTCATGAAGCAGTTTCTCAGAATGCTTCTTTCCAGTTTTTATCTGAGGTTATTTCCTTTTTCACCGTAGCCCTCAGTACGCTCCCAAATATCACTTTGCAGTTTCCATGAGAACAATGGTTGCAAACGGCTGCATGAACAGAAAGGTGGAACTCTGTGAAAAGAATTCACAGATCACAAAGAAGTTTCTCAGAAAGCTTCTTTATTGTTTTTATCTGAGGATGTATTCTTTTCCACCATAGCCTTAAATGCCCTCCCAAGTAGCACTTTGCAGATTCCACGAGAACAGTGTTAGCAAACGGCTTCATGAACAGAATGGTGGAACTCTTTGAGATGAATTCACAGATTACAGAGAAGTTTCTCAAAAAGCTTCTTTATCCTTTTTATCTTGTTATATTTCCTTTTCCACCATAGCCCTCAATGTGCTCCCAAATATCTCTTTGCAGATTCCACGAGGACCGTATTAGCAATAGCTTCATGAACAGAAAGATGGAACTCTGTGAGATGAATTCACAGAACAGAAAGAAATTTCTCAGAAAACTTCTTTCTCGATTTTATCTGAGGATATTCCCTTGGCCATATAGTCTTCTAAGCCATCCGAAAATTCAGTTCTCAGATTCCAGACAAACAGGGCCAGCAAATGGCTCCAGGAAATACAGGTGTAACTCAGTGAGTTGAATTCACACATTACAAAGCAGTTTCTCAGAAAGCTTCTGTCTACTTTTTATCTGAGGGTATTTCCTTTGTCACAGTAAGCTTCATTGCGCTAAGAAATATCCCTTTGCAGATTTCAAGAAAACAGAGTTAGAAAAGTGATCAATAAAAAGAAAAGTGTAGCTCTGTGAGTTGCATTCACACGTCACAAAAGCACTTTCTCAGAACACTTCTTTGCAGTTTTTATGTGAGCATATTTCCTTTTTCACCGTAGCCCTCAATGCACTCCCAAATATCACTTTGCAATTTCCAGGAGAACAGTGTTAGCAAACTACTTCATAAACAGAAAGGTGGAACTCTGTGAGATGAATTCACAGATCACAAAGAAGTTTCTCAGTAAGCTTCTTTGTCCTTTTTATCTGAGTATATTTTCTTTTCTACCATAGCCCTCTATGTACTCCCAAATATCACTTTGCAGATTCCATGAGAACAGTGTTAGCAAAGAGCTTCATGAACAGAAAGGTGGAACTCTGTGAGGTGATTTCACAGAACAGAAAGAAATTTCTCAGAAACCTTCTTTCTCGTATTTATCTGATTATATCTCCTTTTCCACCATAGCCCTCAATGCGCTCCCAAATATCTCTTTACAGATACCACGAGAACAGTATTGGCAAGCAGCTTCGTGAACAGAAAGGTGGAACTCTGAGAGAAGAATTCACAGAACAGAAAGAAATTTCTCAGAAAGCTTCTTTCTCGTTTTTATTTGAGGATGTTTCTTTGTCCACGTAAGCTTCACTTCGTTAAGAGATATGCCATTGCAGATTTCAAGGAAACAGAAGTAGCAAAGTGATCAATGAAAAGAAAAGTGTAACTATGTGCGTTTTGAGGCTTATGGTGAAAGAGGAAATCCACATATGAAAACTGGAAAGAAGCGTTCTAAGAAACTACATTATGATGTGTGAATGCAACTCACAGAGATACACTTTCCTCTTCATTGATCAGTTTGCTAACACAGTTTTCTTGAAATCTGTCATCAGATCCTTCTTAGTGCAATGAAGCCTATGGTGACAAAGGAAAGATCCTCAGATAAAAACTAGGAAGACGCTCTCTGAGAAACTGCTTTGTGATGTGTGAATTCAACTCACTGAATTACACCTGTATTACATAGAGCCGTTTACTAGCAAAGTGTTTGTGGAATCTGAGAACTGATATTTTGGATTGCTTTGAAGAGTATTCGGCCATAGGAAATATCCTCAGATAAAAACGAGAAAGAAGCTTTCGAAGAAACTTCTTTGTGATGTGTGAATTCATCTCACACAGTTACACCTTTCTCTTCATGAATCCTTTTGCTAACACTGTTCTCGTGGAATCTGTAAAGTGATATTTGTGAGGGCATTGAGGCCTATGGTGAAAAAGGAAATATCTTCAGATAAAAACTGAAAAGAAGCGTTTTGAGAAACTGCATTATGATGTGTGAATGCAACTCACAGAGATACACTTTCCTCTTCATTGATCAGTTTGCTTACACAGTTTTCCTGAAATCTGCCATTGGATACTTCTTAGCCCAATGAAGCTTAGGGTGACAAAGGAAATATCCTCAGATAAAAAGTAGAAAGAAGCTGTCTGAGAAACTGCTTTGTGATGTGTGAATTCAACTCACTGACTTACACCTGTATTTCGTGGAGCCGTTTGCTAGCCTTATTTTTGTGGTATCTGAGAACTGATAGTTCGGATTGCTTTGAAGAGTATAAGGACAAAGCAAATATCCTCAGATAAAAACGTGAAAGAAGCTTTCTGAGAAACTTCTTTGTGATATATGAATTCATCTCACAGTGTTCCAACTTAGTCTTCATGAAGCAATTTGCTAACCTGTTTTCGTGGAATCTGCAAAGTGATATTTGGGAGCGCATTGAGGCATATGGTGAAAAGGAAGTTTCCTCAGAAAAGACTAGAAAGAAGCTTTCTAAGAACTTGCTTTCAGATGTGTGAATTTAACACACAGATATTCTCCTTTCCTTTCTGTTAGCAGTTTGCCAACACTCTTTTCGTGAAATCTGTAAAGTGATATTTGGGAGCTCATCGAGGCCTCTGGTGAAAAAGGAAATATCCACAGATAAAAACTGGAAAGATGCGTTCTGGCAAACTGCATTGTGATGTGTGAATGCAACTAACAGAGATACACTTTCCTGTTCATTGATCAGTTTGCTAACACAGTTTTCTTGAAATCTGTAACCAGACGCTTCTGAGTGGCATGAAGCTTAGGGTGACAAAGGAAATATCCTCAGATAAAAACTAGAAGGAGGCTTTTTGAGAAACTGCTTTGTGATGTGTGATTTTAATTCACTGAGTTACACCTGTATTTCATGGAGCTGTTTGCTAGCTCTTTTTTTGTGGAATCTGAGAACTGATTTTTCAGGTTGCTTTGAAGAACATAAGGACGAAGGAAATATCCTCAGATAAAAAAGTGAAAGATGCTCTGTGATAAACTACTTTGGGATATATGAATTCATCTCACAGAGTTACAACTTATTCTTCATTAAACCGTTTGATCACCCTGTTCTCCTGAAATCTGCAAAGTGATATTTGAGAGCGCTTTGAGGCCTATGGTGAAAAAGGAAGTATCCTCAGATAATAACTATAAAGAAGCTTTCTGAGAACTTGCTTTCTGATGTGTGAATTCATCACACAGAGATTCACCTTTCCCTTCTTGTAGCAGTGTGCTAACATTGTTTTCGTGGAATCTGTCAAGTGATATATGGGAGTTCATTGAGGCCTCTGGTCAAAAAGTAAATATCCACAGATAAAAACTGGAAAGAAGCATTCTGAGGAACTACATTGTGATGTGTGAATACAACTCACAGAGATACACTTTCCTATTCATTGATCAGTTTGGTTACACAGTTTTCTTGAAATGTGCAATCGGATACTTCTTAGCGCAATGAAGCCTATGGTGACAAAGGAATGATCCTCAGATAAAAACTAGGAAGAAGCTCTCTGAGAAACTGCTTTGTGATGTTTGAATTCAACTCACTGAATTACACCTGTACTTCCTAGAGCCGTTTGCTAGCAATGTTTTTGTGGAATCTGAGAACTAATATTTTGGATTGCTTTGAAGAGTATACGGCCATAGGAAATATCCTCAGATAAAAACAAGAAAGAAGCTTTCGAAGAAACTTCTTTGTGATGTGTGAATTCATCTCACACAGTTACAGCGTTCTCTTCATGAAGCCTTTGGCTAACACTGTTCTCGTGGAATCTGTAAAGTGATATTTGTGAGTGCATTGAGGCCTATGGTGAAAAAGGAAAGATCCACAGATAAAAACTGGAAAGAAGCGTTATGAGAAACTGCATTGTGGTGTGTGAATGGAAATCACAGAGATATACTTTCCTCTTCCTTGTTCAGTTTGCTAACACAGTTTTCTTGAAATCTGACATCGGATACTTCTTATAACAATGAAGCTTAGGGTGACAAAGGAAATGCCCACAGATAAAAAGTAGAAAGAAGCTGTCTGAGAAACTGCTTTGTGATGTGTGAATTCAACTCACTGACTTACACCTGTATTTCATGGAGCCGTTTGCTAGCCTTGTTTTTGTGGTATCTGAGAACTGATAGTTCGGATCGCTTTGAAGAGTATAAGGACAAAAGAAATATACTCAGATAAAAACGTGAAAGAAACTTTCTGAGAAACTTCTTTGTGATATGTGAATTCATCTACAGAGTTCCAACTTAGTCTTCATGAAGTAGTTTGCTAACACTGTTTTCGTGGAATATGTAGAGTGATATTTGGGAGCACATTGAAGCGAATGGTGGAAAAGGAATTATCCTCAGATAAAAAGTGGAAAGAAGCTTTCTGAGAACTTCCTTTCTGATGTGTGAATTCATCACACAGAGATTCTCCTTTCCCTTCTCTTAGCAATGTGCCAACATTGTTTTCATGGAATCTGTAAAGTGACATTTGGGAGTGCATTGAGGCCTCTAGTGAAAAAGGAAATATCCACAGATAAAAACTGGAAAGATGCGTTCTGGGAAACTGCATTGTGAGGTGTGAATGCAACTAACAAAGATACACTTTCCTCTTCATTCATCAGTTTGCTAAAACTGTTTCCTTGAAATCTGTAATTGGACGTTTCAGAGTGCAATGAAGCTTAGGGTGACAAAGGAAATATCCTCAGTTAAAAACTAGAAAGAAGCTTTCTGAGAAACTGCTTTGTGATGTGTGAATTCAACTCACTGAGTTACAGCTATATTTCGTGGAGCTGTTTGCTAGACCTGTTTTTGTGGAATCTAAGACCTGATATTTTCGATCACTTTGAATAGTATATGGCCAAAGGAAATATCCTCAGATAAAAAAGACAAAGAAGTTTTCTGAGAAATTTCTTTCTGATCTGTGAATTCATCTGACAGAGTTCCACCTTTCTGTTCATGAAGCAGTTTGCTAACACTCTTCTCATGGAATCTGCAAAGCGATAATTGGGAGCGCATTGAGGGCTATGGTGGAAAAGGAAATATAATCAGATAAAAACGATAAAGAAGTTTTCTCAGAAATTTCTTTGTGATCTGTGAATTCATCTCACAGAGTTCCACCTTTGTGTTCATGAAGCCGTTTGCTAACACTGTTCTCATGGAAACTGCAAAGTGATATTTGGGAGCTCATTAGGGCTCTGGTGAAAAAGATAATATCCACAGATAAAACCTGGAAAGAACCGTTCTGACAAACTGCTTTGTGATATGTGAATGCAACACACAGAGTTACACATGGCTTTTCATTGATCAGTTTGCTAACTCTCATTTCTTCAAATCTACAATGGAATATTTCCTTGTGCAATGAAGCTTGCGGTGACAAGAAAATATACCAAAACGAAAAGTAGAAGAAGCTTTCTGAGAAACTGCTTTGTGATGTGTGAATTCAACTCACTTAGTTACAGCTGTATTTCGTGGAACTATTTGCTAGTCCTGTTTTTGTGGAATCTGAGAACTGATATTTTGGATCACTTTGAAGAGTGTACAGCCCAAGGAGATATCCCCAGATAAAAACGAGAAAGACGTTTTCTGAGAAATGTCTTTCTGATCTCTGAGTTCATCTCCCAGAGTTTCACCTTTCTGTTCATGTAGCTATTTGCTAACACTCTTCTCGTGGAATCTGCAAAGTGATATTTGGGAGCGCATTGAGGGCTCCAGTGAAAAAGGAAATATCTTCAGATAAAAAGTGAAAAGAAGTGTTGTGAGAAACTGCATTGTGATGTGTGAATGCAACTCACAGAGTTACACTTTTCTATTCATTGATCAGTTTGCTAACACAGATTTCTCCAAATCTGCAGCGGGATATTTCTTTGCCCAATCAAGCTTACGGTGACAATGGAAATATTTTCAGATAAAAGGTAGAAAGTAGCTTTCTGACAAACTGCTTTGTGATGAGTGAATTCAACTCACTAAGTTACAGCTGTATTTCGTGGAGCTGTTTGCTAGACCTGTTTTTGTGGAATCTAAGACCTGATATTTTCGATTGCATTGAATAGTGTATGGCCAAAGTAAATATCCTCAGATAAAAACAACAAAGAAGTTTTATGAGAAATATCTTTCTGATCTGTGAATTCATCTGACAGAGTTCCAACTTTCTGTTCATGAAGTCGTTTGCTGACACTCTTCTCCTGGAATCTGCAAAGTGATAATTGGGAGCGCATTGAGGGCTATACTGGCAAAGGAAATATAATCAGATAAAAACGATAAAGAAGTTTTCTGGAAACTTCTTTGTGATCTGTGAATTCATCTCACAGAGTTCCACCTTTGTGTTCATGAAGCCGTTTGCTAACACTGTTCTCGTGGAAACTGCATAGTGATATTTTGGAGGGCATTAGGGCTTTGGTGAAAAAGATAATATCCACAGATAAAACCTGGAAAGAACCGTTCTGACAAACTGCTTTGTGATGTGTGAATGCAGCTCACAGAGTTACACATGTCTTTTCATTGATCAGTTTGTTAACTCTCTTTTCTTCAAAGCTGCAATGGGTTATTTCTTTTCGCAAAGAAGCTTGCGGTGACAAGGAGATATACTCAAACAAAAAGTAGAAAGAAGCTTTCTGAGAAACTGCTTTGTGATGTGTGAATTCAACTCACTGAGTTACAGCTGTTTTTCGTGGAGCTGTTTGCTAGTCCTGTTTTATTGGAATCTAAGATCTGATATTTTCGATCGCTTCAAATATTATACGGTCAAAGGAAATATCCTGAGAAAAAACGAGAAAGAAGTTTTTTTCTGAAAAAGCTTTATGATCTGTGAATTCATCTGACAGAGTTCCACCTTCCTGTTCATGAATCTGTTTGCTAACTCTCTTCTGGTGGAATCTGCAAACTGATATTTGGGAGCACATTGAGGGACACAGTGAAAAAGGAAATATCTTCAGATAAAAACTGAAAAGAAGCGTTCTCAGAAACTGCATTGTGATCTGTGAATTCATCTCACAGAGTTCCACCTTTCTGTTCATGTTGGTCTTTGCTAACAGTATTCTCCTGGAATCTGCAAAGTGAAATTTGGGAGCGCATTGAGGGCTATAGTGAAAAAGGAAATATCTTTAGATAAAAACTGAAAAGAAGCGTTCTGAGAAACTGCATTGTGACGTGTGAATGCAACTCACAGAGATACACTTTTCTATTCATTGATCAGTTTGCTAACACAGTTTTCTTCAAGTCTGCAGTAGGATATTTCTTTGCACAATCAAGCTTACTGTGACAAAAGAAATGTCTTCAGATAAAAATAGAAGGTAGCTTTCTGAGAAACTGATTTGTGATGTGTGAATTCAACTCCCTGAGTTACAGCTGTATTTCGTGGAGCTGTTTGCTAGACCTGTTTTGTGGAATCTAAGACCTGATATTTTTGATCACATTGAATACTATACGGCCAAAGGAAATATCTTCAGGTAAAAACGACAAAGAAGTTTTCTGAGAAATTCCTTTCTGAAATGTGAATTCATCTGACTGAGTTCCACCTTTCTGTTCATGAAGCTGTTTGCTAACACCCTTCTCGTGGAACCTGCAAAGTGATAATTGGGAGCGCATTGAGGGCTATGCTGGGAAAGGAAATATAATCAGATACAAACGAGAAAGAAGTTTTCTGAGAAACTTCTTTGTGATCTGTGAATTCATCTCACGGAGTTCCAGGTTTGTGATCATGAAGCCGTTTGCTAACACTATTCTTCTGGAATCTGCAAAGTAATATTTGAGAGCGCATTGAGGGCTACAGTGAAAAAGGAAATATCTTCAGATACAAACTGAAAAGAAGCGCTCTTAGAAACTTCTATGTGATCTGTGAGTTCATCTCACAGAGCTCCACCTTTGTATTCATGAAGCCGTTTGCTAACACTATTTTTGTGGAAACTGCAATGTGATATTTGGGAGCGCATTAAGGCTATGGTGAAAACGAAAATATCCACAGATAAAACCTGGAAAGAACCATTCTGAGAAACTGCTTTGTGATGTGCGAATCCAACTCACAGAGTTACACATGTCTTTTCATTGATCAGTTTGCTAACTCTCATTTCTTGAAATCTGCAATGGGATATTTCTTTGTGCAAAGAAGCTTGTGGTGACAAGGAGATATACTCAAACAAAAATTAGAAAGAAGCTTTCTGAGAAACTGTCTTGTGATGTGTGAATTCAACTCACTGAGTTACAGCTGTATTTCGTGGAACTGTTTGCTAGTCCTATTTTTGTGGAATCTGAGAATTGATATTTCGGATCGCTTTAAAGAGTATACAGCCCAAGGAAATATCCCCAGATAAACACAAGAAAGAAGTTTTCTGAGAAACGTCTTTCTGATCTCTGAATTCATCTCACAGAGTTTCACCTTTCTGTCCATGTAGCTGTTTGCTAACACTCTTCTCATGGAATCTGCAAAGTGATATTTGGGAGCGCATTGAGGGTTACAGTGAAAAAGGAAATCTCTTCAGATACAAACAGAAAAGAAGCCTTCTGAGAAACTTCTATGCGACCTGTGCATTCATCTCACAGAATTCTACCTTTCTGTTCATGTAGCTGTTTGCTAACACTCTTCTCGTGGAATCTTCTAAGTGATATTTGGGAGCACATTGAGGGCTATAGTGAAAAAGGAAATATCTTCAGATAAAAACTGAAAAGAAGCATTCTGAAAAACTGCATTGTGACCTGTGAATGCAACTCAAAGTGTTACAGTTTTCTGTTCATTGATCAGTTTTCTAACACTGTTTTTGTGAAATCTGCAATCTGATATTTCTTTGCCCAATCAAGCTTAAGGTGACAAAGGAAATATCTTCAGATAAAAAGTAGAAAGAAACTTTCTGAGAAACTTCTTTGTGATGTGTGAATTCAACTCACTGAGTTACAGCTGTATTTCGTGGATCTGTTTGCTAGTCCTGTTTTATTGGAATCTAAGACTTGATATTTTTGATCACCACAAATATTATACAGCCAAAAGAAATATCCTGAGATAAAAACGTGGAAGAAACTTTCTGAGAAATTTCTTCATGATCTGTGAAAGGAAATATCTTCAGATAAAAACTGAAAGGTAGCGTTCTGAGAAACTTCTATCTGACCTGTGCATTCACCTCACAGAGTTCCACCTTTCTGTTCATGTAGCTGTTTGCTAACACTCTTCTCCTGGAATCTGCAAGGTGATATTTGGGACCGCATTGACGGCTACAGTGAAAAAGGAAATATCTTCAGATAAAAACTGAAAGGAAGCGTTCTGAGAAACTTCTATGTGACCTGTGCATTCATCTCACAGAGTTCCACCTTTCTGCTCATGTAGCTGTTTGCTAAAACTCTTCTCATGGAATCTGTAAAGTGATATTTGGGAGCATATTGAGGGCTCCAATGAAAAAGGAAATATCTTCAGATAAAAAGTGAAAGGAAGCATTCTGAGAAACTCTATGTGAACTGTGCATGCATCTCACAGAGTTCCACCTTTCTCTTCATGTCGCTGTTTGCTAACATTCTTCTCGTGGAATCTGCTAAGTGATGTTTGGGAGCACATTGACCGCTACAATGAAAAAGGAAATATCTTCAGATAAAAACTGAAAAGAAGCGTTCTGAGAAACTGCATTGTGACCTGTGAATGCAACTTACAGAGTTACACTTTACTGTTCTTTGATCACTTTGCTAACAGTTTTCTTCAAAACTACAGTGGGATATTTCTTTGCCCAATGAAGCTTTATGGTAACAAAGGAAATATCTTCACATAAAAAGTGGAAAGAAGCTTCCTGAGAAACTGCTTCATGATGTGTAAATTCAATTCACTGAGTTACAGCTGTATTTCATGGAGCTGTTTGCTAGTCCAGTTTTTGTTGAATTTGAGAATCGATATTTCGGATCACTTGGAGGAGTATACAGCCAAAGGAAATATCCCCAGATAAAAACGAGAAAGAAGATTTCTGATAAATGTCTTTCTGATTTCTGAGTTCATCTCAAAGAGTTCTACCTTTCTGTTCATGTACCTGTTTGCTAACACTCTTCTCGTGGAATCTGCAAAGTGATATTTGGGAGCGCATTGAGGGCTACAGTGAAAAAGAAAATAACTTCAGATAAAAACTGAAAGGAAGGGTTCTGAGAAACTTCTATGTGACCTGTGCATTCGCCTCACAGAGTTCCTCCTTTCTGCTCATGTAACTGTTTGCTAACACTCTTCTCGTGGAATCTGCAAAGTGATATTTGGGAGCATATTGAGGGCTCCAATGAAAAATGAAATATCTTCAGATAAAAACTGAAAGGAAGCGTTCTGAGAAACTTCTATGTGAACTGTGCATGCATCTCACAGAGTTCCACCTTTCTCTTCAGGTAGCTGTTTGCTAACACTCTTCTCGTGGAATCTGCTAAGTGATATTTTTGAGCCCATTGACGGCTACAGTGAAAAAGGAAATATCATCAGATAAAAACTGAAAAGAAGAGTTCTGAGAAACTGCATTGCAATGTGTGAATGCAACTCACAGAGTTTTACTTTTCTGTTCATTGATCAGTTTGCTAACACAGTTTTCTTCAAAACTGTAGTGGGATATTTCTTTGTCCAATGAAGCCTATGGTGACAAATGAAATATCTTAAGGGAAAAAGTAGAAAGAATTTTCTGAGGAACTGCTTTGTCATTTGTAAACTCAACTCACTGAGTTACATCTGTATTTAATGGAGCTGTTTGCTAGTCCAGTTTTTGGTGAATCTGTGAACTGATATTTCAGATCACTTGGAGGAGTATACAGCCAATAGAAATACCCCCAGATAAAAACGAGAAAGAAGATTTCTGAGAAATGTCTTTCTGATCTCTGAGTTCATCTCACAGAGTTCTACCTTTCTGTTCATGCAGCTGTTTGCTAACACTCTTCTCGTGGAATCTGCAAAGTGATATTTGGGAACACATTGAGGACTCCAGTGAAAAAGGAAATATCTTCAGATAAATACTGAAAGGAAGCGTTCTGAGAAACTTCTATGTGAACTGTGCATGCATCTCACAGAGTTCCACCTTTCTCTTCATGTAGCTGTTTGCTAACATTCTTCTCGTGGAATCTGCTAAGTGATGTTTCGGAGCGCAATGACTGCTAAAGTGAAAAAGGGAATATCCTCAGATAAAATCGGAAAAGAAGCTTTCTCAGAAACTGCATTGTGACTTGTGAATGCAACTCACAGGGTTACACTTTTCTGTTCATTGATCAGTTTGCTAACACAGTTTTCTTCAAAACTGCCGTGGGATATTTCTTTCTCCAAAGAAGCTTTATGGTGACAAAGGAAATATCTTCAGATTAAAAGAAGAAAGAAGCTTCCTGAGAAACTGCTTTGTAATGTGTAAATTCACCTCACTGAGTTACAGCTGTATTTCATGGAGCTGTTTGCTAGTCCAGTTTTTGTTGAATCTGAGAACTGATATTTCGGATCACTTGGAGGAGTATACATCCCAAGGAAATATCCCCAGATAAAAAGGAGAAAGAAGATTTCTGAGAAATGTCTCTCTGATCTCTGAGTTCATCTCACAGAGTTCTACCTTTCTGTTCATATGGCTGTTTGCTGACACTCTTCTCATGAAATCTGCTAAGTGATATTTGGGAGCGCATTGAGGGTTATAGTGAAAAAGGAAATATCTTCAGAAAAAAACTGAAAGGAAGCGTTCTGAGAAACTTCTATCTGACCTGTGCATTCACCTCACAGAGTTCCACCTTTCTGTGCATGTAGCTCTTTGCTAACACACTTCTCGTGGAATCTGCAAAGTGATATTAGGGAGCACAATGAGGGCTACAGTGAAAAAGGAAATATCTTCAGGTAAAAACCGAATGGAAGCGTTCTGAAAAACTTCCATGTCACCTATGCATTCATCTCACAGAGTTCCACCTTTCTGTTCATGTAGCAGTTTGCTAACACTCTTCTCATATAATCTGCTAAGCAATATTTGGGAGCGCATTGACGGCTACAATGAAAAAGGAAATATCTTCAGATAAATACTGAAAGGAAGCGTTCTGAGAAATTTCTATGTGACGTGTGCATTCACCTCACAGAGTTCCACATTTATGTTCATGTGGTTGTTTGCTAACACTCTTCTCGTGGAATCTGCAAAGTAATATTGGGAGCACATGAGGGTTCCAGTGAAAAAGGAAATATCTTCAGATAAAAATTGAAAAGAAGCGTTCTGAGAAACTGCATTGTGACGTGTAAATGCAACTCACAGTGTTACACTTTTCTGTTCATTGATCAGTTTCTTCAAAACTGCAGTGGGATATTTCTTTGCCCAATGAAGCTTATGGTGACAAAGGAAATATCTTCAGATAAAAAGTAGAAAGAAGCTTCCTGAAAAACTGCTTTGTGATGTGTCAATTCAACTCACTGAGTTACAGCTGTATTTCATGGAGCTGTTTGCTAGTCCAGTTTTTGTTGAATCTGAGAACTGATATTTCGGATCACTTGGAAGAGTATACAGCCAAATAAAATATCCCCAGATAAAAACGAAAAAGAATATTTCTGAGAAATACCTTTCTGATATCTAAGTTCATCTCACAGAGTTCTACTTTTCTGTTCGTGTAGCTGTTGCTAACACTCTTCTCGTGGAATCTGCAAAGTGAAGTTTGGGAGCGTATTGAGCGCTAGAGTGAAAAAGGAAATATCTTCAGATAAAGCTGAAAGGAATCGTTCTTAGAAACTTCTATGTGACCTCTGCATAACCTCAGAGAGTTCCACCTTTCTGTTCATGTAGCTGTTTGCTAACACTCTTCTCGTGGAATCTGCAAAGTCATATTTGGGAGCGCATTGAGGGCTCCAGTGAAAAAGGAAATATCTTCAGATAAAAACTGAACGGAAGCGTTCTGAGAAACTTCTATGTGAACTGTGCATTCATCTCACAGAGTTCCACCTTTCTCTTCATGAAGCTGTTTGCTAACATTCTTCTCGTGGAATCTGCTAAGTGATGTTTGGGAGCGCATTGACGGCTACAATGAAAAAGGAAATATCTTCAGATAAAAACTGAAAAGAAGCTTTCTGAGAAGCTGCACTGTGACCTGTGAATGCAAGTCACAGAGCTACACTTTTCTGTTCATTGATCAGTTTGATAACACAGTTTTCTTCAAAACTACAGTGGGGTATTTCTTTGCCCAATGAAGCTTATGGTGACAAAGGAAATATCTTCAGTTAAAAAGTAGAAAGAAGCTTCCTGAGAAACTGTTTTTTGATGTTTAATTTCAACTCACCCGGTTACGGCTGTATTTCGTGGAGCTGTTTGCTGGTCCAGTTTTTTTTGAGTCTGAGAACCGATATTTCAAATCACTTGGAGAATTATGCAGCCAAAGGAAATATACCCAGACAAAAACGCGAAAGAAGATTTCTGGGAAATGTCTTTCTGATCTCTGAGTTCATCTCACAGAGTTCTACCTTTCTGTTCATGTAGCTGTGTGCTAACACTCTTCTCGTGGAATCTGCAATGTGATATTTGGGAGTGCATTTAGGGCTACAGTGAAAAGGAAATATCTTCAGATAAATACTGAAAGGAAACGTTGAGAAACTTCTATGTGACCTGTGCATTCGCCTCACTGAATTCCACCTTTCTATTCATGTAGCTGTTTGCTAACACTCTTCTCGTGGAATCTGCAAAGTGATATTTGGGAGCGCATTGACGGCTACAGTGAAAAAGGAAATATCCTCAGATAGAAACTGAAAGGAAGCGTTCTGAGGAACTATGTGACCTGTGCATTTATCTCACAGAGTTTCACCTTTCTGTTCATGTGGCAGTTTGCTAACACTCTTCTCGTGTAATCTGCTAAGTGATATTTGGGAGCCCATTGACGGCTCCAGTGAAAAAGGAAATAACTTCAGATAAAACCTGAAACGAAGCGTTCTGAGAAACTGCAATGTGACATGTGAATGCAACTCACAGAGTTACACTTCCTTGTTCATTAATCAGTTGGCTAACACAGTTTTCTTAAAAACCACAGTGGAATATTTCTTTACCCCATGAAGCTTATGGTGAAAAAGGAAATATCTTCAGATAAAAAGTAGAAAGAAATTTCTGAGAAACTGCTTTGTGATGTGTGAATTCAACTCACTCAGTGACAGCTGTATTTCATGGAGCTGTTTGCTCGTCCACTTTTTATTGAATCCGTGGAACGATATTTGGGATCATTTGGAGGAGTATACAGCCAAAGGAAACATCCCCAGATAAAAACGAGAAAGAAGATTTCTGAGAAATGTCTTTCTGATCTCTCAGTTCATCTCACAGAGTTCTACCTTTCTGTTCATGTAGCTGTTTGCTTACACTCTTCTCGTGCAATCTGCAAAGTGATATTTGGGAGCGCATTGAGGGCTGCAGTGAAAAAGGAAATATCTTCAGATAAATACTGAAAGGAAGCGTTCTGAGAAACTTCTTTTTGAAGTGTGAATGCATCTCACAGTGTTACACTTTTCTGTTCATTGATCAGTTTGCTAACACAGTTTTCTTCAAAACTGCAATGGGATATTTCTTTGCCCAATGAAGGTAATGGTGATAAAGAAAATATCTTCAACTAAAAAGTAGAAAGAAGCTTCCTTAGAAACTGCTTTGTGATGTGTTAATTCAACTCACTGAGTTACAACAGTATTTCATGGAGCTGTTTGCTAGTCCAGTTTTTGTTGAATCTGAGAACCGATATTTCGGATCACTTGGAGGAGTACAGAGCCAACGAAATATCCCCAAATAAAAACGAGAAAAAAGATTTTTGAGAAATGTTTTTCGGATATCTGAGTTCATTTCACAGAGTTCTACGTTTCTGTTCATGTAGCTGTTTGCTAACACTCTTCTCTTGGCAACTGCAAAGTGATATTTGGGAGCGCACTGAGGGCTACAGTGAAAAAGGAATTATCATCAGATAAAAACTGAAAAGAAGGTTTCTGAGAAACTGCATTGTGACGTGTGAATGGAAGTCACAGAGTTACACTTTTCTTTTCATTGATCAGTTTGTTAACACAGTTTTCTTCAAAACTGCAGTGGGATATTTCTTTGCCCAATGAAGCTTATGGTGACAAAGGAAATATCTTCCAATAAAAAGTAGAAAGAAGCTTCCTGAGAAACTGCTTTGGATTTGTGAAATCAACTCACTGAGTTACAGTTGTATTTCATGGAGCTGTTTGCTAGTCTGGTTTTTGTTGACTCTGAGAACGGATATTTCGGATCACTTGGAGGAGTATACATCCAATGGAAATATTCCCAGATAAAAATGAGAAAGAATATTTCTGAGAAATGACTTTCTGATCTCTGAGTTCATCTCACAGAGTTCTACATTTCTGTTCATGTAGCTATTTGCTAACACTCTTCTCGTGGTATCTGCAAAGTGATCGTTGGGAGCGTATTGAGGACTACAGTGAAAAAGGAAATATCTTCAGATAAAAACTGAAAGAAAGCGTTCTGAGAAACTTCTATGTGACCTGTTCATTCACCTCGCAGAGTTCCACCTTTCTGTTCATGTAGCTGTGTGGTAACAGTCTTCTCTTGGAATCTGCAAAGTGATATTTGGAAGCACATTGAGGGCTCCAGTGAAAAAGGAATTATCTTCAGATAAAAATTGAAAGGAAGCATTCTGAGAAACTTCTATGTGAACTGTGCATTCATCTCACAGAGTTCCACCTTTCTCTTCATGTAGCTGTTTGCTAACACTCTTCTCGTAGAATCTGCTAAGTAATATTTGGGAGCCAATTGACGACTACCATGAAAAAGGAAATATCTTCAGAAAAAAACTGAAAAGAAGCATTCTGAGAAACTGCATTGTGATGTGTGAATGCAAGTCACAGAGTTACACTTTTCTGTTTATTGATCAGTTTGTTAACACAGTTTTCTTCAAAACTTCAGGGGGATATTTCTTTGCCCAATGAAGGTTATGGTGAGAAAGGAAATATCTTCAGATAAAAAGTAGAAAGAAGAATTCTGAGAAACTGTTTTGTGATGTTTGAATTCAAATCACTGAGTTACAGTTGTATTTCATGGAGCTGTTTGCTAGTCCAGTTTTTGTTGAATCTGAGAACCGATATTTCGGATCACTTGGAGGAGTATACAACCAAAGGAAAAATCCCCAGATAAAATCGAGAAAGAAGATTTCTGAGAATGTCTTTCTGATATCTGAGTTCATCTCACAGAGTTCTACCTTTCTGTTCATGTACCTGTTTGCTAACACTCTTCTCGTGGAATCTGCAAAGTGATATTTGGGAGCGCATTGAGGGCTACAGTGAAAAAGGAAATACGTTCAGATAACAACTGAAAGGAAGCATTCTGAGAATCTTCTTTGTGACCTGTGCTTTCATCTCACAGAATTCCACCTTTCTGTTAGTGTAGCTGTTTGATAACACTCTTCTCGTGGAATCTGCTAAGTAATATTTGGGAGCCCATTGATGGCTACAGTGAAAAAGGAAATATATTCAGATAAAAACTGATGAGAAGCGTTCTGAGAAACCACATTGTGAAGTGTGAGTGCAACTCACAGAGTTACACTTTTCCGTTCATTGATCATTTCGCTAACATAGTTTTCTTCAAAACTGCAGTGGGATATTTCTTTGCCCAATGAAGCTTATGTTGACAGAGGAAATATCTTCAGATACAAAGTAGAAAGAATCTTCCTGAGAAACTGCTTTGTGATGTGTGAATTCAACTCACTGACTTACAGGTGTAATTCATGGAGCTGTTTGCTAGTCCAGTTTTTGCTGAATCTGAGAACCGATATTTCTGATCACTTCGAGGAGTATACAGGAAAGGAAATATCCCCAGATAAAAACGAGAAAGAAGATTTCTGAGAAATATCTTTCTGATCTCCGAGTTCATCTCACAGAGTTCTACCTTTCTATTCATGTAGCTGTTTGCTAACACTCTTCTCGTGCAACCTGAAAAGTGATATTTGGGGGCGCATTGAGGGCTACAGTGAAAAACGAAATATATTCAGATAAAAACTGAAAGGAAGCGTTCTGAGGAACTTCTATGTGATCTGTGCATTCCCCTCACAGAGTTCCACCTTCCTCTTCATGTAACTGTTTGCTAACACACTTCTCGTGGAATCTGCTAAGTTATATTTGGGAACCCATTGACGGCTCCAGTGAAAAAGGAAATATCTTCAGATAAAAACTGAAAAGAAGCGTTCACAGAAACTTCTATGTGACCTGTGCATTCATCTCACAGAGTTACAGTTTTCTGTTCATTTATCACTTTGCTAACACAGTTTTCTTCAAAACTGCAGTGGGATATTTCTTTGCCAAATGAAGCTTATGGTGACAAGGGAAATACCTTCAGATGAAAAGGAGAAAGAAGTCTTACGAGAAAGTGCTTTGTGATGTGTGAATTCAAATCGCTGAGTTACAGCTGCTTTTCATGGAGCTGTGTGCTAGTCCAGTTTCTGTTGAATCTGTGAACTGATATTTCGGATCACTTGGAGGAGAATACAGCCAAAGGAAATATCCCCAGATAAAAAGAAGAAAGAAGTTTTCTGAGAAATGTCTTTCTGATCTCTGAGTTCATCTCACAGAGTTCTACCTTTCTGTTCATGTAGCTGTTTGCTAACACTCTTCTCTTGAAAACTGCAAAGTGATATTTGGGAGCGCATTGAGTTCTACAATGAAAAAGGAAACATGTTCAGATAAACACTGAAAGGAAGCGTTCTGAGAAACTTGTTTGTGGACTATGCATTCATCTCACAGAGTTCCACCTTTCTATTCATGCAGCTGTTTGCTAACACTCTTCTCGTGGAATCTGCTAAGTGATGTTTGGGAGTGCATTGAGAGCTACAGTGAAAAATGAAATATCTTCAGATAAAAACTGAAAGGAAGCGTTCACAGAAACTTCTATGTGACCTGTGCATTCATCTCACAGAGTTACAGTTTTCTGTTCATGTAGCTGTTTTCTAACACTCTTCTCGTGGAATCTGTAAAATGATATTTGGGAGCACATTGAGGGCTCCAGTGAAAAAGGAAATATCTTCAGATAAAAACTGAAAGGAAGCGTTCTGAGAAACTTCTTTGTGACCTCGACATTCACCTCACAGAGTTCTACCTTTCTGTTCATGCAGCTGTTTGCTAACACTCTTCTCATGGAATCTGTAAAATGATATTAGGGAACACATTGAGGGCTCCATTGAAAAAAGAAATATCTTCAGATAAAAACTGAAAGGAAGTGTTCTGAGAAAATTCTATGTGAACTGTGCATTCATGTCACAGAGTTCCATCTTTCTCTTCATGTAGCAGTTTGCTAACATTCTTCTTGTGGAATCTACTAAGTGATGTTTGGGAGCGCATTGACGGCTACCGTGAAAAAGGAAATATCTTCAGAATAAAAACTGACAAGGAGCATTCTGAGAAACCTCAAGGTGTCGTGTGAATGCAACTCACAGAACTACACTTTTCTGTTCATTGATCACTTTGCTAACCCAATTTTCTTCAAAACTGCAGTGGGATATTTCTTTGCCCAATGAAGCTTTATGGTGAAAAAGGAAATATCTTCAGATAAAAAGTAGAAAGAAGCTTCTTGAGAACCTGCTTTGTGACGTGTGAATTCAACTCACTGAGTTACAGCTGTATTTCATGGAGTTGTTTTCTAGTCCAGTTTTTGTTGAATCTGGGAACCGATATTTCGGGTCACTTGGAGGAGTATACAGCCAAAGGAAATATCCCCAGATAAAAACGAGAAAGAAGATTTCGGAGAAGAGTCCTTTTGATCTCTGAGTTCATCTCACAGAGTTCACCTTTCTGTTCATGTAGCTGTTTTCTAACACTCTTCTCGTGGAATCTGCAAAGTGATATTTGGGAGCACATTGAGGTCGCCACTGAAAAAGGAAATATGTTCAGATAAAAACTGAAAGGAAGCATTCTGAGAAACTTGTTTGTGACCAGTGAATTCATCACACAGAATTCCAACTTTCTGTTCATGTAGCTGTTTGCTAACACTCTTCTCGTGGAATCTGCTAAGTGATGTTTGGGAACGCATTGACGGCTACAGTGAAAAAGGAAATATCTTCAGATAAAAACTGAAAAGAAGCTTTCTGAGAAACTGTATTGTGACGTGTGAATGCAACTCACAGAGTTACACTTTTCTGTTCATTGATCAGTTTGCTAACACAGTTTTCTTCAAAACTGCAGTGGGATATTTCTTTGCCCAATGAAGCTTACAGTGACAAAGGAAATATCTTCAGATAAAAAGTAGAAAGAAGCTTTTTGAGAAACTGTTTTGTGATGTGAGAATTAAACTCACTGAGTTACAGTGGTATTTCATGGAGCTGTTTGCTACTCCAGTTTTTGTTGAATCTGAGGACCGATATTTTGGATCTCTTGGAGGAGTATACAGCCAAAGGAAATATCCCCAGATAAAAACCAGAAAGAAGATTGAGAAATGTCTCTCTGATCTCTGAGTTCATCTCACAGAGTTCTACCTTTCTGTTCATGTAGCTGTTTCCTAACACTCTTCTCGTGGAATCTGCAAACTGATATTTTGGAGCACATTGAGGGCTCCATTGAAAAAGGAAGTATCTTCAGATAAAAACTGAAAGGAAGCGTTCTGAGAAACTTCTATGCGAACTGTGATTCTTCTCACAGAGTTCCACCTTTCACTACATGTAGCTGTTTGCTAACATTCTTCTCGTGGAATCTGCTAAGTGATATTTGGGAGCGCATTGACCGCTACAGTGAAAAAGGAAATATCTCCAGATAAAACCTGAAAGCAAGCGTTCTGGAAAACTGCATTGTGACGTGTGAATGCAACTCACAAAGTTACACTTTTCTGTTCATTGATCAGTTTGCTAACACAATTTTCTTCAAAACTGCAGTGGGATATTTCTTTGTCCAATGAAGAAAAGAAGAGATCTGAGAAACTTCTATGTGACCTGTGCATTCACCTCACAGAGTTCCACCTTTCTGTTCATGTAGCCGTTTGTTAACACTCTTCTCGTGGAATCTGCAAAGTGATAGTTGGGAGCGCATTGAGGGCTACAGTGAAAAAGGAAATATCTTCAGATAAAAACTGAAAGGAAGCATTCTGAGAAACTTCTATGTGAACTGGGCATTCAGCTCATGGAGTTCCACCTTTCTGTTCATGTAGCTGTTTGATAACACTCTTCTCATGGAATCTGCTAAGTGATGTTTGGAAGCGCATTGACGGCTACAGTGAAAAAGGAAATATCTTCAGATAAAAACAGAAGAGTAGCTTTCTGAGAAACTGTATTGCGACGTGTGAATGCAACTCACAGAACTACACTTTTCTGTTCATTGATCATTTTGCTAACAGAGTTTTCTTCAAAACTGCAGTGGGATATTTCTTTGCCAAATGAAGCTTATGGTGATAAAGGAAATATCTTCTGATAAAAAGTATAAAGAAGCCTTCTGAGAAATTGCTTTGTGATGTGTGAATTCAACTCACTGAGTTACAGCGGTATTTCATGGAGCTGTTTGCTACTCCAATTTTGGTTGAATCTGAGAGCTGATATTTCGGATCACTTGGAGGAATATACAGCCAAAGGAAATATCCCCAGATAAAAACGAGAAAGAACATTTCTGAGAAATGTCTTTCTGATCTCTCAGTTCATCTCACAGAGTTCTACATTTCTGTTCATGTAGCTGTTTGCTTACACTCTTCTCGTGCAATCTGCAAAGTGATATTTGGGAGCGCATTGAGGGCTGCAGTGAAAAAGGAAATATCTTCAGATAAAAACTGAAAGGAAACGTTCTGGGAAACTTCTATGTGACCTGTGCATTCACCTCACAGAGTTCCACCTTTCTGTTCATGTAGCTGTTTGTTAACACTATTCTCGTGGAATCTGCAAAGTGATATTTCGGAGGACATTGAGGGCTCCATTGAAAAAGGAAATATCCTCAGATAAAAACTGAAAGGAAGCATTCTGAGAAACTTCTATGTGAACTGTGCATTCATCTCACAGAGTTACACCTTTCTCTTTATGTAGCTGTTTGCTAACATTCTTCTCGTGGAATATGCTAGGTGATATTTGGGAGCGCATTGACTGCTACAGTGAAAAAGGATATATCTTCAGATAAAACCTGAAAGCAAGCGTTCTGGAAAACTGCATTGTGACGTGTGAATGCAACTCACAAAGTTACACATTTCTGTTCATTGATTAGTTTGCTAACACAATTTTTTTCAAAACTGCAGTGGGATATTTCTTTGTCCAATGAAGAAAGGAAGAGATCTGAGAAACTTTGTGTGACCTGTGCATTCACCTCACAGAGTTCCACCTTTCTCTTCATGAAGCTGTTTGTTAACACTCTTCTCGTGGAATCTGCAAAGTGATAGTTGGGAGCGCATTGAGGGCTACAGTGAAAAAGGAAACATCTTCAGATAAAAACTGAGAGGAAGCGTTCTGAGAAACTTCTATGTGAACTGGGCATTCAGATCACGGAGTTCGTGGAATCTGCAAAGTGATATTTGGGAGCGCATTGAGGGTACAGTGAAAAACGAAATATCTTCACATAAATGCTGAAAGGAAGCGTTCTGAGAAACTTCTTTGTGACCTGTGCATTCATCTCACAGAGTTCCACCTTTCTGTTCATGTAGCTGTTTGATAACACTCTTCTCGTGGAATCTGCTAGGTAATATTTGGGAGCCCATTGACAGCTACAGTGAAAAAGGTAATATCTTCTGATAAAAACTGACAAGAAGTGTTCTGAGAAACTGCATTGTGACGTGTGAATGTAACTCACGGAGTTACACTTTTCTATTCATTGATCAGTTTGCTAACACAGTTTTCTTCAAAACTGCAGTGGGATATTTCTTTGCCAATGAAGCTTTTGGTGACAAAGGCAATATCTTCAGATAAAAAGTAGAAAGAAGCTTTCTGAAAAACTGCTTCGTGATGTGTGAATTCAAGTCACTGAGTTACAGCTGTACTTCATGGAGCTGTTTGCTAGTCCAGTTTTTATTGAATCTGAGAAACGATATTTCGGATCACTTGGAGGAGTATACAGCCAAAAGAAATATCCCCACATAAAAACGAGAAAGATGATTTCTGAGAAATGTCTTTCTGTTCTCTGAGTTCATCTCACAGAGTTCTACCTTTCTGTTCATATAGCTGTTTGCTAATACTCTTCTCGTGCAATTTGCTAAGTGATATTTGGGAGCCCATTGATGGCTACAGTGAAAAATGAAATATCTTCAGACAAAAACTGAAAGGAAGTGTTCTGAGAAATTTCTATGTGATCTGTGCATTCATCTCAAGGAATTCCACCTTTCTGTTCATGTAGCTGTTGCTAAATTTCTTCTCGTGTAATCTGTTAAATGATGTTTGGGAGCCCAATAACAGCTATAGTGAAAAAGGAAATATCTTCAGATAAAAACTGAAAAGAAGCGTTCTGAGAAACTGCATTGTGATTTGTGCATTCATCTCACAGAGTTCCACCTTTCTGTTCATTGATCAGTTTGCTAACACAGTTTTCTTCAAAACTGCAGTGGGATATTTCTTTGCCCAACGAAGCTTATGGTGATAAGGGAAATATCTTCAGATAAAAAGCAGAAAGAAGCTTTCTGAGAAACTGCTTTGTGATGTGTGAATTCAACTCACTGAGTTACAACTTTATTTCATGGAGCTGTTTGCTAGTCCAGTTTTTGTTGAATCTGAGAACCGATATTTCGGATCACTTGGAGGAGTATACTGCCAAAGGAAATATCCCCAGATAAAAACGAGAAAGAAGATTTCTGAGAAATGTCTTTCTGATCTCTGAGTTCACCTCACAGTGTTCTACCTTTCTGTTCATGTAGCCGTCTGCTAACAGTCTTCTCATGGAATCTGCAAAGTGATATTTGGGAGCTCATTGAGGGCTACAGTGAAAAAGGAAATATCTTCAGATAAATACTGAAAGGAAGCGTTCTGAGAAACTTCTTTGTGACCTGTGAATTCATCACACAGAGTTCCACCTTTCTGTTCATGTAGCTGTTTGATAACACTGTTCTCGTGGAATCTGCTAAGTAATATTTGGGAGTCCATTGACGGCTACAGTGGAAAAGGAAATATTTTCAGATTAAAACTGAAAGGAAGCTTTCTGAGAAACTGCATTGTGACGTGTGAATGTAACTCACGGAGTTACAGTTTTCTGTTCATTGATCAGTTTGCTATCAGAGTTTTCTTCAAAACTGCAGTGGGATATTTCTTTACCCAATGAATCTTATGGTGACAAAAGAATATCTTCAGATAAAAAGGAGAAAGACGCTTTCTGAGAAACTGCTTTCTGATGTGTGAATTCAACTCACTGAGTTACAGCTGTATTTCATGGAGCTATTTGCTAGTCCAGTTTTTGTTGAATCTGAGAACCGATATTTCGGATCACTTGAAGGAGTATACAGCCAAAGGATATATCCCCAGATAAAAAGGAGAAAGAACATTTCTGAGAAATGTCTTTCTGATCTCTGAGTTCAACTCATGGAGTTCTAACTTTCTGTTCATGTAGCTGTTTGCTAACAGTCTTCTCGTGGAATCTGCAAAGTGATATTTCGGAGTGCATTGAGGACTACAGTGAAAAAGGAAATATGTTCAGATAAAAACTGAAAGGAAACGTTCTGATAAACTTCTATGTGACCTGTGCATTCACCTAACAGAGTTCCACCTTTCTGTTCATGTAGCTGTCTGCTGACACTCTTCTCATGGAATCTGCAAATTGATATTTGGGAGCACCTTGAGGGCTCCAGTGAAAAAGGAAATATCTTCAGATAAAAACTGAAAGGAAGCATTCTGAGAAACTCCTATGTGAACTGTGCCTGCATCTCACAGAGTTCCACCTTTCTCTTCTTGTCGCTGTTTGTTAACATTCTTCTCGTAGAATCCGCTAAGTGATTTTCAGGATCGCATTGGCGGCTAAAGTGAAAAAGGAAATGTCTTCAGATAAAAACTGAAAAGAAGCGTTCTGAGAAACTGCATTGTGACGTGTGAATGCAACTCACAGAGTTACACTTTTCTGTTTATTGATCAGTTTGCTAACACTGTTTTCTTCAAAACTGCAGTGGGATATTTCTTTGCCAATGAAACTTATGGTGACAAAGGCAATATCTTCAGACAAAATGTATCAAGAAGCTTCCTGAGAAACTGCTTTGTGATGTGTCAATTCAACTCACTGAGTTACAGCTGTATTTCATGAAGCTGTTTGCTAGTCCAGTTTTTGTTGAATCTGAAAATCAATAATTCGGATTGCTTAGAGGAATATACAGCCAAAGGAAATATCCCCACATAAAAACGAGAAAGAAGATTTCTGAGAAATGTCTTTCTGATCTCTGAGTTCATCTCACAGAGTTCTACCTTTCTGTTCATGTAGGTGGTTGCTAACACTCTTCTCATGGAATCTGCTAGGTGATAGTTGGGAGCGCATTGAAGGCTACAGTGAAAAAGGAAATATCTTCAGATAAAAACTAGAAAGAAGCTTCCTGAGAAACTGCTTTGTGATGTGCAAATTAAACTAACTGAGTTACAGCTGTATTTCATGGAGCTGTTTGCTACTCCAGTTTTTGTTGAATCTGAGAACCGATATTTCAGATCACTTGGTGGAGCATACTGGCAAAGGAAATATCCCCAGATATAAATGAGAAAGAGATTTCTGAGAAATGTCTCTCTGATCTCTGATTTCAACTCACAGAGTTCTACCTTTCTGTTCATGTCGCCGTTTGCTAACACTCTTCTCATGGAAACTGCAAAGTGATATTTGGGAGCGCATTGAGGGTTTCAGTGAAAAAGGAAATATCTTCAGATAAATAATGAAAGGAAGCGCACTGAGAAACTTTTATGAGACCTGTGCATTCACCTCACTGGGTTAAACCTTTCTGTTCATGTAGCTGTTTGCTAACACTCTTCTCTTGGAATCTGCTAAGTGATATTTGGGAGAGCTTTGAGGGCTACAGTGAAAAAGGAAATATCTTCAGATTAAAACTGAAAGGAAGCGTTCTGAGAAACTTCTATGTGAACTGGCATTCAGCTCACGTAGTTCCACCTTTCTGTTCATGTAACTGTTTGCTGACATTCTTCTCGTGGATCTGCTAAGTGATGTTTGGGATCGCATTGGCGGCTACAGTGAAAAAGGAAATATTTTCAGATAAAAACTGAAAAGAAGCTTTCTGAGAAACTGCATTGTTACTTGTGAATGGAACTCACAGAGTTACACTTTTCTGTTCATTGATCAGTTTGCTAACACAGTTTTCTTCAAAACTGCAGTGGAATATTTCTTTACCAAATGAAGCTTATGGTGACAAAGGAAATATCTTCAGATAAAATGTATCAAGAAGCTTCCTGAGAAACTGCTTTGTGATGTGTGAATTCAACTCACTGAGTTACAGCTGTATTTCATGGAGCTGGTTGCAAGTCCAGTTTTTGTTGAATCTGAGAACCGATATTTCGTATCACTTGGAGGAGTATACAGCCAAAGGAAATATCCCCAGATAAAAACGAGAAAGAACATTTCTGAGAAATGTCTTTCTGATCTCCGAGTTCATCTCACAGAGTTCTACCTTTCTGTTCATGTAGCTGTGTGCTAACACTCTTCTCGTGAAATCTGCAAAGTGATAGTTGGGAGTGCATTGAGGGCTACAGTGATAAAGGAAATAACTTAAAAAAAAACTGAAAAGAAGCGTTCTGAGAAACTACATGGTGACGTGTGAATGCAACTCACAGAGTTGCACTTTTCTGTTCATTGATCATTTTGCTAACACAGTTTTCTTGAAAACTGCAGTGGGATATTTCTTTGCCCAATGAAACTTATGGTGACAAAGGAAATATCTTCAGGTAAAAAGAGAAATGTCTTTATGATCTATGAATTCAACTCACAGAGTTCTAACTTTCTGTTCATATAGCTGTTGGCTAACACTCTTCTCGTGGAATCTGCAAAGTGATAGTTGGGAGCGCATTGAGGGCAACAGTGAATAAGGAAATATGTTCAGATAAAAACTGACAGAAAGCATTCTGAGAAACTTCTATGTGACCTGTGCATTCACCTCACAGAGTCCCACCTTTCTGTTCATATAGGTGTTTGCTAACACTCTTCTCGTGGAATCTGCAAAGTGATATTTGGGAGCGCACTGACGGCTACAGTGAAAAAAGAAATATCTTCAGATAAAAATTGAAAAGAAGCGTTCTGAGAAACTGCATTTTGATGTGTGAATGCAACTCACAGACTTACACTTTTCTGTTCATTGATCAGTTTGCCAACACTGTTTTCTTCAAAACTGCAGTGAGATATTTCTTTACCCAATGAAGCTTATGGTGACAAAGGAAATATCTTCAGATAAAAGTAGAAAGAAGCTTTCTGAGAAACTGTTTTGTGATGTGTGAATTCAAGTCACTGAGTTACAGCTGTATTTCATGGAGCTGTTTGCTAGTCCAGTTTTTGTTGAATCTGAGAACCGATATTTCGGATCACTTGGAGGAGTAACAGCCAAAGGAAATATCCCCAGATACAAATGAGAAAGAAGATTTCTGAGAAATGTCTTTCTGATCCCTCAGTTCATCTCACAGAGTTCTGCCTTTCTGTTCATGTAGCCGTTTGCTAACACTCTTCTCATGGAAACTGCAAAGTGATATTTGGGAGTGCATTGAGGGCTACAGTGAAAAAGGAAATATCTTCAGTTAAATACTGAAAGGAAGCATTCTGAGAAACTTTTATGAGACCTGTGCATTCACCTCACAGAGTTCCACCTTTCTGTTCATATAGCTGTTTACTAACACTGTTCTCGTGGAATCTGCTAAGTGATATTTGGAGCCCATTGACGGCTATAGTGAAAAAGGAAATATCTTCAGATAAAAACTGAAAAGAAGCATTCTGAGAAACTGCATTGTGACGTGTGAATGCAACTCACAGAGTTATACTTTTCATTTCCTTGATCAGTTTGTAAAAAAAGCTGGAAATCTGTGAGAAAAACTCAGAGATCAGAAAGACATATCTCAGAAATCTTCTTTCTCGTTTTTATCTAGGAATATTTCCTTTGGCTGTATACTCCTCCAAGCAATCCGAAATATCGGTTCTCAGATACAACAAAAACTGGACTAGCAAACAGTTCCATGAAATACAGCTGTAACATAGTGAGTTGAATTCACACATCATAAAGAAGTTTCTCAGAAAGTTTCTTTCTACTTTTTATCTGAAGATATTTCCTTTGTCACCTTAAGCTTCATTTGCCAAAGAAATATCCCACGGTAGATTGGAAGAAAACTGTGTTCGCAAACTGATCAATGAACCGAAAAGTGTAACTCTGTGAGTTGCATTCAAACGTCATAATGCAGTTTCTCACAATGCTTGTTTTCAGTTTTTATCTGAAAATATTTCCTTTTTCACTGTAGCCTCAAAGGGCTCCCAAACATCACTTAGCAGATTCCACGAGAAGAGTGTTAGTAAACAGCTACATGAACAGAAAGGTGGAACTCTGTGAGTTGAATGCACAGGTCACATAGAAGTTTCTCAGAACGCTTCCTTTAAGATTTTCTCTGAAGATATTTCCTTTTGCACTGAAGCCATCAATGCGCTCCCAAATATCACTTTGCAGATTCCACGAGAAGAGTGTTAACAAACAGGTACATGAACAGGAAGGTGGAACTCTGTGAGGTGAATGCACAGGCCACATAGTAGTTTGTCAGATCGCTTCCTTTAAGTTTTATCTGAAGATATTTCGTTTTTCACTGTAGCCCTCAATGCGCTCACAAATATCACTTTGCAGATTCCACGAGAAGAGTGTTAACAAACAGGTACATGAACAGAAAGGTGGAACTCTGTGAGGTGAATGCACAGACTACATAGCAGTTTCTCAGAACCCCTCCTTTCAGTTTTTATCTGAAGACATTTCCTTTATCACTGTAGCCCTCATTGTGCTCCAAAATATCACTTTGAGGATTCCACGAGAAGAGTGACAGCAAACAGCTACATGAACAGAAAGGTGGAACTCTGTGAGATGAACTCAGAGATCAGAAAGACATTTCTCAGAAATCTTCTTTCTTGTTTTTATCTGGGGGTAATTCTTTTGGCTGTATTGCCCTCCAAGTGACCCGAAATATCGGTTACCAGAGTCAACAAAAACTGGAGTAGCAAACAGCTCCATGAAATACAGCTGTAACTTAGTGAGTTAAATTCACTCATCATAGAGCAGTTTCTCATAAAGCTTCTTTCTGCTTTCTATCTGAAGATATTTCCTTTGTCACCGTAAGCTTCATTGGGCAAAGAATTATCCCACTGTTGTTTTCAAGAAAACTGTGTTAGCAAACTGATCAATGAACAGAAAAGTGTAACTCTGTGAGTTGCTTTCAGAAGTCACAACGCAGTTTCTCAGAATGCTTCTTTTCAGTTTTAATCTGAAGATATTTTCTTTTTCACAGTAGCCGTCATTGGGCTAGGAAATATCACTTAGAAGATTCCATGAGAAGAATGTTAGTAAACAGCTACATGAACGGAAAGGTGGAACTCTGTGAGATGTCTGAATAGAGCACTTGGAAGTTTCTCAGAACGCTCCTTTCTTTCCAGTTTTGATCTGAGGATATTTTCTTTTTCACCATAGCCCTCCTTGGGCTGACAAATATCACTTTGGTAACTCCACAAGAACCGCCTTAGGGAACGGCTTCTTGTGGGGAAAGCTGTAACTCTGTGAGATGAATTCACACATCACAAAGCAGTTTCTCAGAAAGCTTCCCTACAGTTTTTATCTGAGTATGTTTTCTTTCTCCATATTCCTCCATGAGCTTCCAAATATCAGTTTGCAAATTCCACAAGAACAGTCTTAGCGAATGGATTCTTGAGGGGAAAGCGGTAACTCTGCGAGATAAATTCACAGATAACAAAACAGTTTCTCAGAAAGCTTCTTTCCAGTTTTTATTTGAGAATATTTTCTTTTTCACCATAGCCCTCCATGGGCTTAAAAATATTCCTTTGCAAATTCCACAGAACAGCCTTAGCGAACGGCTTCTGGACAGGAAAGTGGTAACTCTGTGAGATGAATTCACAGATTACAAAGAAGTTTCTCAGAAACATTCTTCCTCTTTTTTATCGGATGATATTTCGTTTGGCCATAGTGTTTTCAAATGGTTCCGAAATGTCCGTTCTCAGAATCCACAGAAATAGGGTGAGCAAACAGATCCATGAAATACAGCAGAAACTCATTGAGTGGAAGGAACACATCACAAAGCAGTTTCCCAGAAAGCTTCTTTCCAGGTTTTATCTGAGGATATTTTCTTTTTCACCATAGCCCTCCATGGGCTTCCAAATATCACTTTGCAAATTCCACAAGAACAGTCTTAGCGAAAGGCTTCTTGAGGGGAAAGCTGTAACTCTGTGAGATGATTTCACAGAACACCAAGAAATTTCTCAGAAAGCTTCTTTGTTATTTTTATCGGAGGATATTTCCTTTGGCTCTATAGTGTTCCACGGTGTCCGAAATATCAGTTCTCAGATTGCAAAGAAATAGGGCTAAAAACAGCTCCACGAAATACAGCTGTAGCTCAGTGAGTTGAAGTCTGTCATCACAAAGCAGTTTCTCAGAAAGCTTCTTTCCAGTTTTTATCTGAGGATATTTTCTTTTTCACCATAGCCCTCTGCGGGCTTCGAAATATCACTTTGCAAATTCCACAAGAATTGCCTTAGCGAACGGCTTCTTGAGGGGAAAGTTGTAACTCTGTGATATGAATTCACAGATCACAAAGAAGTTTCTCAGAAACCTTCTTTCTCTTTTTTATCGGATGATATTTCCTTTGGCCTATAGTCTTCAAAGGATTCCAAAATATCAGTATTCAGATTCCAGAGAAATAGGGCTAGAAAACAGCTGCACGAGATACCGCTGCAACTTAGTGAGTTGAAGTCTCTTATCACAAAGCAGTTTATCAGAAAGCTTCTTTCCAGTTTTAATCTGTGGATATTTTCTTTTACAACATAACCCTCCGGGGGTTCCAAATATCACTTTGCACATTTCATAAGAACTGCCTTAGCGAAAGGCTTCTTGAGGGGAAAGTTTTAACTCTGTGATATGAATTTACAGATCACTAAGAAGTTTCTCAGAAACCTTCTTTCTCTTTGTTATCAGAGGATATTTCCTTTGGCCCAATAATCTGCAAAGGGATCCGAAATATCCGTTCTCAGATTCCACAGAAATAAGGCTAGCAAACAGCTCCATGAAATACAGCTGTAACTCTGTGAGTACAAGTAACAAATCACAAAGCAGTTTCTCAGAAAGCTTCTACATAGTTTTTTTCTGAGGATATTTTCTATTTCACCACAGCCCTCAAAGGGCTTCTAAATATCACTTTGCAAATTCCACAAGAACAGGCTTAGCGAACGGCTTCTTGAGGGGAAAGCTGTAACTCTGTGAGATAAATTATAAGAACACTAAGCAGTTTCTCAGAAAGCTTCTTTCCAGTTTTCGTCTGAGGATATTTCCTTTTTCACCATAGCACTCATTGGGCTTCCAAATATCACATTGCAAATTCCACAAGAACAGGCTTTGCGAATGGCTTCTTAAGGGGAAAGCTGTAACTCTGTGAGATGAATTTACAGAACACTTAGCAGTTTCTTAGAAAGCTTCTTTCCATTTTTACTCCGAGGATATTTCCTTTTTCACCATAGCCCTCCATGGGCTTCCAAATATCACTTTGCAAATTCCACTAGAATAGTCCTAGCGAAAGGCTTCTTCAGGTGAAAACTGTAACTCTGTGAGATGATTTCACAGAACACAAAGGAATTTCTGAGAAAGCTTCTTTCTCTTTGCTATGGGAGGATATTTCCTTTGGCCCTATAGTCTTCAAAGGGATCCGAAATATCCGTTCTCAGATTCCACAGAAATAAGGCTATCAAACAGCTACACGAAATACAGGTGTAACTCTGTGAGTGGAAGTCACACATCACAAAGTAGTTTCTCAGAAAGTTTCTTTCCACTTTTTGTATTAGGATATTTTCTTTTTCCCCATAGCCCTCTGTGAGCTTCCTAATATCACTTTGCAAATTCAACAAGAACAGTCTTAGCAAAGGGATTCTTGAGGGGAAAGATGTAACTCTGTGAGATGAATTCACAGATCACAAAGAAGTTCCTCAGAAAGCTTCTTTCTCATTTCTATCGGAGGATATTTCCTTTGGCCCTATAGTCTTCCAAGGGATCCGAAATATCTGTTTTTAGATTCCTTAGAAAAAGGGCTAGCAAACAGCTCTCCGAAATACAGCTGTAACTCACTGAGTGGAAGTCACGCATCACAAAGCAGTTTCTCAGAAAGCTTTTTTCCAGTTTTTCTCTGAGGATATTTCCTTTTTCACCATTGCCCTCCATGGGCTTCCAAATATCACTCTGCAAATTCCACAAGAATAGTCTTAGCGATTGGCTTCTTGAGGTGAAAGCTCTAACTGTGTGAGATGAATTCACAGAAGATAAAGTAGTTTCTCAGAAAGCTTCTTTCCAGGTTTTATCTGAGGATATTTTCCTTATTCCCCATAGACGTCCATGGGCTTCCAAATATCACTTTGATAATTCCACAAGAACAGTCTTAGCGAAAGGCTCCTTGAGGGGAAAGATGTAATTCCGTGAGATGAATTCACAGAACACAAAGCAGTTTCTCAGAGAGCTTCTTTGCAGTTTTTCTCTGATGATATTTTCTTTTTCCCCATAGCCCTGTATGGGCTTCCAAGTATCACTTTGCAAATTCCACAAGAACCGTCTTAGTGAAAGGCTTCTTGAGAGAAAAGCTGTAACTCTGTGAAATGAATTCCCATATCACAAAGAAGTTTCTCAGAAAGCTTCTTTGTCATTTCTATTGGAGGATATTTCCTTTGGCCCTATAGTCTTCCAGGGAATCCGAAACATCAGTTTTCAGATTCCACAAAAATAAGGCTGGCAAACAGCTCCATGAAAAACAGCTGTAACTCAGTGAGTGGAAGTCACACATCACAAAGCAGTTCCTCAGAAAGCTTCTTACCAATTTTTATCTGAGGATATTGCCTTTTTCACCAAAGCCCTCTTTGGGCTTCCAAATATCACTTTGCAAATTTCACAGGAACAGTCTTACCGAACGGCTTCTTGAGGGGAATTGTGTAACTCTGTGAGATGAATGCACAGAACACAAAGAAGCTTCTCAGAAAGATTCTTTCCAGTTTTTTTTAGAGGATATTTTCTTTTTTTCCCAGAACCGTATATGGGCTTCCAAATATGACGTTGTAAATTCCACAACAACAGTCTTAGTGAAAGGCTTCTTGAGGGAAAAGCTGTAACTCTGTGACATGATTTCACAGATCACAAAGAATATTCTCAGAAAGCTTCTTTCTTATTTCTATCGGAGGATATTTCCTTTGGCCTTATAGTCTTCCAAGGAATCCGAAATATCAGTTCTCAGATTCCACAGAAATAAGGCTAGCAAACAGCTCCATGAAATACAGCTGTAACTCTGTGAGTGGAAGTCACACATCACAAAGCAGTTTCTCAGAAAGCTTCTTTCCAGTTTTTCTCTGAGGATATTTCCTTTTTCACCATTGCCCTCCATGGGCTTCCAAATATCACTTTGCAAATTCCACAAGAACAGTCTTAGCGAAAGTTTCCTAGAGGGGAAAGATGTAACTCTGTGAGATGAATTCACAGAACTCAAAGCAGTTTTTCAGAGAGCTTCTTTCCAGTTTTTGTCTGAGGATATTTTCTCTTTCCCCACAGCCTTCAATGGGCTTCCATATATCACTTTGCAAATTCCAGAAGAACAGTCTTAGCGAAAGGCTTCTTGAGGGGAAACTGTAACTCTGTGAGATGAATTGACAGAACACAAAGCAGTTTCTCAGAAATCTTGTTTCTCATTTCTATCTTAGGATATTCCCTTGGCCCTATAGTCTTCCAAGCAATATGAAACATAAGTTCTCAGATTCCACAGAAATAAGGCTAGCAAACATATCCCGAAATACAGCTGAAACTCAGTGTGTGGAAGTCACACATCACAAAGCAGTTTCTCAGAAAGCTTCTCTCCAGTTTTTTATCTGAGGATATTTCCTTTTTCACCATAGCCCTCTATGGGCTTCCAAATATCACTTTGCAAATTTCACAGGAATATTCTTACCGAACGGCTTCTTGAGGGGAATGGTGTAACTCTGTGAGATGAATGCACATAACACAAAGCAGCTTCTCAGAAAGCTTCTTTCCAGGTTTTGTCTGAGGATAATTTCTTTTTTCCAAGAACCATTTATGGGCTTCCAAATATGACTTCCAATTTCCACAGCAACAGTCTTAGCGAAAGGCTTCCTGAGGGAAAAGCAGTAACACTGTGACATGATTTCACAGATCACAAAGAAGATTCTCAGAAAGCTTCTTTCTTATTTCTATCGTAGGAAATTTCCTTTGGCCCTATAGTCTACAAAGGGATCCGAAATATCAGTACTCAGATTCCACAGAAATAAGGCTAGCAAACAGCTCCATGAAATACAGCTGTATCACAGTGAGTGGAATTCACACATCACAAAGCAGTTTCTCAGAAATCTTCTTTCCAGTTTTTATCTGAGGATATTTTCTTTTTAACGATAGCCCTCCATGGGCTTTCAAATATCAGTTTGCCAATTCCACAAGAACAGTCTTAGCGAAAGGCTCCTTGAGGGGAAAGACGTAACTCTGTGAGATGAATTCACAGAACACAAAGCAGTTTTTCAATAAGCTTCTTTCCCGTTTTTATCTGAGGATATTTTCTTTTTCCCCATAACCCTCTATGAGCTTCCAAATATCACTTTGCAAATTCCACAAGAACAGTCTTAACGAAAGGCTTCTTGAGCGGAAAGCTGTAACTCTGTGAGATGAATTCCCAGATCACAAACAGGTTTCTCAGAAAACTTCTTTCTCCTTTCTATCGGAGGATATTTCCTTTGGCCCTATAGTCTTCCAGGGAATCCGAAACATCAGTTCTCAGATTCCACAAAAATAAGGCTGGCAAACAGCTCCAAGAAATACAGCTGTAACTCAGTGAGTGGAAGTCACACACCACAAAGCAGTTTCTCAGAAAGCTTCTTTCCAGTTTTTATCTGAGGATATTTCCTTTTTCACCATAGCCCTCTTTGGGATTCCAAATATCACTTTGCAAATTTCACAGGAACAGTCTTACCGAACGGCTTCTTGAGGGGAAATGTATAACTCTGTGAGATGAATTCACAGAACACAAAGCAGTTTCTCAGAAAGCTTCTTTCCAGTTTTTATCTGAGGATATTTTCCTTTTTCCCCATAGACCTAAATGGGCTTTCAAATATCATTTTGAAAATTCCACAAGAACAGTCTTAGCGAAAGGCTCCTTGAGGGGAAAGACGTAACACTGTGAGATGAATTCACAGAACACAAAGCAGCTTCTCAGAAAGCTTCTTTCCAGTTTTTGCCTGAGGATACTTTCTTTTTTCCCAGAGCCGTTTTTGGGCTTCCAAATATGACTTTTCAAATTCCACAACAACAGTCTTAGCGAAAGGCTTCTTGAGGGGAAAGCTGTAACTCTGTGGCATGATTTCACAGATCACAACGAAGATTCTCAGAAAGCTTCATTCTCATTTCTATCGGAGGATATTTCCTTTGGCCCTATAGTTTTCCAAGGGATTCGAAATATTTTCTCAGATTCCACAGAAATAAGGCTAGCAAACAGATCCACGAAATACAGCTGCAACTCTGTGAGTTGAAGTCACACATCACAAAGCAGTTTCTCAGAAAGCTTCTTTCCACCTTTTCTCTGAGGATATTTTCTTTTTCACCATAGCCCTCTATGGGCTCCCAAATATCACTTTGCAAATTCCTCAAGAACAGGCTTAGTGAACGGCTTCTTCGGGGAAAGCTGTAACTCTGTGAGATGAATTAACAGAACACTAAGCAGTTTCTCAGAAAACTTCTTTCCAGTTTTCATCTGAGGATATTTCCTTTTTCACCATCACCCTCCATGTGCTTCCAAATATCACTTTGCAAATTTCACAAGAACAGACTTAGCTTTCGGCTTCTTGAGGGGAAAGCTGAAACTCTGTGAGATGATCACAGAACACAAATTAGTTTCTCTGAATACTTCTTTCTCTTTGTTATCGGAGGAAATTTCCTTTGGCCTTATAGTCTCCAAAGGGATCCGAAATATCCGTTCTCAGATTCCACAGAAATAAGGCTAGCAAACAGATCCACGAAATACAGCTGTAACTCGGTGAGTGGAAGTCACACATCACAAAGCAGTTTCTCAGAAAGCTTCTTTCCAGGTTTTATCTGAGGATATTTTCTTTTTATCCGTAGCCCACTACGGTCTTCCAAATATCACTTTGCCAATTCCACCAGAACAGTCTAAGCGAACGGCTTCTTTAGGGGAAAGCTGTAACTCTCTGATATGAATTCACAGAACACAAAGCAGTGTCTCAGAATGCTTCTTTCCAGTTTTCATCTGAGGATATTTAACTTTCTCCCCATTAACCTCCATAGGCTTCCAAATATTACTTTGCAAATTTCACAAGAACGGTCTTAGCGAAAGGTTATTTGAGGGGAAAGATGTAACTCTCTGAGATGAATTCACAGAAAACTAAGCAGTTTCTCAGAAAGCTTCTTTGTAGTTTTTGTCAGAGGATTTTTTTTTTCCCCATAGCCATATAGCGGTTCCAAGTATCACTTTGCAAATTCCAAAAGAACAGTCTTAGCGAAAGGCTTCTTGAGGCGAAAGCTGTAACTCTGTGAGATGAATTAACAGAACACAAAGGAGTTTCTCAGAAAGTTTCTTTCTCTTTGGTATCGGAGGATATTACCTTTGGAACTATAATCTTCAAAGAGATCCGAAATATCAGGTATCAGATACCACAGAAATAAGTCTAGCGATCAGCTCCATGAAATACAGCTGTATCTCAGTGAGTGGAATTCACACATCACGAAGCAGTTTCTCAGAAATCTTCTTTCCAGTTTTTATCTGAGGATATTTTCTTTTTAACCATAGCCCTCTATGGGCTTTCAAATATCACTTTGCCAATTCCACAAGAACAGTCTTAGCGAAAGGCTCCTTGAGGGGAAAGACGTAACTCTGTGAGATGAATTCACAGAACACAAAGCAGTTTTTCAATAAGCTTCTTTCCCGTTTTTATCTGAGGATATTTTCTTTTTCCCCATAACCCTCTATGAGCTTCCAAATATCACTTTGCAAATTCCACAAGAACAGTCTTAACGAAAGGCTTCTTGAGCGGAAAGCTGTAACTCTGTGAGATGAATTCCCAGATCACAAACAGGTTTCTCAGAAAACTTCTTTCTCCTTTCTATCGGAGGATATTTCCTTTGGCCCTATAGTCTTCCAGGGAATCCGAAACATCAGTTCTCAGATTCCACAAAAATAAGGCTGGCAAACAGCTCCAAGAAACACAGCTGTAACTCTGTGAGTGGAAGTCACACATCACAAAGCAGTTTCTCAGAAAGCTTCTTTCCAGTTTTTATCTGAGGATATTTTCTTTTTCACCATAGCCCTCTATGGGATCCAAATATCAGTTTGCCAATTCCACAAGAACAGGCTTAGCGAACGGCTTCTTCAGGGAAAGCTGTAACTCTGTCAGATGAATTAACAGAACACTAAGGAGTTTCTCAAAAAGCTTCTTTTCAGTTTTGATCTGAGGATATTTCCTTTTTCACCATAGCCCTCTAGGGCTTCCAAATATCACTTTGCAAATTCCACAAGAACAGGCTTTGCGAATGGCTTCATGAGGGCAAAGCTGTAACTCTGTGAGATGAATTAACAGAACTCTAAGCAGTTTCTCAGAAAGTTTCTTTCCAGTTTTCATCTGTGGATATTTCCTTTTTCACCATAGCCCTCCTTGGGCTTACAAATATCACTTTGCAAAATCAACAGGGACAGACCTAGCGAAAGGCTTCTTGAGGGGAAACCTGTAACTCTGTGAGATGATTTCACAGAACCCAAAGGAGTTTCTCAGAAAGCTTCTTTCTCTTTTTTATTGGAGGATATTTCCTTTGGCCTTATAGTCTTCAAAGGAATCTGATATATCCGTTCTGAGATTCCACAGAAATAAGGCTATAAAAGAGATCCACGAAATACAGCTGTAACTGTGTGAGTGGAAGTCACACATCACAAAGAAGTTTCTTAGAAAGTTTCTTACCAGTTTTTCTCTGAGGATATTTTCTTTTTCACCATAGCCCTCTATGGGCTTCCAAATATCACGTTGCAAATTCCACAAGAATAGGCTTAGCGAACGGCTTCTTGAAAGAAAAGCAGTAACTCTGTGAGATGAATTCACAGAACACTAAGCAGTTTCTCAGAAAGCTTCTTTCCAGTTTTCATCTGAGGATATGTCCTTTTTCACCATAGGCCTCCATGGTCTTCCAAATATCACTTTGCAAATTCCACAAGAACAGTCTTAGCGAAAGCCTTCTTGAGGGGAAAGCTGTAACTCTGTGAGATGATTTCACATAACACAAAGCAGTTTCTCAGAAAGCTTCTTTATCTTTTTTATCGGAGGATATTTCCTTCGGCCCTATAGTCTTCAAAGGGATCCGAAATATCCGTTCTCAGATTCCACAGATATAAGGCTAGCAAACAGCTCCACGAAATACAGCTGAAACTATGTGAGTGGAAGTCACACATCACAAAGCAGTTCCTCAGAAAGCTTCTTTCCAATTTTTCTCTGAGGAGATTTACTGTTTCACCATAGCCCTCTATGGGCTTCCAAATATCACTTTGCAAATTCCAGAAGAACAGGCTTAGCGAACGGCTTCTTGAGTGGAAAACTGTATCTCTGGAGATGAATTAACAGAACACTAAGCAGTTTCTCAGAAAGCTTCCTTCCAGTTTTCATCTGAGGATATTTCCTTTTTCACCATAGCCCTGCATGGGCTTCCAAATATCACTTTGCAAATTCCACAAGAACAGTCTGAGTGGAAGGCATCTTGAGGGGATAGTTGTAACTCTGTGAGATGATTTCACAGAACACAAAAGAGTTTCTCACAAAGCTTCTTTCTCTTTGTTATCGGAGGATATTTCCTTTGGCCCTATAGTCTTCAAAGGGATCCGAAATATCCGTTCTCAGATTCCACAGAAATATTGCTACCAAACAGAACCACTAAATACAGCTGTAACTCTGTGAGTGAAAATCACACATCAAAAAGCAGTTTCTCAGAAAGCTCCTTTCCAGTTTTTCTCTGAGGATATTTTCTTTTTCACCATAGCCCTCTATGGGCTTCCAAATATCACTTTACAAATTCCACAAGAACAGGCTTAGCGAACGCTTCTTGAGGGGAAAGCCTTATCTCTGTGAAATGAATTAACAGAACACTAAGCAGTTTCTCAGGAAGCTTCTTTCCAGTTTTCGTCTGAGGATATTTCCTTTTTCACCATAGCCCTCCATGTGCTTCCAAGTATCACTTTTCAAATTCCACAAGAACAGTCTAAGCGAAAGGCTTCTTGAGGGGAAAGCTGTAAATCTGTGAGATGATTTCAGAGAACACAAAGGAGTTTCTCAGATAGCATCTTTCTCTTTGTTATGTGAGGATATTTCCTTTAACCCTATAGTCTTCAAAGCGATCCAAAATATCGGTTCTCAGACTCCACAGAAATAAGGCTAGCAAACAGCTCCTCGAAATACAGCTGTAAAACTGTGAGTGGAAGTTACACATCACAAAGCAGTTTCTCAGAAAGCTTCTTTCCAGTTTTTCTCTGAGGATATTTTCTTTTTCACCGTAGCCCTCTATGGGCTTCCAAATATCACTTTGCAAATTCCAGAAGAACAGGCTTAGCGAACGATTTCTTGAGGGGCAAGCTGTAGCTCTGTGAGATGAATTAACAGCACACTAAGCAGTTCTCAGAAAGCTTCTTTCCAATTTTCATCTGAGGATATTTCCTTTTTCCCCATAGCCCTCCAAGGGCCTCCAAATATCACTTTGCACATTCCAGAAGAACCTTCTTAGCGAAAGGCTTCTTGAGAGGAAAGCTGTAACTCTGTGAGAAGGTTTCACAGAACACAAAGGAGTTTCTCAGAAAGCTTCTTTCTCTTTGTTATCAGAGTGTATTTCCTTAGGCTCTATAGTCTTCAAAGGGATTAGAAATATCTCTTCTCAGATTCCACTTAAATAAGGCTAGCAAACAGATCCACGAAATACAGCTGTCATTATGTGAGTGGAAGTAACACATCACAAAGCAGTTTCTCAGAAACTTTCTTTCCAGTTTTTCTCTGAGAATATCTTCTTTTTCACCATAGCCCTCTATGGGCTTCCAAATATCACTTTGCCAATTCCACAAGAACAGGCTTAGCGAATGGCTTCTTGAGGGTAAAGCTGTGACTCTGTGAGATGAATTAACAGAACACTAAGCAGTTATTCAGAAAGCTTCTTTTCAGTTTTCATCTGAGGATATTTCCTTTTTCATCATAGCCCTCCTTGGGCTTCCAAATGTCATTTTGCAAATTCCACTAGAACAGTCTTAGCGAACGGTGTCAGATAGCTTCTTTCCAGTTTTCATCTGAGGATATTTCCTTTTTCATCATGGCCCTCCATGGGCTTCTAAATATCACTTTGTAAATTACAGAAGAGCAGTCTTAGTGAAAGGCTTCTTGACGGGAAAGCTTTAACTCTCTGAGATGATTTCACAGAACACAAAGGAGTTTCTCAGAAAGCTTCTTTCTCTTTGTTATGGGAGAATATTTCCTTGGGCCCTATGGTCTTCATAGGAATCCGAAATATCCGTTCTCAGACTCCACAGAAATAAGGCTAGCAAACAGCTCCACGAAATATAGCTGTAACTCTGTGAATGGAAGTCACACATCACAAAGCAGTTTCTCAGAAAGTTTCTTTCCACTTTTTCTCTGAGGATATTTTCTTTTTCACCATAGTCCTCTACGGGATTCAAATATCAGTTTGTAAATTCCACAAGAACAGACTAAGCGAACGGCTTCTTGAGGTCAAAGCTGTAACTCTCTGAGATGATTTCACTAAACACAAAGGAGTTTCTCAGAAAGCTTCTTTCTCTTTTTTATCGGAGGATATTTCTTTTGGCCCTATAGTCCTCAAAGGGATCCGAAATATCTATTCTCAGATTCCACAGAAATAAGGGTGGCAACAGATCCACGAAATACAGCTGTAACTCTGTGAGTAGAAGTCACACATCACAAAGCAGTTTCTCAGAAAGCTTCTTTCCAGTTTTCATCTGAGGATATTTTCTTTTTCACCATAGTCCTCCATGGGCTTCCAAATATCACTTTGCAAACTCCAAAAGAACAGTCTTAGCGAAAGGCTTCTTGAGGGGAAAGCTGTAGCTCTGTGAGATGATTTCACATAACACAAATCAGTTTCTCAGAAAGTTTCTTTCTCTTTGTTATCGGAGGATTTTTCCGTTGGCCCTATACTCTTCAAAGGGATCCGAAATATCCGTTCTCAGATTCCACAGAAATAAGGCAAGCAAAGAGATCCACGAAATACAGCTGTAAATCTGTGAATGGAAGTCACACACCACAGAGCAGTTTCTCAGATAGCTTCTTTCCAGTTTTTCTCTGAGGATAATTTCTTTTTCACCATAGATCTCTATGTTCTTTTAAATATCACTTTGCAAATGCCACAAGAACAGTCTTAGCGAACGGCTTCTTGAGGGGAAAGCTGTATCTCTGTGAGATGAATAAACAGAACACTAAGCAGTTTCTCAGAGAGCTTCTTTCCAGTTTTCATCTGAGGATATTTCCTTTTTCACCATAGCCCTCCATGGGCTTCCAAGTATCACCTTTCAAATTCCACAAGAACAGTCTAAGCAAAAGGCTTCTTGGTAGGATATTTCCTTTGGCCCTATAGTCTTCAAAGCGATCCGAAATATCCCTTCTCAGATTACACAGAAATAGGCTAGCAAACAGCTCCACGAAATACAGCTGTAACTCTGTGAGTGGAAGTCACACATCACAAAACAGTTTCCCAAAAAGCTTCTTTCTAGTTTTTCTCTGAGGATCTTTTTTTTTTTTTTTTTTACCATAGCCCTCTATGGGCTTCCAAATATCACTTTGCCAATTCCACAAGAACAGGTTTAGCAAATGGCTTCTAGAGGGGAAAGCTGTAAATCTGTGAGATGAATTAACAGAAAACCAAGCGGTTTCTCAGAATGCTTATTTCCAGTTTTTATTTGAGGATATTTCTTTTCCACCATAGCCCTCCAAGGGCTTCCACATATCACTTTCCAATTCCACAAGAACAGTCTTAGCGAAAGGCTTCTTGAGGGGAAAGCTGTAACTCTGTGAGATGATTTCACAGAAGACAAAGGATTTCTCAGAAAACTTCTTTCCAGTTTTCATCTGAAGATATTTCCTTCTTCACGATAGCCCTCTATGGGCTTCCAAATATCAATTTGCAAATTCCACAAAAACAGGCTTAACCAACGGCTTCTTGAGGGGAAAGTTGTAACTCCGTGACATGATTTCACAGAACACAAAGGAGTTTCTCAGAAAGCTTCTTTCTCTTTGTTATGGGAGGATATTTCCTTTGGCCCTATAGTCTTCAAAGGGATCCGAAATATCCGTTCTCAGATTCCAAAGAAATAAGACTAGCAAACAGATCCACGAAATACAGTTGTAACTCTGTGAGTGGAAGTCACACATCTCAAAGCAGTTTCTCAGAAAGCTTCTTTCCAGTTTTTCTCCGAGGATATTTTCTTTTACACCGTAGCCCCCTATGGGCTTCCAAATATCACTTTGCAAATTCCACAAGAACAGGCTTAGCAAACGGCTTCTTGAGGGGAAAGCTGTAACCCTGTGACATGAATTAACAGAACACTAAGCAATTTCTCAGAAAGGTTCTTTCCAGTTTTCATCTGAGCATATTCCCTTTTCACCGTAGCCCTCTATGGGCTTCCAAATATCACTTTGCAAATTAAACAGGAACAGTCTTAGCGAACGGCTTCTTGAGGGAAAGCTGTAACTCTGTGAGATGATTTTACAGAACACAAAGGAGTTTCTCAGAAAGCTTCTTTCTCTTTTTTATCGGAGGATATTTCCTTTGGCCCTATAGCCTTCATAGGGATCCGAAATATCCGTTCTCAGATTCTACAGAAATAAGGCTAGCAAAGAGATCCATGAAATACAGCTGTCACTATGTGAGTGGAAGTCACACATCACAAAGCGGTTTCGTAGAAGGCTTCTTTGCAGTTTTTCTCTGAGGATATTTTCTTTTTTAACCATAGCCCTCTACGGGCTTCCAAATATCACTTTTCAAATTCCACAAGAAGAGGCCTAGCTAACGGCTTCTTGAGGGGAAAGCTGTAACTCTGTGAGATGAATTAACCGAACACTAAGCAGTTTCTCACAAAGCTTCTTTCCAGTTTTCATCCGACGATATTTCCTTTTTCATCATAGCCCTCCATGGGCCTCCAAATATCACTTTACACCTTCCAGAAGAGCAGTCTTAGCGAAAGGCTTCTTGAGGGGAAAGCTGTATCTCTCTCAGATGAATTAACAGAACACTAAGCAGTTTCTCAGAGAGCTTCTTTCCAGTTTTCATCTGAGGATATTTCCTTTTTCACCATAGCCCTCCATGGGCTTCAAAGTATCACTTTTCAAATTCCACAAGAACACTCTGAGCGAAAGGCTTTTTGGGAGGATATTTCCTTTGGCCCTATAGTCTTCAAAGCGATCCGAAATATCCCTTCTCAGATTACACAGAAATAGGCTAGCAAACAGCTCCACGAAATACAGCTGTAACTCTGTGAGTGGAAGTCACACATTACAAAACAGTTTCCCAAAAAGCTTCTTTCCAGTTTTTCTCTGAGATATATATTTTTTTTTACCATAGCCCTCTATGGGCTTCGAAATATCACTTTGCCAATTCCGCTAGAACAGGTTTAGCAAATGTCTTCTAGAGGGGAAAGCTGTAAATCTGTGAGATGAATTAACAGAACACCAAGCCGTTTCTCAGAATGCTTATTTCCAGTTTTTATTTGAGGATATTTCTTTTCCACCATAGGCCTCCAAGGGCTTCCACATATCACTTTCCAATTCCACAAGAACAGTCTTAGCGAAAGGCTTCTTGAGGGGAAAGCTGTAACTCTGTGAGATGATTTCACAGAAGACAAAGGACTTTCTCAGAAAGCTTCTTTCCAGTTTTCATCTGAAGATATTTTCTTCTTCATGATAGCCCTCTATGGGCTTCCAAGTATCAATTTGCAAATTCCACAAGAACAGGCTTAACCAACGGCTTCTTGAGGGGAAAGTTGTAACTCCGTGACATGATTTCACAGAACACAAAGGAGTTTCTCAGAAAGCTTCTTTCTCTTTGTTATGGGAGGATATTTCCTTTGGCCCTATAGTCTTCAAAGGGATCCGAAATATCCGTTCTCAGATTCCAAAGAAATAAGACTAGTAAACAGATCCACGAAATACAGTTGTAACTCTGTGAGTGGAAGTCACACATCTCAAAGCAGTTTCTCAGAAAGCTTCTTTCCAGTTTTTCTCCGAGGATATTTTCGTTTTCACCGTAGCCCCCTATGGGCTTCCAAATATCACTTTGCAAATTCCAGAAGAACAGGCTTAGCAAACGGCTTCTTGAGGGGAAAACTGTAACCCTGTGACATGAATTAACAGAACACTAAGCAATTTCTCAGAAAGGTTCTTTCCAGTTTTCATCTGAGCATATTTCCTTTTCACCGTAGCCCCATATGGGCTTCCAAATATCACTTTGCAAATTAAACAGGAACAGTCTTAGCTAACGGCTTCTTGAGGGAAAGCTGTAACTCTGTGAGATGATTTTACAGAACACAAAGGAGCTTCTCAGAAAGCTTCTTTCTCTTTTTTATCGGAGGATATTTCCTTTGGCCCTATAGCCTTCAAAGGGATCCGAAATATCCGTTCGCAGATTCTACAGAAATAAGGCTAGCAAAGAGATCCATGAAATACAGCGGTCATTATGTGAGTGAAAGTCACACATCACAAAGCAGTTTCGTAGAAAGCTTCTTTGCAGTTTTTCTCTGAGGATATTTTCTTTTTTAACCATAGCCCTCTATGGGCTTCCAAATATCACTTTGCAAATTCCACAAGAAGAGGCCTAGCTAACGGCTTCTTGAGGGGAAAGCTGTAACTCTGTGAGATGAATTAACCGAACACTAAGCAGTTTCTCACAAAGCTTCTTTCCAGTTTTCATCTGAGGATATTTCCTTTTTCATCATAGCCCTCCATGGGCCTCCAAATATCACTTTACACCTTGCAGAAGAACAGTCTTAGCGAAAGGCTTCTTGAGGGGAAAGCTGTAACTCTGTGAGATGATTTCACAGAACACAAAGGAGTTTCTCAGAAAGTTTCTTTCTCTTTGTTATGGGAGGATATTTCCTTTGGCCGTATAGTCTTCAAAGGGATCCAAAATATCTGTTCTCAGATTCCACAGAAATAAGGCTAGCAAACAGCTCCATGAAATACAGCTGTAACTCTGTGTGATGATTTCACAGAACCCAAAGGATTTTTTGTGAAAGCTTCTTTCTCTTTGTTGTGGGTGGATATTTACTTTGGCACTATAGTCTTCCAAGGGATCCGAAATATTTGTTCTCAGATTCCACAGAAATAAGGCAAGCAAACAGATCCTCGAAATACAGCTGTAATTCGGTGAGTGGAAGTCACACATCACAAGGAAGTTTCTCAGAAAGCTTCTTTCCAGTTTTTCTCTGAGGTTATTTTCTTTTTCACCTTAGCCCTCTAAGGGCTTCCAAATATCTCTTTGCAAATTCCACAAGAACAGGCTTAACGAATGGCTTCTTAAAGGGAAAGCTGTAACTCTGTGAGATGAATTAACAGAACACAAAGCAGTTTCTCTGAAAGCTTCCTTCCAGTTTTCAGCTGAGGATATTTCCTTTTTCACCATAGCCCTCCAAGGGCTTCCAAATATCACTTTGCAAATTCCACAAGAACAGTCTTAGCAAACTACTTTTTGAGGGGAAAGCTGTAACTCTGTGAGATGAATTAACAGAACAGTAAGCTGTCTCTCGGAGGGCTTTTTTCCAGTTTTACTCCGAGGATATTTCCTTTTTCACCATAGCCCTCCATGTGCTTCCAAATATCACTTTGTCAATTCCACAAGAACAGGCATACAGAACGCCTTCTTGAGGCGAAACCTGTAACACTGTGAGACGAATTAAGAGAACACTAAGCAGTTTCTCCGAAAGCTTCTTTCCAGGTTTCATCTGAGGATACTTCCTTTTTCACCATAGCCCACCATGGGCTTCCAAAGATCACTTTGCAAATTCCATAAGAACAGTCATAGCGAGACGCTTCTTGAGGGGAAAGCTGTAACTCTTTGAGATGATTTCACAGAACACAAAGGAGTTTCTCAGAAAGCTTCTTTCTCTTTGTTATCGGAAGATATTTCCTTTGGCCCTATAGTCTTCAAAGGCATCCGAATTATCCGATCTCAGGTTCCACAGAAATAAGACTAGCAAACAGCTCCACGAACTACAGCTGAAACTCTGTGAGTGGAAGTCACACATCACAAAGTAGTTTCTCCCAAAGCTTCTAACAAGTTTTTCTCTGAGGATATTTTCTTTTTCACCGGAGCCCTCAATGGGCTTCCATATATTACTTTGTATATTCCACAAGAACAGGTTTACCGAACGGCTCCTTGAGGGGAAGCTGTAACTCTGTGAGATGAATTAACAGAACACTAAGCAGTTTCTCAGAAAGCTTCTTTCCAGATTTCATCTGAGGATATTTCCTTTTTCACCATAGCCCTCTATGGGCTTCCAAATATCACTTTGCCAATTCCACAAGAACTGTCTTAGCGAAAGGCTTCTTGAGGGGAAAGCTGTAACTCTGTGAGATGATTTCACAGAACACAAAGGAGTTTCTCCGAAAGCTTCTTTGTCTTTGTTATCGGAAGATATTTCCTTTGGCCCTATAGCCTTCAAAGGGATCTGAAATATCAGTTCTCAGATTCCACAGAAATAAGGCTAAGAAACAGCTCCACGAAATACAGCTGTAACTGTGTGAGTGGAAGTCGCACATCACAAAGCAGTTTCTCAGAAAGCTTCTTTCCAGTTTTTCTCTGAGGATATTTTTTTTTTCACCATAGCCCTGAAATGGCTTCCAAATATCACTTTGTAAATTTCACAAGAACAGGCTTAGTGAACGGCTTCTTGAGGAGAAGGCTGTAACTCTGTGAGATGAATTATCAGAACACTAAGCAGATTCTCAGAAAGTTTCTTTCCAGTTTTCATCTGAGGATATTTCCTTTTTCACCATAGCCCTCCATGGACTTCTAAATATCACGTTGCAAATTCCACAAGAACAGGCTTAGAGAACGCCTTTGAGGCGAAAGGTGTAACTCTGTGAGATGAATTAACAGAACACTAAGCAGTTTCTCAGAAAGCCTCTTTCCAGTTTTCATTTGAGGATATTTCCTTTTTCACCATAGCCCTCCATGGGCTTCCAAATATCACTTTGCAAATTCCACAAGAACAGTCATAGCGAGACGCTTCTTGAGGGAAAAGCTGTAACTCTGTGAGATGATTTCACAGAACACAAACGAGTTTTTCAGAAAGCTTCTTTCTCTTTGTTATCGGAAAATATTTCCTTTGGCCCTATAGTCTTCAAGGCATCCTAATTATCCGTTCTCAGATTCCACAGAAATAAGAGTAGCAAACACCTCCTCAAACTACAGCTAAAACTCTGTGAGTGGAAGTCACACATCACAAAGTAGTTTCTCAGAAAGCTTCTATCCAGTTTTTCTCTGAGGATATTTTCTTTTTCACCGTAGACCTCAATGGGCTTTGAAATATTACTTTGCATATTCCACAAGAACAGGCTTAGCGAACGGCTCCTTGAGGGGAAGCTGTAACTCTGTGAAATGAATTAACAGAACACTAAGCATTTTCTCAGAAAGCTTCTTTCCAGTTTTACTCCGAGGATATTTCCTTTTTCACCATAGCCCTCCATGGGCTTCTCCTATCACTTTGTAAATTCCAAAAGAACAGTCTTAGCGAAAGGCTTCTTGAGGGGAATCTGTAACTCTGTGAGATGATTTCACAGAACACAAAGGAGTTTCTGAGAAAGCTTCTTTCTCTTTGTTATTGGAGGATATTTCCTTTGGCCCTGTATTCTTCCAAGGGATCCGAAACATCAGTTTTCAGATTCCTTAGAAATAAGGCTAGCCAACAGCTCTCCGAAATGCAGCTGTAAGTCACAGAGTGGAAGTCACACATCACAAAGCTGTTTCTCAGAAAGCTTCTTTCCAATTTTTATCTGAGGATATTTACCTTTTTCCCCATAGACCTCCATGGGCTTCCAAATATCACTTTGCAAATTCCACAAGAACAGGCTTAGCGAAAGGTTCTTTCAGGGGAAAGAAATAACTCTATGAGATAAATTGACAAAACACGAAGCAGTTTCTCAGAGAGGTTCTTTCCAGTTTTTGTCTGAGTATATTTTCCTTTTTCCCCATAGAACTAAATGGGCTTAGAAACATCACTTTGCAAATTCCACAAGTACAGTCTTACAGAAAGTCTCCTTGAGGGGAAAGATGTAACTCTGTGAGATGAATTCACACAACACAAAGCAGTTTCTCAGAAAGTTTCTTTCCATTTTTTGTATGAGTATATTTCCTTTTTCCCCATAGCCCTCTATTAGCTTCCTAATATCACTTTGCAAATTCCACAAGAACAGTCTTAGCGAAAAGCTTCTTGAGGGGAGAGCTGTAACTCTGTGAGATGAATTCACAGATCACAAAGAATTTTCTCCAAAAGCTTCTTTCTCATTTCTATCAGAGAATATTTCTTTGACCCTATACTTTTCCAAGGGATCCGAAACATCTGTTTACAGATTCCTTAGAAATAATGCTAGCAAACAGCTCTCGGAAATACAGCTGTAACTCATTGAATGGAAGTCACACATCACAAAGCAGTTTCTCAGAAAGCTTCTTTCCAGTTTTTATCTGAGGTTATTTCCTTTTTCACCATAGCCCTCCATGGGTTTCCAAATAACACATTGCAAATTCCACAAGAACAGTATTAGCGAAAGTCTCCTAGAGGGGAAAGATGTAACTCTGCGAGTTGAATTCACAGAACACGAAGCAGTTTCTCAGAGAGCTTCTTTCCAGTTTTTGTCCGGGGATATTTTCTCTTTCTCCATAGCCCTCAATGGGCTTCAATATATCACTTTGCAAATTCCACAAGAACAGTTTTAGCAAAAGGCTTCCTGAGGGGAAAGCTGTAACTCTGTGAGATGAATTGACAGAACACAAAGCAGTTTCTCAAGAAGCTTCTTTCTCATTTCTATCAGAGGATATTTCCTTTGGCCCTATAGTCTTACAAGCTATCCGAAGCATCAGTTCTCAGATTCCACAGAAATAAGGCTGGCAAACATCTCCCCGATATACAGCTGAAACTCAGTGAGTGGAAGTCACATATCACAAACTAGTTTCTCAAAAACTTTCTTTCCAGTTTTTATCTGAGGATATTTCCTTTTTCACCATAGCCCTCTATGGGCTTCCAAATATGACTGCAAATTCCACAAGAACAGTCTTAGCGAATGGCTTCTTGAGGCGAAATCTGTACCTCTGTGAGATGAATTCACGGTACACAAAGTAGCTTCTCAGAAAGCTTCTTTCCAGTTTATATCTGAGGATATTTTCCTTTTTCCACATAGACCTGCAGGGGCTTACAAATACCACGCTGCAAATTCCACAAGAACAGGCTTAGCGAACGGCTTCTTGAGGGGAAAGCTGTAACTCTGTGAGATGAATTCACAGAACGCAAAGCACTTTCTCAGAAACCGTCTTTCCAGTTTTTATCTGAGGATATTTTCGTTTTTCCCCATTGCCCTCCACAATCTTCCAAATATCACTTTGCAAATTCCACAAGAACAGTCTTAGCGAAAGGCTCCTTGAGGGGAAAGATTTAACTCTGTGAGATGAATTCACAGAACACAAAGCAGTTTCTCATAGATCTTCTTTCCGGTTTTTGTCTGAGAATATTTTCTTTTTCCCCATAGCCCTCTATGGGCTTCCAAATATCATTGTGCAAATTCCACCAGAACAGTCTTAGCGAAAGGCTTCTTGAAGGGAAAGCTGTAACTGTGAGATGAATTCACAGAACACAAAGCAGTTTCTCATAGATCTTCTTTCCAGTTTTTGTCTGAGAATATTTTCTTTTTCCCCATAGCCCTCTATGGGCTTCCAAATATCATTGTGCAAATTCCACCAGAACAGTCTTAGCGAAAGGCTTCTTGAAGGGAAAGCTGTAACTGTGAGATGAATTCACAGAACACAAAGCAGTTTCTCATAGATCTTCTTTCCAGTTTTTGTCTGAGAATATTTTCTTTTTCCCCATAGCCCTCTATGGGCTTCCAAATATCATTGTGCAAATTCCACCAGAACAGTCTTAGCGAAAGGCTTCTTGAAGGGAAAGCTGTAACTGTGAGATGAATTCACAGATCACAAAGAAGTTTCTCAGAAAGCTTCTTTCTCATTTCTATTGGAGGATATTCCCTTTGGCCCTATAGTCTTCCAAGGGATAAGAAATATCAGTTCTCAGATTCCACAGAAATAAGGCTGGCAAACAACTCCATGAAATACACCTGTAACTCAGTGAGTGGATGTCAAACATCACAAAGCAGTTTGTCACCAAGCTGCTTTCTAGTTTTAATCTGAGGATATTTTCCTTTTTCCCCATAGCCCTCCATGGGCTTCCAAATGTCACTTTGCAAATTCCACAAGAACAGTCTTAGCGAACAGTTTCTTGAGGGGAAAGCTGTAACTCTGAGAGATGAATTCACAGAACACAAAGCAGTTTCTCTGAATGCTTCTTTAAAGTTTATATCTTAGGATATTTTCCTTTCTCCCCAAAGCCCTCTATGGGCTTCCAAATATCACTTTGTAAATTCCACTAGAACAGTCTTAGCGAAAGGCTTCTTGAGGGGAAAGCTGTAGCTCTGTGAGATGAATTCACAGATCAAGAAGAATTTTCTCAGAAAGCTTCTTTCCAGTTTTATTCTGGAAGTTTCTCAGAAAACTTCTTTCTCCTTTTTACCAGAGGATATTTCCTTTGGCATTGTAGTCTTCCAATGGATCCGAAACATCAGGTCTCAGATTCCACAAAAATAAGGCTAACAAACAGCTCCAAGAAACACAGCTGTAACTCAGTGAGTGGAAGTCACACTTTACAAAGCAGTTTCTCAGAAAGCTTCTTTCCATTTCTTATCCTAGGATATTTTCCTTTTTCCCATAGCCCTCCAAGGGCTTTCAAATATCACTTTGCAACTTCCACAAGAACAGTCTTAGCGAAAGGCTCCTTGAGGGGAAAGATGTAACTCTGTGAGATGAATTCACAGAACACAAAGCAGTTTCTCAGAAAGCTTCATTCCAGTTTTTTTCTCAGCATATTTTCTTTTTCCCCACATCCCCAGATCACAAAGAAGTTTCTCAGAAAGTTTCTTTCTCATTTCTATCGGAGGATATTTCCTTTCGACCTATAGTCTTCCAAGGGATCCGAAATATCAGTTCTCAGATTCCACAGAAATAAGGCTAGGAACAGGCTCCACCAAATACAGCTGTAACTCAGTGAGTGGAAGTCACACACCACAAGGAAGTTTCTCAGAAAGCTTCTATCCAGTTTTTATCTGAGGATATATTCTCTTTAACCATAGCCCACTATGGGCTTCCAAATATCACTTTGCAAATTCCACAAGAACAGTCTTAGCGAACGGCTTCTTGAAGGGAAAGCTGTAACACTGTGAGTTAAATTCATGGAACACAAAACAGTTTCTCAGAAAGCTTGTTTCCAGTTTTCATCTGAGGATATTTTCCTTTTTCCCCATAGCCCTCCATGGGCTTCCAAATATCACTTTGCAATTTCCACAAGAACAGTCTTGGCAGAAGGCTCCTTGAGGGGAAAGATGTAACTCTGTGAGATAAATTCACAGAACACAAAGGAGTTTCTCAGAAAGCTTCTTTCCACTTTTTGTGTGAGGATATTTTCTTTTTGCCCATAGCCCTCTATGGGTTTCCAAATATCACTTAGCAAATTCCACAATAACAGTCTTAGCGAAAGGCTTCTTGTGGGGAAAGCTGTAACTCTGTGAGATGAATTCACAGATCACAAAGAAGTTTCTCAGAAAGCTTATTTTTCATTTCTATGGGAGGATATTTCCTTTGTCCCTATACCTTCCAAGAGATCCGAAACATCAGTTGTGTGATTCCACAGAAATAAGGCTAGGAAACAGCTCCAAGAAATACAGCAGTAACTCAGTGAGTGGAAGTCACACATCACAAAGCAGTTTCTCAGAAATCTTCCTTCCAGTTTTTATCTGAGGATGTTTTCTTTTTCAACATAGCCCTCTATGGGCTTCCAAGTATCACTTTGCAAATTCCACAAGAAGAGTCTTAGCGAACGGCTTCTTGAGGGGAAAGCTGTAACTTTGTGAAATGAATTCACAGAACACAAAGCAGATTCTCAGAAAGCTTCTTTCCAGTTTTTATGTGAGGATATTTCCCTTTTTCCCCATAGCCCTCCTTGGGCTTCCAAATATCACTTTGCAAATTCTATAAGAACAGTCTTAGCAAAAAGCTTCTTCAGGGGGAAGTCTGTAAATCTGTGACCTGAATTCACAGATCACAAAAAGTTTCTCGGAAAGCTTCTTTCTCATTTCCATCGGAGGATATTTATTTTGCCCCATAGCCCTCCAAGGGATTCGAAACACCAGTTCTCAGATTCCTCAGAAATAAGACTAGTAAAAAGCTCCACGAAATACAGCACTAACTCGTGAGTGGAAGTCACATGTCACAAAGCAGTTTCTCAGAAAGCTTCTTTCCAGTTTTTGTCTGAAGATAATTTCCTTTTCCCCATAGCTCTCTACGGGCTTCCAACTATCACTTCACAAATTCCATAAAAACAGTCTTAGCGAAGGTCTTCTTGAGGGGAAAGCTGTAACTCTGTGAGATGATTTCACAGATCACAAAGAAGTTTCTCAGAAAGCTTCTTTCTCATTTCTATCGGAGGATATATCCTTTGGCCCTGTAGTCTTCCAAGGGATCCGAAATATCTGTTCTCTGATTCCACACAAATTAGGCTAGCAAACAGCTCTAGGAATTACAGCTGTAACTCAGTGAGTGGAAGTCACACATCACAAAGCAGTTTGTCAGAAAGCTTCTTTCCAGTTTTTATCTGAGGATATTTTCTTTTTTACCATAGCGTTCTATGGGCTTCCAAATATCACTTTGCAAATTCCACAAGAACAGTCTTAGGGAAAGGCTTCTTGAGGGGAAGCTGTAACTCTGTGAGATGAATTCACAGGTCACAAAGAAGTTTCTCTGAAAGCTTCTTTCTCATTTCTATCAGAGGATATTTCCTTTGGCTCTATAGACTTCCAAGGGATCCGAAATATCTGTTCTCAGATTCCACAGAAATAAGGCTAGCAAGCAACTCCACGAAATACAGCTGTAACTCAGTGAGTGGAAGTCACACATCACAAAGCAGTTTCTCAGAAAGCTTCTTTTTAGTTTTTTTCTGAGGATATTTTCTTTTTATCCATAGCCCACAATGGGATTCCAAATATCACTTTGCAAATTCCACATGAACAGTCTTAGCGAACGGCTCCCTGAGGGGAAAGCTGTAACTCTGTAAGATGAATTCACAGAACAAAAAGCAGTTTCTCAGAAAGCTTCTTCCCTTTTTTATCTGAGGATATTTTCCTTTTTCCCCATAGCCTCCATGGGCTTCCAAATATCACTTGGAAATTCCACAAGAACAGTCTTTGCGAAAGACGTCTTGAGGGGAAAGCCGTAACTCTGTGAGATGAATTCACAGAACACAAAACAGTTTCTCAGAAAGCTTCTTTCCAGTTTTTGTCTGAGGATATTTTCTTTTTCCCCGTAGCCCTATATGGGCTTCCAAATATCACTTTGCAAAATCCACAAGAACAGTCTTAGCGAAAGGCATCTTGAATGTAAAGCTGTAACTCTGTGAGATGAATTCACAGACCACAAAGAAGTTTCTCTGAAAGCTTCTTTCTCATTTCTATCGGAGGATATTTCCTTTGGTCCTATAGTCGACCAAGGGATCCGAAACATCAGTTCTCAGATTCCACAGAAATAAGGCTGGCAAACAGCTCCAAGAAATACAGCTCTAACTCAGTTAGTTGAAGTCACACATCACCAAGCAGTTGGTGAGAAAGCTTCTTTCTAGTTATTATCTGAGGATATTTTCCTTTTTCCCCATAGCCCTCCGTGTGCTTCCAAATATCACTTTGCAAACTCCACAAGAACAGTCTTAGCGAAAGGCTTCTAGCGGGGAAAGATGTAACTCTGTGAGGTGAATTCACAGAACACAAAGCAGTTTCTCAGAGAGCTTCTTTCCAATTTTTGTCTAAGGATATTTTCTTTTTCCACAGCCCTCAATGGGCTTCAAAATATCACTTTGCAAATTGCACAAGAACAGTCTTAGTGAAAGACTTCTTGAGGGGAAAGTTGAAACTCTGTGAGATGAATTCACAGAACACAAAGCAATTTCTTAGGAAGCTTCTTTTCAGTTTTTGTCTGTGTATTATTTCTTTTTCCCCATAGCCGTCTATGGGCTTCCAAATATCACTTTGCAAATTCCACAAGAAAAGTCTTAGCGAAAGGCTCCTTGTGGGGAGAGATGTAACTCTGTGAGATGAATTCACATAACACAAAGCAGTTTCACAGAAAGCTTCTTTCTCATTTCTATCGGAGGATATTTCCTTTGGCCCTATAGACTTCCAAGGGATCCGAAATATCAGTTCTCAGGTACCACAGAAATAAAGCTAGCAAACAGCTCCACGAAATACAGCTATAACTCAGTGAGTGGAAGTCACACATCACAAAGCAGTTTATCACAAAGCTTCTTTCCCGTTTTTATCTGAGGATATTTTCGTGTTCACCATAGCCCTCTATGGGCTTCCAAATATCACTTTGCAAATTCGACAAGAACATTCTTAGCGAAAGGCTCCTTGAGGGGAAAGATGGAACTCTGTGAGATGAATTCACAGAACAAAAAGCAGTTTCTAAGAGAGCTTCTTTCCAGTTTTTGTCTGATGATATTTTCTTTATCCCCATAGACTTGTATGGGCTTCCAAGTATCACTTTGCAAATTCCACAAGAACAGTCTTAGTGAAAGACTTCTTCAGGGGAAAGCTGTAACTCTGTGACATGAATTCACAGATCACAAAGAAGTTTCTCAGAAAGCTTCTTTCTCATTTCTATTGGAGGATATTTCCTTTGGCCCTATAGTCTTCCAAGGGATGAGAAATACCAGATCTCAGATTCCACAGAAATAAGGCTAGCCAGCAGCTCACGAAATACAGTGGTAAGTCAGTTAGTGGAAGTCACACATCACAAAGCAGTTTCTCAGAAAGGTTCTTTCCAGTTTTTATCTAGGATATTTTCTTTCTAACCATAGTCTACTACGGTCTTCCAAATATCACTTTGCAAATTCCACAAGAACAGTCTAAGCGAATGGCTTCTTGAGGCGAAAGCTGTAACTCTGTGAGATGAATTCACGAAACAAAAAGTAGTTTCTCAGAAAGCTTCTTTCCAATTTTTATCTGACGATATTTTCCTTTTTCCCCATAGCCCTCGATGGGCTTCCAAATATCACTTTGCAAATTCGACAAGAACAGACGTATCAAAAGGCTCCTTTAGGGGAAAGTTGTAACTCTCTGAGATGAATTCACAGAACACAAAGAAGTTTCTCAGAGAGCTTCTTTCCAGTTTTTGTCTGAGGATATTTTCCTTTTTCCCCATAGTCCTAAATGGGCTTAAAATATCACTTTGCAAATCCCACGAGAACAGTCTTACCGAAAGGCTCCTTGAGGGGAAAGATGTAACTCCGTCAGATGAATTCACAGAACACAAAGCAGCTTCTCAGAAAATTTCTTTCCAGTTTTTGTATGAGGATATTTTCTTTTTCCCCATAGCCCTCCATGGGCTTCCAAATATCACTTTGCAAATCCCACAAGAACAGTCTTAGCGAAAGGCTCCTTGAGGGGAAAGCTGTAACTCTGTGAGATGAATTAACAGAACACTTAGCAGTTTCTCTGAAAGCTTCTTTCCACTTTTCATCTGAGGATATTTCCTTTTTCACTATAGCCCTCCATGGGCTTCCAAATATCACTTTGTAAAATCAACAAGAACAGACCTAGCTGAATGCTTCTTGAGGGGAAAGCTGTAACTCTGTAAGATGATTTCACAGAACACAAAGGAGTTTCTCAGAAAGCTTCTTTCTCTTTGTTATCGGAGAATATTTCCTTTGGCTCTATAGTCTTCAAAGGGATCTGAAATATCCGTTCTCAGATTCCACAGAAATAAGGCTTGCAAATAGCTCCACGAAATACAGCTGTAACTCTGTGAGTCGAAGTCACACATCACAAGGCAGTTTCTGAGAAAGCTTCTTTCCAGTTTTTCTCTGTGGATATTTTGTTTTTCACCAGAGTCCTCTATAGGCTTCCAAATATCACTTTGCTAATTCCACAAGAACAGGCTTAGCGAACGGCATCTTAAGGGGAAATCTCCAACTCTGTGAGATGAATTAACAGAACACTAAGCAGTTTTTCAGAAAGCTTCTTTCCAGTTTCCTCCGAAGATACTTCCTTTTTCACCGTAGCCCTCCATGGGCTTAAAAATATCACTTTGCAAATTCAACAAGAACAGACCTAGCGTAAAGCTCCTTGAGGGGAAAACTGTAACTCTGTGAGATGATTTCACAGAACACAAAGGAGTTTCTCAGAAAGCTTCTGTCTCTTTGTTATCGGAGGATATGTCCTTTGGCCCTATAGTCTTCAAAGGGATCGGAAATATCTGTTCTCAGATTCCACAGAAATAAGGCTAGCAAACAGATCCACGAAATACAGCTGTAACTCTGTGAGTGACAGTCACACACCACAAATCAGTTTCTCAGAAAGCTTCTTTCCAGTTTTTCTTTGAGGATATTTTCTTTCTCACCATAGCCCTCTATGTGTTTCCAAATATCACTTTGCAAATTCAACAAGAACAGGCTTAGCGAACGGCTTCTTGAGGGGAAAGCTGTAACAATGTGAGATGAGTTAACGGAACACTAAGCAGTTTCTCAGAAAGCTTCCTTCCAGTATTCATCTGAGGATATTTCCTTTTTCACCATAGCCCTCCATGGGCTTCCAAATATCACTTTGCAAATTCCCCAAGAACAGACCTAGCAAAAGGCTTTTTGGAGGGAAATCTGTAACTCTGTGAGATGATTTCACAGAACCCAAAGGAGTTTCTCTGAAAGCGTCTGTTTCTTTTTTATCGGAGGGTATTTCCTTTGGCCCTAAAGTCTTAAAAGGGATCAGAAATATCCGTTCTGAAATTCCACAGAAAAAAGGCTATAAAACAGATCCACGAAATACAGCTGTAAGTGTGTGAGAGGAAGCCACACATCACAAAGCAGTTTCTCAGAAAACTTCTTTCCAGTTTTTCTCTGAGGATATTTTCTTTTTCACCATAGCCCTCTATGAGCTTCCAAATAACACTTTGCGAATTCCACAAGAACGGGCTTAGCGAGCGGCTTGTTGAGGGGAAAGCTGTAACTCTGTGAGATGAATTAAGAGAACACTAAGCAGTTTCTCAGAAAGCTTCTTTCCAGATTTCATCTGAGGATATTTCCTTTTTCGCCATAGCCCTCTATGGGTTACCAAATATCACTTTGCAAATTCCACAAGAACTGTCTTAGCGAAAGGCTTCTTGAGGGGAAAGCTGTAACTCTGTGAGATGATTTCATAGAACACAAGGAATTTTCTCAGAAAGCTTCTTTCTCTTTGTTATCGGAGGATATTTCCTTTGGCCCTATAGTCTTTAAGGGTTCCGAAATATCTGTTCTCAGATTCCACAGAAATAAGGCTAGCAAAGAGATCCACGAAATACAGATGTAACTCTGTTAGTGGAAATCACACATCACAAAGCAGTTTCTCAGAAAGCTTCTTTCCAGATTTCATCTGAGGATATTTCCTTTTTCATCATAGCCCTCTATGGGCTCCCAATATCTCTTTGCAAATTCCACAAGAACAGTCTTAGCAAAAGGCTTCTTGAGGGGAAAGCTGTAACTCTGTGAGATGATTTCACAGAACCCAAAGTAATTTCTCAGAAAGCTTCTTTCTATTTGTTATGGGAAGATATTTCCTTTGGCCCTATAGTCTTCAAAGGGATGCGAAATATCCGTTCTCAGATTCCACAGAAATAAGGCAAGCAAACAGATCCACGAAATACAGCTGTAACTCTGTGAGTGGTAGTTTCACATCACAAAGCAGTTTCTCAGAAAGCTTCTTTTCAGTTTTTCCCTGAGGATATTTTCTTTTTTACCGTAGCCCTCTATGGGCATCGAAATATCACTTTGCCAATTCCACAAGAACAGGCTTAGCGAAAGGCTTCTTTTTTTTTTTTTTTTTTTTTTTTTTTTTTTTGAGACGGAGTCTTGCTCTGTCACCCAGGCTGGAGTGCAGTGGCCGGATCTCAGCTCACTGCAAGCTCTGCCTCCCGGGTTTACGCCGTTCTCCTGCCTCAGCCTCCTGAGTAGCTGGGACTACAGGCGCCCGCCACCTCGCCCGGCTAGTTTTTTTGTATTTTTTAGTAGAGACGGGGTTTCACCGTGTTAGCCGGGATCGTCTCTCGATCTCCTGGCCTCGTGATCCGCCTGTCTCGGCCTCCCAAAGTGCTGGGATTACAGGCTTGAGCCACCGCGCCCGGCCGTGAAAGGCTTCTTGAGGGGAAAGCTGTAACTCTGTGAGATGATTTCACAGAACACAAAGGAGTTTCTCAGAAAGCTTCTTTCTCTTTGTTATCAGAGGAGATTTTCTTTGGCCCTACAGTCTTAAAAGGGATCCGAAACATCCGTTCTCAGATTACACAGAAATAAGGCTAGAAAACAGATCCACGAAATACAGCTGTAACTCTGTGAGTATAAGTCACACATCACAAAGCAGTTTCTCAGAAAACTTCTTTCCAGTTTTTCTATGAGGATATTTTCTTTTTCACCATAGCCCTCTATGGGCTTCAAATATCACTTTGCAAGTTCCACCGGAACAGGCTTAGTGAACGGCTTCTTGAGGGGAAACGTGCAACTCTGTGAGATGAATTAACAGAACACTAAAAAGTTTCTCAGAAAGCTTCTTTCCAGTTTTCTTCTGAGGATATTTCCTTTCTCACAATAGCCCTCCTTGGGCTTCCATATATCACTTTGCAAATTCCACAAGAACAGTCTTAGCTTTCGGCTTCTTGAGGGGAATGCTGTAACTGTGTGAGATGATTTAACAGAACACAAAGTAGTTTCTCAGAACGCTTCTTTCCAGTTTTTCCCTGAGGATATTTTCTTTTTCACCGTAGCCCACTATGGGCTTACAAATATCACTTTGCAAATTCCACAAGTACAGGCTTTGAAAACGGCTTCCTGAGGGGAAAGCTGTAACTCTGTGAGATGATTTCACAGAACACAAAGGAGTTTCTCAGAAAGCTTTTTTCTCTATGTTATCGGAGGATATTTGCTTTGGCCCTGTATTCTTCAAAGGGATCCGAAATATCCGTTCTCAGAATCGACTGAAATAAGGCTAAAAAACAGTTACACGAAATACAGGTGTAACTTTGTGAGTGGAAGTCACACATCACAAAGCAGTTTCTCAGAAAACGACTTCCCAGTTTTTCTCTGAGGATATTTTCTTTTTCACCATAGCCCTCTAGGGGCTTCCAAATATCACTTTGCAAATTCCACAAGAACAGGCTTAGCGAACGGCTTCTTGAAGGGAAAGCTGTAACTCTGTGAGATGAATTAACAGAACACTAAGCAGTTTCTCAGAAAGCTTCTTTCCAGTTTTCATCTGAGGACATTTCCTTTTTCACCATAGCCCTCCATGGGCTTCCAAGCATCACTTTGCAAATTCCACAAGAACAGTCTTAGCGAAGGCTTCTTGAGGGGAAAGCTGTAACTCTGTGAGATGATTTCAAAGAACACAAAAGTTTTTCTCAGAATGCTTCTTTCTCTTTGTTATCGGAGGATATTTCCCTTGGCCCTATAATCTTCAAAGGGATCCGAAATATCCGTTCTCAAATTCCAGAGAAATAAGGCTAACACACAGATCCACGAAATACAGCTGTAACTCTGTGAGTGGAAGTCACACATCACAAAGCAGTTTCTCAGAAACCTTCTTTCCAGTTTTTCTCTGAGGATATTTTCTTCTTCACTGTAGCCCTCTATGGGCTTCCAAATATCACTTTGCAAATTCCACAAGAACAGGCTTAGCGAATGGCTTCTTGAGGGTAAAGCTGTAACTCTGTGAGGTGAATTAAGAGAACAATAAGCAGTTTCTGAGAAAGCTTCTTCCCTGTTTTCATCTGAAGATATTTAATTTTTCACCATAGCCCTCCATGGGCTTTCAAATATCACTTTGCAAATTCCACAAGATCTGTCTTAGCGAAAGGCTTCTGGAGGGGAAAGCTGTAATTCTGTGAGATGATTTCACAGAACACAAAGGAGTTCCTCAGAAAGCTTCTTTCTCTTTTTTATCAGAAGATATTTCCTTTCTCCCTAGAGTCTTCAAAGGGATCCGAAATATCCATTCGAAAATTCCACAGAAATAAGGCTAGCAAACAGATCCATGAAATACAGCTGTAACTCTGTGAGTGGAAGTCCCACATAACAAAGCAGTTTCTCAGAAAGCTTCTTAATAGTTTTTCTCCGAGGATATTTTCTTTTTCACCACAGCCCTCTATGGGATTTCAAATATCACTTTGAAAATTAGACAAGAACAGGCTTAGCGAACGGCTTCTTTAGGGGAAAGCTGTACTCTGTGACATGAATTAGCAGAACACAAAGCAGTTTCTCAGAAATCTTCTTTTCAGTTTTCATCTGAGGATATTTCGTTTTTCATCATAGCCCTCCATGGGCTCCCAATATCTCTTTGCAAATTCCACAAGAACAGTCTTAGCAAAAGGCTTCTTGAGGGGAAAGCTGTAACTCTGTGAGATGATTTCACAGAACACAAAGAAGTTTCTCAGAAAGCTTCTTTCTCTTTGTTATCGGAGGATATTTCCTTTGGCCCTATAGTCTTCCAAGGGATCTGAAATATCCGTTCTCAGTTTCCACAGAAATAAGGCTGGCAAACAGATCCATGAAATACAGCTGTAACTCTGTGAGTGACAGTCACACACCACAAATCAGTTTCTCAGAAAGCTTCTTTCCAGTTTTTCTTTGAGGATATTTTCTTTTTCACCATAGCCCTCTATGGGTTTCCAAATATCACTTTGCAAATTCTACAAGAACAGGCTTAGCGATCGGCTTCTTGAGGGGAACGCTGTAACTCTGTGAGATGAGTTAACGGAACACTAAGCAGTTTCTCCGAAAGCTTCTTTCCAGTTTTCATCTGAGGATCTTTCCTTTTTCACCATAGCCCTCCATGGGCTTCCAAATATCACTTTGTCAATTCCACAAGAACTGTCTTAGCGAACGGTTTCTTGACTGGAAAGCTGTAACTCTGTGAGATGATTTCACAAAACCCAAAGGAGTTTCCCATAAAGCTTCTTTCTCTTTGTTGTTATCGGAGGTTATTTCCTTTGGCCCTAGAGTCTTCAAAGGGATCCGAAATATCCTTTCTCAGTTTCCACAGAAATAAGGCTAGCAAACAGACCCTAGAAATACAGCTGTAACTCTGTGAGTGACAGTCACACAACACAAATCAGTTTCTCAGAAAGCTTCTTTCCAGTTTTTCTTTGAGGATATGTTCTTTTTCACCATAGCCCTCTATGGGTTTCCAAATATCACTTTGCTAATTCTACAAGAACAGGCTTAGCGAACGGCTTCTTGAGGGGAAAGCTGTAACTCTGTGAGATGAGTTAATGGAACACTAAGCAGTTTCTCAGAAAGCTTCCTTCCAGTTTTCATCTGAGGGTATTTCCTTTTTCACCATAGCCCTCTATGGGTTTCCAAATATCACTTTGCAAATTCCCCAAGAACAGACCTAGTAAAAGGCTTTTTGAAGGGAAATCTGTAACTCTATGAGATGATTTCACAGAACCCAAAGGAGTTTATCTGAAACCGTCTGTTTCTTTTTTATCGGAGGTTATTTCCTTTGGCCCTATAGTCTTCAAAGGGAACCGAAATATCCGTTCTCAGATTCCACAGAAATAAGGCAAGCAAACAGATCCAAGAATTCGAGCTGTAACTCTGTGAGTGGAAGTCACACATCAAAAAGCAGTTTCTCAGAAAGCTTCTTTCCAGTTTTTCTCTGAGGATATTTTCTGTTTCACCATAGCCCTCTATGGGCTTCCAAAAATCACTTTGCAAATTCAAAAGAACAGGCTTAGCGAACGTCTTCTTGAGGGGAAAGCTGTAACTCTGTAAGATGAACTAACAGAACACTAAGCAGTTTCTTAGAAAGCTTCTTTCCAGTTTTCATCTGAGGATCTTTTCTTTTTCTCCATAGCCCTCCGTGGGCTCCCAAATATCACTTGGCAAATTCAACAAGAACAGTCTTGGCGAAAGGCTTCTTGAGGGGAATGCTGTAACTCTGAGACATGATTTCAGAGAACACAAAGGAGTTTCTCAGAAGGATTCTTTCTCTTTGTTATCGGAGGATATTTCCTTTGGCCCTATACTCTTCAAAGGGATCCGAAATATGCGTTCTCAGATTCCACAGAAATAAGGCTAGCAAACAGATCGAGGAAATACAGCTGTAAATCTGTGAGTGGATGTCACCCATCACTAAGCAGTTTCTCAGAAATCTTCTTTCCAGTTTTTCACTGAGGATATTTTCTTTTTCACCGTAGCCCTCTATGGGATTCCAAATATCACTTTGCATATTCCAAAAGAACAAGCTAAGTGAACGGCTCCCTGAGGGGAAAGCTGTAACTCTGTGAGATGAATTAAGCGAGCACTAAGCAGTTTCTTAGAATGCTTCTTTCCAGTTTTCATCTGAGGATATTAACATTTTTACGACAGCGCTCCAAGGGCTTCCAAATATCACTTTGAATTTTCCACAAGAACAGTCTTAGCGAAAGGCTTCTGTACGGGAAAGCTGTATTCTGTGAGTTGATTTCACAGAACACAAAGGAGTTCCTCAGAAAGCTTCTTTCTCTTCGATATCGGAGGATATTTCCTTTGGCCCTATAGTCTTCAAAGGGATCCGAAATATCAGTTCTCAGATTCCACAGAAATAAGGCTAGCAAACAAATCCACGAAATACAGCTGTAACTCTGTGAGTGGAAGTCACACATCACAAAGCAGTTTCTGAGAAAGCTTCTTTCCAGTTTTTCTCTGAGGATATTTTCTTTTTCAACATAGCCCTCGATGGGCTTCCAAATATCACGTTGCAAATTCCACAATTACAGGCTTAGCGAACGGCTTCTTGAGTTGAAAGAGGTAACTCTGTGAGATGAATTAACAGAACACGAAGCCGTTTCTCAGAAAGCTTCTTTCCAGTTTTCATCAGAGGATATTTCCTTTTTCACCATAGGCCTCCATGGACTTCCAAATATCACTTTGCAAATTCCACAAGAACAGTCTTAGCGAAGGCTTCTCTAGGGGAAAGCTGCAACTCTGTGAGATGATTTCATAGAACACGGAGGAGTTTCTCAGAAAGCTTCTTTCTCTTTGTTTTGGGAGGATATTTCCTTTAGCCCTACAGTCTTCAAAGGGATCCGAAATATCCGTTCTCAGATTCCACAGAAATCAGGCTAGCTAACAGCTCCACGAAATACCGCTGTATCTCTGTGAGGGAAGTCACACTTACAAAGCAGTTTCTCAGAAAACTTCTTTCCAGTTTTTCTCTGAGGATATTTTGGTTTTCACCATAGCGCTCATGGGCTTCCAAATATCACTTTGCAAATTCCACAAGAACAGGCCAAGCGAACGGCTTCTTGAGGCGAAAGCTGTAACTCCTTGAGATGAGTTAACGGAACACTAAGCAGTTTCTCAGAAGCTTGTTTCCAATTTTCCTCAGAGGATATTTCGTTTTTCACCATAGCCCTCCATGGAATTCCAAATATCACTTTTCATATTTAACAAGAACAGTCTTAGCGAAAGGCTTCTTGAGGGGAAGGCTGTAACTCTGTGAAATGATTTCAGAGAACACAAAGGAGTTTCTAAGAAAGCTTCTTTCTCTTTGTTATGGGAGGATATTTCCTTTAGCCCTATAGTCTTCAAAGGGATCCGAAATATCCGTTCTCAGATTCCACAGAAATAAGGCTTGCAAACAGATCCATGAAATACAGCTGTATCTCTGTCAGTGGAAGTCACACATCACAAAGCAGTTTCTCAGAAATCTTTTTTCCAGTTTTTCTCTAAGGATATTTTCTTCTTCATCATAGCCCTCTATGGGCTTCAAAATATCACTTTGCAAATTCCACAAGAACAGGCTTAGCGAACGGCTTCTTGAGGGGAAACCTGCAACTCTGTGAGAAGAATTAACAGAACACTAAGCAGTTTCTGAGAAAGCTTCTTTCCAGTTTTTCTCTGAGGATATTTCCTTTTTCACCATAGCCTCCATGCGCTTCCAAATATAACTTTGCAAATTCCACAAGAACAGTCTTAGGGAAAGACTTCTTGAGGGGAAACTGTCACTCTGTGAGATGATTTCACAGAACACGAAGGAGTTTCTCAGAAAGCTTCTTTCTCTTTCTTATCGGAGGACATTTCCTTTGTCCCTATAGTCTTGAAAGGCATCTGAAATATCCGTTCTCAGATTTCACAGAAATAAGGCAAGCAAACAGATCCACGAAATCGAGCTGTAACTCTGTGAGTGGAAGTCACACATCACAAAGCAGTTTCTCAGAAAGCTTCTTTCCAGTTTTTCTCTGAGGATATTTTCTGTTTCACCATAGCCCTCTATGGGCTTCCAAATAACACTTTGCCAATTCAAAAAGAACAGGCTTAGCCAACGGCTTGTTGAGGGGAAAGCTGTAACTTGTGAGATGAATTAACAGAACACTAAGCAGTTTCTCAGAAAGCTTCTTTCCAGTTTTCATCCAAGGATCTTTCCTTTTTCTCCAGAGCCCTCCATGGGCTTCCAAATATCACTTTGCAAATTCCACAAGAAATTTTTAGTGAAAGGCTTCTTGAGGAGAAAGTGAAACTCTGTGAGATGATTTCACAGAAAACAAACGAATTTCTCAGTAAGCTTCTTTCTCTTTCTTTTCGGAGGATATTTCCTTTGCCCCTATAGTCTTCAAAGGGATCCGAAATATCCGTTCTCAGATTCCACAGAAATAAGGCAAGCAAACAGATCCAAGAAATAGAGTTGTAACTCTGTGAGTGGAAGTCGCACATCACAAAGCAGTTTCTCAGAAAGCTTCTTTCCAATTTTTCTCTAAGGAAAATTTCTTTTTCACCATAGCCCTCTATGGGCTTCCAAATATCACCTTGCAAATTCCACAAGAACAGGCTTAGTGAACGGCTTCTTGAGGGAAAAGCTGTAACTCTGTGAGTTTAATTAACAGAACACTAAGCAGTTTCTCAGAAAGCTTCTTTCCAGTTTTCATCTGAGGATCTATTCTTTTTCTACATAGCCCTCCATGGGCTTCCAAATAGCAGTTTGCAAATTCCACTAGAAATTTTTAGTGAAAGGTTTCTTGAGGAGAAAGTGTAACTCTGTGAGATGATTTTACAGAACACAAAGGAGTTTCTCAGAAAGCTTCTTTCTCTTTGTTATTGGAGGATATTTCCTGTGGCCCTATAGTCTTCAAAGGGATCCGAAATATCGTTCTCAGATTCCACAGAAATAAGGCTAGCAAACAGATTTACGAAATACAGCTGTAACTCTGTGAGTGGAAGTCACACATCACAAAGCAGTTTCTCAGAAATCTTCTTTCCAGCTTTTCTCTGAGGATGTTTTCTTTTTCACCGTAGCCTACTGTGGGCTTCAAAATATCACTTTCCATATGCCACAAGAACAAGCTAAGCGAACGGCTTCCTGAGGGGAAAGCTGTAACTCTGTGAGATGAATTAACAGAACACTAAGCAGTTTCTCAGAATGCTTCTTTCTAGTTTTCATCTGAGGATATTACCTTTTTTACGATAGACCTCCAAGGGCTTCCAAATATCACGTTGAAAATTCCACAAGAACAGTCTTAGCGAAAGGCTTCTTGAGGGGAAAGCTGTAACTCTGTGAGATGATTTCATAGAACACAAAGGAGTTTCTCAGAAAGCTTCTTTCTCTTCGATGGCGGAGGATATTTCCTTTGGCCCTATAGACTTCAAAGGTATCCGCAATATCCGTTCTCAGATACCACAGAAATAAGGCAAGCGAACAGATCCACGAAATACAACTGTAACTCTGTGAGTGGAAGTCACACATCACAAAGCAGTTTCTCAGAAAGCTTATTTCCAGTTTTTCTCTGAGGATATTTTCTTTTTCACCATAGCCTTCTATGGGCTTCCAAATATCACCTTGCAAATTTCACAAGAACAGGCTTAGCGAACGGCTTCTTGATGGGAAAGCTGTAACTCTGTCAGATGAATTTACAGAACACTTAGCAGTTTCTCAGAAAGCCTCTTCCCAGTTTTCATCTGAGGATATTTCCTTTTTCACCATAGCCCTCCGTGGGCTTCCAAATATCACTTTTCCGAATTCCACAAGATCAGTCTTAGCCAAAGACTTCTTGAGGAGAAAGCTGTAACTCTGTGACATGATTTCACAGAACACGAAGGAGTTTCTCAAAAAGCTTCTTTCTGTTTGTTATCGGAGCGTATTTCCTTTGGCCCTATACTCTTCAAAGGGATCCGAAATATCCGTTCTGAGATTCCACAGAAATAAGGCTAGCAAAGAGATCCACGAAATACAGCTGTAACTCTGTCAGTGCAAGTCACACATCACAAAGCAGTTTCTCACAAAGCTTCTTTCCAGTTTCTCCTTTAATGATATTTTCTTTTTCACCATAGCCCTCCATGGTCTTCCAAATATCACTTTGCAAATTCCACAATTACAGGCTTAGCGAACGGCATCTTGAGGGGAGAGCTGTAACTCTGTGAGATGAATTAACGGAACACTAAGCAGTTTCTCAGACAGCTTCTTTCCAGATTTCATCTGAGGATATTTCCTTTTTCACCTTAGCCCTCCATGGGCTACCAAATATCACTTTGCAAATTCCACAAGAACAGTCGTAGCGAAAGGCTTCTGTACGGGAAAGCTGTAACTCTGTGAAATGATTTCACGGAACACAAAGAATTTTCTCAGAAAGCTTCTTTCTCTTCGATATCGGAGGATATTTCCTTTGGCCCTATAGACTTCAAAGGTATCCGAAATATCCGTTCTCAGATTCATCAGAAATCAAGGCTAGCAAACAAATCCGCGAAATACAGCTGTAACTCTGTGAGTGGAAGTGACACATCACAAAGTAGATTTTGAGAAAGCTTCTTTCCAGTTTTTCTCTGAGGATATTTTCTTTTTCACCATAGCCCTCTATGGGCATCCAAATATCACTTTGCAAATTCCACAAGAACAGGCTTAGCGAACGGCTTCTTTAGTTGAAAGCTGTAACCCTATGAGATGAATTAACAGAACACTAAGCAGTTTCTCAGAAAGCTTCTTTCCAGTTTTCATCTGAGGATATTTCCTTTTTCACCATAGCCCTCCATGGGCTTCCAAATAACACTTTGCAAATTCCACAAGAACAGTCTTAGCGAAAGGCGTCTGTAGGGGAAAGCTGCAACTCTGTGAGATGATTTCAAAGAACACGAAGGAGTTCCTCAGAAAGCTTCTTTCTCTTTGTTTTGGGAGGATAATTCCTTTAGCGCTACAGGCTTCAAAGAGATCCGAAATATCCGTTCTCAGATTCCACAGAAATAAGGCTAGCAAACAGCTCCACGAAATACAGCTGTAACCCTGTGAGTGGAAGTCTCACTTCACAAAGCAGTTTATCAGAAAGCTTCTTTCCAGTTTTTCTCTGAGGATATTTTCTTTTTCACCATAGCGCTCTATGGGCTTCCAAATACCACTTTGCAAATTCCACAAGAACAGGCCTAGCGAACGGCTTCTTGAGGGGAAAGCTGTAACTAATTGAGATGAATTAACAGAACACGAAGCAGTTTCTCAGAAAGCTTCTTTCCAATTTTCATCAGAGGATATTTCCTTTTTCACCATAGCCCTCCATGGGCTTCCAAATATCACTTTGCAAATTCCACAAGAACAGGCTTAGCGAACGGCTTCTTGAGGGGAAACCTGCAACTCTGTGAGAAGAATTAACAGAACACGAAGCAGTTTCTCAGAAAGATTCTTTCCAGTTTTCATCTGAGGATATTTCCTTTTTCACCCTAGCCCTCCATGGGCATCCAAATATCACTACGCAAATTCCACAAGAACAGTCTTAGCGAAAGGCTTCTGGAGGGGAAAGCTGTAACTCTGTGAGATGAATTCACAGAACACGAAGGAGTTTCTCAGAAAGCTTCTTTCTCTTTGTTATCGGAGCGTATTTCCTTTGACCCTAGAGTCTTCAAAGGGATCCGAAAAATCCGTTCTCAGAGTCCGCAGAAATACGGCAAGCAAACAGATCCAGGAAATACTGCTGTAACTCTGTGAGTGGAAGTCACAAATCGCAAAGCAGTTTCTCTGAAAGCTACTTTCCAGTTTTTCTTTCAGGATAATTTCTTTTTCACCATATCCCTCTATGGGCTTCAAAATATCACTTTGGAAATTCCACAAGAAAGGGCTTTGTGAACGGCTTCTTGAAGGGAAAGCTGTAACTCTGTGAGAGTAATTAACAGAACACTAAGCAGTTTCTCAGAAAGCTTCTTTCCAGAATTCATCTGAGGATATTTCCTTTTCACGATAGCCCTCCATGGGCTTCCAAATATCACTTTGCAAATTCCACAAGAAATTTTTAGCGAAAGGCTTCTTGAGGAGAAAGTGTAACTCTGTGAGATGATTTCACAGAACACAAAGTAGTTTCTCAGAAAGCTTCTTTCTCTTTCTTATTGGAGGATATTTCCTTTGGCCCTATAGTCTTCAAAGGGATCCGAAATATCCGTTCTGAGATTCCACAGAAATAAGGCTAGCAAAGAGATCCACGAAATACAGCTGTAATTCTGTCAGTGCAAGTCACACATCACAAAGCAGTTTCTCACAAAGCTTCTTTCCAGTTTCTCCTTTAATGATATTTTCTTTTTCACCATAGCCCTCCATGGTCTTCCAAATATCACTTTGCAAATTCCACAATTACAGGCTTAGCGAACGGCTTCTTGAGGGGAGAGCTGTAACTCTGTGAGATGAATTAACGGAACACTAAGCAGTTTCTCAGACAGCTTCTTTCCAGATTTCATCTGAGGATATTTCCTTTTTCACCTTAGCCCTCCATGGGCTACCAAATATCACTTTGCAAATTCCACAAGAACAGTCTTAGCGAAAGGCTTCTGTACGGGAAAGCTGTAACCCTGTGAAATGATTTCACGGAACACAAAGGATTTTCTCAGAAAGCTTCTTTCTCTTCGATATCGGAGGATATTTCCTTTGGCCCTATAGACTTCAAAGGTATCCGAAATATAGGTTCTCATATTCATCAGAAATCAGGCTAGCAAACAAATCCACGAAATACAGCTGTAACTCTGTGAGTGGAAGTGACACATCACAAAGTAGATTTTGAGAAAGCTTCTTTCCAGTTTTTCTCTGAGGATATTTTCTTTTTCACCATAGCCCTCTATGGGCATCCAAATATCACTTTGCAAATTCCACAAGAACAGGCTTAGCGAACAGCTTCTTGAGTTGAAAGCTGTAACCCTATGAGATGAATTAACAGAACACTAAGCAGTTTCTCAGAAAGCTTCTTTCCAGTTTTCATCTGAGGATATTTCCTTTTTCACCATAGCCCTCCATGGGCTTCCAAATATCACTTTGCAAATTCCACAAGAACAGTCTTAGCGAAAGGCGTCTGTAGGGGAAAGCTGCAACTCTGTGAGATGATTTCAAAGAACACGAAGGAGTTCCTCAGAAAGCTTCTTTCTCTTTGTTTTGGGAGGATAATTCCTTTAGCGCTACAGGCTTCAAAGGGATCCGAAATATCCGTTCTCAGATTCCACAGAAATAAGGCTAGCAAACAGCTCCACGAAATACAGCTGTAACTCTGTGAGTGGAAGTCTCACTTCACAAAGCAGTTTATCAGAAAGCTTCTTTCCAGTTTTTCTCTGAGGATATTTTCTTTTTCACCATAGCGCTCTATGGGCTTCCAAACACCACTTTGCAAATTCCACAAGAACAGGCCTAGCGAACGGCTTCTTGAGGGGAAAGCTGTAACTAATTGAGATGAATTAACAGAACACGAAGCAGTTTCTCAGAAAGCTTCTTTCCAATTTTCATCAGAGGATATTTCCTTTTTCACCATAGCCCTCCATGGGCTTCCAAATATCACTTTGCAAATTCCACAAGAACAGGCTTAGCGAACGGCTTCTTGAGGGGAAACCTGCAACTCTGTGAGAAGAATTAACAGAACACGAAGCAGTTTCTCAGAAAGATTCTTTCCAGTTTTCATCTGAGGATATTTCCTTTTTCACCCTAGCCCTCCATGGGCATCCAAATATCACTACGCAAATTCCACAAGAACAGTCTTAGCGAAAGGCTTCTGGAGGGGAAAGCTGTAACTCTGTGAGATGAATTCACAGAACACGAAGGAGTTTCTCAGAAAGCTTCTTTCTCTTTGTTATCGGAGCGTATTTCCTTTGACCCTAGAGTCTTCAAAGGGATCCGAAAAATCCGTTCTCAGAGTCCGCAGAAATACGGCAAGCAAACAGATCCAGGAAATACTGCTGTAACTCTGTGAGTGGAAGTCACAAATCGCAAAGCAGTTTCTCTGAAAGCTACTTTCCAGTTTTTCTTTCAGGATAATTTCTTTTTCACCATATCCCTCTATGGGCTTCAAAATATCACTTTGGAAATTCCACAAGAAAGGGCTTTGTGAACGGCTTCTTGAAGGGAAAGCTGTAACTCTGTGAGAGTAATTAACAGAACACTAAGCAGTTTCTCAGAAAGCTTCTTTCCAGAATTCATCTGAGGATATTTCCTTTTCACGATAGCCCTCCATGGGCTTCCAAATATCACTTTGCAAATTCCACAAGAAATTTTTAGCGAAAGGCTTCTTGAGGAGAAAGTGTAACTCTGTGAGATGATTTCACAGAACACAAAGTAGTTTCTCAGAAAGCTTCTTTCTCTTTCTTATTGGAGGATATTTCCTTTGGCCCTATAGTCTTCAAAGGGATCCGAAATATCCGTTCTGAGATTCCACAGAAATAAGGCTAGCAAAGAGATCCACGAAATACAGCTGTAACTCTGTCAGTGCAAGTCACACATCACAAAGCAGTTTCTCACAAAGCTTCTTTCCAGTTTCTCCTTTAATGATATTTTCTTTTTCACCATAGCCCTCCATGGTCTTCCAAATATCACTTTGCAAATTCCACAATTACAGGCTTAGCGAACGGCATCTTGAGGGGAGAGCTGTAACTCTGTGAGATGAATTAACGGAACACTAAGCAGTTTCTCAGACAGCTTCTTTCCAGATTTCATCTGAGGATATTTCCTTTTTCACCTTAGCCCTCCATGGGCTACCAAATATCACTTTGCAAATTCCACAAGAACAGTCGTAGCGAAAGGCTTCTGTACGGGAAAGCTGTAACTCTGTGAAATGATTTCACGGAACACAAAGAATTTTCTCAGAAAGCTTCTTTCTCTTCGATATCGGAGGATATTTCCTTTGGCCCTATAGACTTCAAAGGTATCCGAAATATCCGTTCTCAGATTCATCAGAAATCAAGGCTAGCAAACAAATCCGCGAAATACAGCTGTAACTCTGTGAGTGGAAGTGACACATCACAAAGTAGATTTTGAGAAAGCTTCTTTCCAGTTTTTCTCTGAGGATATTTTCTTTTTCACCATAGCCCTCTATGGGCATCCAAATATCACTTTGCAAATTCCACAAGAACAGGCTTAGCGAACGGCTTCTTTAGTTGAAAGCTGTAACCCTATGAGATGAATTAACAGAACACTAAGCAGTTTCTCAGAAAGCTTCTTTCCAGTTTTCATCTGAGGATATTTCCTTTTTCACCATAGCCCTCCATGGGCTTCCAAATAACACTTTGCAAATTCCACAAGAACAGTCTTAGCGAAAGGCGTCTGTAGGGGAAAGCTGCAACTCTGTGAGATGATTTCAAAGAACACGAAGGAGTTCCTCAGAAAGCTTCTTTCTCTTTGTTTTGGGAGGATAATTCCTTTAGCGCTACAGGCTTCAAAGAGATCCGAAATATCCGTTCTCAGATTCCACAGAAATAAGGCTAGCAAACAGCTCCACGAAATACAGCTGTAACCCTGTGAGTGGAAGTCTCACTTCACAAAGCAGTTTATCAGAAAGCTTCTTTCCAGTTTTTCTCTGAGGATATTTTCTTTTTCACCATAGCGCTCTATGGGCTTCCAAATACCACTTTGCAAATTCCACAAGAACAGGCCTAGCGAACGGCTTCTTGAGGGGAAAGCTGTAACTAATTGAGATGAATTAACAGAACACGAAGCAGTTTCTCAGAAAGCTTCTTTCCAATTTTCATCAGAGGATATTTCCTTTTTCACCATAGCCCTCCATGGGCTTCCAAATATCACTTTGCAAATTCCACAAGAACAGGCTTAGCGAACGGCTTCTTGAGGGGAAACCTGCAACTCTGTGAGAAGAATTAACAGAACACGAAGCAGTTTCTCAGAAAGATTCTTTCCAGTTTTCATCTGAGGATATTTCCTTTTTCACCCTAGCCCTCCATGGGCATCCAAATATCACTACGCAAATTCCACAAGAACAGTCTTAGCGAAAGGCTTCTGGAGGGGAAAGCTGTAACTCTGTGAGATGAATTCACAGAACACGAAGGAGTTTCTCAGAAAGCTTCTTTCTCTTTGTTATCGGAGCGTATTTCCTTTGACCCTAGAGTCTTCAAAGGGATCCGAAAAATCCGTTCTCAGAGTCCGCAGAAATACGGCAAGCAAACAGATCCAGGAAATACTGCTGTAACTCTGTGAGTGGAAGTCACAAATCGCAAAGCAGTTTCTCTGAAAGCTACTTTCCAGTTTTTCTTTCAGGATAATTTCTTTTTCACCATATCCCTCTATGGGCTTCAAAATATCACTTTGGAAATTCCACAAGAAAGGGCTTTGTGAACGGCTTCTTGAAGGGAAAGCTGTAACTCTGTGAGAGTAATTAACAGAACACTAAGCAGTTTCTCAGAAAGCTTCTTTCCAGAATTCATCTGAGGATATTTCCTTTTCACGATAGCCCTCCATGGGCTTCCAAATATCACTTTGCAAATTCCACAAGAAATTTTTAGCGAAAGGCTTCTTGAGGAGAAAGTGTAACTCTGTGAGATGATTTCACAGAACACAAAGTAGTTTCTCAGAAAGCTTCTTTCTCTTTCTTATTGGAGGATATTTCCTTTGGCCCTATAGTCTTCAAAGGGATCCGAAATATCCGTTCTGAGATTCCACAGAAATAAGGCTAGCAAAGAGATCCACGAAATACAGCTGTAATTCTGTCAGTGCAAGTCACACATCACAAAGCAGTTTCTCACAAAGCTTCTTTCCAGTTTCTCCTTTAATGATATTTTCTTTTTCACCATAGCCCTCCATGGTCTTCCAAATATCACTTTGCAAATTCCACAATTACAGGCTTAGCGAACGGCTTCTTGAGGGGAGAGCTGTAACTCTGTGAGATGAATTAACGGAACACTAAGCAGTTTCTCAGACAGCTTCTTTCCAGATTTCATCTGAGGATATTTCCTTTTTCACCTTAGCCCTCCATGGGCTACCAAATATCACTTTGCAAATTCCACAAGAACAGTCTTAGCGAAAGGCTTCTGTACGGGAAAGCTGTAACCCTGTGAAATGATTTCACGGAACACAAAGGATTTTCTCAGAAAGCTTCTTTCTCTTCGATATCGGAGGATATTTCCTTTGGCCCTATAGACTTCAAAGGTATCCGAAATATAGGTTCTCATATTCATCAGAAATCAGGCTAGCAAACAAATCCACGAAATACAGCTGTAACTCTGTGAGTGGAAGTGACACATCACAAAGTAGATTTTGAGAAAGCTTCTTTCCAGTTTTTCTCTGAGGATATTTTCTTTTTCACCATAGCCCTCTATGGGCATCCAAATATCACTTTGCAAATTCCACAAGAACAGGCTTAGCGAACAGCTTCTTGAGTTGAAAGCTGTAACCCTATGAGATGAATTAACAGAACACTAAGCAGTTTCTCAGAAAGCTTCTTTCCAGTTTTCATCTGAGGATATTTCCTTTTTCACCATAGCCCTCCATGGGCTTCCAAATATCACTTTGCAAATTCCACAAGAACAGTCTTAGCGAAAGGCGTCTGTAGGGGAAAGCTGCAACTCTGTGAGATGATTTCAAAGAACACGAAGGAGTTCCTCAGAAAGCTTCTTTCTCTTTGTTTTGGGAGGATAATTCCTTTAGCGCTACAGGCTTCAAAGGGATCCGAAATATCCGTTCTCAGATTCCACAGAAATAAGGCTAGCAAACAGCTCCACGAAATACAGCTGTAACTCTGTGAGTGGAAGTCTCACTTCACAAAGCAGTTTATCAGAAAGCTTCTTTCCAGTTTTTCTCTGAGGATATTTTCTTTTTCACCATAGCGCTCTATGGGCTTCCAAACACCACTTTGCAAATTCCACAAGAACAGGCCTAGCGAACGGCTTCTTGAGGGGAAAGCTGTAACTAATTGAGATGAATTAACAGAACACGAAGCAGTTTCTCAGAAAGCTTCTTTCCAATTTTCATCAGAGGATATTTCCTTTTTCACCATAGCCCTCCATGGGCTTCCAAATATCACTTTGCAAATTCCACAAGAACAGGCTTAGCGAACGGCTTCTTGAGGGGAAACCTGCAACTCTGTGAGAAGAATTAACAGAACACGAAGCAGTTTCTCAGAAAGATTCTTTCCAGTTTTCATCTGAGGATATTTCCTTTTTCACCCTAGCCCTCCATGGGCATCCAAATATCACTACGCAAATTCCACAAGAACAGTCTTAGCGAAAGGCTTCTGGAGGGGAAAGCTGTAACTCTGTGAGATGAATTCACAGAACACGAAGGAGTTTCTCAGAAAGCTTCTTTCTCTTTGTTATCGGAGCGTATTTCCTTTGACCCTAGAGTCTTCAAAGGGATCCGAAAAATCCGTTCTCAGAGTCCGCAGAAATACGGCAAGCAAACAGATCCAGGAAATACTGCTGTAACTCTGTGAGTGGAAGTCACAAATCGCAAAGCAGTTTCTCTGAAAGCTACTTTCCAGTTTTTCTTTCAGGATAATTTCTTTTTCACCATATCCCTCTATGGGCTTCAAAATATCACTTTGGAAATTCCACAAGAAAGGGCTTTGTGAACGGCTTCTTGAAGGGAAAGCTGTAACTCTGTGAGAGTAATTAACAGAACACTAAGCAGTTTCTCAGAAAGCTTCTTTCCAGAATTCATCTGAGGATATTTCCTTTTCACGATAGCCCTCCATGGGCTTCCAAATATCACTTTGCAAATTCCACAAGAAATTTTTAGCGAAAGGCTTCTTGAGGAGAAAGTGTAACTCTGTGAGATGATTTCACAGAACACAAAGTAGTTTCTCAGAAAGCTTCTTTCTCTTTCTTATTGGAGGATATTTCCTTTGGCCCTATAGTCTTCAAAGGGATCCGAAATATCCGTTCTGAGATTCCACAGAAATAAGGCTAGCAAAGAGATCCACGAAATACAGCTGTAATTCTGTCAGTGCAAGTCACACATCACAAAGCAGTTTCTCACAAAGCTTCTTTCCAGTTTCTCCTTTAATGATATTTTCTTTTTCACCATAGCCCTCCATGGTCTTCCAAATATCACTTTGCAAATTCCACAATTACAGGCTTAGCGAACGGCTTCTTGAGGGGAGAGCTGTAACTCTGTGAGATGAATTAACGGAACACTAAGCAGTTTCTCAGACAGCTTCTTTCCAGATTTCATCTGAGGATATTTCCTTTTTCACCTTAGCCCTCCATGGGCTACCAAATATCACTTTGCAAATTCCACAAGAACAGTCTTAGCGAAAGGCTTCTGTACGGGAAAGCTGTAACCCTGTGAAATGATTTCACGGAACACAAAGGATTTTCTCAGAAAGCTTCTTTCTCTTCGATATCGGAGGATATTTCCTTTGGCCCTATAGACTTCAAAGGTATCCGAAATATAGGTTCTCATATTCATCAGAAATCAGGCTAGCAAACAAATCCACGAAATACAGCTGTAACTCTGTGAGTGGAAGTGACACATCACAAAGTAGATTTTGAGAAAGCTTCTTTCCAGTTTTTCTCTGAGGATATTTTCTTTTTCACCATAGCCCTCTATGGGCATCCAAATATCACTTTGCAAATTCCACAAGAACAGGCTTAGCGAACGGCTTCTTGAGTTGAAAGCTGTAACCCTATGAGATGAATTAACAGAACACTAAGCAGTTTCTCAGAAAGCTTCTTTCCAGTTTTCATCTGAGGATATTTCCTTTTTCACCATAGCCCTCCATGGGCTTCCAAATATCACTTTGCAAATTCCACAAGAACAGTCTTAGCGAAAGGCGTCTGTAGGGGAAAGCTGCAACTCTGTGAGATGATTTCAAAGAACACGAAGGAGTTCCTCAGAAAGCTTCTTTCTCTTTGTTTTGGGAGGATAATTCCTTTAGCGCTACAGGCTTCAAAGGGATCCGAAATATCCGTTCTCAGATTCCACAGAAATAAGGCTAGCAAACAGCTCCACGAAATACAGCTGTAACTCTGTGAGTAGAAGTCTCACTTCACAAAGCAGTTTATCAGAAAGCTTCTTTCCAGTTTTTCTCTGAGGATATTTTCTTTTTCACCATAGCGCTCTATGGGCTTCCAAACACCACTTTGCAAATTCCACAAGAACAGGCCTAGCGAACGGCTTCTTGAGGGGAAAGCTGTAACTAATTGAGATGAATTAACAGAACACGAAGCAGTTTCTCAGAAAGCTTCTTTCCAATTTTCATCAGAGGATATTTCCTTTTTCACCATAGCCCTCCATGGGCTTCCAAATATCACTTTGCAAATTCCACAAGAACAGGCTTAGCGAACGGCTTCTTGAGGGGAAACCTGCAACTCTGTGAGAAGAATTAACAGAACACGAAGCAGTTTCTCAGAAAGATTCTTTCCAGTTTTCATCTGAGGATATTTCCTTTTTCACCCTAGCCCTCCATGGGCATCCAAATATCACTACGCAAATTCCACAAGAACAGTCTTAGCGAAAGGCTTCTGGAGGGGAAAGCTGTAACTCTGTGAGATGAATTCACAGAACACGAAGGAGTTTCTCAGAAAGCTTCTTTCTCTTTGTTATCGGAGCGTATTTCCTTTGACCCTAGAGTCTTCAAAGGGATCCGAAAAATCCGTTCTCAGAGTCCGCAGAAATACGGCAAGCAAACAGATCCAGGAAATACTGCTGTAACTCTGTGAGTGGAAGTCACAAATCGCAAAGCAGTTTCTCTGAAAGCTACTTTCCAGTTTTTCTTTCAGGATAATTTCTTTTTCACCATATCCCTCTATGGGCTTCAAAATATCACTTTGGAAATTCCACAAGAAAAGGCTTTGTGAACGGCTTCTTGAGGGGAAAGCTGTAACTCTGTGAGAGTAATTAACAGAACACTAAGCAGTTTCTCAGAAAGCTTCTTTCCAGAATTCATCTGAGGATATTTCCTTTTCACGATAGCCCTCCATGGGCGTCCAAATATCACTTTGCAAATTCCACAAGAAATTTTTAGCGAAAGGCTTCTTGAGGAGAAAGTGTAACTCTGTGAGATGATTTCACAGAACACAAAGTAGTTTCTCAGAAAGCTTCTTTCTCTTTCTTATTGGAGGATATTTCCTTTGGCCCTATAGTCTTCAAAGGGATCCGAAATATCCGTTCTGAGATTCCACAGAAATAAGGCAAGCAAACAAATACACGAAATAGAGCTGTAACTCTGTGAGTGAAAGCCACACATCACAAAGCCGTTTCTCAGAAAGCTTCTTTACAGTTTTTCTCTGAGGATAATTTCTGTTTCACCATAGCCCTCTATTTGCTTCCAAATATCACTTTGCCAATTCCACAAGAACAGGCTTAGGGAACGGCTTCTTGAGGGGAAAGCTGTAACTCTGTGAGATTAATTTACAGAACACTAAGCAGTTTCTCAGAAAGCTTCTTTCCAGTTTTCGTCTGAGGATATTTCCTTTTTCATCCTAGCCCTCCATGGGCTTCAAAAATATCACTTTGCAAATTCCACAAGAACAGTCTTAGGTAAAGATTTCTGTAAGGGAAAGCTGCAACTCTGTGAGATGATTTCACAGAACACGAAGGAGATTCTCAGAAAGCTTCTTTCTCTTTGTTTTGGGGGACATTTCCTTTAGCCCTACAGTCTTCAAAGGGATCCGAAATATCAGTTCTCAGATTCCACAGAAATAATGCTAGCAAACAGCTCCATGAAATACAGCTGTAACTCTGTGAGTGGAAGTCACACTTCACAAAGCAGTTTCTCATAAACTTCTTTCCAGTTTTTCTCTGAGGATATTCTCTTTTTCACCATAGCCCTCTATGGGCTTCCAAATATCACTTTGCAAATTCCACAAGAGCAGGCCTAGCAAACGGCTTCCTGAGGGGAAAGCTGTAACTCTTTGAGATGAATTAACAGAACACTAAACAGTTTCTCAGAAAGCTTCTTTCCAACTTTCATCAGTGGATATTTCGTTTTTCACTATAGTCCTCCATGGCCTTCGAAATATCACTTTGCAAATTCCACAAGAACAGTCTTAGCGAAAGGCTTCTTGAGAGGAAAGCTGTATCTCTGTGGGATGATTTCACAGAACACAAAGTGGTTTCTCAGAAAGGTTCTTTCTCTCTGTTAGGGAAGGATATTTCCTTGGCCCTATAGTCTTCAAAGTGATCCGAAATATCAGTTCTCAGATTCTACAGAAATTGGGCTAGCAAACAGATCCACGAAATACAGCTGTAACTCTGTGAGTGGAAGTCACACATCACAAAGCAGTTTCTCAGAAAGCTTCTTTCCACTTTTACTCTGAGGATATTTTCTTTTTCACCATAGCCCTCTATGGGCTTCCAAATATCACTTTGCAAATTCCACAAGAACAGGCTTAGCGAACTTCTAATGGAGGGGAAAGCTGTAACTCCGTGAGATGAATTAAGAGGACACTAAGAAGTTTCTCACAATGCTTCTTTCCAGTTTTCATCTGAGGATATTTCCTTTTTCACCATAGCCCTCCATGGGCTTCCAAATATCACTTTGAGCATTCCACAAGAACAGGCTTAGCGAAAGGCTTCTTGAGGGGAAAGCTGTAACTCTGTGAGATGATTTCACCGAACACAAAGGAGATTCTCAGAAAGCTTCTTTCTCTTTGTTATCGGAGGATATTTCCTTTGGCCCTACAGTCTTCAATAGCATCCGAAATATTCGCTCTCAGATTCCACAGAAATAAGGCTGGCAAACATATGCACAAAGTACAGCTGTACCTCTGTGAGTGGAAGTTACACATCAGAAAGCAGTTTCTCAAAGAATTTCTTTCCAGTTTTTCTCTAAGGATATTTTCTTTTTCACCTTAACCCTCTATGGGTTTCCAAATATCGCTTTGCAGATTCCACTACAACAGGCTTAGCGAACGGCTTCTAGAGGGGAAAGCTGTAACTATATGAGATGAATTATCAGAACATTAAGCAGTTCCTCAGAAAGCTTCTTTCCAGTTTTCATGTAAGGATATTTCCTTTTTCGGAATAACACCCCATGGGCTTCCAAATACCACTTTGCAAATTCAACAACAATAGACTTAGCAAAAGGCTTCTTGAGGGGAAAGCTGTAACTCTGTGACATGATTTCACAGAACTCAAAGGAGTTTCTCAGAAAGCTTGTTTCTCTTTGTTAACGGAGGATATTTCCTTTGGCCCTATAGTCTTCAAAGGGATCCAAAATATCCGTTTTCAGATTCCAGAGAAGTACGCCTAGCAAACATATCCACGAAATACAGCTGTAACTGAGGGTGTAAGTCACACATCACAAAGCCGTTTCTCAGAAAGCTTCTTTCCAGTTTTTCTCTGTGGATATTTTCTTTTTCACCATAGCCAAGTATGGGCTTCCAAATATCACTTTGCAAATTCCACAAGAACAGGCTTTGCGAACGGCTTCTTGAGGGAAAGCTGTAACTCGGTGCTATGAATTAACAGAACACTAAGCAGTTTCTCTGAAAGCTTTTTTCCAGTTTTCACCTCAGGATATTTCCTTTTTCACCATACACCTCCATGGGCTAACAAATATCACTTTGCAAATTTGACAAGAACAGTCTTAGCGAGAGGCTTCTTCAGGGGGAAGCTGTAACTCTGTGAAATGATTTCACAGAAGACAAAGGTGGTTCTCACTAAGCTTCTTTCTTTTTGTTATCGGAGGATATTTCCTTTGGCCCTATTGTCTTCAAAGGGATTCGAAATATCTGTTCTCAGATTCCACAGAAATAAGGCTAGCAAACAGCTTCGCGAAATACAGCTGTAACTCTGTGAGTGAAAGTCACACATCACAAAGCAGTTTCTCTGAAAGCTTCTTTCCTGTTTTTCTCTGAGGATATTTTCGTTTTCACCCTAGCCCTCTATGGGCTTCCAAATATCACTAGGCAAATTCTGCAAGAACAGGCTTAGCGAACGGCTTCTTCAGGGGAAAGCTTTAACTCTGTGAGATGAATTATCACAACACTAAGCAGTTTTTCAGAAAGCTTCTTGCCAGTTTTTCTCTGAGGATATTTTCTTTTTCACCATAACCCTCTATGGGCTTCCAAATATCGCTATGCAAATTCCACAAGAACAGGCTTAGCGAACGGCTTCTTGAGGGTAAAGCGGTAGCTCTGTGAGAAGAATTAACAGAACACTAAGTAGTTTCTCAGAAAGCTTCTTTCCAGTTTTCACCTAAGGATATTTCGTTTTTCATCATAACCCTCCATGGGCTTCCAAATATCACTTTGCAAATTCCAGAAGAACAGTATTTGCGACAGGCTTCTTAAGGGGAAAGCTGAAACTCTGTGAGATGATTTCACAGAACACAAAGCAGTTTCTCAAAAAGCTTCTTTCTCTATGTTATGGGAGATTATTTCCTTTGGCCCTATAATCTTCAAATTTATCCGAAATATCCGTTCTCAGATGCCACAGAAATAAGGCTAGCAAACAGCTCCACGAAATACAGCTGTAGCTCTGTGAGTGGAAGTCACACATCACAAAGCAGTTTGTCAGGAGACTTCTTTCCAGTTTTTCTCTGAGAATATTTTCTTTTTCACCGTAGACCTCTATGGGCTTCCAAATATCACTTTGCAAATTCCAAAAGAACAGACTTAGTGAACGACTTCTTGAGGGGAAAGCTGTAACTCTGTGAGATGATTTCACAGAACACAAAGAAGTTTCTGAGAAAGCTTCTTTCTCTTTGTCATCGGCGGATATTTCCTTTAGCCCCATAGTCTTCAAAGGGATCCAAAATATCCGTTCTCAGATTCCACAGAAATAAGGCTTGCAAACATATCCATGAAATACAGCTGTAACTCTGTGAGTGGAAGTCACACATCACAAAGCAGTTTCTCAGAAATCTTTTTCCCAGTTTTTCTCTGAGGATATTTTCTTATTCATCGTAGCCCTCTATGGGCTACCAAATATCACTTTGGAAATTCCACAAGAACAGGCTTAGCGAATGGCTTCCTGAGGGGAAACCTGCAACTCTGTGAGAAGAATTAACAGAACACGAAGCAGTTTCTCAGAAAGATTCTTTCCAGTTTTCATCGGAGGATATTTCCTTTATCACCATAGCCCTCCAGGGGCTTCCAAATATCACTACGCAAATTCCACAAGAACAGTCTTAGCGAAAGGCTTCTTGAGGGGAAAGCTGTAATTCTGTGAGATGATTTCACAGAACACGAGAGAGTTTCTCAGAAAGCTTCTTTCTCTTTGTTATCGGAGCGTATGTCCTTTGGCCCTACAGTCTTCAAAGGGATCCAAAAAATCCGTTCTCAGATTCCAAAGAAATTAGGCTTACAAACAGATCCAGGAAATACAGCTGTAACTCTGTGAGTGGAAGTCACACATCACGAAGCAGTTTCTCACAAAGCTTCCTTTCAGTTTTTCTCTGAGGATATTTTCTTTTTCATCATAGCCCTGTATGAGCTTCCAAATATCACTTTGCAAATTCCACAAGAAATTTTTAGCGAAAGGCTTCTTTAGGAGAAAGTGTAACTCTGTGAGATGATTACACAGAACACAAAGGACTTTCTCAGAAAGCTTCTTTCTCTTTCTTATCTGAGCATATTTCCTTTGGCCCTATAGTCTTCAAAGGGATCCGAAATATCAGTTCTCAGATTCCACAGAAATAAAGCAAGCAAACAAATCCACGAAATAGAGCTGTAATTCTGAGAGTGGAAGTCTCACATCAGAAAGCAGTTTCTCAGAAAGCTTCCTTCCAGTTTTTCTCTGAAGATATTTTCTGTTTCACCATACCCCTCTATGGGCTTCCAAATATCACTTTGCAAATTCCACAAGAACAGGCTTAGCGAACGGCTTCTTGAGGAGAAAGCTGTAACTCTGTGAGATTAATTAACAGAACACTAAGCAGTTTCTCAGAAAGCTTCTTCCCAGTTTTCATCTGAGGATCTTTCCTTTTTCTGCACAGCCATCCATGGGCTTCCAAATATCACTTTGCAAATTCCACAAGAAATTTTAATGAAAGGCTTCTTGAGGAGAAAGTGTAACTCTGTGAGATGATTTCACAGAACACAAAGGAGTTTCTCAGAAAATTTCTTTCTCTTTGTTATCGGAGGACATTTCCTTTGGCCCTATAGTCTTCAAAGGGAACCGAAATATCCGTTCTCAGATTCCACAGAAATAAGGCAAGCAAACAGATCCACGAAATAGAGCTGTAACTCTGTGAGTTTAATTTACTGAACCCTAAGCAGTTTCTCAGAAAGCTTCCTTCCAGTTTTCATCTGAGGATCTTTCCTTTTTCTCCATAACCCTCGATGGGCTTCCAAATATCACTTTGCAAATTCCACTAGAAATTTTTAGTGAAAGGCTTCTTGAGGACAAAGTGTAACTCTGTGAGATGATTTCACAGAACACAAAGGAGTTTCTCAGAAAGCTTCATTCTCTTTGTTATCGGAGGATATTTACTTTGGCCCTATAGTCTTCAAGGGATCTGAAATATCCGTTCTCAGATTCCACAGAAATAAGGCAAGCAAACAGATCCACGAAATAGAGCTGTAACTCTGTGAGTGGAAGTCACACATCACAAAGCATTTTCACCGAGAGCTTCTTTCCAGTTTTTCTCTGAGGATATTTTCTTTTTCACCGTAGCCCTCTAGGGGCTTCCAAATATCACTTAGCAAAATCCACGAGAACAGGCTTAGCGAACGGCTTCTTGAGGGGAAAGCTGTAAGTCTGTGAGATGAATTAACAGAACATTAAGCAGTTTCTCAGAAAGCTTCTTTCCAGTTTTCATCTGAGGCTATTTCCTTTTTCACCATACCCCTCCATGGGCTTCCAAATATCACTTCACAAATTCCACAAGAACAGTCTTAGCGAAAGGCCTATTGAGGGCCAAGCTGTAATTCTGTGAGATGATTTCACAGAAGACAAAGGAGTTTCTCAGAAAACTTCTTTCTCTTTGTTATCGGAGGATATTTCCTTTGGCCTTATAGACTTCAAAGGGAACCGAAATATCAGTTCTCAGATTCCACAGAAATAAGACTAGCAAACGGCACCACGAAATACAGCTGTAACTCTGTGAGTGGAAGTTCCACATCACAAAGTAGTTCTCAGGAAGCTTCTTTCCAGGTTTCTCTGAGGATATTCTCTTTTTCACCATAACCCTCTAAGGGCTTCCAAATATCACTTTGCAAATTCCACAAGAACAGCCTTAGCGAACGGCTTCTTTAGGGTAACGCTGTACTTCTGTGAGATGAATTAACAAAACACTAAGCAGGTTCTCAGGAAGCTTCTTTCCAGTTTTCATCTGAGGATATTTACTTTTTCATCATAGCCCTCTATGGGCTTCCAAATATAACTTTGCAAATTCCACAACAACAGTCTTAGCGAAAAGCTTCTTGAGGGGAAACCTGTAACTCTGTGAGATGATTTCACAGAACACAAAGGGGTTTCTCAGAAAGCTTCTTTCTCTTTGTTATCAGAGGATATTTCCTTTGGCCCTATAGATATCAAAAGGATCCGAAATATCAGTTCTCAGATCCCACAGAAATAACTCCATCAACAGCTCCACGAAATACAGCTGTAACTCTGTGAGTGGAAGTCAAACATCACAAAGCAGTTTCTCAGAAAGCTTATTTCCAGTTTTTCTCTGAGGATAATTTCTTTTTCACCATAGCCCTCTATGGGCTTCCAAATATCACTTTGCAAATTACGCCAGAACAGGCTTAGCGAAGGGCTTCTTGAGAGGAAAGCTATAACTCTGTGAGATGAATTAACAGAACACTAAGCAGTTTCTCAGAAAGCTTCTTCCCAGTTTTCATCTGAGGATATTTCCTTTTTCACCATAGCCCTCCATGGGCTTCCAAATATCACCTTGCAAATTCCACAAGAACAGTCTTAGCTTTCAGTTTCTTTAGGGGAAAGCTGTAACTCTGAGAGATGATTTCACAGAATGCAAAGAAGTTTCTCAGAATGCTTCTTTCTCTTTGTTATCGGAGGATATTTCCTTTGGCCCTATAGTCCTTAAGAGGATCCGAACTATCCGTTTTCAGATTCCACAGAAATAACGCAAGCAAACAGATCCATGAAATACAGCTGTAACTCTGTGAGTGGAAGTCACACATCACAAAGCACTTACTCAGAAAGCTTCTTTCCAGTTTTCATCTGAGGTTTTTTCCTTTTCACCATAGATCTCCATGGGCTTCCAAATATCACTTTGCAAATTCCACAAGAACAGTCGTAGCACAAGGCTTCTTGCAGGGAAAGCTGTAACTCTGTGAGATGATTTCACAGAACACAAAGGAGTTTATCAGAAAAATTCTTTCTCTTTGTTATGGGAGGATATTTCCTTTTACCCTATAGTCTTAAAGGGGATCCGAAATATCCGTTCTCAGATTCCACAGAAATAAGTTTTGCAAACAGCTAGACGAAATACAGCTGTAACTCTGTGAGTGGAAGTCACACATCACAAAGCAGTTTGTGAGAAAGCTTCTTTCCAGTGTTCATCTGAGGATATTTTCTTTTTCACCATAGCCCTCCATGGGCATTCAAATATCACTCTGAAAATTCCACAATAACGGTATTAACGAAAGGCTTCTTGAGGGGAAAGCTGTAACTCTGTGAGATGATTTCACAGAACACAAAGAATTTTCTCAGAAAGCTTCTTTCTCTTTGTTATCGGAGGATATTTCCTTTGGCCGTATAATCTTGAAAGGGATCCGAAATATGCGTTCTGAGATTCCACAGAAATAAGGCTAGAAAACAGATCCACGAAATACAGCTGTAACTCTGTGAGTGGAAGTCACACATCACAAAGCAGTTTCTCAGAAAGCTTGTTTCCAGTTTTTGTCTGAGAATATTTTCTTTTTCACCATAGTCCTCTAGTGGCTTCAAAATATCACTTTGCAAATTCCACAAGAACAGGCTTAGCGAACGGCTTCTTGAGAGGAAAGCTGCAACGCTGTGAGATGAATTAACAGAACACTAAGCAGTTTCCCAGAAAGCTTCTTTCCAGTTTTCATCTGAGGATATTTCCTGTTTCACCATAGCCCTCCATGGAAATCCAAATATCACTTTGCAAATTCCACAAGAACAGTCTTAACGAAAGGCTTCTTGAGGGGAAACCTGTAACTCTGTGAGATAATTTCACAGAACAAAAAGGAGTTTCTCAGAAAGCTTCTTTCTCTTTGTTATGGGAGGATATTTCCTTTGGCCCTATAGTCGTCAAAGGGATCCGAAATATCCGTTTTCAGATTCCACAGAAATAAGTCTAGCCAACAGATCCACGAAACCAGCTGTTACTCTGTGAGTGAAGTCACGCATCACAAACCAGTTTCTCAAAAAGGTACTTTCCAGATTTTCTCTGAGGATATTTTCTTTTTCACCATAGCCCAGTATTGGCTTCCAAATATCACTTTGCAAATTCCACAACAACAGGCTTAGCGAACGGGTTCTTGAGGGGAAAGTTGTAACTCTGTGAGATGAATTATCAGAACACTAAGCAGTTTCACAGAAGGCTTCTTTCCGGTTTTCATCTGAGGATATTTCCTTTTTCACCATAGCCCTCCATGGGCTTCCAAATATCACTTTGTAAATTCCAAAAGATCAGTCTTAGCTTTCGGCTTCTATAGGGGAAAGCTGTAACTCTGAAAGATGATTTCATAGAACACAAAGGGGATTGTCAGAAAGTTTCCTTCTCTTTTTATGGGAGGATATTTCCTTTGGCTCTGTAGTCTTCAAAGGGATCCGAAATATCCGTTCTCAGATTCCAGAAAAAAAAGTCTAGCAAATAGCTAGACGAATTACAGCTGTAAGTCTGTGAGTGGAAGTCACACATAAGAAAGCAGTTTCTCACAAAGCTTGTTTCCAGTTTTTCTCTGAGGATATTTTCTTTTTCACCATAGTCCTCCATGGGCTTCAAAATATCACTTTGCAAATTCCTCAGGAACAGGCTTAGCAAACGACTTCTTGAGGGGAATGCTGTAACTCTGTGAGATGAATTAACAGAACACTAAGAAATTTCTAAGAAAGCTTCTTTCCAGTTTTCATCTGAGGATATTTCCTTTTTCACCGTAGCCCTCTATGGGCATCGAAATATCACTTTGCCAATTCCACCAGAACAGGCTTACCGAAAGGCTTCTTGAGGGGAAAGCTGTAACTCTGTAGATAACTTCACAGAACACAAAGAAGTTTCTCAGAAAGCTTCTTTCTCTTTTTTTTCAGAGGACATATCCTTTGGCCCTATAGACTTCAGAGGGATCTGAAATATCCCTTCTCAGATTCCACTGAAATAGGGCTAGCAAACAGATCTACGAAATACAGATGTACTCTGTGAGTGGAAGTCACTCATCACAAAGCAGTTTCTCAGACAACTTCTTTCCAGTTTTTCTCTGAGGATATTTTCTTTTGCACCACAGCCCTCTATGGGCTTCCAAATATCACTTTGCAAATTCCACAAGAACTGGCTTGGCAAACGGCTTCTGGAGGAAAGCAGTAACTCTGTGAGATGATTTCACAGAACACAAAGGAGTTTCTCAGATAGCCTCTTTCTCTTTATTATCGGAGGATATTTCCTTGTGCCCTATAGTCTTCAAAGGGATCTGAAATATCCGTTCTCAGATTCCACAGAAATAAGGCTAAGAAACAGATCCACGAAATACAGCTTTAACTCTGTGAATGGAAGTCACACATCACAAAGCAGTTTCTCAGAAAGCTTACTTCCAGTTTTTCTCTGAAGATATTTTCTTTTTCACCATTGCCCTCTATGGGCTTCCAAATATCACTTTGCAAATTCCACAAGAACAGGCTTAGCGAAAGGCTTCTTAAGAGGAAAGCTGTAACTCTGTGAGGTGATTTCACAGAACACATAGGAGTTTCTCAGAAAACTTGTTTCTCTTTATTATGGGAGGATATTTTCTTTGGCCCTATAGTCTTCAAAGGGATGTGAAATATCCATTCTCAGATTCCACAGAAGTTAGGCTAGCAAACAGATCCACGAAATATAGCTGTAACTCTGTGAGTGGAAGTCACACATTACAAAGAAGTTTCTCAGAAAGCTTCTTTCCAGTTTTTCTCTGAGGATATTTTCTTTTTCACCATACCCCTATAAGGGCTTCCAAATATCACTTTGATAATTCCACTAGAACAGGAATAGCGAATCGCTACTTGAGGGGAATCTGTAACTCCGTGAGATGAATTAACAGAACACTAAGCAGTTTCTCAGAAAGCTTCTTTCCACTTTTCATCTGAGGATATTTCCTTTTTCACCATAGCCTTCTAAGGACTTCCAAATATCACTTTGCAAATTCCACAAGAACAGTCGTAGTGAAAGGCTTCTTGAGAGGAAAGCTGTAACTCTGTGAGATGACTTCACAGAACACAAAGGAGTTTCTCAGAAAACTTCTTTCTTTTTGTTATGGGAGGATATTTCCTTTGGCCCTATAGTCTTCAAAGGGATCCGAAACATTCATTCTCAGATTCATTACAAATAAGGCTAGCAAACAGATCCACGAAATACGGCTGTAACTCTGTGAGTGGAAGTCACACATCACAAAGCAGTTTCTCAGAAAGCATCTTTCCAGTTTTTCTCTGAGGATATTTTCTTTTTCACCATAGCCCTCTATGTGCTTCCACATGTCACTTTGCAAATTCCACAAGAACAGGCTTAGCGAACGGCTTTTTGAGGGGAAAGCTGTAACACTGTGAGATGAATTCAGAGAACACTAAGCAGTTTCTCAGAATGCTTCTTTCCAGTTTTCATCTAAGGATATTTCCTTTTTCATCGTAGCCGTCCAGGGACTTCCAAATATCACTTTGCAAATTCCAGAAGAACAGTCTTAGGCAACGGCTTCTTGAGGGGAAAGCTGTAACTCTGTGAGATGATTTCACAGACCACAAAGGAGTTTCTCAGAAAGCTTCTTTCTCTTTGTTTTGTTAGGATATTTCCTTTGGCCCCATAGTCTTCAGAGGGATCTGAAATATTCGTTTTCAGATTCCACAGAAATAAGGATAGCAAACAGCTCCACGAAATACAGCTGTAACTCTGTGAGTGGAAGTCACACATCACAAAGCAGTTTATCAGAAAGCTTCTTTCCAGTTTTACTCTGAGGATATTTTCTTTTTCACGATATCCCTCTTTGGGCTTCCAAATATCACTTTGCAAAATCCACAAGAACAGCCTTAGCGAACGGCTTCCTGACGGGAATGCTGTAACTCTGCGAGATGAAATAACAAAACACTAAGCAGTTTCTCAGAAAGCTTCTTTCCAGTTTTCATCTGAGGATATTTCCTTTTTCACCATAGCCCTCCATGGGCTTCCAAATATCACTTTGCAAATTCCCCAAGAACAGTCTTAGCGAAATGCTTCTTGAGGGAAAAGCTGTAACATTGTGAGATGATTTCACAGAACACAAAGGAGTTTCTCAGAAGGCTTCTTTGTCTTTTTTATCAGAGGATATTTCCTTTGGCCCTATAGACTTCAAGAGGATGCGAAATATCAGTTCCCAGATTCCACAGAAATTAGCCTAGCAAACAGATCCACGAAATATAGCTGTAACTCTGTGATTGAAAGTCACACATCACAAAGCAGTTTTCAGAAAAGTTTATTTCCAGTTTTTTTTTTGAGGATATTTTGTTTTTCACCATAGCTCTCTATGGGCTTCCAAATATCACTTTGCAAATTACACAAGAACAGGCTTAGCGAATGGCTTCTTGAGGGGAAAGTTGTAACTCTGTGAGATGCATTATCAGAACACTAAGCAGTTTCGCAGAAGTCTTCTTTCCAGTTTTCATCTGAGGATATTTCCATTTTGAACATAGGCCTCCACGGGCTTCCAAATATCACTTTGCAAATACCACAAGAAGAGTCTTAGCTAACGGCTTCTTGAGGGGAAAGCTGTAACTCTGTGAGATAATTTCACAGAACACAAATTAAGTTCTCAGAAAGTTTCTTTCTCTTTTTTATGGGCGGATATTTCCTTTGGCCCTATAGTCTTCCAAGGGATCCGAATTATCTGTTCCCAGCTTCCACAGAAATAAGGCTAGCAAACAGATCCACGAAATACAGCTGTATCTATGTGAGTGGAAATCACACATCACAAAGCTGTTTCTCAGAAAGCTTCTTTCCAGTTTTTCTCTGAGGATATTTTCTTTTTCACCATAGCTTTGTAGGGGCTTCCAAATATCACTTAGCAAATTTCAAAAGAACAGGCTTAGCGAACGGCTTCTTGAAGGAAAAGCTGCAAGTCTGTGAGATCAATGAACAGAACACTAAGCAGTTTCTCAGAAAGCTTCTTTCCATTTTTCATCTGAGGATATTTCTTTTTTCACCACAGCCCTCCATGGGCTTCCAAATATCAATTTGCCAATTCCATAAGAACAGGCTTAGTGAAAAGCTTCTTGAAGGGAGAGTTGTATCTCTGTGAGATGATTTCACAGAACACAAAGGAGTTCCTCAGAAAGCTGCTTTCTCTTTGTTATGGGAGGATATTTCTTCTGGCCCTGTAGTCTTCAAAGGGATCCGAAATATCTGTTCACAGATTCCACAGAAATAAGGCTAGAAAACAGCTCCATGAAATACAGCTGTAACTCTGTGAGTGGAAGTCAGACATCACGAAGTAGTTTCTCAGAAAGCTTCTTTCCAGTTTTTCTCTGAGGATATTTTCTTTTTCAACATAGCCCTCTATGGGCTTCCAAATGTCACTTTGCAAATTCCACAAGAACAGGCTTAGCGAACGGCTTCATGAGGGGAAAGGTGTAACTCTGTGAGATGAATTAACAGAACAATAAGCAGTTTCTCAGAAAGCTTCTTTCCAGATTTCATCTGAGGATATTTCCTTTTTCACCGTAGACCTCTATGGGCATCGAAACATCACTTTGCCAATTCCACAAGAAGAGGTTTAGCTAAAGGCTTCTTGAGGGGAAAGCTGTAACTCTGTGAGATGATTTCACAGAACACAAAGAAGTTTCTCAGAAAGCTTCTTTCTCTTTGTTATCGGAGGACATTTCCTTTGGCCCTATTGTCTTCAAAGGGATCCGAAATATCGGTTCTCAGATTCCACAGAAATAAGGCTAGCAAATAGATCCGCGAAATGCAGATGTAACTCTGTGAATGGAAGTCACACATCACAAAGCAGTTTCTCAGAAAGCTTCTTTCCAGTTTTTCTCTGAGAATATTTTCTTTTCCACCGTAGCCCTCTATGGGCTTCCAAATATCACTTTGCCAATTCCACAAGAACAGGCTTAGCGAACGGCTTCTTGAGGGGAATGCTGTAACTCTGTGAGATGAATTAACAGAACACTAAGCAGTTTCTCAGAAAGCTTCTTTGCAGATTTCATCTGAGGATATTTCCTTTTTCACTGTAGCCCTCTATGGGCATCGAAATATCACTTTGCCAGTTCCACAAGAACAGGCTTACCGAAAGGCTTCTTGAGGGGAAAGCTGTAACTCTATAGATGATTTCACAGAACACAAAGAAGTTTCTCAGAAAGCTTCTTTCTCTTTGTTTTCAGAGGACATATCCTTTGGCCCTATAGTCTTCAAAGGGATCTGAAATATCCCTTCTCAGATTCCACTGAAATAAGGCCAGCAAACAGATCCACGAAATACAGATGTACTCTATGAGTGGAAGTCACTCATCACAAAGCAGTTTCTCAGAAAACTTCTTTCCAGTTTTTCTCTGAGGATATTTTCTTTTGCACCACCGCCCTCTATGGGCTTCCAAATATCACTTTGCAAATTCCACAAGAACTGGCTTGGAAAACGGCTTCTGGAGGGGAAGCAGTAACTCTGTGAGATGATTTCAGAGAACACAAAGGAGTTTCTCAGAAAGCCTCTTTCTCTTTATTATCAGAGGATATTTCCTTGTGCCCTATAGTCTTCAAAGGGATCTGAAATATCCGTTCTCAGATTCCACAGAAATAAGGCTAAGAAACAGATCCACGAAATACAGCTTTAACTCTGTGAATGGAAGTCACACATCACAAAGCAGTTTCTCAGAAAGCTTACTTCCAGTTTTTCTCTGAGGATATTTTCTTTTTCAACATAGCCCTCTATGGGCTTCCAAATATCACTTTGCAAATTTCACAAGAACAGTCTTAGCGAAAGGCTTCTTAGGAGGAAAGCTGTATCTCTGTGAGGTGATTTCACAGAACACAATGCAGTTTTTCAGAAAACTTGTTTCTCTTTATTATGAGAGGATATTTCCTTTGGCCCTATAGTCTTCAAAGGGATGTGAAATATCCATTCTCAGAATCCACAGAAGTTAGGCTAGCAAACAGATCCACGAAATATAGCTGTAACTCTGTGTGTGGAAGTCACATATTACAAAGAAGTTTCTCAGAAAGCTTCTTTACAGTTTTTCTCTGAGGATATTTTCTTTTTCACCATACCCCTATAAGGGCTTCCAAATATCACTTTTATAATTCCACTACAACGGGAATAGCAAACGGCTACTAGAGGGGAAAGCTGTAACTCTGTGAGATAAATTAACAGAACACTAGGCAGTTTCTCAGAAAGCTTCTTTCCAGTATTTCACAGAGGATATTTCCTTTTTCACCATAGCACTCTATGGGCTTCCAAATATCACTTTGCAAATTCCACAAGAACAGGCTTAGCGAACGGCTTCTTGAGGGGAAAGCTGTAACTCTGTGAGATGAATTAACAGAACACTAAGCAGTTTCTCAGAAAGCTTCTTTCCAGATTTAATCTGAGGATATTTCCTTTTTCACTTTAGCCCTCTATGGGCATCGAAATATCACTTTGCCAATTCCACAAGAACAGGCTTAGCGAAAGGCTTCTTGATGGGAAAGCTGTAACTCTGTGAGATGATTTCACAGAACACAAAGAAGTTTCTCAGAAAGCTTCTTTCTCTTTGTTATCGGAGGACATTTCCTTTGGCCCTATAGTCTTCAAAGGGATCCAAAATATCAGTTCTCAGATTCCCCAGCAATAAGGCCAGCAAACAGATCCACGAAATACAGATGTAATTCTGTGAGTGGAAGTCGCACATCACAAAGCAGTTTCTCAGAAAGCTTCTTTCCACTTTTTCTCTGAGGATATTTTCTTTTTTACCATAGCCCTCTATGGCTTTCCAAATGTCTCTTTGCAAATTCCACAGGAACAGGATTAGCGAACGACTTCTTGAGGGGAAAACAGTAACTCTGTGAGATGAATTCAAAGAACACTACACAGTTTCTCAAAAAGCTTCTTTCCAGTTTTCATCTAAGAATATTTCCTTTTTCATCATAGCCCTCCAGGGGCTTCCTAATATCACTTTGCAAATTCCACAAGAACTGTCTTAGCCAATGACTTCTTGACGGGAAAGCTGTAACTCTGTGAGATGATTTCACAGAACACAAAGGAGTTTCTCGGAAAGCTTCTTTCTCTTTGATATGGGTGGATATTTCTTTTGGCCTTATAGTCTTCAAAAGGATCTGAAATATCTATTCACAGATTCCACAGAAATAAGGCTACCAAACAGCTACACGAAATTCAGCTGTAACTCTGTGAGTGGAAGTCACACATCACAAAGCAGTTTCTCAGAAAGCTTCTTTCGCGGGCGGATCAAGATGGCTGAATAGGAACAGCTCCAGTCTCCAACTCCCGGCTTGAGCGACACAGAATACCGGTGATTTCAGCATTTTCCACTGAGGGAAACAGGGACTGGCGTGGACCTCAAGCTATCTCCAACAGACCTACAGCTGAGGGTCCTGACTGTTAGAAGGAAAAGTATCAAACAGGAAGGACACCTACACCAAAACCCCATCAGTACGTCACCATCATCAAAGACCAGAGGCAGATAAAACCACAAAGATGGGGAAAAAGCAGGGCAGAAAAGCTGGAAATTCAAAAAATAAGAGCGCATCTCCCCGACAAAGGAGCGCAGCTCATCGCCAGAGGCGGATCAAAGCTGGACGGAGAATGACTTTGACGAGATGAGAGAAGAAGGCTTCAGTCCATCAAACTTCTCAGAGCTAAAGGAGGAATTACGTACCCAGCACAAAGAAACTAAAAATCTTAAAAAAAAAAGTGGAAGAATTGATGGCTAGAGTAATTAATGCAGAGAAGGTCATAAACGAAATGAAAGAGATGAAAACCATGACACAAGAAATACGTGACAAATGCACAAGCTTCAGTAACCGACTCGATCAACTGGAAAAAAGAGTATCAGCGATTGAGGATCAAATGAATGAAATGAAGCGAGAAGAGAAACCAAAAGAAAAAAGACGAAAAAGAAATGAACAAAGCCTGCAAGAAGTATGGGATTATGTAAAAAGACCAAATCTACGTCTGATTGGGGTGCCTGAAAGTAAGGGGGAAGATGGAACCAAGTTGGAAAACACTCTTCAGGATATCATCCAGGAGAACTTCCCCAACCTAGTAGGGCAGGCCAACATTCAAATCCAGGAAATACAGAGAACGCCACAAAGATACTCCTCCAAGACACATAATTGCCAGATTCACCAAAGTTGAAATGAAGGAAAAAATCTTAAGGGCAGCCAGAGAGAAAGGTCGGGTTACCCACAAAGGGAAGCCCATCAGACTAACAGCAGATCTCTCGGCAGAAACTCTACAAGCCAGAAGAGAGTGGGGGATAATATTCAACATTCTTAAAGAAAAGAATTTTCAACCAGGAATTTCATATCCAGCCAAACTAAGTTTCATAAGTGAAGGAGAAATAAAATCCATTTCAGATAAGCAAATGCTTAGAGATTTTGTCACCACTAGGCCTGCCTTACAAGAGACCCTGAAGGAAGCACTAAAGATGGAAAGGAACAACCAGTACCAGCCATTGCAAAAACATTCCAAAATGTAAAGACCATCGAGGCTAGGAAGAAACTGCATCAACTAACGAGCAAAATAACCAGTTAATATCATAATGGCAGGATCAAGTTCACACATAACAATATTAACCTTAAATGTAAATGGACTAAATGCTCCAATTAAAAGACATAGACTGTCAAACTGGATAAAGAGTCAAGACTCATTAGTCTGCTGTATTCAGGAGACTCATCTCACACGCAGAGACATACATAGGCTCAAAATAAAGGGATGGAGGAAGATTTACCAAGCAAATGGAGAACAAAAAAAAGCAGGGGTTGCAATCCTAGTCTCTGATAAAACAGACTTTAAACCATCAAAGATCAAAAGAGACAAAGAAGGCCATTACATAATGGTAAAGGGATCAATTCAACAGGAAGAGCTAACTATCCTAAATATATATGCACCCAATACAGAAGCATCCAGATTCATAAAGCAAGTCCTTAGAGACTTACAAAGAGACTTAGACTCCCAAACAATAATAATGGGAGACTTCAACACTCCACTGTCAACATTAGACAGATCAAGGAGACAGAAAGTTAAGAAGGATATCCAGGAATTGAACTCATCTCTGCAGCAAGCAGACCTAATAGACATCTATAGAACTCTCCACCCCAAATCAACAGAATATACATTCTTCTCAGCACCACATCGTACTTACTCCAAAATTGACCACGTAATTGGAAGTAAAGCACTCCTCAGCAAATGTACAAGAACAGAAATTATAACAAACTGTCTCTCAGACCACAGTGCAATCAAACTAGAACTCAGGACTAAGAAACTCAATCAAAACCACTCAACTACATGGAAACTGAACAACCTGCTCCTGAATGACTACTGGGTACATAACAAAATGAAGGCAGAAATAAAGATGTTCTTTGAAACCAATGAGAACAAAGATACAACATACCAGAATCTCTGGGACACATTTAAAGCAGTGTGTAGAGGGAAATTCATAGCACTAAATGCAAACAAGAGAAAGCAGGAAAGATCTAAAGTTGACACTCTAACATCGCAATTAAAAGAACTAGAGAAGCAAGAGCAAACACATTCGAAAGCTAGCAGAAGGCAAGAAATAACGAAGATCAGAGCAGAACTGAAGGAGATAGAGACACAAAAAACCCTCCAAAAAATCAACGAATACAGGAGTTGGTTTTTTGAAAAGATCAACAAAATTGACAGACCACTAGCAAGACTAATAAAGAAAAAAAGAGAGAAGAATCAAATCGATGCAATTAAAAATGATAAAGGGGATATCACCACCGACCCCACAGAAATACAAACTACCATCAGAGAATACTATAAACACCTCTACGCAAATAAACTTTAAAATCTAGAAGAAATGGATAATTTCATGGAAACTTACACTCTTCCAAGACTAAACCAGGAAGAAGTTGAATCTCTGAATAGACCAATAGCAGGCTCTGAAATTGAGGCAATAATTAATAGCCTACCAACCAAAAAAAGTCCAGGACCAGAAGGATTCACAGCTGAATGCTAACAGAGGTACAAGGAGGAGTTGGTACCATTTCTTCTGAAACTATTCCAATCAATAGAAAAAGAGGGAATCCTCCCTAACTCATTTTATGAGGCCAACATCATCCTGATACCAAAGCCTGGCAGAGACACAACAAAAAAAGAGAATTTTAGACCAATATCCCTGATGAACATCGATGCAAAAATCCTCAATAAAATACTGGCAAACCGGATTCAGCAACACATCAAAAAGCTTATCCACCATGATCAAGTGGGCTTCATCCCTGGGATGCAAGGCTGGTTCAACATTCGCAAATCAATAAACATAATCCAGCATATAAACAGAACCAAAGACAAGAACCACATGATTATCTCAATAGATGCAGAAAAGGCTTTTGATAAAATTCAACAGCCCTTCATGCTAAAAATGCTCAATAAATTCGGTATTGATGGAACGTACCTCAAAATAATAAGAGCTATTTATGACAAACCCACAGCCAATATCATACTGAATGGGCAAAAACTGGAAAAATTCCCTTTGAAAACTGGCACAAGACAGTGATGCCCTCTCTCACCACTCCTATTCAACATAGTGTTGGAAGTTCTGGCTAGGGCAATTAGGCAAGAGAAAGAAATCAAGGGTATTCAGTTAGGAAAAGAAGAAGTCAAATTGTCCCTCTTTGCAGATGACATCATTGTATATTTAGAAAACCCCATTGTCTCAGCCCAAAATCTCCTTAAGCTGATAAGAAACTTAAGCAAAGTCTCAGGATACAAAATTAATGTGCAAAAATCACAAGCATTCTTATACACCAGTAACAGAGAAGCAGAGAGCAAAATCATGAATGAACTTCCATTCACAATTGCTTCAAAGAGAATAAAATACCTAGGAATCCAACTTACAAGGGATGTAAAGGACCTCTTCAAAGAGAACTACAAACCACTGCTCAGTGAAATCAAAGAGGACACAAACAAATGGAAGAACATACTGTGCTCATGGATAGGAAGAATCAATATCGTGAAAATGGCCATACTGCCCAAGGTAATTTATAGATTCAATGCCATCCCCATCAAGCTACCAATGAGTTTCTTCACAGAATTGGAAAAAACTGCTTTAAAGTTCATATGGAACCAAAAAACAGCCCGCATCTCCAAGACAATCCTAAGTCAAAAGAACAAAGCTGGAGGCATCACGCTACCTGATTTCAAACTCTACTACAAGGCTACAGTAACCAAAACAGCATGGTACTGGTACCACAACAGAGATATAGACCATTGGAACAGAACAGAGTCCTCAGAAATAATACCACACATCTACAGCCATCTGATCTTTGACAAACCTGAGAGAAACAAGAAATGGGGAAAGGATTCCCTATTTAATAAATGGTGCTGGGAAAATTGGCTAGCCATAAGTAGAAAGCTGAAACTGGATCCTTTCCTTACTCCTTATACGAAAATTAATTCAAGATGGATTAGAGACTTAAATGTTAGACCTAATACCATAAAAATCCTAGAGGAAAACATAGGTAGTACCATACAGGACATAGGCATGGGCAAAGACTTCAGGTTTAAAACACAAAAAGCAACGGCACCAAAAGCCAAAATTGACAAATGGGATCTAATTAAACTAAAGAGCTTCTGCACAGCAAAAGAAACTCCCATCAGAGTGAAGAGGCAACCTATAGAATGGGAGAAAATTTTTGCAATCTACTCATCTGACAAAGGGCTAATATCCAGAATCTACAAAGAACTCAAACAAATTTACAAGAAAAAAACAAACAACCCCATCAAAAAGTGGGCAAAGGATATGAACAGACACTTCTCAAAAGAAGACATTCATACAGCCAACAGACACATGAAAAAATGCTCATCATCACTGGCCATCAGAGAAATGCAAATCAAAACCACAATGAGATACCATCTCACACCAGTTAGAATGGCGATCATTCAAAAGTCAGGAAACAACAGGTGCTGGAGAGGATGTGGAGATATAGGAACACTTTTACACTGTTGGTGGGATTGTAAACTAGTTCAATCTTTATGGAAAACAGTATGGCGATTCCTCAAGGATCTAGAACTAGACGTACCATATGACCCAGCCATCCCATTACTGGGTATATACCCAAAGGATTATAAATTATGCTGCTATAAAGACACATGCACACGTATGTTTATTGCGGCACTATTCACAATAGAAAAGACTTGGAATCAACCCAAAAGTCCATCAGTGACACATTGGATTAAGAAAATGTGGCACATATACACCATGGAATACTATGCAGCCATAAAAAAGGATGAGTTTGTGTCCTTTGTAGGGACATGGATGCAGCTGGAAACCATCATTGTTAGCAAACTATCACAAGAACAGAAAACCAAACACCGCATGTTCTCACTCACAGGTGGGAACTGAACAATGAGATCACTTTTACTCGGGAAAGGGAACATCACACACCGGGGCGTATCATGGGGAGGGGGAGGGCACACGGATTGCATTGGGAGTTATACCTGATGTAAATGACGAGTTGATGGGTGCTGAGGAGTTGATGGGAGCAGCACAGCAACATGGCACAAGTATACATATGTAACAAACCTCCATGTTACGCAAATGTACCCTAGAACTTAAAGTATAATAATAATAATAAATAAATTAATAAAAAATAATAAAAAAATAAAATAAAATAAAATAAAATAAAATAAAATAAAAATAAAAATAGCCACCCTAGCAGGAATAAAAAAAAAAAAAAAAGAAAGCTTCTTTCCAGTTTTTCTCTGAGGATATTTTCCTTTTCACCGTAGCCCTCTATGGGCTTCCAAATATCACTTTGCAATTTCCACAAGAACAGGCTTAGCGAACGGCTTCTTGAGGCGAAAGCTGTAAGTCTGTGAGATGAATTAACAGAACACTAAGCAGTTTCTCAGAAAGCTTCTTTCCAGATTTCATCTGAGGCTATTTCTTTTTTGAACATAGCACTCCATGGGATTCCAAATATCACTTTGAAAATTCCACAAGAACAGTCTTAGCGAAAGGCTTCTTGAGGGCCAAGCTGTAACTCTGTGAGATGATTTCACAGAAGACAAAGGAGTTTCTCAGAAAACTTCTTTCTCTTTGTTATCGGAGGATATTTCCTTTGGCCTTATAGACTTCAAAGGGAACCGAAATATCAGTTCTCAGATTCCACAGAAATAAGACTAGCAAACAGCACGACGAAATACACCTGTAACTCTGTGAGTGGAAGTCCCACATCACAAAGAAGTTTCTCAGGAACCTTCTATCCAGGTTTCTCTGAGGATATTTTCTTTTTCACCATAACCCTCTATGGGCTTCCAAATATGACTTTGCAAATTCCACAAGAACAGCCTTAGCGAACGGCTTCTTTAGATTAACGCTGTAATTCTGTGAGATGAATTAACAAAACACTAAGCAGGTTCTCAGAAAGCTTCTTTCCAGTTTTCATCTGAGGATATTTCCTTTTTCACCATAGCCCTCTATGGGCTTCCAAATATAACTTTGCAAATTCCACAACAACAGTCTTAGCGAAAGGCTTCTTGAGGGGAAACCTGTAACTCTGTGAGATGATTTCACAGAACACAAAGGGGTTTCTCAGAAAGCTTCTTTCTCTTTGTTATCAGAGGATATTTCCTTTGGCCCTATAGATTTCAAAAGGATCCGAAATATCAGTTCTCAGATCCCACAGAAATAACTCCATCAACAGCTCCACGAAATACAGCTGTAACTCTGTGAGTGGAAGTCACACATCACAAAGCAGTTTCTCAGAAAGTTATTTCCAGTTTTTCTCTGAGGATAATTTGTTTTTCACCATAGCCCTCTATGGGCTTCCAAACATCACTTTGCAAATTACGCCAGAACAGGCTTAGCGAACGGCTTCTTGAGAGGAAAGCTATAACTCTGTGAGATGAATTAACAGAACACTAAGCAGTTTCTCAGAAAGCTTCTTCCAAGTTTTCATCTGAGGATACTTCCTTTTTCACCATAGCCCTCCATGGGCTTCCAAATATCACCTTGCAAATACCACAAGAACAGTCTTAGCTTTCAGTTTCTTTAGGGGAAAGCTGTAACTCTGAGAGATGATTTCACAGAACGCAAAGAAGTTTCTCAGAATGCTTCTTTCTCTTTGTTATCGGAGGATATTTCCTTTGAGCCTATAGTCTTGAAGGGGATCCGAAATATCCGTTCTCAGATTCCACAGAAATAAGTCTTGCAAACAGCTAGACGAAATACAGGTGTAACTCTGTGAGTGGAAGTCACACATCACAAAGCAGTTTGTGAGAAAGCTTCTTTCCACTGTTCATCTGAGGATATTTTCTTTTTCACCATACCCCTCCATGGGCTTACAAATATCACTCTGCAAATTCCACAAGAACAGTATTAACGAAAGGCTTCTTGAGGGGAAAGCTGTAACTCTGTGAGATGATTTCACAGAACACAAAGAAGTTTCTCAGAAAGCTTCTTTCTCTTCGTTATCGGAGGATATTTCCTTTGGCCGTAGAGTCTTGAAAGGGATCCGAAATATGCGTTCTCAGATTCCACAGCAATAAGGCTAGCAAACAGTTCCACGAAATACAGCTGTAACTCTGTGAGTGGAAGTCATACATCCCAAAGCAGTTTCTCAGAAAGCTTGTTCCCAGGTTTTCTCTGAGGAAATTTTCTTTTTCACCATAGTCTTCTATGGGCTTCCAAATTTCACTTTGCAAATTCCACAAGAAAAGGCTCAGCGAACGGCTTCTTGAGGGGAAAGGTGTAACGCTGTGAGATGAATTAACAGAACACTAAGCAGTTTCTCAGAAAGCTTCTTTCCAGATTTCATCTGAGGATATTTCCTGTTTCACCATAGCCCTCTAACGGCTTCCAAATATCACTTTGCAAATTCCGCAAGAACAGTCTTAACGAAAGGCCTCTTGAGGGGAAACCTGTAACTCTGTGAGATAATTTCACAGAAGAAAAAGGAGTTTCTCAGAAAGCTTCTTTCTCTTATTTCTTTCCACAGAAATAAGTCTAGCCAACCGATCCACGAAACACAGCTGTAACTCTGTGAGTGAAGTCACGCATCACAAACCAGTTTCTCAAAAAGGTACTTTCCAGATTTTCTCTGAGGATATTTTCTTTTTCACCATAGCCCAGTATGGGCTGCCAAATATCACCTTGCAAATTCCACAAGAAAAGGCTTAGCGAACGGCTTCTTGAGGAGAAAGCTGTAACTCTGTGAGATGAATTATCAGAACACTAAGCAGTTTCACAGAAGGCTTCTTTCCAGTTTTCATCTGAGGATATTTCCTTTTTCACCATAGCCCTCCATGGGCTTCCAAATATCACTTTGCAAATTCCACAAAAACAGGCTTAGCGAAAGGCTTCTTGAGGGGAAAGCTGTAACTCTGTGAGATGAATTAACAGAACACTAAGAAATTTCTAAGAAAGCTTCTTTACAGTATTTATCTGAGGATATTTCCTTTTTCACAACAGCTTTCCATGGGCTTCTAAATATCACTTTGCAAATTCAACAAGAACAGTTTTAGAGGTAGGGAAAATCTGTAACACTGTGAGATGATTTCACAGAACAAAAAGGAGTTTCTCAGAAAGCTTCTTTCTCTTTGTTATTGGAGGATATTTCCTTTGGCCTTATAGTCTTCAAAGGGATCCGAACTATCAGTTCTCAGATTGCACAGAAATAAGTCTAGCAAACAGATCAATGAAACACAGCTGTAACTGTGTGAGTGGAAGTCACACATCACAAAGCAGTTTCTCAGAAATCTTCTTTCCAGTTTTTCTCTGAGGATATTTTCTTTTTCACCATAGCTCCCTACGGGCTTCCAAATATCACTTTGCAAATTCCACAATAAAAGCCTTAGCGAATGGCTTCTTTAGGGGTACGCTGTAACTCTGTGAGATGAATTAACAGAACACTAAGCAGTTTCTCAGAAAGCTTCTTTCCAGTTTTCATCTGAGGATATTTGCTTTTTCACAATACACCTCCACGGGCTTCGAAATATCACTTTGCAAATTCCACAAGAACAGTCTTAGCGAACGGCTTCTTTAAGGGAAAGCTGTAACTCTGAGAGATGATTTCACACAACACGAAGGAGTTTCTCAGAAAGCTTCTTTCTCTTTGTTAACGGAGGATATTTCCTTTGGCCTTATAGTCTTCAAAGGGATCCGAAATATCAGTTCTCAGATTCCATGGCAATAAGTCTAGCAAACAGATCCACGAAACACAGCTGTAACTCTGTGAGTGGAAGACACATCACAAAGCAGTTTCTCAGAAAGCTTCTTTCCAGTATTTCACAGAGGATATTTTCTTTCTCACCGTAGTCCTGTATGGGCTTCCAAATATCACCTTGCAAATTCCACAAGAACAGGCTTAGTGAACGGCTTCTTGTGGGGAAAGCTGTAACTCTGTGAGATGAATTATCAGAACACTAATCAGTTTCACAAAAGACTTCTTTCCAGTTTTCATGTGAGGATATTTCCTTTTTCACCATAGCCCTCCATGTGCTTGCAAATATCACTTTGCAAATTCCACAAGAACAGTCTTCGCTTTCGTCTTTTTGAGGGGAAAACTGTAACTCTGAGAGATGATTTCACAGAACATAAAGGAGTTTCTCAGAAAGTTTCTTTCTCTTTGTTATGGGAGGATATTTTCTTTGGCCCTGTAGTCTTTCACGGGAACTGAAATATCCATTCTCAGATTCCACAGAAATAAGGCAAGCAAACAGCTCCACGAAATACAGCTGTAACTCTGTGAGTGGAAGTCACACATCACGAATCAGTTTCTCAGAAAGCTTCTTTCCAGTTTTTCTCTGAGGATACTTTCTTTTTCAACAGAGTCCTCTATGGGCTTCCAAACACCACTTTGCCAATTACACAAGAACAGGCTTAGCGAACGGCTTCTTGAGGGGAAAGCTGCAACTCTGTGAGATGAATTAACAGAACACTGACCAATTTCTCAGAAAGCTTCTTTCTAGATTTCATCTTAGGATATTTCCTTTTTCACCGTAGCCCTCTATGGGCATCGAAGTATCACTTTGCCAATTCCACAAGAACAGGCTTAGCGAAAGGCTTCTTGGCTGAAAGCTGTAACTCTGTGAGATGATGTCACAGAACACGAAGAAGTTTCTCAAAAAGCTTCTTTCTCTTTGTTAACGGAGGACATTTCCATTGGCCCTATAGTCTTCAAAGGGATTCGAAATATCAATTCTCAGATTCCACAGAAATAAGGCTAGCAAAGAGATCCACGAAATACAGATGTAACTCTGTGAGTGGAAGTCACACATCACAAAGCAGTTTCTCAGAAAGCTTCTTTCCAGATTTTCTCTGAGGATATTTTCTTTTTCACCATAGCCATCTATGGGCTTCCAATATCACTTTGCCAATTCCACAAGAACAGGCTTAGCGAAAGGCTTCTTGAGGGGAAAGCTGTAACTCTGTGAGATGAATTAACAGAACACTAAGCAGTTTCTCAGAAAGTTCTTTCCAGTTTTTCTCTGAGGATATTTCCTTTTTCACCAGAGCCCTCCATGGGCTTCCAAATATCAATCTGCAAATTCCACAAGAACAGTCTTAGCGAAAGGGTTCCCAAGGGGAAACCTGTAACTCTGTGAGATGATTTCACAGAACACAAAGGAGTTTCTCAGAAAGCTTCTTTCTCTTTGTTAACGGAGGATATTTCCTTTGGCCCTATAGTCTTCAAAGGGATCCGAAATATCAGTTCTCAGATTCCACGGAAATAAGTCTAGCAAACAGATCCACGAAACACAGCTGTAACTCTGTGAGTGGAAGACACATCACAAAGCAGTTTCTCAGAAAGCTTCTTTCCTGTATTCCTAGAGGATATTTTCTTTCTCACCGTAGCCCTCTATGGGCTTCCAAATATCTCTTTGCAAATTCCACAAGAACAGGCTTAGAGAACGGCTTCTTGTGGGGAAAGCTGAAACTCTGTGAGATGAATTATCAGAACACTAAGCAGTTTCACAGAGGACTTCTTTCCAGTTTTCATGTGAGGATATTTCCTTTTTCACCACAGCCCTCCATGGTCTTCCAACTATCACTTTGCAATTTCCAAAAGAACAGTCTCCGCTTTCCTCTTCTTGAGGGGAAAACTGTAACTCTGTGAGATGATTTCTCAGAACACAAAGAAGTTTCTCAGAAAGCTTCTTTCTCTTTGTTATGGGAGGACATTTCCTTTGGCCCTATAGTCTTCAAAGGAATCCGAAATATCCGTTCTCAGATTCCACAGAAATAAGGCTAACAAACAGATCCACGAGCTACAGATGTAACTCTGTGAGTGGAAGTCACACATGACAAAGCAGTTTCTCAGAAAGCTTCTTTACAGTTTTTCACTGAGGATATTTTCTTTTTCACCATAGTCCTCTATGGGATTCCAAATATCACTTTACCAGTTCCACAGGAACAGGCTTAGCGAACGGCTTCTTGAGGGGAAAGCTGTAACTCTGTGAGATGAATTAACAGAACACTAAGCAGTTTCTCAGAAAGCTTCTTTCCAGACTTCATCTGAGGATATTCCGTTTTTCACCGTAGTCCTCTATGGCCATCGAAATGTCACTTTGACAATTCCACAAGAACAGACTTATGAAAGACTTCTTGAGGGGAAAGCTGTAAGTCTGGGAGATGATTTCACAAAACATAGAGAAGTTTCTCAGAGAGCTTGATTCTCTTTGTTATCGGAGGATATTTCTTTTGGCCCAGTAGTCTTCAAGGGGATCCGAAATATCAGTTCTCAGATTCCACAGAAATAAGGCTAGCAACAGATCCACGAAATACAGATGTACCTCTGTGAGTGGAAGTCACACATCATAAAGCAGTTTCTCAGAACGTTTCTTTCCAGTTTTTCTTTTTGGATATTTTCTTTATCATCATAGCCGCCTATGGGATTCCAAATATCATTTTGCCAATTCCACAAGAACAGGCTTAGCGAACAGCTTCTTGAAGGGAAAGCTGTAACTCTGTGCAATGAATTAACAGAACACTAAGCAGTTTCTCAGAAAGCTTCTTTCCAGATTTCTTTTGAGGATATTCCCTTTTTCACCGTAGTCCTCTATGGCCATCGAAATGTCACTTTGCCAATTCCACAAGAACAGGCTTAGCGAAAGACTTCTTGAGGGGAAAGCTGTAACTCTGTGAGATGATTTCACAGAACACAAAGAAGTTTCTCAGAAAGCTTCTTTCTCTTTGTTTTCGGAGGACATTTTCTTTGGCCGTATAGTCCTCACAGGTATCCGAAATATGAGTTCTCAGATTCCACAGAAATAAGGCTAGCAAAGAGATCCACGAAATACAGATGTAACTCTGTGAGTTTAAGTCACACATCACAAAGCAGTTTCCCAGAAAGCTTCTTTCCACTTTTTCTCTGAGGATATTTCCTTTTTCACCGTAGCCCTCTATAGGCATCGAAATATCGCTTTGCCAATTCTACAAGAACAGGCTTAGCGAAAGGCTTCTTGAGAGGAAAGCTGTAACTCTATGAGTTGATTTCACAGAACACAAAGAAGTTTCTCAGAAAGCTTCTTTCTCTTTGTTATCGGAGGATATTTCCTTTGGCCCTATAATCTTCAAAGGGATCCGAAATATCAGTTCGCAGATTCCAAAGAAATAAGGCTAGCAAACAAACCCAGGAAATACAGATGTAACTCTGTGAGTGGAAGTCACACATCACAAAGCAGTTTCTCAGAAAGCTTCTTTCCGGTTTTTCTCTGAGGATATTTTCTTTTTCACTGTAGCCCTCGAAGGGCTTCCAAATATCACTTTGCCAGTTCCACATGAACAGGCTTAGCGAACGGCTTCTTGAGGGGAAATCTCTAACTCTATTAGATGAATTAACAGAACACTCAGCACGTTCTCAGAAAGCTTCTTTCCAGATTTCATCTGAAGATACTTTATTTTTCACCATAACCCTTTATGGGCATCGAAATATCACGTTGCCAGTTCCACAAGAACAAGCTTAGCGAAAGGCCTCTTGAGGGGAAAGATGTAACTCTGTGAGGTGATTTCACAGAACACAAAGAAGTTTCTCAGAAAGCTTTCTTCTCTCTGTTATGGGAGGACATTTCTTTTGGCCCTATAGTCATCAAAGGGATCCGAAATATCAGTTCTCAGATTCCGCAGAAATAATTCTAGCACACAGATCCATGAAATACAGATCTAACTCTGTGAGTGGAAGTCACACATCACAAAGCAGTATCTCAGAAATCTTCTTTCCAGTTTTTCTCTGAGGATATTTTTTTTTTCACCAGAGCCCTCTATGGGCTTCCAAATATCACTTTGCCAATTCCACAAGAACAGGCTTAGTGAACGGCTTCTTGAAGGGAAAGCTGTAACTCTGTGAGATGAATTAGCAAAACACTAAGAAGTTTCTCAGAAAGCTTCTTTCCAAATTTCATCTGAGGATATTTCCTTTGGCCCTATAGTCTTCAACGGGATCCGAAATATCAGTTCTCAGATTCCGCAGAAATAAGTCCAGCAAAGACATCCACGAAATACAGATGTAACTCTGTGAATGGAAGTCACTCATCACAAAGCAGTTTCTCAGAAAGCTTCTTTCTAGTTTTTCTCTGAGGATATTTTCTTTTTCACCATAGCCCCCTACTGGCTTCCAAATATCACTTTGCCAACTCCACAAGAACAGGCTTAGCGAACGACTTCTAGAGGGGAAAGCTGTAACTCTGTGAGATGAATTAACAGAACACTAAGCAGTTTCCCAGAAAGCTTCTTTCCAGATTACATCAGAGGATATTTCCTTTTTCACCGTATCCCTCTATGGGCATCGAAATATTACTTTGCCAATTCAACAAGAACAGGCTTAGCGAAAGGCTTCTTGAGGGGAAAGCTGTAACTCTGTGAGATGATTTCACAGAACACAAAGAAGTTTCTCAGAAAGCTTCTTTCTCTTTGTTATCGGAGGGCATTTCCTTTGGCAATATAGTCTTTAAAGGGTTCCGAAATATCAGTTCTCAGATTCCACAGAAATAAGGCTAGCAAACAGATCCACGAAATACAGATGCAACTCTGTGAGTGGAAGTCACACATCACAAAGCTGTTTCTAAGAAAGCTTCTTTCCAGTTTTTCTCTGAGGATAATTTCTTTTTCACCATAGCCCTCTATGGGCTTCCAAATATCTCTTTGCCAATTCCACAAGAACAGGCTTAGCGAAAGGCTTCTTGAGTGTAAAGCTGTAACTCTGTGAGGTGAATTAACAGAACATTAAGCAGTTTCTCAGAAAGCTTCTTTCCAGATTTGATCTGAGTATATTTCCTCTTTCACCATAGCCCTCTATGGGCATCGAAATATCACGTTGCCAATTCCACAAGAACAGGCTTAGCGAAAGGCTTCTTGAGGGGAAAGCTGTAACTCTGTGAGATGATTTCAAAGAACACAAAGAAGTCTCTCAGAAAGCTTCTTTCTCTTTGTTATCGGAGGACATTTCCTTTGGCCCTATAGTCTTCAAAGGGATCCGAAATATCAGTTCTCAGATTCCACAGAAATAAGGCTAGCAAACAGATGCACGAAATATGGATGTAATTCTATGAGTGGAAGACACACATCACAAAGCAGTTTCTCAGAAAGCTTCTTTCCAGTTTTTCTCTGAGGATATTTTCTTTTTCACCATAGCTCTCAACGGGCTTCCAAATATCACTTTGCCTATTCCACAGGAACAGGCTTAGCGAACGGCTTCTTGAGGGCAAAGCTGTAACCCTGTGAGATGAATTAACAGAACACTAAGCAGTTTCTCATAAAACTTCTTTCCAGATTTCACCTGAGGATATTTCCTTTTTCACCGTAGCCCTCTATGGGCATCGAAATATCACTTTGCCAATTCTACAAGAACAGGCTTAGTGAAAGGCTTCTTCAGGGGAAAGCTGTAACTCTGTGAGATGATTTCACAGAACACAAAGAAGGTTCTCAGAAAGCTTCTTTCTCTTTGTTATGAGAGGACATTTCCTTTGTTCATCTAGTCTTCAAAGGGATCCGAAATATCAGTTCTCAGATTCCAAAGTAATAAGGCTAGCAAACATATCCACGAAATACAGATGTAACGTTGTGAGTGGAAGTCACACATCACAAAGCAGTTTCTCAGAAAGCTTGTTTCCAGTTTTTCTCTGGATATTTCCTTTTTCACCATAGCGCTCTATGGGCTTCCAAGTATCACTTTGCCAATTCCACAGGAAGAGGCTTAGCGAACGGCTTCTTGAAGGGAAAGCTGTAACTCTGTGAGTTAAATTAACAGTACACTAAGCAGTTTCTCAGAAAGCTTCTTTCCAGGCCGGGTGCGGTGGCTCACCCCTGTAATCCCAGCACTTTGGGAGGCCGAGACGGGCGTATCACGAGGTCAGGAGATCGAGACCATCCTGGCTAACACCGTGAAACCCCGTCTCTATTAAGAAATACAAAAAACTAGCCGTGCGAGGTGGCGGGCGACTGTAGTCCCAGCTACTCGGGAGGCTGAGGCCGGAGAATGCCAAAAACCCGGGAGGCGGAGCTTGCAGTGAGCTGAGATCCGTCCACTGCACTCCAGCCTGGGTGACAGAGCGAGACTCCGTCTCAAAAAAAAATAAAAAATAAAAAAAAGCTTCTTTCCAGATTTCATCTGAGGATATTTCCTTTTTCACCGTAGCCCTCTATGGGCATCGAAATATCACTTTGCCAATTCCACAAGAACAGGCTTAGCGAAAGGCTTCTTGAGGGGAATGCTGTGACTCTGTGAGATGATTTCACAGAACACAAAGAAGTTTCTCAAAAAGGTTTTTTCTCTTTGTTATCAGAGGACATTTCCTTAGGCCCTGTCGACTTCAAAGGGATCCGAAATATCAGTTCTCAGATTCCACAGAAATAAGGCTAGCAAACAGATCCATGAAATACAGATGTAACTCTGTGAGTGGAAGTCACAAATCACAAAGCAGTTTCTCAGAGAGCTTCCTTCCAGTTTTTCTCTGAGGATATTTTCTTTTTCACCATAGCCCTCTATGGGCATCCAAATATCACTTTGCCAATTCCACAAGAACAGGCTTAGCGAAAGGCTTCTTGAGCGGAAAGTTGTAACTCTGTGAGATGATTTCACAGAACACAAAGAAGTTTCTCAGAAAGCTTCTTTCTCTTTGCTATCGGAGGACATTTCCTTTGGCCCTGTAGTCTTCAAAGGGATCCGAAATATCAGTTCTCAGATTCCACAGAAATAAGGCTAGGAAACAGATCCACGAAATACGGAAGTAACTCTGTGAGTGGAAGTCACACATCACAAAGCAGTTTCTCAGAAATCTTCTTTCCAGTTTTTCTTTGAGGATATTCTCTTTTTCACCACAGCCCACTATGGGCTTCCAAATCTCACTTTGCCAATTCCACAAGAACAGGCTTAGCAAACGGCTTCTTGAGGAGAAAGCTGTAACTCTGTGAGGTGAATTAACAGAACACTAAGCAGTTTCTCAGAAAGCTTCTTTCCAGATTTCATCTGAGGATATTTCCTTTTTCACCGTAGCCCTCTATGGGAATCGAAATATCACTTTGCCAATTCCACAAGAACAGGATTAGCGAAAGTTTTCTTGAGGGGAAAGCTGTAACTCTGTGATTTGATTTCACAGAACACAAAGAAGGTTCTCAGAAAGCTTCTTTCTCTTTGTTATCAGAGCATATTTCCTTTGGCCCTTTAGTCTTCTAAGGGATCCGAAATATCAGTTCTCAGATTTCACAGAAATAAGGCTTGTAAACACATCCACGAAATACAGATGTAACTCGGTGAGTGGAAGTCACACATCACAAAGCAGTTTCTCAGAAAGCTTCTTTCGAGTTTTTCCCTGAGGATATTTTCTTTTTCACCATAGCCCTCCATGGGCTTCCAAATATCACTTTGCCAATTCCACAAGAACAGGCTTAGCGAACGGCTTCTTGAGGGGAAAGCTGTAACTCTGTGAGATCAATTAACAGAACACTAAGCAGTTTCTCAAAAACCTTCTTTCCAGATTTCATCTGAGGATATTTCCTTTTTCACCGTAGCACTCTATGGGCCTCGAGATATCACTTTGCCAATTCCAGAAGAACAGGCTTAGAGAAATGCTTCTTGAGGGTAAAGCTGTAACTCAGTGAGATGATTTCACAGAACACAAAGAAGTTTCTCAGAAAGCTTCTTTCTCTTCGTTATCGGAGGACATTTCCTTTGTCTCTATATTTTTCAAAGGGATTCGAAATATCAGTTCTTAGATTCCACAGAAATAAGGCTAGCAAACAGATCCACGAAATTCAGATGTAACTCTGTGAGTGGAAGTCACATATCACAAAGCGGTTTCTCATAAAACTTCTTTCGAGTTTTCATTTGAGAATATTTCCTTATTCAAAATAGCCCTCTATGCGCTTCCAAATATCACTTTGCACATTCCACAAGAACTGTCTTAGCGAAAGGCTTCTTGAGGGGAAAGCAGTAACTCTGTGAGATGATTTCACAAAACACATTGAAGATTCTCAGAAAGCTTCTTTCTCTTTGTTATAGGAGGATATTTCCTTTGGCCCCATAGTCTTCAAAGGGTTCCGAAATATCTGTCCTCGGATTCCACAGAAATGAGGGTAGCAAAGCGATCCACGAATACAGATGTAACTCTGTGAGTGGAAGTCACACATCACAAAGCAGTTTCTCAGAAATCTGCTTTTCAGTTTTTCTCTGAGGGTATTTTCTTTTTCACTATAGCCCCCTAGGGGCTTCCAAAAATCACATTGGGAATTACACAAGAAGAGGCTTAGCGAGCAGCTTCTTGAGGTGAAAGCTGTAACGCTGTGAGATGATTAACAGAACACTAAGCTGTTTCTGAGAAAGCTTCTTTCTTGTTTTCATCTGAGGATATTTCCTTTTTCACCATAGCCCTCTGTGGGCTTCCAAATATCACTTTGCAAATTCCACAAAACTGTCTTAGCCAAATGCTTCTTGAGGGGAAAGCTGTAACTCTGTGAGATGATTTCACAGAACACAAAAAAGTTTCTCAGAAAGCTTCCTTCTCTTTCTTATCGAAGGATAATTCCGTTGGCTCTATAGTCTTTGAAGGGATGCGAAATATCTGTTGTCAGATTCCACAGAAATAAGGCTAGAAAAGTCATCCACGAAATACAGATGTAACTCTGTGAGTGGATGTCACACATCGCAGAGCAGTTTCTCAGAAAGCTTCTTTCCAGATTTCATCTGAGGATATTTCCTTTTTCACCATAGCCCTCTAGGGGCTTAAAATATCACTTTGCCAATGCCACAAGAACTGTCTTAGCGAAAGGCTTCTTGAGGGGAAAGCCGTAACTCTGTGAGATGATTTCACAGAACACAAAGAAGTTTCTTAGAAAGCTTCTTTCTCTTTGTTATCGGAGGATATTTCCTTTGGCCCTATAGTCTTCAAAGGGATCTGAATTGTCTGTTCTCAGATTCCACAGAAATAAGGCTAGCAAAGAGATCCACGAAATACAGATGTAAGTCTGTGAGTGGATGTCTCACATCACAGAGCAGTTTCTCAGAAATCTTCTTTCCAGATTTCATCTGAGGATATTTCCTTTTTCAACATAGCCCTCTATGGGATTCCAAATACCACTTTGCCAATTCCACAAGAACTGTCTTAGCGAAAGGCTTCTTGACTGGGAAACTGTAACTCTGTGAGATGATTTCACAGAACACAAAGAAGTTTCTCAGAAAGCTTCTCTCTCTTTCTGATCGGAGGATATTTCCTTTGGCCCTGCAGTCATCAAAGGGATCCGAAAAATCAGTTCTTTGATTCCACAGAAAGAAGGCTAGCAAAGAGATCCCAGAAATACAGATGTAACTCTGTGAGAGGAAGTCACACATCACAGAGCAGGTTCTCAGAAAACTTCTTTCCAGATTTCATCTGAGGATATTTCCTTTTTCACCACAGCCGTCTATGGGCTTCCAAATATCACTCTGCCAATTCCACAGAACTGTCTTAGCGAAAAGCTTCTTGAGGGGAAAGCTGTAACTCTGTGAGATGATTTCACAGAACACAAAGAGGTTTCTCAGAAAGCTTCTTTTTCTTTGTGATCGGAGGATATTTCCTTTGGCCCTGTAGTCATCAAAGGGATCCGAAAAATCTGTTCTTTGATTCCACAGAAATAAGGCTAGCAAAGAGATCCCAGAAATACAGATGTAACTCTGTGAGTGGAAGTCACACATCACAGAGCAGGTTCTCAGAAAACTTCTTTCCAGATTTCATCTGAGGATATTTCCTTTTTCAACACAGCCGTCTATGGGGTTCCAAATATCACTTTGCCAATTCCACAGAACTGTCTCAGCGAAAGGCTTCTTGAGGGGAAAGCTGTAACTCCGTGAGATGATTTCACAGAACACAAAGAAGTTTCTCAGAAAGCGTCTTTCTCTTTGTTATGCAAAGATATTTCTTTCGGCCCTATAGTCTTCAAAGGGATCCGAAATATCTGTTCTCAGATTCCACAGAAATAAGGCTAGCAAAGAGATCCACGAAATACAGATGTAACTCTGTGAGATAAATTAACAGAACACTAAGCAGTTTCTCAGAAAGCTTCTTTCCAGATTTCATCTGAGGATATTTCCTTTTTCACCCTAGCCCTCTATGGGCTTCAAAATATCACTTTGCCAATTCCACAAGAACTGTCTTAGCGAAAGGCTTCTTGAGGAGAAAGCTGTAACTCTGTGAGATGATTTCACAGAACACAAAGACGTTTCTCAGAAAGCTTCTTTCTCTTTGTTATCGGAGGATATTTCCTTAGGCCCTATAGTCTTCAAAGGGATCCGAAATATCTGTTCTCAGATTCCACAGAAATAAGGCAAGCAAAATGATCCACGAAATACACATGTAACTCTCTGAGATGTATTAACAGGACACTAAGCAGTTTCTCAGAAAGCTTCTTTCCAGATTTCATCGGAGGATATTTCTTTTTTCACCATAGCGCTCCATGGGCTTCCAAATATCACATTACCAATTCCACAAGAACTGTCTTAGCGAAAGGCTTCTTGAGGGGAAAGCTGTAACTCTGTAACTCTGTGAGATGATTTCACAGTAAACAAAGAAGTTTCTCAGAAAGCTTCTTTCTCTTTGTGATCGGAGGATATTTCCTTTGGCCCTATAGTCTTTGAAGGGATGCGAAATATCTGTTCTCAGATTCCACAGAAAGAAGGCTAGCAAAGAGATCCACGAAATACAGATGTAACTCTGTGAGTGGAAGTCACACATCACAGAGCAGTTTCTCAGAAACCTCTTTCCAGATTTCATCTGAGGATATTTCCTTTTTCACCATAGCCCTGTATGGGCTTCCAAATATCACTTTGTCAACTCCACAAGAATTGTCTTAGCAAAAGGCTTCTTGAGGGGAAAGCTGTAACTCTGTGAGGTGATTTCACAGAACACAAGAAATTTCTCAGAAATCTTCTTTCTCTTTGTGATCGGAGGATATTTCCTTTGGCCCTATAGTCTTCAAAGGGATCCGAAATATCTGTTCTCAAGTTCCACAGAAATAAGGCTAGCAAAGAGAACCACGACATACAGATGTAATTCTGTGAGAAGAATTAAGAGAACACTAAGCACTTTCTCAGAAAGCTTCTTTCCAGATTTCATCTGAGGATATTTCCTTTTTCACCATAGCCCTCTATGAGCTTCCAATTATCACTTTGCCAATGACACAAGAACTGTCTTAGCGAAAGGCTTCTTGAGGGGAAAGCCGTAACTCTGTGAGATGATTTCACAGAACAAAAAGTTGTTTCTTAGAAAGCTTCTTTCTCTTTGTTATCGGAGGATATTTCCTTTGGCCCTATAGTCTTCAAAGGGATCCGAAATATCTGTTCTCAGATTCCACAGAAATAAGGCTAGCAAAGAGATCCACGAAATACACATGTAACTCTGTGAGATGAATTAACAGAACACTAAGCAGTTTCTCAGAAATCTTCTTTCCAGATTTCATCTGAGGATATTTCCTTTTTCACCATAGCCCTCTATGGACTTCCAAATATCACTTTGAAAATTCCACAAAACCTGTCTTAGCGAAAGGCTTCTTGAGGGGAAAGCTGTAACTCTCTGAGCTGATTTCACAGAACACTAAGCAGTTTCTCAGAAAGCTTCTTTCCAGATATCGTCTGAGGATATTTGCTTTTTCACCATAGCCCTCTGTGGGCTTCCAAATATCACTTTCTCAAAACCACAAGACCTGTCTTAGCGAAAGGCTTCTTGAGGGGAAAGCTGTAACTCAGTGAGATGATATCACAGAACACAAAGAAGTTTCTCAGAAAGCTTCTTTCTCTTTGTGATCGGAGGATATTTCCTTTGGCCCAATATCCTTCAAAGGGATCCGAAATATCTGTTCTCAGATTCCGCAGAAATAAGGCTAGCAAAGAGATCCACGAAACACAGATGTAACTCTGTGAGTGGAAGTCACACATCACAGAGCAGTTTCTCAGAGCTTCTTTCCTGATTTCATCAGAGGATATATCCTTTTTCACCATAGCCCTCTACGGGCTTCCAAATATCACTTTGCCAAATCCACAAGAACTGTCTTAGCGAAAGGCATCTTGAGCGGATAGCTGAAACTCTGTGAGATGATTTCACAGAACACAAAGAAGTTTCTCAGAAAGCTCCTTTCTCTTTGTGATCGGAGGATATTTCCTTTGGCCCTGTAGTCTTCAAAGAGATCCGAAATATCTGATCTCAGATTCCACAGAAATAAGGATAGCAAAGAGATCCACGAAATACAGATGTAACTCTGTGAGGTGAATTAAAAGAACACTAAGCAGTTTATCAGGAAGCTTCTTTCCAGATTTCATCTGAGGATATTTCCTTTTTCACCATAGCCCTCTAAGGGCTTCCAAATATCACATTACCAATTCCACAAGAACTGTTTTAGCAAAAGGCTTCTTGCGGGGAAAGCTGTAACTCTATGAGATGATATCATAGAACACAAAGAAGTTTTTCAGAAAACTTCTTTCTCTTTGTTATCGGAGGATATTTCCTTTGGCCCTATAGTCTTTGAAGGGATGCTAAATATCTGTTCTCAGATTCCACCGAAAAAAGGCTAGCAAAGAAATCCACGAAATACGGATGTAACTCTGTGTGTGGAAGTCACACATCACAGAGCAGTTTCTCAGAAATCTTCTTTTCAGATTTCATCTGAGGATATTTCCTTTTTCACCCTACCCCTCCATGGGCCTCCAAATATCATTTTGCCAGTTCCACAGGAACTGTCTTAGCGAAAGGCTTCTTGAGGGTAAAGCCGTAACTCTGTGAGATGATTTCACAGAACACAAAGAAGTTTCTTAAAAAGCTTCTTTCTCTTTGTTATCGAAGGATATTTCGTTTGGCCCTATAGTCTTCAAAGGGATCCGAAATATCTGTTCTCAGATTCCACAGAAATAAGGCTAGCAAAGAGATCCACGAAATACAGATGTAACTCTGAGAGATGAATTAACAGAACACTAAGCAGTTTCTCAGAAAGCTTCTTTCCAGATTTCATCTGAGGATATTTCCTTTTCACCATAGCCCTCCATGGGCTTCAAAATACCACATTACCAATTCCACAAGAACTGTCTCAGCTAAAGGCTTCTTGAGGGGAAAGCCGTAACTCTGTGAGATGATTTCACAGAACACAAAGAAGTTTCTTAGAAAGCTTCTTTCTCTTTGTTATCGGAGGATATTTCCTTTGGCCCTATAGAATTCAACAGGATCTGAAATATCTGTTCTCAGATTCCACAGAAATAAGACTAGCAAAGATATCCACGAAATACACATGTAACTCTGTGAGATGAATTAACAGAACACTAAGCAGTTTCTCAGAAAGCTTCTTTCCAGATTTCATCTGAGGATATTTCCTTTTTTCACCAAAACCCCCTATTGTCTTCCAAATATTACTTTGCCAATTCTACAAGAACTGTCTTAGCGAAATGCTTCTGGAGGGGAAAGCTGTAACTCTGTGAGATGATTTCACAGAACACAAAGAAGTTTCTCAGAAAGCTTCTTTGTCTTTGTGATCGGAGGATATTTCATTTGGCCCTGTAGTCTTCAAAGGGATCCGAAATATCTGTTCTCAGATTCCACAGATATAAGGCTAGCAAAGAGATCCACGAAATAAAGATGTAACTATGTGAGTGGAAGTCACACATCATAGAGCAGTTTCTCAGAAAACTTCTTTACAGCTTTCATCTGAGGATATTTCCTTTTTCACCATAGCCCTCTATGGACTTCCAAATATCACTTTGCCAATTCCACAAGACCTGTCTTAGCGAAAGGCTTCTTGAGGGGAAAGCTGTAACTCTGTGAGATGATTTCCAGAACACTAAGCAGTTTCTCAGAAAGCTTCTTTCACTTTGGGATCGGAGGATATGTCCTTTGGCCCTATAGTCTTCAAAGGGATCTGAAATATCTGTCCTCAGATTCCACAGAAATAAGGCTAGCAAAGAGATCCACGAAATACACATGTAACTCTGTGAGATGAATTAACAGAACACTAAGCAGTTTCTCAGAAAGCTTCCTTCCAGATTTCATCTGAGGATATTTCCTTTTTCACCATAGCCCTCTATGGGCTTCCAAATATCACTTTGTCAGTTTCACAAGAACTGTCTTAGCGAAAGGCTTCTTGAGGGGAAAGCTGTAACTCTCTGAGTTGATTTCACAGAACACAAAGAAGGTCTCAGAAAGCTTCTTTCTCTTTGTGATGGGAGGATATTTCCTTTGGCCCTGTAGTCTTCAAAGGGATCCGATAAATCTGTTCTCAGATTCCACAGAAATAAGGCTTGCAAAGAGACCCACGAAATATAGATGTAACTCTGTGAGTGTAAGTCACACATCACAGAGCAGTTTGTCAGAAAGCTTCTTTCCAGATTTCATCTGAGGATATTTCCTTTTTCACCATAGCCCTCTGTAGGCTTCCAAATATCACTTTGCAAAAACCACAAGACCTGTCTTAGGGAAAGGCTTCTTGAGGGGAAAGCTGTAACTCTGTGAGATGATTTCACAGAACAAAAAGAAGTTTCTCAGAAATCTTCTTTGTCTTTGTGATCGGAGGATATTTCCTTTGGCCCTATAGTCTTCAAAGGGATCCGAAATATCTGTTCTCAGTTTCCACAGAAAGACGGCAGGCAAAGAGATGCACGAAATACAGATGTAACGCTGTGAGTGGAAGTCAAACATCACAGAGCAGTTTCTCAGAAAACTTCTTTCTCGTTGTTATCGGAGGATATTTCCTTTGGCCCAATAGTCCTCAAAGGGATCCGAAATATCTGTTCTCAGATTCCACAGAAGTAAGGCTAGCAAGGAGATACACGAAATAAAGAAGTAACAATGTGAGTGGAAGTCACACATCACAGAGCAGTTTCTCAGAAAGCTTCTTTCCAGATTTCATCTGAGGATATTTCCTTTTTCACCATAGCCCTCTATGGGCTTCCAAATATCACTTTGCCAATTCCACAAGACCTGTCTTAGCGAAAGGCTTCTTGATTGGAAAGCTGTAACTCTGTGAGATGATTTCACAGAACACTAAGCAGTTTCTCAGAAAGCTTCTTTCACTTTGTGATCGGAGGATATTTCCTTTGGCCCTGTAGTCTTCAAAGGGATCTGAAATATCTGTCCTCAGATTCCAGAAAAATAAGGCTAGAAAAGAGATCCAAGAAATACACAAGTAACTTTGTGAGATGAATTAACCGAACACTAAGCAGTTTCTCAGAAAGCTTCCTTCCAGATTTCATCTGAGGATATTTCCTTTTTCACCTTTGCCCTCTGTGGGCTTCCAAATATCACTTTGCCAATTTCACAAGAACTGTCCTAGCGAAATGCTTCTTGAGGGGAAAGCTGTAATTCTGTGATATGATTTCACAGAACACAAAGAAGTTTCTCAGAAAGCTTCTTTGTCTTTGTGATCGGAGGATATTTCCTTTGGCCCTATAGTCTTCAAAGGGATCCGAAATATCTGTTCTCAGATTCCACAGAAATAAGGCTAGCAAAGAGATCAACGAAATACAGAAGTAACTCTGTGAGTGGAAGTCACACATCACAGAGCAGTTTCTCAGAAAGCTGCTTTCCAGATTTCATCTGTGGATATTTCGCTTTTCACCATAGCCCTATATGGGCTTCCAAATATCACTTTGCCATTTCCACAAGACCTGTCTTAGCGATAGGCTTCTTGAATGGAAAGATGTAACTCTGTGAGATGATTTCACAGAACACTAAGAAGTTTCTCAGAAAGCTTCTTTCACTTTGTGATAGGAGGATATTTCCTTTGGCCCTACAGTCTTCAAAGGGATCTGAAATATTGTCCTCAGACTCCACAGAAATAAGGCTACGAAAGAGACCAGGAAATACACATGTAACTCTGTGAGATGAATTAACAGAACACTAAGCCGTTTCTCAGAAAGCTTTTTTCCAGATTTCATCTGAGGATATTTCCTCTTTCACCGTAGCCCTCTATGGGCTACCAAATATCACTTTGCCAATTCCACAAGAACTGTCTGAGCGAACTGCTTCTTGAGGAGAAAGCTGTAAATCTGTGAGATGATTTCACAGATCACAAAGAAGTTTCTCAGAAAGCTTCTTTGTCTTTGTGATGGCAGGATAATTCCTTTGGCCCTTTAGTCTTCAAAGGGATCCGAAATATCTGTTCTCATTTTCCACAGAAATAACGCTAGCAAAGAGATTCAGGAAATACACATGTAACTCTGTGATTGGAAGTCACACATCACAGAGCAGTTTCTCAGAAAGCTTCTTTCCAGATTTCATCTGAGGATATTTCCTTTTTCAGCATAGCCCTCTTTGGGCTTCCAAATATCACTTTGCCAATTCCACAAGAACTGTCTTAGCGAAAGGCTTCTTGAGGGGAAAGCTGTAACTCTGTGAGATGATTTCAGAGAACACAAAGAAGATTCTCAGAAAGCTTCTTTCTCATTGGTATCGGAGGATATTTCCTTTGGCCCTATAGTCCTCAAAGGGATCCGAAATATCTTCTCTCAGATTCCACAAATATAAGGCAAGCAAAGAGATCCACGAAATACAGATGTAACTATGTGAGTGGAAGTCACACATCACAGAACAGTTTCTCAGAAAGCTGCTTTCCAGATTTCATCTGTGGATATTTCGCTTTTCACCATAGCCCTGTATGGGCTTCCAAATATCACTTTGCCATTTCCACAAGACCTGTCTTAGCGATAGGCTTCTTGAATGGAAAGATGTAACTCTGTGAGATGATTTCACAGAACACTAAGAAGTTTCTCAGAAAGCTTCTTTCACTTTGTGATCGGAGGATATTTCCTTTGGCCCTACAGTCTTCAAAGGGATCTGAAATATTGTCCTCAGACTCCACAGAAATAAGGCTACAAAAGAGACCAGGAAATACACATGTAACTCTGTGAGATGAATTAACAGAACACTAAGCAGTTTCTCAGAAATCTTCCATTAAGATTTCATCTGAGGATATTTCCTTTTTCACCATAGCCCTCTATGGGCTTCCAAATATCACTTTGCCAATTTCACGAGAACTGACTTAGCGAAAGGCTTCTTGAGGGGAAAGCTGTAACTCTGTGAGTTGATTTCAAAGAACACAAAGAAGTTTCTCAGAAAGCTTCTTTCTCTTTGTGATCGGAGGATATTTCCTTTGGCCCTGTAGTCTTCAAAGGGATCCGAAATATCTGTTCTCAGATTCCACAGAAATAAGGCTAGCAAAGGGATCCACGAAATATAGAAGTAACTCTGTGAGTGGAAGTCACACATCACCGAGCAGTTTCTCAGAAAGCTTCTTTCCAGATTTCATCTGAGGATATTTCCTTTTTCACCTTAGCCCTCTATGGGCTTGCAAATATTACTTTGCCAATTCTACAAGAACTGTCTTAGCGAAATTCTTTTGAGGGGAAAGCTGTAACTCTGTGAGATGATTTCACAGAACACAAAGAAGTTTTTCAGAAAACTTCTTTGTCTTTGTGATCGGAGGATATTTCATTTGGCCCTATAGTCTTCAAAGGGATCCGAAATATCTGTTCTCAGATTCCACAGAAATAAGGCTAGCAAAGAGATCCACGAAATACAGATGTAACTCTGTGAGTAGAAGTCACACATCACAGAGCAGTTTCTCAGAAAGCTTCTTTCCAGATTTCATCTGAGGATATTTCCTTTTTCACTTTAGTCCTCTATGGGCTTCCAAATATTACTTTGCCAATTCCACAGGAACTGTCATAGAGAAAGGCTTCTTGAGGGGAAAGCTGTAACTCTGTGAGATGATTTCACAGAACACAAAGAAGTTTCTCAGAAATCTTCTCTCTTTGTGATCGGAGGATATTTCCTTTTGACCTATAGTCTTCAAAGGGATACGAAATATCTGTTCTCAGTTTCCACAGAAAGACGGCAGGCAAAGGGATGCACGAAATACAGATGTAACTCTGTGAGTGGAAGTCACACATCACAGAGCAGTTTCTCAGAAAGATTCTTTCCAGATTTCATCTGAGGATATTTCCTTTTTCACCATAGCCCTCTGTGGGCTTCCAAATATCACTTTGCGAAAACCACAAGACCTGTCTGAGCAAAACGTTTCTTGAGGGGAAACCTGTAAATCTGTGAGATGATTTCACAGAACACAAAGAAGTTTCTCAGAAAGCTTCTTTTCTTTATTATCGGAGGATATTTCCTTTGGCCCTATAGTCTTCAAACGGATCCGAAATATCTGTTCTCAGATACCACAGAAATAAGGCTAGCGAAGAGATCCACGAAATACAGATGTAACACTGTGAGATGAATTAACAGAACACTAAGCAGTTTCTCAGAAATCTTCTTTCCAAATTTCATCTGAGGATATTTCCTTTTTCACCATAGCCCTCTATGAGCTTCCAAATATCACTTTTCCAATTCCACAAGAACTGTCTTAGCGAAAGGCTTCTTGAGGGGAAAGCTGTAACTCTGTGAGATGATTTCACAGAACACTAAGCAGTTTCTCAGAAAGCTTCTTTCCAGATTTCATCTGAGGATATTTCCTTTTTCACCATAGACCTCTGGGGGCTTCCAAATATCACTTTGCCAAAACCACAAGACCTGTCTTAGCGAAAGGCTTCTTGAGGGGAAAGCTGTAACTCTGTGAGATGATTTCACAGAACACAAAGAAGTTTCTCAGAAAGCTTCTTTCTCTTTGTTATCGGAGGATATTTTCTTTGGCCCTATAGTCTTTGAAGGGATGCGAAAAATCTTTTCTCAGATTCCACAGAAATAAGGCTAGCAAAGAGATCCACGAAATACAGATGTAACTCTGTGAGCGGATGTCACACATCACAGAGCAGTTTCTCAGAAATCTTCTTTCCAGATTTCATCTGAGGATATTTCCTTTTTCACCATAGCCCTCTATGGGCTTCCAAATATCACTTTGCCAATTCCACAAGAAGTGTCTTAGCGAAAGGCTTTTGAGGGAAAAGCTGTAACTCTGTGAGTTGATTTCACAGAACACAAAGAAGTTTCTCAGAAAGCTTCTTTCTCTTTTGGATCCGAGGATATTTCCTTTGGCCCTATAATCTTTGAAGGGATGCGAAATATCTGTTCTCAGATTCCACAGAAATAAGGCTCGCAAAGAGATCCACAAATACAGATGTAACTCTGTGAGATGAATTAACAGAACACTAAGCCGTTTCTCAGAAAGCTTCTTTCTAGATTTCATCTGAGAATATTTCCTTTTTCACCATAGCCCTCTTGGGGCTTCCAAATATCACTTTGCCAATTCCGCAAGACCTGTCTTAATGAAAGGCTTCTTCAGGGGAAATCTTCACCTCTATGAGATGATTTCACAGAACACAAAGAAGTGTATCACAAAGCTTCGTTTTCTTTGTGATCGGAGGATATTTCCTTTGGCCCTATAGTCTTCAAAGGGATCCGAAATATCTGTTCTCAGATTCCACAGGAATAAGGCTAGCAAAGAGATCCACGAAATACAGATGTAACACTGTGAGATGAATTAACAGAACACAAAGCAGTTTCTCAGAAAGCTTCTTTCCAGATTTCATCTGAGGATATTGCCTTTTTCACCATAGCCTTCTATGGTCTTCCAAATATCACTTTGCCAATTCCACAAGAACTGTCTTAGCGAAAGGCTACTTGAGGGGAAAGCTGTAACTCTCTGAGCTGATTTCACAGAACACTAAGCAGTTTCTCAGAAAGCTTCTTTCCAGATATCGTCTGAGGATATTTCCTTTTTTAACATAGCCCTCTGTGGGCTTCCAAATATCACTTTCTCAAAACCACAAGGCCTGTGTTAGCGAAAGGCTGCTTGAGTTGAAAGCTGTAACTCTGTGAGATGATATCACAGAACACAAAGAAGTTTCTCAGAAAGCTTCTTTCTCTTTGTGATCGGAGGATATTTCCTTTGGCCCAATATCCTTCAAAGGGATCCGAAATATCTGTTCTCAGATTCCGCAGAAATAAGGCTAGCAAAGAGATCCACGAAACACAGATGTAACTCTGTGAGTGGAAGTCACACATCACAGAGCAGTTTCTCAGAGCTTCTTTCCTGATTTCATCTGAGTTTATTTCTTTTTCACCATAGCCCTCTATGGGCTTCCATACATCACTTTGCCAATTACACAAGAACTGTCTTAGAGAAAGTCATCTTGAGGGGAGAGCTGAAACTCTATGAGATGATTTCACAGAACACAAAGAATTTTCTCAGAAAGCTCCTTTCTCTTTGTGATCGGAGGATATTTCCTTTAGACCTATAGTCTTCAAAGAGATCCGAAATATCTGTTCTCAGATTCCATAGAAATAAGGCTATCAAAGAGATCGACGAAATACAGATGTAACTCTGTGAGGTGAATTAAAAGAACACTAAGCAGTTTCTCAGAAAACTTCTTTCCAGATTTCATCTGTGGATATTTCCTTTTTCACCATAGCCCTCCATGGGCTTCCAAATATCACATTACCGATTCCACAAGAACTGTCTTAGCAAAAGGCTTCTTGCGGGGAAAGCTGTAACTCTATGAGATGATATCACAGAACCCAAGAAGTTTCTCAGAAAACTTCTTTCTCTTTGTTATCGGAGGATATTTCCTTAGGCCCTATAGTCTTTGAAGAGATGCGTAATATCTGTTCTCAGATTCCACCGAAAAATGCTAGCAAAGAAATCCACGAAATACAGATGTAACTCTGTGTGTGGAAGTCACACATCACAGAGCAGTTTCTCAGAAAACTTCTTTCCAGATTTCATCTGAGGATATTTCCTTTTTCACCCTAGCCATCTATGGGTTTCCAAATATCACTTTGCCAATCCACAAGAACTGTCTTAGCGAAAGGCTTCTTGAGGGGAAAGGCGTAACTCTGTGAGATGATTTCACAGAACACAAAGAAGTTTCTTAGAAAGCTTCCTCCTCTTTGTTATCGGAGGATATTTCCTTTGGCCATATAGTCTTCAAAGGGATCCGAAATATCTGTTCTCAGATTCCACAGAAATAAGGTTAGCAAACAGAACCAGGAAATACAGATGTAACTCGGTGAGTGGAAGTCACACATCACAGAGCAGTTTCACAGAAAGATTCTTTCCAGATTTCATCTGAGGATATTTCCTTTTTCACCATAGCCCTCTATGGGCTTCCAAATACCACTTTTCCAATTCCACAAGAACTGTCTTAGCGAAAGGCTTCTTGAGGGGGAAGCTGTAACTCTGTGAGATGATTTCACAGAACACAAAGAAGTTTCTGAGAAAGCTTCTTTCTCTTTGCGATCGGAGGATATTTCCTTTGGCCCTATATTCTTCAAAGGGATCCAAAAAATATGTTCTTTGATTCCACAGAAATAAGGCTACCAAAGAGATCCACGAAATACAGATGTAACTCTGTGAGTGGAAGTCACACATCACAGAGCAGGTTCAAAGAAAACTTCTTTCCAGATTTCATCTGAGGATATTTCCTTTTTCACCACAGCCGTCTATGGACTTCCAAATATCACTTTGCCAATTCCACAGAACTGTCTTAGCGAAAGGCTTTTTGAGGGGAAAGCTGTAACTCTGTGAGATGATTTCACAGAACACAAAGAAGTTTTTCAGAAGGCTTCTTTCTCTTTGTTATCGGAGGATATTTCCTTTGGCCCTATAGACTTCAAAGGGATCCGAAATATCTGTTCTCAGATTCCACAGAAATAAGGCTAGCAAAAAGATCCACGAAAAACACATGTAATTCTCAGAGATGTATTAACAGAACACTAAGCAGTTTCTCAGAAAGCTTCTTTCCAGATTTCATCTTAGGATATTTTCTTTTTCACCATAGCAATATATGGGCTTCCAAATATCACATTACCAATTCCACAAGAATTGTATTAGCGAAAGGCTTCTTGAGGGGAAAGCTGTAACTCTGTGAGATGATTTCACAGAACACAAAGAAGTTTCTCAGAAAGCTTCTTTCTCTTTGTGATCGGAGGATATTTCCTTTGGCCCTATAGTCTTTGAAGGGATGCGAAATATCTGGTCTCAGATTCCACAGAAATAAGGCTAGCAAAGAGATACACGAAATACAGATGTAACTCTGTGAGTGGAAGTCACACATCACAGAGCATTTTCTCAGAAATATTCTTTCCAGATTTCATCTGAGGATATTTCGTTTTTCACCATAGCCCTCTATGGGCTTCCAAATATCACTTTGCCAATTCCACAGGAACTGTCTTAGTGAAAGGCTTTTTGAGGAGAACGCCGTAACTCTGTGAGAAGATTTCCCAGAAAAAAAGAAGTTTCTTAGATAGCTTCTTTCTCTTCGTGATTGGAGGATATTTCCTTTGGCCCTATAGTCTTCAAAGAGATTCGAAATATCTGTTCTAAGATTCCACAGAAATAAGGTTAGCAAAGAGATTCACGAAATACAGATGTAACTCTGTGAGATGAATTAAAAGAACACTAAGCAGATTCTCAGAAAGCTTCTTTCCAGATTTCATCTGAGGATATTTCCTTTTTCACCATAGCCCTCTATGGGCTTCCAAATAACACTTTGCCAATTCCACAAGAACTGTCTTAGCGAAAGGCTTCTTGAGGGGAAAGCTGTAACTCTGAGAGATGATTTCACAGAACACTAAGCAGTTTCTCAGAAAGCTTCTTTCCAGATTTCATCTGAGGATATTTCCTTTTTCACCATAGCCCTCTGTGGGCTTCCAAGTATCACTTTGCCAAAACCACAAGACCTGTCTTAGCGAAAGGCTTCTTGAGGGGAAAGCTGTAACTCTGTGAGATGTTTTCACAGAACACAAAGAAGATTCTCAGATAGCTTCATTCTCTTTGTTATCGGAGGATATTTACTTTGGCCCTATAGTCTTTGAAGGGATGCGAAATATCTGTTCTCAGATTCCACAGAAATAAGGCTAGCAAAGACATCCAAGAAATACAGATGTAACTCTGTGAGTGGATGTCACACATCGCAGAGCAGTTTCTCAGAAAGCTTCTTTCCAGATTTCATCTGAGGATATTTCCTTTTCCACCATAGCCCTCTAGGGGCTTAAAATATCACTTTGCCAATGCCACAAGAACTGTCTTAGCGAAAGGCTTCTTGAGGGGAAAGCCGTAACTCTGTGAGATGATTTCACAGAACACAAAGAAGTTTCTTGGAAAGCTTCTTTCTCTTTGTTATCGGAGGATAATTACTTTGGCCCTATAGTCTTCAAAGGGATCCGAAATGTCTGTTCTCAGATTCCACAGAAATAAGGCTAGCAAAGCGATCCACGAAATACACATGTAAATCTGTGAGATGAATTAACAGAACACTAAGCAGTTTCTCAGAAAGCTTCTTTCCAGATTTCATCTGAGGATATTTCCTTTTTCACCATAGCCCTCTATGGGCTTCCAAGTACCACTTTGCCAATTCCACAAGAACTGTCTTAGCGAAAGGCTTCTTAACGGGGAAGCTGTAACTCTGTGAGATGATTTCACAGAGCACAAAGAAGTTTCTCAGAAAGCTTCTTTCTCTTTGTGATCGGAGGATATTTCCTTTGGCCCTGTAGTCATCAAAGGGATCCGAAAAATCTGTTCTTGGATTCCACAGAAATAAGGCTAGCAAAGAGATCCCAGAAATACAGATGTAACTCTGTGAGTAGAAGTCACACATCACAGAGTAGGTTCTCAGAAAACTTCTTTCCAGATTTCATCTGAGGATATTTGCTTTTTCACCACAGCCGTCTAGGGGCTTCCAAATATCACCTTGCCAATTCCACAGAACTGTCTTAGCGAAAGGCTTCTTGAGGGGAAAGCTGTAACTCTGTGAGATGATTTCACAGAACACAAAGAAGTTTCTCAGAAAGCTTCTTTCTCTTTGTGATCGGAGGATATTTCCTTTGGCCCTATAGTCTTCAAAGGGATCCGAAATATCTGTTCTCAGATTCCACAGAAATAAGGCTAGCAAAGAGATCCACGAAATACAGATGTAACTCTGTGAGATGAATTGACAGAACACTAAGCAATTTGTCAGAAAGCTTCTTTCTAGATTTCATATGAGTATATTTCCTTTTTCACCATAGCCCTCTATGGGCTTCCAAATATCACTTTGCCAATTCCACAAGAACTGACTTAGCGAAAAGCTTCTTGAGGGGAAAACTGTAACTCTGTGAGATGATTTCACAGAACACAAAGAAGTTTCTCAGAAAGCTTCTTTCTCTTTGTGATCGTAGGATATTACCTTTGGCGCTATTGTCTTCAAAACGATCCGAAATATCTGTTCTCAGATTCCACAGAAATAAGGCTAGCAAAGTGATCCAAAAAATACAGATGTAACTCTGTGAGTGGAAGTCACACATCACAGAACAGTTTCTCAGAAAGCTTCTTTCCAGATTTTATCTGAGGATATCTCCTTTTTCACCATAGCCCTCTAAGGGCTTCCAAATATCACTTTGCCAATTCCACAAGAACTGTCTTAGCGAAAGGCTTCTTGAGGGGAAAGCTGTAACTCTGTGAGATGATTTCACAGAACACAAAGAAGTTTCTCAGAAAGCTTCTTTCTCTTTGTGATCGGAGGATATTTCCTTTGGCCCTATAGTCTTCAAAGGGATCCGAAATATCTGTTCTCAGATTCCACAGAAATAAGGCTAGCAAAGAGATCCACGAAATACAGATGTAACTCTGTGAGATGAATTAACAGAACACTGAGCAGTTTCTGAGAAATCTTCTTTCCAGATTTCAACTGAGGATATTTCCTTTTTCACCCTAGCCCTCTATGGGCTTCCAAATATCACTTTGCCAATTCCACAAGAACTGTCTTAGCGAAATGCTTCTTGAGGAGAAAGCTGTAACTCTGTGAGATGATGTCACAGAACACAAACACGTTTCTCAGAAAGCTTCTTTCTCTTTGTTATCGGACGATATTTCCTTTGGCCCTATAGACTTCAAAGGGATCCGAAATATCTGTTCTCAGATTCCACAGAAATAAGGCTAGCAAAAAGATCCACGAAAAACACATGTAATTCTCTGAGATGTATTAACAGAACACTAAGAAGTTTCTCAGAAAGCTTCTTTCCAGATTTCATCTGAGGATATTTTCTTTTTCACCATAGCAATATATGGGCTTCCAAATATCACATTACCAATTCCACAAGAATTGCATTAGCGAAAGGCTTCTTGAGGGGAAAGCTGTAACTCTGTGAGATGATTTCACAAAACACAAAGAAGTTTCTCAGAAAGCTTCTCTCTCTCTGTGATCGGAACATATTTCCTTTGCACCTCTAGTCTTCAAAGGGATCCGAAATATCTGTTGTCAGATTCCACAGAAATAAGGCTAACAAAGAGATCCACGAAATACAGATGTAACTCTGTGAGGTGAATTGAAAGAACACTAAGCAGTTTCTCAGAAAGCTTCTTTCAAGATTTCATCTGAGTATATTTCCTTTTTCACCATAGCCCTCTATGGGCTTCCAAATATCACTTTGCCAATTCCACAAGAACTGTGTTAGCGAAAGGCTTCTTGAGGGGAAGCTGTAACTCTGTGAGATGATTTCACAGAACACAGAGAAGTTTCTCAGAAAGCTTCTTTCTGTTTGTGATCGGAGGATATTTCCTTTAGCTCTATAGTCTTCAAAGGGATCCGAAATATCTGTTCTCAGATTCCACAGAAATAAGGCTAGCAAAGAGATTCACGAAATACACATGTAACACTTTGAGATGAATTAACCGAACACTAAGCAGTTTCTCAGGAAGCTTCTTTCCAGATTTCATCTGAGGATATTTCCTTTTTCACCATAGCCCTCTATGGGCTTCCAAATATCACTTTGCCAATTCCACAAGAAATGTCTTTGCGAAAACATTCTTGAGGGGAAAGCTGTAACTCTGTGAGATTATTTCAGAGAACACAAATAATATTCTAGAAAAGCTTCTTTCTCTTTGTGATCGGAGGATATTTCCTTTGGCCCTATAGTTTCAAAGGGATCCGAAATATCTATTCTCCGATTCCTCAGAAATAAGGTTAGCAAAGTAATCCACGAAATACAGATGTAACCCTGTGAGATGAATTAACAGAACACTAAGCAGTTTCTCAGAAAGCTTCTTTCAAGATTTCATCTGAGTATATTTCCTTTTTCACCTTAGCCCTCTATGGGCTTCCAAATATCACTTTGCCAATTCTACAAGAACTGTCTTAGCGAAAGGCTTCTTGAGGGGAAACTGTAACTCTGTGAGATGATTTCACAGAACACGAAGAGGTTTCTCAGAAAGCTTCTTTCTCTTTGTGATCGGAACATATTTTCTTTGGCCCTATAGTCTTCAAAGGGATCCGAAATATCTGTTCTCAGATTCCACAGAAATAAGGCTAGCAAAGAGATCCACGAAATACAGATGTAACACTGTGAGATGAATTAAGAGAACACTAAGCAGTTTCTCAGAAAGCTTCTTTCCAGAATTCATCTGAGGGTATTTCCTTTTTCACCATAGCCCTCTAAGGGCTTCCAAATATCCTTTGCCAATTCCACAAGAACTGTCTAGCGAAAGGCTTCTTCAGGGAAAAGCTGTTACTCTGTGCAATGATTTCACAGAACACAAAGAAGTTTCTCAGAAAGCTTCTTTCTCATTGTGATCGGAACATATTTCCTTTGGTCCTATAGTCTTCAAAGGGATCCGAAATATCTGTTGTCAGATTCCACAGAAGTAAGGCTAGCAAAGAGATCCACGAAATACAGATGTAACTCTCTGAGATGAATTAATAGAACACTAAGCAGTTTCTCAGAAAGCTTCTTTCCGGATTTCATCTGAGGATATTTCCTTTTTCACCGTAGCCCTCTATGGGCTTCCAAATATCACTTTGCCAACACCACAAGAACTGTCTTTGCGAAAACATTCTTTAGGGGAAAGCTGTAACTCTGTGAGATTATTTCACAGAACACAAATAATTTTCTAAGAAAGCTTCTTTCTCTTTGTGATCGGAGGATACTTCCTTTGGCCCTATAGTCTTCTAAGGGATCCGAAATATCTGTTCTCAGATTCCACAGAAATAAGGCTAGCAAAGAGATCCACGAAATACAGATGTAACTCTGTGAGATGAATTAACAGAACACTAAGCAGTTTCTCAGAAAGCTTCTTTCCAGATTTCATCTGAGGATATTTCCCTTTTCACCTTAGCGCTCCATGGGCTTCCAAACATCACATTACCAATTCCTCAAGAACTGTCTTAGCGAAAGGCTTCTTGAGGGGAATGCTGTAACTCTGTGAGATGATTTCCCAGAACACAAAGAAGTTTCTCAGAAAGCTTCTTTCTCTTTGTGATCGGAGGATATTTCCTTTGGCCCTATAGTTTCAAAGGGATCCGAAATATCTCTTCTCAGATTCCACAGAAATAAGGCTAGCAAAGGGATCCACGAAATATAGAAGTAACTCTGTGAGTGGAAGTCACACATCACCGAGCAGTTTCTCAGAAAGCTTCTTTCCAGATTTCATCTGAGGATATTTCCTTTTTCACCTTAGCCCTCTATGGGCTTCCAAATATTACTTTGCCAATTCTAAAAGAACTGGCTTAGCGAAATTCTTCTTGAGGGGAAAGCTGTAACTCTGTGAGATGATTTCACAGAACACAAAGAAGTTTTTCAGAAAGCTTCTTTGTCTTTGTGATCGGAGGATATTTCCTTTGGCCCTATAGTCTTCAAAGGGATCCGAAATATCTGTTCTTAGATTCCACAGAAATAAGGCTAGCAAAGAGATCCACGAAATACAGATGTAACTCTGTGAGTGGAAGTCACACATCACAGAGCAGTTTCTCAGAAAGCTTCTTTCCAGATTTCATCTGAGGATATTTCCTTTTTCACCTTAGTCCTCTATGGGCTTCCAAATATTACTTTCCAATTCCACAGGAACTGTCATAGAGAAAGGCTTCTTGAGGGGAAAGCTGTAACTCTGTGAGATGATTTCACAGAACACAAAGAAGTTTCTCAGAAATCTTCTCTCTTTGTGATCGGAGGATATTTCCTTTGGCCCTATAGTCTTCAAAGGGATATGAAATATCTGTTCTCAGTTTCCACAGAAAGACGGCAGGCAAAGGGATGCACGAAATACAGATGTAACTCTGTGAGTGGAAGTCACACATCACAGAGCAGTTTCTCAGAAAGCTTCTTTCCAGATTTCATCTGAGGATATTTCCTTTTTCACCTTAGCCCTCTGTGGGCTTCCAAGTATCACTTTGCCAAAACCACAAGACCTGTCTTAGCGAAAGGCTTCTTGAGGGGAAAGCTGTAACTCTGTGAGATGTTTTCACAGAACGCAAAGAAGATTCTCAGATAGCTTCTTTCTCTTTGTTATCGGAGGATATTTCCTTTGGCCCTATAGTCTTTGAAGGGATGCGAAATATCTGTTCTCAGATTCCACAGAAATAAGGCTAGCAAAGATATCCAAGAAATACAGATGTAACTCTGTGAGTGGATGTCACACATCGCAGAGCAGTTTCTCAGAAAGCTTCTTTCCAGATTTCATCTGAGAATATTTCCTTTTTCACCATAGCCCTCTAGGGGCTTAAAATATCACTTTGCCAATGCCACAAGAACTGTCTTAGCGAAAGGCTTCTTGAGGGGAAAGCCGTAACTCTGTGAGATGATTTCAGAGAACACAAAGAAGTTTCTTAGAAAGCTTCTTTCTCTTTGTTATCGGAGGATAATTACTTTGGCCCTATAGTCTTCAAAGGGATCCGAAATGTCTGTTCTCAGATTCCACAGAAATAAGGCTAGCAAAGAGATCCACGAAATACACATGTAAATCTGTGAGATGAATTAACAGAACACTAAGCAGTTTCTCAGAAAGCTTCTTTCCAGATTTCATCTGAGGATATTTCCTTTTTCACCATAGCCCTCTATGGGCTTCCAAGTACCACTTTGCCAATTCCACAAGAACTGTCTTAGCGAAAGGCTTCTTGACAGGGAAGCTGTAACTCTGTGAGATGATTTCACAGAACACAAAGAAGTTTCTCAGAAAGCTTCTTTCTCTTTGTGATCGGAGGATATTTCCTTTGGCCCTGTAGTCATCAAAGGGATCCGAAAAATCTGTTCTTGGATTCCACAGAAATAAGGCTAGCAAAGAGATCCCAGAAATACAGATGTAACTCTGTGAGTGGAAGTCACACATCACAGAGTAGGTTCTCAGAAAACTTCTTTCCAGATTTCATCTGAGGATATTTGCTTTTTCACCACAGCCGTCTAGGGGCTTCCAAATATCACTTTGCCAAATCCACAGAACTGTCTTAGCGAAAGGCTTCTTGTTGGGAAAGCTGTAACTCTGTGAGATGATTTCACAGAACACAAAGAAGTTTCTCAGAAAGCTTCTTTCTCTTTGTGATCGGAGGATATTTCCTTTGGCCCTATAGTCTTCAAAGGGATCCGAAATATCTGTTCTCAGATTCCACAGAAACAAGGCTAGCAAAGAGATCCACGAAATACAGATGTAACTCTGTGAGATGAATTAACAGAACACTAAGTAGTTTCTGAGAAATCTTCTTTCCAGATTTCAACTGAGGATATTTCCTTTTTCACCCTAGCCCTCTATGGGCTTCAAAATATCACTTTGCCAATTCCACAAGAACTGTCTTAGCGAAAGGCTTCTTGAGGAGAAAGCTGTAACTCTGTGAGATGATGTCACAGAACACAAACACGTTTCTAAGAAAGCTTCTTTCTCTTTGTTATCGGAGGATATTTCCTTAGGCCCTATAGTCTTCAAAGGGATCCGAAATATCTGTTCTCAGATTCCACAGAAATAAGGCTAGCAAAAAGATCCACAAAATACACATGTAACTCTCTGAGATTTATTAACAGAACACTAAGCAGTTTCTCAGAAACCTTCTTTCCAGATTTCATCTGAGGATATTTCCTTTTTCAACATAGCCCTCTATGGGCTTCCAAATATCACTTTGCGAAAACCACAAGACCTGTCTGAGCGAAAGGCTTCTTGAGGGGAAACCTGTAAATCTGTGAGATTATTTCACAGAACACAAAGAAGTTTCTTAGAAAGCTTCTTTCTCTTTGTTATGCGAAGATATTTCCTTTGGCCCTATAGTCTTCAAAGTGATCTGAAATATCTGTTCTCAGATTCCACAGAAATAAGGCTAGCAAAGAGATCCACGAAATACACATGTAACTCTGTGAGATGAATTAACAGAACACTAAGCAGTTTCTCAGAAAGCTTCATTGCAGATTTCATCTGAGGATATTTCCTTTTTCACCCTAGCCCTCCATGGGCTTCAAAATATCACATTACCAATTCCACAAGAACTGTATTAGCGAAAGTCTTCTTGAGGGGAAATCAGTAACTCTGTGAGATGATTTCCCAGAACACAAAGAAGTTTCTCAGAAAGCTTCTTTCTCTTTGTGATCGGAGGATATTTCCTTTGGTCCTATAGTCTTGAAGGGATGCGAAATATCTGTTCTCAGATTCCACAGAAATAAGGCTAGCAAAGAGATCCACGAAATACAGATGTAATTCTGTGAGTGGATGTCTCACATCACAGAGCAGTTTCTCAGAAATCTTCTTTCCAGATTTCATCTGAGGATATTTCCTTTTTCAACATAGCCCTCTATGGGCTTCCAAATATCACTTAACGAATTCCACAAGAACTGTCTTAGCGAAAGTCTTCTTGAGGGGAAAGCCGTAACTCTGTAAGATGATTTCTCACAACACAAAGAAGGTTCTTAGTAATCTTCTTTCTCTTTGTTATCGGAGGATATTTCCTTAGGCCCTATAGTCTTCAAAGGGATCCGAAATATATGATCTCAGATTCCACAGAAATAAGGCTAGCAAAGAGATCCGCGAAATGCAGATGTAACTGTGTGAGTGGAAATCACCATTCACAGAGCAGTTTCTCAGAAAGCTTCTTTCCAGATTTCATCTGAGGATATTTCCCTTTTCACCATAGCCCTCTATGGGCTTCCAAATATCACTTTGCCAATTACACAAGAACTGTCTTAGCGAAAGGCTTCATGAGGGGAAAGCTGTAACTCAGTGAGATGATTTCACAGAAAAAAAAGAAGTTTCTCAGAATGCTTCTTTCTCTTTGTTATCGGAGGATATTTCCTTCGGCCCTATAGTCTTCAAAGGGATCCGAAATATCTGTTCTCAGATCCACAGAAATAAGGCTAACAAAGTGATCCACGAAATACAGATGTAACTCTGTGAGATGAATTTACAGAACACTAAGCAGTTTCTCAGAAAGCTTCTTTCCAGATTTCATCTGAGGATATTTCCTTTTTCACCATAGCCCTCTATGGGCTTCCAAATATCACTTTGCCAATTCCACAAGAACTGTCTTGGCGAAAGGCTTCTTGAGGTGAAAGCTGAAACTCTGTGAGATGATTACACAGAACACAAAGAAGTTTCACAGAAATCTTCTTTCTCTTTGTTATCGAAGGATATTTCCTTTGGCCCTATAGTTTTCAAAGGGATCCGAAATATCTGTTCTCAGATTCCAAAGAAATAAGGCTAGTAAAGAGATCCACGAAATACAGATGTGACTCTGTGAGTGGAAATCACACATCACAGAGCAGTTTCTCAAAAAGCTTCTTTCCCGATTTCATCTGAGGATATTTCCTTTTTCACCATAGCCCTCTATGGGCTTCCAAATATCACTTTGCCAATTCCACAAGAACTGTCTTGGCGAAAGGCTTTTTGACGGGAAAGCTGTAACTCTGTGAGATGATTTCACAGAACACAAAGAAGATTCTCCGAAAGCTTCTTTCTCTTTTGATCGGAGGACATTTCCATTGGCCGTATAGTCTTCAAAGGGATCCGAAATATCTGTTCTCAGAAACCACAGAAATAAGGCTACCAAAGAGATCCCAGAAATACAGAAGTAACTCTGTGAGTGGAAGTCACACATCACAGAGCAGTTTCTCAGAAAGCTTCTTTCCAGATGTCATCTGAGGATATTTCCTTTTTCACCGTAGCCGTCTATGGGCTTCCAAATATCACTTTGCCAATTATACAAGAACTGTCTTAGCGAACGGCTTCTTGAGGGGAAAGCTGTAACTCTGTGAGATGATTTCACAGAACACAAAGAAGTTTCTCCGAAAGCATCTTTCTCTTTGTGATCGGAGGATATTTCCTTTGGCCCTATAGTCTTCAAAGGTATCCTAAATATCTGTTCTCATGATCCACAGAAATAAGGCTAGCAAAGAGATCCACGAAATACAGATGTAAATCTGTGAGATGAATTAACGGAACACTAAGCAGATTCTCAGAAAGCTTCTTTCCAGATTTCATCTGAGGATATTTCCTTTTTCACCGGAGCCCTCTATAGGCTTCCAAATATCACTTTGACAATTCCACAAGAAGTGCCTTAGCGGAAGGCTTCTTCAGGGGAAAGCTGTAACTCTGTGAGATGATTTCACAGAACACAAAGAAGTTTCTCAGAAAGCTTCTTTCTCTTTGTGATCAGAGGATATTTCTTTTGGCCATATAGTCTTCAAAAGGATCCGAAATATCTGTTCTCAGATTCCACAGAAATAAGGCTAGCAAAGAGATCCCCGAAATACGGATGTCACTCTGTGAGTGGAAGTCACGCATCACAGAGCACTTTCTCAGAAAGCTTCTTTCCATATTTCATCTGAGGATGTTTCCTTTTTCACCATAGTCCTCTATGGGCTTCCAAATATCACTTTGCCAATTCCACAAGAACTGTCTTAGCGAAAGGCTTTTTGAGGGGAAAGCTGTAACTCTGTGAGATGATTTCACAGAACACAAAGAAGTTTCTCCGAAAGCTTCCTTCTCTTTGTGATCGGAGGATATTTCCTTTGGCCCTATAGTCTTCATAGGGATCCGAAATTTCTGTTCTCAGAAACCACAGAAATAAGGCAACCAAAGAGATCCCAGAAATACAGAAGTAACTCTGTGAGTGGAAGTCACACATCACAGAGCAGTTTCTCAGAAAGCTTCTTTCCAGATTTCATCTGAGGATATTTCCTTTTTCACCGTAGCCCTCTATGGGCTTCCAAATATCACTTTGCCAATTCCACAAGAAGTGTCTTAGCGAAAGGCTACTTGAGGGAAAAGCTGTATCTCTGTGAGATGGTTTCACAGAACACAAAGATGTTTCTCAGAAAGATTCTTTCCCTTTTCTATCGGAGGATATTTCCTTTGGCCCAATAGTCTTTAAAGGGATCCGAAATATCTGTTCTCAGATTCCACAGAAATAAGGCTAGCAAAGAGATCCCCGAAATACGGATGTCACTCTGTGAGTGGAAGTCAAACATCACAGAGCACTTTCTCAGAAAGTTTCTTTCCAGATTTCATCTAAGGATATTTCCTTTTTCACCATAGCCCTCTATCGGCTTCCAAATATCACTTTGCCAATTCCACAAGAACTGTCTTAGCGAAAGGCTTTTTGAGGGGAAAGCTGTAACTCTGTGAGATGATTTCACAGAACACAAAGAATTTTCTCAGAAAGCTTCCTTCTCTTTGTGATCGGAGGATATTTCCTTTGACCCTATAGTCTTCAAAGGGATCCGAAATTTCTGTTCTCAGAAACCACAGAAATAAGGCTACCAAAGAGATCCCAGGAATACAGAAGTAACTCTGTGAGTGAAAGTCACACATCACAGAGAAGTTTCTCAGAAAGCTTCTTTCCAGATTTCATCTGTGGATATTTCCTTTTTCACCATGGCCCTCTATGGGCTTCCAAATATCACTTTGCCAATTCCACAAGAACTGTCTTAGCGAAAGGCTTCTTGAAGGGAAAGCTGTAACTCCGTGGGATGATTTCACAGAACACAAAGAAGCATCAGAATGCTTCTTTCTCTTTGTATTCGGAGGATATTTCCTTTGGCCCTATAGTCTTCAAAAGGATCCAAATATCTGTTCTCAGAATCCACAGAAATAAGGCTAGCATAGAGATCCACGAAATACAGATATAACTCTATGAGTTGAATTAACAGAACACTAAGCAGTTTCTCAGAAAGCTTCTTTCCAGATTTCATCTGAGGATATTTCCTTTTTCACCATGGCCCTCTATGGGCTTCCAAATATCACTTTGCCAATTCCACAAGAACTGTCTTAGCGAAAGGCTTCTTGAGGGGAAAGCTGTAACACTGTGAGATGATTTCACAGAACACAAAGAAGTTTCTCAGAAAGATTCTTTCTCTTTGTGATCGGAGGACATTTACTTTGGCCCTATAGTCTTCAAGGGGATACGAAATATCTGTTCTCAGATTCCACAGAAATAAGGCTAGCAAGAGATCCACGAAATACAGATGTAACTCTGTGAGTGGAAGTCACACATCACAGAGCAGTTTCTCAGAAAGCTTCTTTCCTGATTTCATCTGAGGATATTTCCTTTTTCACCATAGCCCTCTATGGGCTTCCAAATATCACTTTGCCAATTCCCCAACAACTGTCTTAGCGAAACGCTTCTTGAGGGGAAAGCTGTAAATCTGTGAGATGATTTCACAGAACACAAAGAAGTTTCTCAGAAAGCTTCTTTCTCTTTGTGATCGTAGGATATTTCCTTTGACTCTATAGTCTTCAAAGGGATCCGAAATATCTGTTCTCAGATTCCACAGAAATAAGTCTAGCAAAGAGATCCACGAAATACAGATGTAAATGTGAGATGAATTAACAGAACACCAAGGAGTTTCTCAGAAAGCTTCTTTCCAGATTTAATCTGAGGATATTTCCTTTTTCACTATTGCCCTCTATGGGCTTCCAAATATCACTTTGCCAATACCACAAGAGCTGTCTTAGCGAAAGGCTTCTTGTGGGGAAAGCTGTTACTCTGTGAGATGATTTCACAGAACACAAAGAAGTTTCTCAGAAATCTTCTTTCTCTTTGTGATCGGAGGAAATTTCCTTTGGCCCTATAGTCTTCAAAGGGATCCGAAATATCTGTTCTCAAAGTCCACAAAAATAAGGCTAGCAAAGAGATCCAGGAAATACAGATGTAACTCTGTGAGATGAATTAACGGAACACTAAGCAGTTTTTCAGAAAGCTTCTTTCCAGATTTCATCTGAGGGTATTTCCATTTTCACCATAGGCCTCTATGGACTTCCAAATATGACTTTGCCAATTCCACAAGAACTGTCATAGCGAAAGGCTTCTTGAGGAGAAAGCTGTATCTCTGTGAGATGATTTCACAGAACACAAAGAAGTTTCTCCGAAAGCATCTTTCTCTTTGTGATCGGAGGATATTTCCTTTGGCCCTATAGTCTTCAAATGTATCCGAAATATCTGTTCTCAGAACCAACAGAAATAAGGCTAGCAAAGAGATCCACGAAATACAGATGTAAATCTGTGAGATGAATTAACGGAACACTAAGCAGATTCTCAGAAAGCTTCTTTCCAGATTTCATCTGAGGATATTTCCTTTTTCACCGGAGCCCTCTATAGGCTTCCAAATATCACTTTGACAATTCCACAAGAAGTGCCTTAGCGGAAGGCTTCTTCAGTGGAAAGCTGTAACTCTGTGAGATGATTTCACAGAACACAAAGAAGTTTCTCAGAAAGCTTCTTTCTCTTTGTGATCAGAGGATATTTCTTTTGGCCCTATAGTCTTCAAAAGGATCTGAAATATCTGTTCTCAGATTCCACAGAAATAAGACTAGCAAAGAGATCCCCGAAATACGGATGTCACTCTGTGAGTGGAAGTCACGCATCACAGAGCACTTTCTCAGAAAGCTTCTTTCCATATTTCATCTGAGGATATTTCCTTTTTCACCATAGCCCTCTAAGGGCTTCCAAATATCACTTTGCCAATTCCACAAGAACTGTCTTAGCGAAAGGCTTTTTGAGGGGAAAGCTGTAACTCTGTGAGATGATTTCACAGAACACAAAGAAGTTTCTCCAAAAGCTTCCTTCTCTTTGTGATCGGAGGATATTTCCTTTGGCCCTATAGTCTTCATAGGGATCCGAAATTTCTGTTCTCAGAAACCACAGAAATAAGGCAACCAAAGAGATCCCAGAAATACAGAAGTAACTCTGTGAGTGGAAGTCACACATCACAGAGCAGTTTCTCAGAAAGCTTCTTTCCAGATTTCATCTGAGGATATTTCCTTTTTCACCGTAGCCCTCTATGGGCTTCCAAATATCACTTTGCCAATTCCACAAGAACTGTCTTAGCGAAAGGCTTCTTGAGGGAAAAGCTGTATCTCTGTGAGATGGTTTCACAGAACACAAAGATGTTTCTCAGAAAGATTCTTTCCCTTTTCTATCGGAGGATATTTCCTTTGGCCCAATAGTCTTTAAAGGGATCCGAAATATCTGTTCTCAGATTCCACAGAAATAAGGCTAACAAAGAGATCCCCGAAATACGGATGTCACTCTGTGAGTGGAAGTCACACATCACAGAGCACTTTCTCAGAAAGTTTCTTTCCAGATTTCATCTAAGGATATTTCCTTTTTCACCATAGCCCTCTATCGGCTTCCAAATATCACTTTGCCAATTCCACAAGAACTGTCTTAGCGAAAGGCTTTTTGAGGGGAAAGCTGTAACTCTGTGAGATGATTTCACAGAACACAAAGAATTTTCTCAGAAAGCTTCCTTCTCTTTGTGATCGGAGGATATTTCCTTTGACCCTATAGTCTTCAAAGGGATCCGAAATTTCTGTTCTCAGAAACCACAGAAATAAGGCTACCAAAGAGATCCCAGGAATACAGAAGTAACTCTGTTAGTGGAAGTCACACATCACAGAGAAGTTCCTCAGAAAGCTTCTTTCCAGATGTCATCTGAGGGTATTTCCTTTTTCACCATGGCCCTCTATGGGCTTCCAAATATCACTTTGCCAATTCCACAAGAACTGTCTTAGCGAAAGGCTTCTTGAAGGGAAAGCTGTAACTCCGTGAGATGATTTCACAGAACACAAAGAAGCATCTGAAAGCTTCTATCTCTTTGTTTTCGGAGGATATTTCCTTTGGCCCTATTGTCTTCAAAAGGATCCAAATATCTGTTCTCAGAATCCACAGAAATAAGGCTAGCATAGAGATCCACGAAATACAGATGTAACTCTATGAGTTGAATTAACAGAACACTAAGCAGTTTCTCAGAAAGCTTTTTCCAGATTTGATCTGAGGATATTTCCTTTTTCACCATGGCCCTCTATGGGCTTCCAAATATCACTTTGCCAATTCCACAAGAACTGTCTTAGCGAAAGGCTTCTTGAGGGGATAGCTGTAACACTGTGAGATGATTTCACAGAACACAAAGAAGTTTCTCAGAAAGCTTCTTTCTCTTTGTGATCGGAGGACATTTACTTTGGCCCTATAGTCTTCAAGGGGATACGAAATATCTGTTATCAGATTCCACAGAAATAAGGCTAGCAAATAGATCCACGAAATACAGATGTAACTCTGTGAGTGGAAGTCACACATCACAGGGCAGTTTCTCAGAAAACTTCTTCCAGTTTTCATCTGAGGATATTTCCTTTTTCACCATAGCCCTCTATGGGCTTCCAAATATCACTTTGCCAATTCCCCAAGAACTGTCTTGGCGAAAGGCTTCTTGAGGGGAAAGCTGTAAATCTGTGAGGTGATTTCACAGAACACAAAGAAGTTTCTCAGAAAGCTTCTTTCTCTTTGTGATGGGAGGATATTTCCTTTGACCCTATAGTCTTCAAAGGGATCCGAAATATCTGTTCTCAGATTCCACAGAAATAAGGCTAGCAAAGATATCCACGAAATACAGATGTAACTGTGAGATGAATTAACAGAACACCAAGCAGTTTCTCAGAATGCTTCTTTCCAGATTTCATCTGAGGATATTTCCTTTTTCACCATAGCCCTCTATGGGCTTCCAAATATCACTTTGCCAATTCCACAAGAACTGTCTTAGCGAAAGGCTTCTTGAGGGGAAAGCTGTAATTCTGTGAGATGAATTAACGGAACACTAAGCAGTTTTTCAGAAAGCTTCTTTCCAGATTTCATCTGAGGATATTTCCATTTTCACCATAGCCCTCTATGGACTTCCAAATATGACTTTCCCAATCCCACAAGAACTGTCATAGCGAAAGGCTTCTTGAGGAGAAAGCTGTATCTCTTTGAGATGATTTCACAGAACACAAAGATGTTTCTCAGAAAGCTTCTTTCCCTTTTCTATCGGAGGATATTTCCTTTGACCCAATAGTCTTCAAAGGGATCCGAAATATCTGTTCTCAGATTCCACAGAAATAAGGCTAGCAAAGAGATCCCAGAAATACAGATGTAACTCTGTGAGTTGAAGTCACTCATCACACAGCAGTTTCTCAGAAAGCTTCTTTCCAGATGTCATCTGAGGATATTTCCTTTTTCACCATAGCCCTCTGTGGACTTCCAAATATCACTTTGCCAATTCCACAAGAACTGTTTTAGCGAAAGACTTCTTTGGGGGACAGCTGTAACTCTGTGAGATGATTTCACAGAACACAAAGAAACCTCTAAAAGCTTCTTTCTGTTTGTGATCGGAGGATATTTCCTTTGGCCCTATAGTCTTCAAAGGGATCCGAAATATCTGTTTTCCGATTCCACAGAAATAAGGCTAGCAAAGAGATCCCCGAAATACAGATGTAACTCTATGAGATGAATTAACAGAACACTAAGCAGTTTCTCAGAAAGCTTCTTTCCAGATTTTATCTGAGGATATTTCCTTTTTCACCATGACCCCCAATGGGCTTCCAAATATCACTTTGCCAATTCCACAAGAACTGTCTTAGCGAAAGGCTTCTTGAGGGGAAAGCTGTGACTCTGTGAGATGATTTCACAGAACACAAAGAAGTTTCTCAGAAAGCTTCCTTCTCTTTGTGATCGGAGGATATTTCCTTTGGCCCTACAGTCTTCAAAGGGATCCGAAATATCTGTTCTCAGATTCCACAGAAATAAGGCTAGCAAAGAGATCTACGAAACACAGATGTAACACTGTGAGATGAATTAACAGAACACTAAGCAGTTTCTTAGAAAACTTCTTTCCGGATTTCATCTGAGGATATTTCCTTTTTCACCATAACCCTCTATGGGCTTCCAAATATCACTTTCCCAATTCCACAAGAACTGTCTTAGGGAAAGGCTTCTTGAGGGGAAAGCTGTAACTCTGTGAGATGATTTCACAGAACAGAAAGAAGTTTCTCTGAAAGCTGCTTTCCCTTTGCTATCAGAGGGTATTACCTTTGGCCCTATAGTCTTCAATGGGATCCGAAATATCTGTTCTCAGATTCCACAGAAAGAAGGCTAGCAACGAGATCCCTGAAATACAGATGTAACTCTGTGAGATGAATTAACAGAACACTAAGCAGTTTCTCAGAAAGCTTCTTTCCAGATTTCATCTGAGGATATTTCCTTTTTTAACATGGCCCTCTATCGGCTTCCAATTATCACTTTGCCAATTCCAAAAGAACTCTCTTAGCGAAAGTCTTCTTGAGGGGGAAGCTGTAACTCTGTTACATGATTTCACAGAACACAAAGAAGTTTCTCCGAAAGCTTCTTTCTCTTTGTGATCGGAGGATATTTCCTTTGGCCCTATAGTCTTCAAAGGGATCCGAAATATCTGTTCTCAGATTCCACAGAAATAAGGCTAGCAAAGAGATCCCCGAAATACAGATGTAACTCTATGATATGAATTTACAGAACACTAAGCATTTTCACAGAAAGCTTCTTTCCAGATTTCATCTGAAGATATTTCCTTTTTCAATATGGACCACTATGGGCTTCCAAATATCACTTTAGAAATTCCACAAGAAAGGTCTTAGCAAAAGGCTTCTTCAGGGGAAAGCTGTAACTCTGTGAGATGATTTCACAGAACACAAAGAACTTTCTCAGAAAGCTTCTTTCTCTTTGTGATCGGAGGATATTTCCTTTGACCCTATAGTCTTCAAAGGGATCCGAAATATCTGTTCACATACTCCACAGAAATAAGGCTAGCAAAGCGATCCACGAAATACAGATATAACTGTGAGATGAATTAACAGAACACTAAGCAGTTTCTCAGAAAGCTTCTTTCCAGATTTCATCTGAGGATATTTCCTTTTACACCATAGCCCTCTATGGGCTTCCAAATATCACTTTGCCAATTCCACAAGAACTGTCTTAGCGAAAGGCTTCTTGAGGTGAAAGCTGTAACTCTGTGAGATGATTTAACAGAACACAAAGAAGTTTCTCAGAAAGCATCTTTCTCTTTGTGATCGGAGGATATTTCCTTTGGTCATATAGTCTTCAAAGGGATCCGAATTATCTGTTCTCAGAATCCACAGAAATAAGGCTAGCAATGAGATCCACGAAATACAGATGTAACACTGTGAGATGAATTAACAGAACACTAAGAATTTTCTCAGAAAGCTTCTTTCCAGATTTCATCTGAGGATATTTCCTTTTTCACCATAGCCCTCTATGGGCTTCCAAATATCACTTTGCCAATTCCACAAGCACTGTCTTAGCGAAAGGCTTCTTGAGGGGAAAGCTGTAACTCTGTGAGATGATTTCACAGAACACAAAGAAGCTCCTCAGAAACATTCTTTCTCTTTGTTTCCGGAGGATATTTCCTTTGGCCGTATAGTCTTCAAAGGGATCCGAAATACTTGTTCTCAGAATTTTCAGAAATTAGGCTAGCAAAGTGATCCCCGAAATACAGATGTAACTCTGTGAGTGGAAGTCACACATCACAGAGCAGTTTCTCAGAAAGCTTCTTTCCAGATTTCATCTGAGGATATTTCCTTTTACACCATAGCCCTCTATGGGCTTCCAAATATCACTTTGCCAATTCCACAAGAACTGTCTTAGCGAAAGGCTTCTTGAGGTGAAAGCTGTAACTCTGTGAGATGATTTAACAGAACACAAAGAAGTTTCTCAGAAAGCATCTTTCTCTTTGTGATCGGAGGATATTTCCTTTGGTCATATAGTCTTCAAAGGGATCCGAATTATCTGTTCTCAGAATCCACAGAAATAAGGCTAGCAATGAGATCCACGAAATACAGATGTAACACTGTGAGATGAATTAACAGAACACTAAGAATTTTCTCAGAAAGCTTCTTTCCAGATTTCATCTGAGGATATTTCCTTTTTCACCATAGCCCTCTATGGGCTTCCAAATATCACTTTGCCAATTCCACAAGCACTGTCTTAGCGAAAGGCTTCTTGAGGGGAAAGCTGTAACTCTGTGAGATGATTTCACAGAACACAAAGAAGCTCCTCAGAAACATTCTTTCTCTTTGTTTCCGGAGGATATTTCCTTTGGCCGTATAGTCTTCAAAGGGATCCGAAATACTTGTTCTCAGAATTTTCAGAAATTAGGCTAGCAAAGTGATCCCCGAAATACAGATGTAACTCTGTGAGTGGAAGTCACACATCACAGAGCAGTTTCTCAGAAAGCTTCTTTCCAGATTTCATCTGAGGATATTTCCTTTTTCACCATAGCCCTCTCTGGGCTTCCAAATATCACTTTGCCAATTCCACAAGAACTGTCTTAGCGATAGGCTTCTTTAGAGGAAAGCTGTAACTCTGTGAGATGATTTCAGGAACACAAAGAATTTTCTCAGAAATCTTCTTTCTCTTTTTTATAAGAGGATATTTCCATTGGCCCTATAGTCTTCAAAGGGATCCGAAATATCTGTTCTCAGATTCCACAGAAATAAGCCTAGCAAAGAGATCCACGAAACACAGATGTAACACTGTGAGATGAATTAACAGCACACTAAGCAGTTTCTCAGAAAGCTTCTTTCCAGATTTCATCTGAGGATATTTCCTTTTTCACCATGGCCCTCTATGGGCTTCCAAATATCACTTTGCCAATTCCACAAGAACTGTCTTAGCGAAAGGCTTCTTGAGGGGAAAGCTGTAACTCTGTGGGATGATTTCACAGAACACAAAGAAGATTCAAGAAAGCTTCTTTCTCTTTGTTATCGGAGAATATTTCCTTTGGCCCTATAGTCTTAAAAGGGATCCGAAATATCTGTTCTCAGATTCCACAGAAATAAGGCTAGCAAAGAGAGCCACGAAATACAGATGTAACTCTGTGAGTGGAAGTCACACATTACAGAGCAGTTTCTCAGAAATCTTCTTTCCAGATTTCATCTGAGGATATTTCCTTTTTAACCATAGCCCTCTTTGGGCTTCCAAATATCACTTTGCCAATTCCACAAGAACTGTCTTAGTGAAAGGCTTCTTGAGGGGAAAGCTGTAACTCTGTGAGATGATTTCACAGAACACAAAGAAGTTTCTCAGAAAGCTTCTTTCTCTTTGTTATCGGAGGATATTTCCTTTGGTTCTATAGTCTTCAAAGGGATCCGAAATATCTGTTCTCAGATTCCACAGAAATAAGGCTAGCAAAGAGATCCTTGAAATACAGATGAAACTCTGAGAGTGGAAGTCACACATCACCGAGCAGTTTCTCAGAAAGCTTCTTTCCAGATTTCATCTGAGGATATTTCCTTTTTCACCATAGCCCTCTATGGGCTTCCATTTATCACTTTGCCAATTCCACAAGAACTGTCTTAGTGAAAGGCTTCTTGAGGGGAAAGCTGTAACTCTGTGAGATGATTTCACAGAACACAAAGAAGTTTCTCAGAAAGCTTCTTTCTCTTTGTTATCGGAGGATATTTCCTTTGGTCCTATAGTCTTCAAAGGGATCCGAAATATCTGTTCTCAGATTCCACAGAAATAAGGCTAGCAAAGAGATCCACGAAATACAGATGTAACTCTGTGAGTGGAAGTCACACATGACAGAGCAGTTTCTCAGAAAGCTTCTTTCCAGATTTCATATAAGGATATTTCTGTTTTCACAATACCCCTCTATGGGCTTCCAAATATCACTTTGCCAATTCCACAAGAACTGTCTTAGCGAAAGGCTTCTTCAGGGGAAAGCTGTAAGTCTGTGAGATGATTTCACAGAACACAAAGAAGTTTCTCAGAAAGCTTCTTTCTCTTTGTTTTCGGAGGATATTTCCTTTGCCCTATGGTCTTCAAAGGGATCCGAAATATCTGTTCTCAGATTCCACAGAAATACGGCTAGCAAAGAGACCTACGAAACACAGATGTAACTCTGTGAGATGAATTAACAGAACACTAAGCAGTTTCTCAGAAAGCTTCTTTCCAGAATTCATCTGAGGATATTTTCTTTTTCACCCTAACCCTCTACGGGCTTCCAAATATCACTTTGCGAATTCCACAAGAACTGTCTTAGCGAAAGGCTTCTGGAGGTGAAAGCTGTAACTCTGTGAGATGATTTCACAGAACACAAAGAAGTTTCTCAGAAAGCTTCTTTCTCTTTGTTATCGGAGGATATTTCCTTTCGCCCTATAGTCTTCAAAGGGATCCGAAATATCTGTTCTCAGATTCCACAGAAAGAAGGCTAGCAAAGAGATCCACGAAATACAGATGTAACTCTGTGAGATGAATCAACAGAACACTAAGCAGTTTCTCAGAAAGCTTTTTTCCAGATTTCATCTGAGTATATTTCCTTTTTCACCATAACCCTCTATGGGCTTCCAAATATCACTTTGCCAATTCCACAAGAACTGTCTTAGCAAAAGGCTTCTTGAGGGGAAAGGTGTAACTCTGTGAGATGATTTCACAGAACACAAAGAAGTTTCTCAGAAAGCTTCATTCTCTTTGTTATCGGAGGATATTTCCTTTGGCCCTATAGTCTTCAAAGGGATCCGAAATATCTGTTCTCAGATTCCACAGAAATAAGGCTAGCAAAGAGATCCACGAAATACAAATGTAGCTTTGTGAGTGGAAGTCACACATCACAGAGCAGTTTTTCAGAAAGCTTCTTTCCAGATTTCATCTCAGGATATTTCCTTTTTCACCAGAGCCCTCTATGGGCTTCCAAATATCACTTTGCCAATTCCACAAGAACTGTCTTAGCGAAAGGCTTCTTGAGGGGAAAGCTGTAACTCTGTAAGATGATTTCACAGAACACAAAGAAGTTTCTCAGAAAGCTTCTTTCTCTTTGTTTTCGGAGGATATTTCCTTTGGCCCTATAGTCTTCAAAGGGATCTGAAATATCTGTTCTCATATTCCACAAAAAGAACGCTAGCAAAGAGATCCACGAAACACAGATGTAACTCTGTGAGATGAATTAACAGAACACTAGGCAGTTTCTCAGAAAGCTTCTTTCCAGAATTCATCTGAGGATATTTTCTTTTTCACCATAGCCCTCTATGGGCTTCCAAATATCACTTTGCCAATTCCACAAGAACTGTCTTAGCGAAACGCTTCTTGAGGGGAAAGCTGTAACTCTGTGAGATGATTTCACAGAACACAAAGAAGTTTCTCAGAAAGCTTCGTTCTCTTTGTTATCGGAGGATACTTCCTTTGGCCCTATAGTTTTCAAAGGGATCCGAAATATCTGTTCTCAGATTCCACAGAAATAAGGGTATCAAAGAGATCCACGAAATACAGATGTAACTCTCTGAGTGCAAGTCACACATCACAGAGCAGTTTCTCAGAAAGCTTCTTTCCAGATTTCATCTGAGGATATTTCCTTTTTCACCATAGCCCTCTCTGGGCTTCCAAATATCACTTTGCCAATTCCACAAGAACTGTCTTAGCGAAAGGCTTCTTGAGGGGAAAGCTGTAACTCTGTGAGATGATTTCACAGAACACATAGAAGTTTCTCAGAAAGCTTCTTTCTCTTTGTTATCGGAGGATATTTCCTTTGGCCCTCTAGTCTTCAAAGGGATCCGAAATATCTGTTCTCAGATTCCACAGAAATAAGGCTAGCAAAGATATCCATGAAATACAGATGTAACTCTGTGAGTGGAAGTCACACATCACAGAGCAGTTTCTCAGAAAGCTTCTTTCCAGATTTCATCTAAGGATATTTCTGTTTTCACGATACCCCTCTATGGGCTTCCAAATATCACTTTGCCAATTCCACAAGAACTGTCTTAGCGAAAGGCTTCTTGAGGGGAAAGCTGTAACTCTGTGAGATGATTTCAGGAACACAAAGAAGTATCTCAGAAATCTTCTTTCTCTTTGTTATCAGAGGATATTTCCATTGCCCCTATAGTCTTCAAAGGGATCCGAAATAACTGTTCTCAGATTCCACAGAAATAAGGCTAGCAAAGAGATCCACGAAACACAGATGTAACACTGTGAGATGAATTAACAGCACACTAAGCAGTTTCTCAGAAAGCTTCTTTCCAGATTTCATCTGAGGATATTTCCTTTTTCACCATAGCCCTCTATGGGCTTCCAAATATCACTTTGCCAATTCCACAAGAACTGTCTTAGCGAAAGGGTTCTTGAGAGGAAAGCTGTAACTCTGTGAGATGCTTTCACAGAACACAAAGAGTTTCTCAGAAAGCTTCTTTCTCTTTGTTATCGGAGGATATTTCCTTTGGCCCTATAGTCTTCAAAGGGATCCAAAATATCTGTTCTCAGATTCCACAGAAATAAGGCTAGCAAAGAGATCCACGAAATACAGATGTAACTCTGTGAGTGGAAGTCACACGTCACAGAGCAGTTTCTCAGAAAGCTACTTTCCAGATTTCATCTGAGGATATTTCCTTTTTCACCATAGCCCTCTATGGACTTCCAAATATCACTTTGCCAATTCCACAAGAACTGTCTTAGAGAAAGACTTCTTGAGGGGAAAGCTGTAACTCTGTGAGATGATTTCACAGAACACAAAGAAGTTTCTCAGAAAGCTTCTTTCTCTTTGTGATCGGAGGATATTTACTTTGGCCTTACAGTCTTCAAAGGGATCCGTAATATCTGTTTTCAGAATCCAGAGAAATAAGGCTAGCAAAGTGTTCCACGAAATATAGATGTAACTCTGTGAGATGAATTAACAGAACACTAAGCAGTTTCTCAGAAAGCTTCTTTCCAGATTTCACCTGAAGATATTTCCTTTTTTACGATCGCTCTCTATGGGCTTCCCAATATCACTTTGCTAATTCCACAAGAACTGTCTTAGCGAAAGGCTTCCTGAGGGGAGAGCTGTAACTCTGTGAGATGATTTCACTGAACACAAAGAAGTTTCTCAGAATGCTTCTTTCTCTTTGTGATTCGAGGATATTTCCTTTGGCCCTATAGTCTTCAAAGGGATCCGAAATATCTGTTCTCAGATTCCACAGAAATAAGGCTAGCAAAGACATCCACGAAATACAGATGTAACTCTGTGAGATGAATTTACAGAACACTAAGCAGTTTCTCAGAAAGCTTCTTTCCAGATTTCTTCTGAGGATATTTCCTTTTTCACCATAGCCCTCTATGGGCTTCCAAATATCACTTTGCCAATTCCACAAGAACTGTCTTAGAGAAAGACTTCTTGAGGGGAAAGCTGTAACTCTGTGAGATGATTTCACAGAGCACAAAGAAGTTTCTCAGAAAGCTTCTTTCTCTTTGTTATCGGAGGATATTTCCTTTGGCCCTATGGTCTTCAAAGGGATCCGAAATATCTGTTCTCAGATTCCACAGAAAAAAGGCAAGCAAAGAGATCCACGAAATACAGATATAACTCAGTGAGTGGAAGTCACACATCACAGAGCAGTTTCTCGGAAAGCTTCTTTCCAGATTTCATCTGAGGATATTTCCTTTTTCACCCTAGCCCTCCATGGGCTTCCAAATATCACTTTGCCAATTCCACAATAACTGTCTTAGCGAAAGGCTTCTTGAAGGGAAAGCTGTAACTCTGTGAGATGATTTCACAGAACACAGAGAAGTTTCTCAGAAAGCTTCTTTCTCTTTGTTATCGGAGGAAATTTCCTTTGGCCCTATAGTCTTCAAAGGGATCCGAAATATCTGTTCTCAGATTCCACAGAAATAAGGCTTGCAAAGAGATCTACGAAACACAGATATAACTCTGTGAGATGAATTAAGAGAACACTAAGCAGTTTCTCAGAAAGCTTCTTTCCAGATTTCATCTGAGGATATTTCCTCTTTCACCATAGCCCTCTATTGTCTACCAAATATCACTTTGCCAATTCCACAAGAACTGTCTTAGCGAAAGGCTTCTTCAGGAGAAAGCTGTAACTCTGAGAGATGATTTCACAGAACACAAAGAAGTTTCAAGAAAGCTTCTTTCTCTTTGTTATCGGAGGATATTTCCTTTGACCCTATAGTCTTCAAAGGGATCCGAAATATCTGTTCTCAGATTCCACAGAAATAAGGCTAGCAAAGAGATCTACGAAACACAGATGTAACTCTGTGAGTGGAAGTCACACATTACAGAGCAGTTTCTCAGAAAGCTTCTTTCCAGATTTCATCTGAGGATATTTCTTTTTCACCGTAGCCCTCTATGGGCTTCCAAATATAACTTTGCCAATTTCACAAGAACTGTCTTAGTTAAAGGCTTCTTGAGGGGAAAGCTGTAACTCTGTGAGATGATTTCACAGAACACCAAGAAGTTTCTCAGAAAGCTTCTTTCTCTTTGTTATCGAAGGATATTTCCTTTGGCCCTATAGTCTTCAAAGGGATCCGAAATATCTGTTCTCAGATTCGACAGAAATAAGGCTAGCAAAGAGATCCTTGAAATACAGATGAAACTCTGAGAGTGGAAGTCACACATCACAGAGCAGTTTCTCAGAAAACTTCTTTCCAGATTTCATCTGAGGATATTTCCTTTTTCACCATAGCCCTCTATGGGCTTCCAAATATCACTTTGCCAATTCCACAAGAACTGTCTTAGCGAAAGGCTTCTTGAGGGGAAAGTTGTAACTCTGTGAGATGATTTCACAGACACAAAGAAGTTTCTCAGAAAGCTTCTTTCTCTTTGTTATCGGAGGATATATCCTTTGGCCCTATAGTCTTCAAAGGGATCCGAAATATCTGTTCTCAGATTCCACAGAAATAAGGCTAGCAAAGAGATCCACGAAATACAGATGTAACTCTGTGTGTGGAAGTCACCCATCACTGAGTAGTTTCTCAGAAAGCTTCTTTCCAGATTTCATCTAAGGATATTTCTGTTTTCACAATACCCCTCTATGGGCTTCCAAATATCACTTTGCCAATTCCACAAGAACTGTCTTAGCCAAAGGCTTCTTGAGGGGAACGCTGTAACTCTGTGAGATGATTACACAGAACACAAAGAAGTTTCTCAGGAAGCTTCTTTCTCTTTGTTATCGGAGGATATTTCCTTTGGCCCTATAGTCTTCAAAGGGATCCGAAATATCTGTTCTCAGATTCCACAGAAATAAGGCTAGCAAAGAGATCCACGAATTACAGATGAAACTCTGAGAGTGGAAGTCACACATCACAGAGCAGTTTCTCAGAAAGCTTCTTTCCAGGATTTCATCTGAGGATATTTCCTTTTTCACCATAGCCCTCTATGGGCTTCCAAATATCACTTTGCCAATTCCACAAGAACTGTCTTAGCGAAAGGCTTCTTGAGGGGAAAGCTGTAACTCTGTGAGATGATTTCACAGAACACAACAAGTTTCTCAGAAAGCTTCTTTTTCTTGGTTATCGGAGGATATTTCCTTTGGCCCTATAGTCTTCAAAGGGATCCGAAATATCTGTTCTAAGATTCGACAGAAATAAGGCTAGCAAAGAGATCCATGAAATACAGATGAAACTCTGAGAGTGGAAGTCACACATCACAGAACAGTTTCTCAGAAAGCTTCTTTCCAGATTTCATCTGAGGATATTTCCTTTTTCACCATAGCCCTCTATGGGCTTCCAAATATCACTTTGCCAATTCCACAAGAACTCTCTTAGCGAAAGGCTTCTTGAGGGGAAAGCTGTAACTCTGTGAGATGATTTCACAGAACACAGAGAAATTTCTCAGAAAGCTTCTTTCTCTTTGTTATCGGAGGATATTTCCTCAGGCCCTATAGTCTTCAAAGGGATCAGAAATATCTCTTCTCAGATTTCACAGAAATAAGGCTAGCAAAGAGACCTACGAAACACAGATGTAACTCTGTGAGATGAATTAACAGAACACTAAGCAGTTTCTCAGAAAGCTTCTTTCCAGAACTCATCTGAGGATATTTTCTTTTTCACCCTAGCCCTCTATGGGCTTCCAAATATCACTTTGCCAATTTCACAAGAACTGTCTTAACGAAAGGCTTGTTGAGGAGAAAGCTGTAACGCTGTGAGATGATTTCACAGAACACAAAGAAGTTTCTCACAAAGCTTCTTTCTCTTTGTTATAGGAGGATAATTCCTTTGGCCCTATAGTCTTCAAAGGGATCCGAAATGTCAGTTCTCAGATTCCACAGAAATAAGGCTAGCAAAGAGACCTACGAAACACAGATGTAACTCTGTGAGATGAATTAACAGAACACTAAGCAGTTTCCAAGAAAGCTACTTTCCAGATTGCATCTGAGGATATTTTCTTTTTCAACATAGCCCTCTAGGGGCTTCCAAATATCACTTTGCCAATTCCACAAGAACTGTCTTAGCGAAACGCTTCTTGAGGGGAAAGCTGTAACTCTGTGAGATGATGTCACATAACACAAAGAAGTTTCTCAGAAAGCTTCTTTCTCTTTGTTATCGGAGGATATTTCCTTTGGCCCTATAGTCTTCAAAGGGATCCGATATATCTGTTCTCAGATTCCACAGAAAGAAAGCTAGCAAAGAGATCCACGAAATACAGATGTAACCCTGTGAGATTAATTAACAGAACACTAAGCAGTTTCTCAGAAAGCTTCTTTCCAGATTTCATCTGTGTATATTTCCTTTTTCACCATAGCCCTCTATGGGCTTCCAAATATCACTTTGCCAATTCCACAAGAACTGTCTTAGCGAAAGGCTTCCTGAGGGGAAAGTTTTAACTCTGTGAGATGATTTCACAGAACACAAAGAAGTTTCTCAGAAAGCTTCTTTCTCTTTGTTATCGGAGGATATTTCCTTTTTCCCTATAGTCTTCAAAGGGATCCGAAATATCAGTTCTCAGATTCCACAGAAATAAGGCTAGCAAAGAGATCCACGAAATACAGATGTAGCTTTGTGAGTGGAAGTCACATATCACAGAGCAGTTTCTCAGAAAGCTTCTTTCCAGATTTCATCTGAGGATATTTCCTTTTTCACCGTAGCCCTCTATAGGCTTCCAAATATCACTTTGCCAATTCCACAAGAACTGTCTTAGCGAAAGTCTTCTTGAGGGGAAAGCTTTAACTCTGTGAGATGATTTCACAGAACACAAAGAAGTCTCTCAGAAAGCTTCTTTCTCTTTGTTATCGGAGGATATTTCCTTTGGCCCTATAGTCTTCAAAGGGATCCGAAATATCTGTTCTCAGATTCCACAGAAAGAAGGCTAGCAAAGAGATCCACGAAACACAGATGTAACTCTGTGAGATGAATTAACAGAACACTAGGCAGTTTCTCAGAAAGCTTCTTTTCGGAATTCATCTGAGGATACTTTCTTTTACAGCATAGCCCTCTATGGGCTTCCAAATATCACTTTGCCAATTCCACAAGAACTGTCTTAGCGAAAGGCTTCTTGAGGGGAAAGCTGTAACTCTGTGAGATGATTTCACAGAACACAGAGAAGTTTCTCAGAAAGCTTCTTTCTCTTTGTTATCGGAGGAAATTTCCTTTGGCTCTATAGTCTTCAAAGGGATCCGAAATATCTGTTCTCAGATTCCACAGAAATAAGGCTAGCAAAGAGATCTAGGAAACACAGATATAACTCTGTGAGATGAACTAACAGAACACTAAGCAGTTTCTCAGAAAGCTTCTTTCCAGATTTCATCTGAGGATATTTCCTTTTTCACCATAGCCCTCTATGGGCTTCCAAATATCCCTTTGCCAATTCCACAAGAACTGTCTTAGCGAAAGGGTTCTTGACAGGAAAGCTGTAACTCTGTGAGATGATTTCACAGAACACAAAGAAGTTTCTCAGAAACCTTCTTTCTCTTTGTGATCGGAGGATATTTCCTTTGGCCCTATAGTCTTCAAAGGGATCCGAAATATCTGTTCTCTGATTCCACAGAAATAAGGCTAGCAAAGAGATCCACGAAATAGAGATGTAACTCTGTGAGTGGAAGTCACACGTCACAGAGCAGTTTCTCAGAAAGCTACTTTCCAGATTTCATCTGAGGATATTTCCTTTTTCACCATAGCCCTCTATGGGCTTCCAAATATCACTTTGCCAATTCCACAAGAACTGTCTTAGAGAAAGACTTCTTGAGGGGAAAGCTGTAACTCTGTGAGATGATTTCACAGAGCACAAAGAAGTTTCTCAGAAAGCTTCTTTCTCTTTGTTATTGGGGGATATTTCCTTTGGCCCTATGGTCTTCAAAGGGACCCGAAATATCTGTTCTCAGATTCCACAGAAAAAAGGCAAGCAAAGAGATCCACGAAATACAGATGTAACTCAGTGAGTGGAAGTCACACATCACAGAGCAGTTTCTCAGAAAGCTTCTTTCCAGATTTCATCTGAGGATATTTCCTTTTTCACCCTAGCCCTCTATGGGCTTCCAAATATCACTTTGCCAATTCCACAAGAACTGTCTTAGCGAAAGGCTTCTTGAAGGGAAAGCTGTAACTCTGTGAGATGATTTCACAGAACACAGAGAAGTTTCTCAGAAAGCTTCTTTCTCTTTGTTATCGGAGGAAATTTCCTTTGGCCCTATAGTCTTCAAAGGGATCCGAAATATCTGTTCTCAGATTCCATAGAAATAAGGCTAGCAAAGAGATCTACGAAACACAGATATAACTCTGTGAGATGAATTAAGAGAACACTAAGCAGTTTCTCAGAAAGCTTCTTTCCAGATTTCATCTGAGGATATTTCCTCTTTCACCATAGCCCTCTATGGGCTTCCAAATATCACTTTGCCAATTCCACAAGAACTGTCTTAGCGAAAGGCTTCCTGAGGGGAATGTTTTAACTCTGTGAGATGATTTCACAGAACACAAAGAAGTTTCTCAGAAAGCTTCTTTCTCTTTGTTATCGGAGGATATTTCCTTTTTCCTATAGTCTTCAAAGGGATCCGAAATATCAGTTCTCAGATTCCACAGAAATAAGGCTAGCAAAGAGATCCACGAAATACAGATGTAGCTTTGTGAGTGGAAGTCACATATCACAGAGCAGTTTCTCAGAAAGCTTCTTTCCAGATTTCATCTGAGGATATTTCCATTTTCACCGTAGCCCTCTATAGGCTTCCAAATATCACTTTGCCAATTCCACAAGAACTGTCTTAGCGAAAGTCTTCTTGAGGGGAAAGCTTTAACTCTGTGAGATGATTTCACAGAACACAAAGAAGTTTCTCAGAAAGCTTCTTTCTCTTTGTTATCGGAGGATATTTCCTTTAGCCCTATAGTCTTCAAAGGGATCAGAAATATCTGTTCTCAGATTCCACAGAAAGAAGGTTAGCAAAGAGATTCACGAAACACAGATGTAACTCTGTGAGATGAATTAACAGAACACTAGGCAGTTTCTCAGAAAGCTTCTTTCCGGAATTCATCTGAGGATACTTTCTTTTAAAGCATAGCCCTCTATGGGCTTCCAAATATCACTTTGCCAATTCCACAAGAACTGTCTTAGCGAAAGGCTTCTTGAGGGGAAAGCTGTAACTCTGTGAGATGATTTCACAGAACACAGAGAAGTTTCTCAGAAAGCTTCTTTCTCTTTGTTATCGGAGGAAATTTCCTTTGGCTCTATAGTCTTCAAAGGGATCCGAAATATCTGTTCTCAGATTCCACAAAAATAAGGCTAGCAAAGAGATCTAGGAAACACAGATATAACTCTGTGAGATAAACTAACAGAACACTAAGCAGTTTCTCAGAAAGCTTCTTTCCAGATTTCATCTGAGGATATTTCCTTTTTCACCATAGCCCTCTATGGGCTTCCAAATATCCTTTTGCCAATTCCACAAGAACTGTCTTAGCGAAAGGGTTCTTGAGAGGAAAGCTGTAACTCTGTGAGATGATTTCACAGAACACAAAGAAGTTTCTCAGAAACCTTCTTTCTCTTTGTGATCGGAGGATATTTCCTTTGGCCCTATAGTCTTCAAAGGGATCCGAAATATCTGTTCTCTGATTCCACAGAAATAAGGCTAGCAAAGAGATCCACGAAATACAGACGTAACTCTGTGAGTGGAAGTCACACGTCACAGAGCAGTTTCTCAGAAAGCTACTTTCCAGATTTCATCTGAGGATATTTCCTTATTCACCATAGCCCTCTATGGGCTTCCAAATATCACTTTGCCAATTCCACAAGAACTGTCTTAGAGAAAGACTTATTGAGGGGAAAGCTGTAACTCTGTGAGATGATTTCACAGAGCACAAAGAAGTTTCTCAGAAAGCTTCTTTCTCTTTGTTATCGGGGGATATTTCCTTTGGCCCTATGGTCTTCAAAGTTATCCGAAATATCTGTTCTCAGATTCCACAGAAAAAAGGCAAGCAAAGAGATCCACGAAATACAGATGTAACTCAGTGAGTGGAAGTCACACATCACAGAGCAGTTTCTCAGAAAGCTTCTTTCCAGATTTCATCTGAGGATATTTCCTCTTTCACCGTAGCCCTCTATGGGCTTCCAAATATCACTTTGCCAATTCCACAAGAACTGTCTTAGCGAAAGGCTTCTTGAGGGGAAAGCTGTAACTCTGAGAGATGATTTCACGGAACACAAAGAAGTTTCAAGAAAGCTTCTTTCTCTTTGTTCTCGGAGGATATTTCCTTTGACCCTATAGTCTTCAAAGGGATCCGAAATATGTGTTCTCAGATTCCACAGAAATAAGGCTAGCAAAGAGATCTACGAAACACAGATGTAACTCTGTGAGTGGAAGTCACACATTACAGAGCAGTTTCTCAGAAAGCTTCTTTCCAGATTTCATCTGAGGATATTTCTTTTTCACCATAGCCCTCTATGGGCTTCCAAATATAACTTTGCCATTTTCACAAGAAGTGTCTTAGTTAAAGGCTTCTTGAGGGGAAAGCTGTAACTCTATGAGATGATTTCACAGAACACAAAGAAGTTTCTCAGAAAGCTTCTTTCTCTTTGTTATCGGAGGATATTTCCTTTGGCCCTATAGTCTTCAAAGGGATCCGAAATATCTGTTCTCAGATTCCACAGAAATAAGGCTAGCAAAGAGATCCTTGAAATACAGATGAAACTCTGAGAGTGGAAGTCACACATCACAGAGCAGATTCTCAGAAAACTTCTTTCCAGATTTCATCTGAGGATATTTCCTTTTTCACCATAGCCCTCTATGGGCTTCTAAATATCACTTTGCCAATTCCACAAGAACTGTCTTAGCGAAAGGTTTCTTGAGGGGAAAGTTGTAACTCTGTGAGATGATTTCACAGAACACAAAGAAGTTTCTCAGAAAGCTTCTTTCTCTTTGTTATCGGAGGATATATCCTTTGGCCCTATAGTCTTCAAAGGGATCCGAAATATCTGTTCTCAGATTCCACAGAAATAAGGCTAGCAAAGAGATCCACGAAATACAGATGTAACCCTGTGTGTGGAAGTTACACATCACTGAGTAGTTTCTCAGAAAGCTTCTTTCCAGATTTCATCTAAGGATATTTCTGTTTTCACAATACCCCTCTATGGGCTTTCAAATATCACTTTGCCAATTCCACAAGAACTGTCTTAGCCAAAGGCTTCTTGAGGGGAACGCTGTAACTCTGTGAGATGATTACACAGAACACAAAGAAGTTTCTCAGGAAGCTTCTTTCTCTTTGTTATCGGAGGATATTTCCTTTGTCCCTATAGTCTTCAAAGGGATCCGAAATATCTGTTCTCAGATTCCACAGAAATAAGGCTAGCAAAGAGATCCACGAATTACAGATGAAACTCTGAGAGTGGAAGTCAATCATCACAGAGCAGTTTCTCAGAAAGCTTCTTTCCAGATTTCATCTGAGGATATTTCCTTTTTCACCATAGCCCTCTATGGGCTTCCAAATATCACTTTGCCAATTCCACAAGAACTGTCTTAGCGAAAGGCTTCTTGAGGGGAAAGCTGTAACTCTGTGAGATGATTTCACAGAACACAACAAGTTTCTCAGAAAGCTTCTTTTTCTTTGTTATCGGAGGATATTTCCTTTGGCCCTATAGTCTTCAAAGGGATCCGAAATATCTGTTCTCAGATTCGACAGAAATAAGGCTAGCAAATAGATCCATGAAATACAGAAGAAACTCTGAGAGTGGAAGTCACACATCACAGAGCAGTTTCTCAGAAAGATTGTTTCCAGATTTCATCTGAGGATATTTCCTTTTTCACCATAGCCCTCTATGGGCTTCCAAATATCACTTTGCCAATTCCACAAGAACTCTCTTAGCGAAAGGCTTCTTGAGGGGAAAGCTGTAACTCTGTGAGATGATTTCACAGAACACAGAGAAATTTCTCAGAAAGCTTCTTTCTCTTTGTTATCGGAGGATATTTCCTCTGGCCCTATAGTCTTCAAAGGGATCAGAAATATCTCTTCTCAGATTTCACAGAAATAAGGCTGGCAAAGAGATCTACGAAACACAGATATAACTCTGTGAGATGAATTAACAGAACACTAAGCAGTTTCTCAGAAAGCTTCTTTCCAGATTTCATCTGAGGATATTTCCTTTTTCACCATAGCCCTCTATGGGCTTCCAAATATCACTTTGCCAATTCCACAAGAACTGTCTTAGCCAAAGGCTTCTTGAGCGGAAAGCTGTAACTCTGAGAGATGATTTCACAGAACACAAAGAAGTTTCAAGAAAACTTCTTTCCCTTTGTTATCGGAGGATATTTCCTTTGGCCCTATAGTCTTCAAAGGGATCCGAAATATCTATTCTCAGATTCCACAGAAATAAGGCTAGCAAAGAGATCCACGAAATACAGATGTAACTCTGTGAGTGGAAGTCACACATCACAGAGCGTTTTCTCAGAAAGCTTCTTTCCAGATTTCATCTAAGGATATTTCTGTTTTCACAATACCCCTCTATGGGCTTCCAAATATCACTTTGCCAATTCCACAAGAACTCTCCTAGCGAAAGGCTTCTGGAGGGGAAAGCTGTAACTCTGTGAGATGATTTCAGGAACACAAAGAAGTTTCTCAGAAAGATTCTTTCTCTTTGTTATCAGAGGATATTTCCATTGGCCCTATAGTCTTCAAAGGGATCCGAAATATCTGTTCTCAGATTCCACAGAAATAAGGCTAGCAAAGAGATCTACGTAACACAGATGTAACCCTATGAGATGAATTAACAGAACACTAAGCAGTTTCTCAGAAAGCTTCTTTACACATTTCATCTGAGGATATTTGCTTTTTCACCATAGCCCTCTATGGGCTTCCAAATATCACTTCGCCAATTCCACAAGAACTGTCTTAGCGAAAGGCTTCTTCAGGGGAAAGCTGTAACTCTGTGAGATGATTTCACAGAACACAGAGAAGTTTCTCAGAAAGCTTCTTTCTCTTTGTTATTGGAGGATATTTCCTCTGGCCCTATAGTCTTCAAAGGGATGCGAAATATCTGTTCTCAGATTTCACAGAAATAAGGCTAGCAAAGAGATCTACGAAACACAGATATAACTCTGTGAGATGAATTAACAGAACACTAAGCAGTTTCTCAGAAATCTTCTTTCCATATTTCATCTGAGGATATTTCCTTTTTCACCCTAGCCCTCTATGGGCTTCCAAATATCACTTTGCCAATTCCACAAGAACTGTCTTAGCGAAAGTCTTTTTGAGGGGAAAGCTGTAACTCTGAGAGATGATTTCACAGAACACAAAGAAGTTTCAAGAAAGCTTCTTTCTCTTTGTTATCGGAGGATATTTCCTTTGGCCCTATAGTCTTCAAAGGGATCCGAAATATCTGTTCTCAGATTCCACAGAAATAAGGCTAGCAAAGAGATCTACGAAACACAGATGTAACTCTGTGAGATGAATTAACAGAACACTAAACAGTTTCTCAGAAAGTTTCTTTCCAGATTTCATCTGAGGATATTTCCTTTTTCACCATAGCCCTCTATGGGCTTCCAAATATCCCTTTGCCCATTCCACAAGAACTGTCTTAGCGAAAGGCTTCTTGAGGGGAAAGCTGTAACTCTGTGATTTAATTTCACAGAACACAAAGAAGTTTCTCAGAAAGCTTCTTTCTCTTTGTTATCGGAGGATATTTCCTTTGGCCCTATAGTCTTCAAAGGGATCCAAAATATCTGTTCTCAGATTCCACAGAAATAAGGCTAGCAAAGAGATCCACGAAATACAGATGTAACTCTGTGAGTGGAAGTCACACATCACAGAGCAGTTTCTCAGAAAGCTTCTTTCCAGATTTCATCTGAGGATATTTCCTTTTTCACCCTAGCCCTCTATGGGCTTCCAAATATCACTTTGCCAATTCCACAAGAACTGTCTTAGCGAAAGGCTTCTTGAGGGGAAAGCTGTAACTCTGTGAGATGATTTCACAGAACACAGAGAAGTTTCTCAGAAAGCTTCTTTCTCTTTGTTATCGGAGGAAATTTCCTTTGGCTCTATAGTCTTCAAAGGGATCCGAAATATCTGTTCTCAGATTCCACAAAAATAAGGCTAGCAAAGAGATCTAGGAAACACAGATATAACTCTGTGAGATGAACTAACAGAACACTAAGCAGTTTCTCAGAAAGCTTCTTTCCAGATTTCATCTGAGGATATTTCCTTTTTCACCATAGCCCTCTATGGGCTTCCAAATATCCCTTTGCCAATTCCACAAGAACTGTCTTAGCGAAAGGGTTCTTGAGAGGAAAGCTGTAACTCTGTGAGATGATTTCACAGAACACAAAGAAGTTTCTCAGAAACCTTCTTTCTCTTTGTGATCGGAGGATATTTCCTTTGGCCCTATAGTCTTCAAAGGGATCCGAAATATCTGTTCTCTGATTCCACAGAAATAAGGCTAGCAAAGAGATCCACGAAATACAGATGTAACTCTGTGAGTGGAAGTCACACGTCACAGAGCAGTTTCTCAGAAAGCTACTTTCCAGATTTCATCTGAGGATATTTCCTTATTCACCATAGCCCTCTATGGGCTTCCAAATATCACTTTGCCAATTCCACAAGAACTGTCTTAGAGAAAGACTTATTGAGGGGAAAGCTGTAACTCTGTGAGATGATTTCACAGAGCACAAAGAAGTTTCTCAGAAAGCTTCTTTCTCTTTGTTATCGGGGGATATTTCCTTTGGCCCTATGGTCTTCAAAGGGATCCGAAATATCTGTTCTCAGATTCCACAGAAAAAAGGCAAGCAAAGAGATCCACGAAATACAGATGTAACTCAGTGAGTGGAAGTCACACATCACAGAGCAGTTTCTCAGAAAGCTTCTTTCCAGATTTCATCTGAGGATATTTCCTCTTTCACCATAGCCCTCTATGGGCTTCCAAATATCACTTTGCCAATTCCACAAGAACTGTCTTAGCGAAAGGCTTCTTGAGGGGAAAGCTGTAACTCTGAGAGATGATTTCACGGAACACAAAGAAGTTTCAAGAAAGCTTCTTTCTCTTTGTTCTCGGAGGATATTTCCTTTGACCCTATAGTCTTCAAAGGGATCCGAAATATGTGTTCTCAGATTCCACAGAAATAAGGCTAGCAAAGAGATCTACGAAACACAGATGTAACTCTGTGAGTGGAAGTCACACATTACAGAGCAGTTTCTCAGAAAGCTTCTTTCCAGATTTCATCTGAGGATATTTCTTTTTCACCATAGCCCTCTATGGGCTTCCAAATATAACTTTGCCATTTTCACAAGAAGTGTCTTAGTTAAAGGCTTCTTGAGGGGAAAGCTGTAACTCTATGAGATGATTTCACAAAACACAAAGAAGTTTCTCAGAAAGCTTCTTTCTCTTTGTTATCGGAGGATATTTCCTTTGGCCCTATAGTCTTCAAAGGGATCCGAAATATCTGTTCTCAGATTCCACAGAAATAAGGCTAGCAAAGAGATCCTTGAAATACAGATGAAACTCTGAGAGTGGAAGTCACACATCACAGAGCAGATTCTCAGAAAACTTCTTTCCAGATTTCATCTGAGGATATTTCCTTTTTCACCATAGCCCTCTATGGGCTTCTAAATATCACTTTGCCAATTCCACAAGAACTGTCTTAGCGAAAGGTTTCTTGAGGGGAAAGTTGTAACTCTGTGAGATGATTTCACAGAACACAAAGAAGTTTCTCAGAAAGCTTCTTTCTCTTTGTTATCGGAGGATATATCCTTTGGCCCTATAGTCTTCAAAGGGATCCGAAATATCTGTTCTCAGATTCCACAGAAATAAGGCTAGCAAAGAGATCCACGAAATACAGATGTAACCCTGTGTGTGGAAGTTACACATCACTGAGTAGTTTCTCAGAAAGCTTCTTTCCAGATTTCATCTAAGGATATTTCTGTTTTCACAATACCCCTCTATGGGCTTTCAAATATCACTTTGCCAATTCCACAAGAACTGTCTTAGCCAAAGGCTTCTTGAGGGGAACGCTGTAACTCTGTGAGATGATTACACAGAACACAAAGAAGTTTCTCAGGAAGCTTCTTTCTCTTTGTTATCGGAGGATATTTCCTTTGTCCCTATAGTCTTCAAAGGGATCCGAAATATCTGTTCTCAGATTCGACAGAAATAAGGCTAGCAAATAGATCCATGAAATACAGAAGAAACTCTGAGAGTGGAAGTCACACATCACAGAGCAGATTCTCAGAAAGATTGTTTCCAGATTTCATCTGAGGATATTTCCTTTTTCACCATATCCCTCTATGGGCTTCCAAATATCACTTTGCCAATTCCACAAGAACTCTCTTAGCGAAAGGCTTCTTGAGGGGAAAGCTGTAACTCTGTGAGATGATTTCACAGAACACAGAGAAATTTCTCAGAAAGCTTCTTTCTCTTTGTTATCGGAGGATATTTCCTCTGGCCCTATAGTCTTCAAAGGGATCAGAAATATCTCTTCTCAGATTTCACAGAAATAAGGCTGGCAAAGAGATCTACGAAACACAGATATAACTCTGTGAGATGAATTAACAGAACACTAAGCAGTTTCTCAGAAAGCTTCTTTCCAGATTTCATCTGAGGATATTTCCTTTTTCACCATAGCCCTCTATGGGCTTCCAAATATCACTTTGCCAATTCCACAAGAACTGTCTTAGCCAAAGGCTTCTTGAGCGGAAAGCTGTAACTCTGAGAGATGATTTCACAGAACACAAAGAAGTTTCAAGAAAACTTCTTTCCCTTTGTTATCGGAGGATATTTCCTTTGGCCCTATAGTCTTCAAAGGGATCCGAAATATCTATTCTCAGATTCCACAGAAATAAGGCTAGCAAAGAGATCCACGAAATACAGATGTAACTCTGTGAGTGGAAGTCACACATCACAGAGCGTTTTCTCAGAAAGCTTCTTTCCAGATTTCATCTAAGGATATTTCTGTTTTCACAATACCCCTCTATGGGCTTCCAAATATCACTTTGCCAATTCCACAAGAACTCTCCTAGCGAAAGGCTTCTGGAGGGGAAAGCTGTAACTCTGTGAGATGATTTCAGGAACACAAAGAAGTTTCTCAGAAAGATTCTTTCTCTTTGTTATCAGAGGATATTTCCATTGGCCCTATAGTCTTCAAAGGGATCCGAAATATCTGTTCTCAGATTCCACAGAAATAAGGCTAGCAAAGAGATCTACGTAACACAGATGTAACCCTATGAGATGAATTAACAGAACACTAAGCAGTTTCTCAGAAAGCTTCTTTACACATTTCATCTGAGGATATTTGCTTTTTCACCATAGCCCTCTATGGGCTTCCAAATATCACTTCGCCAATTCCACAAGAACTGTCTTAGCGAAAGGCTTCTTCAGGGGAAAGCTGTAACTCTGTGAGATGATTTCACAGAACACAGAGAAGTTTCTCAGAAAGCTTCTTTCTCTTTGTTATCGGAGGATATTTCCTCTGGCCCTATAGTCTTCAAAGGGATGCGAAATATCTGTTCTCAGATTTCACAGAAATAAGGCTAGCAAAGAGATCTACGAAACACAGATATAACTTTGTGAGATGAATTAACAGAACACTAAGCAGTTTCTCAGAAATCTTCTTTCCATATTTCATCTGAGGATATTTCCTTTTTCACCCTAGCCCTCTATGGGCTTCCAAATATCACTTTGCCAATTCCACAAGAACAGTCTTAGCGAAAGTCTTTTTGAGGGGAAAGCTGTAACTCTGAGAGATGATTTCACAGAACACAAAGAAGTTTCAAGAAAGCTTCTTTCTCTTTGTTATCGGAGGATATTTCCTTTGGCCCTATAGTCTTCAAAGGGATCCGAAATATCTGTTCTCAGATTCCACAGAAATAAGGCTAGCAAAGAGATCTACGAAACACAGATGTAACTCTGTGAGATGAATTAACAGAACACTAAACAGTTTCTCAGAAAGTTTCTTTCCAGATTTCATCTGAGGATATTTCCTTTTTCACCATAGCCCTCTATGGGCTTCCAAATATCCCTTTGCCCATTCCACAAGAACTGTCTTAGCGAAAGGCTTCTTGAGGGGAAAGCTGTAACTCTGTGATTTAATTTCACAGAACACAAAGAAGTTTCTCAGAAAGCTTCTTTCTCTTTGTTATCGGAGGATATTTCCTTTGGCCCTATAGTCTTCAAAGGGATCCAAAATATCTGTTCTCAGATTCCACAGAAATAAGGCTAGCAAAGAGATCCACGAAATACAGATGTAACTCTGTGAGTGGAAGTCACACATCACAGAGCAGTTTCTCAGAAAGCTTCTTTCCAGATTTCATCTGAGGATATTTCCTTTTTCACCCTAGCCCTCTATGGGCTTCCAAATATCACTTTGCCAATTCCACAAGAACTGTCTTAGCGAAAGGCTTCTTGAGGGGAAAGCTGTAACTCTGTGAGATGATTTCACAGAACACAGAGAAGTTTCTCAGAAAGCTTCTTTCTCTTTGTTATCGGAGGAAATTTCCTTTGGCTCTATAGTCTTCAAAGGGATCCGAAATATCTGTTCTCAGATTCCACAAAAATAAGGCTAGCAAAGAGATCTAGGAAACACAGATATAACTCTGTGAGATGAACTAACAGAACACTAAGCAGTTTCTCAGAAAGCTTCTTTCCAGATTTCATCTGAGGATATTTCCTTTTTCACCATAGCCCTCTATGGGCTTCCAAATATCCCTTTGCCAATTCCACAAGAACTGTCTTAGCGAAAGGGTTCTTGAGAGGAAAGCTGTAACTCTGTGAGATGATTTCACAGAACACAAAGAAGTTTCTCAGAAACCTTCTTTCTCTTTGTGATCGGAGGATATTTCCTTTGGCCTTATAGTCTTCAAAGGGATCCGAAATATCTGTTCTCTGATTCCACAGAAATAAGGCTAGCAAAGAGATCCACGAAATACAGATGTAACTCTGTGAGTGGAAGTCACACGTCACAGAGCAGTTTCTCAGAAAGCTACTTTCCAGATTTCATCTGAGGATATTTCCTTTTTCACCATAGCCCTCTATGGGCTTCCAAATATCACTTTGCCAATTCCACAAGAACTGTCTTAGAGAAAGACTTATTGAGGGGAAAGCTGTAACTCTGTGAGATGATTTCACAGAGCACAAAGAAGTTTCTCAGAGAGCTTCTTTCTCTTTGTTATCGGGGGATATTTCCTTTGGCCCTATGGTCTTCAAAGGGATCCGAAATATCTGTTCTCAGATTCCACAGAAAAAAGGCAAGCAAAGAGATCCACGAAATACAGATGTAACTCAGTGAGTGGAAGTCACACATCACAGAGCAGTTTCTCAGAAAGCTTCTTTCCAGATTTCATCTGAGGATATTTCCTCTTTCACCATAGCCCTCTATGGGCTTCCAAATATCACTTTGCCAATTCCACAAGTACTGTCTTAGCGAAAGGCTTCTTGAGGGGAAAGCTGTAACTCTGAGAGATGATTTCACGGAACACAAAGAAGTTTCAAGAAAGCTTCTTTCTCTTTGTTCTCGGAGGATATTTCCTTTGACCCTATAGTCTTCAAAGGGATCCGAAATATGTGTTCTCAGATTCCACAGAAATAAGGCTAGCAAAGAGATCTACGAAACACAGATGTAACTCTGTGAGTGGAAGTCACACATTACAGAGCAGTTTCTCAGAAAGCTTCTTTCCAGATATCATCTGAGGATATTTCTTTTTCACCATAGCCCTCTATGGGCTTCCAAATATAACTTTGCCATTTTCACAAGAAGTGTCTTAGTTAAAGGCTTCTTGAGGGGAAAGCTGTAACTCTATGAGATGATTTCACAGAACACAAAGAAGTTTCTCAGAAAGCTTCTTTCTCTTTGTTATCGGAGGATATTTCCTTTGGCCCTATAGTCTTCAAAGGGATCCGAAATATCTGTTCTCAGATTCCACAGAAATAAGGCTAGCAAAGAGATCCTTGAAATACAGATGAAACTCTGAGAGTGGAAGTCACACATCACAGAGCAGATTCTCAGAAAACTTCTTTCCAGATTTCATCTGAGGATATTTCCTTTTTCACCATAGCCCTCTATGGGCTTCTAAATATCACTTTGCCAATTCCACAAGAACTGTCTTAGCGAAAGGTTTCTTGAGGGGAAAGTTGTAACTCTGTGAGATGATTTCACAGAACACAAAGAAGTTTCTCAGAAAGCTTCTTTCTCTTTGTTATCGGAGGATATATCCTTTGGCCCTATAGTCTTCAAAGGGATCCGAAATATCTGTTCTCAGATTCCACAGAAATAAGGCTAGCAAAGAGATCCACGAAATACAGATGTAACCCTGTGTGTGGAAGTTACACATCACTGAGTAGTTTCTCAGAAAGCTTCTTTCCAGATTTCAACTAAGGATATTTCTGTTTTCACAATACCCCTCTATGGGCTTTCAAATATCACTTTGCCAATTCCACAAGAACTGTCTTAGCCAAAGGCTTCTTGAGGGGAACGCTGTAACTCTGTGAGATGATTACACAGAACACAAAGAAGTTTCTCAGGAAGCTTCTTTCTCTTTGTTATCGGAGGATATTTCCTTTGGCCCTATAGTCTTCAAAGGGATCCGAAATATCTGTTCTCAGATTCCACAGAAATAAGGCTAGCAAAGAGATCCACGAATTAAGATGAAACTCTGAGAGTGGAAGTCAATCATCACAGAGCAGTTTCTCAGAAAGCTTCTTTCCAGATTTCATCTGAGGATATTTCCTTTTTCACCCTAGCCCTCTATGGCCTTCCAAATATCACTTTGCCAATTCCACAAGAACTGTCTTAGCGAAAGGCTTCTTGAGGGGAAAGCTGTAACTCTGTGAGATGATTTCACAGAACACAACAAGTTTCTCAGAAAGCTTCTTTTTCTTTGTTATCGGAGGATATTTCCTTTGGCCCTATAGTCTTCAAAGGGATCCGAAATATCTGTTCTCAGATTCGACAGAAATAAGGCTAGCAAATAGATCCATGAAATACAGAAGAAACTCTGAGAGTGGAAGTCACATATCACAGAGCAGTTTCTCAGAAAGATTGTTTCCAGATTTCAGTTGAGGATATTTCCTTTTTCACCATAGCCCTCTATGGGCTTCCAAATATCACTTTGCCAATTCCACAAGAACTCTCTTAGCGAAAGGCTTCTTGAGGGGAAAGCTGTAACTCTGTGAGATGATTTCACAGAACACAGAGAAATTTCTCAGAAAGCTTCTTTCTCTTTGTTATCGGAGGATATTTCCTCTGGCCCTATAGTCTTCAAAGGGATCAGAAATATCTCTTCTCAGATTTCACAGAAATAAGGCTGGCAAAGAGATCTACGAAACACAGATATAACTCTGTGAGATGAATTAACAGAACACTAAGCAGTTTCTCAGAAAGCTTCTTTCCAGATTTCATCTGAGGATATTTCCTTTTTCACCATAGCCCTCTATGGGCTTCCAAATATCACTTTGCCAATTCCACAAGAACTGTCTTAGCCAAAGGCTTCTTGAGCGGAAAGCTGTAACTCTGAGAGATGATTTCACAGAACACAAAGAAGTTTCAAGAAAACTTCTTTCCCTTTGTTATCGGAGGATATTTCCTTTGGCCCTATAGTCTTCAAAGGGATCCGAAATATCTATTCTCAGATTCCACAGAAATAAGGCTAGCAAAGAGATCCACGAAATACAGATGTAACTCTGTGAGTGGAAGTCACACATCACAGAGCGTTTTCTCAGAAAGCTTCTTTCCAGATTTCATCTAAGGATATTTCTGTTTTCACAATACCCCTCTATGGGCTTCCAAATATCACTTTGCCAATTCCACAAGAACTCTCCTAGCGAAAGGCTTCTGGAGGGGAAAGCTGTAACTCTGTGAGATGATTTCAGGAACACAAAGAAGTTTCTCAGAAAGATTCTTTCTCTTTGTTATCAGAGGATATTTCCATTGGCCCTATACTCTTCAAAGGGATCCGAAATATCTGTTCTCAGATTCCACAGAAATAAGGCTAGCAAAGAGATCTACGTAACACAGATGTAACCCTATGAGATGAATTAACAGAACACTAAGCAGTTTCTCAGAAAGCTTCTTTACACATTTCATCTGAGGATATTTGCTTTTTCACCATAGCCCTCTATGGGCTTCCAAATATCACTTCGCCAATTCCACAAGAACTGTCTTAGCGAAAGGCTTCTTCAGGGGAAAGCTGTAACTCTGTGAGATGATTTCACAGAACACAGAGAAGTTTCTCAGAAAGCTTCTTTCTCTTTGTTATCGGAGGATATTTCCTCTGGCCCTATAGTCTTCAAAGGGATGCGAAATATCTGTTCTCAGATTTCACAGGAATAAGGCTAGCAAAGAGATCTACGAAACACAGATATAACTCTGTGAGATGAATTAACAGAACACTAAGCAGTTTCTCAGAAATCTTCTTTCCATATTTCTTCTGAGGATATTTCCTTTTTCACCCTAGCCCTCTATGGGCTTCCAAATATCACTTTGCCAATTCCACAAGAACTGTCTTAGCGAAAGTCTTTTTGAGGGGAAAGCTGTAACTCTGAGAGATGATTTCACAGAACACAAAGAAGTTTCAAGAAAGCTTCTTTCTCTTTGTTATCGGAGGATATTTCCTTTGGCCCTATAGTCTTCAAAGGGATCCGAAATATCTGTTCTCAGATTCCACAGAAATAAGGCTAGCAAAGAGATCCACGAAATACAGATGTAACTCTGTGTGTGGAAGTCACACATCACTGAGTAGTTTCTCAGAAAGCTTCTTTCCAGATTTCATCTAAGGATATTTCTGTTTTCACAATACCCTTCTATGGGCTTCCAAATATCACTTTGCCAATTCCACAAGAACTGTCTTAGCCAAAGGCTTCTTGAGGGGAACGCTGTAACTCTGTGAGATGATTACACAGAACACAAAGAAGTTTCTCAGGAAGCTTCTTTCTCTTTGTTATCGGAGGATATTTCCTTTGGCCCTATAGTCTTCAAAGGGATCCGAAATATCTGTTCTCAGATTCCACAGAAGTAAGGCTAGCAAAGAGATCCACGAATTACAGATGAAACTCTGAGAGTGGAAGTCACACATCACAGAGCAGTTTCTCAGAAAGCTTCTTTCCAGATTTCATCTGAGGATATTTCCTTTTTCACCATAGCCCTCTATGGGCTTCCAAATATCACTTTGCCAATTCCACAAGAACTGTCTTAGCGAAAGGCTTCTTGAGGGGAAAGCTGTAACTCTGTGAGATGATTTCACAGAACACAGAGAAATTTCTCAGAAAGCTTCTTTCTCCTTGTTATCGGAGGATATTTCCTCTGGCCCTATAGTCTTCAAAGGGATCAGAAATATCTCTTCTCAGATTTCACAGAAATAAGGCTGGCAAAGAGATCTACGAAACACAGATATAACTCTGTGAGATGAATTAACAGAACACTAAGCAGTTTCTCAGAAAGCTTCTTTCCAGATTTCATCTGAGGATATTTCCTTTTTCACCATAGCCCTCTATGGGCTTCCAAATATCACTTTGCCAATTCCACAAGAACTGTCTTAGCCAAAGGCTTCTTGAGCGGAAAGCTGTAACTCTGAGAGATGATTTCACAGAACACAAAGAAGTTTTAAGAAAAATTCTTTCTCTTTGTTATCGGAGGATATTTCCTTTGGCCCTATAGTCTTCAAAGGGATCCGAAATATCTGTTCTCAGATTCCACAGAAATAAGGCTAGCAAAGAGATCCACGAAATACAGATGTAACTCTGTGAGTGGAAGTCACACATCACAGAGCAGTTTCTCAGAAAGCTTCTTTCCAGATTTCATCTAAGGATATTTCTGTTTTCACAATACCCCTCTATGGGCTTCCAAATATCACTTTGCCAATTCCACAAGAACTCTCTTAGCAAAAGGCTTCTGGAGGGGAAAGCTGTAACTCTGTGAGATGATTTCACAGAACACAAAGAAGTTTTAAGAAAAATTCTTTCTCTTTGTTATCGGAGGATATTTCCATTGGCCCTATAGTCTTCAAAGGGATCCGAAATATCTGTTCTCAGATTCCACAGAAATAAGGCTAGCAAAGAGATCTACGTAACACAGATGTAACTCTGTGAGATGAATTAACGGAACACTAAGCAGTTTCTCAGAAAGCTTCTTTACAGATTTCATCTGACGATAATTCCTTTTTCACCATAGCCCTCTATGGGCTTCCAAATTTCACTTTGCCAATTCCACAAGAACTGTCTTAGCGATAGGCTTCTTGAGGGAAAAGCTGTAACTCTGTGAGATGATTTCACAGAACACAAGTAATTTTCTCAGAAAGATTCTTTCTCTTTGTTATAAGAGGATATTTCCATTGGCCCTATAGTCTTCAAAGGGATCCGAAATATCTGTTCTCAGATTCCACAGAAATAAGGCTAGCAAAGAGATCTACGTAACACAGATGTAACTCTGTGAGATGAATTAACAGAACACTACGCAGTTTCTCAGAAAGCTTCTTTCCACATTTCATCTGAGGATATTTGCTTTTTCACCATAGCCCTCTATGGGCTTCCAAATATCACTTTGCCAATTCCACAAGAACTGTCTTAGCGAAAGGCTTCTTCAGGGGAAAGCTGTAACTCTGTGAGATGATTTCACAGAACACAAAGAAGTTTCAAGAAAGCTTCTTTCTTTTTGGTATCGGAGGATATTTCCATTGGCCCTATAGTCTTCAAAGGGATCCGTAATATCTGTTCTCAGATTCCACAGAAAGAAGGCTAGCAAAGAGATCCATGAAATACAGATGAAACTCTGAGAGTGGAAGTCATACATCACAGAGCAGTTTCTCAGAAAACTTCTTTCCAGATTTCATCTGAGGATATTTCCTTTTTCACCATAGCCATCTATGGGCTTCCAAATATCACTTTGCCAATTCCACAAGAACTGTCCTAGCGAAAGGCTTCTTGAGGAGAAAGCTGTAACTCTGTGGGATGATTTCACAGAACACAAAGAAGTTTCTCAGAAAGCTTCTTTCTCTTTCTTACCGGAGGATATTTCCTTTGGCCCTATAGTCTTCAAAGGGATCCGAAATATCTGTTCTCAGATTCCACAGAAATAAGGATAGCAAAGAGATCCACGAAATACAGATGTAACTCTGTGAGATGAGTTAACACAACACTAAGCAGTTTCTCAGAAAGCTTCCTTCCAGATTTCATCTGAGGATATTTCCTTTTTCATCATAGCCCTCTATGGGCTTCCAAATATCACTCTGCCAATTCCACAAGAACTGTCTTAGCGAAAGGCTTCTTGAGGGGAAAGCTGTAACTCTGTGAGATGATTTCACAGAACACATAGAAGTTTCTCAGAAAGCTTCTTTCTCTTTGTTATCGGAGGATATTTCCTCTGGCCCTATAGTCTTCAAAGGGATGCGAAATATCTGTTCTCAGATTCCACAGAAATAAGGCTATCAAAGAGATCTACGAAACACAGATATAACTCTGTGAGATGAATTAACAGAACACTAAGCAGTTTCTCAGAAAGCTTCTTTCCATATTTCATCTGAGGATATTTCCTTTTTCACCCTAGCCCTCTATGGGCTTCCAAATATCACTTTGCCAATTCCACAAGAACTGTCTTAGCGATAGTCTTTTTGAGGGGAAAGCTGTAACTCTGAGAGATGATTTCACAGAACACAAAGAAGTTTCAAGAAAGCTTCTTTCTCTTTGTTATCGGAGGATATTTCCTTTTTCCCTATAGTCTTCAAAGGGATCCGAAATATCTGTTCTCAGATTCCACAAATATAAGGCTAGCAAAGAGATCTAAGAAATACAGATGTAACACTGTGAGTGGAAGTCACACATCACAGAGCAGTTTCTCAGAAAGCTTCTTTCCAGATTTCATCTAAGTATATTTCTGTTTTCCCAATACCCCTCTATGGGCTTCCAAATATCACTTTGCCAATTCCACAAGAACTGTCTTAGCGAAAGGCTTATTGAGGGGAAGGCTGTAACTCTGTGAGATGATTCACAGAACACAAAGAAGTTTCTCAGAAAGCTTCTTTCTCTTTGTTATCGGGGGATAATTCCTTTGGCCCTATAGTCTTCAAAGGGATTCGAAATATCTGTTCTCAGATTCCACAGAAATAAGGCTAGCAAAGAGATCTACGTAACACAGATGTAACCATGTGAGGGGAATTAACAGAACACTACGCAGTTTCTCAGAAAGCTTCTTTCCAGATTTCATCTGAGGATATTTCCTTTTTCACCATAGCCCTCTATGTGCTTCCATATATCACTTTGCCAATTCCACAAGAACTGTCTTAGCGAAAGGCTTCTTGAGGGGAAAGTTGTAACTCTGTGAGATGATTTCACAGAATACAAAGGAGTTTCTCAGAAAGCTTCCTTCTCTTTGTTTTGGGAGGATATTTCCTTTCCCCCTATAGTTCTTCAAAGAGATCCGAAATATCTGTTCTCAGATTCCACAGAAAGAAGGCTAGCAAAGAGATCCACGAATTACAGATGTAACTCTGTGAGTGGAAGTCACACATCACAGAGCAATTTCTCAGAAAGCTTCTTTCCAGATTTCATCTGAGGATATTTCCTTTTTCAGCATAGCCCTCTATGGGCTTCCAAATATCACTTTGCCAATTCTACAAGAACTGTTTTAGCGAAAGTCTTCTTGAGGGGAAAGCTGTAACTCTGTGGGATGATTTCACAGAACACAAAGAAGTTTCTCAGAAAGCTTCTTTCTCTTTGTTATAAGAGGATATTTTCATTGGCGCTACACTCTTCAAAGGGATCCGAAATATCTGTTCTCAGATTCCACAGAAATAAGGCTAGCAAAGAGATCTACGAAACACAGATGTAACTCTGTGAGAAGAATTAACAGAACACTAAGCAGTTTCTCAGAAAGCTTCTTTCCAGATTTCATCTGAGGATATTTTCTTTTTCACCATAGCCCTCTAAGGGCTTCCAAATATCACTTTGCCAATTCCATAAGAACTGTCTTAGCGAAAGGCTTCTTGAGGGGAAAGCTGTAACTCTGTGAGATGATTTCACAGAACACAAAGAAATTTTTCAGAAAGCTTCTTTCTCTTTGTTATCGGAGGATATTCCCTTTGGCCTTATAGTCTTCAAAGGGATCCGAAATATCTGTTCTCAGATTCCACAGAAAGAAGGCTTGCAAAGAGATCCACGAAATACAGATGTAACTCTGAGAGATGAATTAACAGAACACTAAGCAGTTTCTCAGAAAACTTCTTTCCCGATTTCATCTGAGGATATTTCCTTTTTCACCATAGCCCTCTAAGGGCTTCCAAATATCACTTTGCCAATTCCACAAGAACTGTCTTAGAGAAAGTCTTCCTGAGGGGAAAGCTGTAAATCTGTGAGATAATTTCACAGAACACAAACAAGTTTCAAGAAAGCTTCTTTCTCTTTGTTATCGGAGGATATTTCCTTTGGCCCTATAGTCTTCAAAGGGATCCGAAATATCTGTTCTCAGATTCCACAGAAATAAGGCTAGCAAAGAGATCCACGAAATACAGATGTAACTCTGTGAGTGGAGGTCACACATTACAGAGCAGTTTCTCGGAAAGCTTCTTTCCAGATTTCATCTGAGGATATTTCCTTTTTCACCATAGCCCTCTACGGGCTTCCAAATATCACTTTGCCAATTCCACAAGAACTGTCTTAGCGAAAGGCTTCTTGAGGGGAAAGCTGTAACTCTGTGAGATGATTTCACAGAACACAAAGAAGTTTCTGAGAAAGCTTCTTTCTCTTTGTGATCGGAGGATATTTCCTTTGGCCCTATAGACTTCAAAGGGATCCGAAATATCTGTTCTCAGATTCCACAGAAATAAGGCTAGCAAAGATATCCACGAAATACAGATGTAACTCTGTGAGTGGAAGTCACACATCACACAGCAGTTTCTCAAAAGCTTCTTTCCAGATTTCATCTGAGGATATTTCCTTTTTCACCCTAGCCCTCTATGGCCTTCCAAATATCACTTTGCCAATTCCACAAGAACTGTCTTAGCAAAAGGCTTCCAGAGGGGAAAGCTGTAACTCTGTGAGATGATCTCTCAGAACACAAAGAAGTTTCTCAGAAAGTTTCTTTCTCTTTGTTATCGGAGGATATTTACCTTGGCCATATAGTCTTCTAAGGGATCCGAAATATCTGTTCTCAGATTCCACAGAAAGAAGGCTAGCAAAGAGATCCACGAAATACAGATGTAACTCTGTGAGTGGAAGTCACACATCACAGAGCAGTTTCTCAGAAAGCTTCTTTCCAGATTTCATCTGAGGATATTTCCTTTTTCACCATAGCCCTCTATGGGCTTCCAAATATCACTTTGCCAATTCCACAAGAACTGTCTTAGCGAAAGGCTTCTTGAGGGAAAAGCTGTAACTCTGTGAGATGATTTCACAGAACACAAAGAACTTTCTCAGAAAGCTTCTTTCTCTTTGTTATCGGAGGATATTTCCTTTTTCCCTATAGTCTTCAAAGGGATCCGAAATATCTGTTCTCAGATTCCACAGAAATAAGGCTAGCAAAGAGACCTACGTAACACAGATGTAACTTTGTGAGATGAATTAACAGAACACTAAGCAGTTTCTCAGAAAGCTTCATTCCAGATTTCATCTGAAGATATTTCCTTTTTCACCATAGCCCTCTATGGGCTTCCAAATATCACTTTGCCATTTTCAAAAGAACTGTGTTAGCGAAAGGCTTCTTGAGGGGAAAGTTGTAACTCTGTGAGAAGATCTCACAGAACACAGAGAAGTTTCTAAGAAAGCTTCTTTCTCTTTGTTATCGGAGGGTATTTCCTTTGGCCCTATAGTCTTCAAAGGGATCCGAATTATCTGTTCTCAGATTCCACAGGAATAAGGCCAGCAAAGAAATCCACGAAATACAGATGTAACTCTGTGAGAGGAAGTCACACATCACAGAGCAGTTTCTCAGAAAGCTTCTTTCCAGATTTCATCTGAGGATATTTCCTTTTTCACCATAGCCCTCTATGGGCTTCCAAATATCACTTTGCAAATTCCACAAGAACTGTCTTAGCGAAAGGCTTCTTCAAGGGAAAGCTGTAACTCTGTGAGATGATTTCACAGAACACAAAGAAGTTTCTCAGAAAGCTCCTTTCTCTTTGTTATCGGAGGATATTTCCTTTGGCCCTATAGTCTTCGAACGGATCCGAAATATCTGTTCTCAGATTCCACAGAAAGAAGGCTAGCAAAGAGATCCACGAAATACAGATGTAACTGTGTGAGATGAATTAACAGAACACTAAGCAGTTTCTCAGAAAGCTTCTTTCCAGATTTTATCTGAGGATATTTCCTTTTTCACCGTAGCCCTCTATGGGCTTCCAAATATCACTTTGCCAATTCCACAAGAAGTATCTTAGCGAAAGTCTTCTTGAGGGGAAAGCTTTAACTCAGTGAGATGATTTCACAGAACACAACGAAATTTCTCAGAAAGCTTCTTTCTCTTTGTTATCGGAGGATATTTCCTTTGGCCCTATCCTCTTCAGAGGTATCCGACATATCTGTTCTCAGATTCCACAGAAATAATGTTAGCAAAGAGATCCACGAAATAAAGATATAACTCTGTGAAAGGAATTCACATATCAGAGAGCAGTTTCTCTGAAAGCATCTTTCCAGATTTCATCTAAGGAAATTTCCTTTTCCACCCTAGTCCTCTAAAGGGTTCCAAATATCACTTTGCCAATTCCACAAGAACGGTCTTAGCGAAAGGCTTCTTGAGGGGAAAGTTGTAACTCTGTGAGATGATTTCACAGAACACAAAGAAGTTTCTCAGAAAGCTTCTTTCTCTTTGTTATCGGAGGATATTTCCTTTGGCCCTATAGTCTTCAAAGTGATCCGAAATATTTGTTCTCAGATTCCACAGAAATAAGGCTAGCAAAGAGATCCACGAAATACAGATGTAACTCTGTGAGTGGAAATCACACATCACAGAGCAGTTTCTCAGAAAGCTTCTTTCCAGATTTCATCTGAGGATATTTCCATTTTCACCATAGCCCTTTATGGGCTTCCAAATATCACTTTGCCAATTCCACAAGAACTGTCTTAGCGAAAGGCTTCTTGAGGGGAAAGCTGTAACTCTGTGAGATGATTTCACAGAACACAAAGAAGTTTCAAGAAAGCTTCTTTCTCTTTGTTATCGGAGGATATTTCCATTGGCCCTATACTCTTCAAAGGCATCCGAAATATCTGTTCTCAGATTCCACCGAAATAAGGCTAGCAAAGAGATCCATGAAATACAGATGAAGCTCTGTGAGTGGAAGTCACACATCACAGAGCAGTTTCTCATAAAGCTTCTTTCCAGATTTCATCTGAGGATATTTCCTTTTTCACCATAGCCCTCTATGGGCTTCCAAATATCACTTTGCCAATTCCACAAGAACTGTCTTAGCGAAAGGCTTCTTGAGGGGAAAGCTGTAACTCTGTGAGATGATTTCAAAGAACACAAAGAAGTTTCTGAGAAAGCTTCTTTCTCTTTGTGATCGGAGGATATTTCCTTTGGCCCTATAGACCTCAAAGGGATCCGAAATATCTGTTCTCAGATTCCACAGAAATAAGGCTAGCAAAGAGATCCACGAAATACAGATGTAACTCAGTGAGTGGAAGTCACACATCACAGAGCAGTTTCTCAGAAAGCTTCTTTCCAGATTTCATCTGAGGATATTTCCTTTTTCACCATAGCCCTCTATGGGCTTCCAAATATCACTTTGCCCATTCCACAAGAACTGTCTTAGCAAAAGGCTTCTAGAGGAGAAAGCTGTAACTCTGTGAGATGATCTCACAGAACACAAAGAAGTTTCTCAGAAAGTTTCTTTCTCTTTGTTATCGGAGATTATTTACCTTGGCCATATAGTCTTCTAAGGGATCCGAAATATCTGTTCTCAGATTCCACAGAAAGAAGTCTAGCAAAGAGATCCACGAAATACAGATGTAACTCTGTGAGTGGAAGTCACACATCACAGAGTAGTTTCTCAGAAAGCTTCTTTCCAGATTTCATTTGAGGATATTTCCTTTTTCACCATAGCCCTCTATGGGCTTCCAAATATCACTTTGCCAATTCCACAAGAACTGTCTTAGCGAAAGGCTTCTTGAGGGGAAAGCTGTAACTCTGTGAGATGATTTCACAGAACACAAAGAACTTTCTCAGAAAGCTTCTTTCTCTTTGTTATCGGAGGATATTTCCTTTTTCCCTATAGTCTTCAAAGGGATCCGAAATATCTGTTCTCAGATTCCACAGAAATACGGCTAGCAAAGAGATCTACGTAACACAGATGTAACTTTGTGAGATGAATTAACAGAACACTAAGCAGTATCTCAGAAAGCTTCTTTCCATATTTCATCTGAGGATATTTCCTTTTTCACCATAGCCCTCTATGGGCTTCCAAATATCACTTTGCCAATTCCACAAGAAGTATCTTAGCGGAAGGCTTCTTGAGGGGAAAGCTTTAACTCAGTGAGATGATTTCACAGAACACAACGAAATTTCTCAGAAAGCTTCTTTCTCTTTGTGATCGGAGGATATTTCCTTTGGCCCTATAGTCTTCAAAGGGATCCGAAATATCTGTTCTCAGATTCCACAGAAATAAGGCTAGCAAAGAGATCTACGAAACACAGATGTAACTCTGTGAGATGAATTAACAGAACACTAAGCAGTTTCTCAGAAAGCTTCTTTCCAGATTTCATTTCAGGATATTTCCTTTTTCACCATAGCCCTTTATGGGCTTCCAAATATCACTTTGCCAATTCCACAATAACTGTCTTAGCCAAAGGCTTCTTGAGGGGAGAGCTGTAACTCAGTGAGATGATTTCACAGAACACAAAGAAGTCTCAAGAAAGGCTCTTTCTCTTTGTTATCGGAGGATATTACCTTTGTCCCTATACTCTTCAAAGGGATCCGAAATATCTGTTCTCAGATTCCACAGAAATAAGGCTAGCAAAGAGATCCACGAAATACAGATGTAACTCTGTGAGTGGAAGTCACACATCACAGAGCAGTTTCTCATAAAGCTTCTTTCCAGATTTCATCTGAGGATATTTCCTTTTTCACCATAGCCCTCTATGGGCTTCCAAATATCACTTTGCCAATTCCACAAGAACTGTCTTAGGGAAAGGCTTCTTGAGGGGAAAGCTGTAACTCTGTGAGATTATTTCACAGAACACAAAGAAGTTTCTCAGAAAGCTTCTTTCTCTTTGTGATCGGAGGATATTTCCTTTGGCCCTATAGTCTTCAAAGGGATCCGAAATATCTGTTCTCAGATTCCACAGAAATAAGGATAGCAAAGATATCCACGAAATACAGATGTAACACTGTGAGATGAATTAACAGAACACTAAGCAGTTTCTCAGAAAGCTTCTTCCCAGATTTCATCTGAGGATATTTCCTTTTTCACCCTAGCCCTCTATGGGCTTCCAAATATCACTTTGCCAATTCCACAAGAACTGTCTTAGAGAAAGGCTTCTTGAGGGAAAGCTGTAACTCTGTGAGATGATCTCACAGAACACAAAGAAGTTTCTAAGAAAGCTTCTTTCTCTTTGTTATCGGAGGATATTTCCTTTGGCCCTATAGTCTTCAAAGGGATCCGAAATATCTGTTCTCATATTCCGCAGAAATAAGGCTAGCAAAGAGATCCGCGAAATACAGATGTAACTCTGTGAGTGGCATTCACACCTCACAGAGCAGTTTCTTAGAAAGCTTCTTTCCAGATTCCATCTGAGGATATTTCCTTTTTCACCATAGCCCTCTATGGGCTTCCAAACATCACTTTGACAATTCCACAAGAACTGTCTTAGAGAAAGGCTTCTTGAGGGGAAAGCTGTAACTCTGTGAGAGGATTTCACAGAACACAAAGAAGTTTCTCAGAAAACTTCTTTCTCTTTGTTATCCTAGGATATTTCCCTTGGCCCTATAGTCTTCAAAGGGATCTGAAATATCTGTTCTCAGATTTCTCAGAAATAAGGCTAGCAAAGAGATCTACGAAACACAGATGTAACTCTGTGAGATGAATTAACAGAACACTAAGCAGTTTCTCAGAAAGCTTCTTTCCAGATTTCATCTGAGGATATTTCCTTTTTCACCATAGCCCTCTATGGGCTTCCAAATATCACTTTGCCAACTCCACAAGAACTGTCTTAGCGAAAGGCTTCTTGAGGGGAAAGCTGTAATTCTGAGAGATGATTTCACAGAACACAAAGAAGTTTCAAGAAAGCTTCTTTCTCTTTGTTATCGGAGGATATTTACTTTGGCCCTATAGTCTTCAAAAGGATGAGAAATATCTCTTCTCAGATTCCACAGAAGTAAGGCTAGCAAAGAGATCTACGAAACACAGATGTAACTCTGTGAGATGAATTAAGAGAACACTAAGCAGTTTCTCAGAAAGCTTCTTTCCAGATTTCATCTGAGGATATTTCCTTTTTCACCATAGCCCTCTATGGGCTTCCAAATATCACTTTGCCAGTTCCACAAGAACTGTCTTAGGGAAAGGCTTCTTGAGGGAAAAGCTGTAACTCTGTGAGGTGATCTCACAGAACACAAAGAAGTTTCTCAGAAAGTTTCTTTCTCTTTGTTATCGGAGGATATTTACCTTGGCCATATAGTCTTCTAAGGGATCCGAAATATCTGTTCTCAGATTCCACAGAAAGAAGGCTAGCAAAGAGATCCAGGAAATACAGATGTAACTCTGTGAGTGGAAGTCACACATCACAGAGCAGTTTCTCAGAAAGCTTCTTTCCAGATTTCATCTGAGGATATTTCCTTTTTCACCATAGCCATCTATGGGCTTCCAAATATCACTTTGCCAATTCCACAAGAACTGTCTTAGCGAAAGGCTTCTTGAGGGGAAAGCTGTAACTCTGTGAGATGATTTCACAGAACACAAAGAACTTTCTCAGAAAGCTTCTTTCTCTTTGTTATCGGAGGATATTTCCTTTTTCCCTATAGTCTTCAAAGGGATCCGAAATATCTGTTCTCAGATTCCACAGAAATACGGCTAGCAAAGAGATCTACGTAACACAGATGTAACTTTGTGAGATGAATTAACAGAACACTAAGCAGTATCTCAGAAAGCTTCATTCCAGATTTCATCTGAGGATATTTCCTTTTTCACCGTAGCCCTCTATGGGCTTCCAAATATCACTTTGCCAATTCCACAAGAAGTATCTTAGCGGAAGGCTTCTTGAGGGGAAAGCTTTAACTCAGTGAGATGATTTCACAGAACACAACGAAATTTCTCAGAAAGCTTCTTTCTCTTTGTTATCGGAGGATATTTCCTTTGGCCCTATACTCTTCAGAGGTATCCGACATATCTGTTCTCAGATTCCACAGAAATAATGTTAGCAAAGAGATCCACGAAATAAAGATATAACTCTGTGAAAGGAATTCACATATCAGAGAGCAGTTTCTCTGAAAGCATGTTTCCAGATTTCATCTAAGGAAATTTCCTTTTTCACCGTAGCCCTCTAAGGGGTTCCAAATATCACTTTGCCAATTCCACAAGAACGGTCTTAGCGAAAGGCTTCTTGAGGGGAAAGCTGTAACTCTGTGAGATGATTTCACAGAACACAAAGAAGTTTCTCAGAAAGCTTCTTTCTCTTTGTTATCGGAGGATATTTCCTTTGGCCCTATAGTCTTCAAAGGGATCCGAAATATTTGTTCTCAGATTCCACAGAAATAAGGCTAGCAAAGAGATCCACGAAATACAGATGTAACTCTGTGAGTGGAAGTCACACATCACAGAGCAGTTTCTCAGAAAGCTTCTTTCCAGATTTCATCTGAGGATATTTCCATTTTCACCATAGCCCTTTATGGGCTTCCAAATATCACTTTGCCAATTCCACAAGAACTGTCTTAGCGAAAGGGTTCTTGAGGGGAGAGCTGTATCTCTGTGAGATGATTTCACAGAACACAAAGAAGTTTCAAGAAAGCTTCTTTCTCTTTGTTATCGGAGGATATTTCCATTGGCCCTATACTCTTCAAAGGGATCCGAAATATCTGTTCTCAGATTCCACCGAAATAAGGCTAGCAAAGAGATCCATGAAATACAGATGAAGCTCTGTGAGTGGAAGTCACACATCACAGAGCAGTTTCTCATAAAGCTTCTTTCCAGATTTCATCTGAGGATATTTCCTTTTTCATCATAGCCCTCTAAGGGCTTCCAAATATCACTTTGCCAATTCCACAAGAACTGTCTTAGCGAAAGGCTTCTTGAGGGGAAAGCTGTAACTCTGTGAGATGATTTCAAAGAACACAAAGAATTTTCTCAGAAAGCTTCTTTCTCTTTGTTCTCGGAGGATATTTCCTTTGGCCCTATAGTCTTCAAAGGGATCCGAAATATCTGTTCTCAGATTCCACAGAAATAAGGCTAGCAAAGAGATCTACGAAACACAGATGTAACACTGTGAGATGAATTAACAGAACACTAAGCAGTTTCTCAGAACGCTTCTTTCCAGATTTCATTTGAGGATATTTCCTTTTTCACCATAGCCGTTTATGGGCTTCCAAATATCACTTTGCCCATTCCACAAGAACTGTCTTAGCGAAAGGCTTCTTGAGGGGAAAGCTGTAAATCTGTGAGATGATTTCACAGAACACAAAGAAGTCTCAAGAAAGGCTCTTTCTCTTTGCTATCGGAGGATATTTCCTTTAGACCTATAGCCTTCAAAGGGATCCGAAATATCTGTTCTGAGATTCCACAGAAATAAGGCTAGCAAAGAGATCCACGAAATACAGATGTAACTCTGTGAGTGGAAGTCACACATCACAGAGCAGTTTCTCAGAAAGCTTCTTTCCAGATTTCATCTGAGGTAATTTCCATTTTCACCATAGCCCTTTATGGGCTTCCAAATATCACTTTGCCAATTCCACAAGAACTGTCTTAGCCAAAGGCTTCTTGAGGGGAGAGCTGTAACTCTGTGAGATGATTTCACAGAACACAAAGAAGTCTCAAGAAAGGCTCTTTCTCTTTGTTATCGGAGGATATTTCCTTTAGACCTATAGCCTTCAAAGGGATCCGAAATATCTGTTCTCAGATTCCACAGAAATCCGGCTAGCAAAGAGATCTACGTAACACAGATGTAACTTTGTGAGATGAATTAACAGAACACTAAGCAGTTTCTCAGAAAGCTTCATTCCAGATTTCATCTGAGGATATTTCCTTTTTCACCATAGCCCTCTATGGGCTTCCAAATATCACTTTGCCAATTCCACAAGAACTGTCTTAGCGAAAGGCTTCTTGAGGGGAAAGTTGTAACTCTGTGAGATGATCTCACAGGACACAGAGAAGTTTCTAAGAAAGCTTCTTTCTCTTTGTTAACGGAGGATATTTCCTTAGGCCCTATACTTTTCAAAGGGATCCGAATTATCTGTTCTCAGATTCCACAGAAATAAGGCTAGCAAAGAAATCCACGAAATACAGATGTAACTCTGTGAGTGGAAGTCACACATCACAGAGCAGTTTCTCATAAAGCTTCTTTCCAGATTTCATCTGAGGATATTTCCTTTTTCACCATAGCCCTATAGGGGCTTCCAAATATCACTTTGCCAACTCCACAAGAACTGTCTTAGCGAAAGGCTTCTTGAGGGGAAAGCTGTAATTCTGAGAGATGATTTCACAGAACACAAAGAATTTTCAAGAAAGCTTCTTTCTCTTTGTTATCGGAGGATATTTACTTTGGCCCTATAGTCTTCAAAAGGATCAGAAATATCTGTTCTCAGATTCCACAGAAGTAAGGATAGCAAAGAGATCTACGAAACACAGATGTAACTCTGTGAGATGAATTAAGAGAACACTAAGCAGTTTCTCAGAAAGCTTCTTTCCAGATTTCATCTGAGGATATTTCCTTTTTCACCATAGCCCTCTATGGGTTTCCAAATATCACTTTGCCAGTTCCACAAGAACTGTCTTAGCGAAAGGCTTCTTGAGGGAAAAGCTGTAACTCTGTGAGATGATCTCACAGAACACAAAGAAGTTTCTCAGAAAGTTTCTTTCTCTTTGTTATCGGAGGATATTTACCTTGGCCATATATTCTTCTAAGGGATCCGAAATATCTGTTCTCAGATACCACAGAAAGAAGGCTAGCAAAGAGATCCAGGAAATACAGATGTAACTCTGTGAGTGGAAGTCACACATCACAGAGCAGTTTCTCAGAAAGCTTCTTTCCAGATTTCATCTGAGGATATTTCCTTTTTCACCATAGCCATCTATGGGCTTCCAAATATCACTTTGCCAATTTCACAAGAACTGTCTTAGCGAAAGGCTTCTTGAGGGGAAAGCTGTAACTCTGTGAGATGATTTCACAGAACACAAAGAACTTTCTCAGAAAGCTTCTTTCTCTTTGTTATCGGAGGATATTTCCTTTTACCCTATAGTCTTCAAAGGGATCCGAAATATCTGTTCTCAGATTCCACAGAAATACGGCTAGCAAAGAGATCTACGTAACACAGATGTAACATTGTGTAATGAATTAACAGAACACTAAGCAGTATCTCAGAAAGCTTCATTCCAGATTTCATCTGAGGATATTTCCTTTTTCACCATAGCCCTCTATGGGCTTCCAAATATCACTTTGCCATTTCCACAAGAACTGTCTTAGCGAAAGGCTTCTTGAGGGGAAAGTTGTGACTCTGTGAGATGATCTCACAGGACACAGAGAAGTTTCTAAGAAAGCTTCTTTCTCTTTGTTATCGGAGGATATTTCCTTTGGCCCTATAGTCTTCAAAGGGATCCGAAGTATCTGTTCTCAGATTCCACAGAAATAAGGCTAGCAAAGAAATCCACGATATACAGATGTAACTCTGTGAGTGGAAGTCACACATCACAGAGCAGTTTCTCAGAAATCTTCTTTCCAGATTTCATCTGAGGATATTTCCTTTTTCACCATAGCCCTCTAAGGGCTTCCAAATATCACTTTGCAAATTCCACAAGAACTGTCTTAGCGAAAGGCTTCTTGAGGGGAAAGCTGTAACTCTGTGAGATGATTTCACAGAACACAAAGAAGTTTCTCAGAAAGCTCCTTTCTCTTTGTTATCGGAGGATATTTCCTTTGGCCCTATAGTCTTCGAACGGATCCGAAATATCTGTTCTCAGATTCCACAGAAAGAAGGCTAGCAAAGAGATCCACGAAATACAGATGTAACTCTGTGAGTTGAATTAACAGAACACTAAGCAGTTTCTCAGAAAGCTTCTTTCCAGATTTCATCTGAGGATATTTCCTTTTTCAACATAGCCCTCTATGGGCTTCCAAATATCACTTTGCCAATTCCACAAGAACTGTCTTAGCGAAAGGCTTCTTGAGGGGAAAGCTGTAACTCTGTGAGATTATTTCACAGAACACAAAGAGGTTTCTCAGAAAGCATCTTTCTCTTTGTTATCGGAGGATAATTCCTTTGGCCCTATAGTCTTCAAATGGATCCGAAATATCTGTTCGCAGATTTCACAGAAAGAAGGCTAGCAAAGAGATCCACGAAATACAGATGTAACTATGTGAGATGAATTAACAGAACACTAAGCAGTTTCTCAGAAAGCTTCTTTCCAGATTTCATCTGAGGATATTTCCTTTTTCACCATAGCCCTTTATGGGCTTCCAAATATCACTTTGCCAATTCCACAAGAAGTGTCTTAGCGAAAGGCTTCTTGAGGGGAAAGCTGTAACTCTGTGAGATGATTTCACAGAACACAAAGAAGTTTCTCATAAAGCTTCTTTCTCTTTGTTATCGGAGGATATTTCCTTTGGCCCTATAGTCTTCAAAGGGATCCGAAATATTTGTTCTCAGATTCCACAGAAATAAGGCCAGCAAAGAGATCCACGAAACACAGATGTAACTCTGTGAGATGAATTAAGAGAACACTAAGCAGTTTCTCAGAAAGCTTCTTTCCAGAATTCTTCTGAGGATATTTCCTTTTTCACCATAGCCCTCTATGGGCTTCCAAATATCACTTTGCCAATTCCACAAGAACTGTCTTAGAGAAAGGCTTCTTGAGGGGAAAGCTGTAACTCTGTGAGATGATCTCACAGAACACAAAGAAGTTTCTCAGAAAGCTTCTTTCTCTTTGTTATCGGAGGATATTTCCTTTGGCCCTATAGTCTTCAAAGGGATCCGAAATATCTGTTCTCAGATTCCACAGAAATAAGGCTAGCAAAGAGATCCACGAAATACAGATGTAAGTCTGTGAGTGGAAGTCACACCTCACAGAGCAGTTTCTTAGAAAGCTTCTTTCTAGATTTCATCTGAGGATATTTCCTTTTTCACAATAGCCCTCTATGGGCTTCCAAATATCACTTTGCCAATTCCAAAAAAACTGTCTTAGCAAAAGGCTTCTTGAGGGGAAAGCTGTAACTCTGTGAGATGATTTCACAGAACACAAAGAAGTTTCTCAGAAAGCTTCTTTCTCTTTTTTATCGGAGGATATTTCCTTTGGCGCTATAGTCTTAAAAGGGATCCGAAATATCTTTTCTCAGATTCCACAGAAATAAGGCTAGCAAAGAGATCTACGAAACACAGATGTAACTCTGTGAGATGAATTAACAGAACACTAAGCAGTTTCTCAGAAAGCTTCTTTACAGATTTCATCTGAGGATATTTCCTTTTTCACCATAGCCCACTAGGGGCTTCCAAATATCACTTTGCCAATTCCACAAGAACTGTTTTAGCGAAAGGTTTTTTGAGGGGAAAGCTGTAATTCTGAGAGTTGATTTCACAGAACACAAAGAAGTTTCAAGAAAGCTTCTTTCTCTTTGTTATCGGAGGATATTTCCTTTGGCCCTATAGTCTTCAAAGGGATCCGAAATATCTGTTCTCAGATTGCACTGAAATAAGGCTAGCAACCCGATCCCCGAAATACAGTTGTAACTCTGTGAGATGATTAAGAGAACACTAAGCAGTTTCTCAGAAAGTTTGTTTCCAGATTTCATCTGAGGATATTTCCTTTTTCACCATGGCTCTCTATGGGCTTCCAAATATCACTTTGCCAATTCCACAAGAACTGTCTTAGCCAAAGGCTTCTTGAGGGGAAAGCTGTAACTCTGTGAGATGATTTCACAGAACACAAAGAAGTTAATCAGAAAGCTTCTTTCTCTTTGTAATCGGAGGATATTTCCTTTGGCCCTATATTCTTCAAAGGGATCCGAAATATCTCTTCTCAGAATCCACAGATATAAGGCTAGCAAAGAGATCCACGAAATGCGGATGTAACTCTGTGAGATGAATTAACAGAACACTAAGCAGTTTCTCAGAAAGTTTCTCTCCAGATTTCAGCTGAGGACATTTCCGTTTTCACCATAGCCCTCTATGGGCTTCCAAATATCACTTTGCCAATTCCACAAGAACTGTCTTAGCGAAAGGCTTCTTGAGGGGAAAGCTGTAACTCAGTGAGATGATTTCACAGAACACAAAGAAGTTTCTCAGAAAGCTTCCTTCTCTTTGTGATCTGAGGATATTTCCTTAGGCCCTATAGTCTTCAAGGGGATCCGAAATATTTGTTCTCAGATTCCACAGAAATAAGGCTAGCAAAGAGATCCACGAAATACAGATGTAACTGTGAAAAGAATTAACAGAACACTAAGCAGTTTCTCAGAAAGCTTGTTTCCAGATTTCATCTGAGGATATTTCCTTTTTCACCTTAGCCCTCTATGGGCTTCCAAATATCACTTTGCCAATTCCACAAGAACTGTCTTAGCGAAAGGCTTCTTGAGAGGAAAGCTGTAACTCTGTGAGATGATTTCACAGAACACAAAGAAGTTTCTCCGAAAGCTTCTTTCTCTTTGTGATCGGAGGATATTTCCTTTGGCCCTACAGTCTTCAAGGGGATCCGAAATATCTGTTCTCAGAATCCACAGAAATAAGGCTAGCAAAGAGATCCACGAAATACACATGTAACTCTGTGAGATGAATTAACAGAACACTAAGCAGTTTCTCAGAAAACTTCTTTCCAGACTTCATCTTAGGATATTTCCTTTTTCACCATAGCCCTCTATGAGCTTCCAAATATCCCTTTGCCAATTCCACTAGAACTGTATTAGCGAAAGGCTTCTAGAGGGAAAAGCTGTAACTCTGTTAGATGATTTCACAGAACACAAAGAAGTTTCTCAGAAAGCTTCTTTCTCTTTGCAATCGGAGGATATTTCCTTTGGCACTATAGTCTTCATAGGGATCCGAAATATCTGTTCTCAGAATCCACAGATATTGGGCTAGCAAAGAGATCCACGAAATACAGATGCAACTCTGTGAGATGAATTAACAGAACACTAAGCAGTTTCTCAGAAAGCTTCTTTCCAGATTTCATCTTAGGATATTTCGTCTTTCACCATGGCCCTCTATGGTCTTCCAAATATCACTTTGCCAAATCCAGAAAACTGTTTAGCGAAAGGCTTCTTGAGGGGAAAGCTGTAACTCTGTGAGATGATTTCACAGAACACAAAGAAGTTTCTCCGAACGTTTCTTTCTCTTTGTGATCGGAGGATATTTACTCTGGCCCTATAGTTTTCAAAGGGATCCGAAATGTCTGTTCTCAGAATCCACAGAAATAAGGCTAGCAAAGAGATCCACGAAATACAGATTTAACTCTATGAGTGGAAGTCACACATCACAGAGCAGTTTCTCATAAAGCTTCTTTCCAGTGTTCATCTGAGGATATTTCCTTTTTCACCATAGCCCTCTATGGGCTTCCAATATCACTTTGCCAATTCCACAAGAACTGTCTTAGCGAAAGGCTTCTTGAGGGGAAAGCAGTAACTCTGTGAGATGATTTCACTGATCACAAAGAAGTTTCTCAGAATGCTTCTTTCTCTTTGTGGTCGGAGGATATTTCCTTTGGCCCTATAGTCTTCAAAGGGATCCAAAATATCTGTTCTCAGATTCCACAGAAATAAGGCTATCAGAGACATCCACGAAATACAGATGTAACTCTGTGAGATGAATTAACAGAACACTAAGCAGTTTCTCACAAAGCTTCTTTCCAGATGTCATCTGAGGATATTTACTTTTTCACCATGGCCTTCTAAGGGATTCCAAATATCACTTTTCCAATTCCAGAAGAAACGTCTTAGCGAAAGGCTTCTTGAGGGGAGAGCTGTAACTCTGTGAGATGATTTCACCGAACACAAAGAAGTTTCTCCGAAAGCTTCTTTCTCTTTGTGATGTGAGGATATTTCCTTTGGCCCTATAGTCTTCAAAGTGATCCGAAATATCTGTTCTCAGATTCCACAGAAATAAGGCTAGCAAAGAGATCCACGAAATACCGATGTAACTCTGTGAGATGAATTAACAGAACACTAAGCAGTTTCTCAGAAATCTTCTTTCCAGATTTCATCTGAGGATATTTCCCTTTACACCATAGCCCTCTAAGGGCTTCCAAATATCACTTTGCCAATTCCACAAGAACTGTCTTAGCGAAAGGCTTCTTGAGGGGAAAGCTGTAACACTGTGAGATGATTTCACAGAACACAAAGTAGTTTCTCCGAAAGCTTCTTTCTCTTTGTGATCGGAGGATATTTCCTTTGGCCCTACAGTCTTCAAAGGGATCTGAAATATCTGTTCTCAGAATCCACAGAAATAAGGCTAGCAAAGAGATCCACGAAATGCACATGTAACTCTCTGACATGAATTAAAAAAACACTAAGCAGTTTCTCAGAAAACTTCTTTCCAGATTTCATATTAGGATATTTCGTTTTTCACCATAGCCCTCTATGGGCTTCCAAATATCCCTTTGCCAATTCCACTAGAACTGTCTTAGCGAAAAGATTCGTGAGGGGAAAGCTGTAACTCTGTGAGATGATTTCACAGAACCCAAGGAAGTTTCTCAGAAAGCTTCTTTCCCTTTGCTATTAGAGGATATTTCCTGTGGCCCTACAGTCTTCAAAGGGATCCGAAATATCTGTTCTCAGATTCCTCAGAAATAAGGCTAGTAACCGGATCCCCGAAATACAGTTGTAACTCTGTGAGATGAATTAACAGAACACTAAGCAGTTTCTCAGAAAGCTTGTTTCCAGATTTCATCCGAGGATATTTCCTTTTTCACCATGGCCCTCTATGGGCTTCCAAATATCACTTTGCCAATTCCAGAAGAACTGTCTTAGCGAAAGGCTTCTTGAGGGGAAAGCTGTAACTCTGTGAGATGATTTCACAGAACACAAAGAAGTTTCTCAGAAAGCTTCTTTCTCTTTGTGATCCGAGGATATTTCCTTTGGCGCTATAGTCTTCAAAGGGATCCGAAATATCTGTTCTCAGAATCCACAGAAATAAGGCTAGCAAAGAGATCCACGAAATACAGATGTAACTCTGTGAGATGAATTGACAGAACACTAAGCAGTTTCTCAGAAAGCTTCTTTCCAGGTCTCATCAGAGGATATTTCCTTTTTCACCATGGCCCTCTAAGGGCTTCCAAATATCACTTTGCCAATTCCAGAAGAACTGTCTTAGCGAAAGGCTTCTTGAGGGGAGAGCTGTAACTCTGTGAGATGATTTCACAGAACACAAAGAAGTTTCTCCGAAAGCTTCTTACTCTCTGTGATCTGAGGATATTTCCTTTGGCCTTGTAGTCTTCAAAGGGATCCGAAATATCTGTTCTCAGATTCCACAGAAATAGGGCTAGTAAAGAGATCCACGAAATACAGATGTAACTCTGTGAATGGAAGTCACACATCACAGAGCAGTTTCTCAGAAAGCTTCTTTCCAGATTTCATCTGAGGATATTTCCTTTTTCACCTTAGCCCTCTATGGGCTTCCAAATATCACTTTGCCAATTCCACAAGAACTGTCTTAGCGAAAGGCTTTTTGAGGGGAAAGCTGTAACTCTGTGAGATGGTTTCACAGAACACAAAGAAGTTTCACAGAAAGCTTCTTTCTCTTTGTGATCGGAGGATATTTCCTTTGGCCCTACAGTCTTCAAAGGGATCTCAAATATCTGTTCTCAGATTCCACAGAAATAAGGCTAGCAAAGGCATCCACGCAATACCGATGTAACTCTGTGAGATGAATTAACAGAACACTAAGCAGTTTCTCAGAAAGCTTCTTTCCAGATTTAATCTGAAGATATTTCCTTTTTCACCATGACCCTGTAAGGGCTTCCAAATATCACTTTGCCAATTCCAGAACTGTCTTAGCGAAAGGCTTCTTGAGGGGGAGCTGTAACTCTGTGAGATGATTTCACAGAACACAAAGAAGTTTCTCCGAAAGCTTCTTTCTCTTTGTGATCTGAGGATATTTCCTTTGGGCCTATAGTCTTCAAAGGGATCCGAAATATCTGTTCTCAGATTCCACAGAAATAAGGCTAGCAAAGTGATCCAGGAAATACAGATGTAACTCTATGAGTTGAAGTCACACATCACAGAGCAGTTTCTCAGAAAGCTTCTTTCCAGATTTCATTTGAGGATATTTCCTTTTTCACCATAGCCCTCTATGAGCTTCCAAATATCACTTTTCCAATTCCACAAGAACTGTCTTAGCGAAAGGCTTCTTGAGGGGAAAGCTGTAACTCTGTGAGATGATTTCACAGAACACAAGGTAGTTTCTCCGAAAGCTTCTTTCTCTTTGTGATCTGAGGATATTTCCTTTGGACCTACAGTCTTCAAAGGGATCCGAAATATCTGTTCTTAGAATCCACAGAAATAAGGCTAGCAAAGGTATCCACGAGATACACATATAACTCTGTGAGATGAATTAACAGAAAACTAAGCAGTTTCTCAGAAAGCTTCTTTCCAGATTTCATCTGAGGATATTTCCTTTTTCAACATAGCCCTCTATAGGCTTCCGAATATCTCTTTGCCAATACCACAAGAACTGTCTTAGCGAGAGGCTTCTTGAGGGTAAAGCTGTAACTCTGTGAGGTGATTTCACAGAACACAAAGAAGTTTCTCAGAAAGCTTCTTTCTCTTTGTGATAGGAGGATATTGCCTTTGGCCCTATAGTCTTCAAAGGGATCCGGAATATCTGTTCTCAGAATCCACAGAAATAAGGCTAGCAAAGAGATCCACGAAATACAATTGTAACTCTATGATATGAATTTACAGAACACTAAGCAGTTTCTCAGAAAGCTTCTTTCCAGATTTAATCTGAGAATATTTCCTTTTTCACCATGGCCCTCTAAGGGCTTCCAAATATCACTTTGCCAATTCCACAAGAACTGTCTGAGCGAAAGGCTTCTTGAGGGGAGAGCTTTAACTCTGTGAGATGATTTTACAGAACACAAAGAAGTTTCTCAGAAAGCTTCTTTCTCTTTGCGATCTGAGGATATTTCCTTTGGCCCTATAGTCTTCAAAGGGATCCGAAATATCTGTTCTCAGATTCCACAGAAATAAGGCTAGCAAAGAGATCCACGAAATACAGATGTAACTCTGTGAGTGGAAGTCACACATCACAGAGCAGTTTCTCAGAAAGCTTCTTTCTAGATTTCATCTGAGGATAATTCCTTTTTCACCATAGCCCTCTATGGGCTTCCAAATATCACTTTGCCAATTCCACAAGAACTGTCTTAGCGAAAGGCTACTTGAGGGGAAAGCTGTAACTCTGTGAGATGATTTCACAGAACACAAAGAAGTTTCTGAGAAAGCTTCTTTCTCTTTGTGATCTGAGGATATTTCCTTTGGCCCTACAGTCTTCAAAGGGATCCCAAATATCTGTTCTCAGATTCCGCAGAATTAAGGCTCGCAAAGAGATCCACGAAATACGGATGTAATTTTGAAATGAACTAAGAGAACACTAAGCAGTTTCTCAGAAAGCTTCTTTCCAGATTTCATCTGAGGATATTTCCTTTTTCACCATAGCGGTCTAAGGGCTTCCAAATATCACTTTGCCAAATCCAGAAGAATTGTCTTAGCGAAAGGCTTCTTGAGGGGAAAGCTGTAACTCTGTGAGATGATTTCACGGTACACAAAGAAATTTCTCAGAAAGCTTCTTTGTCTTTGTGATCGGAGGATATTTCCTTAGGCCATACAGTCTTCAAAGGGATCCGAAATATCTGTTCTTAGAATCCACAGAAATAAGGCAAGCAAAGAGATCCACGAAATACACATGTAATTCTGTGAGATGAATTAACAGAACACTAAGCAGTTTCTCAGAAAATTTCTTTCCAGATTTCATCTTAGGATATTACCTTTTTCACCATAGCCCTCTATGGGCTTCCAAATATCATTTTGCCAAATCCAGAAAACTGTCTTAGCGAAAGGCTTCTTGAGGGGAAAGCTGTAACTCTGTGAGATGATTTCACTGAACACAAAGAAGTTTCTCAGGATGCTTCTTTCTCTTTGTGATTCGAGGATATTTCCTTTGGCCCTATAGTCTTCAAAGGGATCCGAAATATCTGTTCTCAGATTCCACAGAAACAAGGCTAGCAAAGACATCCACGAAATACAGATGTAACTGTGAGATAAATTAACAGAACACTAAGCAGTTTCTCAGAAACCTTCTTTCCACGTTTCATCTTAGGATATTTCCTTTTTCACCATAGCCCTCTATGGGCTTCCAAATATCCCTTTGCCAATTCCACTAGAACTGTCTTAGCGAAAGGCTTCATGAGGGGAAAGCTGTAACTCTGTGAGATGATTTCACAGAACCCAAAGAAGTTTCTCTGAAAGCTTCTTTCCCTTTGCTATCAGAGGATATTTCCTTTGGCCCTACATTCTTCAAATGGATCCGAAATATCTGTTCTCGGATTCAACAGAAATAAGGCTAGCAACGAGATCCCCGAAATACAGTTGTAAGTCGGTGAGATGAATTAACAGAACACTAAGCAGTTTCTCAGAAAGCTTGTTTCCAGATTTCATCTGAGGATATTTCCTTTTTCACCGTGGCCCTCTATGGGCTTCCAAATATCACTTTGCCAATTCCACAAGAACTGTCTTAGTGAAAGGCTTCTTGAGGGGAAACCTGTAACTCTGTGAGATGACTTCACAGAACACAAAGAAGTTTCTCAGAAAGATTCTTTCTCTTTGTGATCGGAGGATATTAACTTTGGCCTTACAGTCTTCAAAGGGATCCGTAATATCTGTTCTCAGAATCCAGAGCAATAAGGCTAGCAAAGTGTTCCAAGAAATACAGATGTAACACTGTGAGATGAATTAAAAGAACACTAAGCAGTTTCTCAGAAAGCTTCTTTCCAGATTTCATCTGAGTATACTTTCTTTTTCACGATAGCCCTCTATGGGCTTCCCAATATCACTTTGCTAATTCCACAAGAACTGTCTTAGCGAAAGGCTTCTTGAGTGGAAAGCTGTAACTCTGTGAGTTGATTTCACTGAACACAAAGAAGTTTCTCAGAATGCTTCTTTCTCTTTGTGATTCGAGGATATTTCCTTTGGCCCTATAGACTTCAAAGGGATCCGAAATATCTGTTCACAGATTCCACAGAAATAAGGCTAGCAAAGAGATCCACGAAATACAGATGTAAGTCTGTGAGTGGAAGTCACACATCTCAGAGCAGTTTCTCAGAAAGCTTCTTTCCAGATTTCATGTGAGTATATTTCCTTTTTCACCATGGCCTTCTATGGGCTTCCAAATATCACTTTGCCAATTCCACAAGAACTGTCTTAGTGAAAGGCTTCTTGAGGGGAAAACTGTAACTCTGTGATACGATTTCACAGAACACAAAGAAGTTTCTCCGAAAGCTTCTTTCCTTGTGATCGGAGGATATTTCCTTTGGCCTTATAGTCTTCAAAGGGATCCGAAATATCTGTTCTCAGATTCCACAGAAATAAGGCTAGCAAAGAGATCTACGATATACAGATGTAACTCTGTGAGTGGAAGTCACACATCACAGAGAAGTTTCTCAGAAAGCTTCTTTCCAGATTTCATCTGAGGATATTTCCTTTTTCACCTTAGCCCTCTATGGGCTTCCAAATATCACTTTGCCAATTCCACAAGAACTGTCTTAGCGAAAGGCTTCTTGAGGGGAAAGCTGTAACTCTGTGAGATGATTTCACAGAACATAAAGAAGTTTCTCCGAAAGCTGCTTTCTCTTTGTGATCTGAGGATATTTCCTTTGGCCCTACAGTCTTCAAAGGGATCCGAAATATCTGTTCTTAGAATCCACAGAAATAAGGCTAGCAAAGACATCCACGAAATACACATGTAACTCTGGGAGATGAATTAACAGAACACTAAGTATTTTCTCAGAAAGCTTCTTTCCAGATTTCATCTGAGGATATTTCCTTTTTCACCATAGCCCTCTATGGGCTTCCCAATATCACTTTTCCAATTCCACAAGAACTGTCTTAGCGAAAGGCGACTTGAGGGGAAAGCTGTAACTATGTGTGATGATTTCACAGAACACAAAGAAGCATCTGAATGCTTCTTTCTCTTTGTGATCGGAGGATATTTCCTTTGGCCCTAAGTCTTCAAAGGGATCCGAAATATCTGTTCTCTGATTCCACAGAAATAATGCTAGCAAAGAGATGCCCGAAATACAGATGTAACTCCATGATATGAATTTACAGAACACTAAGCATTTTCTCAGAAAGCTTCTTTCCATATTTCATCTGAGGATATTTCCTTTTTCAACATAGCCCTATGTGGGCTTCCAAATATCACTTTGCCAATTCCACAAGAACTGTCTTAGCGAAAGGCTTCTTGAGGGGAAAGCTGTAACTCTGTGAGATGATATCACAGAACACAAAGAAGTTTCTCAGAAAGCTTCTTTCTCTTTGTGATTCGAGGATATTTCCTTTGGCCCTATAGTCTTCAAAGGGATCCGAAATATCTGTTCTCAGATTCCACAGAAATAAGGCTAGCAAAGAGATCCACGAAATACAGATGTAACTGTGAGATGAATTAACAGAACACTAAGCAGTTTCTCAGAAAGCTTGTTTCCAGATCTCATCTGACGATATTTCCTTTTTCAACATAGCCCTCTATGGGCTTCCAAATATCACTTTGCCAAATCCAGAAAACTGTCTTAGCGAAAGGCTTCTTGAAGTGAAAGCTGTAACTCTGTGAGAAGATTTCACAAAACACACAGAAGTTTCTCAGAAAGCTTCTTTCTCTTTGTAATCGGAGGATATTTACTTTGGCCTTACAGTCTTCAAAGGGATCAGAAATATCTGTTCTCAGAATCCACAGATATAAGACTAGCAAAGAGTTCCACCAAATACAGATGTAACTCTGTGAGATGAATTAACAGAACACTAAGCAGTTTCTTAGAAAATTTTTTTCCACATTTCATCTTAGGATATTTCCTTTTTCACCGTAGCCCTCTATGGGCTTCCAAATATCCCTTTGCCCATTCCACTAGAACTGTCTTAGCGAAAGGCTTCGTGAGGGGAAAGCTGTAACTCTGTGAGATGATTTCACAGAACCCAAAGAAGTTTCTCCGAAAGCTTCTTTCCCTTTGCTTTCATAGGAAATTTCCTTTGGCCCTACATTCTTCAAATGGATCCGAAATATCTGTTCTCGGATTCTAACAGAAATAAGGCTAGCAACGAGCTCCCCGAAATACAGTTGTAACTCGGTGAGATGAATTATCAGAACACTAAGCAGTTTCTCAGAAAGCTTGTTTTCAGATTTCATCTGAGGATATTTCCTTTTTCACCATGGCCCTCTATGGACTTCCAAATATCACTTTGCCAATTCCACAAGAACTGTCTTAGTGAAAGGCTTCTTGAGGGGAAAGCTGTAACTATGTGAGATGATTTCACAGAACACAAAGAAGTTTCTCAGAAAGCTTCTTTCTCTTTGTGTTCGGAGGATATTTTCTTTGACCCTATAGTCTTCAAAGGGATCCGAAATATCTGTTCTCAGATTCCACAGAAATAAGGCTAGCAAAGAGATCCACGAAATACAGATGTAACTGTGAGATGAATTAACAGAACACTAAGCAGTTTCTCAGAAAGCTTCTTTCCAGATTTCATCTGACGATATTTCCTTTTTCAACATAGCCCTCTATGGGCTTCCAAATATCACTTTGCCAAATCCAGAAAACTGTCTTAGCGAAAGGATTCATGAGGTGAAAGCTGTAACTCTGTGAGATGATTTCACAGAACACAAAGAAGTTTCTCAGAAAGCTTCTTTCTCTTTGTGATCGGAGGATATTTACTTTGGCCTTACAGTCTTCAAAGGGATCCGTAATATCTGTTCTCAGAATCCAGAGAAATAAGGCTAGCAAAGTGTTCCACGAAATACAGATGTAACTCTGTGAGATGAATTAACAGAACACTAAGCAGTTTCTCAGAAAGCTTCTTTCCAGATTTCACCTGAGGATATTTCCTTTTTCACGATCGCTCTCTATGGGCTTCCAAATATCACTTTGCTAATTCCACAAGAACTGTCTTAGCGAAAGGCTTCTTGAGGGGAAAGCTGTAACTCTGTGAGATGATTTCACTGAACACAAAGAAGTTTCTCAGAATGCTTCTTTCTCTTTGTGATTCGAGGATATTTCCTTTGGCCCTATAGACTTCAAAGGGATCCGAAATATCTGTTCTCAGTATCCACAGAAATAAGGCTACCAAGGACATCCACGAAATACAGATGTAACTCTGTGAGATGAATTAACAGAACAGTAAGCAGTTTCTAAGAAAGCTTCTTTCCAGATCTCATCTGAGGATATTTCCTTTTTTACCATAGCCCTCTATGGGCTTCCAAATATCACTTTGCCAAATCCAGAAGAACTGTCTTAGCGAAAGGCTTCTTGAGGGGAAAGCTGTAACTCTGTGGGATGATTTCTCAGAACACAAAGAAGTTTCTCAGAAAGCTTCTTTCTCTTGGTGATCGGAGTATAATTCCTTTGGCCCTATAGTCTTAAAAGGGATCCGAAATATCTGTTCACAGATTCCAAAGAAATAAGGCTACCAAAGAGATCCACGAAATACAGATGTAAGTCTGTGAGTGGAATTCACACATCTCAGAGCAGTTTCTCAGAAAGCTTCTTTCCAGAATTCATCTGAGGATATTTCCTTTTTCACCATGGCCCTCTATGGGCTTCCAAATATCACTTTGCCAATTCCACAAGAACTGTCTTAGCGAAAGGCTTCTTGAGGGGAAAACTGTAACACTGTGAGATGATTTCACAGAACACAAAGAAGTTTCTCAGAAAGCTTCTTTCCCTTGTGATCGGAGGATATTTCCTTTGGCCCTACAGTCTTCAAAGGGATCTGAAATATCTTTTCTCTGATTCCACAGAAATAAGGCTAGCAAAGAGATCCACGAAATACAGATGTAACTTTGTGAGATGAATTAACAGAACACTAAGCAGTTTCTCAGAAAGCTTCTTTCCAGATGTCATCTGAGGATATTTCCTTTTTCACCATGGCCATCTAAGGGCTTCCAAATATCACTTTGCCAACTCCAGAAGAACTGTCTTAGAGAAAGGCTTCTTGAGGGGAGAGCTGTAACTCTGTGAGATGATTTCGCAGAACACAAGGAATTTTCTCAGAAAGCTTCTTTCATTTTGTTATCGGAGGATATTTCCTTTGTCCCTATAGTCTTCAAAGGGATCCGAAATATCTGTTCTCAGAATCCACAGAAATAAGACTAGCAAAGAGTTCCACCAAATACAGATGTAACTCTGTGAGATGAATTAACAGAACACTAAGCAGTTTCTCAGAAAGCTTCTTTACAGATTTCACCTGAGAATATTTCCTTTTTCACGATAGCCCTCTATGGTCTTCCAAATATCACTTTGCCAAATCCAGAAAACTGTCTTAGCGAAAGGCTTCTTGAGGTGAAAGCTGTAACTCTGTGAGATGATTTCACAGAACACAAAGAAGTTTCTCAGAAAGCTTCTTTCTCTTTGTGATCGGAGGATATTTACTTTGGCCTTACAGTCTTCAAAGGGATCCGTAATATCTGTTCTCAGAATCCAGAGAAATAAGGCAAGCAAAGTGTTCCACGAAATACAGATGTAACTCTGTGAGATGAATTAACAGAACACTAAGCAGTTTCTCAGAAAGCTTCTTTCCAGATTTCACCTGAGGATATTTCCTTTTTCACGATCGCTCTCTATGGGCTTCCAAATATCACTTTGCTAATTCCACAAGAACTGTCTTAGCGAAAGGCTTCTTGAGGGGAAAGCTGTAACTCTGTGAGATGATTTCACTGAACAAAAAGAAGTTTCTCAGAATGCTTCTTTCTCTTTGTGATTCGAGGATATTTCCTTTGGCCCTATAGTCTTCAAAGGGATCCGAAATATCTGTTCTCAGAATCCACAGAAATAAGGCTACCAAGGACATCCACGAAATACAGATGTAACTCTGTGAGATGAATTAACAGAACAGTAAGCAGTTTCTCAGAAAGCTTCTTTCCAGATCTCATCTGAGGATATTTCCTTTTTTACCATAGCCCTCTGTGGGCTTCCAAATATCGCTTTGCCAAATCCAGAAGAACTGTCTTAGCGAAAGGCTTCTTGAGGGGAAAGCTGTAACACTGTGGGATGATTTCTCAGAACACAAAGAAGTTTCTCAGAAAGCTTCTTTCTCTTGGTGATCGGAGTATATTTCCTTTGGCCCTATAGTCTTAAAAGGGATCCGAAATATCTGTTCACAGATTCCAAAGAAATAAGGCTACCAAAGAGATCCACGAAATACAGATGTAAGTCTGTGAGTGGAATTCACACATCTCAGAGCAGTTTCTCAGAAAGCTTCTTTCCAGAATTCATCTGAGGATATTTCCTTTTTCACCATGGCCCTCTATGGGCTTCCAAATATCACTTTGCCAATTCCACAAGAACTGTCTTAGCGAAAGGCTTCTTGAGGGGAAAACTGTAACACTGTGAGATGATTTCACAGAACACAAAGAAGTTTCTCAGAAAGCTTCTTTCCCTTGTGATCGGAGGATATTTCCTTTGGCCCTACAGTCTTCAAAGGGATCTGAAATATCTTTTCTCTGATTCCACAGAAATAAGGCTAGCAAAGAGATCCACGAAATACAGATGTAACTTTGTGAGATGAATTAACAGAACACTAAGCAGTTTCTCAGAAAGCTTCTTTCCAGATGTCATCTGAGGATATTTCCTTTTTCACCATGGCCATCTAAGGGCTTCCAAATATCACTTTGCCAACTCCAGAAGAACTGTCTTAGCGAAAGGCTTCTTGAGGGGAGAGCTGTAACTCTGTGAGATGATTTCGCAGAACACAAGGAATTTTCTCAGAAAGCTTCTTTCTCTTTGTGATCGGAGGATATTTACTTTGGCCTTACAGTCTTCAAAGGGATCCGAAATATCTGTTTTCAGAATCCAGAGAAATGAGGCTAGCAAAGTGTTCCACGAAATACAGATGTAACTCTGTGAGATGAATTAACAGAACACTAAGCAGTTTCTCAGAAAGCTTCTTTCCAGATTTCACCTGAGGATATTTCCTTTTTTACGATCGCTCTCTATGGGCTTCCCAATAACACTTTGCTAATTCCACAAGAACTGTCTTAGCGAAAGGCTTCTTGAGGGGAAAGCTGTAACTCTGTGAGATGATTTCACTGAACACAAAGAAGTTTCTCAGAATGCTTCTTTCTCTTTGTGATTCGAGGATATTTCCTTTGGCCCTATAGTCTTCAAAGGGATCCGAAATATCTGTTCTCAGATTCCACAGAAATAAGGCTAGCAAAGACATCCACGAAATACAGATGTAACTCTGTGAGATGAATTTACAGAACACTAAGCAGTTTCTCAGAAAGCTTCTTTCCAGATTTCATCTGAGGATATTTCCTTTTTCACCATAGCCCTCTATGGGCTTCCAATTATCACTTTGCCAATTACACAAGAACTGTCTTAGCGAAAGGCTTCTTGAGGGGAAAGCTGTAACTCTGTGAGATGATTTCACAGAACACAAAGAAGTTTCTCAGAAAGCTTCTTTCTCTTTGTTATTCGAGGATATTTCCTTTGGCCCTATAGTCTTCAAAGGGATCCGAAATATCTGTTCTCAGAATCCACAGAAATAAGGCTAGCAAGGACATCCACGAAATACAGATGTAACTCTGTGAGATGAATTAACAGAACAGTAAGCAGTTTCTCAGAAAGCTTCTTTCCAGATCTCATCTGAGGATATTTCCTTTTTCACCATAGCCCTCTATGGGCTTCCAAATATCACTTTGCCAAATCCAGAAGAACTGTCTTAGCGAAAGGCTTCTTGAGCGGAAAGCTCTAACTCTGTGAGATGATTTCTCAGAACACAAAGAAGTTTCTCAGAAAGCTTCTTTCTCTTTGTGATCGGAGTATATTTCCTTTGGCCCTATAGTCTTAAAAGGGATCCGAAATATCTGTTCACAGATTCCAAAGAAATAAGGCTACCAAAGAGATCCACGAAATACAGATGTAAGTCTGTGAGTGGAATTCACACATCTCAGAGCAGTTTCTCAGAAAGCTTCTTTCCAGATTTCATCTGCGATATTTCCTTTTTCACCATGGCCCTCTACGGGCTTCCAAATATCACTTTGCCAATTCCACAAGAACTGTCTTAGCGAAAGGCTTCTTGAGGGGAAAACTGTAACACTGTGAGATGATTTTACAGAACACAAAGAAGTTTCTCAGAAAGCTTCTTTCCCTTGTGATCGGAGGATATTTCCTTTGGCCCTACAGTCTTCAAAGGGATCCGAAATATCTGCTCTCAGATTCCACAGAAATAAGGCTAGCAAAGAGATCCACGAAATACAGATGTAACTTTGTGAGATGAATTAACAGAACACTAAGCAGTTTCTCAGAAAGCTTCTTTCCAGATGTCATCTGAGGATATTTCCTTTTTCACCTTGGCCATCTAAGGGCTTCCAAATATCACTTTGCCAACTCCAGAAGAACTGTCTTAGCGAAAGGCTTCTTGAGGGGAGAGCTGTAACTCTGTGAGATGATTTCGCAGAACACAAGGAATTTTCTCCGAAAGCTTCTTTCTCTTTGTTATCGGAGGATATTTCCTTTGTTCCTATAGTCTTCAAAGGGATCCGAAATATCTGTTCTCGGATTCCACAGAAATAAGGCTAGCAACGAGATCCCCGAAACACAGTTGTAACTCTGTGAGATGAATTAACAGAACACTAAGCAGTTTCTCAGAAAGCTTCTTTCCAGATTTCATCTGACGATATTTCCTTTTTCACCATGGCCCTCTCTGGGCTTCCAAATATCACTTTGCCAATTCCACAAGAACTGTCTTACCGAAAGGCTTCTTGAGGGGAAAGCTGTAACTCTGTGAGATGATTTCACAGAACACAAAGTAGTTTCTCAGAAAGCTTCTTTCTCTTTGTGTTCGGAGGATATTTTCTTTGACCCTATAGTCTTCAAAGGGATCCGAAATATCTGTTCTCAGATTCCACAGAAATAAGGCTAGCAAAGAGATCCACGAAATACAGATGTAACTGTGAGATGAATTAACAGAACACTAAGCAGTTTCTCAGAAAGCTTCTTTCCAGATTTCATCTGACGATATTTCCTTTTTCAATATAGCCCTCTATGGGCTTCCAAATATCACTTTGCCAAATCCAGAAAACTGTCTTAGCGAAAGGCTTCTTGACGTGAAAGCTGTAACTCTGTGAGATGATTTCACAGAACACAAAGAAGTTTCTCAGAAAGCTTCTTTCTCTTTGTGATCGGAGGATATTTACTTTGGCCTTACAGTCTTCAAAGGGATCCGAAATATCTGTTCTCAGAATCCACAGAAATAAGACTAGCAAAGAGTTCCACCAAATACAGATGTAACTCTGTGAGATGAATTAACAGAACACTAAGCAGTTTCTCAGAAAGCTTCTTTACAGATTTCACCTGAGGATATTTCCTTTTTCACGATAGCCCTCTATGGTCTTCCAAATATCACTTTGCCAAATCCAGAAAACTGTCTTAGCGAAACGGTTCTTGAGGGGAAAGCTGTAACTCTGTGAGATGATTTCACAGAACACAAAGAAGTTTCTCAGAAAGCTTCTTTCTCTTTGTGATCGGAGGATATTTACTTTGGCCTTACAGTCTTCAAAGGGATCCGTAATATCTCTTTTCAGAATCCAGAGAAATAAGGCTAGCAAAGAGTTACACGAAATACAGATGTAACTCTGTTAGATGAATTAAAAGAACACTAAGCAGTTTCTCAGAAAGCTTCTGTCCAGATTTCATCTGAGGATATTTCCTTTTTCACCATAGCCCTCTATGGGCTTCCCAATATCACTTTGCTAATTCCACAAGAACTGTCTTAGCGAAAGGCTTCTTGAGGGGAAAGATGTAACTCTGTGAGATGATTTCACTGAACACAAAGAAGTTTCCAGAATGCTTCTTTCTCTTTGTGATTCGAGGATATTTCCTTTGGCCCTATAGTCTTCAGAGGGATCCGAAATATCTGTTCTCAGATTCCACAGAAATAAGGCTAGCAAAGACATCCACGAAATACAGATGTAACTCTGTGAAATGAATTTACAGAACACTAAGCAGTTTCTCCGAAAGCTTCTTTCCAGATTTCATCTGAGGATATTTCCTTTTTCACCATAGCCCTCTATGGGCTTCCCAATATCACTTTGCTAATTCCACAAGAACTGTCTTAGCGAAAGGCTTCTTGAGGGATAAGCTGTAACGCTGTGAGATGATTTCACTGAACACAAAGAAGTTTCCAGAATGCTTCTTTCTCTTTGTGATTCGAGGATATTTCCTTTGGCCCTATAGTCTTCAAAGGGATCCGAAATATCTGTTCTCAGATTCCACAGAAATAAGGCTAGCAAAGACATCCACGAAATATAGATGTAACTCTGTGAGATGAATTAACAGAACACTAAGCAGTTTCTCAGAAAATTTTTTTCCACATTTCATCTTAGGATATTTCCTTTTTCACCATAGCCCTCTATGGGCTTCCAAATATCCCTTTGCCAATTCCACTAGAACTGTGTTAGCGAAAGGCTTCGTGAGGGGAAAGCTGTAACTCTGTGAGATGATTTCACAGAACCCAAAGAAGTTTTTCCGAAAGCTTCTTTCCCTTTCCTATCATAGGATATTTACTTTGGCCCTACATTCTTCAAATGGATCCGAAATATCTGTTCTCGGATTCTAACAGAAATAAGGCTAGCAACGAGATCCCCGAAATACAGTTGTAACTCGGTGAGATGAATTAACAGAACACTAAGCAATTTCTCAGAAAGCTTGTTTCCAGATTTCATCTGAGGATATTTCCTTTTTCACCATGGCCCTCTATGGACTTCCAAATATCACTTTGCCAATTCCACAAGAACTGTCTTGGTGAAAGGCTTCTTGAGGGTAAAGCTGTAACTCTGTGAGATGATTTCACTGAACACAAAGAAGTTTCTCAGAATGCTTCTTTCTCTTTGTCATTCGAGGATATTTCCTTTGGCCCTATAGTCTTCAAAGGGATCCGAAATATCTGTTCTCAGATTCCACAGAAATAAGGCTAGCAAAGACATCCACGAAATACAGATGTAACTCTGTGAGATGAATTTACAGAACACTAAGCAGTTTCTCAGAAAGCTTCTTTCCAGATTTCATCTGAGGATATTTCCTTTTTCACCATAGCCCTCTATGGGCTTCCAAATATCACTTTGCCAATTACACAAGAACTGTCTTAGCGAAAGGCTTCTTGAGGGGAAAGCTGTAACTCCGTGAGATGATTTCACAGAACACAAAGAAGTTTCTCAGAAAGCTTCTTTCTCTTTGTGATTCGAGGATATTTCCTTTGGCCCTATAGTCTTCAAAGGGATCCGAAATATCTGTTCTCAGAATCCACAGAAATAAGGCTAGCAAGGACATCCACGAAATACAGATGTAACTCTGTGAGATGAATTAACAGAACAGTAAGCAGTTTCTCAGAAAGCTTCTTTCCAGATCTCATCTGAGGATATTTCCTTTTTCAGCATAGCCCTCCATGGGCTTCCAAATATCACTTTGCCAAATCCAGAAGAACTGTCTTAGCGAAAGGCTTCTTGAGGGGAAAGCTCTAACTCTGTGAGATTATTTCTCAGAACACAAAGAAGTTTCTCAGAAAGCTTCTTTCTCTTTGTGATCGGAGTATATTTCCTTTCGCCCTATAGTCTTAAAAGGGATCCGAAATATCTGTTCACAGATTCCAAAGAAATAAGGCTACCAAAGAGATCCACGAAATACAGATGTAAGTCTGTGAGTGGAATTCACACATCTCAGAGCAGTTTCTCAGAAAGCTTCTTTCCAGATTTCATCTGAGGATATTTCCTTTTTCACCATGGCCCTCTATGGGCTTCCAAATATCACTTTGCCAATTCCACAAGAACTGTCTTAGCGAAAGGCTTCTTGAGGGGAAAACTGTAACACTGTGAGATGATTTCACAGAACACAAAGAAGTTTCTCAGAAAGCTTCTTTCCCTTGTGATCGGAGGATATTTCCTTTGGCCCTACAGTCTTCAAAGGGATCTGAAATATCTGTTCTCAGATTCCCCAGAAATAAGGCTAGCAAAGAGATCCACGAAATACAGATGTAATTTTGTGAGATGAATTAACAGAACACTAAGCAGTTTCTCAGAAAGCTTCTTTCCAGATGTCATCTGAGGATATTTCCTTTTTCACCATGGCCATCTAAGGGCTTCCAAATATCACTTTGCCAACTCCAGAAGAACTGTCTTAGCGAAAGGCTTCTTGAGGGGAGAGCTGTAACTCTGTGAGATGATTTCGCAGAACACAAGGAATTTTCTCAGAAAGCTTCTTTCTCTTTGTTATCGGAGGATATTTCCTTTGTTCCTATAGTCTTCAAAGGGATCCGAAATATCTGTTCTCGGATTCCACAGAAATAAGGCTAGCAACGAGATCCCCGAAATACAGTTGTAACTCTGTGAGATGAATTAACAGAACACTAAGCAGTTTCTCAGAAAGCTTCTTTCCAGGTTTCATCTGACGATATTTCCTTTTTCAACATAGCCCTCTATGGGCTTCCAAATATCCCTTTGCCAATTCCACTAGAACTGTCTTAGCGAAAGGCCTCATGAGGGGAAAGCTGTAACTCTGTGAGATGATTTCACAGAACCCAAAGAAGTTTCTCTGAAAGCTTCTTTCCCTTTGCTATCAGAGAATATTTCCTTTGGCCCTACATTCTTCAAATGGATCCGAAATATCTGTTCTCGGATTCAACAGAAATAAGGCTAGCAACGAGATCCCCGATATACAGTTGTAACTCGGTGAGATGAATTAACAGAACACTAAGCAGTTTCTCAGAAAGCTTGTTTCCAGATTTCATCTGAGCATATTTCCTTTTTCACCGTGGCCGTCTATGGGCTTCCAAATATCACTTTGCCAATTCCACAAGAACTGTCTTAGTGAAAGGCTTCTTGAGGGGAAACCTGTAACTCTGTGAGATGATTTCACAGAACACAAAGAAGTTTCTCTGAAAGCTTCTTTCTCTTTGTGTTCGGAGGATATTTTCTTTGACCCTATAGTCTTCAAAGGGATCCGAAATATCTGTTCTCAGATTCCACAGAAATAAGGCTAGCAAAGAGATCCACGAAATACAGATGTAACTGTGAGATGAATTAACAGAACACTAAGCAGTTTCTCAGAAAGCTTCTTTCCAGATCTCATCTGACGATATTTCCTTTTTCAACATAGCCCTCTATGGGCTTCCAAATATCACTTTGCCAAATCCAGAAAACTGTCTTAGCGAAAGGCTTCTTGAGGTGAAAGCTGTAACTCTGTGAGATGATTTCACAGAACACAAAGAAGTTTCTCCGAAAGCTTCTTTCTCTTTGTGATCGGAGGATATTTACTTTGGCCTTACAGTCTTCAAAGGTATCCGTAATATCTGTTCTAAGAATCCAGAGAAATAAGGCTAGCAAAGTGTTCCACGAAATACAGATGTAACTCTGTGAGATGAATTAAAAGAACACTAAGCAGTTTCTCAGAAAGCTTCTTTCCAGATTTCATCTGAGTATATTTCCTTTTTCACGATAGCCCTCTATGGGCTTCCCAATATCACTTTGCTAATTCCACAAGAACTGTCTTAGCGAAAGGCTTCTTGAGGGGAAAGCTGTAACTCTGTGAGTTGATTTCACTGAACACAAAAAAGTTTCTCAGAATGCTTCTTTCTCTTTGTGATTCGAGGATATTTCCTTTGGCCCTATAGTCTTCAAAGGGATCCGAAATATCTGTTCACAGATTCCACAGAAATAAGGCTAGCAAAGAGATCCACGAAATACAGATGTAAGTCTGTGAGTGGAAATCACACATCTCAGAGCAGTTTCTCAGAAAGCTTCTTTCCAGATTTCATCTGAGGATATTTCCTTTTTCACCATGGCCCTCTATGGGCTTCCAAATATCACTTTGCCAATTCCACAAGAACTGTCTTAGCGAAAGGCTTCTTGAGGGGAAAACTGTAACTCTGTGAGAAGATTTCACAGAACACAAAGAAGTTTCTCAGAAAGCTTCTTTCCCTTGTGATCGGAGGATATTTCCTTTGGCCTTATAGTCTTCAAAGGGATCCGAAATATCTGTTCTCAGATTCCACAGAAATAAGGCTAGCAAAGAGATCCACGAAATACAGATGTAACTCTGTGAGTGGAAGTCACACATCACAGAGCAGTGTCTCAGAAAGCTTCTTTCCAGATTTCATCTGAGGATATTTCCTTTTTCACCTTAGCCCTCTATGGGCTTCAAAATATCACTTTGCCAATTCCACAAGAACTGTCTTAGCGAAAGGCTTCTTGAGGGGAAACCTGTAACTCTGTGAGATGATTTCACAGAACACAAAGAAGTTTCTCCGAAAGCTTCTTTCTCTTTGTGATCTGAGGATATTTCCTTTGGCCCTACAGTCTTCAAAGGCATCCGAAATATCTGTTCTTAGAATCCACAGAAATAAGGCTAGCAAAGACATCCACGAAATACACATGTAACTCTGTGAGATGAATTAACGGAACACTAAAGAGTTTCTCAGAAAGTTTCTTTCCAGATTTTATCTTAGGATATTTCCTTTTTCACCATAGCCCTCTATGGGATTCCAAATATCAATTAGCCAATTCCAAAAGAACTGTCTTAGCGAAAGGCTACTTGAGGGGAAAGCTGTAACTCTGTGAGATGATTTCAGAGAACACAAAGAAGTTTCTCCGAAATCTTCTTTCTCTTTGTGATCTGAGTATATTTCCTTTGGCCCTACAGTCTTCAAAGGGATCCGAAATATCTGTTCTTAGAATCCACAGAAATAAGGCTAGCAAAGACATCCACGAAATACACATGTAACTCTGGGAGATGAATAAATAGATCACTAAGTATTTTCTCAGAAAGCTTGTTTCCAGATTTCATCTGAGGATATTTCCTTTTTCACCATGGCCCTCTACGGACTTCCAAATATCACTTTGCCAATTCCACAAGAACTGTCTTGGTGAAAGGCTTCTTGAGGGGAAAGCTGTAACTCTGTGAGATGATTTCACAGAACACAAAGAAGACTCTCAGAAAGCTTCTTTCTCTTTGTTTTCGGAGGATATTTTCTTTGACCCTATATTCTTCAAAGGGATCCGAAATATCTGTTCTCAGATTCCACAGAAATAAGGCTAGCAAAGAGATCCACAAAACACAGATGTAACTGTGAGATGAATTAACAGAACACTAAGCGGTTTCTCTGAAAGCTTCTTTCCAGATTTCATCTGACGATATTTCCTTTTTCAACATAGCCCTCTATGGGCTTCCAAATATCCCTTTGCTAATTCCACTAGAACTGTCTTAGCGAACGGCCTCATGAAGGGAAAGCTGTAACTCTGTGAGATGATTTCACAGAACCCAAAGAAGTTTCTCTGAAAGCTTCTTTCCCTTTGCTATCAGAGAATATTTCCTTTGGCCCTACATTCTTCAAATGGATCCGAAATATCTGTTCTCGGATTCAACAGAAATAAGGCTAGCAACGAGATCCCCGATATACAGTTGTAACTCGGTGAGATGAATTAACAGAACACTAAGCAGTTTCTCAGAAAGCTTGTTTCCAGATTTCATCTGAGCATATTTCCTTTTTCACCGTGGCCGTCTATGGGCTTCCAAATATCAGTTTGCCAATTCCACAAGAAGTGTCTTAGTGAAAGGCTTCTTGAGGGGAAACCTGTAACTCTGTGAGATGATTCCACAGAACACAAAGAAGTTTCTCTGAAAGCTTCTTTCTCTTTGTGTTCGGAGGATATTTTCTTTGACCCTATAGTCTTCAAAGGGATCCGAAATATCTGTTCTCAGATTCCACAGAAATAAGGCTAGCAAAGAGATCCACGAAATACAGATGTAACTGTGAGATGAATTAACAGAACACTAAGCAGTTTCTCAGAAAGCTTCTTTCCAGATCTCATCTGACGATATTTCCTTTTTCAACCTAGCCCTCTATGGGCTTCCAAATATCACTTTGCCAAATCCAGAAAACTGTCTTAGCGAAAGGCTTCTTGAGGTGAAAGCTGTAACTCTGTGAGATGATTTCACAGAACACAAAGAAGTTTCTCCGAAAGCTTCTTTCTCTTTGTGATCGGAGGATATTTACTTTGGCCTTACAGTCTTCAAAGGTATCCGTAATATCTGTTCTAAGAATCCAGAGAAATAAGGCTAGCAAAGTGTTCCACGAAATACAGATGTAACTCTGTGAGATGAATTAAAAGAACACTAAGCAGTTTCTCAGAAAGCTTCTTTCCAGATTTCATCTGAGTATATTTCCTTTTTCACGATAGCCCTCTATGGGCTTCCCAATATCACTTTGCTAATTCCACAAGAACTGTCTTAGCGAAAGGCTTCTTGAGGGGAAAGCTGTAACTCTGTGAGTTGATTTCACTGAACACAAAAAAGTTTCTCAGAATGCTTCTTTCTCTTTGTGATTCGAGGATATTTCCTTTGGCCCTATAGTCTTCAAAGGGATCCGAAATATCTGTTCACAGATTCCACAGAAATAAGGCTAGCAAAGAGATCCACGAAATACAGATGTAAGTCTGTGAGTGGAAATCACACATCTCAGAGCAGTTTCTCAGAAAGCTTCTTTCCAGATTTCATCTGAGGATATTTCCTTTTTCACCATGGCCCTCTATGGGCTTCCAAATATCACTTTGCCAATTCCACAAGAACTGTCTTAGCGAAAGGCTTCTTGAGGGGAAAACTGTAACTCTGTGAGAAGATTTCACAGAACACAAAGAAGTTTCTCAGAAAGCTTCTTTCCCTTGTGATCGGAGGATATTTCCTTTGGCCTTATAGTCTTCAAAGGGATCCGAAATATCTGTTCTCAGATTCCACAGAAATAAGGCTAGCAAAGAGATCCACGAAATACAGATGTAACTCTGTGAGTGGAAGTCACACATCACAGAGCAGTGTCTCAGAAAGCTTCTTTCCAGATTTCATCTGAGGATATTTCCTTTTTCACCTTAGCCCTCTATGGGCTTCAAAATATCACTTTGCCAATTCCACAAGAACTGTCTTAGCGAAAGGCTTCTTGAGGGGAAACCTGTAACTCTGTGAGATGATTTCACAGAACACAAAGAAGTTTCTCCGAAAGCTTCTATCTCTTTGTGATCTGAGGATATTTCCTTTGGCCCTACAGTCTTCAAAGGCATCCGAAATATCTGTTCTTAGAATCCACAGAAATAAGGCTAGCAAAGACATCCACGAAATACACATGTAACTCTGTGAGATGAATTAACGGAACACTAAAGAGTTTCTCAGAAAGTTTCTTTCCAGATTTTATCTTAGGATATTTCCTTTTTCACCATAGCCCTCTATGGGATTCCAAATATCAATTAGCCAATTCCAAAAGAACTGTCTTAGCGAAAGGCTACTTGAGGGGAAAGCTGTAACTCTGTGAGATGATTTCAGAGAACACAAAGAAGTTTCTCCGAAATCTTCTTTCTCTTTGTGATATGAGTATATTTCCTTTGGCCCTACAGTCTTCAAAGGGATCCGAAATATCTGTTCTTAGAATCCACAGAAATAAGGCTAGCAAAGACATCCACGAAATACACATGTAACTCTGGGAGATGAATAAATAGAACACTAAGTATTTTCTCAGAAAGCTTGTTTCCAGATTTCATCTGAGGATATTTCCTTTTTCACCATGGCCCTCTACGGACTTCCAAATATCACTTTGCCAATTCCACAAGAACTGTCTTGGTGAAAGGCTTCTTGAGGGGAAAGCTGTAACTCTGTGAGATGATTTCACAGAACACAAAGAAGACTCTCAGAAAGCTTCTTTCTCTTTGTTTTCGGAGGATATTTTCTTTGACCCTATATTCTTCAAAGGGATCCGAAATATCTGTTCTCAGATTCCACAGAAATAAGGCTAGCAAAGAGATCCACAAAACACAGATGTAACTGTGAGATGAATTAACAGAACACTAAGCGGTTTCTCTGAAAGCTTCTTTCCAGATTTCATCTGACGATATTTCCTTTTTCAACATAGCCCTCTATGGGCTTCCAAATATCCCTTTGCTAATTCCACTAGAACTGTCTTAGCGAACGGCCTCATGAAGGGAAAGCTGTAACTCTGTGAGATGATTTCACAGAACCCAAAGAAGTTTCTCTGAAAGCTTCTTTCCCTTTGCTATCAGAGAATATTTCCTTTGGCCCTACATTCTTCAAATGGATCCGAAATATCTGTTCTCGGATTCAACAGAAATAAGGCTAGCAACGAGATCCCCGATATACAGTTGTAACTCGGTGAGATGAATTAACAGAACACTAAGCAGTTTCTCAGAAAGCTTGTTTCCAGATTTCATCTGAGCATATTTCCTTTTTCACCGTGGCCGTCTATGGGCTTCCAAATATCAGTTTGCCAATTCCACAAGAAGTGTCTTAGTGAAAGGCTTCTTGAGGGGAAACCTGTAACTCTGTGAGATGATTTCACAGAACACAAAGAAGTTTCTCTGAAAGCTTCTTTCTCTTTGTGTTCGGAGGATATTTCCTTTGACCCTATAGTCTTCAAAGGGATCCGAAATATCTGTTCTCAGATTCCACAGAAATAAGGCTAGCAAAGAGATCCACGAAATACAGATGTAACTGTGAGATGAATTAACAGAACACTAAGCAGTTTCTCAGAAAGCTTCTTTCCAGATCTCATCTGACGATATTTCCTTTTTCAACATAGCCCTCTATGGGCTTCCAAATATCACTTTGCCAAATCCAGAAAACTGTCTTAGCGAAAGGCTTCTTGAGGTGAAAGCTGTAACTCTGTGAGATGATTTCACAGAACAAAAGAAGTTTCTCCGAAAGCTTCTTTCTCTTTGTGATCGGAGGATATTTACTTTGACCTTACAGTCTTCAAAGGTATCCGTAATATCTGTTCTCAGAATCCAGAGAAATAAGGCTAGCAAAGTGTTCCACGAAATACAGATGTAACTCTGTGAGATGAATTAAAAGAACACTAAGCAGTTTCTCAGAAAGCTTCTTTCCAGATTTCATCTGAGTATATTTCCTTTTTCACGATAGCCCTCTATGGGCTTCCCAATATCACTTTGCTAATTCCACAAGAACTGTCTTAGCGAAAGGCTTCTTGAGGGGAAAGCTGTAACTCTGTGAGTTGATTTCACTGAACACAAAAAAGTTTCTCAGAATGCTTCTTTCTCTTTGTGATTCGAGGATATTTCTTTTGGCCCTATAGTCTTCAAAGGGATCCGAAATATCTGTTCACAAATTCCACAGAAATAAGGCTAGCAAAGAGATCCACGAAATACAGATGTAAGTCTGTGAGTGGAAATCACACATCTCAGGGCAGTTTCTCAGAAAGCTTCTTTCCAGATTTCATCTGAGGATATTTCCTTTTTCACCATGGCCCTCTATGGGCTTCCAAATATCACTTTGCCAATTCCACAAGAACTGTCTTAGCGAAAGGCTTCTTGAGGGGAAAACTGTAACTCTGTGAGATGATTTCACAGAACACAAAGAAGTTTCTCAGAAAGCTTCTTTCCCTTGTGATCGGAGGATATTTCCTTTGGCCTTATAGTCTTCAAAGGGATCCGAAATATCTGTTCTCAGTTTCCACAGAAAGAAGGCTAGCAAAGAGATCCACGAAATACAGATGTAACTCTGTGAGTGGAAGTCACACATCACAGAGCAGTTTCTCAGAAAGCTTCTTTCCAGATTTCATCTGAGGATATTTCCTTTTTCACCTTAGCCCTCTATGGGCTTCAAAATATCACTTTGCCAATTCCACAAGAACTGTCTTAGCGAAAGGCTTCTTGAGGGGAAACCTGTAACTCTGTGAGATGATTTCACAGAACACAAAGAAGTTTCTCTGAAAGCTTCTTTCTCTTTGTGTTCGGAGGATATTTTCTTTGACCCTATAGTCTTCAAAGGGATCCGAAATATCTGTTCTCAGATTCCACAGAAATAAGGCTAGCAAAGAGATCCACGAAATACAGATGTAACTGTGAGATGAATTAACAGAACACTAAGCAGTTTCTCAGAAAGCTTCTTTCCAGATCTCATCTGACGATATTTCCTTTTTCAACATAGCCCTCTATGGGCTTCCAAATATCACTTTGCCAAATCCAGAAAACTGTCTTAGCGAAAGGCTTCTTGAGGTGAAAGCTGTAACTCTGTGAGATGATTTCACAGAACACAAAGAAGTTTCTCCGAAAGCTTCTTTCTCTTTGTGATCGGAGGATATTTACTTTGGCCTTACAGTCTTCAAAGGTATCCGTAATATCTGTTCTCAGAATCCAGAGAAATAAGGCTAGCAAAGTGTTCCACGAAATACAGATGTAACTCTGTGAGATGAATTAAAAGAACACTAAGCAGTTTCTCAGAAAGCTTCTTTCCAGATTTCATCTGAGGATATTTCCTTTTTCACAATAGCCCTCTATGGGCTTCCAAATATCACTTTGAAAATTCCACAAGAACTGTCTTAGCGAAAGGCTTCTTGAGGGGAAAGCTGTAACTCTGTGAGTTGATTTCACTGAACACAAAAAAGTTTCTCAGAATGCTTCTTTCTCTTTGTGATTCGAGGATATTTCCTTTGGCCCTATAGTCTTCAAAGGGATCCGAAATATCTGTTCACAGATTCCACAGAAATAAGGCTAGCAAAGAGATCCACGAAATACAGATGTAAGTCTGTGAGTGGAAATCACACATCTCAGAGCAGTTTCTCAGAAAGCTTCTTTCCAGATTTCATCTGAGGATATTTCCTTTTTCACCATGGCCCTCTATGGGCTTCCAAATATCACTTTGCCAATTCCACAAGAACTGTCTTAGCGAAAGGCTTCTTGAGGGGAAAACTGTAACTCTGTGAGATGATTTCACAGAACACAAAGAAGTTTCTCAGAAAGCTTCTTTCCCTTGTGATCGGAGGATATTTCCTTTGGCCTTATAGTCTTCAAAGGGATCCGAAATATCTGTTCTCAGATTCCACAGAAATAAGGCTAGCAAAGAGATCCACGAAATACAGATGTAACTCTGTGGGTGGAAGTCACACATCACAGAGCAGTTTCTCAGAAAACTTCTTTCCAGATTTCATCTGAGGATATTTCCTTTTTCACCTTAGCCCTCTATGGGCTTCAAAATATCACTTTGCCAATTCCACAAGAACTGTCTTAGCGAAAGGCTTCTTGAGGGGAAACCTGTAACTCTGTGAGATGATTTCACAGAACACAAAGAAGTTTCTCCGAAAGCTTCTTTCTCTTTGTGATCTGAGGATATTTCCTTTGGCCCTACAGTCTTCAAAGGCATCCGAAATATCTGTTCTTAGAATCCACAGAAATAAGGCTAGCAAAGACATCCACGAAATACACATGTAACTCTGTGAGATGAATTAACGGAACACTAAAGAGTTTCTCAGAAAGTTTCTTTCCAGATTTCATCTGAGGATATTTCCTTTTTCACCATAGCCCTCTATGGGCTTCCAAATATCACTTTGCCAATTCCAAAAGAACTGTCTTAGCGAAAGGCTACTTGAGGGGAAAGCTGTAACTCTGTGAGATGATTTCAGAGAACACAAAGAAGTTTCTCCGAAAGCTTCTTTCTCTTTGTGATCTGAGTATATTTCCTTTGGCCCTACAGTCTTCAAAGGGATCCGAAATATCTGTTCTTAGAATCCACAGAAATAAGGCTAGCAAAGACATCCACGAAATACACATGTAACTCTGGGAGATGAATTAATAGAACACTAAGTATTTTCTCAGAAAGCTTCTTTCCAGATTTCATCTGAGGATATTTCCTTTTTCACCATAGCCCTCTATGGGCTTCCAAATATCACTTTTCCAATTCCACAAGAACTGTCTTAGCGAAAGGCTACTCGAGGGGAAAGCTGTAACTATGTGACATGATTTCACAGAACACAAAGAAGCATCTGAATGCTTCTTTCTCTTTGTGATCAGAGGATATTTCCTTTGGCCCTATAGTCTTCAAAGGGATCCGAAATATCTGTTCTCTGATTCCACAGAAATAATGCTAGCAAAAAGATCCCCGAAATACAGATGTAACTCTATGATATGAATTTACAGAACACTAAGCATTTTCTCAGAAAGCTTCTTTCCATATTTCATCTGAGGATATTTCCTTTTTCAACATAGCCCTCTGTGGGCTTCCAAATATCACTTTGCCAATTCCACAAGAACTGTCTTAGCGAAAGGCTTCTTGAGGGGAAAGCTGTAACTCTGTGAGATGATATCACAGAACACAAAGAAGTTTCTCAGAAAGCTTCTTTCTCTTTGTGATTCGAGGATATTTCCATTGGCCCTATAGTCTTCAAAGGGATCCGAAATATCTGTTCTCAGAATCCACAGAAATAAGGCTAACAAAGACATCCACGAAACACAGATGTAACTCTGTGAGATGAATTAACAGAACACTAAGCAGTTTCTCAGAAAGCTTCTTTCCAGATCTCATCTGAGGATAATTCCTTTTTCACCATAGCCCTCTAAGGGCTTCCAAATATCGCTTTGCTAATTCCACAAGAACTGTCTTAGCGAGAGGCTTCTTGAGGGGAAAGCTGTAACTCTGTGAGATGATTTCACAGAACACAAAGAAGTTTCTCAGAAATCTTCTTTCTCTTTGTGATCGGAGGATATTTCCTTTGGCCCTATAGACTTCAAAGGGATCCGAATTATCTGTTCTCAGAATCCACAGAAATAAGGCTAGCAAAGAGATCACTGAAATACAGATGTAACTGTATGATATGAATTTACAGAACACTAACCAGTTTCTCAGAAAGCTTCTTTTCAGATTTCATCTGAGGATATTTCCTTTTTCACCATGGCCCTCTAAGTGCTTCCAAATATCTCTTTGCCAATTCTAGAAGAACTGTCTGAGCGAAAGGCTTCTTGATGGGAGAGCTGTAACTCTGTGAGGTGATTTCACAGAACACAAAGTAGTTTCTCCGAAAGCTTCTTTATCTTTGTGATCTGAGGATATTTCCTTTGGCCCTATAGTCTTCAAAGGGATCCGAAATATCTGTTCTCAGATTCCACAGAAATAAGGATAGCAAAGAGATCCACGAAATACAGAAGTAACTCTGTGAGTGGAATTCACACATCACAGAGCAGTTTCTCAGAAAGCTTCTTTCCAGATTTCATCTGAGGATATTTCCTTTTTCACCATAGCCCTCTATGGGCTTCCAAATATCACTTTGCCAATTCCACAAGAACTGTCTTAGCGAAAGGCTTCTTGAGGGGAAAGCTGTAACTCTGTGAGATGATTTCACAGAACACAAAGAAGTTTCTCGGAAAGCTTCTTTCTCTTGTGATCTGAGGATATTTCCTTTGGCCCTACAGTCTTCAAAGGGATCCGAAATATCTGTTCTCAGATTCCACAGAAATAAGGCTCGCAAAGAGATCCACGAAATACAGATGTAACTTTGAAATGAACTAACAGAACACTAAGCAGTTTCTCAGAAAGCTTCTTTCCAGATTTCATCTGAGGATATTTCCTTTTTCACCATAGCGGTCTAAGGGCTTCCAAATATCACTTTGCCAATTCCACAAGAACTGTCTTAGCGAAAGACTTATTGAGGGGAAAGCTGTAACTCTGTGAGATGATTTCACAGAACACAAAGAAATTTCTCAGAAAGCTTCTTTCACTTTGTGATCGGAGGATATTTCCTTTGACCCTATAGTCTTCAAAGGGATCCTAAATATCTGTTCTCAGATTCCACAGAAGTAAGGCTAGCAAAGACATCCACGAAATACAGATGTAACTCTCTGAGATGAATTAACAGAACACTAAGTAGTTTCTCAGAAGATTCTTTCCTGATTTCATCTGAGGATATTTCCTTTTTCACCATGGCCCTCTAAGGGCTTCCAAATATCACTTTGCCAATTCCAGAAGAACTGTCTTAGCGAAAGGTTTCTTGAGGGGAGAACTGTAACTCTGTGAGATGATTTCACAGAACCCAAAGAAGTTTCTCAGAAAGCTTCTTTCTCTGTGTGATCGGAGGATATTTCCTTTGGCCCTATAGTCTTCAAAGGGATCCGAATTATCCGTTCTCAGAATCCACAGAAATAAGGCTAGCAAAGAGATCCCCGAAATACAGATGTAACTCTATGATATGAATTTACAAAACACTAAGCAGTTTCTCAAAAAGCTTCTTTCCAGATTTCATCTGAGGATATTTCCTTTTTCACCATGACCCTCTAAGGGCTTCCAAATATCACTTTGCCAATTCCAGAAGAAGTGTCTTAGCGAAAGGCTTCTTGAGGGGAGAGATGTAACTCTGTGAGATGATTTCACAGAACACAAGGAAGTTTCTCAGAAAGCTTCTTTCTCTTTATGATCGTAGGATATTTACTTTGGCCTTACAGTATTCAAAGGGATCCGTAATATCTGTTCTCAGAATCTAGAGGAATAAGGCTAGCAAAGAGTTCCACGAAATACAGATGTAACTCTGTGAGATGAATTAAAAGAACACTAAGCAGTTTCTCAGAAAGCTTCTTTCCAGATTTCATCTGAGGATATTTCCTTTTTCACCATAGCCCTCTATGGGCTTCCAAATATCACTTTGCCAAATCCAGAAGAACTGTCTTAGCGAAAGCCATATTGAGGGGAAAGCTGTAACCCTGTGAGATGATTTCTCAGAACACAAAGAAGTTTCTCAGAAAGCTTCTTTCTCTTTGTGATCGGAGGATATTTCCTTTGGCCCTATAGTCTTAAAAAGGATCCGAAATATCTGTTCACAGATTCCAAAGAAATAAGGCTACCAAAGAGATCCACGAAATACAGATGTAAGTCTGTGAGTGGAATTCACACATCTCAGAGCAGTTTCTCAGAAAGCTTCTTTCCAGATTTCATTTGAGGATATTTCCTTTTTCACCATGGCCCTCTATGGGCTTCCAAATATCACTTTGCCAATTCCACAAGAACTGTCTTAGCGAAAGGCTTCTTGAGGGGAAAAATGTAACACTGTGAGATGATTTCACAGAACACAAAGAAGTTTCTCAGAAAGCTTCTTTCCCTTGTGATCGGAGGATATTTACTTTGGCCCTACAGTCTTCAAAGGGATCTGAAATATCTGTTCTCAGATTCCACAGAAATAAGGCTAGCAAAGAGATCCACGAAATACAGATGTAACTTTGTGAGATGAATTAACAGAACACTAAGCAGTTTCTCAGAAAGCTTCTTTCCAGATTTCATCTGAGGATATTTCCTTTTTCACCATAGCCCTCTATGGGCTTCCAAATAACACTTTGCTAATTCCACAAGAACTGTCTTAGCGAAAGGCTTCGTGAGAGGAAAGCTGTAACTCTGTGAGATGATTTCAGAGAACACAAAGAAGTTTCTCAGAAAGCTTCTTTCTCTTTGTGATTCGAGGATATTTCCTTTGGCCCTATAGTCTTCAAAGGGATCCGAAATATCTGTTCTCAGAATCCACAGAAATAACGCTAGCAAAGGAATCCACGAAATACAGATGTAGCTCTGTGAGATGAATTAACAGAACACTAAGTAGTTTCTCAGAAAGCTTCTTTCCAGATCTCATCTGAGGATATTTCCTTTTTCACAATGGCCTCTATGGGCTTCCAAATATCACTTTGCCATATCCAGAAGAACTGTCTTAGCGAAAGGCTTCTTGAGGGGAAAGCTGTAACTCTGTGAGATTATTTCACAGAACACAAAGAAGTTTCTCAGAAAGCGTCTTTCTCTTTGTTATCGGAGGATATTTCCTTTGGCCCTGTAGTCTTCAAAGGGATCCGAAATATCTTTACTCAGATTACACAGAAATAAGGCTAGCAAAGAGATCCACGAAATACAGAAGTACCTCTTTGAGATGAATTAACAGAACACTAAGCAGTTTCTCAAAAAGCTTCTTTTCAGATTTCATCGGAGGATATTTCCTTTTTCTACGCAGCCCTCTATGGGCTTCCAAATATCACTTTGCCAATTCCAGAAGAACTGTCTTAGCAAAAGGCTTCCTGAGGGGAAAGCTGTAACTCTGTGAGTTGATTTCACAGAACACAACGAAATTTCTCAGTAAGCTTCTTTATCTTTGTTATCGGAGGATATTTACTTTGGCCCTATATTCTTCAAAGGGATCCGAAATATCTGTTCTCAGATTCCACAGAAATAAGGCTAGCAAAGAGATCCAGGTAACAAAGATGTAACTCTGTGATTGGAAGTCACACATCACAGAGCAGTTTCTCAGAATGCTTCTTTCCAGATTTCATCTGAGGATGTTTCCTTTTTCACCATAGCCCTCTATGGCTTCCAAATATCACTTGGCCAATTGCACGAGAACTGTCTTAGTGAAAGGCTTCTTGAAGGGAAAGCTGTAACTCTGTGAGATGATTTTACAGTACACAAAGGAGTTTCTCAGAAAGCTTCTTTCTTTTTGTTATCGGAGGATATTTAATTTGGCCCTATACTCTTCAAAGGGATACGAAATATCTGTTCTCAGATTCCACAGAAATAAGGCTAGCAAAGAGATCCTCAAAATACAGATGTAACTCTGTGAGTTGAAGTCACACATCACAGAGCAGTTTCTCAGAAAGCTTCTTTCCAGATTTCATCTGAGGATATTTCCTTTTTCACCATAGCCCTCTATGGGCTTGCAAATATCACTTGGCCAATTCCACGAGAACTGTCTTAGCGAAAGGCTTCTTCAGGTAAAGCTGTAACTCTCTGTGATGGTTTCAGAGAACACAAAGAAGTTTCTCAGAAAGCTTGTTTCTCGTTGTTATCGGACGATATTTCCTTTTGCCCTGTAGTCATTAAAGGGATCCGAAATATCTGTCCTCAGATTCCACAGAAATAAGGCTAGCAAAGAGATCCATGAAATACAGATGTATCTCTGTGAGATGAATTAACAGAACACTAAGCAGTTTCTGAAAAAGGTTCTTTCCAGATTTCATCTGTGGATATTTCCTTTATCACCGTAGCCCTCTATGGGTTTCCAAATATCACTTTGCCAATTCCACAAGTACTGTCTAAGCAAAAGGCTTCTTGAGTGGAAAGCTGTAACTCTGTGAGATGATTTCACAGAACACAAAGAAGATTCTCAGAAAGGTTCTTTCTCTTTGTTATCGGAGGATATTTCCTTTGGCCCTACAGTCTTCAAACGGATCCGATATATGTGATCTCAGATTCCACAGAAATAAGACTATCAAAGAGATCCACGAAATACAGATGTAATTCTGTGAGTTGAATTAACAGAACACAAAGCAGTTTCTCAGAAACCTTCTTTCCAGATCTCATCTGAGAATATTTCTTTATTCACCATAGCCCTCTAAGGGCTTCCAAATATCACTTTGGCAATTCCACAAGAATTGACTTAGCGAAAGGCTTCTTGAGGGGAAAGCTGTAACACTGTGAGATGATTTCAGAGAACACGAAGAAGTTTCTCAGAAAGCTTCTTTCTCTTTGTGATCGGAGGATAATTCCTTTAGCCCTATCGTCTTTAAAGGGATCCGAAATATCTGTTCTCAGATTACACAAAAATAAGGTTAGCAAAGAGATCCACGAAATACAGATGTAACTCTGTGATTGGAAGTCAGACATCACAGAGCAGTTTCTCAGAAAGCTTCTTTCCAGATTTCATCTGAGGATATTTCCTTTTCCACCTTAGCCTTCAATGGGCTGAAAAATATCACTTTGCCAATTCCACAAGAACTGTCTTAGGGAAAGACTTCTTGAGGGAAAGCTGTAACTCTGTGAGATGATTTCACAGAACACAAAGAAGTTTCTCAGAAAGATTCTTTCTCTTTGCTATGGGAGGATATTTCCTTTGGCCCTATAGTCTTGACAGGGATCCGAAGTATCTGTTCTCAGATTCCACAGTAATAAGGTTAGCAAAGAGATCCACGAAAGACAGATGTAACTCTGTGAGATGAATTAACAGAACACTAAGCAGTTTCTCAAAAAGTATCTTTCCAGGTTTCATCTGAGGATATTTGCTTTTTCACAATAGCTCTCTATGAGCTTCCAAATATCAGTTTGCCAATTCCAAAAGAACTGTCTTAGCGAAAGACTTCTTGAGGGAAAGCTGTAACTCTGTGAGATGATTTCACAGAACACAAAGTAGTTTCTCAGAAAGCTTCTTTCTCTTTGTTATCGGAGAATATTTCCTTTGGCCCTATAGTCTTGACAGGGAACCGAAATATCTGTTCTCAGATTCCACAGAAATAAGGCTAGCAAAGAGATCCACGAAATACAGATGTAACTCTGTGAGATGAATTAACAGAACACTAAGCAGTTTCTCAGAAAGCTTCTTTCCAGATCTCATCTGAGAATATTTCCTTATTCACCATAGCCCTCTAAGGGCTTCCAAATATCACTTTGGCAATTCCACAAGAACTGTCTTAGCGAAAGGCTTCTTGAGGGGAAAGCTGTAACACTGTGAGATGATTTCAGAGAACACGAAGAAGTTTCTCAGAAAGCGTCTTTCTCTTTGTGATCGGAGGATATTTCCTTTAGCCCTATAGTCTTCAAAGGGATCCGAAATATCTGTTCTCAGATTACACAGAAATAAGGCTAGCAAAGAGATCCACGAAATACACATGTAACTCTGTGCGTGGAAGTCAGATATCAAGGAGCAGTTTCTCAGAAAGCTTCTTTCCAGATTTCATCTGAGGATATTTCTTTTTTCTCCATAGCCCTCTATGGACTTCCAAATATCACTTTGCCAGTTCCAGAAGAACTGTCTTAGCGAAAGGCTTCTTGTAGGGATAGCTGTAACTCTGTGAGATGATTTCACAAAACACAAAGAAGTTTCTCAGAAAGCTTCGTTATCTTTGTGATCGGAGGATATTTCCTTTGGCCCTATAGTCTTAAAAGAGATCCGAAATATCTGTTCACACATTCCACAGAAATAAGGCTAGCAAAGAGATCCACGAAACACAGACGTAACTCTGTGACTGGAAGTCACACATCACAGAGCAGTTTCTCAGAAAGCTTCTTTCCAGATTTCATCTGAGGATATTTCCTTTTTCACCATAGCCCTCTATGGGCTTCCAAATATCACTTTTCCAATTCCACAAGAACTGTCTTAGCGAAAGGATCCTTGAGGGGAAAGCTGTAACTCTGTGAGTTGATTTCACAGAACACAAAGATGTTTCTCAGAAAGCTTCTTTCTCTTTGTGATCTGTGGATATTTCCTTTGGCCCTATAGCCTTCAAAGGGATCCGAAATATCTGTTCTCAGATTCCACAGAAATAAGGCTAGCAAAGAGATCCACGAAATACAGATGTAACTCTGTGAGTGGAAGTCACACATCACAGAGCAGTTTTTCAGAAAGCTTCTTTCCAGATTTCATCTGAGGGTATTTCCTGTTTCACCATAGCCCTCTATGGGCTTCCCAATATCACTTTGCCAATTCCACAAGAACTGTATTAGCGAAAGGCTTCTTCTGGGGAAAGCTGTACCTCTGTGAGATGATTTCACAGAACACAAAGAAGTTTCTCAGAAAGCTTCTTCCTCTTTGTGATCGGAGGATATTTCCTTTGGCCCTATAGTCTTCAAAGGTATCCGAAATATCTGTTCTCAGATTCCATAGAAATAAGGCTAGCAAAGAAATCTATGAAATACAGATGCAACTCTGTGAGACGAATTAACAGAACACTAAGCAGTTTCTCAGAAAGCTTCTTTCCAGATCTCATCTGAGGATATTTCCTTTTCCACCATAGCCCTCTATGAGCTTCCAAATATCACTTTGCCAATTCCACAAGAACTGTCTTAGCGAAAAGCTTCTTGAGGGGAGATCTGTAACTCAGTGAGATGATTTCACAGAACACAAAGAAGTTTCTCAGAAAGCTTCTTTCTCTTTGTTATCGGAGGATATTTCCTTTGGCCCTATAGTCTTCAAAGGGATCCAAAATATCTGTTCTCAGATTCCACAGAAATAAGGCAAGCGAAGAGATCCATGTAACACAGATGTAACTCCGTCAGTGGAAGTCACACATCACAGAGGAGTTTCTCAGAAAGCTTCTTTCCAGATTTCATCTGAGGATATTTCCTGTTTCACCATAGCCCACTATGGGCTTCCAAATATCACTTTGCCAATTCCACAAGAACTGTCTTAGCGAAAGGCTTCTTTAGGGGAAAGCTGTAACTCTGTGAGATGATTTCACAGAACACAAAGAAGTTTCTCAGAAAGCTTCTGTCTCTTTGTTATCGGAGGATATTTCCTTTGGCCCTATAGTCTTCAAAGGGATCCGAAATATCTGTTCTCAGATTCCACAGAAATAAGGCTAGCAAAGAGATCTATGAAATACAGATGCAACTCTGTGAGATGAATTAACAGAACACTAAGGAGTTTCTCAGACAGCTTCTTTCCAGATTTCATCTGAGGATATTTCCTTTTTCACCATAGCTCTCTAGGGGCTTCCAAATATCAATTTGCCAATTCCACAAGAACTGTCATAGCGAAAGGCTTTTTGAGGGGAAAGCTGTAACTCTGTGAGATGATTTCACAGAACACAAAGATGTTTCTCAGAAAGCTTCTTTCTCTTTGTGATTCGAGGATATTTCCTTTGGCCCTATAGTCTGCAAAGGGATCCGAAATATCTGTTCTCAGAATCCACAGAAAAAAGGCTAGCAAAGGCATCCACGAAATACAGATGTAGCTCTGTGAGATGAATTAACAGAACACTAAGTAGTTTCTCAGAAAGCTTCTTTCCAGATCTCATCTGAGGATATTTCCTTTTTCACAATGGCCTCTATGGGCTTCCAAATATCACTTTGCCAAATCCAGAAGAACTGTCTTAGCGAAAGGCTTCTTGAGGGGAAAGCTGTAACTCTGTGAGATGATTTCTCAGAACACAAAGGAGTTTCTCAGAAAGCTACTTTCTCTTTGTGATCGGAGGATATTTCCTTTGGCCCTATAGTCTTAAAAGAGATCCGAAATATCTGTTCACACATTCCCCAGAAATAAGGCTAGCAAAGAGATCCACGAAACTCAGATGTAACTCTGTGATTGGAAGTCACACATCACAGAGCAGTTTCTCAGAAAGTTTCTTTCCAGATTTCATCTGAGGATATTTCCTTTTTCACCATAGCCCTCTATGGGCTTCCAAATATCACTTTTCCAATTCCACAAGAACTGTCTTAGCGAAAGGATCCTTGTGGGGAAAGCTGTAACTCTGTGAGATGATTTCACAGAACACAAAGATGTTTCTCAGATAGCTTCTTTCTCTTTGTGATCTGTGGGTATTTCCTTTGGCCCTATAGCCTTCAAAGGGATCCGAAATATCTGTTCTCAGATTCCACAGAAATAAGGCTAGCAAAGAGATCCACGAAATACAGATGTAACTCTGTGAGTGGAAGTCACACATCACAGAGCAGTTTCTCAGAAAGCTTCTTTCCAGATTTCATCTGAGGGTATTTCCTGTTTCACCATAGCCCTCTATGGGCTTCCCAATATCACTTTGCCAATTCCACAAGAACTGTAATAGCGAAAGGCTTCTTGTGGGGAAAGCTGTACCTCTGTGAGATGATTTCACAGAACACAAAGAAGTTTCTCAGAAAGCTTCTTCCTCTTTGTGATCGGAGCAAATTTCCTTTGGCCCTATAGTCTTCAAAGGGATCCGAAATATCTGTTCTCAGATTCCACAGAAATAAGGCTAGCAAAGAAATCTATGAAATACAGATGCAACTCTGTGAGACGAATTAACAGAACACTAAGCAGTTTCTCAGAAAGCTTCTTTCCAGATCTCATCTGAGGATATTTCCTTTTCCACCATAGCCCTCTATGAGCTTCCAAATATCACTTTGCCAATTCCACAAGAACTGTCTTAGCGAAAAGCTTCTTGAGGGGAGATCTGTAACTCAGTGAGATGATTTCACAGAACACAAAGAAGTTTCTCAGAAAGCTTCTTTCTCTTTGTTATCGGAGGATATTTCCTTTGGCCCTATAGTCTTCAAAGGGATCCAAAATATCTGTTCTCAGATTCCACAGAAATAAGGCAAGCGAAGAGATCCATGTAACACAGATGTAACTCCGTCAGTGGAAGTCACACATCACAGAGGATTTTCTCAGAAAGCTTCTTTCTAGATTTCATCTGAGGATATTTCCTGTTTCACCATAGCCCACTATGGGCTTCCAAATATCACTTTGCCAATTCCACAAGAACTCTCTTAGAGAAAGGCTTCTTTAGGGGAAAGCTGTAACTCTGTGAGATGATTTCACAGAACACAAAGAAGTTTCTCAGAAAGCTTCTTTCTCTTTGTGAACGGAGGATATTTCCTTTGGCCCTATAGTCTTAAAAGGGATCCGAAATATCTGTTCACAGATTCCAAAGAAATAAGGCTACCAAAGAGATCCACGAAATACAGATGTAAGTCTGTGAGTGGAATTCACACATCTCAGAGCAGTTTCTCAGAAAGCTTTTTTCCAGATTTCATCTGAGGATATTTCCTTTTTCACCATAGCCCTCTATGGGCTTCGAAATATCACTTTGCCAATTCCACAACAACTGTCTTAGTGAAAGGCTTCTTGCGGGGAAAGGTTTACCTCTGTGAGAAGATTTCACAGAACACAAAGAAATTTCTCAGAAAGCTTCTTTCTCTTTGTTATCGGAGGATAATTCCTTTGGCCCTATAGTCTTCAAAGGGATCCGAAGTATCTGTTCTCAGATTCCACAGAAATAAGGCTAGCAAAGAGATCCACGAAATAGAGATGTAACTCTGTGAGATGAATTAACAGAAGACCAAGCCGTTTCTCAGAAAGCTTCTTTCCAGATTTCGTTTAAGGATATTTCCTTTTTCACCATAGCCCTCTATGGGCTTCCAAATATCACTTTGCCAATTCCTCAAGAACTGTCTTAGAGAAAGGTTTCTTGAGGTGAAAGCTGTAAATCTGTGAGATAATGTCACAGAACACGAAGAAGTTTCTCAGAAACCTTCTTTCTCTTGGTGATCGGAGGATATTTCCTTTGGCCCCATTTTCTTCAAAGGGATCCGAAATATCTGTTCTCAGATTCCACAGAAATAAGGCTAGCAAAGAGATCCACGAAATACAGATGAATCTCTATGAGTGGAAGTCACACATCACAGAGCAGTTTCTCAGAAAGCTTCTTTCCAGATTTCATCTGAGGATATTTCCTTTTTCACCATAGCCCTCTATGGGCTTCCAAATATCTCTTTCCCTATTACAGAAGAACTGTCTTAGCGAAAGGCTTCTTGTAGGGAAAGCTGTAAATCTGTGAGATGATTTCACAGAACACAAAGAAGTTTCGCAGAAAGCTTCCTCCTCTTTGTTATCGGAGTATATTTCCTTTGGCCCTATAGTCTTCACAGGGATCCGAAATATCTGTCCTCAGATTCCACAGAAATAAGGCTAGCAAAGAGATCCGCGAAATAAAGATGTAACTCTGTGAGATGAATTAACAGAACACTAAGCAGTTTTTCAAAAAGCTTCTTTCCTGATTTCATCTGAGGATATTTCCTTTATCACCATGTCCCTCTAGGGGTTTCCAAATATCACTTTGCCAATTCCACAAGAACTGTCCTGGCGAAAGGTTTCTTGAGGGGAAAGCTCTAACTCTGTGAGATGATTTCACAGAACACAAAGAAGTTTCTCAGAAAGCTTCTTTATCTTTGTGATCGGAGGATATTTCCTTTGTCCCCATAGTCTTGAAAGGGATGCGAAATACGTGTTCTCAGATTCCACAGAAATAAGGCTATCAAAGAGATCCACGAAATCCAGATGTAACTCTCTGAGATGAATTAACAGAACACTAAGCAGTTTCTCAGAAAGCTTCTTTCCAGATTTCATCTGAGGATATTTCCTTTTTCACCGTAGCCCTCTATGGGCTTTCAAATATCACTTGGCCTATTCCACAAGAACTGTCTTAGCGAAAGGCTTCTTGAGGCGAAAGCTGTAACTCCGTGAGATGATTTCACAGAACAGAAAGAAGTTTCTCAGAAAGCGTCTTTCTCTTTGTTATCGGAGGATATTTCCTTTGGCCCTGTAGTGTTCAAAGGGATCCGAAATATCTTTCCTCAGATTACACAGAAATAAGGCTAGCAAAGAGATCCACGAAATACAGAAGTACCTCTTTCAGATGAATTAACAGAACACTAAGCAGTTTCTCAAAAAGCTTCTTTTCAGATTTCATCGGAGGATATTTCCTTTTTCTACGCAGCCCTCTATGGGCTTCCAAATATCACTTTGCCAATTCCAGAAGAACTGTCTTAGCAAAAGGCTTCCTGAGGGGAAAGCTGTAACTCTGTGCGTTGATTTCACAGAACACAACGAAATTTCTCAGTAAGCTTCTTTATCTTTGTTATCGGAGGATATTTCCTTTGGCCCTATATTCTTCAAAGGGATCCGAAATATCTGTTCTCAGATTCCACAGAAATAAGGCTAGCAAAGAGATCCAGGTAACAAAGATGTAACTCTGTGATTGGAAGTCACACATCACAGAGCAGTTTCTCAGAATGCTTCTTTCCAGATTTCATCTGAGGATGTTTCCTTTTTTACCACAGCCCTCTTTGGGCTTCCAAATATCACTTGGCCAATTGCACGAGAACTGTCTTAGCGAAAGGCTTCTTGAAGGGAAAGCTGTAACTCTGTGAGATGATTTTACAGTACACAAAGAAGTTTCTCACAAAGCTTCTTTCTTTTTGTTATCGGAGGATATTTAATTTGGCCCTATAGTCTTCAAAGGGATACGAAATATCTGTTCTCAGATTGCACAGAAATAAGGCTAGCAAAGAGATCCTCAAAATACAGATGTAACTCTGTGAGTTGAAGTCACACATCACAGAGCAGTTTCTCAGAAAGCTTCTTTCCAGATTTCATCTGAGGATATTTCCTTTTTCACCATAGCCCTCTATGGGCTTGCAAATATCACTTGGCCAATTCCACGAGAACTGTCTTAGCGAACGGCTTCCTCAGGTAAAGCTGTAACTCTCTGTGATGGTTTCAGAGAACACAAAGAAGTTTCTCAGAAAGCTTCTTTCTCGTTGTTATCGGACGATATTTCCTTTGGCCCTGTAGTCATTAAAGGGATCCGAAATATCTGTCCTCAGATTCCACAGTAATAAGGCTAGCAAAGAGATCCATGAAATACAGATGTATCTCTGTGAGATGAATTAACAGAACACTAAGCAGTTTCTGAAAAAGCTTCTTTCCAGATTTCATCTGTGGATATTTTCTTTATCACCGTAGCCCTCTATGGGCTTCCAAATATCACTTTGCCAATTCCACAAGTACTGTCTTAGCGAAAGGCTTCTTGAGTGGAAAGCTGTAACTCTGTGAGATGATTTCACAGAACACAAAGAAGATTCTCAGAAAGGTTCTTTCTCTTTGTTATCGGAGGATATTTCCTTTGGCCCTACAGTCTTCAAAGGGATCCGATATATGTGTTCTCAGATTCCACAGAAAAAAGACTATCAAAGAGATCCACGAAATACAGATGTAATTCTGTGAGATGAATTAACAGAACACAAAGCAGCTTCTCAGAAACCTTCTTTCCATATCTCATCGGAGAATATTTCCTTTTTCACCATAGCCCTCTAAGGGGTTCCAAATATCACTTTGCCAATTCCACAAGAACTGTCTTAGCGAAAGGCTTCTTGAGGGGAAAGCTGTAACTCTGTGAGATGATTTCACAGAACACAAAGAAGTTTCTCAGAAAGCTTCGTTCTCTTTGTTATCGGAGGATATTTCCTTTGGCCCTATAGTCTTCAAAGGGATCCGAAATATTTGTTCTCAGATTCCAAAGAAAGAAGGCTAGCAAAGAGATCCACGAAATACAGATGTAACTCTGTGAGTGGAAATCACACATCACAGAGCAGTTTCTCAGAAACTTCTTTCCAGATTTCATCTGAGGATATTTCCATTTTCACCATAGCCCTCTATGGGCTTCCAAATATCACTTTGCCTATTCCACAAGAAGTATCTTAGCGAAAGGCTTCTTGAGGGGAAAGCTGTAACTCTGTGAGATGATTTCACAGAACACAACGAAATTTCTCGGAAAGCTTCTTTCTCTTTGTGATCGGAGGATATTTCCTTTGGCCCTATAGTCTTCAAAGGGATCCGAATTATCTTTTCTCAGATTCCACAGAAATAAGGATAGCAAAGATATCCACGAAATACAGATGTAACACTGTGAGATGAATTAACAGAACACTAAGCAGTTTCTCAGACAGCTTCTTTCCAGATTTCATCTGAGGATATTTCCTTTTTCACCCTAGCCCTCTATGGGCTTCCAAATATCATTTGCCAATTCCACAAGAACTGCCTTAGAGAAAGGCTTCTTGAGGGGAAAGCTGTAACTCTGTGAGATGATCTCACAGAATACAAAGAAGTTTCTCAGAAAGCTTCTTTCTCTTTGTTATCAGAGGATATTTCCTTTGGCTCTATAGTCTTCAAAGGGATGCGAAATATCTTTTCTCAGATTCCACAGAAATAAGGCTAACAAAGAGATCCACGAAATACAGATGTAACTCTGTGAGTGGAAGTCACACATCACAGAGCAGTTTCTCAGAAAGCTTCTTTCCAGATTTCATCTGAGGATATTTCCTTTTTCACCATAGCCCTCTATGGGCTTCCAAATATCACTTTGCCAATTCCACAAGAACTGTCTTAGCGAAAGGCTTCTTGAGGGGAAAGCTGTAACTCTGTGAGATGATTTCACAGAACACAAAGAACTTCCTCAGAAAGCTTCTTTCTCTTTGTTATCGGAGGATATTTCCTTTTTCCCTATAGTCTTCAAAGGGATCCGAAATATCTGTTCTCAGATTCCACAGAAATAAGGCTAGCAAAGAGACCTACGTAACACAGATGTAACTTTGTGAGATGAATTAACAGAACACTAAGCAGTTTCTCAGAAAGCTTCATTCCAGATTTCATCTGAGGATATTTCCTTTTTCACCATTGCCCTCTATGGGCTTCCAAATATCACTTTGCCATTTCCACAAGAACTGTCTTAGCGAAAGGCTTCTTGAGGGGAAAGTTGTAACTCTGTGAGGTGATCTCACAGAACACAGAGAAGTTTCTAAGAAAGCTTCTTCCTCTTTGTTATCTGAGGGTATTTCCTTTGGCCCTATAGTCTTCAAAGGGATCCGAATTATCTGTTCTCAGATTCCACAGGAATAAGGCTAGCAAAGAAATCCACGAAATACAGATGTAACTCTGTGAGGGGAAGTCACACATCACAGAGCAGTTTCTCAGAAAGCTTCTTTCCAGATTTCATCTGAGGGTATTTCCTTTTTCACCATAGCCCTTTAAGGGCTTCCAAATATCACTTTGCAAATTCCACAAGAACTGTCTTAGCGAAAGGCTTCTTCAGGGGAAAGCTGTAACTCTGTGAGATGATTTCACAGAACACAAAGATGTTTCTCAGAAAGCTCCTTTCTCTTTGTTATCGGAGGATATTTACTTTGGCCCTATAGTCTTCGAACGGATCCGAAATATCTGTTCTCAGATTCCACAGAAAGAAGGCTAGCAAAGAGATCCACGAAATACAGATGTAACTCTGTGAGATGAATTAACAGAACACTAAGCAGTTTCTCAGAAAGCTTCTTTCCAGATTTCATCTGAGGATATTTCCTTTTTCACCGTAGCCCTCTATGGGCTTCCAAATATCACTTTGCCAATTCCACAAGAAGGATCTTAGCGAAAGGCTTCTTGAGGGGAAAGCTTTAACTCAGTGAGATGATTTCACAGAACACAACGAAATTTCTCAGAAAGCTTCTTTCTCTTTGTTATCGGAGGATATTTCCTTTGGCCCTATACTCTTCAGAGGTATCCGACATATCTGTTCTCAGATTCCACAGAAATAATGTTAGCAAAGAGTTCCACGAAATAAAGATATAACTCTGTGAAAGGAATTCACATATCAGAGAGCAGTTTCTCTGAAGGCATCTTTCCAGATTTCATCTAAGGAAATTTCCTTTTCCACCATAGCCCTCTAAGTGGTTCCAAATATCACTTTGCCAATTCCACAAGAACGGTCTTAGCGAAAGGCTTCTTTAGGGGAAAGCTGTAACTCTGTGAGATGATTTCACAGAACACAAAGAAGTTTCTCAGAAAGCTTCTTTCTCTTTGTGATCGGAGGATATTTCCTTTGGCCCTATAGTCTTCAAAGGGATCCGAAATATTTGTTCTCAGATTCCACAGAAATAAGGCTAGCAAAGAGATCCACGAAATACAGATGTAACTCTGTGAGTGGAAGTCACACATCACAGAGCAGTTTCTCAGAAAGCTTCTTTCCAGATTTCATCTGAGGATATTTCCATTTTCACCATAGCCCTTAATGGGCTTCCAAATAACACTTTGCCAATTCCACAAGAACTGTCTTAGCGAAAGGCTTCTTGAGGGGAGAGCTGTAACTCTGTGAGATGATTTCACAGAACACAAAGAAGTTTCAAGAAAGCTTCTTTCTCTTTGTTATCGGAGGATATTTCCATTGGCCCTATACCCTTCAAAGGGATCCGAAATATCTGTTCTCAGATTCCACAGAAATAAGGCTAGCAAAGAGATCCATGAAATACATATGAAGCTCTGTGAGTGGAAGTCACACATCACAGAGCAGTTTCTCATAAAGCTTCTTTCCAGATTTCATCTGAGGATATTTCCTTTTTCACCATAGCCCTCTATGGGCTTCCAAATATCACTTTGCCTATTCCACAAGAAGTATCTTAGCGAAAGGCTTCTTGAGGGGAAAGCTGTAACTCTGTGAGATGATTTCACAGAACACAACGAAATTTCTCAGAAAGTTCCTTTCTCTTTGCTATCGGAGGATTTTTCCTTTGGCCCTATAGTCTTCAAAGGGATCCGAATTATCTGTTCTCAGATTCCACAGAAATAAGGATAGCAAAGATATCCACGAAATACAGATGTAACACTGTGAGATGAATTAACAGAACACTAAGCAGTTTTTCAGAAAGCTTCTTTCCAGATTTCATCTGAGGATATTTCCTTTTTCACCATAGCCCTCTATGGGCTTCCAAATATCACTTTGCCAATTCCACAAGAACTGCCTTAGAGAAAGGCTTCTTGAGGGGAAAGCTGTAACTCTGTGAGATGATCTCACAGAACACAAAGAAGTTTCTCAGAAAGCTTCTTTCTCTTTGTTATCAGAGGATATTTCCTTTGGCCCTATAGTCTTCAAAGGGATCCGAAATATCTGTTCTCAGATTCCACAGAAATAAGGCTAGCAAAGAGATCCACGAAATACAGATGTAACTCTGTGAGTGGCATTCACACCTCACAGAGCAGTTTCTTAGAAAGCTTCTTTCCAGATTCCATCTGAGGATATTTCCTTTTTCACCATAGCCCTCTATGGGCTTCCAAATATCACTTTGCCAATTCCACAAGAACTGTCTTAGCGAAAGGCTTCTTGAGGGGAAAGCTGTAACTCTGTGAGAGGATTTCACAGAATACCAAGAAGTTTCTCAGAAAACTTCTTTCTCTTTGTTATCCTAGGATATTTCCTTTGGCCCTGTAGTCTTCAAAGGGATCCGAAATATCTGTTCTCAGATTTCACAGAAATAAGGCTAGCAAAGAGAACGACGAAACACAGATGTCACTCTGTGAGATGAATTAACAGAACACTAAGCAGTTTCTCAGAAAGCTTCTTTCCAGATTTCATCTGAGGATATTTCCTTTTTCACCATAGCCCTATAGGGGCTTCCAGATATCACTTTGCCAACTCCACAAGAACTGTCTTAGTGAAAGGCTTCTTGAGGGGAAAGCTGTAATTCTGAGAGATGATTTCACAGAACTCAAAGAAGTTTCAAGAAAGCTTCTTTCTCTTTGTTATCGGAGGATATTTACTTTGGCTCTATAGTCTTCAAAAGGATCAGAAATATCTGTTCTCAGATTCCACAGAAGTAAGGCTAGCAAAGAGATCTACTAAACACAGATGTAACTCTGTGAGATGAATTAACAGAACACTAAGCAGTTTCTCAGAAAGCTTCTTTCCAGATTTCATCTGATGATATTTCCTTTTTCACCATAGCCCTCTATGGGCTTCCAAATATCACTTTGCCAGTTCCACAAGAACCGTCTTAGCGAAAGGCTTCTTGAGGGAAAAGATGTAACTCTGTGAGATGATCTCACAGAACACAAAGAAGTTTCTCAGAAAGTTTCTTTCTCTTTGTTATCGGAGGATATTTACCTTGGCCATATAGTCTTCTAATGGATCCGAAATATCTGTTCTCAGATTCCACAGAAAGAAGGCTAGCAAAGAGATCCACGAAATACAGATGTAACTCTGTGAGTGGAAGTCACACATCACAGAGCAGTTTCTCAGAAAGCTTCTTTCCAGATTTCATCTGAGGATATTTCCTTTTTCACCATAGCCCTCTATGGGCTTCCAAATATCACTTTGCCAATTCCACAAGAACTGTCTTAGCGAAAGGCTTCTTGAGGGGAAAGCTGTAACTCTGTGAGATGATTTCACAGAACACAAAGAACTTTCTCAGAAAGCTTCTTTCTCTTTGTTATCGGAGGATATTTCCTTTTTCCCTATAGTCTTCAAAGGGATCCGAAATATCTGTTCTCAGATTCCACAGAAATAAGGCTAGCAAAGAGACCTACGTAACACAGATGTAACTTTGTGAGATGAATTAACAGAACACTAAGCAGTTTCTCAGAAAGCTTCTTTCCAGATTTCATCTGAGGATATTTCCTTTTTCACCATAGCCCTTTATGTGCTTCCAAATATCACTTTGCCAATTCCACAAGAACTGCCTTAGCGAAAGGCTTCTTGAGGGTAAAGCTGTAACTCTGTGAGATGATTTCACAGAACACAACGAAATTTCTCAGAAAGCTTCTTTCTCTTCGTTAACGGAGGATATTTCCTTTGGCCCTATACTCTTCAGAGGTATCCGAAATATCTGTTCTCAGATTCCACAGAAATAATGCTAGCAAAGAGATCCACGAAATAAAAATATAACTCTGTGAAAGGAAATCACACATCACAGAGCAGTTTCTCTGAAAGCATCTTTCCAGATTTCATCTAAGGAAATTTCCTTTTTCACCCTAGTCCTCTATGGGCTTCCAAATATCACTTTGCCAATTCCACAAGAACGGTCTTAGCGAAAGGATTCTTGAGGGGAAAGCTGTAACTCTGTGAGATGATTTCACAGAACACAAAGAGTTTCTCATAAAGCTTCTTTCTCTTAGTTATCGGAGGATATTTCCTTTGGCCCTATAGACTTCAAAGGGATCCGAAATATTTGTTCTCAGATCCCACAGAAATAAGGCTACCAAAGAGATCCACGAAATACAGATGAAACTCTGTGAGTGGAAGTCTCACATCACAGAGCAGTTTCTCAGAAAGTTTCTTTCCAGATTTCATCTGAGGATATTAACATTTTCATCATAGCCCTGTATGGGCTTCCAAATATCACTTTGCCAATTCCACAAGAACTGTCTTAGCGAAAGGCTTCTTGAGGGGATAGCTGTAACTCTGTGAGATGATTTCACAGAACACAAAGAAGTTTCAAGAAAGCTTCTTTCTCTTTGTTATCGGAGGATATTTCCTTTGGCCCTATAGTCTTCAAAGGGACCCGAAATATCTGTTCTCAGATTCCACAGAAATAAGGATAGCAAAGATATCCACGAAATACAGATGTAACTCTGTGAGATGAATTAACAGATCACTAAGCAGTTTCTCAGAAATCTTCTTTCCAGATTTCATCTGAGGATATTTCCTTTTTCAACATAGCCCTCTAAGGGCTTCCAAATATCACTTTGCCAATTCCACAAGAAATGTCTTAGCGAAAGGGTTCTTGAGGTTAAAGCTGTAACTCTGTGAGATGATTTCGAAGAACACAAAGAAGTTTCTCAGAAAGTTTCTTTCTCTTTGTTATCGGAGGATATTTCCTTTGGCCCTATAGTCTTCAAAGGGATCCGAAATATCTGTTCTCAGATTCCACAGAAATAAGGCTAGCAAAGAGATCCACGAAACACAGATGTAACTCTGTGAGATGAATTTAGAGAACACTAAGCAGTTTCTCAGAAAGCTTCTTTCCAGATTTCATCTGAGGATATTTCCTTTTTCACCATAGCCCTATATGGGCTTCCAAATATCACTTTGCCAATTCCACAAGAACTGTCTTAGAGAAAGGCTTCTTGAGGGGAAAGCTGTAACTCTGTGAGATGATCTCACAGAACACAAAGAAGTTTCTCAGAAAGCTTCTTTCTCTTTGTTATCGGAGGATATTTCCTTTGGCCCTATAGTCTTCAAAGGGATCCGAAATATCTGTTCTCAGAATCCACAAAAAGAAGGCTAGCAAAGAGATGCAAGAAATACAGATGTAACTCTGTGAGATGAATTAAGAGAACACTAAGCAGTTTCTCAGAAAGCTTCTTTCCAGATTTCATCTGAGGATACTTCCTTTTTCAACATAGCCCTCTATGGGCTTCCAAATATCACTTTGCCAATTCCACAAGAACTGTCTTAGCGAAAGGCTTCTTGAGGGGACAGCTGTAACTCTGTGAGATGATTTCACAGAACACAAAGAAGTTTCTCAGAAAGCTTCTTTCTCTTTGTAATCGGAGGATAATTCCTTTGGCCCTATAGTCTTCAAATGGATCCGAAATATCTCTTCTCAGATTCCACAGAAAGAAGGCTAGCAAAGAAATCCACGAAATACAGATGTAACTATGTGAGATGAATTAACAGAACACTAAGCAGTTTCTCAGAAAGCTTCTTTCCAGATTTCATCTGAGGATATTTCCTTTTTCACCATAGCCCTTTATGTGCTTCCAAATATCACTTTGCCAATTCCACAAGAAGTTTCTTAGCGAAAGGCTTCTTGAGGGGAAAGCTTTAACTCTGTGGGATGATTTCACAGAACACAACGAAATTTCTCAGAAAGCTTCTTTCTCTTCGTTAACGGAGGATATTTCCTTTGGCCCTATACTCTTCAGAGGTATCCGAAATATCTGTTCTCAGATTCCACAGAAATAATGCTAGCAAAGAGATCCACGAAATAAAGATATAACTCTGTGAAAGGAAATCACACATCACAGAGCAGTTTCTCTGAAAGCATCTTTCCAGATTTCATCTAAGGAAATTTCCTTTTTCACCCTAGTCCTCTATGGGCTTCCAAATATCACTTTGCCAATTCCACAAGAACGGTCTTAGCGAAAGGATTCTTGAGGGGAAAGCTGTAACTCTGTGAGATGATTTCACAGAACACAAAGAGTTTCTCATAAAGCTTCTTTCTCTTAGTTATCGGAGGATATTTCCTTTGGCCCTATAGACTTCAAAGGGATCCGAAATATTTGTTCTCAGATCCCACAGAAATAAGGCTAGCAAAGAGATCCAGGTAACAGAGATGTAACTCTGTGATTGGAAGTTACACATCACAGAGCAGTTTCTCAGAAAGCCTCTTTCCAGATTTCATCTGAGGATATTTCCTTTTTCACCATAGTCCTCTATGGGCTTCCAAATATCACTTGGCCAATTCCACGAGAACTGTCTTAGCGAAAGGCTTCTTTAGGGGAAAGCTGTAACTCTGTGAGATGATTTTACAGAACACAAAGAAGTTTCTCAGAAAGCTTCTTTCTCTTTGTTATCGGAGGATATTTCCTTTGGCCCTATAGTCTTCAAAGGGATTCGAAATATCTGTTCTCAGATTCCACAGAAATAAGGCTAGCAAAGAGATCCTCGAAATACAGATGTAACTCTGTGAGATGAATTAACCGAACACTAAGCAGTTTCTCAGAAAGCTTCTTTCCAGTTTTCATCTGAGGATATTTCCTTTTTCACCATAGCCCTCTATGGGCTTCCAAATATCACTTTGGCAATTCCACAAGAACTGTATTAGTGAAAGGCTTCTTGAGGGGAAAGCTGTAAATCTGTGAGATGATTTCATAATACACGAAGTAGTTTCTCAGAAAGCTTCCTTCTCTTTGTGATCGGAGGATATTTCCTTTAGTCCTATTGTCTTCAAAGGGATCCGAAATATCTGTTCTCAGATTCCACAGAAATAAGGCTAGCAAAGAGATCCACGAAATACAGATGTAACTCTGTAAGTGGAAGTCAGATATCACAGAGCAGATTTTCAGAAAGCTTCTTTCCAGATTTCATCTGAGGATATTTCCTTTTTCACCGTAGCCCTCTAGGGGCTTCCAAATATCACTTTGCCAGTTCCAGAAGAACTGTCTTAGCGAAAGGTTTCTTGAGGGGAAAACTGTAAGTCTGTGAGATAATTTCACAGAACACGAAGAAGTTTCTCAGAAACCTTCTTTCTCTTGGTGATCGGAGGATATTTCCTTTGGCCCTATAGTCTTCAAAGGGATCCGAAATATCTGTTCTCAGATTCCACAGAAATAAGGCTAGCAAAGAGATCCACGAAATACAGATGAATCTCTATGAGTGGAAGTCACACATCACAGAGCAGTTTCTCAGAAAGCTTCTTTCCAGATTTCATCTGAGGATATTTCATTTTTCACCATAGCCCTCTATGGGCTTCCAAATATCTCTTTCCCAATTACAGAAGAACTGTCTTAGCGAAAGGCTTCTTGTAGGGAAAGCTGTAACTCTGTGAGATGATTTCACAGAACACAAAGAAGTTTCGCACAAAGCTTCTTTCTCCTTGTTATCGGAGGATATTTCCTTTGGCCCTATTGTCTTCACAGGGATCGGAAATATCTGTTGTCAGATTCCACAGAAATAAAGCTAGCAAAGAGATCCACGAAATACAGATGTAACACTGTGAGATGAATTAACAGAACACAAAGTAGTTTCTAAGAAAGCTTCTTTCCAGATTTCATCTGAGGATATTTCCTTTATCACCGTAGCCCTCTAGGGGCTTCCAAGTATCACTTTGCCAATTCCACAAGAACTGTCTTAGCGAAAGACTTCTTGAGGGGAAAGCTGTAACTCTGTGAGAAGATTTCACAGAACACAAAGAAATTTCGCAGACAGCTTCTTTCTCTTTGTTATCGGAGGATATTTCCTTTGGCCCTATAGTCATCAAAGAGATCCGAAATATCTGTTCTCAGATTCCACAGAAATAAGGCTAGCAAAGAGATCCACGAAATACAGATGTAACTCTCTGAGATGAATTAACAGAACACTAAGCACTTTCTCAGAAAGCTTCTTTCCAGATCTCATCTAAGGATATTTCCTTTTTCACCATAGCCCCCTATGGGCTTCCAAATATCACTTTGCCAATTCCACAAGAACTGTCTTAGTGAAAGGCTTCTTGAGGGGAAAGCTGTAACTCTGTGAGATGATTTCACAGAACACAAAGAAGTTTTTCAGAAAGATTCTTTCTCTTTGTTATCGAAGGATATTTCCTTTTTCCCTATAGTCTTCAAAGGGATCCGAAATATCTGTTCTTAGATTCCAAAGAAATAAGGCTAGCAAAGAGATCCTCGAAATACAGATGTAACTCTGTGAGATGAATTAACAGAACACTAAGCAGTTTCTCAGAAAGCTTCTTTCCAGTTTTCATCTGGGATATTTCCTTTTTCACCATAGCCCTCTATTGGCTTCCCAATATCACTTTGCCAATTCCACAAGAACTGTCTTAGCGAAAGGCTTCTTGGGGGAAAGCTGTAACTCTGTGAGATGATTTCACAGAACACAAAGAAGTTTCTCAGAAAGCTTCTTTCTCTTTGTTTTCGGAGCCTATTTCCTTTGGCCCTATAGTCTTCAAAGGGATCCGAAATATCTGTCCTCAGATTCCACAGAAATAAGGCTAGCAAAGACATCCAGGAAATAAAGACGTAAATCTGTGAGATGAATTAACAGAACACTAAGCAGTTTTTCAAAAAGCTTCTTTCCAGATTTCATCTGAGGATATTTCCTTTATCACCGTAGCCCTCTATGGGTTTCCAAATATCACTTTGCCAATTCCACAGGAACTGTCTTAGCGAAAGGCTTCTTGAGGGAAAGCTGTAACTCTGTGAGATGATTTCACAGAACACAAAGAAGTCTCTCAGAAGGCTTCTTTCTCTTTGTGATCTGAGGATGTTTCCTTTGTCCCCATAGTATTTAAAGGGATCCGAAATATGTGTTCTCAGATTCCACATAAATAAGGCTAGCAAAGAGATCCAGGTAACACAGACGTAACTCTGTGATTGGAAGTCACACATCACAGAGCAGTTTCTCAGAAAGCTTCTTTCCAGATTTCATCTGAGGATATTTCCTTTTTCACCATAGCCCTCTATGGGCATCCAAATATCACTTTGCCAGTTCCAGAAGAACTGACTTAGCGAAAGGCTTCTTGTAGGGATAGCTGTAACTCTGTGAGATGATTTCACAGAACACAAAGAGGTTTCTCAGAAAGCTTCTTTCTCCTTGTTATCGGAGGATATTTCCTTTGACCCTATTGTCTTCAAAGGGATCTGAAATATCTGTTCTCAGATTCCACAGAAATAAAGCTAACAAAGAGATCCACGAAATACAGATGTAACACTCTGAGATGAATTAACAGAACACTAAGCAGTTTCTCAGAAAGCTTCTTTCCAGATCTCATCTAAGGACATTTCCTTTTTCACCATAGCCCCCTATGGGCTTCCAAATATCACTTTGCCAATACCACGAGAACTGTCTTAGCGAAAGGCTTCTTGAGGGGAAAGCTGTAACTCGGTGAGATGATTTTACAGAACACAAAGAAGTTTCTCAGAAAGCTTCTTTCTCTTTGTTATCGGAGGATATTTCCTTTGGCCCTATAGTCTTCAAAGGGATCGGAAATATCTGTTCTCAGATTCCACAGAAATAAGGCTAGCAAAGAGATCCTCGAAATAGAGATGTAACTCTGTGAGATGAATTAACAGAATACTAAGCAGTTTCTCAGAAAGCTTCTTTCCAGTTTTCATCTGAGGATATTTCCTTTTTCACCATAGCCCTCTATGGGCTTCCAAATATCACTTTGGCAATTCCACAAGAAGTGTATTAGTGAAAGGCTTCTTGAGGGGAAAGCTGTAAATCTGTGAGATGATTTCATAAAACACGAAGTAGTTTCTCAGAAAGCTTCTTTCTCTTTGTGATCGGAGGATATTTCCTTTACTCCTATTGTCTTCAAAGGGATCCGAAATATCTGTTCTCAGATTCCACAGAAATAAGGCTAGCAAAGAGATCCATGAAATACAGATGTAACTCTGTAAGTGGAAGTCAGATATCACAGAGCAGATTCTCAGAAAGCTTCTTTCCAGATTTCATCTGATGATATTTCCTTTTTCACCATAGCCCTCTATGGACATCCAAATATCACTTTGCCAGTTCCAGAAGAACTGTCTTAGCGAAAGGCTTCTTGTAGGGATAGCTGTAACTCTGTGAGATGATTTCACAGAACACAAAGAGGTTTCTCAGAAAGCTTCTTTCTCCTTGTTATCGGAGGATATTTCCTTTGACCCTATTGTCTTCAAAGGGATCTGAAATATCTGTTCTCAGATTCCACAGAAATAAAGCTAGCAAAGAGATCCACGAAATACAGATGTAACACTCTGAGATGAATTAACAGAACACTAAGCAGTTTCTCAGAAAGCTTCTTTCCAGATCTCATCTAAGGATATTTCCTTTTTCATCATAGCCCCCCATGGTCTTCCAAATATCACTTTGCCAATTCCACGAGAACTGTCTTGGTGAAAGGCTTTTTGAGGTGAAAGCTGTAACTCTCTTAGATGATTTCACAGAACACAAAGAAGTTTCTCAGAAAGCTTTTTTCTCTTTGTTATCGGAGGTATTACCTTTGGCCCTATAGTCTTCAAAGAGATCCGAAATATCTGTTCTCAGACTCCACAGAAATAAAGCTAGCAAAGAGATACACGAAATACAGATGTAACTCTGTGAGATGAATTAACCGAACACTAAGCAGTTTCTCAGAAAGCTTCCTTCCAAATTTCATCTGAGGATATTTCCTTTTTGACCAAAACCCCCTATGGGCTTCCAAATATCACTTTGCCAATTAAATAAGGACTGTCTTAGCGAAAGGCTTGTTGAGGGGAAAGATGTAACTCTGTGAGATGATTTCACAGAACACAAAGAAGTTTCTCAGAAAGCTTCTTTCTCTTTGTTTTCGGAGCATATTTCCTTTGGCCCTATAGTCTTCAAAGGGATCCGAAATATCTGTTCTCAGATTCCACAGAAATAAGGCTAGCAAAGAGATCCACGAAATGCACATGTAACTCTGTGAGATGAATTAACAGAACACTAAGCAGTTTCTCAGAAAGCTTCTTTCCAGATCTCATCTGAGGATATTTCCTTTTTCACCATAGCCCTCTATGGGCTTCCAAATATCACTTGGCCAATTCCACGAGAACTGTCTTAGCGAAAGGCTTCTTGAGGGGAAAGCTGTAACTCTGTGAGATGATTTCACCGAACACAAAGAAGTTTTCCAGAAAGATTCTTTCTCTCTGTTATCGGAGGATATTTCCTTTGGCCCTGTAGTCTTCAAAGGGATCCGAAATATCTTTCCTCAGATTCCACAGAAATAAGGGTAGCAAAGAGATCCACGAAATACAGAAGTACCTCTTTGAGATGAATTAACAGAACACTAAGCAGTTTCTCAAAAAGCTTCTTTTCAGATTTAATCTGAGAATATTTCCTTTTTCACCATAGCCGTCTATGGGCTTCCAAATATCACTTTGCCAATTCCAGAAGAACTGTCTTAGCGAAAGGCTTCCTGAGGGGAAAGCTGTAACTCTGTGAGTTGATTTCACAGAACACAACGAAATTTCTCAGTAAGCTTCTTTATCTTTGTTATCGGAGGATATTTCCTTTGGCCCTATAGTCTTCAAAGGGATCCGAAATATCTGTTCTCATATTCCCCAGAAATAAGGCTAGCAAAGAGATCCACGAAATAGAGATGTAACTCTGTGAGTGGAAGTCACACATCACAGAGCAGTTTCCCAGAAAGCTTCTTTCCAGGTTTCATCTGAGGATATTTCATTTTTCACCCTAGCCCTTTTAGGGCTTCCAAATATCACTTTGCCAAATTCCACAAGAACTGTCTTAGCGAAAGGCTTCTTGTAGGGAAAGCTGTAACTCTGTGAGATGATTTCACAGAACATAAAGAAGTTTCTCAGAAAGATTCCTTCTCTTTGTTATCGGAGGATATTTCCTTTGGCCCTATTGTCTTCAAAGGGATCCGAAATATCTGTTCTCATATTCCACAGAAATAAGGCTAGCAAAGAGATCCACGAAATACAGATGTAACTCTGTGAGATGAATTAACAAAAGACTAAGCAGTTTCTCAGAAAGCTTCCTTCCAGGTTTCATCTGAGGATATTTCCTTTTTCATTATAGCCCTCTTTGGGCATCCAAATATCACTTTCCCAATACCACAAGAACTGTCTTAGCGAAAGGCTTCTTGTAGGGAAAGCTGTAACTCTGTGAGATGATTTCACAGAACTTAAAGAAGTTTCTCAGAAAGCTTCCTTCTCTTTGTTATCGGAGGATATTTCCTTTGGCCCTATTGTCTTCAAAGGGATCCGAAATATCTGTTCTCAGATTCCACAGAAATAAGGCTAGCAAAGAGATCCACGAAATACAGAAGTAACTCTGTGAGATGAATTAACAGAACACTAAGCAGTTTCTCAGAAAGCTTCTTTCCAGATTTCATCTGAGGATATTTCCTTTTTCACCATAGCCCTCAATGGGCTTCCAAATATCACTTAGCCAATTCCACAAGAACTCTCTTTGTGAAAGGCTTCTTTAGGGGAAAGCTGTAAGTCAGTGAGATGATTTCACAGAACACGAAGAAGTTTCTCTGAAAGCTTCTTTCTCTTTGTTATCGGAGGATATTTCCTTTGGCCCTCTAGTCTTCAAAGGGATCCGAAATATCTGTTCTCAGATTCCACAGAAATAAGGCTAGCAAAGAGATCCACGAAATACAGAAGTATCTCTGTGAGTGGAAGTCACACATCACAGAGCAGTTTCTCAAAAAGCTTCTTTCTAGATTTCATCTGAGGACATTTCCTTTTTCACCATAGCCCTCTATTGGCTTCCAAATATCACTTTGCCAATTCCACAAGAACTGTCTTAGCGAACGGCTTATTGAAGGGAAAGCTGTAACTCTGTGAGATGATTTCACAGAACACAAAGAAGTTTCACAGAAAGCTTCTTTCTCTTTGTTATCGGAGAATATTTCCTTTGGCCCTATAGACTTCAAAAGGATCAGAAATATCTGTTCTCAGATTCCACAGAAATAAGGCTGGAAAAGACATCCATGTATCACAGATGTAACTCTGTGAGTGGAAGTCACACACCACAGAGGAGTTTCTCAGAAAGCTTCTTTCCAGATTTCATCTGAGGATATTTCCTTTTTTACCATAGCCCTCCATGGGCTTCCAAATATCACTTTCCCAATTCCCCAAGAACTGTCTTAGCGAAAGGCTTCGTGTAAGGAAAGCTGTAAGTCTGTGAGATGATTTCACAGAACACAAAGAAGTTTCTCAGAAAGCTTCTTTCTCTTTGTTATCGGAGGATATTTCCTTTGGCCCTATAGCCTTCGAAGGGATCCGAAATATCTGTTCTCAGATTCCACAGAAATAAGGCTAGCAAAGAGATCCACGAAATACAGATGTAACTCTGTGAGATGAATTAACCGAACACTAAGCAGTTTCTCTGAAAGCTTCCTTCCAAATTTCATCTGAGGATATTTCCTTTTTCACCAAAACCCCCTATGGGCTTCCAAATATCACTTTGCCTATTAAACAAGGACTGTCTTAGCGAAAGGCTTGTTGAGGGGAAAGATGTAACTCTGTGAGATGATTTCACAGAACTCAAAGAAGTTTCTCAGAAAGCTTCTTTCTGTTTGTTTTCGGAAGATATTTCCTTTGGCCGTATAGTCTTGACAGGGACCCGAAATATCTGTTCTCAGATTCCAACGAAATAAGGCTAGCAACGAGATCCACGAAATACAGATGTAACTCTGTGAGATGAGTTAACAGAACACTAAGCAGTTTCTCAGAAATCTTCTTTACAGATCTCATCTGAGGATATTTACTTTTCCACCATAGCCCTCTATGGGCTTCCAAATATCACTTTGCCAATTCCACAAGAACTGTCTTAGCGAAAGTCTTCTTGAGGGGAAAGCTGTAACTCTGTGAGATGATTTCACAGAACACAAAGAAGTTTCTCAGAAAGCTTCTTTCTCTTTGTTATCGGAGGATATTTCCTTTGGCCCTATAGTCTTCAAAGTGATTCGAAATATCTGTTCTCAGATTCCACAGAAATAAGGCTAGCAAAGAGATCCAGGTAACACAGATGTAACTCTGTGATTGGAAGTTACACATCACAGAGCAGTTTCTCAGAAAGCTTCTTTCCAGATTTCATCTGAGGATATTTCCTTTTTCACCATAGTCCTCTATGGGCTTCCAACTATCACTTGGCCAATTCCACGAGAACTGTCTTAGCGAAAGGCTTCTTGAGGGGAAAGCTGTAACTCGGTGAGATGATTTTACAGAACACAAAGAAGTTTCCCAGAAAGCTTCTTTCTCTTTTTTATCGGAGGATACTTCCTTTGGCCCTATAGTCTTCAAAGGGATCCGAAATATATGTTCTCAGATTCCACAGAAATAAGGCTAGCAAAGAGATCCTCGAAATAGAGATGTAACTCTGTGAGATGAATTAACAGAACACTAAGCAGTTTCTCAGAAAGCTTCTTTCCAGTTTTCATCTGAGGATATTTCCTTTTTCACCATAGCCCTCTATGGGCTTCCAAATATCACTTTGCCAATTCCACAAGAACTGTCTTAGCGAAAGGCTTCTTGAGGGGAAAGCTGTAACTCTGTGAGATGATTTCACAGAACACAAAGAAGTTTCTCAGAAAGCTTCTTTCTCTTTGTTTTCGAAGGATATTTCCTTTGGCCTTATAGTCTTCAAACGGATCCGAAATATCTGTTCTCAGATTCCACAGAAATAAGGCTGGCAAAGAGAACCACGTAACACAGATGTAACACTGTGAGTGGAAGTCACACATCACAGAGCAGTTTCTCAGAAAGCTTCTGTCCAGATTTCATCTGAGGATATTTCCTTTTTCACCATAGCCCTCTATGGGCTTCCAAATATCACTTGGCCAATTCCACGAGAACTGTCTTAGCGAAAGGATTCTTGAGGGGAAAGCTGTAACTCTGTAAGATGATTTCACAGAACACAAAGAAGTTTCTCAGAAAGCTTCTTTCTCTTTGTTATCAGAGGATATTTCCTTTGGCCCTGTAGTGTTCAAAGGGATCCGAAATATCTGTCCTCAGATTCCACAGAAATAAGGCTGGCAAAGAGATCCATGAAATACAGATGTACCTCTGTGAGATGAATTAACAGAACACTAAGCAGTTTCTCAAAAACTTCTTTCCAGATTTCATCTGAGGATATTTCCTTTTTCACCATAGCCCTCTTTGGGCTTCCAAATATCACTTTGCCAATTCCACAAGAACTGTCTTAGCGAAAGGCTTCTTGAGGGGAAAGCTGTAACTCTGTGGGATGATTTCACAGAACACGAAGAAGTTTCTCAGAAAGATTCTTTCTCTTTGTATACGGAGGATATTTCCTTTGGTCTTATAGTCTTCAATGGGATCCGAAATATCTGTTCTCAGATTCCACAGAAATAAGGCAAGCAAAGAGATCCACGAAATAACGATGTAACTCTGTGAGATGAATTAACAGAACACTAAGCAGTTTATCAGAAAGCTTCTTTCCAGATTTCATCTGAGGATATTTCTTTTTTCACCATAGGACTCTATGGTCTTCCAAATATCACTTTGCCAATTGCAGAAGAACTGTCTTAGCAAAAGGCTTCTTGAGCAAAAAGCTGTAACTCTGTGAGATGATTTATCAGAACACAAGGAAGTTTCTCCGAAAGGTTCTTTCACTTTGTTATCGGAAGATATTTCCTTTGGCCCTATAGTCTTCAAAACGATCAGAAATATCTATTCTCAGATTCCACAGAAATAAGGCTGAAAAAGACATCCACGTATCACAGATGTAACTCTGTGAGTGGAAGTCACACACCACACAGGAGTTTCTCAGAAAGATTGTTTCCAGATTTAATCTGAGGATATTTCCTTTTTCACCATAGCCCACTCTGGGCTTCCAAATATCAGTTTGCAAATTCCAGAAGAACTGTCTTAGTGAAAGGCTTCTTGAAGGCAAAGCTGTAACTCTATGAGATGATTTCACAGAACAGAAAGAAGTTTCTCAGAAAGCTTCTTTCTCTTTGTTATCAGAGGATATTTCCTTTGGCCCTGTAGTGTTCAAAGGGATCCGAAATATCTGTCCTCAGATTCCACAGAAATAAGGCTAGCAAAGAGATCCAAGAAATACAGATGTACCTCTGTGAGATGAATTAACAGAACACTAAGCAGTTTCTCAAAAATCCTCTTTCCAGATCTCATCTGAGAATATTTCCTTATTCACCATAGCCCTCTATGGGCTTTCAAATATCACTTTGGCAATTCCACAAGAACTGTATTAGTGAAAGGCTTCTTGAGGGGAAAGCTGTAAATCTGTGAAATGATTTCATAGAACACGAAGTAGTTTCTCAGAAAGCTTCTTTCTCTTTGTGATCGGAGGATATTTCCTTTAGCCCTATTTTCTTCAACGGGATCCAAAATATCACTTCTCAGATTCCACAGAAATAAGGCTAGCAAAGAGATCCACGAAACACAGATGTAATTCTGTAAGTGGAAGTCAGATATCACAGAGCAGATTCTCAGAAAGCTTCTTTCCAGATTTCATCTGAGGATATGTCCTTTTTCAACATAGCCCACTAGGGGTTTCCAAATATCACTTTGCCAGTTCCAGAAGAACTGTCTTAGCGAAAGGTTTCTTGTAGGGAAAGCTGTAACTCTGTGAGATGATTTCACAGAACACAAAGAAGTTTCTCAGAAAGCTTCTTTCTCCTTGTTATCGGAGGATATTTCCTTTGACTCTATTGTCTTCAAAGGGATCCGAAATATCTGATCTCAGATTCCACAGAAATAAAGTTAGCAAAGAGATCCACGAAATACAGATGTAACACTGTGAGATGAATTATCAGAACACTAAGCAGTTTCTCAAAAACCTTCTTTTCAGATTTCATCTGAGGGTGTTTCCTTTTTCACCATAGCCCTCTATGGGCTTCCAAATATCTCTTTCCCAATTACAGAAGAACTGTCTTTGCGAAAGGCTTCTTGTAGGGGAAGCTGTACCTCTGTGAGATGATTTCAAAGAACACAAAGAAGTTTCTCAGAAAGTTTGTTTCTCTTTGTTATCGGAGGATATTTCCTTTGACCCTATAGTCTTCAAAGGGATCCGAAATATCTGATCTCAGATTCCAGAGAAATAAGGCTAGCAAAGAGATCCACGAAATACAGATGTAACTCTGTGGGATGAATTAATAGACCACTAAGCAGTTTCTCAGATAGCTTCTTTCCAGATTTCATCTGAGGATATTTCCATTTTCACCGTAGCCCTCTATTGGCTTCCAAATATCACTTTTCCAATTCCAACAGAACTGTCTTATCAAAAGGCTTCTTGAGGGGAAACTTCTTTGGTTCTGTGAAATCATCTCACAGAGTTACAGCTTTCCCGTCAAGAAGCCTTTCGCTAAGACAGTTCTTGTGGAATTTGCAAAGTGATATTTGGAGCCCATAGAGGGCTATGGTGAAAAAGGAAATATCCTCAGATGAAATCTGGAAAGAAGCTTTCTGAGAAACTGCTCTGTGATGTGTGACTTCCACTCACAGAGTTACATGTGTGATACGTGGATCTCTTTTCTAGCCTTATTTCTGTGGAATCTGAGAACAGATATTTCAGATCCCTTTGAAGACTGTAGGGCCAGAGGAAATATCCTCCGATAACAAAGAGAAAGAAGCTTTCGGAGAAACTTCTTTGTGTTCTGTGAAATCATCTCCCAGAGTTACTGCTTTCCGCTCAAGAAGCCTTTTGCTAAGACAGTTCTTCTGGAATTTGAAAAGTGATATTTGGAAGCCCATAGAGGGCTATGGTGAAAAAGGAAATATCCTCAGATGAAAACTGGAAAGAAGTTTCTGAGAAACTGCTTGGTGTTCTGTTAATTCATCTCACAGAGTTACATCTGTATTTCGTGGATCTTTTTGCTAGCCTTATTTCTGTGGAATCAGAGAACAGATATTTCGGATCCCTTTGAAGACTCTAGGGTCAAAGGAAATATCCTCCGATAACAAAGAAAAAGAAGCTTTCTGAGAAACAGCTTAGTGTTCTGTTAATGCATCTCACAGAGTTACATCTGTATTTCGTGGATCTCTTTGCAACTCTTATTTCTGTTTAATCTGAGAACTGATACTTCGGATCCCTTTGAATACTATATGGCCAAAGAAAATATAATTCGATAACAAAGAGAAAGAAGCTTTCTGAAACTTGTTTGAGTTCTGTGAAATCATCTCACAGAGTTACAGCTTTTCCCTCAAGAAGCCTATCGCTAAGACAGTTCTTGTGGAATTGGCAAAGTGATATTTGGAAGCCCATAGAGGGCTATGGTGAAAAAGGAAATATCCTCAGATGAGATCTGGCAGGAAGCTTTCTGAGAAACTGCTCTGTGATGTGGGACTTCCACTCACAGAGTTCCATCTGTATTTCGTGGATCTCTTTGCTAGCCTTATTTCTGTGGAATCTGAGAACAGATATTTCAGTTCCCTTTGAAGACTATAGGGCCAAAGCAAATATCCTCGATAATAAAGAGAAAGAATCTTTCTGAGAAACTTCTTTGTGTTCTGTGAAATCATCTCACAGAGTTACAGCTTTCCCCCAAGAAGCCTTTCGCTAAGACAGTTCTTGTGGAATTGGAAAAGTGATCTTTGGAAGCCCGTAGAGGGCTAAGGTGAAAAAGGAAATATCCTCTGATGAAATATGGAAAGAAGTTTTCTGTGAAACTGCTTAGTGTTCTGTTAATTCATCTCACAGAGTTACATCAGTATTTCCTGGATCTGTTTGCTAGCCTTATTTCTGTGGAATCTGAGAACAGATACTTCGGATACCTTTGAAGACTATAGGGCCAAAGGAAATATCCTCCGATAACAAAGAGAAAGAAGCTTTCTGAGTAACTTCTTTGTGTTTTGGGAAATTATCTCACAGAGTTAGAGCTTTCCCCTCAAGAAGGCTTTCCTAAGACAGTTCTTGTGGAATTGGCAAAGTGATATTTTGAAGCCCATAGTGGGCAATGGTGAAAAAGGAAATATCCTCAGATGAAATATGTAAAGAAGATTTCTGAGAAACTGCTTAGTGTTCTGCTAATTTATCTCACAGAGTTACATCTGTATTTCATGGATCTCTTTGCTAGCCTTATTTCTGTTGAATCTGAGAAGAGATATTTCGGATCCCTTTGAAGACTATGGGGCAAAATGTATTTTCCTCCGATAATAAAGAGAAAGAAGCTATCTGAGAAACTTCTTTGTGTTCTGTGAAATCATCTCACAGAGTTACAGCTTTCCCCTCAAGAAGCCTTTCGATAAGACAGTTCTTGTGGAATTGGCAAAGTGATATTTGGAAGCCCATAGAGGGCTATGGTGAAAAAGGAAATATCCTCAGATGAAATCTGGAAAGAAGCTTTCTGAGAATGTGCTTAGTGTTCTGTTAATTCAGCTCTCAGAGTTACATCTGTATTTCGTGGATCTCTTTGCTAGCCTTATTTCTGTGAAATCTGAGAAAAGATACTTCGGATCCCTGTGAACACTATAGGGCCAAAGGAAATATCCTCCGATAAAAAAGACAAAGAAGCTTTCTGAGAAACTTCTTTGTGTTCTGTGAAATCATCTCACAGAGTTACAGCTTTCCCCTCAAGAAGCCTTTGCGCCAAGACAGTTCTTGTGGAATTGGCAAACTGATATTTGGAAGCCCATAGAGGGCTATGTTGAAAAGGGAAATATCCTCAGATGAAATCTGGAAAGAAGCTTTCTGAGAAACTGCTCAGTGATGTGTGACTTCCTCTCACAGAGTTACATCTGTATTTCGTGGATCTCTTTGCTAGACTTATTTCTGTGGAATCTGAGAACAGATATTTCCGATCCCTTTGAAGTATATAGGGCCAAAGGAAATATCCTCCAATAACAAATAGAAAGCAGCTTTCTGAGAAACTTCTTTGTATTCTGTGACATCGTCTCACAGAGTTACAGCTTTCCCCTCAAGAAGCCTTTCGCTAAGACAGTTCTTGTGGAATTATCAACGTGATATTTGGAAGACCATAGTGGGATATGGTGAAAAAGAATATAACCTCAGATAAAATCTGGAAAGAAGCTTTCTCAGAAAACGCGTTTGTTCTGTTAATTCATCTCACAGATTTACATCCGTATTTCGTGGATCTCTTTGCTAGCCTTATTTCTGTGGAATCTGAGAACAGATATTTCGGATCCCTTTGAAGACTATAGGGCCAAAGGAAATATCCTCAGATCACAAAGAGAAAGAAGCTTTCTGAGAAACTTCTTTGTGTTCTGTGAAATCATCTCACAGAGTTACAGCTTTCCCCTCAAGAAGCCTTTCCCTAAGACAGTTCTTGTGGAATTGGCAAAGTGATATTTAGAAACCCATAGTGGGCTATGGTGAAAAAGGAAATATCCTCAGATGAAATCTGGAAAGAAGCTTTCTGAGAAACTGCTTAGTGTTCTGTTAATTCTTCTCACAGAGTTACATCTGTATTTCGTGGATCTCTTTGCTAGCCTTATTTCTGTGGAATCTGAGAACAGATATTTCGGATCCCTTTGAAGACTCTAGGGCCAAAGGAAATATCCTCTGATAACAAAGCGAAAGAAGCTTTCTTAGAAACTTCTTTGTGTTCTGTGAGATGATCTCACAGAGGTACAGCTTTCCTCTCCAGAAGACTTTCGCTAAGACAGTTCTTGTGGATTTGGCAAAGTGATATTTGGAAGCCCATAGAGGGCTATGGTGAAAAGGGAAATATCCTCAGATGAAAACTGGAAAGAAGCTTTCTGAGAAACTGCTTAGTGTTCTGTTAATTCATCTCACACAGTTACATCTGGATTTCGTGTATCTCTTTGCTAGCCTTATTTCTGTGGAATCTGAGAACAGATATTTCGGATCCCTTTGAAGTCTATAGGGCCAAAGGAAATATCCTCCGATAACAAAGAGAAAGAAGCTTTCTGAGAAACTTCTTTATGTTCTGTGAAATCACCTCACAGAGTTGCAGCTTTCCCTCAAGAAGCCTTTCGCTAAGACAGTTCTTGTGGAATTGGCAAAGTTATATTTGGAAGCCCATAGAGGGCTATGGTGAAAAAGGAAATATCCTCAGATGAAATCTGGAAGGAAGCTTTCTGAGAAACTGCTTAGTGTTCTGTTAATTCATCTCACAGAGTTACATCTGTATTTCGTGGATCTCTTTGATAGCCTTATTTCTGTGGAATCTGAGAACACATATTTCGGATCCCTCTGAAGACTATTGGGCCAAAGCAAATATCCTCCAATAACAAAGAGAAAGAAGCTTTCTGAGAATCTTTTTTGTGTTCTGTGAAATCATCTCACAGAGTTACCGCTTTCCCCTAAAGAAGACTTTCGCTAAGACAGTTCTTGTCGAATTGGCAATGTGATATTTGGAGGCCCATAGAGGGCTTTGTTGTAAAAGGAAATATCCTCAGATGAAATCTGGAAAGAAGCTTTCTGAGAAACGGCTTAGTCTTCTGTTAATTCATCTCACAGAGTTACATCTCTATTTCGTGGATCTCTTTGCTAGCCTTATTTCTGTGGAATCTGAGAACAGATATTTCTGATCCCTTTGAAGACTATAGGGCCAAAGGAAATATCCTCCGATAACAAAGAGAAAGAAGCTTTCTGAGAAACTTCTTTGTGTTCGGTGAAATCATCTCACAGAGTTACAGATTTCCGCTCAAGTAGCCTTTCGCTAAGACAGTTCTTGTGGAATTGGCAAATTGATATTTGGAAGCTCATAGAGGGCTATGGTGAAAAAGGAAATATCCTCAGATGAAATCTGGAAAGAAGCTTTCTGAGAAACTGCTCTATGATGTGTGACTTCCACTAACAAGTTACATCTGTATTTCTTGGATCTCTTTGCTATCTTTATTTCTGTGGAATCTGAGAACAGATATTTCGGATCCCTTTGAAGACTATAGGGCCAAAGGAAATATCCTCCGATTACAAAGGGAAAGAAGCTTTCTGAGAAACTTCTTTGTGTTCTGTGAAATCATCTCACAGAGTTACAGCTTTCCCCTCAGGAAGCCTTTCCCTAAGACAGTTCTTGTGGAATTGGCAAAGTGATATTTGGAAGCCCATAGATGGCTATGGTGAAAAAGGAAATATCCTCAGATGAAATCCGGAAAGAAGCTTTCTGAGAAACTGCTTAGCGTTTGTTAATTCATCTCACATAGTTACATCTGTATTTCTTGTATCTCTTTGCTATCTTTATTTCTGTAGAATCTGAGAAAAGATATTTCGGATCTCTTTGAAGACTAAAGTGCCAAAGGAAATATCCTCCGATCACAAAGAGAAAGAAGCTTTCTGAGAAACTTCTTTGTGTTCTGTGAAATCATCTCACAGAGTTACAGCTTTCCCCTCAAGAAGCCTTTCGCTAAGACAGTTCTTGTGGAATTGGCAAAGTGATATTTGGAAGCCCATAGAGGGCTATGGTGTAAAAGGAAATATCCTCAGATGAAATCCGGAAAGAAGCTTTCTGAGAAAGTGCTTAGTGTTCTGTTAATTCATCTCACATAGTTACATCTGTATTTCGTGGATCTCTTTGCTAGCCTTATTTCTGTGGAATCTGAAAACAGATATTTCAGATCCCTTTGAAGACTCTAGGGCCAAAGGAAATATCTTCTGATAACAAAGAGAAAGAAGCTTTCTGAAAAACTTCTTTGTGTTCTGTGAAATCATCTCACAGAGTTACAGCTTTCCGCTCAAGAAGGCTTTCGCTAAGACAGGTCTTGTGAATTGGCAAAGTGATATTTGGAAGCCCATAGACGGCTACGGTGAAAAAGGAAATATCCTCAGATGAAATCTGGAAATAAGCTTTCTGAGAAACTGCTCTGTGATGTGTGACTTCCACTCACAGAGTTACATCTGTATTTCGTGGAACTCTTGCTAGCCTTATTTCTATGGATTTTGAGAACAGATATTGCGGATCACTTTGAAGACTATAGGGCCAAAGGAAATATCCTCCGATAACAAAGAGAAAGAAGCTTTCTGAGAAACTTCTTTGTGTTCTGTGAAATCATCTCACAGGGTTGCAGCTTTCCGCTCCAGAAGCCTTTCGTTAAGACAGTTCTTGTGGAATTGCCAAAGTGATATTTGGAAGCCCATTGTAGGGCTACGGTGAAAAAGGAAATATCCTCAGATGAAATCTGGAAAGAAGGTTTCTGAGAAACTGCTTAGTGTTCTGTTAATTCATCTCACAGAGTTACATCAGTATTTCCTGGATCTGTTTGCTAGCCTTATTTCTGTGGAATCTGAGAACAGATATTTCGGATCCCTTTGAAGACTATAGGGCCAAAGGAAATATCCTCCGATAACAAAGAGAAAGAAGCTTTCTGAGAAACCTCTTTGTGTTCTGTGAAATCATCTCACAGAGTTACAGCTTTCCCCTCAAGAAGCCTTTAGATAAGACAGTTCTTGTGGAATTGGCAAAGTGATATTTGGAAGCCCATAAAGGGCTATGGTGAAAAAGGAAATATCCTCAGATGAAATCTGGAAAGAAGCTTTCTGAGAAACTGCTTAGTGTTCTGTTAATTCATCTGACAGAGTTACGTCTGTATTTCGTGGATCTCTTTGCTAGCCTTATTTCTGTGGAATCTGAGAACAGATATTTCGGATCCCTTTGAAGAGTATAGGGCCAAAGGAAATATCCTCCGATAACAAAGAGAAAGAAGCTTTCTGAGAAACTTCTTTGTGTTCTGTGAAATCATCTCACAGAGTTACAGATTTCCGCTCAAGAAGCCTTTCGCTAAGACAGTTCTTGTGGAATTGTCAAAGTGATATTTGGTAGCTCATAGAGGGTTATGGTGAAAAAGGAAATATCCTCAGATGAAATCTGGAAAGAAGCTTTCTAAGAAACTGCTTAGTGTTCTGTTAATTCATCTCACATACTTACATCTGTATTTCGTGGATCTCTTTGCTAGCCTTATTTCTGTGGAATCTGAGAACAGATATTTCGGATCCCTTTGAAGACTATAGGGCCAAAGGAAATATCCTCAGATCACAAAGAGAAAGAAGCTTTCTGAGAAAGTTCTTTGTGTTCTGTGAAATCATCTCACAGAGTTACAGCTTTCCCCTCAAGAAGCCTTTTCGCTAAGACAGTTCTTGTGGAATTGGCAAAGTGATATTTGGAAGTCCATAGAGGGCTATTGTGAAAAAGGAAATATCCTCAGATGAAATCTGGAAAGAAGCTTTCTGAGAAACTGCTTAGTGTTCTGTTAATTCTTCTCACAGAGTTACATCTTTATTTCGTGGATCTCTTTGCTAGCCTTATTTCTGTGGAATCTGAGAACAGATATTTCGGATCCCTTTGAAGACTATAGGGCCAAAGGAAATATCCTCCGATTACAAAGGGAAAGAAGCTTTCTGAGAACCTTCTTTGTGTTCTGTGAAATCATCTCACAGAGTTACAGCTTTCCCCTCAGGAAGCCTTTCCCTAAGACAGTTCTTGTGGAATTGGCAAAGTGATATTTGGAAGCCCATAGAGGGCTATGGTGAAAAAGGAAATATCCTCAGATGAAATCCGGAAAGAAGCTTTCTGAGAAACTGCTTAGTGTTTGTTAATTCATCTCACATAGTTACATCTGTATTTCGTGGATCTCTTTGCTAGCCTTATTTCTGTGGAATCTGAAGACAGATATTTCGGATCCCTTTGATGACTATAGGGCCAAAGGAAATATCCTCCGATAACAAAGAGAAAGAAGCTTTCTGAGAAACTTCTTTGTGTTCTGTGAAATCATCTCACGGAGTTACAGCTTTCCCCTCAAGAAGCCTTTCGCTAAGACAGTTCTTGTGGAATTGGCAAAGTGATATTTGGAAGCCCATAGAGGGCTATGGTGTAAAAGGAAATATCCTCAGATGAAATCCGGAAAGAAGCTTTCTGAGAAAGTGCTTAGTGTTCTGTTAATTCATCTCACATAGTTACATCTGTATTTCGTGGATCTCTTTGCTAGCCTTATTTCTGTGGAATCTGAAAACAGATATTTCAGATCCCTTTGAAGACTCTAGGGCCAAAGGAAATATCTTCTGATAACAAAGAGAAAGAAGCTTTCTGAAAAACTTCTTTGTGTTCTGTGAAATCATCTCACAGAGTTACAGCTTTCGGCTCAAGAAGGCTTTCGCTAAGACAGGTCTTGTGAATTGGCAAAGTGATATTTGGAAGCCCATAGACGGCTACGGTGAAAAAGGAAATATCCTCAGATGAAATCTGGAAATAAGCTTTCTGAGAAACTGCTCTGTGATGTGTGACTTCCACTCACAGAGTTACATCTGTATTTCGTGGAACTCTTGTTAGCCTTATTTCTATGGATTTTGAGAACAGATATTGCGGATCACTTTGAAGACTATAGGGCCAAAGGAAATATCCTCCGATAACAAAGAGAAAGAAGCTTTCTGAGAAACTTCTTTGTGTTCTGTGAAATCATCTCACAGGGTTGCAGCTTTCCGCTCCAGAAGCCTTTCGTTAAGACAGTTCTTGTGGAATTGCCAAAGTGATATTTGGAAGCCCATTGTAGGGCTACGGTGAAAAAGGAAATATCCTCAGATGAAATCTGGAAAGAAGGTTTCTGAGAAACTGCTTAGTGTTCTGTTAATTCATCTCACAGAGTTACATCAGTATTTCCTGGATCTGTTTGCTAGCCTTATTTCTGTGGAATCTGAGAACAGATATTTCGGATCCCTTTGAAGACTATAGGGCCAAAGGAAATATCCTCCGATAACAAAGAGAAAGAAGCTTTCTGAGAAACCTCTTTGTGTTCTGTGAAATCATCTCACAGAGTTACAGCTTTCCCCTCAAGAAGCCTTTAGATAAGACAGTTCTTGTGGAATTGGCAAAGTGATATTTGGAAGCCCATAGAGGGCTATGGTGAAAAAGGAAATATCCTCAGATGAAATCTGGAAAGAAGCTTTCTGAGAAACTGCTTAGTGTTCTGTTAATTCATCTGACAGAGTTACGTCTGTATTTCGTGGATCTCTTTGCTAGCCTTATTTCTGTGGAATCTGAGAACAGATATTTCGGATCCCTTTAAAGAGTATAGGGCCAAAGGAAATATCCTCCGATAACAAAGAGAAAGAAGCTTTCTGAGAAACTTCTTTGTGTTCTGTGAAATCATCTGACAGAGTTACAGATTTCCGCTCAAGAAGCCTTTCGCTAAGACAGTTCTTGTGGAATTGTCAAAGTGATATTTGGTAGCTCATAGAGGGTTATGGTGAAAAAGGAAATATCCTCAGATGAAATCTGGAAAGAAGCTTTCTAAGAAACTGCTTAGTGTTCTGTTAATTCATCTCACATACTTACATCTGTATTTCGTGGATCTCTTTGCTAGCCTTATTTCTGTGGAATCTGAGAACAGATATTTCGAATCCCTTTGAAGACTATAGGGCCAAAGGAAATATCCTCAGATCACAAAGAGAAAGAAGCTTTCTGAGAAAGTTCTTTGTGTTCTGTGAAATCATCTCACAGAGTTACAGCTTTCCCCTCAAGAAGCCTTTCCCTAAGACAGTTCTTGTGGAATTGGCAAAGTGATATTTAGAAGCCCATAGTGGGCTATGGTGAAAAAGGAAATATCGACAGATGAAATCTGGGAAGAAGCTTGCTGAGAAACTGCTTAGTGTTCTGTTAATTCATCTCACAGAGTTACATTTGTATTTCGTGGATCTCTTTACTAGCCTTATTTCTGTGGAATCTGAGAACAGATATTTCGGATCCCTTTGAAGACTCTAGGGACAAAGGAAATATCCTCCGACAACAAAGACAAAGAAGCTTTCTGAGAAAATTCTTTGTGTTCTGTGAAATCATCTCACAGAGTTACAGCTTTCCCCTCAAGAAGCCTTTTCGCTAAGACAGTTCTTGTGGAATTGGCAAAGTGATATTTGGAAGTCCATAGAGGGCTATTGTGAAAAAGGAAATATCCTCAGATGAAATCTGGAAAGAAGCTTTCTGAGAAACTGCTTAGTGTTCTGTTAATTCTTCTCACAGAGTTACATCTGTATTTCGTGGATCTCTTTGCTAGCCTTATTTCTGTGGAATCTGAGAACAGATATTTCGGATCCCTTTGAAGACTATAGGGCCAAAGGAAATATCCTCCGATTACAAAGGGAAAGAAGCTTTCTGAGAACCTTCTTTGTGTTCTGTGAAATCATCTCACAGAGTTACAGCTTTCCCCTCAGGAAGCCTTTCCCTAAGACAGTTCTTGTGGAATTGGCAAAGTGATATTTGGAAGCCCATAGAGGGCTATGGTGAAAAAGGAAATATCCTCAGATGAAATCCGGAAAGAAGCTTTCTGAGAAACTGCTTAGTGTTTGTTAATTCATCTCACATAGTTACATCTGTATTTCGTGGATCTCTTTGCTAGCCTTATTTCTGTGGAATCTGAAGACAGATATTTCGGATCCCTTTGATGACTATAGGGCCAAAGGAAATATCCTCCGATAACAAAGAGAAAGAAGCTTTCTGAGAAACTTCTTTGTGTTCTGTGAAATCATCTCACGGAGTTACAGCTTTCCCCTCAAGAAGCCTTTCGCTAAGACAGTTCTTGTGGAATTGGCAAAGTGATATTTGGAAGCCCATAGAGGGCTACGGTGAAAAAGGAAATATCCTCAGATCAAATCTGGAAAGAAGCTTTCTGAGAAACTGCTCTGTGATGTGTGACTTCCACTAACAGAGTTACATCTGTATTTCTTGTATCTCTTTGCTATCTTTATTTCTGTAGAATCTGAGAAAAGATATTTCGGATCTCTTTGAAGACTAAAGTGCCAAAGGAAATATCCTCCGATCACAAAGAGAAAGAAGCTTTCTGAGAACCTTTTTTTGTTCTGTGAAATCATCTCACAGAGTTACAGCTTTCCCCTCAAGAAGCCTTTCGCTAAGACAGTTCTTGTGGAATTGGCAAAGTGATATTTGGAGGCCCATAGAGGGCTATGGTGAAAAAGGAAATATCCTCAGATGAAATCTGGAAAGAAGCTTTCTGAGAAACTTCTTAGTGTTCTGTTAATTCATCTCACAGAGTTATATCTGTATTTCATGGATCTCTTTGCTAGCCTTATTTCTGTGGAATCTGAGAACAGATATTTCGGATCCCTTTGAAGACTATGGGGCAAAATGTATTTTCCTCCGATAAAAAAGAGAAAGAAGCTATCTGAGAAACTTCTTTGTGTTCTGTGAAATCATCTCACAGAGTTACAGCTTTCCCCTCAAGAAGCCTTTCGATAAGACAGTTCTTGTGGAATTGGCAAAGTGATATTTGGAACCCCATAGAGGGCTATGGTGAAAAAGGAAATATCCTCAGATGAAATCTGGAAAGAAGCTTTCTGAGAATATGCTTAGTGTTCTTTTAATTCAGCTCTCAGAGTTACATCTGTATTTCGTGGATCTCTTTGCTAGCCTTATTTCTGTGAAATCTGAGAAAAGATACTTCGGATCCCTGTGAACACTATAGGGCCAAAGGAAATATCCTCCGATAAAAAAGACAAAGAAGCTTTCTGAGAAACTTCTTTGTGTTCTGTGAAATCATCTCACAGAGTTACAGCTTTCCCCTCAAGAAGCCTTTGCGCCAAGACAGTTCTTGTGGAATTGGCAAACTGATATTTGGAAGCCCATAGAGGGCTATGTTGAAAAGGGAAATATCCTCAGATGAAATCTGGAAAGAAGCTTTCTGAGAAACTGCTCAGTGATGTGTGACTTCCTCTCACAGAGTTACATCTGTATTTCGTGGATCTCTTTGCTAGACTTATTTCTGTGGAATCTGAGAACAGATATTTCCGATCCCTTTGAAGTATATAGGGCCAAAGGAAATATCCTCCAAAAACAAATAGAAAGCAGCTTTCTGAGAAACTTCTTTGTATTCTGTGACATCGTCTCACAGAGTTACAGCTTTCCCCTCAAGAAGCCTTTCGCTAAGACAGTTCTTGTGGAATTATCAAAGTGATATTTGGAAGACCATAGTGGGATATGGTGAAAAAGAATATAACCTCAGATAAAATCTGGAAAGAAGCTTTCTCAGAAAACGCGTTTGTTCTCTTAATTCATCTCACAGATTTATATCCGTATTTCGTGGATCTCTTTGCTAGCCTTATTTCTGTGGAATCTGAGAACAGATATTTCGGATCCCTTTGAAGACTATAGGGCCAAAGGAAATATCCTCAGATCACAAAGAGAAAGAAGCTTTCTGAGAAAGTTCTTTGTGTTCTGTGAAATCATCTCACAGAGTTACAGCTTTCCCCTCAAGAAGCCTTTCCCTAAGACAGTTCTTGTGGAATTGGCAAAGTGATATTTAGAAGCCCATAGTGGGCTATGGTGAAAAAGGAAATATCGACAGATGAAATCTGGGAAGAAACTTGCTGAGAAACTGCTTAGTGTTCTGTTAATTCATCTCACAGAGTTACATTTGTATTTCGTGGATCTCTTTACTAGCCTTATTTCTGTGGAATCTGAGAACAGATATTTCGGATCCCTTTGAAGACTCTAGGGACAAAGGAAATATCCTCCAACAACAAAGACAAAGAAGCTTTCTGAGAAACTTCTTTGTGTTCTGTGAAACCATCTCACAGAGTTACAGCTTTCCCCTCAAGAAGCCTTTTCGCTAAGACAGTTCTTGTGGAATTGGCAAAGTGATATTTGGAAGCCCATAGAGGGCTATTGTGAAAAAGGAAATATCCTCAGATGAAATCTGGAAAGAAGCTTTCTGAGAAACTGCTTAGTGTTCTGATAATTCTTCTCACAGAGTTACATCTGTATTTCGTGAATCTCTTTGCTAGCCTTATTTCTGTGGAATCTGAGAACAGATATTTCGGATCCCTTTGAAGACTCTAGGGCCAAAGGAAATATCCTCTGATAACAAAGCGAAAGAAGCTTTCTTAGAAATTTCTTTGTGTTCTGTGAGATGATCTCACAGAGGTACAACTTTCCCCTCCAGAAGACTTTCGCTAAGACAGTTCTTGTGGATTTGGCAAAGTGATATTTGGAAGCCCATAGAGGGCTATGGTGACAAAGGAAATATCCTCAGATGAAATCTGGAAAGAAGCTTTCTGAGATACTGCTTAGTGTTCTGTTAATTCATCTCACACAGTTACATCTGGATTTCGTGTATCTCTTTGCTTGCCTTATTTCTGTGGAATCTGAGAACAGATATTTCGGATCCCTTTGAAGTCTATAGGGCCAAAGGAAATATCCTCCGATAACAAAGAGAAAGAAGCTTTCTGAGAAACTTCTTTATGTTCTGTGAAATCACCTCACAGAGTTGCAGCTTTCCCTCAAGAAGCCTTTCGCTAAGACAGTTCTTGTGGAATTGGCAAAGTGATATTTGGAAGCTCATAGAGGGCTATGGTGAAAAAGGAAATATCCTCAGATGAAATCTGGAAAGAAGCTTTCTGAGAAACTGCTTAGTGTTCTGTTAATTCATCTCACAGAGTTACATCTGTATTTCGTGGATCGCTTTTATAGCCTTATATCTGTGGAATCTGAGAACACATATTTCGGATCCCTCTGAAGACTATTGGGCCAAAGCAAATATCCTCCAATAACAAAGAGAAAGAAGCTTTCTGAGAATCTTTTTTGTGTTCTGTGAAATCATCTCACAGAGTTACGGCTTTCCCCTAAAGAAGACTTTCGCTAAGACAGTTCTTGTGGAATTGACAATGTGATACTTGGAGGCCCATAGAGGGCTTTGTTGTAAAAGGAAATACCCTCAGATGAAATCTGGAAAGAAGCTTTCTGAGAAACGGCTTAGTCTTCTGTTAATTCATCTCACAGAGTTACATCTCTATTTCGTGTATCTCTTTGCTAGCCTTATTTCTGTGGAATCTGAGAACAGATATTTCTGATCCCTTTGAAGACTATAGGGCCAAAGGAAATATCCTCCGATAACAAAGAGAAAGAAGCTTTCTGAGAAACTTCTTTGTGTTCTGTGAAATCATCTCACAGAGTTACAGATTTCCGCTCAAGTAGCCTTTCGCTAAGACAGTTCTTGTGGAATTGGCAAATTGATATTTGGAAGCTCATAGAGGGCTATGGTGAAAAAGGAAATATCCTCAGATGAAATCTGGAAAGAAGCTTTCTGAGAAACTGCTCTATGATGTGTGACTTCCACTAACAAGTTACATGTGTATTTCTTGGATCTCTTTGCTATCTTTATTTCTGTGGAATCTGAGAACAGATATTTCGGATCCCTTTGAAGACTATAGGGCCAAAGGAAATATCCTCCGATTACAAAGGGAAAGAAGCTTTCTGAGAACCTTCTTTGTGTTCTGTGAAATCATCTCACAGAGTTACATCTGTATTTCGTGGATCTCTTTGCTAGCCTTATTTCTGTGGAATCTGAGAACAGATATTTCGGATCCCTTTGAAGCCTATAGGGCCAAAGGAAATATCCTCCGATAAAAAAGACAAAGAAGCTTTCTGAGAAACTTCTTTGTGTTCTGTGAAATCATCTCACAGAGTTACAGCTTTCCCCTCAAGAAGCCTTTGCGCCAAGACAGTTCTTGTGGAATTGGCAAACTGATATTTGGAAGCCCATAGAGGGCTATGTTGAAAAGGGAAATATCCTCAGATGAAATCTGGAAAGAAGCTTTCTGAGAAACTGCTCAGTGATGTGTGACTTCCTCTCACAGAGTTACATCTGTATTTCGTGGATCTCTTTGCTAGACTTATTTCTGTGGAATCTGAGAACAGATATTTCCGATCCCTTTGAAGTATATAGGGCCAAAGGAAATATCCTCCAAAAACAAATAGAAAGCAGCTTTCTGAGAAACTTCTTTGTATTCTGTGACATCGTCTCACAGAGTTACAGCTTTCCCCTCAAGAAGCCTTTCGCTAAGACAGTTCTTGTGGAATTATCAAAGTGATATTTGGAAGACCATAGTGGGATATGGTGAAAAAGAATATAACCTCAGATAAAATCTGGAAAGAAGCTTTCTCAGAAAACGCGTTTGTTCTCTTAATTCATCTCACAGATTTATATCCGTATTTCGTGGATCTCTTTGCTAGCCTTATTTCTGTGGAATCTGAGAACAGATATTTCGGATCCCTTTGAAGACTATAGGGCCAAAGGAAATATCCTCAGATCACAAAGAGAAAGAAGCTTTCTGAGAAAGTTCTTTGTGTTCTGTGAAATCATCTCACAGAGTTACAGCTTTCCCCTCAAGAAGCGTTTCCCTAAGACAGTTCTTGTGGAATTGGCAAAGTGATATTTAGAAGCCCATAGTGGGCTATGGTGAAAAAGGTAATATCGACAGATGAAATCTGGGAAGAAGCTTGCTGAGAAACTGCTTAGTGTTCTGTTAATTCATCTCACAGAGTTACATTTGTATTTCGTGGATCTCTTTACTAGCCTTATTTCTGTGGAATCTGAGAACAGATATTTCGGATCCCTTTGAAGACTCTAGGGACAAAGGAAATATCCTCCGACAACAAAGACAAAGAAGCTTTCTGAGAAACTTCTTTGTGTTCTGTGAAACCATCTCACAGAGTTACAGCTTTCCCCTCAAGAAGCCTTTTCGCTAAGACAGTTCTTGTGGAATTGGCAAAGTGATATTTGGAAGCCCATAGAGGGCTATTGTGAAAAAGGAAATATCCTCAGATGAAATCTGGAAAGAAGCTTTCTGAGAAACTGCTTAGTGTTCTGATAATTCTTCTCACAGAGTTCCATCTGTATTTCGTGAATCTCTTTGCTAGCCTTATTTCTGTGGAATCTGAGAACAGATATTTCGGATCCCTTTGAAGACTCTAGGGCCAAAGGAAATATCCTCTGATAACAAAGCGAAAGAAGCTTTCTTAGAAATTTCTTTGTGTTCTGTGAGATGATCTCACAGAGGTACAACTTTCCCCTCCAGAAGACTTTCGCTAAGACAGTTCTTGTGGATTTGGCAAAGTGATATTTGGAAGCCCATAGAGGGCTATGGTGACAAAGGAAATATCCTCAGATGAAATCTGGAAAGAAGCTTTCTGAGATACTGCTTAGTGTTCTGTTAATTCATCTCACACAGTTACATCTGGATTTCGTGTATCTCTTTGCTTGCCTTATTTCTGTGGAATCTGAGAACAGATATTTCGGATCCCTTTGAAGACTCTAGGGCCGAAGGAAATATCCTCCGATAACAAAGAGAAAGAAGCTTTCTGAGAAACTTCTTTATGTTCTGTGAAATCACCTCACAGAGTTGCAGCTTTCCCTCAAGAAGCCTTTCGCTAAGACAGTTCTTGTGGAATTGGCAAAGTGATATTTGGAAGCTCATAGAGGGCTATGGTGAAAAAGGAAATATCCTCAGATGAAATCTGGAAAGAAGCTTTCTGAGAAACTGCTTAGTGTTCTGTTAATTCATCACACAGAGTTACATCTGTATTTCGTGGATCGCTTTTATAGCCTTATATCTGTGGAATCTGAGAACACATATTTCAGATCCCTCTGAAGACTATTGGGCCAAAGCAAATATCCTCCAATAACAAAGAGAAAGAAGCTTTCTGAGAATCTTTTTTGTGTTCTGTGAAATCATCTCACAGAGTACGGCTTTCCCCTAAAGAAGACTTTCGCTAAGACAGTTCTTGTGGAATTGACAATGTGATACTTGGAGGCCCATAGAGGGCTTTGTTGTAAAAGGAAATACCCTCAGATGAAATCTGGAAAGAAGCTTTCTGAGAAACGGCTTAGTCTTCTGTTAATTCATCTCACAGAGTTACATCTCTATTTCGTGTATCTCTTTGCTAGCCTTATTTCTGTGGAATCTGAGAACAGATATTTCTGATCCCTTTGAAGACTATAGGGCCAAAGGAAATATCCTCCGATAACAAAGAGAAAGAAGCTTTCTGAGAAACTTCTTTGTGTTCTGTGAAATCATCTCACAGAGTTACAGATTTCCGCTCAAGTAGCCTTTCGCTAAGACAGTTCTTGTGGAATTGGCAAATTGATATTTGGAAGCTCATAGAGGGCTATGGTGAAAAAGGAAATATCCTCAGATGAAATCTGGAAAGAAGCTTTCTGAGAAACTGCTCTATGATGTGTGACTTCCACTAACAAGTTACATGTGTATTTCTTGGATCTCTTTGCTATCTTTATTTCTGTGGAATCTGAGAACAGATATTTCGGATCCCTTTGAAGACTATAGGGCCAAAGGAAATATCCTCCGATTACAAAGGGAAAGAAGCTTTCTGAGAACCTTCTTTGTGTTCTGTGAAATCATCTCACAGAGTTACAGCTTTCCCCTCAGGAAGCCTTTCCCTAAGACAGTTCTTGTGGAATTGGCAAAGTGATATTTGGAAGCCCATAGAGGGCTATGGTGAAAAAGGAAATATCCTCAGATGAAATCTGGAAAGAAGCTTTCTGAGAAACGGCTTAGTGTTCTGTTAATTCATCTCACAGAGTTACATCTGTATTTCGTGGATCTCTTTGCTAGCCTTATTTCTGTGGAATCTGAGAACAGATATTTCGGATCCCTTTGAAGACTCTACGGCCAAAGGAAATATCTTCTGATAACAAAGAGAAAGAACCTTTCTGAAAAATTTCTTTTTGTTCTGTGAAATCATCTCACAGAGTTACAACTTTCCGCTCACGAAGCCTTTCGCTAAGACAGTTCTTGTGGAATTGGCAAAGTGATATTTGGAAGCCCATAGAGGGCTACGGTGAAAAAGGAAATATCCTCAGATGAAATCTGGAAAGAAGCTTTCTGAGAATCTGCTCTGTGATGTGTGACTTCCACTAACAGAGTTACATCTGTATTTCTTGTATCTCTTTGCTATCTTTATTTCTGTAGAATCTGAGAAAAGATATTTCGGATCTCTTTGAAGACTAAAGTGCCAAAGGAAATATCCTCAGATCACAAAGAGAAAGAAGCTTTCTGAGAAACTTCTTTGTGTTCTGTGAAATCATCTCACAGAGTTACAGCTTTCCCCTCAAGAAGCCTTTCGCTAAGACAGTTCTTGTGGAATTGGCAAAGTGATATTTGGAAGCCCATAGAGGGCTATGGTGTAAAAGGAAATATCCTCAGATGAAATCCGGAAAGAAGCTTTCTGAGAAAGTGCTTAGTGTTCTGTTAATTCATCTCACATATTTACATCTGTATTTCGTGGATCTCTTTGCTAGCCTTATTTCTGTGGAATCTGAAAACAGATATTTCGGATCCCTTTGAAGACTCTAGGGCCAAAGGAAATATCTTCTGATAACAAAGAGAAAGAAGCTTTCTGAAAAACTTCTTTGTGTTCTGTGAAATCATCTCACAGAGTTACAGCTTTCCGCTCAAGAAGCCTTTCGCTAAGACAGGTCTTGTGAATTGGCAAAGTGATATTTGGAAGCCCATAGACGGCTACGGTGAAAAAGGAAATATCCTCAGATGAAATCTGGAAATAAGCTTTCTGAGAAACTGCTCTGTGATGTGTGACTTCCACTCACAGAGTTACATCTGTATTTCGTGGAACTCTTGCTAGCCTTATTTCTATGGATTTTGAGAACAGATATTTCGGATCACTTTGAAGACTATAGGGCCAAAGGAAATATCCTCCGATAACAAAGAGAAAGAAGCTTTCTGAGAAACTTCTTTGTGTTCTGTGAAATCATCTCACAGGGTTGCAGCTTTCCGCTCCAGAAGCCTTTCGTTAAGACAGTTCTTGTGGAATTGCCAAAGTGATATTTGGAAGCCCATAGTAGGGCTATGGTAAAAAGGAAATATCCTCAGATGAAATCTGGAAAGAAGGTTTCTGAGAAACTGCTTAGTGTTCTGTTAATTCATCTCACAGAGTTACATCAGTATTTCCTGGATCTGTTTGCTAGCCTTATTTCTGTGGAATCTGAGAACAGATATTTCGGATCCCTTTGAAGACTATAGGGCCAAAGGAAATATCCTCCGATAACAAAGAGAAAGAAGCTTTCTGAGAAACCTCTTTGTGTTCTGTGAAATCATCTCACAGAGTTACAGCTTTCCCCTCAGTAAGCCTTTCGCTAAGACTGTTCTTGTGGAATTGGCAAAGTGATATTTGGAAGCCCATAGAGGGCTATGGTGAAAAAGGAAATATCCTCAGATGAAATCTGGAAAGAAGCTTTCTGAGAAACTGCTTAGTGTTCTGTTAATTCATCTGACAGAGTTACGTCTGTATTTCGTGGATCTCTTTGCTAGCCTTATTTCTGTGGAATCTGAGAACAGATATTTCGGATCCCTTTGAAGAGTATAGGGCCAAAGGAAATATCCTCTGATAACAAAAAGAAAGAAGCTTTCTGAGAAACTTCTTTGTGTCCTGTGAAATCATCTCACAGAGTTACATATTTCCGCTCAAGAAGCCTTTCGCTAAGACAGTTCTTGTGGAATTGTCAAAGTGATATTTGGTAGCTCATAGAGGGTTATGGTGAAAAAGGAAATATCCTCAGATGAAATCTGGAAAGAAGCTTTCTGAGAAACTGCTTAGTGTTCTGTTAATTCATCTCACTGAGTTACATCTGTATTTCGTGGATGTCTTTGCTAGCCTTATTTCTGTGGAATATGAGAACAGATATTTCGGATCCCTTTGATGACTGTAGGGCCAAAGGAAATATCCTCTGATAAAAAAGAGAAAGAAGCTTTCTGAGAAACTTCTTTGTGTTCTGTGAAATCATCTCACGGATTTACAGCTTTCCCCTCAAGAAGCCTTTCGCTAATACAGTTCTTGTGGATTTGGCAAAGTGATATTTGGAAGCCCATAGAGGGCTATGGTGAAAAATGAAATATCCTCAGATGAAATCTGGAAAGAAGCTTTCTGAGGAACGGCTGAGTGTTCTGTTAATTCATCTCACAGAGTTACATCTGTATTTCATGAATCTATTTGTTAGCCTTATTTCTGTGGAATCTGAGAACAGATAATTGGGATCCCTTTGAAGACTATAGGGCCAAAGGAAATATCCTCCGATAACAAAGAGAAAGAAGATTTCTGAGAAACTTCTTTGTGTTCTGTGAAATCATCTCACAGAGTTACAGCTTTCCCCTCAAGAAGCCTTTCGTTAAGACAGTTCTTGTGGAATTGGCAAAGTGATATTTGGAAGCCCATAGAGAGCTACGGTGAAAAAGGAAATATCCTCAGATGAAATCTGGAAAGAAGCTTTCTGAGAAACTGCTTAGTGTTCTGTTAATTCATCTCACACAGTTACGTCTGTATTACGTGGATCTCTTTGCTATCCTTATTTCTGTGGAATCTGAGAACAGATATTTCGGATCCCTTTGAAGATTATAGGGCCAAAGGAAATATCCTCCGATAACAAAGAGAAAGAAGCTTTCTGAGAAACTTCTTTGTGTTCTGTGAAATCATCTCACAGAATTACACCTTTCCCCTCAGGAAGCCTTTCGCTAATACTGTTCTTGTGGAATTGACAAAGTGATAGTTGGAAGCCCATAGAGGGCTATAGTGAAAAAGGAAATATCCTCAGATGAAATCTGGAAAGAAGCTTTCTGAGAAACTGCTTAGTGTTCTGTTAATTCATCTCACAGAGTTACGTCTGCTTTTCGTGGATCTCTTTGCTAGCCTTATTTCTGTGAAATCTGAGAACAGATATTTCGGATCCCTTTGAAGACTATAGGGCCAAAGGAAATATCCTCCGATAACAAAGAGAAAGAAGCTTTGTGAGAAACTTCTCTGTGTTCTGTGAAATCATTTCACAGAGTTACAGCTTTCCCCTCAAGAAGCCTTTCGCTAAGACAGTTCTTGTGGAATTGGCAAAGTGATATTTGGAAGCACAAAGAGGGCTATGGTGAAAAAGGAAATATCCTCAGATGAAATCTGGAAAGCAGCTTTCTGAGAAACTGCTTAGTGTTATGTTAATTCGTCTCACAGAGTTACATCTGTATTTCGTGGATCTCTTTGCTAGCCTTATCTTTGTGGAATCTGAAAACAGATATTTCGGATCCCTTTGAAGACTATAGGGCAAAAGGAAATATCCTCCGAAAACAAAGAGAAAGAAGTTTTCTGAGAAACTTCTTTGTGTTCTGTGAAATCATCTCACAGAGTTACAGCTTTCCGCTCAAGTAGCCTTTCGCTAAGACAGTTCTTGTGGAATTGGCAAAGTGATATTTGGTAGCTCATAGAGGGCTATGGTGAAAAAGGAAATATCCTCAAATGAATTCTGGAAAGAAGATTTCTGAGAAACTGCTCTGTGATGTGTGACTTCCACTCACATAGTTACATCTGTATTTCGTGGATCTCTTTGCTAGCCTTATTTCTGTGGAATCTGAGAAAAGATATTTTGGATCCCTTTGAAGACTCTAGGGCCAAAGGAAATATCCTCCGATAACAAAGAAAAGAAGCTTTCTGAGAAACTTCTTTGTGTTCTGTGAAATCATCTCACAGAGTTACAGCTTTCCCCTCAAGAAGTCTTCTGCTAAGGTAGTTCTTGTGGAAATGGCAAAGTGATATTTGGAAGCCCACAGAGGGCTATGGTGAAAAATGAAATATCCTCAGATGAAATCTGGAAAGAAGCTTTCTGAGAAACTGATTAGTGTTCTCTTAATTCATCTCACAGAGTTACTTCTGTATTTCGTGGATCTCTTGGCTAGCCATATTTCTATGGAATCTGAGAACAGATATTTCGGATCCCTTTGAAGACTATGGGGCAAAAGGAAACATCCTCCGATAACAAAGAGAAAGAAGCTTTCTGAGAAACTTCTTTGTGTTCTGTGAAATCATCTCACAGAGTAACAGCTTTCCCCTCAAGAAGCCTTTCGCTAAGACAGTTCTTGTGGAATTGGCAAAGTGATATTTGGAAGCCCATAGAGGGCTATGGTGAAAAAGGAAATATCCTCAGATGAAATCTGGAAACAAGCTTTCTGAGAAACTGCTTAGTGTTCTGTTAATTCATCTCACAGAGTTACATCTGTATATCGCGAATCTCTTTGCTAGCCTTTTTTCTGTGGAATCTGAGAGCAGATATGTCCGATCCCTTTGAAGTCTATAGGACCAAAGGAAATATCCTCCGATAACAAAGAGACAGAAGCTTTCTGAGAAACGTCTTTGTGTTCTGTGAAATCATCTTACAGAGTTACAGCTTTCCGCTCAAGAAACCTTTCGTAAGACAGTTTTTGTGGAATTGGCAAAGTGATATTTGGAAGCCCATAGAGGGCTATTTTGAAAAAGGAAATATCCTCTGATGAAATCTGGAAAGAAGCTTTCTGAGAAACTGCGCTGTGATGTATGAATTCCACTCACATAGTTACATCTGTATTTCGTGGATCTCTTTGCTAGCCTTATTTCTGTGGAATCTGAGAACAGATATTTCGGATCCTTTGAAGACTATAGGGTCAAAGGAAATATCCTCCGATAACAAAGAGAAAGAAGCTTTCTGAGAAACTTCTTTGTGTTCTGTGAAATCATTTCACAGTGTTACAGCTTTCCACTCAAGAAACACTTCGATGAATCAGATCTTGTGGAATTGGCAAAGTGATATTTGGAAGCCCATAGAAGGCTATGGTGAAAAAGGAAATATCCTCAGATCAAATCTGGAAAGAATGTTTCTGAGAAACTGCTTAGTGTTCTGTTAATTCATCTCACAGAGTTACATCTGTATTTCGCCGATCTCTTTGCTAGCCTTATTTCTGTGGAGTCTGAGAAAAGATATTTCGGATCCCTTTGAAGACTATTGGGCCCAAGGAAATATCCTCCTATAACAAAGAGAAAGAAGCTTTCTGAGAAACTTCTTTGTGTTCTGTGATTTCATCTCACAGTGTTACAACTTTCTCCTCAAGAAGCCTTTCGCTAAGACAGGTCTTGTGGAATTGGCAAAGTGATATTTGGAAGCCCGTAGAGGGCTATGTTGAAAAAGGAAATATCCTCAGATGAAATCTGGAAAGAAACTTTCTGAGAAACTGCTTAGTGTTCTGTTAATTCATCTCACAGAGTTACATCTGCATTTCGTGGATCTCTTTGCTAGTCTTATTTCTGTGGAATCTGAGAACAGATATTTCGGATCCCTTTGAAGACTATAGGGCCAAAGGAAATATCCTCCGATAACAAACGGAAAGAACCTTTTAGAGAAACTTCTTTGTGTTCTGTAAAATCATCTCACCGAGTTACAGGTTCTCCTCAGGAAGCCTTTCGCTAAGACAGTTCTTTTGGAATTGGCAAAGTGATATTTGGAAGTCCATGGAGGGCTATGGTGAAAAAGGAAATATCCTCAGATGAAATCTGGAAAAAAGCGTTCTGATAAACTGCTTAGTGTTCTGTTAATTCATCTCACAGAGTTACTTCTGTTTTTCGTGGATCTCTTTGATAGCCTTATTTCTGTGGAATCTGAGAACAGATATTTCGGATCCCTTTGAAGACTATAGGGCCAAAGGAAATATCCTCCGATAACAAAGAGAAAGAAGCTTTCTGAGAAACTTCTTTGTGTTCTGTTAAATCATCTCACAGAGGTACACATTTCCCCTCAAGAAGCCTTTCGCTAAGACAGTTCTTGTGGAATTGGCAAAGTGATATTTGGAAGCACATAGAGGGCTATGATGAAAAAGGAAATATCCTCAAATGAAATCTGGAAAGAAGCTTTCTGAGAAACTGCTTAGTGTTCTGTTAATTCATCTCACAGAGTTACATCTGTATTTCGTGGATCTCTTTGCTACCATTATTTCTGTGGAATCTGAGAACAGATATTTCGGATCCCTTTGAAGACTATAGGGCCAAAGGAAATATTCTCCGATAACAAAGAGAAAGAAGCTTTCTGAGAAAATTCTTAGTGTTCTGTGAAATCATCTCACAGAGTTACAGCTTTCCCCTCAAGAAGCCTTTCGCTAAGACAGTTCTTATGGAATTGGCAAAGTGACATTTGGAAGCCCATAGAGGGCTACGATGGAAAAGGAAGTATCCTCAGATGAAATCTGGAAAGAAGATTTCTGAGAAACTGCTTAGTGTTCTGTTAATTCATCTCACAGAGTTACATCTGTATTTCGTGGATCTCTTTGATAGCCTTATTTCTGTGGAATCTGAGAACAGATATTTCGGATCCCTTTGAAGACTATAGGGCCAAAGGAAATATCCTCCAATAACAAAGAGAAAGAAGCTTTCTGAGAAACTACTTTGTGTTCTGTGAAATCATCTCACAGAGTTACAGCTTTCCCCTCAAGAAGCCTTTCACTAAGACAGTTCTTGTGGAATTGGCAAAGTGATATTTGGAAGCCTATAGAGGGCTATGGTGGAAAAGGAAATATCCACAGATGAAATCTGGAAAGAAGCTTTTTGAGAAACTGCTTAGTCTTAGGTTAATTCATCTCACAGAGTTACATCTGTATTTCGTCGATCTCTTTGCTAGCCTTATTTCTGTGGAATCTGAGAACAGATATTACGGATCCCTTTGAAGACAATAGGGCCACAGGAAATATCCTCCGATAACAAAGAGAAAGAAGCTTTCTGAGGAAATTCTTTGTGTTCTGTGAAATCATCTCACAGAGTTACAGCTTTCAGATCAAGAAGCCTTTCGCTAAGACAGTTCTTGTGGAATTGGCAAAGTGATATATGGAAGCCCATAGAGGGCTATGGTGAAAAAGAAAATATCCTCAGATGAAATCTGGAAAGAAGCTTTCTGAGAAACTGCTCTGTGATGTGTGACTTCCACTCACAGAGTTACATCTGTATTTCGTGGATCTCTTTGCTAGCCTTATTTCTATGGAATCATAGAACAGATATGTCCAATCTCTTTGAAAACTGTAGGGCCATAGGAAATGTCCTGCGATAACAAAGAGAAAGAAGCTTTCTGAGAAACTTCTTTGTGTTCTGTGAAATCATCTCACAGAGTTACAGCTTTCCCCTCAAGAAACCTTTCGCTAAGATAGTTCTTGTGGAATTGGCAAAGTGATATTTGGAAGCCCATTGTGGGCTATGGTGAACAAGGAAATATCCTCAGATGAAATCTGGAAAGAAGCTTTCTGAGAAACTGCTTAGTGTTCTTTTAATTCATCTCACAGAGTTACGTCTGTTTTTCGTGGATCTCTTTGATAGCCTTATTTCTGTGGAATCTGAGAACAGATATTTCGGATCCCTTTGAAGTCTATAGGGCCAAAGGAAATATCCTCCGATTACAAAGAGAAAGAAGCTTTCTGAGAAACTTCTTAGTGTTCTGTGAAATCATTTCACAGAGTTACAGCTTTCCACTAAAGAAGCACCTCGATAAATCAGTTCTGGTGGAATTGGCAAAGTGATATTTGGAAGACCATAGAGGGCTATGGTGAAAAAGGAAATATCCTCAGATGAAATGTGGAAAGAAGCTTTCTGAGAAACTGCTCTGTGATGTGGGACTTCCACTCACAGAGTTACATCTGTATTTCGTGGATCGCTTTGCTAGCCTTATTTCTGTGGAATCTGAGAACAGATATTTCTGATCCCTTTGAAGACTATAGGGCCAATGGAAGTATCCTCCGATAGCAAAGGGAAAGAAGCTTTCTGAGAGACTTCTTAGTGTTCTGAGAAATCATTTCACAGAGTTACAGCTCTCCCCTTAAGAAGCTTTTCGCTAAGACAGGTCTTGTGTATTTGGCAAAGTGATATTTGGAAGCCCATAGAGGGCTATGGTGAAAAAGGAAATATCCTCAGATGAAATCTGGAAAGAAGCCTTCTGAGAAACTGCTTAGTGTTCTGTTAATTCATCTCACAGAATTACTTCTGTATTTCGTGGATCTCTTCACTAGCCTTACTTCTGTGGAATCTGAGAACAGATATTTCGGATCCCTTTGAAGACTAGAGGGCCAAAGGAAATATGCTCCGATAACAAACAGAAAGAAGCTTTCTGAGAAACTTCTTTGTGTTCTGTGAAATCATCTCACAGAGTTACAGCTTTCCCCTCAATAAGCCTTTCACTCAGACAGTTCTTGCGGAATTTGCAAAGTGATATTTGGAAGCTCATAGAGGGCTATGGTGAAAAAGGAAATATCCTCAGATGAAATCTGGAAAGAAGCTTTCTGAGAAACTGCTTAGTGTTCTGATAATTCATCTCACAGAGTTACATCTGTATTTCGTCGAACTCTTTGCCAGCCTTTTTTCGGTGTAATCTGAGAACAGATATTTCGGATCCCGTTGAAGACTAGAGGGCCAAAGGAAATATCCTCCGATAACAAAGGGAAAGTAGCTTTCTGAGAAACTTCTTTGTGTTCTGTGAAATCATCTCACAGAGTTACAGCTTTTCCCTCAAGAAGCCTTTCGCTAAGACAGTTCTTTTGGAACTGGCAAAGTGATATTTGGAAGCCCAAATAGGGCTATGGTAAAAAAGGAAATATCCTCAGATGAAATCTGGAAAGAAGCTTTCTGAGAAACTGCTTAGTGTTCTGTTAATTCATCTCACAGAGTTACATCTGTATTTCGTGGATCTCTTTGCTAGCCTTATTTCTGTGGAATCTGAGAAAAGATATTTAGAATCCCTTTTAAGACTACAGGGACAAAGGGAATATCCTCCGATAACAAAGAGAAAGAAGCTTTCTGAGAAACTTCTTTGTGTTCTGTGAAATCATCTCACAGAGTTACAGCTTTCCCCAGAGAAGAAGCCTTTCGCTAAGACAGTTCTCGTGGAATTGTCAAGGTGATATTTGGACGCCCATAGAGGGCTATGGTGAAAAAGGAAATATCCCCAGATGAAATCTGGAAAGAAGCTTTCTGAGAAACTGCTTAGTGTTCTGTTAATTCATCTCACAGAGTTACATCTGTATTTCGTGGATCTCTTGGATAGCCTTATTTCTGTGGAATCTGAGAACAGATATTTCGGATCCCTTTGAAGACTATAGGTCCAAAGGAAATATCCTCCAATAACAAAGAGAAAGAAGCTTTCTGAGAAACTACTTTGTGTTCTGTGAAATCATCTCACAGAGTTACAGCTTTCCCCTCAAGAAGCCTTTCACTAAGACAGTTCTTGTGGAATTGGCAAAGTGATATTTGGAAGCCTATAGAGGGCTATGGTGGAAAAGGAAATATCCACAGATGAAATCTGGAAAGAAGCTTTTTGAGAAACTGCTTAGTCTTAGGTTAATTCATCTCACAGAGTTACATCTGTATTTCGTCGATCTCTTTGCTAGCCTTATTTCTGTGGAATCTGAGAACAGATATTACGGATCCCTTTGAAGACAATAGGGCCACAGGAAATATCCTCCGATAACAAAGAGAAAGAAACTTTCTGAGGAAATTCTTTGTGTTCTGTGAAATCATCTCACAGAGTTACAGCTTTCAGATCAAGAAGCCTTTCGCTAAGACAGTTCTTGTGGAATTGGCAAAGTGATATTTGGAAGCCCATAGAGGGCTATGGTGAAAAAGAAAATATCCTCAGATGAAATCTGGAAAGAAGCTTTCTGAGAAACTGCTCTGTGATGTGTGACTTCCACTCACAGAGTTACATCTGTATTTCGTGGATCTCTTTGCTAGCCTTATTTCTATGGAATCATAGAACAGATATGTCCAATCTCTTTGAAAACTGTAGGGCCATAGGAAATGTCCTGCGATAACAAAGAGAAAGAAGCTTTCTGAGAAACTTCTTTGTGTTCTGTGAAATCATCTCACAGAGTTACAGCTTTCCCCTCAAGAAACCTTTCGCTAAGACAGTTCTTGAGGAATTGGCAAAGTGATATTTGGAAGCCCATTGTGGGCTATGGTGAACAAGGAAATATCCTCAGATGAAATCTGGAAAGAAGCTTTCTGAGAAACTGCTTAGTGTTCTTTTAATTCATCTCACAGAGTTACGTCTGTTTTTCGTGGATCTCTTTGATAGCCTTATTTCTGTGGAATCTGAGAACAGATATTTCGGATCCCTTTGAAGTCTATAGGGCCAAAGGAAATATCCTCCGATTACAAAGAGAAAGAAGCTTTCTGAGAAACTTCTTAGTGTTCTGTGAAATCATTTCACAGAGTTACAGCTTTCCACTAAAGAAGCACCTCGATAAATCAGTTCTTGTGGAATTGGCAAAGTGATATTTGGAAGACCATAGAGGGCTATGGTGAAAAAGGAAATATCCTCAGATGAAATGTGGAAAGAAGCTTTCTGAGAAACTGCTCTGTGATGTGGGACTTCCACTCACAGAGTTACATCTGTATTTCGTGGATCGCTTTGCTAGCCTTATTTCTGTTTAATCTGAGAACAGATATTTCTGATCCCTTTGATGACTATAGGGCCAATGGAAGTATCCTCCGATAGCAAAGGGAAAGAAGCTTTCTGAGAGACTTCTTAGTGTTCTGAGAAATCATTTCACAGAGTTACATCTTTCCCCTTAAGAAGCTTTTCGCTAAGACAGGTCTTGTGTATTTGGCAAAGTGATATTTGGAAGCCCATAGAGGGCTATGGTGAAAAAGGAAATATCCTCAGATGAAATCTGGAAAGAAGCCTTCTGAGAAACTGCTTAGTGTTCTGTTAATTCATGTCACAGAATTACTTCTGTATTTCGTGGATCTCTTCACTAGCCGTACTTCTGTGGAATCTGAGAACAGATATTTCGGATCCCTTTGAAGACTAGAGGGCCAAAGGAAATATGCTCCGATAACAAACAGAAAGAAGCTTTCTGAGAAACTTCTTTGTGTTCTGTGAAATCATCTCACAGAGTTACAGCTTTCCCCTCAATAAGCCTTTCACTCAGACAGTTCTTGCGGAATTTGCAAAGTGATATTTGGAAGCTCATAGAGGGCTATGGTGAAAAAGGAAATATCCTCAGATGAAATCTGGAAAGAAGTTTTCTGAGAAACTGCTTAGTGTTCTGATAATTCATCTCACAGAGTTACATCTGTATTTCGTCGATCTCTTTGCCAGCCTTTTTTCGGTGTAATCTGAGAACAGATATTTCGGATCCCGTTGAAGACTAGAGGGCCAAAGGAAATATCCTCCGATAACAAAGGGAAAGTAGCTTTCTGAGAAACTTCTTTGTGTTCTGTGAAATCATCTCACAGAGTTACAGCTTTTCCCTCAAGAAGCCTTTCGCTAAGACAGTTCTTTTGGAACTGGCAAAGTGATATTTGGAAGCCCAAATAGGGCTATGGTAAAAAAGGAAATATCCTCAGATGAAATCTGGAAAGAAGCTTTCTGAGAAACTGCTTAGTGTTCTGTTAATTCATCTCACAGAGTTACATCTGTATTTCGTGGATCTCTTTGCTAGCCTTATTTCTGTGGAATCTGAGAAAAGATATTTAGAATCCCTTTTAAGACTACAGGGACAAAGGGAATATCCTCCGATAACAAAGAGAAAGAAGCTTTCTGAGAAACTTCTTTGTGTTCTGTGAAATCATCTCACAGAGTTACAGCTTTCCCCAGAGAAGAAGCCTTTCGCTAAGACAGTTCTCGTGGAATTGTCAAAGTGATATTTGGACGCCCATAGAGGGCTATGGTGAAAAAGGAAATATCCCCAGATGAAATCTGGAAAGAAGCTTTCTGAGAAACTGCTTAGTGCTCTGTTAATTCACCTCAGAGAATTACATCTCTATTTCGTGGATCTCTTTGCTAGCCTTATTTCTGGGGAGTCTGAGAACAGATATTTCGGATCCCTTTGAAGACTAGAGGGCCAAAGGAAATATCCTCCGATAACAAAGAGAATGAAGCTTTCTGATAAACTTCTTTGTGTTCTGTGAAATCATCTCACAGAGTTATAGCTTTCCCCTCAAGAAGCCTTTCGTTAAGACAGTTCTTGTGGAATTGGCAAAGTGATATTTGGAAGCCCATAGAGGGCTTTGGTGAAAAAGGAAATATCCTCAGATGAAATCCGGAAAGAAGCATTCTGAGAAACTGCTTAGTGTTCTGTTAATTCATCTCACAGAGTTACATCTGTATTTCGTGGATCTCTTTGCTAGCCTTATTTCTGTGGAATCTGAGAACAGATATTTCGGATCCCTTTGAAGATTATTCGGCCTAAGGAAATATCCTCCGATAACAAAGAGAAAGAAGTTTTCTGAGAAACTTCTTTGTGTTCTGTGGTATCATCTCACTGAGTTACAGCCTTCCCCTCAAGAAGCCTTTGGCTAAGACAGCTCTTGTGGAATTGGAAAAGTGATATTTGGAAGCCCATAGAGGGCTATGTTGAAAAAGGAAATATCCTCACATGAAATCTGGGAAGAAGCTTTCTGAGAAACTGCTTAGTGTTTTGTTAATTCATCTCACAGAATTACATCTGTGTTACGTAGATCTCTTTCCTAGCCTTATTTCTGTGGAATCTGAGAAAAGATATTTCGAATCCCTTTTGAGACTAGAGGGCCAAAGGAAATATCCTCCGATAACAAAGAGAAAGAAGCTTTCTGAGAAACATCTTTGTGTTCTGTGAAATCATCTCACAGAGTTACAGCTTTCCCCTCAAGAAGCCTTTCGCTAAGACAGTTCTTGTGGAATTTGCAAAGTGATATTTGGAAGCCCATAGAGCGCTTTGGTGAAAAAGGAAAAATTCTCAGATGAAATCTGGAAAGAAATTTTCTGAGATACTGCTTAGTGTTCTGTTAATTCATCTCACAGAGTTACATCTGTATTTCGTCAATCTCTTTGCCAGCCTTTTTTCTGTGAATTCTGAGAACAGATATTTCGGAACCCGTTGAAGACTAGAGGGCCAAAGGAAATATCCTCCGATAACAAAGAGAAAGAAGCTTTCTGAGAAACTTCTTTGTGTTCTGTGAAATCATCTCACAGAGTTACAGCTTTCCCTTCAAGAATCCTTTCGCTAAGACAGTTCTTGAGGAATTTGCAAAGTGATATTTGGAAGACCATAGAGGGCTATGGTGAAAAAGGAAATATCCTCAGATCAATTCTGGAAAGTATCTTTCTGAGAAACTGCTTAGTGTTCTGTTAATTCATCTCACAGAGTTACATCTGTATTTCGTGGATCTCTTTGCTAGCCTTATTTCTGTGGAATCTGAGAACAGATATTTCGGATCCCTTTGAAGACTAGAGGGCCAAAGGAAACATCCTCCGATAACAAACAGAAAGAAGCATTCTGAGAAACTTCTTTGTGTTCTGTGAAATCATCTCACAGAGTTACAGCTTTCCCCTCAAGAAGCCTTTCGCTCAGACAGTTCTTGAGGAATTGGCAAAGTGATATTGGAAGCCCATAGAGGGCTACAGTGAAAAAGGAATTATCCTCAGATGAAATCTGGAAAGAAGCTTTCTCAGAAGCTGCTTATTTTTCTGTTAATTCATCCCAGAGAGTTACATTTGTATTTCGTGGATCTCTTTCCTAGCCTTATTTCTGTGGAATCTGAGAGAAGATTTTTCGTATCCCTTTGAAGACTAGAGGGCCAAAGGAAATATCCTCCGATAACAAAGAGAAAGAAGCTTCCTGAGAAACTTCTTTGTGTTCTGCAAAATCATCTCACAGAGTTACAGCTTTACCCTCAAGAAGCCTTTCGCTAAGACAGTTCTTGTGGAACTGGCAAAGTGATATTTGGAAGCTCATAGAGGGCTATGGTGAAAAAGGAAATATCCTCAGATGAAATCTGGAAAGAAGCTTTCTGAGAAACTGCTTAGTGTTCTGATAACTCATCCCACAGAGTTACATCTGTATTTCGTCGATCTCATTGCCAGCCTTTTTTCTGTGAAATCTGAGAACAGATATTTCGGATCCCGTTGAAGACTAGAGGGCCAAAGGAAATATCCTCCGATAACAAAGAGAAAGAAGCTTTCTAAGAAACATCTTTGTGTTCTGTGAAATCATCTCACAGAGTTACAGCTTTCCCCTTAAGAAGCCTTTCGCTAAGACAGTTCTTGTGGAATTTGCAAAGTGATATTTGGAAGCCCATAGAGGGCTATGGTGAAAAAGGAAATATCCTCAGATGAAATCTGGAAAGAAGCTTTCTGAGAAACTGCTTAGTGTTCTGTTCATTCATCTCACAGAGTTACATCGGTATTTCATGGATCTCTTCGCTAGCCTTACTTCTGTGGAATGTGAGAATAGATATTTCGGATCCCTTTGAAGACTAGAGGGCCAAAGGAAATATCCTCCGATAACAAACAGAAAGAAGCTTTCTGAGAAACTTCTTTGTGTTCTGTGAAATCATCTCACAGAGTTACAGCTTTCCCCTCAAGAAGCCTTTCGCTCAGACAGTTCTTGCGGAATTAGAAAAGTGATATTTGGAAGCCCATAGAGGGCTATGTTGAAAAAGGAAATATCCTCAGATGAAATCTGGAAAGAAGTTTTCTGAGAAACTGCTTAGTGTTCTGTTCATTCATCTCACAGAGTTACATCTGTATTTCGTGGATGTCTTTGCTAGCCTTATTTCTGTGGAATCTGAGAACAGATATTTCGGATTCCTTTGAAGACTATGGGGCCAAAGGAAATATCCTCCGATAACAAAGAGAAAGAAGCTTTATGAGAAACTTCTTTGTGTTCTGTGAAATCATGTCACAGAGTTACAGCTTTCCCCTCAAGAAGCCTTTCGTTAAGACAGTTCTTCTGGAATTGGCAAAGTGATATTGGGCAGCCCATAGAGGGCTATGGTGAAAAAGGAAATATCCTCAGATGAAATCCGGAAAGAAGCATTCTGAGAAACTGCTTAGTGTTCTGTTAATTCATCTCACAGAGTTATATCTGTATTTCGTGGATCTCTTTGCTAGCCTTATTTCTGTGGAATCTGAGAACAGATATTTCGGAACCCTTTGAAGACTATACGGCCAAAGGAAATATCCTCCGATAACAAAGAGAAGGAAGTTTTCTGAGAAACTTCTTTGTGTTCTGTGGTATCATCTCACAGAGTTACAGCCTTCCCCTCAAGAAGCCTTTGGCTAACACAGCTCTTGTGGAATTGGAAAAGTGATATTTGGAAGCCCATAGAGGGCTATGTTGAAAAAGGAAATATCCTCACATGAAATCTGGGAAGAAGCTTTCTGAGAAACTGCTTAGTGTTCTGTTAATTCATCTCACAGAGTAACATCTGTGTTACGTGGATCTCTTTGCTAGCCTTATTTCTGTGGAATCTTAGAAAAGATATTACGAATCCCTTTTGAGTCTAGGGGGCCAAAGGAAATATCCTCCGATAACAAAGAGAAAGAAGCTTTCTGAGAAACATCTTTGTGTTCTGTGAAATCATCTCACAGAGTTACAGCTTTCCCCTCAAGAATCCTTTCGCTAATACAGTTCTTGAGGAATTTGCAAAGTGATATTTGGAAGCCCATAGAGGGCTATGGTGAAAAAGGAAATATCCTCAGATGAAATCTGCAAGGAAGCTTTCTGAGAAACTGCTTAGTGTTCTGTTAATTCATCTCACAGAGTTACATCTGTATTTCGTGGATCTCTTTGCTAGCCTTATGTCTGTGGAATCTGAGAATAGATATTTCGGATCCCTTTGAAGACTAGAGGGCCAAAGGAAATATCCTCCGATAACAAACAGAAAGAAGCATTCTGAGAAACTTCTTTGTGTTCTGCAAAATCATCTCACAGAGTTACAGCTTTACCCTCAAGAAGCCTTTCGCTAAGACAGTTCTTGTGGAACTGGCAAAGTGATATTTGGAAGCTCATAGAGGGCTATGGTGAAAAAGGAAATATCCTCAGATGAAATCTGGAAAGAAGCTTTCTGAGAAACTGCTTAGTGTTCTGATAACTCATCCCACAGAGTTACATCTGTATTTCGTCGATCTCATTGCCAGCCTTTTTTCTGTGAAATCTGAGAACAGATATTTCGGATCCCGTTGAAGACTAGAGGGCCAAAGGAAATATCCTCCGATAACAAAGAGAAAGAAGCTTTCTAAGAAACATCTTTGTGTTCTGTGAAATCATCTCACAGAGTTACAGCTTTCCCCTTAAGAAGCCTTTCGCTAAGACAGTTCTTGTGGAATTTGCAAAGTGATATTTGGAAGCCCATAGAGGGCTATGGTGAAAAAGGAAATATCCTCAGATGAAATCTGGAAAGAAGCTTTCTGAGAAACTGCTTAGTGTTCTGTTCATTCATCTCACAGAGTTACATCGGTATTTCATGGATCTCTTCGCTAGCCTTACTTCTGTGGAATCTGAGAATAGATATTTCGGATCCCTTTGAAGACTAGAGGGCCAAAGGAAATATCTTCCGATAACAAACAGAAAGAAGCTTTCTGAGAAACTTCTTTGTGTTCTGTGAAATCATCTCACAGAGTTACAGCTTTCCCCTCAAGAAGCCTTTCGCTCAGACAGTTCTTGCGGAATTGGAAAAGTGATATTTGGAAGCCCATAGAGGGCTATGTTGAAAAAGGAAATATCCTCAGATGAAATCTGGAAAGAAGCTTTCTGAGAAACTGCTTAGTGTTCCGTTATTTCATCTCACAGAGTTACATCTATATTTCTTGGATCTCTTTGCTAGCCTTCTTTCTATGGAATCTGAGAACAGATATTTCGGATCCCTTTGAAGACTATAGGGCCAATGGAAATATCCTCTGATAACAAAGAGAAAGAAGCTTTCTGAGGAACTTCTTTGTGTTCTGTGAAAACATCTCACAGAGTTACAGCTTTCCCCTCAAGAAGCCGTTCGCTAAGACCGTTCTTGTGGAATTGGCAATGTGATATTTGGAAGCCCATAGAGGGCTATGGTGAAAAAGGAAATATCCTCAGATGAAATCTGGAAAGAAGCTTTCTGAGAAACTGCTTAGTGTTCTGTTCATTCATCTCACAGAGTTACATCTGTATTTCGTGGATGTCTTTGCTAGCCTTATTTCTGTGGAATCTGAGAACAGATATTTCGGATTCCTTTGAAGACTATGGGGCCAAAGGAAATATCCTCCGATAACAAAGAGAAAGAAGCTTTATGAGAAACTTCTTTGTGTTCTGTGAAATCATGTCACAGAGTTACAGCTTTCCCCTCAAGAAGCCTTTCGTTAAGACAGTTCTTCTGGAATTGGCAAAGTGATATTGGGCAGCCCATAGAGGGCTATGGTGAAAAAGGAAATATCCTCAGATGAAATCCGGAAAGAAGCATTCTGAGAAACTGCTTAGTGTTCTGTTAATTCATCTCACAGAGTTATATCTGTATTTCGTGGATCTCTTTGCTAGCCTTATTTCTGTGGAATCTGAGAACAGATATTTCGGAACCCTTTGAAGACTATACGGCCAAAGGAAATATCCTCCGATAACAAAGAGAAGGAAGTTTTCTGAGAAACTTCTTTGTGTTCTGTGGTATCATCTCACAGAGTTACAGCCTTCCCCTCAAGAAGCCTTTGGCTAACACAGCTCTTGTGGAATTGGAAAAGTGATATTTGGAAGCCCATAGAGGGCTATGTTGAAAAAGGAAATATCCTCACATGAAATCTGGGAAGAAGCTTTCTGAGAAACTGCTTAGTGTTCTGTTAATTCATCTCACAGAGTAACATCTGTGTTACGTAGATCTCTTTGCTAGCCTTATTTCTGTGGAATCTTAGAAAAGATATTACGAATCCCTTTTGAGTCTAGGGGGCCAAAGGAAATATCCTCCGATAACAAAGAGAAAGAAGCTTTCTGAGAAACATCTTTGTGTTCTGTGAAATCATCTCACAGAGTTACAGCTTTCCCCTCAAGAATCCTTTCGCTAATACAGTTCTTGAGGAATTTGCAAAGTGATATTTGGAAGCCCATAGAGGGCTATGGTGAAAAAGGAAATATCCTCAGATCAAATCTGCAAGGAAGCTTTCTGAGAAACTGCTTAGTGTTCTGTTAATTCATCTCACAGAGTTACATCTGTATTTCGTGGATCTCTTTGCTAGCCTTATGTCTGTGGAATCTGAGAATAGATATTTCGGATCCCTTTGAAGACTAGAGGGCCAAAGGAAATATCCTCCGATAACAAACAGAAAGAAGCATTCTGAGAAACTTCTTTGTGTTCTGCAAAATCATCTCACAGAGTTACAGCTTTCCCCTCAAGAAGCCTTTCGCTAAGACAGTTCTTGTGGAACTGGCAAAGTGATATTTGGAAGCTCATAGAGGGCTATGGTGAAAAAGGAAATATCTTCAGATGAAATCTGGAAAGAAGCTTTCTGAGAAACTGCTTAGTGTTCTGATAACTCATCCCACAGAGTTACATCTGTATTTCGTCGATCTCATTGCCAGCCTTTTTTCTGTGAAATCTGAGAACAGATATTTCGGATCCCGTTGAAGACTAGAGGGCCAAAGGAAATATCCTCCGATAACAAAGAGAAAGAAGCTTTCTAAGAAACATCTTTGTGTTCTGTGAAATCATCTCACAGAGTTACAGCTTTCCCCTTAAGAAGCCTTTCGCTAAGACAGTTCTTGTGGAATTTGCAAAGTGATATTTGGAAGCCCATAGAGGGCTATGGTGAAAAAGGAAATATCCTCAGATGAAATCTGGAAAGAAGCTTTCTGAGAAACTGCTTAGTGTTCTGTTCATTCATCTCACAGAGTTACATCGGTATTTCATGGATCTCTTCGCTAGCCTTACTTCTGTGGAATCTGAGAATAGATATTTCGGATCCCTTTGAAGACTAGAGGGCCAAAGGAAATATCCTCCGATAACAAACAGAAAGAAGCTTTCTGAGAAACTTCTTTGTGTTCAGTGAAATCATCTCACAGAGTTACAGCTTTCCCCTCAAGAAGCCTTTCGCTCAGACAGTTCTTGCGGTATTGGAAAAGTGATATTTGGAAGCCCATAGAGGGCTATGTTGAAAAAGGAAATATTCTCAGATGAAATCTGGAAAGAAGCTTTCTGAGAAACTGCTTAGTGTTCCGTTATTTCATCTCACAGAGTTACATCTATATTTCTTGGATCTCTTTGCTAGCCTTCTTTCTATGGAATCTGAGAACAGATATTTCGGATCCCTTTGAAGACTATAGGGCCAAAGGAAATATCCTCTGATAACAAAGAGAAAGAAGCTTTCTGAGGAACTTCTTTGTGTTCTGTGAAAACATCTCACAGAGTTACAGCTTTCCCCTCAAGAAGCCGTTCGCTAAGACCGTTCTTGTGGAATTGGCAATGTGATATTTGGAAGCCCATAGAGGGCTATGGTGAAAAAGGAAATATCCTCAGATGAAATCTGGAAAGAAGCTTTCTGAGAAACTGCTTAGTGTTCTGTTCATTCATCTCACAGAGTTACATCTGTATTTCGTGGATGTCTTTGCTAGCCTTATTTCTGTGGAATCTGAGAACAGATATTTCGGATTCCTTTGAAGACTATGGGGCCAAAGGAAATATCCTCCGATAACAAAGAGAAAGAAGCTTTATGAGAAACTTCTTTGTGTTCTGTGAAATCATGTCACAGAGTTACAGCTTTCCCCTCAAGAAGCCTTTCGTTAAGACAGTTCTTCTGGAATTGGCAAAGTGATATTGGGCAGCCCATAGAGGGCTATGGTGAAAAAGGAAATATCCTCAGATGAAATCCGGAAAGAAGCATTCTGAGAAACTGCTTAGTGTTCTGTTAATTCATCTCACAGAGTTATATCTGTATTTCGTGGATCTCTTTGCTAGCCTTATTTCTGTGGAATCTGAGAACAGATATTTCGGAACCCTTTGAAGACTATACGGCCAAAGGAAATATCCTCCGATAACAAAGAGAAGGAAGTTTTCTGAGAAACTTCTTTGTGTTCTGTGGTATCATCTCACAGAGTTACAGCCTTCCCCTCAAGAAGCCTTTGGCTAACACAGCTCTTGTGGAATTTTAAAAGTGATATTTGGAAGCCCATAGAGGGCTATGTTGAAAAAGGAAATATCCTCACATGAAATCTGGGAAGAAGCTTTCTGAGAAACTGCTTAGTGTTCTGTTAATTCATCTCACAGAGTTACATCTGTATTTCGTGGATCTCTTTGCTAGCCTTATGTCTGTGGAATCTGAGAATAGATATTTCGGATCCCTTTGAAGACTAGAGGGCCAAAGGAAATATCCTCCGATAACAAACAGAAAGAAGCATTCTGAGAAACTTCTTTGTGTTCTGTGAAATCATCTCACAGAGTTACAGCTTTCCCCTCAAGAAGCCTTTCCCTAAGACAGTTCTTGAGAAATTGGCAAAGTGATATTTGGAAGCCCACAGAGGGCTATGTTGAAAAAGGAAATATCCTCAGATGAAATCTGGAAAGAAGCTTTCTGAGAAACTGCTTAGTGTTCTGATAATTCATCTCACAGAGTTACATCTGTATTTCGTGGATCTCTTTGCTAGCCTTATTTCTGTGGAATCTGAGAACAGATATTTCGGATCCCTTTGAAGACTAGGGGGCCGAAGGAAATATCCTCCGATAACAAAGAGAAAGAAGCTTTCTGAGAAACTTCTTTGTGTTCTGTGAAATCATCTCACAGAATTACAGCTTTCTCCTCAAAAAGCCTTTCCCTAAGACAGTTCTTGTGGAATTTGCAAAGCGATATTTGGAAGCCCATTGAGGGCTATGGTGAAAAAGGAAATAATCTCAGATCAAATCTGGAAAGAAGCCTTCTGAGAAACTGCTTAGTGTTCTGTTAATTCATCTCACAGAGTTACTTCTGTATTTCGTGGATCTCTTCGCTAGCCTTACTTCTGTGGAATTAGAGAACAGATATTTCGGATCCCTTTGAAGACTAGAGGGCCAAAGGAAATATCCTCCGATAACAAAGAGAACGAAGCTTTCTGAGAAACTTCTTTGTGTTCTGTGAAATCATCTCACAGAGTTACAGCTTTCCCCTCAAGAAGCCTTTCACTCAGACAGTTCTTGCGGAATTGGCAAAGTGATATTTGGAAACTCATAGAGGGCTATGGTGAAAAAGGAAATATCCTCAGATGAAATCTGGAAAGAAGCTTTCTGAGAAACTGCTTAGTGTTCTGATAATTCATCTCAGAGAGTTACATCTGTATTTCGTCGATCTCTTTGCCAGCCTTTTTTCTGTGAAATCTGAGAACAGATATTTCGGATCCCGTTGAAGACTAGAGGGCCAAAGGAAATATCCTCCGATAACAAAGAGAAAGAAGCTTTCTGAGAAACTTCTTTGTGTTCTGTGAAATCATCTCACAGATTTACAGCTTTCCCCTCAAGAAGCCTTTAGCTAAGACAGTTCTTGTGGAACTTGCAAAGTGATATTTGGAAGCCCATAGAGGGCTACGGTAAAAAAGGAAATATCCTCAGATGAAATCTGGAAAGAAGCTTACTGAGAAACTGCTTAGTGTTCTGTTAATTCATCTCACAGAGTTACATCTGTATTTCGTGGATCTCTTTGCTAGCCTTATTTCTGTGGAATCTGAGAAAAGATATTTAGAATCCCTTTGAAGACTAGAGGGCCAAAGGAAATATCCTCCGATAACAAAGAGAAAGAAGCTTTCTGAGAAAAATCTTTGTGTTCTGTGAAATCATCTCACAGAGTTACAGCTTTCCCCTCAAGAAGCCTTTCGCTAAGACAGTTCTTGTGGAATTTGCAAAGTGATATTTGGAAGCCCATAGAGGGCTATGGTGAAAAAGAAAATATCCTCAGATGAAATCTGGAAAGAAGCTTTCTGAGAAACTGCTTAGTGTTCTTTTAATTCATCTCACAGAGTTACATCTGTATTTCGTGGATCTCTTTGCTAGCCTTATTTCTATGAAATCTGAGAACAGATATTTCGGATCACGTTGAAGACTACAGGGGCAAAGGAAATATCTTCCGATAACAAAGAGAAAGAAGCTTTCTGAGAAACTTCTTTGTGTTCTGTGAAATCATCTCACAGAGTTACAGCTTTCCCCTCAAGAAGCCTTTGCTCAGACAGTTCTTGCGGAATTGGCAAAGTGATATTTGGAAACTCCTAGAGGGCTATGGAGAAAAAGGAAATATCCTAAGATGAAATCTGGAAAGAAGCTTTCTCAGAAGCTGCTTATTGTTCTGTTAATTATCTCACAGAGTTACATTTGTATTTCGTGGATCTCTTTGCTTTCCTTATTTCTGTGGAATCTGAGAACAGATATTTCGGATCCCTTTGAAGACTAGAGGGCCAAAGGAAATATCCTCCGATAACAAAGAGAAAGAAGCTTTCTGAGAAACTTCTTTGTGTTCTGCAAAATCATCTCACAGAGTTACAGCTTTCCCCTCAAGAAGCCTTTAGCTAAGACAGTTCTTGTGGAACTGGCAAAGTGATATTTGGAAGCCCATAGAGGGCTATGGTGAAAAAGGAAATATCCTCAGATCAAATCTGGAAAGTAACTTTCTGAGAAACTGCTTAGTGTTCTGTTAATTCATCTCACAGAGTTACATCTGTATTTCGTGGATCTCTTCGCTAGCCTTATTTCTGTGGAATCTGAGAACAGATATTTCCGATCCCTTTGAAGACTAGAGGGCCAAAGGAAATATCCTCCGATAACAAAGAGAAAGAAGCTTTCTGAGAAACTTCTTTGTGTTCTGTGAAATCATCTCACAGAGTTACAGCTTTCCCCTCAAGAAGCCTTTAGATAAGACAGTTCTTGTGGAACTTGCAAAGTGATATTTGGAAGCCCATAGAGGGCTACGGTAAAAAAGGAAATATCCTCAGATGAAATCTGGAAAGAAGCTTACTGAGAAACTGCTTAGTGTTCTGTTAATTCATCTCACAGAGTTACATCTGTATTTCGTGGATCTCTTTGCTAGCCTTATTTCTGTGGAATCTGAGAACAGATATTTCGGATCCCTTTGAAGACTAGAGGGCCAAAGGAAATATCCTCCGATTACAAAGAGAAAGAAGCTTTCTGAGAAACTTCTTTGTGTTCTGTGAAATCATCTCACAGAGTTACAGCTTTCCCCTCAAGAAGCCTTTCGCTAAGACAGTTCTCGTGGAACTGGCAAAGTGATATTTGGACGCCCATAGAGGGCTATGGTGAAAAAGGAAATATCCCCAGATGAAATCTGGAAAGAAGCTTTCTGAGAAACTGCTTAGTGCTCTGTTAATTCACCTCACAGAATTACATCTCTACTTCGGGGATCTCTTTGCTAGCCTTATTTCTGGGGAGTCTGAGAACAGATATTTCGGATCCCTTTGAAGACTAGAGGGCCAAAGGAAATATCCTCCGATAACAAAGAGAAAGAAGCTTTCTGAGAAACTTCTTTGTGTTCTGTGAAATCATCCCACAGAGTTACAGCTTTCCCCTCAAGATGCCTTTCGCTAAGACAGTTCTTGTGGAACTGGCAAAGTGATATTTGGTAGCCCATAGAGGGCTATGGTGAAAAAGGAAATATACTCAGATGAAATCTGGAAAGAAGCTTTCTGAGAAACTGCTTAGTGTTCTGTTAATTCATCTCACAGAGTTACATCTGTATTTCGTGGATCTCTTTGCTAGCCTTATTTCTGTGGAATCTGAGAAAAGATATTTCGAATCCCTTTGAAGACTAGAGGGCCAAAGGAAATATCCTCCGATAACAAAGAGAAAGAAGCTTTCTGAGAAACATCTTTGTGTTCTGTGAAATCATCTCACAGAGTTACAGCTTTCCCCTCAAGAAGCCTTTCGCTAAGACAGTTCTTGTGGAATTTGCAAAGTGATATTTGGAAGCCCATAGAGGGCTATGGTGAAAAACGAAATATCCTCAGATGAAATCTGGAAAGATGCTTTCTGAGAAACTGCTTAGTGTTCTGTTAATTCATCTCACAGTGTTACATCTGTATTTCGTGGATCTCTTTGCTAGCCTTATTTCTGTGGAATCTGAGAACAGATATTTCGGATCCCTTTGAAGACTAGAGGGCCAAAGGAAATATCCTCCGATAACAAAGGGAAAGAAGCTTTCTGAGAAACTTCTTTGTGTTCTGTGAATTCATCTCACAGAGTTACAGCTTTCCCCTCAAGAAGCCTTTCTCTAAGACAGTTCTCGTGGAATTGGCAAAGTGATATTTGGACGCCCATAGAGGGCTATGGTGAAAAAGGAAATATCCCCAGATGAAATCTGGAAAGAAGCTTTCTGAGAAACTGCTTAGTGCTCTGTTAATTCATCTCACAGAGTTACTTCTGTATTTCGTGGATCTCTTTGCTAGAATTACTTCTGTGGAATCTGAGAACAGATATTTCGGATCGCTCTGAAGACTACAGGGCCAAAGGAAATATCCTCCAATAACAAACGGAAAGAAGCTTTCTGAGAAACTTCTTTGTGTTCTGTGAAATCATCGCACAGAGTTACAGCTTTCCCCTCAGAAGCCTTTCGCTCAGACAGTTCTTGCGGAATTGGCAATGTGATATTTGGAAGCTCATAGAGGGCTATGGTGAAAAAGGAAATATCCTCAGATGAAATCTGGAAAGAAGCTTTCTCAGAAGCTGCTTATTGTTCTGTTAATTCATCTCACAGAGTTACATCTGTATTTCGTGGATCTCTTTGCTAGCCTTATTTCTGTGGAATCTGAGAACAGATATTTCGGATCCCTTTGAAGACTATAGGGCCAAAGGAAATATCCTCCGATAACAAACAGAAAGAAGCTTTCTGAGAAACTTCTTTGTGTTCTGCAAAATCATCTCACAGAGTTACAACTTTCCCCTCAAGAAACCTTTCGCTAAGACAGTTCTTGTGGAACTGGCAAAGTGATATTTGGAAGCACATAGAGGGCTATGGGGTGAAAAAGGAAATATACTCAGATGAAATCTGGAAAGAAGCTTTCTGAGAAACTGCTTAGTGTTCTGTTAATTCATCTCACCGAGTTACATCTGTATTTCGTGGATCTCTTTGCTAGCCTTATTTCTGTTGAATCTGAGAACAGATATTTCGGATCCCTTTGAAGACTATAGGGCCAAAGGAAATATCCTCCGATAACAAACAGAAAGAAGCTTTCTGAGAAACTTCTTTGTGTTCTGCAAAATCATCTCACAGAGTTACAACTTTCCCCTCAAGAAGCCTTTCGCTAAGACAGTTCTTGTGGAACTGGGAAAGTGATATTTGGAAGCCCATAGATGGCTATGGTGAAAAAGGAAATATCCTCAGATGAAATCTGGAAAGAAGCTTTCTGAGAAACTGCTTAGTGTTCTGTTAATTCATCTCACAGAGTTACATCTGTATTTCGTGGATCTCTCTGCTAGCCTTATTTCTGTGGAATCTGAGAAAAGATATTTCGAATCCCTTTGAAGACTAGAGGGCCAAAGGAAATATCCTCCGATAACAAAGAGAAAGAAGCTTTCTGAGAAACATCTTTGTGTTCTGTGAAATCATCTCACAGAGTTACAGCTTTCCCCTCAAGAAGCCTTTCGCTAAGACAGTTCTTGTGGAATTTGCAAAGTGATATTTGGAAGCCCATAGAGGGCTATGGTGAAAAACGAAATATCCTCAGATGAAATCTGGAAAGAAGCTTTCTGAGAAACTGCTTAGTGTTCTGTTAATTCATCTCACAGTGTTACATCTGTATTTCGTGGATCTCTTTGCTAGCCTTATTTCTGTGGAATCTGAGAACAGATATTTCGGATCCCTTTGAAGACTAGAGGGCCAAAGGAAATATCCTCCGATAACAAAGGGAAAGAAGCTTTCTGAGAAACTTCTTTGTGTTCTGTGAATTCATCTCACAGAGTTACAGCTTTCCCCTCAAGAAGCCTTTCGCTAAGACAGTTCTTGTGGAATTGGCAAAGTGATATTTGGACGCCCATAGTGGGCTATGGTGAAAAAGGAAATATCCCCAGATGAAATCTGGAAAGAAGCTTTCTGAGAAACTGCTTAGTGCTCTGTTAATTCATCTCACAGAGTTACTTCTGTATTTCGTGGATCTCTTTGCTAGCCTTACTTCTGTGGAATCTGAGAACAGATATTTCGGATCGCTCTGAAGACTAGAGGGCCAAAGGAAATATCCTCCAATAACAAAGGGAAAGAAGCTTTCAGAGAAAGTTCTTTGTGTTCTGTGAAATCATCTCACAGAGTTACAGCTTTCCCCTCAGAAGCCTTTCGCTCAGACAGTTCTTGCGGAATTGGCAAAGTGATATTTGGAAGCTCAGAGAGGGCTATGGTGGAAAAGGAAATATCCTCAGATGAAATCTGGAAAGAAGCTTTCTCAGAAGCTGCTTATTGTTCTGTTAATTCAACTCTCAGAGTTACATCTGCATTTCGTGGATCTCTTTGCTAGCCTTATTTCTGTTGAATCTGAGAACAGATATTTCGGATCCCTTTGAAGACTATAGGGCCAAAGGAAATATCCTCCGATTACAAAGAGAAAGAAGCATTCTGAGAAACTTCTATGTGTTCTGTGAAATCATCTCACAGAGTTACAGCTTTCCCCTCAAGAAGCCTTTCGCTAAGACAGTTCTCGTGGAATTGGCAAAGTGATATTTGGACGCCCATAGAGGGCTATGGTGAAAAAGGAAATATCCCCAGATGAAATCTGGAAAGAAACTTTCTGAGAAACTGCTTAGTGCTCTGTTAATTCACCTCACAGAATTACATCTCTATTTCGTGGATCTCTTTGCTAGCCTTATTTCTGGGGAGTCTGAGAACAGATATTTCGGATCCCTTTGAAGACTAGAGGGCCAAAGGAAATATCCTCCGATAACAAACAGAAAGAAGTTTTCTGAGAAACTTCTTTGTGTTCTGTGAAATCATCTCACAGAGTTACAGCTTTCCCCTCAAGAAGCCTTTGCTCAGACAGTTCTTGCGGAATTGGCAAAGTGATATTTGGAAGCTCCTAGAGGGCTATGGTGAAAAAGGAAATATCCTCAGATGAAATCTGGAAGGAAGCTTTCTCAGAAGCTGCTTATTGTTCTGATAATTCGTCTCACAGAGTTACATTTGTATTTCGTGGATCTCTTTGCTTTCCTTATTTCTGTGGAATCTGAGAACAGATATTTCGGATCCCTTTGAAGACTAGAGGGCCAAAGGAAATATCCTCCGATAACAAAGAGAAAGAAGCTTTCTGAGAAACTTCTTTGTGTTCTGTGAAATCATCTCACAGAGTTACAGCTTTCCCCTCAAGAAGCCTTTCGCTAAGACACTTCTTGTGGAACTGGCAAAGTGATATTTGGAAGCCCATAGAGGGCTATGGTGAAAAACGAAATATCCTCAGATGAAATCTGGAAAGATGCTTTCTGAGAAACTGCTTAGTGTTCTGTTAATTCATCTCACAGTGTTACATCTGTATTTCGTGGATCTCTTTGCTAGCCTTATTTCTGTGGAATCTGAGAACAGATATTTCGGATCCCTTTGAAGACTAGAGGGCCAAAGGAAATATCCTCCGATAACAAAGGGATAGAAGCTTTCTGAGAAACTTCTTTGTGTTCTGTGAAATCATCTCACAGAGTTACAGCTTTCCCCTCAAGAAGCCTTTCTCTAAGACAGTTCTCGTGGAATTGGCAAAGTGATATTTGGACGCCCATAGAGGGCTATGGTGAAAAAGGAAATATCCCCAGATGAAATCTGGAAAGAAGCTTTCTGAGAAACTGCTTAGTGCTCTGTTAATTCATCTCACAGAGTTACTTCTGTATTTCGTGGATCTCTTTGCTAGAATTACTTCTGTGGAATCTGAGAACAGATATTTCGGATCGCTCTGAAGACTACAGGGCCAAAGGAAATATCCTCCAATAACAAACGGAAAGAAGCTTTCTGAGAAACTTCTTTGTGTTCTGTGAAATCATCGCACAGAGTTACAGCTTTCCCCTCAGAAGCCTTTCGCTCAGACAGTTCTTGCGGAATTGGCAATGTGATATTTGGAAGCTCATAGAGGGCTATGGTGAAAAAGGAAATATCCTCAGATGAAATCTGGAAAGAAGCTTTCTCAGAAGCTGCTTATTGTTCTGTTAATTCATCTCACAGAGTTACATCTGTATTTCGTGGATCTCTTTGCTAGCCTTATTTCTGTGGAATCTGAGAACAGATATTTCGGATCCCTTTGAAGACTATAGGGCCAAAGGAAATATCCTCCGATAACAAACAGAAAGAAGCTTTCTGAGAAACTTCTTTGTGTTCTGCAAAATCATCTCACAGAGTTACAACTTTCCCCTCAAGAAACCTTTCGCTAAGACAGTTCTTGTGGAACTGGCAAAGTGATATTTGGAAGCACATAGAGGGCTATGGGGTGAAAAAGGAAATATACTCAGATGAAATCTGGAAAGAAGCTTTCTGAGAAACTGCTTAGTGTTCTGTTAATTCATCTCACCGAGTTACATCTGTATTTCGTGGATCTCTTTGCTAGCCTTATTTCTGTTGAATCTGAGAACAGATATTTCGGATCCCTTTGAAGACTATAGGGCCAAAGGAAATATCCTCCGATAACAAACAGAAAGAAGCTTTCTGAGAAACTTCTTTGTGTTCTGCAAAATCATCTCACAGAGTTACAACTTTCCCCTCAAGAAGCCTTTCGCTAAGACAGTTCTTGTGGAACTGGGAAAGTGATATTTGGAAGCCCATAGATGGCTATGGTGAAAAAGGAAATATCCTCAGATGAAATCTGGAAAGAAGCTTTCTGAGAAACTGCTTAGTGTTCTGTTAATTCATCTCACAGAGTTACATCTGTATTTCGTGGATCTCTCTGCTAGCCTTATTTCTGTGGAATCTGAGAAAAGATATTTCGAATCCCTTTGAAGACTAGAGGGCCAAAGGAAATATCCTCCGATAACAAAGAGAAAGAAGCTTTCTGAGAAACATCTTTGTGTTCTGTGAAATCATCTCACAGAGTTACAGCTTTCCCCTCAAGAAGCCTTTCGCTAAGACAGTTCTTGTGGAATTTGCAAAGTGATATTTGGAAGCCCATAGAGGGCTATGGTGAAAAACGAAATATCCTCAGATGAAATCTGGAAAGAAGCTTTCTGAGAAACTACTTAGTGTTCTGTTAATTCATCTCACAGTGTTACATCTGTATTTCGTGGATCTCTTTGCTAGCCTTATTTCTGTGGAATCTGAGAACAGATATTTCGGATCCCTTTGAAGACTAGAGGGCCAAAGGAAATATCCTCCGATAACAAAGGGAAAGAAGCTTTCTGAGAAACTTCTTTGTGTTCTGTGAATTCATCTCACAGAGTTACAGCTTTCCCCTCAAGAAGCCTTTCGCTAAGACAGTTCTTGTGGAATTGGCAAAGTGATATTTGGACGCCCATAGTGGGCTATGGTGAAAAAGGAAATATCCCCAGATGAAATCTGGAAAGAAGCTTTCTGAGAAACTGCTTAGTGCTCTGTTAATTCATCTCACAGAGTTACTTCTGTATTTCGTGGATCTCTTTGCTAGCCTTACTTCTGTGGAATCTGAGAACAGATATTTCGGATCGCTCTGAAGACTAGAGGGCCAAAGGAAATATCCTCCAATAACAAAGGGAAAGAAGCTTTCAGAGAAAGTTCTTTGTGTTCTGTGAAATCATCTCACAGAGTTACAGCTTTCCCCTCAGAAGCCTTTCGCTCAGACAGTTCTTGCGGAATTGGCAAAGTGATATTTGGAAGCTCAGAGAGGGCTATGGTGGAAAAGGAAATATCCTCAGATGAAATCTGGAAAGAAGCTTTCTCAGAAGCTGCTTATTGTTCTGTTAATTCAACTCTCAGAGTTACATCTGCATTTCGTGGATCTCTTTGCTAGCCTTATTTCTGTTGAATCTGAGAACAGATATTTCGGATCCCTTTGAAGACTATAGGGCCAAAGGAAATATCCTCCGATTACAAAGAGAAAGAAGCATTCTGAGAAACTTCTATGTGTTCTGTGAAATCATCTCACAGAGTTACAGCTTTCCCCTCAAGAAGCCTTTCGCTAAGACAGTTCTCGTGGAATTGGCAAAGTGATATTTGGACGCCCATAGAGGGCTATGGTGAAAAAGGAAATATCCCCAGATGAAATCTGGAAAGAAACTTTCTGAGAAACTGCTTAGTGCTCTGTTAATTCACCTCACAGAATTACATCTCTATTTCGTGGATCTCTTTGCTAGCCTTATTTCTGGGGAGTCTGAGAACAGATATTTCGGATCCCTTTGAAGACTAGAGGGCCAAAGGAAATATCCTCCGATAACAAACAGAAAGAAGTTTTCTGAGAAACTTCTTTGTGTTCTGTGAAATCATCTCACAGAGTTACAGCTTTCCCCTCAAGAAGCCTTTGCTCAGACAGTTCTTGCGGAATTGGCAAAGTGATATTTGGAAGCTCCTAGAGGGCTATGGTGAAAAAGGAAATATCCTCAGATGAAATCTGGAAAGAAGCTTTCTCAGAAGCTGCTTATTGTTCTGATAATTCGTCTCACAGTGTTACATTTGTATTTCGTGGATCTCTTTGCTTTCCTTATTTCTGTGGAATCTGAGAACAGATATTTCGGATCCCTTTGAAGACTAGAGGGCCAAAGGAAATATCCTCCGATAACAAAGAGAAAGAAGCTTTCTGAGAAACTTCTTTGTGTTCTGTGAAATCATCTCACAGAGTTACAGCTTTCCCCTCAAGAAGCCTTTCGCTAAGACACTTCTTGTGGAACTGGCAAAGTGATATTTGGAAGCCCATAGAGGGCTATGGTGAAAAACGAAATATCCTCAGATGAAATCTGGAAAGATGCTTTCTGAGAAACTGCTTAGTGTTCTGTTAATTCATCTCACAGTGTTACATCTGTATTTCGTGGATCTCTTTGCTAGCCTTATTTCTGTGGAATCTGAGAACAGATATTTCGGATCCCTTTGAAGACTAGAGGGCCAAAGGAAATATCCTCCGATAACAAAGGGATAGAAGCTTTCTGAGAAACTTCTTTGTGTTCTGTGAATTCATCTCACAGAGTTACAGCTTTCCCCTCAAGAAGCCTTTCTCTAAGACAGTTCTCGTGGAATTGGCAAAGTGATATTTGGACGCCCATAGAGGGCTATGGTGAAAAAGGAAATATCCCCAGATGAAATCTGGAAAGAAGCTTTCTGAGAAACTGCTTAGTGCTCTGTTAATTCATCTCACAGAGTTACTTCTGTATTTCGTGGATCTCTTTGCTAGAATTACTTCTGTGGAATCTGAGAACAGATATTTCGGATCGCTCTGAAGACTACAGGGCCAAAGGAAATATCCTCCAATAACAAACGGAAAGAAGCTTTCTGAGAAACTTCTTTGTGTTCTGTGAAATCATCGCACAGAGTTACAGCTTTCCCCTCAGAAGCCTTTCGCTCAGACAGTTCTTGCGGAATTGGCAATGTGATATTTGGAAGCTCATAGAGGGCTATGGTGAAAAAGGAAATATCCTCAGATGAAATCTGGAAAGAAGCTTTCTCAGAAGCTGCTTATTGTTCTGTTAATTCATCTCACAGAGTTACATCTGTATTTCGTGGATCTCTTTGCTAGCCTTATTTCTGTGGAATCTGAGAACAGATATTTCGGATCCCTTTGAAGACTATAGGGCCAAAGGAAATATCCTCCGATAACAAACAGAAAGAAGCTTTCTGAGAAACTTCTTTGTGTTCTGCAAAATCATCTCACAGAGTTACAACTTTCCCCTCAAGAAACCTTTCGCTAAGACAGTTCTTGTGGAACTGGCATAGTGATATTTGGAAGCACATAGAGGGCTATGGGGTGAAAAAGGAAATATACTCAGATGAAATCTGGAAAGAAGCTTTCTGAGAAACTGCTTAGTGTTCTGTTAATTCATCTCACCGAGTTACATCTGTATTTCGTGGATCTCTTTGCTAGCCTTATTTCTGTTGAATCTGAGAACAGATATTTCGGATCCCTTTGAAGACTATAGGGCCAAAGGAAATATCCTCCGATAACAAACAGAAAGAAGCTTTCTGAGAAACTTCTTTGTGTTCTGCAAAATCATCTCACAGAGTTACAACTTTCCCCTCAAGAAGCCTTTCGCTAAGACAGTTCTTGTGGAACTGGGAAAGTGATATTTGGAAGCCCATAGATGGCTATGGTGAAAAAGGAAATATCCTCAGATGAAATCTGGAAAGAAGCTTTCTGAGAAACTGCTTAGTGTTCTGTTAATTCATCTCACAGAGTTACATCTGTATTTCGTGGATCTCTCTGCTAGCCTTATTTCTGTGGAATCTGAGAAAAGATATTTCGAATCCCTTTGAAGACTAGAGGGACAAAGGAAATATCCTCCGATAACAAAGAGAAAGAAGCTTTCTGAGAAACATCTTTGTGTTCTGTGAAATCATCTCACAGAGTTACAGCTTTCCCCTCAAGAAGCCTTTCGCTAAGACAGTTCTTGTGGAATTTGCAAAGTGATATTTGGAAGCCCATAGAGGGCTATGGTGAAAAACGAAATATCCTCAGATGAAATCTGGAAAGAAGCTTTCTGAGAAACTGCTTAGTGTTCTGTTAATTCATCTCACAGTGTTACATCTGTATTTCGTGGATCTCTTTGCTAGCCTTATTTCTGTGGAATCTGAGAACAGATATTTCGGATCCCTTTGAAGACTAGAGGGCCAAAGGAAATATCCTCCGATAACAAAGGGAAAGAAGCTTTCTGAGAAACTTCTTTGTGTTCTGTGAATTCATCTCACAGAGTTACAGCTTTCCCCTCAAGAAGCCTTTCGCTAAGACAGTTCTTGTGGAATTGGCAAAGTGATATTTGGACGCCCATAGTGGGCTATGGTGAAAAAGGAAATATCCCCAGATGAAATCTGGAAAGAAGCTTTCTGAGAAACTGCTTAGTGCTCTGTTAATTCATCTCACAGAGTTACTTCTGTATTTCGTGGATCTCTTTGCTAGCCTTACTTCTGTGGAATCTGAGAACAGATATTTCGGATCGCTCTGAAGACTAGAGGGCCAAAGGAAATATCCTCCAATAACAAAGGGAAAGAAGCTTTCAGAGAAAGTTCTTTGTGTTCTGTGAAATCATGTCACAGAGTTACAGCTTTCCCCTCAGAAGCCTTTCGCTCAGACAGTTCTTGCGGAATTGGCAAAGTGATATTTGGAAGCTCAGAGAGGGCTATGGTGAAAAAGGAAATATCCTCAGATGAAATCTGGAAAGAAGCTTTCTCAGAAGCTGCTTATTGTTCTGATAATTCGTCTCACAGAGTTACATTTGTATTTCGTGGATCTCTTTGCTTTCCTTATTTCTGTGGAATCTGAGAACAGATATTTCGGATCCCTTTGAAGACTAGAGGGCCAAAGGAAATATCCTCCGATAACAAAGAGAAAGAAGCTTTCTGAGAAACTTCTTTGTGTTCTGTGAAATCATCTCACAGAGTTACAGCTTTCCCCTCAAGAAGCCTTTCGCTAAGACACTTCTTGTGGAACTGGCAAAGTGATATTTGGAAGCCCATAGAGGGCTATGGTGAAAAAGGAAATATACTCAGATGAAATCTGGAAAGTGGCTTTCTGAGAAACTGCTTAGTGTTCTGTTAATTCATCTCAGAGAGTTACATCTGTATTTCGTGGATCTCTTTGCTAGCCTTATGTCTGTGGAATCTTAGAAAAGATATTTCGAATCCCTTTTAAGACTAGAGGACCAAAGGAAATATCCTCCGATAACAAAGAGAAAGAAGCTTTCTGAGAAACATCTTTGTGTTCTGTGAAATCATGTCACAGAGTTACAGCTTTCCACTCAAGAAGCCTTTCGCTAAGACAGTTCTTGTGGAATTGGCAAAGAGATATTTGGAAGCCCTTAGAGGGCTCTGGTGAAAAAGGAAATATCCTCAGATGAAATCTGGAAAGAAGCTTTCTGAGTATCTGCTTAGTGTTCTGTTAATTCATCTCACAGAGTTACATCTGTATTTCGTGGATCTATTTGCAAGCCTTATTTCTGTGAAATCTGAGAACAAATATTTCGGATCCCGTTGAAGACTAGAGGGCCAAAGGAAATACCCTCCGATAACAAAGAGAAAGAAGCTTTCTGAGAAACTTCTTTGTGTTCTGTGAAATCATCTCACAGAGTTACAACTTTCCCCTCAAGAAGCCTTTCGCTAAGACAGTTCTTGTGGAATTGGCAAAGTGATATTTGGAAGCCCATAGAGGGCTATGGTGAAAAAGGAAATATCCTCAGATCAAATCTGGAAAGTAACTTTCTGAGATACTGCTTAGTGTTCTGTTAATTCATCTCACAGAGTTACATCTGTATTTCGTGGATCTCTTCGCTAGCCTTATTTCTGTGGAATCTGAGAACAGATATTTCCGATCCCTTTGAAGACTAGAGGGCCAAAGGAAATATCCTCCGATAACAAAGAGAAAGAAGCTTTCTGAGAAACTACTTTGTGTTCTGTGAAATCATCTCACAGAGTTACAGCTTTCCCCTCAAGAAGCCTTTAGCTAAGACAGTTCTTGTGGAACTTGCAAAGTGATATTTGGAAGCCCATAGAGGGCTACGGTAAAAAAGGAAATATCCTCAGATGAAATCTGGAAAGAAGCTTACTGAGAAACTGCTTAGTGTTCTGTTAATTCATCTCACAGAGTTACATCTGTATTTCGTGGATCTCTTTGCTAGCCTTATTTCTGTGGAATCTGAGAAAAGATATTTAGAATCCCTTTTAAGACCAGAGGGACAAAGGAAATACCCTCCGATAACAAAGAGAAAGAAGCTTTCTGAGAAACTTCTTTGTGTTCTGTGAAATCATCTCACAGAGTTACAGCTTTCCCCTCAAGAAGCCTTTCGCTAAGACAGTTCTTGTGGAATTGGCAAAGTGATATTGGGAAGCCCATAGAGGGCTATGGTGAAAAAGGAAATATCCTCAGATCAAATCTGGGAAGTAACTTTCTGAGAAACTGCTTAGTGTTCTGTTAATTCATCTCACAGAGTTACATCTGTATTTCGTGGATCTCTTCGCTAGCCTTATTTCTGTGGAATCTGAGAACAGATATTTCCGATCCCTTTGAAGACTAGAGGGCCAAAGGAAATATCCTCCGATAACAAAGAGAAAGAAGCTTTCTGAGAAACTTCTTTGTGTTCTGTGAAATCATCTCACAGAGTTACAGCTTTCCCCTCAAGAAGCCTTTAGCTAAGACAGTTCTTGTGGAACTTGCAAAGTGATATTTGGAAGCCAATAGAGGGCTACGGTAAAAAAGGAAATATCCTCAGATGAAATCTGGAAAGAAGCTTACTGAGAAACTGCTTAGTGTTCTGTTAATTCATCTCACAGAGTTACATCTGTATTTCGTGGATCTCTTTGCTAGCCTTATTTCTGTGGAATCTGAGAAAAGATATTTAGAATCCCTTTTAAGACCAGAGGGACAAAGGGAATATCCTCCGATAACAAAGAGAAAGAAGCTTTCTGAGAAACTTCTTTGTGTTCTGTGAAATCATCTCACAGAGTTACAGCCTTCCCCTCAAGAAGCCTTTTGCTAAGAAAGTTCTCGTGAAATTGGCAAAGTGATATTTGGACGCCCATAGAGGGCTATGTTGAAAAAGGAAATATCCCCAGATGAAATCTGCAAAGAAGCTTTCTGAGAAACTGCTTAGTGCTGTGTTAATTCACCTCACAGAATTACATCTCTATTTCGGGGATCTCTTTGCTAGCCTTATTTCTGGGGAGTCTGAGAACAGATATTTCGGATCCCTTTGAAGACTAGAGGGCCAAAGGAAATATCCTCCGATAACAAAGAGAAAGAAGCTTTCTGAGAAACTTCTTTGTGTTTTGTGAAATCATCCCACAGAGTTACAGCTTTCCCCTCAAGATGCCTTTCGCTAAGACAGTTCTTGTGGAACTGGCAAAGTGATATTTGGAAGCCCATAGAGGGCTATGGTGAAAAAGGAAATATACTCAGATGAAATCTGGAAAGAAGCTTTCTGAGAAACTGCTTAGTGTCCTGTTAATTCATCTCACAGAGTTACATCTGTATTTCGTGGATCTCTTTGCTAGCCTTATTTCTGTGGAATCTGAGAAAAGATATTTCGAATCCCTTTGAAGACTAGAGGGCCAAAGGAAATATCCTCCGATAACAAAGAGAAAGAAGCTTTCTGAGAAACATCTTTGTGTTCTGTGAAATCATCTCACAGAGTTACAGCTTTCCCCTCAAGAAGCCTTTCGCTAAGACAGTTCTTGTGGAATTTGCAAAGTGATATTTGGAAGCCCATAGAGGGCTATGGTGAAAAAGGAAATATCCTCAGATGAAATCTGGAAAGAAGCTTTCTGAGAAACTGCTTAGTGCTCTGTTAATTCACCTCACAGAATTACATCTGTATTTCGTGGATCTCTTTGCCAGCCTTATTTATGGCGAGTCTGAGAACAGATATTTCGGATCCCTTTGAAGACTAGAGGGCCAAAGGAAATATCCTCCGATAACAAAGAGAAAGAAGCTTTCTGAGAAACTTCTTTGTGTTCTGTGAAATCATCTCACAGAGTTACAGCTTTCTCATTAAGAAGCCTTTCGCTAAGACAGTTCTTGTGGAACTGGAAAAGTGATATTTGGAAGCCCATAGAGGGATATGGTGAAAAAGGAAATATCCTCAGATGACATCTGGAAATAAGCTTTCTGAGAAACTGCTTAGTTTTCTGTTAATTCATCTCACAGAGTTACATCTTTATTTCGCGGATCTCTTTGCTAGCCTTATTTCTGTGGAATCTGAGAACAGATATTTCGGATCCCTTTGAAGACAAGAGGGCCAAAGGATATATCCTCCGATAACAAAGAGAAAGAAGCTTTCTGAGAGACTTCTTTGTGTTCTGTGGAATCATCTCACAGAGTTACATCTTTCCCCTCAAGAAGCCTTTCGCTCAGACAGTTCTTGCGTAATTGGCAAAGTGATATTTGGAAGCCCTTAGAGGGCTATGGTGAAAAAGGAAATATCCTCAGATGAAATCTGGAAAGAAGCTTTCTCAGAAGCTGCTTATTGTTCTGTTAATTCATCTGACAGAGTTACATCTGTGTTTCGTGGATCTCTTTGCTAGCCTTATTTCTGTGGAATCTGAGAACAGATATTTCCGAACCCTTTGAAGACTATAGGGCCAAAGGAAATGTCCTCCGATACAAAGAGAAAGAAGCTTTCTGAGAAACTTCTTTGTGTTCTGCAAAATCATCTCACAGAGTTACAACTTTCCCCTCAAGAAGCCTTTCGCTAAGACAGTTCTTGTGGAACTGGGAAAGTGATATTTGGAAGCCCATAGATGGCTATGGTGAAAAAGGAAATATCCTCAGATGACATCTGGAAAGAAGCTTTCTGAGAAACTGCTTAGTTTTCTGTTAATTCATCTCATAGAGTTACAACTGTATTTCGTGCATCTCTTTGCCAGCCTTATTTCTGTGAATTCTGAGAACAGATATTTCGGATCACGTTGAAGACTAGAGGGTCATAGGAAATATCCTCCGATAACAAAGAGAAAGAAGCTTTCTGAGAAACTTCTTTGTGTTCTGTGAAATCATCTCACGGAGTTACAGCTTTCCCCTGAAGAAGCCTTTCACTAAGGCAGTTCTTGTGGAATTGGCAAAGTGATATTTGGAAGCCCATGGAGGGCTACGGTAAAAAAGGAAATATCCTCAGATGAAATCTGGAAAGAAGCTTACTGAGAAACTGCTTAGTGTTCTGTTAATTCATCTCACAGAGTTACATCTGTATTTCGTGGATCTCTTTGCTAGCCTTATTTCTGTGGAATCTGAGAAAAGATATTTAGAATCCCTTTTAAGACCAGAGGGACAAAGGGAATATCCTCCGATAACAAAGAGAAAGAAGCTTTCTGAGAAACTTCTTTGTGTTCTGTGAAATCATCTCACAGAGTTACAGCTTTCCCCTCAAGAAGCCTTTCGCTAAGAAAGTTCTCGTGAAATTGGCAAAGTGATATTTGGACGCCCATAGAGGGCTATGTTGAAAAAGGAAATATCCCCAGATGAAATCTGGAAAGAAGCTTTCCGAGAAACTGCTTAGTGCTCTGTTAATTCACCTCACAGAATTACATCTCTATTTCGGGGATCTCTTTGCTAGCCTTATTTCTGGGGAGTCGGAGAACAGATATTTCGGATCCCTTTGAAGACTAGAGGGCCAAAGGAAATATCCTCCGATAACAAAGAGAAAGAAGCTTTCTGAGAAACTTCTTTGTGTTCTGTGAAATCATCTCACAGAGTTACAGCTTTCCCCTCAAGATGCCTTTCGCTAAGACAGTTCTTGTGGAACTGGCAAAGTCATATTTGGAAGCCCATAGAGGGCTATGGTGAAAAAGGAAATATACTCAGATGAAATCTGGAAAGAAGCTTTCTGAGAAACTGCTTAGTGTTCTGTTAATTCATCTCACAGAGTTACATCTGTATTTCGTGGATCTCTTTGCTAGCCTTATTTCTGTGGAATCTGAGAAAAGATATTTAGAATCCCTTTTAAGACTAGAGGGACAAAGGGAATATCCTCCGATAACAAAGAGAAAGAAGCTTTCTGAGAAACTTCTTTGTGTTCTGTGAAATCATCTCACAGAGTTACAGCTTTCCCCTCAAGAAGCCTTTCGCTAAGAAAGTTCTCGTGATATTGGCAAAGTGATATTTGGACGCCCATAGAGGGCTAGGTTGAAAAAGGAAATATCCCCAGATGAAATCTGGAAAGAAGCTTTCTGAGAAACTGCTTAGTGCTCTGTTAATTCACCTCACAGAATTACATCTCTATTTCGGGGATCTCTTTGCTAGCCTTATTTCTGGGGAGTCTGAGAACAGATATTTCGGATCCCTTTGAAGACTAGAGGGCCAAAGGAAATATCCTCCGATAACAAAGAGAAAGAAGCTTTCTGAGAAACTTCTTTGTGTTTTGTGAAATCATCCCACAGAGTTACAGCTTTCCCCTCAAGATGCCTTTCGCTAAGACAGTTCTTGTGGAACTGGCAAAGTGATATTTGGAAGCCCATAGAGGGCTATGGTGAAAAAGGAAATATACTCAGATGAAATCTGGAAAGAAGCTTTCTGAGAAACTGCTTAGTGTTCTGTTAATTCATCTCACAGAGTTACATCTGTATTTCGTGGATCTCTTTGCTAGCCTTATTTCTGTGGAATCTGAGAAAAGATATTTCGAATCCCTTTGAAGACTAGAGGGCCAAAGGAAATATCCTCCGATAACAAAGATAAAGAAGCTTTCTGAGAAACATCTTTGTGTTCTGTGAAATCATCTCACAGAGTTACAGCTTTCCCCTCAAGAAGCCTTTCGCTAAGACAGTTCTTGTGGAATTTGCAAAGTGATATTTGGAAGCCCATAGAGGGCTATGGTGAAAAAGGAAATATCCTCAGATGAAATCTGGAAAGAAGCTTTCTGAGAAACTGCTTAGTGCTCCCTTAATTCACCTCACAGAATTACATCTCTATTTCGTGGATCTCTTTGCCAGCCTTATTTATGGCGAGTCTGAGAACAGATATTTCGGATCCCTTTGAAGACTAGAGGGCCAAAGGAAATATCCTCCGATAACAAAGAGAAAGAAGCTTTCTGAGAAACTTCTTTGTGTTCTGTGAAATCATCTCACAGAGTTACAGCTTTCTCATTAAGAAGACTTTCGCTAAGACAGTTCTTGTGGAACTGGAAAAGTGATATTTGGAAGCCCATAGAGGGATATGGTGAAAAAGGAAATATCCTCAGATGACATCTGGAAATAAGCTTTCTGAGAAACTGCTTAGTTTTCTGTTAATTCATCTCACAGAGTTACATCTTTATTTCGCGGATCTCTTTGCTAGCCTTATTTCTGTGGAATCTGAGAACAGATATTTCGGATCCCTTTGAAGACAAGAGGGCCAAAGGATATATCCTCCGATAACAAAGAGAAAGAAGCTTTCTGAGAGACTTCTTTGTGTTCTGTGGAATCATCTCACAGAGTTACATCTTTCCCCTCAAGAAGCCTTTCGCTCAGACAGTTCTTGCGTAATTGGCAAAGTGATATTTGGAAGCCCTTAGAGGGCTATGGTGAAAAAGGAAATATCCTCAGATGAAATCTGGAAAGAAGCTTTCTCAGAAGCTGCTTATTGTTCTGTTAATTCATCTCACAGAGTTACATCTGTGTTTCGTGGATCTCTTTGCTAGCCTTATTTCTGTGGAATCTGAGAACAGATATTTCCGAACCCTTTGAAGACTATAGGGCCAAAGGAAATGTCCTCCGATAACAAAGAGAAAGAAGCTTTCTGAGAAACTTCTTTGTGTTCTGCAAAATCATCTCACAGAGTTACAACTTTCCCCTCAAGAAGCCTTTCGCTAAGACAGTTCTTGTGGAACTGGGAAAGTGATATTTGGAAGCCCATAGATGGCTATGGTGAAAAAGGAAATATCCTCAGATGAAATCTGGAAAGAAGCTTTCTGAGAAACTGCTTAGTGTTCTGTTAATTCATCTCACAGAGTTACATCTGTATTTCTTGGATCTCTTTGCCAGCCTTATTTCTGTGAAATCTGAGAACAGATATTTCGGATCCCGTTGAAGACGAGAGGGCCAAAGCAAATATCCTCCGATAACAAAGAGAAAGAAGCTTTCTGAGAAACTTCATTGTGTTCTGCAAAATCATCTCACAGAGTTACAGCTTCCCCCTCAAGAAGCCTTTCGCTAAGACAGTTATTGTGGAACTGGCAAAGTGATATTTGGAAGCCCATAGAGGGCTATGGTGAAAAAGGAAATATCCTCAGATGACATCTGGAAAGAAGCTTTCTGAGAAACTGCTTAGTTTTCTGTTAATTCATCTCACAGAGTTACAACTGTATTTCGTGCATCTCTTTGCCAGCCTTATTTCTGTGAATTCTGAGAACAGATATTTCGGATCACGTTGAAGACTAGAGGGTCATAGGAAATATCCTCCGATAACAAAGAGAAAGAAGCTTTCTGAGAAACTTCTTTGTGTTCTGTGAAATCATCTCACGGAGTTACAGCTTTCCCCTGAAGAAGCCTTTCACTAAGGCAGTTCTTGTGGAATTGGCAAAGTGATATTTGGAAGCCCATAGAGGGCTATGTTGAAAAAGGAAATATCCTCAGATGAAATCTGGAAAGAAGCTTTCTTAGAAACTGCTTAGTGTTCTGTTAATTCATCTCACAGAGTTACATCTGTATTTCGTGGATCTCCTTGCTAGCCTTATTTCTGTGGAATCTGAGAACAGATATTTCGAATCCCTTTTAAGACTAGAGGGACAAAGGGAATATCCTCCGATAACAAAGAGAAAGAAGCTTTCTGAGAAAATTCTTTGTGTTCTGTGAAATCGTCTCACAGAGTTACAGCTTTCCCCTCAAGAAGCCTTTCGCTAAGACAGTTCTTGTGGAATTGGCAAAGTGATATTTGGACGCCCATAGAGGGCTATGGTGAAAAAGGAAATATCCCCAGATGAAATCTGGAAAGAAGCTTTCTGAGAAACTGCTTAGTGCTCTGTTAATTCATCTCACAGAGTTACTTCTGTATTTCGTGGATCTCTTTGCTAGCCTTACTTCTGTGGAATCTGAGAACAGATATTTCGGATCGCTCTGAAGACTAGAGGGCCAAAGGAAATATCCTCCAATAACAAAGGGAAAGAAGCTTTCAGAGAAAGTTCTTTGTGTTCTGTGAAATCATCTCACAGAGTTACAGCTTTCCCCTCAGAAGCCTTTCGCTCAGACAGTTCTTGCGGAATTGGCAAAGTGATATTTGGAAGCTCAGAGAGGGCTATGGTGAAAAAGGAAATATCCTCAGATGAAATCTGGAAAGAAGCTTTCTCAGAAGCTGCTTATTGTTCTGTTAATTCAACTCACAGAGTTACATCTGCATTTCGTGGATCTCTTTGCTAGCCTTATCTCTGTTGAATCTGAGAACAGATATTTCGGATCCCTTTGAAGACTATAGGGCCCAAGGAAATATCCTCCGATAACAAAGAGAAAGAAGCTTTCTCAGAAACTTCTTTGGGTTCTGTGCAATCATCTCACAGAGTTACAGCTGTCTCATTAAGAAGCCTTTCGCTAAGACAGTTCTTGTGGAATTGGAAAAGTGATATTTGGAAGCCCACAGAGGGATATGGTGAAAAAGGAAATATCCTCAGATGAAATCTGGAAAGAAGCTTTCTGAGAAACTGCTTAGTTTTCTGTTAATTCATCTCACAGAGTTACATCTTTATTTCGCGGATCTCTTTGCTAGCCTTATTTCTGTGGAATCTGAGATCAGATATTTCGGATCCCTTTGAAGACAAGAGGGCCAAAGGATATATCCTCCGATAACAAAGAGAAAGAAGCTTTCTGAGAGACTTCTTTGTGTTCTGTGGAATCATCTCACAGAGTTACAGCTTTCCCCTCAAGAAGCCTTTCGCTCAGACAGTTCTTGCGTAATTGGCAAAGTGATATTTGGAAGCCCTTAGAGGGCTATGGTGAAAAAGGAAATATCCTCAGATGAAATCTGGAAAGAAGCTTTCTCAGAAGCTGCTTATTGTTCTGTTAATTCATCTCACAGAGTTACATCTGTATTTCGTGGATCTCTTTGCTAGCCTTATTTCTGTGGAATCTGAGAACAGATATTTCCGAACCCTTTGAAGACTATAGGGCCAAAGGAAATGTCCTCCAATAACAAAGAGAAAGAAGCTTTCTGAGAAACTTCTTTGTGTTCTGCAAAATCATCTCACAGAGTTACAACTTTCCCCTCAAGAAGCCTTTCGCTAAGACAGTTCTTGTGGAACTGGGAAACTGATATTTGGAAGCCCATAGATGTCTATGGTGAAAAAGGAAATATCCTCAGATGAAATCTGGAAAGAAGCTTTCTGAGAAACTGCTTAGTGTTCTGTTAATTCATCTCACAGAGTTACATCTGTATTTCGTGGATCTCTTTGCCAGCCTTATTTCTGTGAAATCTGAGAACAGATATTTCAGATCACGTTGAAGACTATAGGGCCAAAGGAAATATCCTCCGAAAACAAAGGGAAAGAAACTTTCTGAGAAACTCCTTTGTGTTCTGTGAAATCATCTCACAGAGTTACAGCTTTCCCTCAAGAAGCCTTTCGGTAAGACAGTTCTCGTGGAATTGGCAAAGTGATATTTGGACGCCCATAGAGGGCTATGGTGAAAAAGGAAATATCCCCAGATGAAATCTGGAAAGAAGCTTTCTGAGAAACTACTTAGTGCTCTGTTAATTCACCTCACAGAATTACATCTCTATTTCGTGGATCTCTTTGCTAGCGTTATTTATGGCGAGTCTGAGAACAGATATTTCGGATCCCTTTGAAGACTAGAGGGCCAAAGGAAATATCCTCCGATAAGAAAGAGAAAGAAGCTTTCTGAGAAACTTCTTTGTGTTCTGTGAAATCATCTCACAGAGTTACAGCTTTCCCCTCAAGAAGCCTTTTGCTAAGACAGTTCTTGTGGAATTTGCAAGTGATATTTGGAAGCCCATAGAGGGCTATGGTGAAAAAGGAAATATCCTCAGATGAAATCTGGAAAGAAGCTTTCTGAGAAACTGCTTAGTGTTCTGTTAATTCATCTCACAGAGTTACTTCTGTATTTCGTGGATCTCTTTGCTAGCCTTACTTCTGTGGAATCTGAGAACAGATATTTCGAATCCCTTTTAAGACTAGAGGGCCAAAGGAAATATCCTCAGATAACAAAGATGAAGAAGCTTTCTGAGAAACTTCTTTGTGTTCTGTGAAATCATGTCACAGAGTTACAGCTTTCCCCTCAAGAAGCCTTTCGCTAAGACAGTTCCTGAGTAATTGGCAAAGTGATATTTGGAAGCCCATAGAGGGCAATGGTGAAAAAGGAAATATCCTCGGATGAAATCTGGAAAGAAGCTTTCTGAGAAACTTCTTAGTGTCCTGTTCATTCATCTCACAGAGTTACATCTGTATTTCGTGGATCTCTTTGCTAGCCTTGTTTCTGTGGAATCTGAGAACAGATATTTCGGATCCCTTTGAAGACTAGAGGGCCAAAGGAAATATCCTCCGATAACAAAGAGAAAGAAGCTTTCTGAGAAACTTCTTTGTGTTCTGTGAAATCATCTCACAGAGTTACAGCTTTCTCATCAAGAAGCCTTTCGCAAAGACAGTTCTTGTGGAATTGGAAAAGTGATATTTGGAAGCCCATAGAGGGCTATGGTGAAAAAGGAAATATCCTCAGATGACATCTGGAAAGAAGCTTTCTGAGAAACTGCTTAGTTTTCCGTTAATTCATCTCACAGAGTTACATCTTTATTTCGCGGATCTCTTTGCTAGCCTTATTTCTGTGGAATCTGATAACAGATATTTCGGATCCCTTTGAAGACTAGAGGGCCAAAGGATATATCATCCGATAACAAAGAGAAAGAAGCTTTCTGAGAGACTTCTTTGTGATCTGTGGAATCATCTCACAGAGTTACAGCCTTCCCCTCAAGAAGCCTTTCGCTAAGACAGTTCTTGTGGAATAGGCAAAGTGATATTTGGAAGCCCATAGAGGGCTATGTTGAAAAAGGAAATATCCTCAGATGAAATCTGGAAAGAAGCTTTCTGAGAAACTGCTTAGTGTTCTGTTAATTCATCTCACAGAGTTACATCTGTATTTCGTGGATCTCCTTGCTAGCCTTATTTCTGTGGAATCTGAGAAGAGATATTTCGGATCCCTTTGAAGACTAGAGGGACAAAGGGAATATCCTCCAATAACAAAGAGAAAGAAGCTTTCTGAGAAACTTCTTTGTGTTCTGTGAAATCATCTCACAGAGTTACAGCTTTCCCCTCAAGAAGCCTTTCGCTAAGACAGTTCTCGTGGAATTGGCAAAGTGATATTTGGAAGCCCATAGAGGGCTATGGTGAAAAAGGAAATATCCTCAGATCAAATCTGGAAAGTATCTTTCTGAGAAACTGCTTAGTGTTCTGTTAATTCATCTCACAGAGTTACATCTGTATTTCTTCGATCTCTTTGCTAGCCTTATTTCTGTGGAATCTGAGAACTGATATTTCGGATCCCTTTGAAGACTAGAGGGCCAAAGGAAATATCCTCCGATAACATAGGAAAAGAAGCTTTCTGAGGAACTCCTTTGTGTTCTGTGAAATCATCTCACAGAGTTAAACTTTCCCTCAAGAAGCCTTTCGGTAAGACAGTTCTCGTGGAATTGGCAAAGTGATATTTGGACGCCCATAGAGGGCTATGGTGAAAAAGGAAATATCCCCAGATGAAATCTGGAAAGAAGCTTTCTGAGAAACTACTTAGTGCTCTGATAATTCACCTCACAGAATTACATCTCTATTTCGTGGATCTCGTTGCTAGCCTTATTTCTGGGGAGTCTGAGAACAGATATTTCGGATCCCTTTGAAGACTAGAGGGCCAAAGGAAATATCCTCCGATAACAAAGAGAAAGAAGCTTTCTGAGAAACTTCTTTGTGTTCTGTGAAATCATCTCACAGAGTTAAAGCTTTCCCCTCAAGAAGCCTTTCGCTCAGACAGTTCTTGCGGAATTGGCAAAGTGATATTTCGAAGCTCATAGAGGCTATGGTGAAAAAGGAAATATACTCAGATGAAATCTGGAAAGAAGCTTTCTCAGAAGCTGCTTAGTGTTCTGTTAATTCATCTCACAGAGTTACATTTGTATTTCGTGGATCTCTTTGCTAGCCTTATTTCTGTGGAATCTGAGAACAGATATTTCGAATCCCTTTTAAGACTAGAGGGCCAAAGGAAATATCCTCCGATAACAAAGATGAAGAAGCTTTCTGAGAAACTTCTTTGTGTTCTGTGAAATCATGTCACAGAGTTACAGCTTTCCCCTCAAGAAGCCTTTCGCTAAGACAGTTCCTGAGTAATTGGCAAAGTGATATTTGGAAGCCCATAGAGGGCAATGGTGAAAAAGGAAATATCCTCGGATGAAATCTGGAAAGAAGCTTTCTGAGAAACTTCTTAGTGTCCTGTTCATTCATCTCACAGAGTTACATCTGTATTTCGTGGATCTCTTTGCTAGCCTTGTTTCTGTGGAATCTGAGAACAGATATTTCGGATCCCTTTGAAGACTAGAGGGCCAAAGGATATATCATCCGATAACAAAGAGAAAGAAGCTTTCTGAGAGACTTCTTTGTGTTCTGTGGAATCATCTCACAGAGTTACAGACTTCCCCTCAAGAAGCCTTTCGCTAAGACAGTTCTTGTGGAATAGGCAAAGTGATATTTGGAAGCCCATAGAGGGCTATGTTGAAAAAGGAAATATCCTCAGATGAAATCTGGAAAGAAGCTTTCTGAGAAACTGCTTAGTGTTCTGTTATTTCATCTCACAGAGTTACATCTGTTTTTCGTGGATCTCCTTGCTAGCCTTATTTCTGTGGAATCTGAGAAGAGATATTTCGGATCCCTTTGAAGACTAGAGGGACAAAGGGAATATCCTCCAATAACAAAGAGAAAGAAGCTTTCTGAGAAACATCTTTGGGTTCTGTGAAATCATCTCACAGAGTTACAGCTTTCCCCTCAAGAAGCCTTTCGCTAAGACAGTTCTCGTGGAATTGGCAAAGTGATATTTTGAAGCCCATAGAGGGCTATGGTGAAAAATGAAATATCCCCAGATGAAATCTGGAAAGAAGTTTTCTGAGAAACTGCTTAGTGCTCTGTTAATACACCTCAGAGAATTACATCTCTATTTCGTGGATCTCTTTGCTAGCCTTATTTCTGGGGAGTCTGAGAACAGATATTTCGGATGCCTTTGAAGACAAGAGGGCCAAAGGAAATATCCTCCGATAACAAAGAGAAAGAAGCTTTCTGAGAAACTTCTTTGTGTTCTGTGAAATCATCTCACAGAGTTACAGCTTTCTCCTCAAGAAGCCTTTCGCTAAGACAGTTCTTGTGGAATTGGCAAAGTGATATTTGGCAGCCCATAGAGAGCTATGGTGAAAAAGGAAATATCCTCAGATGAAATCTGGAAAGAAGCTTTCTGAGAAACTGCTTAGTGTTCTGTTAATTCATCTCACAGAGTTACATATGTATTTCGTGGATCTCTTTGCTAGCCTTATTTCTGTGGAATCTGAGAACAGATATTTCGAATCCCTTTTAAGACTAGAGGGACAAAGGGAATATCCTCCGATAACAAAGAGAAAGAAGCTTTCTGAGAAACTTCTTTGTGATCTGCAAAATCACCTCACAGAGTTACAGCTTTCCCCTCAAAAAGCCTTTCGCTAAGACAGTTCTTGTGGAACTGGCAAAGTGATATTTGGAAGCCCATAGAGGGCTATGGTGAAAAAGGAAATATACTCAGATGAAATCTGGAAAGAAGGTTTCTGAGAAACTGCTTAGTGTTCTGTTCATTCATCTCACAGAGTTACATCTGTATTTCGTGGATCTCTTTGCTAGCCTTGTTTCTGTGGAATCTGAGAACAGATATTTCGGATACCTTTGAAGACTAGAGGGCCAAAGGAAATATCCTCCGATAACAAAGAGAAAGAAGCTTTCTGAGAAACTTCTTTGTGTTCTGTGAAATCATCTCACAGAGTTACAGCTTTCTCATCAAGAAGCCTTTCGCAAAGACAGTTCTTGTGGAATTGGAAAAGTGATATTTGGAAGCCCATAGAGGGCTATGGTGAAAAAGGAAATATCCTCAGATGACATCTGGAAAGAAGCTTTCTGAGAAACTGCTTAGTTTTCCGTTAATTCATCTCACAGAGTTACATCTTTATTTCGCGGATCTCTTTGCTAGCCTTATTTCTGTGGAATCTGATAACAGATATTTCGGATCCCTTTGAAGACTAGAGGGCCAAAGGATATATCATCCGATAACAAAGAGAAAGAAGCTTTCTGAGAGACTTCTTTGTGTTCTGTGGAATCATCTCACAGAGTTACAGCCTTCCCCTCAAGAAGCCTTTCGCTAAGACATTTCTTGTGGAATAGGCAAAGTGATATTTGGAAGCCCATAGAGGGCTATGTTGAAAAAGGAAATATCCTCAGATGAAATCTGGAAAGAAGCTTTCTGAGAAACTGCTTAGTGTTCTGTTAATTCATCTCACAGAGTTACATCTGTATTTCGTGGATCTCCTTGCTAGCCTTATTTCTGTGGAATCTGAGAAGAGATATTTCGGATCCCTTTGAAGACTAGAGGGACAAAGGGAATATCCTCCAATAACAAAGAGAAAGAAGCTTTCTGAGAAACTTCTTTGTGTTCTGTGAAATCATCTCACAGAGTTACAGCTTTCCCCTCAAGAAGCCTTTCGCTAAGACAGTTCTCTTGGAATTGGCAAAGTGATATTTGGACGACCATAGAGGGCTATGGTGAAAAAGGAAATATCCCCAGATGAAATCTGGAAAGAAGTTTTCTGAGAAACTGCTTAGTGCTCTGTTAATACACCTCAGAGAATTACATCTCTATTTCGTGGATCTCTTTGCTAGCCTTATTTCTGGGGAGTCTGAGAACAGATATTTCGGATCCCTTTGAAGACAAGAGGGCCAAAGGAAATATCCTCCGATAACAAAGAGAAAGAAGCTTTCTGAGAAACTTCTTTGTGTTCTGTGAAATCATCTCACAGAGTTACAGCTTTCTCCCCAAGAAGCCTTTCGCTAAGACAGTTCTTGTGGAATTGGCAAAGTGATATTTGGCAGCCCATAGAGAGCTATGGTGAAAAAGGAAATATCCTCAGATGAAATCTGGAAAGAAGCTTTCTGAGAAACTGCTTAGTGTTCTGTTAATTCATCTCACAGAGTTACATATGTATTTCGTGGATCTCTTTGCTAGCCTTATTTCTGTGGAATCTGAGAACAGATATTTCGAATCCCATTTAAGACTAGAGGGACAAAGGGAATATCCTCCGATAACAAAGAGAAAGAAGCTTTCTGAGAAACTTCTTTGTGATCTGCAAAATCACCTCACAGAGTTACAGCTTTCCCCTCAAGAAGCCTTTCGCTAAGACAGTTCTTGTGGAACTGGCAAAGTGATATTTTGAAGCCCATAGAGGGCTATGGTGAAAAAGGAAATATACTCAGATGTAATCTGGAAAGAAGCTTTCTGAGAAACTGCTTAGTGTTCTCTTAATTCATCTCACAAAGTTACATCTGTATTTCGTGGATCTCTTTGCTAGCCTTATTTCTGTGGAATCTGAGAAAAGATATTTCGAATAACTTTTATGACTAGAGGGCCAAAGGAAATATCCTCCGATATCAAAGAGAAAGAAGCTTTCTGAGAAACATCCTTGTGTTCTGTGAAATCATCTCACAGAGTTACAGCTTTCTCCTCAAGAAGCCTTTCGCTAAGACAGTTCTTGTGGAATTTGCAAAGTGATATTTGGAAGCCCATAGAGGGCTATGGTGAAAAAGGAAATATCCTCAGATGAAATCTGGAAAGAAGCTTTCTGAGAAACTGCTTAGTGTTCTGTTCATTCATCTCACAGAGTTACTTCTGTATTTCGTGGATCTCTTTGCCAGCCTTATTTCTGTGAAATCTGAGAACAGATATTTCGGATCCCGTTGAAGACTAGAGGGCCAAAGGAAATATCCTCCGATAACAAAGAGAAAGAATCTTTCTGAGAAGCTTCTTTGTGTTCTGTTAAATCATCTAACAGAGTTACAGCTTTCCCCTCAAGAAGCCTTTCGCTAAGACAGTTCTTGTGGAATTGGCAAAGTGATATTTGGAAGCCCATAGAGGGCTATGGTGAAAAAGGAAATATCCTCAGATGAAATCCGGAAAGAAGCCTTCTGAGAAACTGCTTAGTGTTCTGTTAATTCATCTCACAGAGTTACTTCTGTATTTCGTGGATCTCTTCGCTAGCCTTACTTCTGTGGAATCTGAGAACAGATATTTCGGATCCCTTTGAAGACTAGAGGGCCAAAGGAAATATCCTCCGATAACAAAGAGAAAGAAGCTTTCTGAAAAACTTCTTTGTGTTCTGTGAAATCATCTCACAGAGTTACAGCTTTCCCCTCAAGAAGCCTTTCGCTAAGACAGTTCTTGCGGAATTGGCAAAGTGATATTTGGAAGCCCATAGAGGGCTATGGTGAAAAAGGAAATATCCTCAGATGAAATCTGGAAAGAAGCTGTCTCAGAAGCTGCGTATTGTTCTGTTAATTCATCTCACAGAGTTACATCTGTATTTCGTGGATCTCTTTGCTAGCCTTATTTCTGTGGAATCTGAGAACAGATATTTCCGATCCTTTTGAAGTCTATAGGGCCAAAGGAAATGTCCTCCGATAACAAAGAGAAAGAAGCTTTCTGAGAAACTTCTTTGTGTTCTGCAAAATCATCTCACAGAGTTACAACTTTCCCCTCAAGAAGCCTTTCGCTAAGACAGTTCTTGTGGAACTGGCAATGTGATATTTGGAAGCCCATAGAGGGCTATGGTGAAAAAGGAAATATACTCAGATGAAATCTGGAAAGAAGCTTTCTGAGAAACTGCTTAGTGTTCTGTTAATTCATCTCACAGAGTTACATCTGTGTTTCGTGTATCTCTTTGCTAGCCTTATTTCTGTGGAATCTGAGAAAAGATATTTCGAATCCCTTTTAAGACTAGAGGGCCAAAGGAAATATCCTCCGATAACAAAGATAAAGAAGCTTTCTGAGAAACTTCTTTGTGTTCTGTGAAATCATCTCACAGAGTTACAGCTTTTCCCTCAAGAAGCCTTTCGCTAAGACAGTTCTTGTGGAATTTGCAAAGTGATATTTGGAAGCCCATAGAGGGCTACGGTGAAAAAGGAAATATCCTCAGATGAAATCTGGAAAGAATCTTTCTGAGAAACTGCTTAGTGTTCCGTTAATTCATCTCACAGAGTTACATCTGTATTTCGTGGACCTCTTTGCCATCCTTATTTCTGTGAAATCTGAGAACAGATATTTCGGATCCCGTTGAAGACTAGAGGGCCAAAGGAAATATCCTCCGATAACAAAGAGAAAGAAGCTTTCTGAGAAACTTGTTTGTGTTCTGTGAAATCATGTCACAGAGTTACAGCTTTCCCCTCAAGAAGCCTTTCGCTAAGACAGTTCCTGAGTAATTGGCAAAGTGATATTTTGAAGCCCATAGAGGGCAATGGTGAAAAAGGAAATATCCTCAGATGAAATCTGGAAAGAAGCTTTCTGAGAAACTTCTTAGTGTCCTGTTCATTCATCTCAGAGTTACATCTGTATTTCGTGGATCTCTTTGCTAGCCTTGTTTCTGTGGAATCTGAGAACAGATATTTCGGATCCCTTTGAAGACTAGAGGGCCAAAGGAAATATCCTCCGATAACAAAGAGAAAGAAGTTTTCTCAGAAACTTCTTTGTGTTCTGTGCAATCATCTCACAGAGTTACAGCTTTCTCATTAAGAAGCCTTTCGCTAAGACAGTTCTTGTGGAATTGGAAAAGTGATATTTGGAAGCCCATAGAGGGATATGGTGAAAAAGGAAATATCCACAGATGACATCTGTAAGAAGCTTTCTGAGAAACTGCTTAGTTTTCTGTTAATTCATCTCACAGAGTTACATCTTTATTTCGCGGATCTCTTTGCTAGCCTTATTTCTGTGGAATCTGAGAACAGATATTTCGGATCCCTTTGAAGACAAGAGGGCCAAAGCATATATCCTCCGATAACAAAGAGAAAGAAGTTTTCTGAGAGACTTCTTTGTGTTCTGTGGAATCATCTCACAGAGTTACATCTTTCCCCTCAAGAAGCCTTTCGTTCAGACAGTTCTTGCGTAATTGTCAAAGTGATATTTGGAAGCCCTTAGAGGGCTATGGTGAAAAAGGAAATATCCTCAGATGAAATCTGGAAAGAAGATTTCTCAGAAGCTGCTTATTGTTCTGTTAATTCATCTCACAGAGTTACATCTGTATTTCGTGGATCTCTTTGCTAGCCTTATTTCTGTGGAATCTGAGAACAGATATTTCCGAACCCTTTGAAGACTATAGGGCCAAAGGAAATGTCCTCCGATAACAAAGAGAAAGAAGCTTTCTGAGAAACTTCTTTGTGTTCTGTGAAATCATGTCACAGAGTTACAGCTTTCCCCTCAAGAAGCCTTTCGCTAAGACAGTTCCTGAGTAATTGGCAAAGTGATATTTGGAAGCCCATAGAGGGCAATGGTGAAAAAGGAAATATCCTCAGATGAAATCTGGAAAGAAGCATTCTGAGAAACTTCTTAGTGTCCTGTTCATTCATCTCAGAGTTACATCTGTATTTCGTGGATCTCTTTGCTATCCTTGTTTCTGTGGAATCTGAGAACAGATATTTCCGATCCCTTTGAAGACTAGAGGGCCAAAGGAAATATCCTCCGATAACAAAGAGAAAGAAGCTTTCTGAGAAACTTCTTTGTGTTCTGTGCAATCATCTCACAGAGTTACAGCTTTCTCATTAAGAAGCCTTTCGCTAAGACAGTTCTTGTGGAATTGGAAAAGTGATATTTGAAAGCCCATAGAGGGATATGGTGAAAAAGGAAATATCCTCAGATGACATCTGGAAAGAAGCTTTCTGAGAAACTGCTTAGTTTTCTGTTAATTCATCTCACAGAGTTACATCTTTATTTCGCGGATCTCTTTGCTAGCCTTATTTCTGTGGAAACTGAGAACAGATATTTCGGATCCCTTTGAAGACAAGAGGGCCAAAGGATATATCCTCTGATAACAAAGAGAAAGAAGCTTTCTGAGAGACTTCTTTGTGTTCTGTGGAATCATCTCACAGAGTTACAGCTTTCCCCTCAAGAAGCCTTTCGCTCAGACAGTTCTTGCGTAATTGGCAAAGGGATATTTGGAAGCTCATAGAGGGCTATGGTGAAAAAGCAAATATCCTCAGATGAAATCTGGAAAGAAGCTTTCTCAGAAGCTGCTTATTGTTCTGATAATTCGTCTCACAGAGTTACATCTGTATTTCGTGGATCTCTTTGCTAGCCTTATTTCTGTGGAATCTGAGAACAGATATTGGGGAACCCTTTGAAGACTATAGGGCCAAAGGAAATATACTCCGATAACAAACAGAAAGAAGCTTTCTGAGAAACTTCTTTGTGTTCTGCAAAATCATCTCACAGAGTTACAACTTTCCCCTCAATAAGCCTTTCACTAAGACAGTTCTTGTGGAACTGGCAAAGTGATATTTGGAAGCCCATAGAGGGCTATGGTGAAAAAGGAAATATACTCAGATGAAATCTGGAAAGAAGCTTTCTGAGAAACTGCTTAGTGTTCTGTTAATTCATCTCAGAGAGTTACATCTGTATTTCGTGTATCTCTTTGCTAGCCTTATTTCTGTGGCATCTGAGAAAAGATATTTCGAATCCCTTTGAAGACTAGAGGGCCAAAGGAAATATCCTCCGATAACAAAGATAAAGAAGCTTTCTGAGAAACTTCTTTGTGTTCTGTGAAATCATCTCACAGAGTTACAGCTTTCCCCTCAAGAATCCTTTCGCCAAGACAGTTCTTGTGGAATTGGCAAAGTGATATTTGGAAGCCCATAGAGGGCTATGGTGAAAAAGGAAATATCCTCAGATCAAATCTGGAAAGTATCTTTCTGAGAAACTGCTTAGTGTTCTGTTAATTCATCTCACAGAGTTACATCTGTATTTCGTGGATCTCTTTGCTAGCATTATTTCTGTTGAATCTGAGAACAGATATTTCGGATCCCTTTGAAGACTAGAGGGCCAAAGCAAATATCCTCCGATAACAAAGGAAAGAAGCTTTCTCAGAAACTTATTTGTGTTCTGTGAAATCATCTCACAGAGTTACAGCTTTACCCTCAAGAAGCCTTTCGCTAAGGCAGTTCTTGTGGAACTGGCAAAGTGATATTTGGAAGCCCATAGAGGGCTATGGTGAAAAAGGAAATATACTCAGATGAAATCTGGAAAGAAGCTTTCTGAGAAACTGCTTAGTGTTCTGTTAATTCATCTCACAGAGTTACATCTGTATTTCGTGGATCTCTTTGCTAGCCTCATTTCTGTGGAATCTGAGAAAAGATATTTCGAATCCCTTTGAAGACTATAGGGCCAAGGAAATATCCTCCGATCACAAACAGAAAGAAGCTTTCTGAGAAACTTCCTTGTGTTCTGCAAAATCATCTCACAGAGTTACAACTTTCCCCTCAAGAAGCCTTTCAGTAAGACAGTTCTTGTGGAACTGGCAAAGTGATATTTGGAAGCCCATAGAGGGCTACGGTGAAAAAGGAAATATCCTCAGATGAAATCTGGAAAGAATCTTTCTGAGAAACTGCTTAGTGTTCTGTTAATTCATCTCACAGAGTTACATCTGTATTTCGTGGACCTCTTTGCCATCCTTATTTCTGTGAAATCTGAGAACAGATATTTCGGATCCCGTTGAAGACTATAGGGCCAAAGGAAATATCCTCCGATAACAAAGAGAAAGAAGCTTTCTGAGAAACTTGTTTGTGTTCGGTGAAATCATGTCACAGAGTTACAGCTTTCCCCTCAAGAAGCCTTTCGCTAAGACAGTTCCTGCGTAATTGGCAAAGTGATATTTTGAAGCCCATAGAGGGCAATGGTGAAAAAGGAAATATCCTCAGATGAAATCTGGAAAGAAGCATTCTGAGAAACTTCTTAGTGTCCTGTTCATTCATCTCAGAGTTACATCTGTATTTCGTGGATCTCTTTGCTAGCCTTGTTTCTGTGGAATCTGAGAACAGATATTTCGGATCCCTTTGAAGACTAGAGGGCCAAAGGAAATATCCTCCGATAACAAAGTGAAAGAAGTTTTCTCAGAAACTTCTTTGTGTTCTGTGCAATCATCTCACAGAGTTACAGCTTTCTCATTAAGAAGCCTTTCGCTAAGACAGTTCTTGTGGATATGGAAAAGTGATATTTGGAAGCCCATAGAGGGATATGGTGAAAAAGGAAATATCCACAGATGACATCTGTAAAGAAGCTTTCTGAGAAACTGCTTAGTTTTCTGTTAATTCATCTCACAGAGTTACATCTTTATTTCGCGGATCTCTTTGCTAGCCTTATTTCTGTGGAATCTGAGAACAGATATTTCGGATCCATTTGAAGACAAGAGGGCCAAAGGATATATCCTCCGATAACAAAGAGAAAGAAGTTTTCTGAGAGACTTCTTTGTGTTCTGTGGAATCATCTCACAGAGTTACATCTTTCCCCTCAAGAATCCTTTCGCCAAGACAGTTCTTGTGGAATTGGCAAAGTGATATTTGGAAGCCCATAGAGGGCTATGGTGAAAAAGGAAATATCCTCAGATCAAATCTGGAAAGTATCTTTCTGAGAAACTGCTTAGTGTTCTGTTAATTCATCTCACAGAGTTACATCTGTATTTCGTGGATCTCTTTGCTAGCATTATTTCTGTTGAATCTGAGAACAGATATTTCGGATCCCTTTGAAGACTAGAGGGCCAAAGGAAATATCCTCCGATAACAAAGGGAAAGAAGCTTTCTCAGAAACTTATTTGTGTTCTGTGAAATCATCTCACAGAGTTACAGCTTTACCCTCAAGAAGCCTTTCGCTAAGGCAGTTCTTGTGGAACTGGCAAAGTCATATTTGGACGCCCATAGAGGGCTATGGTGAAAAAGGAAATATCCTCAGATGAAATTTGGAAAGAAGCTTTCTGAGAAACTGCTTAGTGTTCTGTTCATTCATCTCACAGAGTTACATCTGTATTTCGTGGATCTCTTTGCCAGCCTTATTTCTGTGAAATCTGAGAACAGATATTTCGGATCCCTTTGAAGACTAGAGGGCCAAAGGAAATATCCTCCGATAACAAAGAGAAAAAATCTTTCTGAGAAGCTTCTTTGTGTTCTGTTAAATCATCTCACAGAGTTACAGCTTTCCCCTCAAGAAGCCTTTCGCTAAGACAGTTCTTGTGGAACTGGCAAAGTCATATTTGGAAGCCCATAGAGGGCTATGGTGAAAAAGGAAATATCCTCAGATGAAATCCGGAAAGAAGCCTTCTGAGAAACTGCTTAGTGTTCTGTTAATTCATCTCACAGAGTTACTTCTGTATTTCGTGGATCTCTTCGCTAGCCTTACTTCTGTGGAATCTGAGAACAGATATTTCGGATCCCTTTTAAGACTAGAGGGCCAAAGGAAATATCCTCCGATAACAAAGAGAAAGAAGCTTTCTGAAAAACTTCTTTGTGTTCTCTGAAATCATCTCACAGAGTTACAGCTTTCCCCTCAAGAAGCCTTTCGCTAAGACAGTTCTTGCGGAATTGGCAAAGTGATATTTGGAAGCCCATAGAGGGCTATGGTGAAAAAGGAAATATCCTCAGATGAAATCTGGAAAGAAGCTGTCTCAGAAGCTGCGTATTGTTCTGTTAATTCATCTCACAGAGTTACATCTGTATTTCGTGGATCTCTTTGCTAGCCTTATTTCTGTGGAATCTGAGAACAGATATTTCCGATCCCTTTGAAGTCTATAGGGCCAAAGGAAATGTCCTCCGATAACAAAGAGAAAGAAGCTTTATGAGAAACTTCTTCGTGTTCTGCAAAATTATCTCACAGAGTTACAACTTTCCCCTCAAGAAGCCTTTCGCTAAGACAGTTCTTGTGGAACTGGCAATGTGATATTTGGAAGCCCATAGAGGGCTATGGTGAAAAAGGAAATATACTCAGATGAAATCTGGAAAGAAGCTTTCTGAGAAACTGCTTAGTGTTCTGTTCATTCATCTCACAGAGTTACATCTGTATTTCGTGTATCTCTTTGCTAGCCTTATTTCTGTGGAATCTGAGAAAAGATATTTCGAATTCCTTTTAAGACTAGAGGGCCAAAGGAAATATCCTCCGATAACAAAGACAAAGAAGCTTTCTGAGAAACTACTTTGTGTTCTGTGAAATCATCTCACAGAGTTACAGCTTTTCCCTCAAGAAGCCTCTCGCTAAGACAGTTCTTGTGGAATTTGCAAAGTGATATTTGGAAGCCCATAGAGGGCTACGGTGAAAAAGGAAATATCCTCAGATGAAATCTGGAAAGAATCTTTCTGAGAAACTGCTTAGTGTTCTGTTAATTCATCTCACAGAGTTACATCTGTATTTCGTGGACCTCTTTGCCATCCTTATTTCTGTGAAATCTGAGAACAGATATTTCGGATCCCGTTGAAGACTAGAGGGCCAAAGGAAATATCCTCCGATAACAAAGAGAAAGAATCTTTCTGAGAAACTTGTTTGTGTTCTGTGAAATCATGTCACAGAGTTACAGCTTTCCCCTCAAGTAGCCTTTCGCTAAGACAGTTCCTGCGTAATTGGCAAAGTGATATTTTGAAGCCCATAGAGGGCAATGGTGAAAAAGGAAATATCCTCAGATGAAATCTGGAAAGAAGCTTTCTGAGAAACTTCTTAGTGTCCTGTTCATTCATCTCAGAGTTACATCTGTATTTCGTGGATCTCTTTGCTAGCCTTGTTTCTGTGGAATCTGAGAACAGATATTTCGGATCCCTTTGAAGACTAGAGGGCCAAAGGAAATATCCTCCGATAACAAAGAGAAAGAAGTTTTCTCAGAAACTTCTTTGTGTTCTGTGCAATCATCTCACAGAGTTACAGCTTTCTCATTAAGAAGCCTTTCGCTAAGACAGTTCTTGTGGAATTGGAAAAGTGATATTTGGAAGCCCATAGAGGGATATGGTGAAAAAGGAAATATCCACAGATGACATCTGTAAAGAAGCTTTCTGAGAAACTGCTTAGTTTTCTGTTAATTCATCTCACAGAGTTACATCTTTATTTCGCGGATCTCTTTGCTAGCCTTATTTCTGTGGAATCTGAGAACAGATATTTCGGATCCCTTTGAAGACAAGAGGGCCAAAGGATATATCCTCGGATAACAAAGAGAAAGAAGTTTTCTGAGAGACTTCTTTGTGTTCTGTGGAATCATCTCACAGAGTTACATCTTTCCCCTCAAGAAGCCTTTCGTTCAGACAGTTCTTGCGTAATTGTCAAAGTGATATTTGGAAGCCCTTAGAGGGCTATGGTGAAAAAGGAAATATCCTCAGATGAAATCTGGAAAGAAGATTTCTCAGAAGCTGCTTATTGTTCTGTTAATTCATCTCACAGAGTTACATCTGTATTTCGTGGATCTCTTTGCTAGCCTTATTTCTGTGGAATCTGAGAACAGATATTTCCGAACCCTTTGAAGACTATAGGGCCAAAGGAAATGTCCTCCGATAACAAAGAGAAAGAAGCTTTCTGAGAAACTTCTTTGTGTTCTGTGAAATCATGTCACAGAGTTACAGCTTTCCCCTCAAGAAGCCTTTCGCTAAGACAGTTCCTGAGTAATTGGCAAAGTGATATTTGGAAGCCCATAGAGGGCAATGGTGAAAAAGGAAATATCCTCAGATGAAATCTGGAAAGAAGCATTCTGAGAAACTTCTTAGTGTCCTGTTCTTTCATCTCAGAGTTACATCTGTATTTCGTGGATCTCTTTGCTATCCTTGTTTCTGTGGAATCTGAGAACAGATATTTCGGATCCCTTTGAAGACTAGAGGGCCAAAGGAAATATCCTCCGATAACAAAGAGAAAGAAGCTTTCTGAGAAACTTCTTTGTGTTCTGTGCAATCATCTCACAGAGTTACAGCTTTCTCATTAAGAAGCCTTTCGCTAAGACAGTTCTTGTGGAATTGGAAAAGTGATATTTGAAAGCCCATAGAGGGATATGGTGAAAAAGGAAATATCCTCAGATGACATCTGGAAAGAAGCTTTCTGAGAAACTGCTTAGTTTTCTGTTAATTCATCTCACAGAGTTACATCTTTATTTCGCGGATCTCTTTGCTAGCCTTATTTCTGTGGAATCTGAGAGCAGATATTTCGGATCCCTTTGAAGACAAGAGGGCCAAAGGATATATCCTCTGATAACAAAGAGAAAGAAGCTTTCTGAGAGACTTCTTTGTGTTCTGTGGAATCATCTCACAGAGTTACAGCTTTCCCCTCAAGAAGCCTTTCGCTCAGACAGTTCTTGCGTAATTGGCAAAGGGATATTTGGAAGCTCATAGAGGGCTATGGTGAAAAAGCAAATATCCTCAGATGAAATCTGGAAAGAAGCTTTCTCAGAAGCTGCTTATTGTTCTGTTAATTCATCTCACAGAGTTACATCTGTATTTCGTGGATCTCTTTGCTAGCCTTATTTCTGTGGAATCTGAGAACAGATATTGGGGAACCCTTTGAAGACTATAGGGCCAAAGGAAATATACTCCGATAACAAACAGAAAGAAGCTTTCTGAGAAACTTCTTTGTGTTCTGCAAAATCATCTCACAGAGTTACAGCTTTCCCCTCAAGAAGCCTTTCACTAAGACAGTTCTTGTGGAACTGGCAAAGTGATATTTGGAAGCCCATAGAGGGCTATGGTGAAAAAGGAAATATACTCAGATGAAATCTGGAAAGAAGCTTTCTGAGAAACTGCTTAGTGTTCTGTTAATTCATCTCAGAGAGTTACATCTGTATTTCGTGTATCTCTTTGCTAGCCTTATTTCTGTGGCATCTGAGAAAAGATTTTTCGAATCCCTTTGAAGACTAGAGGGCCAAAGGAAATATCCTCCGATAACAAAGATAAAGAAGCTTTCTGAGAAACTTCTTTGTGTTCTGTGAAATCATCTCACAGAGTTACAGCTTTCCCCTCAAGAATACTTTCGCCAAGACAGTTCTTGTGGAATTGGCAAAGTGATATTTGGAAGCCCATAGAGGGCTATGGTGAAAAAGGAAATATCCTCAGATCAAATCTGGAAAGTATCTTTCTGAGAAACTGCTTAGTGTTCTGTTAATTCATCTCACAGAGTTACATCTGTATTTCGTGGATCTCTTTGCTAGCATTATTTCTGTTGAATCTGAGAACAGATATTTCGGATCCCTTTGAAGACTAGAGGGCCAAAGGAAATATCCTCCGATAACAAAGGGAAAGAAGCTTTCTCAGAAACTTATTTGTGTTCTGTGAAATCATCTCACAGAGTTACAGCTTTACCCTCAAGAAGCCTTTCGCTAAGGCAGTTCTTGTGGAACTGGCAAAGTGATATTTGGAAGCCCATAGATTGCTATGGTGAAAAAGGAAATATCCTCAGATGAAATCTGGAAAGAAGCTTTCTGAGAAACTGCTTAGTGTTCTGTTAATTCATCTCACAGAGTTACATCTGTATTTCGTGGATCTCTTTGCTAGCCTCATTTCTGTGGAATCTGAGAAAAGATATTTCGAATCCCTTTGAAGACTATAGGGCCAAGGAAATATCCTCCGATCACAAACAGAAAGAAGCTTTCTGAGAAACTTCCTTGTGTTCTGCAAAATCATCTCACAGAGTTACAACTTTCCCCTCAAGAAGCCTTTCAGTAAGACAGTTCTTGTGGAACTGGCAAAGTGATATTTGGAAGCCCATAGAGGGCTATGGTGAAAAAGCAAATATCCTCAGATGAAATCTGGAAAGAAGCTTTCTGAGAAACTGCTTAGTGTTCTGTTAATTCATCTCACAGAGTTACATCTGTATTTCGTGGATCTCTTTGCTAGCCTTATTTCTGTTGAATCTGAGAACAGATATTTCGGATCCCTTTGAAGACTATAGGGCCAAAGGAAATATCCTCTGATAACAAACAGAAAGAAGCTTTCTGAGAATCTTCTTTGTGTTCTGCAAAATCATCTCACAGAGTTACAGCTTTTCCCTCAAGAAGCCTTTCGCTAAGACAGTTCTTGTGGAATTTGCAAAGTGATATTTGGAAGCCCATAGAGGGCTACGGTGAAAAAGGAAATATCCTCAGATGAAATCTGGAAAGAATCATTCTGAGAAACTGCTTAGTGTTCTGTTAATTCATCTCACAGAGTTACATCTGTATTTCATGGACCTCTTTGCCATCCTTATTTCTGTGAAATCTGAGAACAGATATTTCGGATCCCGTTGAAGACTAGAGGGCCAAAGGAAATATCCTCCGATAACAAAGAGAAAGAAGCTTTCTGAGAAACTTCTTTGTGTTCTGTGAAATCATCTCACAGAGTTACAGCTTTCCCCTCAAGAATCCTTTCACTAAGACAGTTCTTGTGGAATTGGCAAAGTGATATTTGGAAGCCCATGGAGGGCTATGGTGAAAAAGGAAATATCCTCAGATCAAATCTGGAAAGTATATTTCTGAGAAACTGCTTAGTGTTCTGTTAATTCATCTCACAGAATTACATCTGTATTTTGTGGATCTCTTTGCTAGCCTTATCTCTGTGGAATCTGAGAACAGATATTTCGGATCCCTTTGAAGACTAGAGGGCCAAAGGAAATATCCTCCGATAACAAAGGGAAAGAAGCTTTCTCAGAAACTTATTTGTGTTCTGTGAAATCATCTCACAGAGGTACAGCTTTACCCTCAAGAAGCCTTTCGCTAAGGCAGTTCTTGTGGAACTGGCAAAGTGATATTTGGAAACCCATAGAGGGCTATGGTGAAAAAGGAAATATCCTCAGATGAAATCTGGAAAGAAGCTTTCTGAGAAACTGCTTAGTGTTCTGTTAATTCATCTCACAGAGTTACATCTGTATCTCGTGGTTCTCTTTGCTAGCCTTATTTCTGTGGAATCTGAGATAAGATATTTCGAATCCCTTTTAAGACTAGAGGGACAAAGAGAATATCCTCCGATAACAAAGAGAAAGAAGCTTTCTGAGAAACTTCTTTGTGTTCTTTGAAATCATCTCACAGAGTTACAGCTTTCCCGTGAAGAAGCCTTTCGCTAAGACAGTTCTTGTGGAACTGGCAAAGTGATATTTGGAAGCCCATAGAGGGCTATGGTGAAAAAGGAAATATACTCAGATGAAATCTGGAAAGAAGCTTTCTGAGAAACTGCTTAATGTTCTGTTAATTCATCTCACAGAGTTACATCTGTATTTCGTGGATCTCTTTGCTAGCCTTATTTCTGTGGAATCTGAGAAAAGATATTTCGAATAACTTTAAAGACTAGAGGGCCAAAGGAAATATCCTCCGATAACAAAGAGAAAGAAGCTTTCTGAGAAACATCTTTGTGTTCTATGAAATCATCTCACAGAGTTACAGCTTTCTCCTCAAGAAGCCTTTCGCTAAGACAGTTCTTGTGGAATTGGCAAAGTGATATTTGGAAGCCCTTAGAGGGCTATGGTGAAAAAGGAAATATCCTCAGATGAAATCTGGAAAGAAGCTTTCTCAGAAGCTGCTTATTGTTCTGTTAATTCATCTCACAGAGTTACATTTGTTTTTCGTGGACCTCTTTGCTAGCCTTATTTCTGTGGAATCTGAGAACAGATATTTCGGATCCCTTTGAAGACTAGAGGGCCAAAGGAAATATACTCCGATAACAAAGAGAAAGCAGCTTTCTGAGAAACTTCTTTGTGTTCTGCAAAATCATCTCACAGAGTTACAGCTTTCCCCTCAAGAAGCCTTTCGCTAAGACAGTTCTTGCGGAACTGGCAAAGTGATATTTGGAAGCCCATAGAGGGCTATGGTGAAAAAGGAAATATACTCAGATGAAATCTGGAAAGAAGCTTTCTGAGAAACTGCTTAGTGTTCTGTTATTTCATCTCACAGAGTTACATCTGTATTTCGTGGATCTCTTTGCTAGCCTTATTTCTGTGGAATCTGAGAAAAGATATTTCGGATCCCTTTGAAGACTATAGGGCCAAAGGAAATATCCTCTGATAACAAACAGAAAGAAGCTTTCTGAGAAACTCCTTTGTGTTCTGCAAAATCATCTCACAGAGTTACAGCTTTTCCCTCAAGAAGCCTTTCGCTAAGACAGTTCTTGTGGAATTTGCAAAGTGATATTTGGAAGCCCATAGATGGCTACGGTGAAAAAGGAAATATCCTCAGATGAAATCTGGAAAGAATCATTCTGAGAAACTGCTTAGTGTTCTGTTAATTCATCTCACAGAGTTACATCTGTATTTCATGGACCTCTTTGCCATCCTTATTTCTGTGAAATCTGAGAACAGATATTTCGGATCCCGTTGAAGACTAGAGGGCCAAAGGAAATATCCTCCGATAACAAAGAGAAAGAAGCTTTCTGAGAAACTTCTTTGTGTTCTGTGAAATCATCTCACAGAGTTACAGCTTTCCCCTCAAGAATCCTTTCACTAAGACAGTTCTTGTGGAATTGGCAAAGTGATATTTGGAAGCCCATAGAGGGCTATGGTGAAAAAGGAAATATCCTCAGATCAAATCTGGAAAGTATATTTCTGAGAAACTGCTTAGTGTTCTGTTAATTCATCTCACAGAATTACATCTGTATTTTGTGGATCTCTTTGCTAGCCTTATCTCTGTGGAATCTGAGAACAGATATTTCGGATCCCTTTGAAGACTAGAGGGCCAAAGGAAATATCCTCCGATAACAAAGGGAAAGAAGCTTTCTCAGAAACTTATTTGTGTTCTGTGAAATCATCTCACAGAGTTACAGCTTTACCCTCAAGAAGCCTTTCGCTAAGGCAGTTCTTGTGGAACTGGCAAAGTGATATTTGGAAGCCCATAGAGGGCTATGGTGAAAAAGGAAATATCCTCAGATGAAATCTGGAAAGAAGCTTTCTGAGAAACTGCTTAGTGTTCTGTTAATTCATCTCACAGAGTTACATCTGTATCTCGTGGATCTCTTTGCTAGCCTTATTTCTGTGGAATCTGAGATAAGATATTTCGAATCCCTTTTAAGACTAGAGGGACAAAGAGAATATCCTCCGATAACAAAGAAAAAGAAGCTTTCTGAGAAACTTCTTTGTGTTCTGTGAAATCATCTCACAGAGTTACAGCTTTCCCCTCAAGAAGCCTTTCGCTAAGACAGTTCTTGTGGAACTGGCAAAGTGATATTTGGAAGCCCATAGAGGGCTATGGTGAAAAAGGAAATATACTCAGATGAAATCTGGAAAGAAGCTTTCTGAGAAACTGCTTAATGTTCTGTTAATTCATCTCACAGAGTTACATCTGTATTTCGTGGATCTCTTTGCTAGCCTTATTTCTGTGGAATCTGAGAAAAGATATTTCGAATAACTTTTAAGACTAGAGGGCCAAAGGAAATATCCTCCGATAACAAAGAGAAAGAAGCTTTCTGAGAAACATCTTTGTGTTCTATGAAATCATCTCACAGAGTTACAGCTTTCTCCTCAAGAAGCCTTTCGCTAAGACAGTTCTTGTGGAATTGGCAAAGTGATATTTGGAAGCCCTTAGAGGGCTATGGTGAAAAAGGAAATATCCTCAGATGAAATCTGGAAAGAAGCTTTCTCAGAAGCTGCTTATTGTTCTGTTAATTCATCTCACAGAGTTACATTTGTATTTCGTGGACCTCTTTGCTAGCCTTATTTCTGTGGAATCTCAGAACAGATATTTCGGATCCCTTTGAAGACTAGAGGGCCAAAGGAAATATACTCCGATAACAAAGAGAAAGAAGCTTTCTGAGAAACTTCTTTGTGTTCTGCAAAATCATCTCACAGAGTTACAGCTTTCCCCTCAAGAAGCCTTTCGCTAAGACAGTTCTTGTGGAACTGGCAAAGTGATATTTGGAAGCCCATAGAGGGCTATGGTGAAAAAGGAAATATACTCAGATGAAATCTGGAAAGAAGCTTTCTGAGAAACTGCTTAGTGTTCTGTTATTTCTTCTCACAGAGTTACATCTGTATTTCGTGGATCTCTTTGCTAGCCTTATTTCTGTGGAATCTGAGAAAAGATATTTCGAATAACTTTTAAGACTAGAGGGCCAAAGGAAATATCCTCCGATAAAAAAGAGAAAGAAGCTTTCTGAGAAACATCTTTGTGTTCTGTGAAATCATCTCACAGAGTTACAGCTTTCCCCTCAAGAAGCCTTTCGCTAAGACAGTTCTTGTTGAATTGGCAAAGTGATATTTGGAAGCCCATAGAGGGCTATGGTGAAAAAGGAAATATCCTCAGATGAAATCTGGAAAGAAGCTTTCTGAGAAACTGCTTAGTGTTCTGTTAATTCATCTCACAGAGTTACATCTGTATTTCGTGGATCTCTTTGCCAGCCTTATTTCTGTGAAATCTGAGAACAGATATTTCGGATCCCGTTGAAGACTAGAGGGCCAAAGGAAATATCCTCCGATAACAAAGAGAAAGAAGCTTTCTGAGAAACTTCTTTGTGTTCTGTTAAATCATCTCACAGAGTTACAGCATTCCCCTCAAGAAGCCTTTCGCTAAGACAGTTCTCGTGGAATTGGCAAAGTGATATTTGGACGCCCATAGAGGGCTATGGTGAAAAAGGAAATATCCCCAGATGAAATCTGGAAAGAAGCTTTCTGAGAAACTGCTTAGTGCTCTGTTAATTCACCTCACAGAATTACATCTCTATTTCGTGGATCTCTTTGCTAGCCTTATTTCTGGGGAGTCTGAGAACAGATATTTCGGATCCCTTTGAAGACTAAAGGGCCAAAGGAAATATCCTCCGATAACAAAGAGAAAGAAGCTTTCTGAGAAACTTCTTTGTGTTCTGTGAAATCATCTCACAGAGTTACAGCTTTCTCCTCAAGAAGCCTTTCGCTAAGACAGTTCTCGTGGAATTGTCAAAGTGATATTTGGAAGCCCATAGAGGGCTATGGTGAAAACGGAAATATCCTCAGATGAAACCAGGAAAGAAGCCTTCTGAGAAACTGCTTAGTGTTCTGTTAATTCATCTCACTGAGTTACTTCTGTATTTCGTGGGTCTCTTCACTTGCCTTACTTCTGTGGAATCTGAGAACAGATATTTCGGATCCCTTTGAAGCCTAGAGGGCCAAAGGAAATATCCTCCGATAACGAAGAGAAAGAAGCTTTCTGAGAAACTTCTTTGTATTCTGTGAAATCATCTAACAGAGTTACAGCTTTCCCCTCAAGAAGCCTTTCGCTCAGACAGTTCTTGCGGAATTGGAAAAGTGATATTTGGAAGCTCATAGAGGGCTATGGTGAAAAGGGAAATATCCTCAGATGCAATCTGGAAAGAAGCTTTCTCAGAAGCTGCTTACTGCTCTGTTAATTCATCTCACAGAGTTACATTTGTATTTCGTGGATCTCTTTGCTAGCCTTATTTCTTTGGAATCTGAGAACAGATATTTCGGATCCCTTTGAAGACTAGAGGGCCAAAGGAAATATCCTCCGATAACAAAGAGAAAGACGCTTTTTGAGAAACTTCTTTGTGTTCTGTGAAATCATCTCACAGAGTTACAGCTTTCCCCTCAAGAATCCTTTCGCTAAGACAGTTCTTGTGGAACTGGCAAGGTGATATTTGGAAGCCCTTAGAGGGCTATGGTGAAAAAGGAAATATACTCGGATGAAATCTGGAAAGAAGATTTCTGAGAAACTGCTTAGTGTTCTCTTAATTCATCTCACAGAGTTACATCTGTATTTCGTGGATCTCCTTGCTAGCCTTATTTCTGTGGAATCTGAGAAAAGATATCTCGAATCCCTTTTAAGACTAGAGGGACAAAGAGAATATCCTCCGATAAAAAAGAGAAAGAAGCTTTCTGAGAAACTTCTTTGTGTTCTGTGAAATCATTTCACAGAGTTACAGCTTTCCCCTCAAGAATCCTTTCGCTAAGACAGTTCTTGTGGAATTTGCAAAGTGATATTTGGAAGACCATAGAGGGCTATGGTAAAAAAGGAAATATCCTCAGATGAAATCTGGAAGGAAGCTTTCTGAGAAATTGCTTAGTGCTCTGTTAATTCACCTCACAGAATTACATCTCTATTTCGTGGATCTCTTTGCTAGCCTTATTTCTGGGGAGTCTGAGAACAGAAATTTTGGATCCCTTTGAAGACTAGATGGCCAAAGGAAATATCCTCCGATGACAAAGAGAAAGAAGCTTTCTGAGAAACTTCTTTGTGTTCTGTGAAATCATCTGACAGAGTTACAGCTTTCTCCTCAAGAAGCCTTTCGCTAAGACAGTTCTTGTGGAATTGGCAAAGTGATATTTGGAAGCCCATAGAGGGCTATGGTGAAAAAGGAAATATCCTCAGATGAAATCCGGAAGGAAGCCTTGTGAGAAACTGCTTAGTGTTCTGTTAATTCATCTCACAGAATTACTTCTGTATTTCGTGGATCTCTTCGCTAGCCTTACTTCTGTGGAATCTGAAAACAGATATTTTGAATCCCTTTGAAGACTAGAGGGCCAAAGAAAATATCCTCCGATAACAAAGAGAAAGAAGCTTTCTGAGAAACTTCTTTGTGTTCTGTAAAATCATCTCACAGAGTTACAGCTTTCCCCTCAAGAAGGCTTTCGCTAAGACATTTCTCGTGGAATTGGCAAAGTGATATTTAGACGCCCATAGAGGGCTATGGTGAAAAAGGAAATATCCCCAGATGAAATCTGGAAAGAAGCTTTCTGAGAAACTGCTTAGTGCTCTGTTAATTCACCTCACAGAATTACATCTCTGTTTCGTGGATCTCTTTTCTAGCTTTATTTCTGGGGAGTCTGAGAAAAGATATTTCGGATCCCTTTGAAGACTAGAGGGCCAAAGGAAATATCTTCCGATAACAAAGTGAAAGAAGCTTTCTGAGAAACTGCTTAGTGTTCTGTTAATTCATCTCACAGAGTTACATCTGTATTTCGTGGATCTCCTTGCTAGACTTATTTCTGTGGAATCTGAGAAATGATATTTCGAATCGCTTTGAAGCCTACAGGGACAAAGGGAATATCCTCCGATAACAAAGAGAAAGAAGATTTCTGAGAAACTTCTTTGTGTTCTGTGAAATCATCTCACAGAGTTACAGCTTTCCCCTCAAGAAGCCTTTCGCTAAGACAGTTCTCATGGAATTGGCAAAGTGATATTTGGAAACCCATAGAGGGCTATGGTGAAAAAAGAAATATCCCCTGATGAAATCTAGAAAGAAGCTTTCTGAGAAACTTCTTAGTGCTCTGTTAATTCATCTCACAGAATTACATCTCTATTTCGTGGATCTCTTGCTAGCCTTATTTCTGTGCAATCTGAGAAAAGATATTTCGATTCCCTTTTGAGACTAGAGGGCTAAAGGAAATATCCTCCGATAACAAACAGAAAGAAGCTTTCAGAGAAAAATCCTTGTGTTCTGTGAAATCATCTCACAGAGTTACAGCTGTCCCCTTAAGAAGCCTTTCGCTAAGACAGTTCTCGTGGAATTGGCAAAGTGATGTTTGGAATCCCATAGAGGACTATGGTGAAAAAGTAAATATCCTCAGATCAAATCTGGAAAGTATCTTTCTGAGAAACTGCTAAGTGTTCTGTTAATTCATCTTACAGAGTTACATCTGTATTTCGTGGATCTCTTTGCTAGCCTTATATCTGTGGAATCTGAGAACAGATATTTCGGATCCCTTTGAAAACTACAGGGCCAAAGGAAATATCCTCCGATAACAAAGAGAAAGAAGCTTTCTGAGAAACTTGTTTGTGTTCTGTGAAATCATCTCACAGAGTTACAGCTTTCCCCTGAAGAAGACTTTCGCTAAGACAGTTCTTGTGGAATTGGCAAAGTGATATTTGGAAGACCATAGAGGGCTATGGTGAAAAAGGAAATATCCTCAGATGAAATCTGGAAAGAAGATTTCGGAGAAACTGCTGAATGTTCTGTTAATTCATCTCACAGAGTTACATCTGTATTTCGTGGATCTCTTTGCTCGCCTTATTTCTGTGGAATCTGAGAAAAGATATTTCGAATCCCTTTGAAGACTAGAGGGCCAAAGGAAATATCCTCCGATAACAAAGAGAAAGAAGCTTTCTGAGAAACATCTTTGTGTTCTGTGAAATCATCTCAGAGAGTTACAGCTTTCCGCTCAAGAAGCCTTTCGTTAAGACAGTTCTTGTGGAATTTGCAAAGTGATATATGGAAGCCCATAGAGGGCTACGGTGAAAAAGGAAATATCCTCAGATGAAATCTGGAAAGAAGCTTTCTGAGAAACTGCTTAGTGTTCTGTTAATTCATCTCACAGAGTTACATCTGTATTTCGTGGATCTCTTTGCTAGCCTTATTTCTGTGGAATCTGAGAACAGATATTTCGGATCCCTTTGAAGACTAGAGAGCCAAAGGAAATATCCTCCGATAACAAAGAGAAAGAAGCTTTCTGAGAAACTTCTTTGTGTTCTGTGAAATCATCTCACAGAGTTACAGCTTTCTCCTCAAGAAGCCTTTCGCTAAGACAATTCTTGTGGAATTGGCAAAGTGATATTTGGAAGCCCATAGAGGGCTATGGTGAAAAAGGAAATATCCTCAGATGAAATCTGGAAAGAAGCCTTCTTAGAAACTGCCTAGTGTTCTGTTAATTCATCTCATAGAGGTACTTCTCTATTTCGTGTATCTCTTTGCTATCCTTATTTCTGTGGAATCTGAGAACAGATATTTCGGATCCCTTTGAAGACTAGAGGGCCAAAGGAAATATCCTCCGATAACAAAGAGAAAGAAGCTTTCTGAGAAACTTCTTTGTGTTCTGCAAAATCATATCACAGAGTTACAGCTTTCCCCTCAAGAAGCCTTTCGCTAAGACAGTTCTTGTGGAACTCTCAAAGTGATATTTGGCAGCCCATGGAGGGCTATGGTGAAAAAGGAAATATCCTCAGATGAAATCTGGAAAGAAGCTTTATGAGAAACTGCTTAGTGTTCTGTTAATTCATCTCAGAGTGTTACATCTGTATTTCGTGAATCTCTTTGCTAGCCTTATTTCTGTGCAATATGAGAAAAGATATTTCGAATCCCTTATGAGACTAGAGGGCCAAAGGAAATATCCTCCGATAACAAAGAGGAAGAAGCTTTCAGAGAAACATCCTTGTGTTCTGTGAAATCATCTCACAGAATTACAGCTTTCCCCTCAAGAAGCCTTTCGCTAAGAGAGTTCTTGCGGAATTGGCAAAGTGATATATGGAAGCCCGTAGAGGGCTATGGTGAAAAAGGAAATATCCTCAGATCAAATATGGAAAGTATCTTTCTGAGAAACTGCTTAGTGTTCTGTTAATTCATTTCACAGAGTTACATCTGTTTTTCGTGGATCTCTTTGCTAGCCTTATTTCTGTGGAATCTGAGAACAGATATTTCCGATCCCTTTGAAGAATATAGGGCCAAAGGAAATATCTTCTGATAACAAAGAGAAAGAAGCTTTCTGAGAAAGTTCTTTGTGTTCTGTGTAATCATCTCACAGAGTTACAGCCTTCCCCTCAAGAAGCCTTTCGCTAAGACAGTTCTTGTGGAATTGTAAATGTGATATTTGGAAGCCCATAGAGGTCTATGTTGAAAATGGAAATATCCTCAGATCAAATCTAGATAGAAGATTTCTGAGAAACTGCTTAGTGTTCTGTTCATTTATCCCGCATAGTTAATTCTGTATTTCGTGGATCTCTTCGCTAGCCTTACTTCTGTGGAATCTGAGAACAGATATTTCGGATCCCTTTGAAGACTAGAGGGCCAAAGGAAATATCCTCCGATAACAAAGAGAAAGAAGCTTTCTGAGAAACTTCTTTGTGTTCTGTGAAATCATCTCACAGAGTTACAGCTTTCCCCTCAAGAATCCTTTCGCTAAGACAGTTCTTGCGAAATTGGCAAAGTGATATTTGGAAGCTCATAGAGGGCTATGGTGAAAAAGGAAATATCCTCAGATGAAATCTGGAAACAAGCTTTCTCAGAAGCTGATTATTGTTCTGTTAATTCATCTCACAGAGTTACATTTGTATTTCGTGGATCTCTTTGCTAGCCTTATTTCTGTGGAATCTGAGAACAGATATTTCGGATCCCTTTGAAGACTAGAGGGCTAAAGGAAATATCCTCCGATAACAAAGAGAAAGAAGCTTTCTGAGAAACTTCTTTGTGTTCTGTGAAATCATCTCACAGAGTTACAGCTTTCTCCTCAAGAAGCCTTTCGCTAAGACAGTTCTTGTGGAATTGGCAAAGTGATATTTGGAAGCCCATAGAGCGCTATGGTGAAAAAGGAAATATCCTCTGATGAAATCTGGAAAGAAGCTTTTTCAGAAGCTGCTTAATGTTCTGTTAATTCATCTCACAGAGTTACATCTGTATTTCGTGGATCTCTTTGCTAGCCTTATTTCTGTGGAATCTAAGAAAAGATATTTCGAATCCCTTTTGAGACTAGAGGGCTAAAGGAAATATCCTCCGATAACAAAGAGAAAGAAGCTTTCTGAGAAACATCTTTGTGTTCTGTGAAATCATCTCACAGAGTTACAGCTTTCCCCTCAAGAAGCCTTTCGCTAAGACAGTTCTCGTGGAATTGGCAAAGTGAAATTTGGAAGCCCATAGAGGGCTATGGTGAAAAAGGAAATATCCTCAGATGAAATCTGGAAAGAAGCTTTCTGAGAAACTGCTTAGTGATCTGTTAATTCACCTCACAGAATTATATCTCTATTTCATGGATCTCTTTGCTAGCCTTATTTCTGGGGAGTCTGAGAACAGATATTTCGGATCCCTTTGAAGACTAGAGGGCCAAAGGAAATATCCTCCGATAACAAAGAGAAAGAAGCTTTCTGAGAAACTTCTTTGTGTTCTGTGAAATCATCTCACAGAGTTACAGCTTTCCCCTCAAGAAGCCTTTCGCTCAGACAGTTCTTGCGGAATTGGCAAAGTGATAATTGGAAGCTCCTAGAGGGCTATGGTGAAAAAGGAAATATCCTCAGATGAAATCTGGAAAGAGGCTTTCTCAGAAGCTGCTTATTCTTCTGTTAATTCATCTCACAGAGTTACATTTGTATTTCGTGGATCTCTTTGCTAGCCTTATTTCTGTGGAATCTGAGAACAGATATTTCGGATCCCTTTGAAGACTATAGGGCCAATGGAAATATCCTGCGATAACAAAGAGAAAGAAGCTTTCTGAGAAACTTCTTTGTGTTCTGCAAAATCATCTGACAGAGTTACAGCTTTCCCCTCAAGAAGCCTTTCGCTAAGACAGTTCTTGTTGAACTGGCAAAGTGATATTTGGAAGCCCAGAGAGGGCTATGGTGAAAAAGGAAATATACTTAGATGAAATCTGGAAAGAAGCTTTCTGAGAAACTGCTTAGTGTTCTCTTAATTCATCTCACAGAGTTACATCTGTATTTGGTGGATCTCGTTGACAGCCTTATTTCTGTGAAATCTCAGAACAGATATTTCGGATCCCGTTGAAGACTAGAGGGCCAAAGGAAATATCCTCCGATAACAAAGAGAAAGAAGCTTTCTGAGAAACTTCTTTGTGTTCTGTGAAATCATCTCACAGAGTTACAGCTTTCCCCTCAAGCAGCCTTTCGCTAAGACAGTTCTTGTGGAATTGGCAAAGTGATATATGGAAGCCCATAGAGCGCTGTGGTGAAAAAGGAAATATCCACAGATCAAATCTGGAAAGTATCTTTCTGAGAAACTGCTTAGTGCTTTGTTAATTCATCTCACAGAGTTACATCTGTATTTCGTGGATCCCTTTGCTAGCCTTATTTCTGTGGAATCTGAGAACAGATATTACGGATCCCTTTGAAGACTAGAGGGCCAAAGGAAATATCCTCCCAAAACAAAGAGAAAGAAGCCTTCTGAGAAACTTCTTTGTGTTCTGCAAAATCATCTCACAGAGTTACAGCTTTCCCCTCAAGAAGCCTTTCGCTAAGACAGTTCTTGTGGAACTGGGAAAGTGATATTAGGAAGCCCATAGAGGGCTAAGGTGAAAAAGGAAATATACTCAGATGAAATCTGGAAAGAAGCTTTCTGAGAAACTGCTTAGTGTTCTGTTAATTCATCTCACAGAGTTACATCTGTATTTCGTGGATCTCTTTGCTAGCCTTATTTCTGTGGAATCTGAGAAAAGATATTTCGAATCCCTTTAAAGACTAGAGGGCCAAAGGTAGTATCCTCCGATAACAAAGAGAAAGAAGCTTTCTGAGAAACATCTTTTTGTTCTGTGAAATCATCTCACAGAGTTACAGCTTTCCCCTGAAGAAGCCTTTCGCTAAGACAGTTCTTGTGGAATTGGCAAAGTGATATTTGGAAGCCCATAGAGGGCTATGGTGAAAAAGGAAACATCCTCAGATGAAATCTGGAAAGAAGCCTTCTGAGAAACTGCTTAGTGTTCTGTTAATTCATCTCACAGAGTTACATCTGTATTTCGTGGATCTCTTTGCCAGCCTTATTTCTGTGAAATCTGAGAACAGATATTTCGGATCCCGTTGAAGACTAGAGGGCCAAAGGAAATATCCTCCGATAACAAAGAGAAAAAGCTTTCTGAGAAACTTCTTTGTGTTCTGTGAAATCATCTCACAGAGTTACAGCTTTCCCCTCAAGAATCCTTTCGCTAAGACAGTTCTTGTGGAACTGGCAACGTGATATTTGGAAGCCCATAGAGGGCTATGGTGAAAAAGGAAATATACTCAGATGAAATCTGGAAAGAAGCTTTCTAGGAAACTGCTTAGTGTTCTGTTAATTCATCTCACAGAGTTACATCTGTATTTCGTGGATCTCTTTGCTAGCCTTATTTCTGTGGAATCTAAGAAAAGATATTTCGAATCCCTTTTGAGACTAGAGGGCTAAAGGAAATATCCTCCGATAACAAAGAGAAAGAAGCTTTCTGAGAAACATCTTTGTGTTCTGTGAAATCATCTCACAGAGTTACAGCTTTCCCCTCAAGAAGCCTTTCGATAAGACAGTTCTTGGGGAATTGGCAAAGGGATATTTGGAAGCCCATAGAGGGCTATGGTGAAAAAGGAAACATCCTCAGATGAAGTCTGGAAAGAAGCCTTCTAAGAAACTGCTTAGTGTTCTGTTAATTCATCTCACAGAGTTACATCTGTATTTCGTGGACCTTTTTGCCAGCCTTATTTCTGTGAAATCTGAGAACACATATTTCGGATCCCGTTGAAGACTAGAAGGCCAAAGGAAATATCCTCCGATAACAAAGAGAAAGAAGCTTTCTGAGAAACTTCTTTGTGTTCTGTGAAATCATCTCACAGAGTTACAGCTTTCCCCTCAAGTAGCCTTTCGCTAATACAGTTCTCGTGGAATTAGCAAAGTGATATTTGGACGCCCATAGAGGGCTATGGTTAAAAAGGAAATATCCCCAGATGAAATCTGGAAAGAAGCTTTCTGAGAAACTGCTTAGTGCTCTGTTAATCCACCTCACAAAATTACATCTCTATTTCATGGATCTCTTTGCTAGCCTTATTTCTGGGGAGTCTGAGAACAGATATTTCGGATCCCTTTGAAGACTAGAGGGCCAAAGGAAATATCCTCCGATAACAAAGAGAAAGAAGCCTTCTGCGAAACTTCTTTGTGTTCTGTGAAATCATCTCACAGAGTTACAGCTTTCTCCTCAAGAAGCCTTTCGATAAGACAGTTCTTGTGGAATTGGCAAAGTGATATTTGGAAGCCCATAGAGGGCTATGGTGAAAAAGGAAATATCCTCAGATGAAATCCGGAAAGAAGCCTTCTGAGAAACTGCTTAGTGTTCTGTTAATTCATCTCACAGAGTTACTTCTGTATTTCGTGGATCTCTTCGCTAGCCTTACTTCTGTGGAATATGAGAACAGATATTTCGGATCCCTTTGAAGACTAGAGGGGCAAAGGAAATATCCTCCGATAACAAAGAGAAAGAAGCTTCCTGAGAAACTTCTTTGTGTTCTGTGAAATCATCTCACAGAATTACAGCTTTCCCCTCAAGAATCCTTTCGCTCAGACAGTTCTTGCGGAATTGGCAAAGTGATATTTGGAAGCTCATAGAGGGCTATGGTGAAAAAGGAAATATCCTCACATGAAATCTGGAAAGAAGATTTCTCAGAAGCTGCTTATTGTTCTGTTAATTCACCTCACAGAGTTACATTTTATTTCGTGGATCTCTTTGCTAGCCTTATTTCTGGCAATCTGAGAAAAGATATTTCGAATCCCTTTTGAGACTAGAGGGCTAAAGGAAATATCCTCCGATAACAAACAGAAAGAAGCTTTCAGAGAAAAATCCTTGTGTTCTGTGAAATCATCTCACAGAGTTACAGCTGTCCCCTTAAGAAGCCTTTCGCTAAGACAGTTCTCGTGGAATTGCCAAGTGATATTTGGAAGCGCATAGAGGGCTATGGTGAAAAAGGAAATATCCTCAGATCAAATATGGAAAGTATCTTTCTGAGAAACTGCTTAGTGTTCTGTTAATTCATCTCACAGAGTTACATCTGTATTTCGTGGATCTCTTTGCTAGCCTTATTTCTGTGGAATCTGAGAAAAGTTATTTCGAATCCCTTTTAATACTAGAGGGACAAAGGGAATATCCTCCGATAACAAAGAAAAAGAAGCTTTCTGCGAAACTTCTTTGTGTTCTGTGAAATCATCTCACAGAGTTACAGCTTTCCCCTCCAGAAGCCTTTCGCTAAGACAGTTCTCGTGGAATTGCCAAGTGATATTTGGAAGCCCATAGAGGGCTATGGTGAAAAAGGAAATATCCTCAGATGAAATCTGGAAAGAAGATTTCTGAGAAACTGCTGAGTGTTCTGTTCATTCATCTCACAGAGTTATATCTGTATTTCGTGGATCTATTTGCTAGCCTTATTTCTACGGAATCTGAGAACAGATATTTCGGATCCCTTCGAAGACTAGAGTGCCAAAGGAAATATCCTCCGATAACAAAGAGAAAGAAGCTTTCTGAGAAACTTCTTTGTGTTCTGTGAAATCATCTCACAGAGTTACAGCTTTCCCTTCAAGAAGCCTTTCGCTAAGACGGTTCTTGTGGAATTGGCAAAGTGATATTTGGAAGCCCATAGAGGGCTATGGTGAAAAAGGAAATATACTCAGCTGAAATCTGGAAAGAAGATTTCTGAGAAACTGCTTAGTGTTCTGTTCATTCATCCAGCATAGTTACATCTGTATTTCGTGGATCTCTTTGCTAGCCTTATTTCTGTGTAATCTGAGAACAGATATTTCGGATCCCTTTGAAGACTAGAGGGCGAAAGGAAATATCCTCCGATAACAAAGAGAAAGCAGCTTTTTGAGAAACTTCTTTGTGTTCTGTGATATCATCTCACAAAGTTACAGCGTTCCCCTGAAGAAGTCTTTCGCTAAGACAGTTCTTGTGGAATTGGCAAAGTGATATTTGGAATCCCATAGAGGACTATGGTGAAAAAGTAAATATCCTCAGATCAAATCTGGAAAGTATCTTTCTGAGAAACTGCTTAGTGTTCTGTTAATTCATCTCACAGAGTTACATCGGTATTTCGTGGATCTCTTTGCTAGCCTTATTTCTGTGGAATCTGAGAACAGATATTTCGGATCCCTTTGAAAACTAGAGGTCCAAAGGAAATATCCTCCGATAACAAAGAGAAAGAAGCTTTATGAGAAACTTCTTTGTGTTCTGTGAAATCATCTCACAGAGTTACAGCTTTCCCCTCAAGAAGACTTTCGCTAAGACAGTTCTTGTGGAACTGGCAAAGTGATATTTGGAAGCCCATAGAGGGCTACGGTGAAAAAGGAAATATACTCAGATGAAATCTGGAAAGAAGCTTTCTGAGAAACTGCTTAGTGTTCTGTTAATTCATCTCACAGAGTTACATCTGTATTTCGTGGATCTCTTTGCTAGCCTTATTTCTGTGGAATCTGAGAAAAGTTGTTTCGAATCCCTTTTAAGACTAGAGGGACAAAGGGAATATCCTCCGATAACAAAGAGAAAGAAGCCTTCTGCGAAACTTCTTTGTGTTCTGTGAAATCATCTCACAGAGTTACAGCTTTCCCCTCAAGAAGCCTTTCGCTAAGACAGTTCTCGTGGAATTGGCAAAGTGATATTTGGAAGCCCATAGAGGGCTATGGTGAGAAAGGAAATATCCTCAGATGAAATCTGGAAAGAAGCTTTCTGAGAAACTGCTTAGTGCTCTGTTAATTCATCTCACAGAATTACATCTCTATTTCGTGGATCTCTTTTCTAGCTTTATTTCTGGGGAGTCTGAGAAAAGATATTTCGGATCCCTTTGAAGACTAGAGGGCCAAAGGAAATATCTTCCGATAACAAAGTGAAAGAAGCTTTCTGAGAAACTGCTTAGTGTTCTGTTAATTCATCTCACAGAGTTACATGTGTATTTCGTGGATCTCCTTGCTAGACTTATTTCTGTGGAATCTGAGAAATGATATTTCGAATCGCTTTGAAGCCTACAGGGACAAAGGGAATATCCTCCGATAACAAAGAGAAAGAAGATTTCTGAGAAACTTCTTTGTGTTCTGTGAAATCATCTCACAGAGTTACAGCTTTCCCCTCAAGAAGCCTTTCGCTAAGACAGTTCTCATGGAATTGGCAAAGTGATATTTGGAAGCCCATAGAGGGCTATGGTGAAAAAGGAAATATCCTCAGATGAAATCTGGAAAGAAGCCTTCTTAGAAACTGCCTAGTGTTCTGTTAATTCAGCTAATAGAGGTACTTCTCTATTTCGTGTATCTCTTTGCTAGCCTTATTTCTGTGGAATCTGAGAACAGATATTTCGGATCCCTTTGAAGCCTATAGGGCCAAAGGAAATATCCTCCGATAACAGAGAGAAAGAAGCTTTCTGAGAAACTTCTTTGTGTTCTGCGAAATCATCTCACAGAGTTACAGCTTTCCCCTCAAGAAGCCTTTCGCTAAGACAGTTATCGTGGAATTGGCAAAGTGATATTTGGAAGCCCATAGAGGGCTATGGTGAAAAAGGAAATATCCTCAGATGAAATCTGGAAAGAAGCTTTCTGAGAAACTGCTTAGTGTTCTGTTAATTCATCTCACAGAGTTACATCTGTATTTCGTGGATCTCTTTGCTAGCCTTATTTCTGTGGAATCTGAGAACAGATATTTCGGATCCCTTTGAAGACTAGACGGCCAAAGGAAATATCCTCCGATAACAAAGAGAAAGAAGCTTTCTGAGAAACATCTTTGTGTTCTGTGAAATCATCTCACAGAGATACAGCTTTCCCCTCAAGAAGCCTTTCGCTAAGACAGTTCTCGTGGAATTGGCAAAGTGATATTGGGACGCCCATAGAGGGCTATGGTGAAAAAGGAAATATCCTCAGATGAAATCTGGAAAGAAGCTTTCTGAGAAACTGCTTAGTGTTCCGTTAATTCATCTCACAGAGTTACATCTGTATTTCGTGGATCTCTTTGCCAGCCTGATTTCTATGAATTCTCAGAACAGATATTTCGGATCCCGATGAAGACTAGAGGGCCAAAGGAAATATCCTCCGATAACAAAGAGAAAGAAGCTTTCTGAGAAACTTCTTTGTGTTCTGTGAAATCATCTCACAGAGTTACAGCTTTCCCCTCAAGAAGCCTTTCGCTAAGACATTTCTTGCGGAATTGGCAAAGTGATATATGGAAGCCCATAGAGGGCAATGGTGAAAAAGGAAATATCCTCAGTTCAAATATGGAAAGTATCTTTCTGAGAAACTGCTTAGTGTTCTGTTAATTCTTCTCACAGAGTTACATCTGTATTTCGTGGATCTCTTTGCTACCCTTATTTCTGTGGAATCTGAGAACAGATATTTCCGATCCCTTTGAAGACTATATGGCCAAAGGAAATATCCTCCGATAACAAAGAGAAAGAAGGTTTCTGAGAAAGTTCTTTGTGTTCTGTGGAATCATCTCACAGAGTTACAGCCTTCCCCTCAAGAAGCCTTTCGCTAAGACAGTTCTTGTGGAATTGTAAATGTGATATTTGGAAGCCCATAGAGGGCTATGTTGAAAATGGAAATATCCTCAGATAAATTTTTGAAAGAAGATTTCTGAGAAACTGCTTAGTGTTCTGTTCATTAACCCGCATAGTTACATATATTTCTCGGATCTCTTCGCTAGACTTATTTCTGTGGAATCTGTGAACAGATATTTCGGATCCCTTTGAAGACTCTAGGGCCAAAGGAAATATCCTCCGATAACAAAGAGAAGGAAGCTTTTTGAGAAACTTCTTTGTGTTCTGTGGAATCATCTCACAGAGTTACAGCCTTCCCCTCAAGAAGCCTTTCGCTCAGACAGTTCTTGTGGAATTGGCAAAGTGATATTTGGAAGCCCATAGAGGTCTATGTTGAAAATGGAAATATCCTCAGATGAAATCTAGAAAGAAGATTTCTGAGAAACTGCTTAGTGTTCTGTTCATTCATCCCGCATAGTTACATCCGTATTTCGTGGATCTCTTCGCTAGCCTTATTTCTGTGGAATCTGAGAACAGATATTTCGGATCTCTTTGAAGACTAGAGGGCGAAAGGAAATATCTTCCGATAACAAAGAGAAAGAAGCTTTCTGAGAAACTTCTTTGTGTTCTGTGAAATCATCTCACAGAGTTACAACTTTCCCCTCAAGAAGCCTTTCGCTAACACAGTTCTTGTGGAACTGGCAAAGTGACATTTGGAAGCCCAAAGAGGGCTATGGTAAATAAGGAACTATCCTCAGAAGAAATCTGGAAAGAAGCTTTCTGAGAAACTGCTTAGTGTTCTGTTCTTTCATCTCACGGAGTTACATCTGTATTTCTTGGATCTTTTTGCTAGCCTTATTTCTGTGGGATCTGAGATCAGATAGTTCGGATCCCTTGGAAGACTATAGGGCCAAAGGAAATATTCTCCGATAACAAAGAGAAAGAAGCTTTCTGAGAAACTTCTTTGTGTTCTGTGGAATCATCTCACAGAGTTACAGCCTTCCCCTCAAGAAGCCTTTCGCTCAGACAGTTCTCGTGGAATTGGCAAAGTGATATTTGGAATCCCATAGAGGGCTATGGTGAAAAAGGAAATATCCTCAGATGAAATCTGGAAAGAAGCTTTCTGAGAAACTGCTTAATGATCTGTTAATTCATCTCACAGAGTTACATCTGTATTTCGTGGATCTCTTTGCCAGCCTTATTTCTGTGAAATCTGAGAACAGATATTTCGGATCCCATTGAAGACTAGAGGGCCAAAGGAAATATCCTCCGATAACAAAGAGAAAGAAGCTTTCTGAGAAACTTCTTTGTGTTCTGTGAAATCATCTCACAGAGTTACAGCTTTCCCCTGAAGAAGACTTTCGCTAAGACAGTTCTTGTGGAATTGGCAAAGTGATATTTGGAAGCCCATAGAGGGCTATGGTGAAAAAGGAAATATCCTCAGATGAAATCTGGAAAGAAGCTTTCTGAGAAACTGCTTAGTGTTCTGTTAATTCATCTCACAGAGATACATCTGTATTTCGTGGATCTCTTTGCTAGCCTTATTTCTGTGGAATCTGAGAACAGATATTTTGGATCCCGTTGAAGACTCTAGGGCCAAAGGAAATATCCTCTGATAACAAAGAAAAAGAAGCTTTCTGAGAAACTTCTTTGTGTTCTGTGAAATCATCTCACAGAGTTACAGCTTTGTCCTCAAGAAGCCTTTCGCTAAGACATTTCTTATGGAATAGGCAAAGTGATATTTGGAAGCCCATAGAGGGCCCTGGTGAAAAAGGAAATATCCTCAGATGATATCTGGAAAGAAGCTTACTGAGAAACTGCTTAGTGTTCTTTGACTTCCACTCACAGAGTTACATCTGTATTTCGTGGATCTCTTTGCTAGCCTGATTTCTGTGGAATCTGAGAACAGATATTTCGGATCCCTTTGAAGACTATAGGGCCAAAGGAAATATCCTCCGATAACAAAGAGAAAGAAGCTTTCTGAGAAACTTCTTTGTGTTCTGTAAAATCATCTCACAGAGTTACAGCTTTCCTCTCAAGAAGACTTTCGCTAAGACAGTTCTTGTGGAATTGGCAAAGTAATATTAGGAAGCGCATAGAGGGCTACGGTGAAAAAGGAAATATCCTCAGATGAAATCTGGAAAGAAGCTTTCTGAGAAACTGCTTAGTGTTCTGTTCATTCATCTCACAGACTTAAATTTGTATTTCGTGGATCTCTTTGATAGCCTTATTTCTGTGGAATCTGAGAACAGATATTTCGGATCCCTTTGAAGATACAGTGCCAAAGGAAATATCCTCCGATAACAAAGAGAAAGAAGCTTTCTGAGAAACTTCTTTGTGTTCTGTGAAATCATCTCACAGAGTTACAGCTTTTCCCTCAAGAAGCCTTTCGCTAAGACAGTTCTTGTGGAATTGGCAAAGTGATATTTGGAAGCCCATAGAGGGCTACCGTGAAGAACGAAATATCCTCAAATGAAATCTGGAAAGAAGCTTTCTGATAAACTGATTAGTGTTCTGTTAATTCATCTCACAGAGTTACATCTGTATTTCGTGGATCTCTTTGCTAGCCTTATTTCTGTGGAATCTGAGAACAGATATTTTAGATCCCTTTGAAGATTATAGGGCCAAGGAAATATCCTCCAATTACAAAGAGAAAGAAGCTTTCTGAGAAACTTCTTTGTGTTCTGTGAAATCATCTCACAGAGTTACAGCTTTCCCCACAAGAAGCCTTTCGCAAAGACGGTTCTTGTGGAAATGGCAAAGTAATATTTGGAAGTCCATAAAGGGCTGTGGTGAAAAAGGAAATATCCTCAGATGAAATCTGGAAAGAAGCTTTCTGAGAAACTGCTTAGTGTTCTCTGACTTCCACTCACAGATTTACATCTGCATTTCGTGGATCGCTTTGCTAGCCTTATTTCTGTGGTAGCTGAGAACAGATATTTCGGATCCCTTTGAAGACAATAGGGTCAAAGGAAATATCCTCCAATAACAAAGAGAAAGAAGCTTTCAGCGAAATTTCTTTGTGTTCTGTGAAATCATCTCACAGAGTTACAGCTTTCCCCTCAAGAAGCCTTTCGCTAAGACAGTTCTTGTGGAATTGGCAAAGTGTTATTTGGAAGGCCATAGAGGGCTACGGTGAAAAAGGAAATATCCTCAGATGAAATCTGGAAAGAAGCTTTCTGAGAAACTGCTTAGTGTTCTGTTAATTCATCTCACAGAATTACATCTGCATTTCGTGGATCTCTATGCTAGCCTTATTTCTGTGGAATCTGAGAACAGATATTTCGGATCCCTTTGAAGACTATAGGAGCCAAGGAAATATCCTCCGATAACAAAGAGAAAGAAGCTTTCTGAGAAACTTCTTTGTGTTCTGTGAAATCATCTCACAGGGTTACAACTTTTCCCTCAAGAAGCCTTTCGCTAAGACAGTCCTTGTGGAATTGGCAAAGTGATATTTGGAAGCCCATAGAGGGCTATGGTGAAAGAGGAAATATCCTCAGATGAAATCTGGAAAGAAGCTTTCTGAGAAACTGCTTTGTGTTCTGTTCATTCATCTCACAGAGTTACATCTGTATTTCGTGGATCTCTTTGCTAGCCTTATTTCTGTGGAATCTGAGAACAGATATTTCGGATCCCTTTGAAGACTATATGGCCAAAGGAAATATCCTCCGATAATAAAGAGAAAGAAGCTTTCTGAGAAACTTCCTTGTGTTCTGTGAAATCATCTCACAGAGTTACAGCTTTCCCCTCAAGAAGCCTTTCGCTAAGAACGTTCTTGTGGAATTGGCAATGTGATATTTGGAAGCCCATAGAAGGCTATGATGAAAAAGGAAATATCCTCAGATGAAATCTGGAAAGAAGCTTTCTGAGAAACTTCTTAGTGTTCTCTGACATCCACTCACAGAGTTACATCTGTATTTCGTGGATCTCATTGCTAGCCTAATTTCTGTGTAATCTGAGAACAGATATTTCGGATCCCTTTGAAGACTATAGGGCCAAAGGAAATATCCTCCGATAACAAAGAGAAAGAAGCTTCCCGAGAAACTTCTTTGAGTTCTGTGAAATAATCTCACAGAGTTACAGCTTTCCCCTCAAGAATCCTTTCCCTAAGACAGTTCTTGTGGAATTGGCAAAGAGATATTCGGAAGCCCAAAGAGGGCTATGGTGAAAGAGGAAATATCCTCAGATGAAATCTGGAAAGAAGCTTTCTGAGAAACTGCTTAGTGTTCTGTTAATTCATCTCACAGAGTTACATCTGTATTTCTTGGTCTCTTTGCTAGCCTTATTTCTGTGGAATTTGAGAACAGATATTTTAGATCCCTTTGAAGATTATAGGGCCAAGGAAATATCCTCCAATAACAAAGAGAAAGAAGCTTTCTGAGAAACTTCTTTGTGTTCTGTGAAATCATCTCACAGAGTTACAGCTTTCCCCACAAGAAGCCTTTCGCAAAGACGGTTCTTGTGGAATTGGCAAAGTGATATTTGGAAGCAAAAAGAGGGCTGTGGTGAAAAAGGAAATATCCTTAGATGAAATCTGGAAAGAAGTTTTCTGAGAAACTGCTTAGTGTTCTCTGACTTCCACTCACAGAGTTACATCTGTATTTCATGGATCTCTTTGCTAGCCTTATTTCTGTGGAATCCGAGAACAGATATTTCGGATCCCTTTGAAGACTATAGGGCCAAAGGAAATATCCTCCGATAACAAAGAGAAAGAAGCTTTCTGAGAAACTTCTTTGTGTTCTGTGAAATCATCTCAGAGAGTTACAGCTTTCCCCTCAGGAAGCCTTTCGCTAAGACAGTCCTTGTGGAATTGGCAAAGTGATATTTGGAAGCCCATAGAGGGCTATGGTGAAAAAGGAAATATCCTCAGATGAAATCTGGAAAGAAGATTTCTGAGAAACTGCTTAGTGTTCTGTTAATTCAACTCACAGAGTTACATCTGTATTTCGTGGATCTCTTTGCTAGCCTTATTTCTGTGGAATCTGAGAACAGATATTTTGGATCCCGTTGAAGACTCTAGGGCCAAAGGAAATATCCTCTGATAACAAAGAAAAAGAAGCTTTCTGAGAGACTTCTTTGTGTTCTGTGAAATCATCTCACAGAGTTACAGCTTTGCCCTCAAGAAGCCTTTCGCTAAGACATTTCTTATGGAATAGGCAAAGTGATATTTGGAAGCCCATAGAGGGCCCTGGTGAAAATGGAAATATCCTCATATGATATCTGGAAAGAAGCTTACTGAGTAACTGCTTAGTGTTCTTTGACTTCCACTCACAGAGTTACATCTGTATTTCGTCGATCTCTTTGCTAACCTGATTTCTGTGGAATCTGAGAACAGATATTTCGGATCCCTTTGAAGACTATAGGGCCAAAGGAAATATCCTCCGATAACAAAAGAGAAAGAAGCTTTCTCAGAAACTTCTTTGTGTTCTGTGAAATCATCTCACACAGTTACAGCTTTCCCCTCAAGAAGCCTTTCGCTAAGACAGTTCTTGTGGAATTGGCAAAGTAATATTAGGAAGCCCATAGAGGGCTACGGTGAAAAAGGAAATATCCTCAGATGAAATCTGGAAAGAAGCTTTCTGAGAAACAGCTTAGTTTTCTGTTCATTCATCTCACAGACATAAATTTGTATTTCGTGGATCTCTTTGATAGCCTTATTTCTGTGGAATCTGAGAACAGATATTTCGGATCCCATTGAAGATACAGTGCCAAAGGAAATATCCTCCGATAACAAAGAGAAAGAAGCTTTCTGAGTAACTTCTTTGTGTTCTGTGAAATCATCTCACAGAGCTACAGCTTTTCCCTCAAGAAGCCTTTCGCTAAGACAGTTCTTGTGGAATTGGCAAAGTGATATTTGGAAGCCCATAGAGGGCTATCGTGAAGAACGAAATATCCTCAAATGAAATCTGGAAAGAAGCTTTCTGATAAACTGATTAGTGTTCTCTGACTTCCACTCACAGATTTACATCTGCATTTCGTGGATCTCTTTGCTAGCCTTATTTCTGTGGAAGCTGAGAACAGATATTTCAGATCCCTTTGAAGACTATAGGGCCAAAGGAAATATCCTCCAATAACAAAGAGAAAGAAGCTTTCAGAGAAACTTCTTTGTGTTCTGTGAAACCATCTCACAGAGTTACAGCTTTCCCCTCAAGAAGCCTTTCGCTAAGACAGTTCTTGTGTAATTGGCAAAGTAATATTAGGAAGCCCATAGAGAGCTATGGTGAAAAAGGAAATATCCTCAGAAGAAATCTGGAAAGAAGCTTTCTGAGAAACTGCTTTGTGTTTTGTTCATTCATCTCACAGAGTTACATCTGTATTTCTTGGTCTCTTTGCTAGCCTTATTTCTGTGGAATCTGAGAACAGATATTTGGGATCCCTTTGAAGACTATAGGGCCAAAGAAAATATCCTCCGATAACAAAGAGAAAGAAGATTTCTGAGAAGCTTCTTTGTGTTCTGTGAAATCATATCACAGAGTTACAGCTTTCCCCTCAAGAAGCCTTTCGCTAAGACCGTTCTTGTGGAATTGGCAATGTGATATTTGGAAGCCCATAGAGGGCTATGATGAAAAAGGAAATATCCTCACATGAAATCTGGAAAGAAGCTTTCTGAGAAACTGCTTAGTGTTCTCTGACATCCACTCACAGAGTTACATCTGTATTTCGTGGATCTCATTGCTAGCTTATTTCTGTGTAATCTGAGAACAGATATTTCGGAACCCTTTGAAGACTACAGGTCCAAAGGAAATATCCTCCGATAACAAAGAGAAAGAAGCTTACTGAGAAACTTCTTTGAGTTCTGGAAATAATCTCACAGAGTTACAGCTTTCCCTTCAAGAAGCCTTTCGCAAAGAGAGTTCTTGTGGAATTGGCAAAGTGATATTTGGAAGCCCATAGAGAGTTATGGTGAAAGAGGAAATATCCTCAGATGAAATCTGGAAAGAAGCTTTCTGAGAAACTGCTTAGTGTTCTGTTAATTCATCTCACAGAGTTACCTCTGTATTTCGTGGATCTCTTTGCTAGCCTTATTTCTGTGGAATCTGAGAACAGATATTTTAGATCCCTTTGAAGATTATAGTGCCAAAGAAATATACTCCAATAACAAAGAGAAAGAAGCTTTTTGAGAAACTTCTTTGTGTTCTGTGAAATCATCTCACATAGTTACAGCTTTCCCCTCAAGAAGCCTTTCGCTAAGACAGTTCTTGTGGAATTGGCAAAGTGATATTTGGAAGCCCATAGAGGGCTATGGCGAGAGAGAAAATATCCTCAGATGATATCTGGAAAGAAGATTTCTGGGAAACTGCTTTGTGTTCTCTGATTTCCACTCACAGAGTTAAATCTGTATTTCGTGGATCGCTTTGCTGGCCTTATTTCTGTGGAATCTGAGAACAGGTATTTCGGATCCCTTTGAAGACTTTAGGAGCAAAGGAAATATCCTCCGATAACAAAGAGAAAGAAGCTTTCTGAGAAACTTCTTTGTGTTCTGTGAAATCATTTCACAGAGTTACAGCTTTCCCCTCAACAAGCCTTTCGCTAAGACAGTTCTTGTGGAATTGGCAAAGTAATATTAGGAAGCCCATAGAGGGATACGGTGAAAAAGGAAATATCCTCAGATGAAATCTGGAAAGAAGCTTTCTGAGAAACTGCTTAGTGTTCTGTTTATTCATCTCACAGACTTAAATTTGTATTTCGTGGATCTCTTTGATAGCCTTATATCTGCGGAATCTGAGAACAGATATTTCGGATCCCTTTGAAGACTACAGTGCCAAAGGAAATATCCTCCGATAACAAAGAGAAAGAAGCTTTCTGAGTAACTTCTTTGTGTTCTGTGAAATAATCTCACAGAGTTACAGCTTTTCCCTCAAGAAGCCTTTCGCTAAGACAGTTTTTGTGGAATTGGCAAAGTGATATTTGGAAGCCCATAGAGGGCTATCGTGAAGAACGAAATATCCTCAAATGAAATCTGAAAAGAAGCTTTCTGATAAACTGATTAGTGTTCTGTTAATTCATCTCACAGAGTTACATCTGTATTTCGTGGATCTCTTTGCTAGCCTTATTTCTGTGGAATCTGAGAACAGATATTTTAGATCCCTTTGAAGATTATAGGGCCAAGGAAATATCCTCCAATAACAAAGAGAAAGAAGCTTACTGAGAAACTTCTTTGTGTTCTGTGAAATCATCTCACAGAGTTACAGCTTTCCCCACAAGAAGCCTTTTGCAAAGACGGTTCTTGTGGAATTGGCAAAGTTTTATTTGGAAGCTCATAAAGGGCTGTGGTGAAAAAGGAAATATCCTCAGATGAAATCTGGAAAGAAGCTTTCTGAGAAACTGCTTAGTGTTCTCTGACTTCCACTCACAGATTTACATCTGCATTTCGTGGATCTCTTTGCTAGCCTTATTTCTGTGGAATCTGAGAACAGATATTTCGGATCCCTTTGAAGACTATAGGGCCAAAGGAAATATCCTCCAATAACAAAGAGAAAGAAGCTTTCAGAGAAACTTCTTTGTGTTCTGTGAAATCATCTCACAGAGTTACAGCTTTCCCCTCAAGAAGCCTTTCGCTAAGACAGTTCTTGTGGAATTGGCACAGTAATATTAGGAAGCCCATAGAGGGCTATTGTGAAAAAGGAAATATCCTAAGATGAAATCTGGAAAGAAGCTTTCTGAGAAACTGCTTTGTGTTTTGTTCATTCATCTCACAGAGTTACATCTGTATTTCGTGGATCTCTTTGCTATCCTTATTTCTGTGGAATCTGAGAAGAGATATTTCGGATCCCTTTGAAGACTATAGGGCCAAAGGAAATATCCTCCATAACAAAGAGAAAGAAGCTTTCTGAGAAACTTCTTTGTGTTCTGTGAAATCATCATACAGAGTTACAGCTTTCCCCTCAAGAAGCCTTTCGCTAAGACCGTTCTTGTGGAATTGGCAATGTGATATTTGGAAGCTCATAGAGGGCTATGGTGAAAAAGGAAATATCCTCAGATGAAATCTGGAAAGAAGCTTTCTCAGAAGCTGCTAATTGTTCTGTTAATTCATCTCACAGATTTACGTTTGTGTTTCGTGGATCTCTTTGCTAGTCTTATTTATGTGGAAACTGAGAACAGATATTTCGGATCCCTTTGAAGACTAGAGGGCCAAAGGAAATATCCTCCGATAACAAAGAGAAACAAGCTTTCCGAGAAACTTGTTTGTGTTCTGCAAAATCATCTCACAGAGTTACAGCTTTCCCCTCAAGAAGCCTTTCGCTAAGACAATTCTCGTGGAACTAGCAAAGTGATATTTGGAAGCCCTTAGAGGGCTATGGTGAAAAAGGAAATATCCTCAGATGAAATCTGGAAAGAAGCTTTCTGAGAAACTGCTTAGTGTTCTGTTAATTCATCTCACAGAGTTACATCTGTATTTCGTGGATCTCTTTGCTAGCCTTATTTCTGTGCAATCTGAGAAAAGATATTTCGAATCCCTTTTGAGACTAGAGGGCCAAAGGAAATATCCTCCGATAACAAAGAGAAAGAAGCTTTCAGAGAAACATCCTTGTGTTCTGTGAAATCATCTCACAGTGTTACAGCTTTCCCCTCAAGAAGCCTTTCGCTAAGACAGTTCTTGCGGAATTGGCAAAGTGATATATGGAAGCCCGTAGAGGGCTATGGTGAAAAAGGAAATATCCTCAGATCAAACATGGAAAGTATCTTTCTGAGAAACTACTTAGTGTTCCGTTAATTCATCTCACAGAGTTACATCTGTTTTTCGTGGATCTCTTTGCCAGCCTTATTTCTGTGGAATCTGAGAACAGATATTTCCGATCCCTTTGAAGAGTATACGGCCAAAGGAAATATCTTCCGATAACAAAGAGAAAGAAGCTTTCTGAGAAAGTTCTTTGTGTTCTGTGGAATCATCTCACAGAGTTACAGCCTTCCCCTCAAGAAGCCTTTCGCTAAGACAGTTCTTGTGGAATTGTAAATGTGATATTTGGAAGCCCATAGAGGTCTATGTTGAAAATGGAAATATCCTCAGATCAAATCTAGAAAGAAGATTCCTGAGAAACTACTTAGTGTTCTGTTCATTCATCCCGCATAGTTACATCTGTATTTCGTGGATCTCTTCGCTAGCCTTATTTCTGTGGAATCTGAGAACAGATATTTCGGATCCCTATGAAGACTAGAGGGCAAAAGGAAATATCCTCCGATAACAAAGAGCAAGAAGCTTTCTGAGAAACTTCTTTGTGTTCTGTGAAATCATCTCCCAGAGTTACAGCTTTCTCCTCAAGAAGCCTTTCGCTAAGACAGTTCTTGCGGAATTGGCAAAGTGATATTTGGAAGCTCATAGAGGGCTATGGTGAAAAAGGAAATATCCTCAGATGAAATCTGGAAACAAGCTTTCTCAGAAGCTGATTATTGTTCTGTTAATTCATCTCACAAAGTTACATTTGTATTTCGTGGATCTCTTTGCTAGCCTTATTTCTGTGGAATCTGAGAACAGATATTTCGGATCCCTTTGAAGCCTATAGGGCCAAAGGAAATATCCTCCGATAACAGAGAGAAAGAAGCTTTCTGAGAAACTTCTTTGTGTTCTGCGAAATCATCTCACAGAGTTACAGCTTTCCCCTCAAGAAGCCTTTCGCTAAGACAGTTATCGTGGATTTGGCAAAGTGATATTTGGAAGCCCATAGAGGGCTATGGTGAAAAAGGAAATATCCTCAGATGAAATCTGGAAAGAAGCTTTCTGAGAAACTGCTTAGTCTTCTGTTAATTCATCTCACAGAGTTACATCTGTATTTCGTGGATCTCTTTGCTAGCCTTATTTCTGTGGAATCTGAGAACAGATATTTCGGATCCCTTTGAAGACTAGACGGCCAAAGGAAATATCCTCCGATAACAAAGAGAAAGAAGCTTTCTGAGAAACATCTTTGTGTTCTGTGAAATCATCTCACAGAGATACAGCTTTCCCCTCAAGAAGCCTTTCGCTAAGACAGTTCTCGTGGAATTGGCAAAGTGATATTGGGACGCCCATAGAGGGCTATGGTGAAAAAGGAAATATCCTCAGATGAAATCTGGAAAGAAGCTTTCTGAGAAACTGCTTAGTGTTCCGTTAATTCATCTCACAGAGTTACATCTGTATTTCGTGGATCTCTTTGCCAGCCTGATTTCTATGAATTCTCAGAACAGATATTTCGGATCCCGATGAAGACTAGAGGGCCAAAGGAAATATCCTCCGATAACAAAGAGAAAGAAGCTTTCTGAGAAACTTCTTTGTGTTCTGTGAAATCATCTCACAGAGTTACAGCTTTCCCCTCAAGAAGCCTTTCGCTAAGACATTTCTTGCGGAATTGGCAAAGTGATATATGGAAGCCCATAGAGGGCAATGGTGAAAAAGGAAATATCCTCAGTTCAAACATGGAAAGTATCTTTCTGAGAAACTGCTTAGTGTTCTGTTAATTCTTCTCACAGAGTTACATCTGTATTTCGTGGATCTCTTTGCTACCCTTATTTCTGTGGAATCTGAGAACAGATATTTCCGATCCCTTTGAAGACTATATGGCCAAAGGAAATATCCTCCGATAACAAAGAGAAAGAAGGTTTCTGAGAAAGTTCTTTGTGTTCTGTGGAATCATCTCACAGAGTTACAGCCTTCCCCTCAAGAAGCCTTTCGCTAAGACAGTTCTTGTGGAATTGTAAATGTGATATTTGGAAGCCCATAGAGGGCTATGTTGAAAATGGAAATATCCTCAGATAAATTTTTGAAAGAAGATTTCTGAGAAACTGCTTAGTGTTCTGTTCATTCACCCGCATAGTTACATATATTTCTCGGATCTCTTCGCTAGACTTATTTCTGTGGAATCTGTGAACAGATATTTCGGATCCCTTTGAAGACTCTAGGGCCAAAGGAAATATCCTCCGATAACAAAGAGAAGGAAGCTTTTTGAGAAACTTCTTTGTGTTCTGTGGAATCATCTCACAGAGTTACAGCCTTCCCCTCAAGAAGCCTTTCGCTCAGACAGTTCTTGTGGAATTGGCAAAGTGATATTTGGAAGCCCATAGAGGTCTATGTTGAAAATGGAAATATCCTCAGATGAAATCTAGAAAGAAGATTTCTGAGAAACTGCTTAGTGTTCTGTTCATTCATCCCGCATAGTTACATCTGTATTTCGTGGATCTCTTCGCTAGCCTTATTTCTGTGGAATCTGAGAACAGATATTTCGGATCTCTTTGAAGACTAGAGGGCGAAAGGAAATATCTTCCGATAACAAAGAGAAAGAAGCTTTCTGAGAAACTTCTTTGTGTTCTGTGAAATCATCTCACAGAGTTACAGCTTTCCCCTCAAGAAGCCTTTCGCTAACACAGTTCTTGTGGAACTGGCAAAGTGACATTTGGAAGCCCAAAGAGGGCTATGGTAAATAAGGAACTATCCTCAGAAGAAATCTGGAAAGAAGCTTTCTGAGAAACTGCTTAGTGTTCTGTTCTTTCATCTCACGGAGTTACATCTGTATTTCTTGGATCTTTTTGCTAGCCTTATTTCTGTGGGATCTGAGATCAGATAGTTCGGATCCCTTGGAAGACTATAGGGCCAAAGGAAATATTCTCCGATAACAAAGAGAAAGAAGCTTTCTGAGAAACTTCTTTGTGTTCTGTGGAATCATCTCACAGAGTTACAGCCTTCCCCTCAAGAAGCCTTTCGCTCAGACAGTTCTCGTGGAATTGGCAAAGTGATATTTGGAATCCCATAGAGGGCTATGGTGAAAAAGGAAATATCCTCAGATGAAATCTGGAAAGAAGCTTTCTGAGAAACTGCTTAATGATCTGTTAATTCATCTCACAGAGTTACATCTGTATTTCGTGGATCTCTTTGCCAGCCTTATTTCTGTGAAATCTGAGAACAGATATTTCGGATCCCATTGAAGACTAGAGGGCCAAAGGAAATATCCTCCGATAACAAAGAGAAAGAAGCTTTCTGAGAAACTTCTTTGTGTTCTGTGAAATCATCTCACAGAGTTACAGCTTTCCCCTGAAGAAGACTTTCGCTAAGACAGTTCTTGTGGAATTGGGAAAGTGATATTTGGAAGCCCATAGAGGGCTATGGTGAAAAAGGAAATATCCTCAGATGAAATCTGGAAAGAAGCTTTCTGAGAAACTGCTTAGTGTTCTGTTAATTCATCTCACAGAGATACATCTGTATTTCGTGGATCTCTTTGCTAGCCTTATTTCTGTGGAATCTGAGAACAGATATTTTGGATCCCGTTGAAGACTCTAGGGCCAAAGGAAATATCCTCTGATAACAAAGAAAAAGAAGCTTTCTGAGAAACTTCTTTGTGTTCTGTGAAATCATCTCACAGAGTTACAGCTTTGTCCTCAAGAAGCCTTTCGCTAAGACATTTCTTATGGAATAGGCAAAGTGATATTTGGAAGCCCATAGAGGGCCCTGGTGAAAAAGGAAATATCCTCAGATGATATCTGGAAAGAAGCTTACTGAGAAACTGCTTAGTGTTCTTTGACTTCCACTCACAGAGTTACATCTGTATTTCGTGGATCTCTTTGCTAGCCTGATTTCTGTGGAATCTGAGAACAGATATTTCGGATCCCTTTGAAGACTATAGGGCCAAAGGAAATATCCTCCGATAACAAAGAGAAAGAAGCTTTCTGAGAAACTTCTTTGTGTTCTGTAAAATCATCTCACAGAGTTACAGCTTTCCTCTCAAGAAGACTTTCGCTAAGACAGTTCTTGTGGAATTGGCAAAGTAATATTAGGAAGCGCACAGAGGGCTACGGTGAAAAAGGAAATATCCTCAGATGAAATCTGGAAAGAAGCTTTCTGAGAAACTGCTTAGTGTTCTGTTCATTCATCTCACAGACTTAAATTTGTATTTCGTGGATCTCTTTGATAGCCTTATTTCTGTGGAATCTGAGAACAGATATTTCGGATCCCTTTGAAGATACAGTGCCAAAGGAAATATCCTCCGATAACAAAGAGAAAGAAGCTTTCTGAGAAACTTCTTTGTGTTCTGTGAAATCATCTCACAGAGTTACAGCTTTTCCCTCAAGAAGCCTTTCGCTAAGACAGTTCTTGTGGAATTGGCAAAGTGATATTTGGAAGCCCATAGAGGGCTACCGTGAAGAACGAAATATCCTCAAATGAAATCTGGAAAGAAGCTTTCTGATAAACTGATTAGTGTTCTGTTAATTCATCTCACAGAGTTACATCTGTATTTCGTGGATCTCTTTGCTAGCCTTATTTCTGTGGAATCTGAGAACAGATATTTTAGATCCCTTTGAAGATTATAGGGCCAAGGAAATATCCTCCAATTACAAAGAGAAAGAAGCTTTCTGAGAAACTTCTTTGTGTTCTGTGAAATCATCTCACAGAGTTACAGCTTTCCCCACAAGAAGCCTTTCGCAAAGACGGTTCTTGTGGAAATGGCAAAGTAATATTTGGAAGTCCATAAAGGGCTGTGGTGAAAAAGGAAATATCCTCAGATGAAATCTGGAAAGAAGCTTTCTGAGAAACTGCTTAGTGTTCTCTGACTTCCACTCACAGATTTACATCTGCATTTCGTGGATCGCTTTGCTAGCCTTATTTCTGTGGTAGCTGAGAACAGATATTTCGGATCCCTTTGAAGACAATAGGGCCAAAGGAAATATCCTCCAATAACAAAGAGAAAGAAGCTTTCAGCGAAATTTCTTTGTGTTCTGTGAAATCATCTCACAGAGTTACAGCTTTCCCCTCAAGAAGCCTTTCGCTAAGACAGTTCTTGTGGAATTGGCAAAGTGTTATTTGGAAGGCCATAGAGGGCTACGGTGAAAAAGGAAATATCCTCAGATGAAATCTGGAAAGAAGCTTTCTGAGAAACTGCTTAGTGTTCTGTTAATTCATCTCACAGAATTACATCTGCATTTCGTGGATCTCTATGCTAGCCTTATTTCTGTGGAATCTGAGAACAGATATTTCGGATCCCTTTGAAGACTATAGGAGCCAAGGAAATATCCTCCGATAACAAAGAGAAAGAAGCTTTCTGAGAAACTTCTTTGTGTTCTGTGAAATCATCTCACAGGGTTACAACTTTTCCCTCAAGAAGCCTTTCGCTAAGACAGTCCTTGTGGAATTGGCAAAGTGATATTTGGAAGCCCATAGAGGGCTATGGTGAAAGAGGAAATATCCTCAGATGAAATCTGGAAAGAAGCTTTCTGAGAAACTGCTTTGTGTTCTGTTCATTCATCTCACAGAGTTACATCTGTATTTCGTGGATCTCTTTGCTAGCCTTATTTCTGTGGAATCTGAGAACAGATATTTCGGATCCCTTTGAAGACTATATGGCCAAAGGAAATATCCTCCGATAATAAAGAGAAAGAAGCTTTCTGAGAAACTTCCTTGTGTTCTGTGAAATCATCTCACAGAGTTACAGCTTTCCCCTCAAGAAGCCTTTCGCTAAGAACGTTCTTGTGGAATTGGCAATGTGATATTTGGAAGCCCATAGAAGGCTATGATGAAAAAGGAAATATCCTCAGATGAAATCTGGAAAGAAGCTTTCTGAGAAACTTCTTAGTGTTCTCTGACATCCACTCACAGAGTTACATCTGCATTTCGTGGATCTCATTGCTGGCCTAATTTCTGTGTAATCTGAGAACAGATATTTCGGATCCCTTTGAAGACTATAGGGCCAAAGGAAATATCCTCCGATAACAAAGAGAAAGAAGCTTCCCGAGAAACTTCTTTGAGTTCTGTGAAATAATCTCACAGAGTTACAGCTTTCCCCTCAAGAATCCTTTCCCTAAGACAGTTCTTGTGGAATTGGCAAAGAGATATTCGGAAGCCCAAAGAGGGCTATGGTGAAAGAGGAAATATCCTCAGATGAAATCTGGAAAGAAGCTTTCTGAGAAACTGCTTAGTGTTCTGTTAATTCATCTCACAGAGTTACATCTGTATTTCTTGGTCTCTTTGCTAGCCTTATTTCTGTGGAATTTGAGAACAGATATTTTAGATCCCTTTGAAGATTATAGGGCCAAGGAAATATCCTCCAATAACAAAGAGAAAGAAGCTTTCTGAGAAACTTCTTTGTGTTCTGTGAAATCATCTCACAGAGTTACAGCTTTCCCCACAAGAAGCCTTTCGCAAAGACGGTTCTTGTGGAATTGGCAAAGTGATATTTGGAAGCAAAAAGAGGGCTGTGGTGAAAAAGGAAATATCCTTAGATGAAATCTGGAAAGAAGTTTTCTGAGAAACTGCTTAGTGTTCTCTGACTTCCACTCACAGAGTTACATCTGTATTTCATGGATCTCTTTGCTAGCCTTATTTCTGTGGAATCCGAGAACAGATATTTCGGATCCCTTTGAAGACTATAGGGCCAAAGGAAATATCCTCCGATAACAAAGAGAAAGAAGCTTTCTGAGAAACTTCTTTGTGTTCTGTGAAATCATCTCAGAGAGTTACAGCTTTCCCCTCAGGAAGCCTTTCGCTAAGACAGTCCTTGTGGAATTGGCAAAGTGATATTTGGAAGCCCATAGAGGGCTATGGTGAAAAAGGAAATATCCTCAGATGAAATCTGGAAAGAAGATTTCTGAGAAACTGCTTAGTGTTCTGTTAATTCAACTCACAGAGTTACATCTGTATTTCGTGGATCTCTTTGCTAGCCTTATTTCTGTGGAATCTGAGAACAGATATTTTGGATCCCGTTGAAGACTCTAGGGCCAAAGGAAATATCCTCTGATAACAAAGAAAAAGAAGCTTTCTGAGAGACTTCTTTGTGTTCTGTGAAATCATCTCACAGAGTTACAGCTTTGCCCTCAAGAAGCCTTTCGCTAAGACATTTCTTATGGAATAGGCAAAGTGATATTTGGAAGCCCATAGAGGGCCCTGGTGAAAATGGAAATATCCTCATATGATATCTGGAAAGAAGCTTACTGAGTAACTGCTTAGTGTTCTTTGACTTCCACTCACAGAGTTACATCTGTATTTCGTCGATCTCTTTGCTAACCTGATTTCTGTGGAATCTGAGAACAGATATTTCGGATCCCTTTGAAGACTATAGGGCCAAAGGAAATATCCTCCGATAACAAAAGAGAAAGAAGCTTTCTCAGAAACTTCTTTGTGTTCTGTGAAATCATCTCACACAGTTACAGCTTTCCCCTCAAGAAGCCTTTCGCTAAGACAGTTCTTGTGGAATTGGCAAAGTAATATTAGGAAGCCCATAGAGGGCTACGGTGAAAAAGGAAATATCCTCAGATGAAATCTGGAAAGAAGCTTTCTGAGAAACAGCTTAGTTTTCTGTTCATTCATCTCACAGACTTAAATTTGTATTTCGTGGATCTCTTTGATAGCCTTATTTCTGTGGAATCTGAGAACAGATATTTCGGATCCCTTTGAAGATACAGTGCCAAAGGAAATATCCTCCGATAACAAAGAGAAAGAAGCTTTCTGAGTAACTTCTTTGTGTTCTGTGAAATCATCTCACAGAGCTACAGCTTTTCCCTCAAGAAGCCTTTCGCTAAGACAGTTCTTGTGGAATTGGCAAAGTGATATTTGGAAGCCCATAGAGGGCTATCGTGAAGAACGAAATATCCTCAAATGAAATCTGGAAAGAAGCTTTCTGATAAACTGATTAGTGTTCTCTGACTTCCACTCACAGATTTACATCTGCATTTCGTGGATCTCTTTGCTAGCCTTATTTCTGTGGAAGCTGAGAACAGATATTTCAGATCCCTTTGAAGACTATAGGGCCAAAGGAAATATCCTCCAATAACAAAGAGAAAGAAGCTTTCAGAGAAACTTCTTTGTGTTCTGTGAAACCATCTCACAGAGTTACAGCTTTCCCCTCAAGAAGCCTTTCGCTAAGACAGTTCTTGTGTAATTGGCAAAGTAATATTAGGAAGCCCATAGAGAGCTATGGTGAAAAAGGAAATATCCTCAGAAGAAATCTGGAAAGAAGCTTTCTGAGAAACTGCTTTGTGTTTTGTTCATTCATCTCACAGAGTTACATCTGTATTTCTTGGTCTCTTTGCTAGCCTTATTTCTGTGGAATCTGAGAACAGATATTTGGGATCCCTTTGAAGACTATAGGGCCAAAGAAAATATCCTCCGATAACAAAGAGAAAGAAGATTTCTGAGAAGCTTCTTTGTGTTCTGTGAAATCATATCACAGAGTTACAGCTTTCCCCTCAAGAAGCCTTTCGCTAAGACCATTCTTGTGGAATTGGCAATGTGATATTTGGAAGCCCATAGAGGGCTATGATGAAAAAGGAAATATCCTCACATGAAATCTGGAAAGAAGCTTTCTGAGAAACTGCTTAGTGTTCTCTGACATCCACTCACAGAGTTACATCTGTATTTCGTGGATCTCATTGCTAGCTTATTTCTGTGTAATCTGAGAATAGATATTTCGGAACCCTTTGAAGACTACAGGTCCAAAGGAAATATCCTCCGATAACAAAGAGAAAGAAGCTTACTGAGAAACTTCTTTGAGTTCTGGAAATAATCTCACAGAGTTACAGCTTTCCCTTCAAGAAGCCTTTCGCAAAGAGAGTTCTTGTGGAATTGGCAAAGTGATATTTGGAAGCCCATAGAGAGTTATGGTGAAAGAGGAAATATCCTCAGATGAAATCTGGAAAGAAGCTTTCTGAGAAACTGCTTAGTGTTCTGTTAATTCATCTCACAGAGTTACCTCTGTATTTCGTGGATCTCTTTGCTAGCCTTATTTCTGTGGAATCTGAGAACAGATATTTTAGATCCCTTTGAAGATTATAGTGCCAAAGAAATATACTCCAATAACAAAGAGAAAGAAGCTTTTTGAGAAACTTCTTTGTGTTCTGTGAAATCATCTCACATAGTTACAGCTTTCCCCTCAAGAAGCCTTTCGCTAAGACAGTTCTTGTGGAATTGGCAAAGTGATATTTGGAAGCCCATAGAGGGCTATGGCGAGAGAGAAAATATCCTCAGATGATATCTGGAAAGAAGATTTCTGAGAATCTGCTTAGTGTTCTGTTAATTCATCTCACAGGGTTACATCTGTATTTCCTGGATCTCTTTCCTAGCCTTATTTCTGTGGAATCTGAGAACAGATATTTTGAATCCCTTTGAAGATTATAGGGCCAAAGGAGATATCCTCTGATAACAAAGAGAAAGAAGCTTTCTGAGAAACTTCTTTGTGTTCTGTGAAATCATCTCACAGAGTTACAACTTTTCCCTCAAGAAGCCTTTCGCTAAGACAGTTCTTGTGGAATTGGCAAAGTGATATTTGGAAGCCCATAGAGGGCTATGGTGAAATAGGAAATATCCTCAGATGAAATCTGGAAAGAAGCTTTCTGGGAAACTGCTTTGTGTTCTCTGATTTCCACTCACAGAGTTAAATCTGTATTTCGTGGATCGCTTTGCTAGCCTTATTTCTGTGGAATCTGAGAACAGGTATTTCGGATCCCTTTGAAGACTTTAGGAGCAAAGGAAATATCCTCCGATAACAAAGAGAAAGAAGCTTTCTGAGAAACTTCTTTGTGTTCTGTGAAATCATTTCACAGAGTTACAGCTTTCCCCTCAACAAGCCTTTCGCTAAGACAGTTCTTGTGGAATTGGCAAAGTAATATTTGGAAGCCCATAGAGGGATACGGTGAAAAAGGAAATATCCTCAGATGAAATCTGGAAAGAAGCTTTCTGAGAAACTGCTTAGTGTTCTGTTTATTCATCTCACAGACTTAAATTTGTATTTCGTGGATCTCTTTGATAGCCTTATATCTGCGGAATCTGAGAACAGATATTTCGGATCCCTTTGAAGACTACAGTGCCAAAGGAAATATCCTCCGATAACAAAGAGAAAGAAGCTTTCTGAGTAACTTCTTTGTGTTCTGTGAAATAATCTCACAGAGTTACAGCTTTTCCCTCAAGAAGCCTTTCGCTAAGACAGTTTTTGTGGAATTGGCAAAGTGATATTTGGAAGCCCATAGAGGGCTATCGTGAAGAACGAAATATCCTCAAATGAAATCTGAAAAGAAGCTTTCTGATAAACTGATTAGTGTTCTGTTAATTCATCTCACAGAGTTACATCTGTATTTCGTGGATCTCTTTGCTAGCCTTATTTCTGTGGAATCTGAGAACAGATATTTTAGATCCCTTTGAAGATTATAGGGCCAAGGAAATTTCCTCCAATAACAAAGAGAAAGAAGCTTACTGAGAAACTTCTTTGTGTTCTGTGAAATCATCTCACAGAGTTACAGCTTTCCCCACAAGAAGCCTTTTGCAAAGACGGTTCTTGTGGAATTGGCAAAGTTTTATTTGGAAGCTCATAAAGGGCTGTGGTGAAAAAGGAAATATCCTCAGATGAAATCTGGAAAGAAGCTTTCTGAGAAACTGCTTAGTGTTCTCTGACTTCCACTCACAGATTTACATCTGCATTTCGTGGATCTCTTTGCTAGCCTTATTTCTGTGGAATCTGAGAACAGATATTTCGGATCCCTTTGAAGACTATAGGGCCAAAGGAAATATCCTCCAATAACAAAGAGAAAGAAGCTTTCAGAGAAACTTCTTTGTGTTCTGTGAAATCATCTCACAGAGTTACAGCTTTCCCCTCAAGAAGCCTTTCGCTAAGACAGTTCTTGTGGAATTGGCACAGTAATATTAGGAAGCCCATAGAGGGCTATTGTGAAAAAGGAAATATCCTAAGATGAAATCTGGAAAGAAGCTTTCTGAGAAACTGCTTTGTGTTTTGTTCATTCATCTCACAGAGTTACATCTGTATTTCGTGGATCTCTTTGCTAGCCTTATTTCTGTGGAATCTGAGAAGAGATATTTCGGATCCCTTTGAAGACTATAGGGCCAAAGGAAATATCCTCCATAACAAAGAGAAAGAAGCTTTCTGAGAAACTTCTTTGTGTTCTGTGAAATCATCATACAGAGTTACAGCTTTCCCCTCAAGAAGCCTTTCGCTAAGACCGTTCTTGTGGAATTGGCAATGTGATATTTGGAAGCTCATAGAGGGCTATGATGAAAAAGGAAATATCCTCAGATGAAATCTGGAAAGAAGCTTTCTGAGAAACTTCTTAGTGTTCTCTGACATCCACTCACAGAATTACATCTGTATTTCGTGGATCTCATTGATAGCCTAATTTCTGTGTAATCTGAGAACAGATACTTCGGATCCCTTTGTAGACTACAGGGCCAAAGGAAACATCCTCCGATAACAAAGAGAAAGAAGCTTCCTGAGAAACTTCTTTGAGTTCTGTGAAATAATCTCACAGAGTTACAGATTTCCACTCAAGAAACCTTTCGCTAAGACAGTTCTTGTGGAATTGGCAAAGTGATATTTGGAAACCCATAGAGGGCTATGGTGAAAGAGGAAATATCCTCAGATGAAATATGGAAAGAAGCTTTCTGAGAAACTGCTTAATGTTCTGTTAATTCATCTCACAGAGTTACATCTGTATTTCGTGGATCTCTTTGCTAGCCTTATTTCTGTGGAATTTGAGAACAGATATTTTAGATCCCTTTGAAGATTATAGGGCCAAGGAAATATCCTCCAATAACAAAGAGAAAGAAGCTTTCTGAGAAACTTCTTTGTGTTCTGTGAAATCATCTCACAGAGTTACAGCTTTCCCCACAAGAAGCCTTTCGCAAAGACGGTTCTTGTGGAATTGGCAAAGTGATATTTGGAAGCCCAAAGAGGGCTGTGGTGAAAAAGGAAATATCCTCAGATGATATCTGGAAAGGAGCTTTCTGAGAAACTGCTTAGTGTTCTCTGACTTTCACTCACAGAGTTACATCTGTATTTCGTGGATCTCTTTGCTAGCCTTATTTCTGTTGAATCTGAGAACAGATATTTCGGATCCCGTTGAAGACTCTAGAGCCAAAGGAAATATCCTCTGATAACAAAGAAAAAGAAGCTTTCTGAGAAACTTCTTTGTGTTCTGTGAGATCATCTCACAGAGTTACAGCTTTGCCCTCAAGAAGCCTTTCGGTAAGACATTTCTTATGGAATTGGCAAAGTGTTATTTGGAAGCCCATAGAGGGCCCCGGTGAAAAAGGAAATATCCTCAGATGATATCTGGAAAGAAGCTTTCTGAGAAACTGCTTAGTGTTCTTTGACTTCCACTCACAGAGTTACATCTGTATTTCGTGGATCTCTTTGCTAGCCTTATTTCTGTGGAATCTGAGAACAGATATTTCGGATCCCTTTGAAGACTATAGGGCCAAAGGAAATATCCTCCGATAACAAAGAGAAAGAAGCTTTCTGAGAAACTTCTTTGTGTTCTGTGAAATCATATCACAGAGTTACAGCTTTCCCCTCAGAAAGCCTTTCGCTAAGACATTTCTTGTGGAATTGGCAAAGTGATATTTGGAAGCCCATAGAGGGCTATGGTGAAAAAGGAAATATCTTCAGATGAAAGCTGGAAAGAAGCTTTCTGAGAAACTGCTTAGTGTTCTATGACATCCACTCACAGAGTTACATCAGTATTTCATGGATCCCTTTGCTAGCCTTATTTCTGTGGAATCTGAGAACAGATATTTCGGATCCCTTTGAAGACTATAGGGCCAAAGGAAATATCCTCCGATAACAAAGAGAAAGAAGCTTTCTGAGAAACTTCTTTGTGTTCTGTGAAATCATCTCACAGAGTTACATCTTTCCCCTCAAGAAGCCTTTCGCTAAGACAGTTCTTGTGGAATTGGCAAAGTGATATTTGGAAGCCCATAGAGGGCTATCGTGAAGAAGGAAATATTCTCAGATGAAATCTGGAAAGAAGATTTCAGAGAAACTGCTTAGTGTTCTGTGACTTCCACTCACAGAGTTACATCTGTATTTCGTGGATCTCTTTGCTAGCCTTATTTCTGTGGAATCTGAGAACAGATATTTAGGATCCCTTTGAAGACTATAGGAGCATAGGAAATATCCTCCGATAACAAAGTGATAGAAGCTTTCTGAGAAACTTCTTTGTGTTCTGTGAAATCATTTCACAGAGTTACACCTTTCCACTCAAGAAGCCTTTCGCTAAGACAGTTCTTGTGGAATTGGCAAAGTCATAATAGGAAGCCCATAGAGGGCTACGGTGAAAAAGGAAATATCCTGAGATGAAATCTGGAAAGAAGCTTTCTGAGAAACTGCTTAGTGTTCTGTTTATTCATCTCACAGACTTAAATTTGTATTTCTTGGATCTCTTTGATAGCCTTATTTCTGTGGAATCTGAGAACAGATATTTCGGATCCCTTTGAAGACTACAGTGCCAAAGGAAATATCCTCCGATAACAAAGAGAAAGAAGCTTTCTGAGAAACTTCTTTGTGTTCTGTGAAATAGTCTCACAGAGTTACAGCTTTTCCCTCAAGAAGCCTTTCGCTAAGACAGTTCTTGTGGAATTGGCAAAGTGATATTTGGAAGCCCATAGAGGGCTATCGTGAAGAACGAAATATCCTCAAATGAAATCTGGAAAGAAGCTTTCTGATAAACAGATTAGTGTTCTGTTAATTCATCTCACAGAGTTACATCTGTATTTCGTGGATCTCTTTGCTAGCCTTATTTCTGTGGAATTTGAGAACAGATATTTTAGATCCCTTTGAAGATTATAGGGCCAAGGAAATATCCTCCAATAACAAAGAGAAAGAAGCTTTCTGAGAAACTTCTTTGTGTTCTGTGAATTCATCTCACAGAGTTACTGCTTTCCCCACAAGAAGCCTTTCGCAAAGACGGTTCTAGAGGAATTGGCAAAGTGATATTTGGAAGCTCCTAAAGAGCTGTGGTGAAAAAGGAAATATCCTCAGATGAAATCTGGAAAGAAGCTTTCTGAGAAACTGCTTAGTGTTCTCTGACTTCCACTCACAGATTTACATCTGCATTTCGTGGATCTCTTTGCTAGCCTTATTCTGTGGTAGCTGAGAACAGATATTTCGGCTCCCTTTGAAGACTATAGGGCCAAAGGAAATATCCTCCTATAACAAAGAGAAAGAAGCTTTCAGAGAAACTTCTTTGTGTTCTGTGAAATCATCTCACAGAGTTACAGCTTTCCCCTCAAGAAGCCTTTCGCTAAGACAGTTCTTGTGGAATTGGCACAGTAATATTAGGAAGCCCATAGAGGGCTATTGTGAAAAAGGAAATATCCTAAGATGAAATCTGGAAAGAAGCTTTCTGAGAAACTGCTTTGTGTTTTGTTCATTCATCTCACAGAGTTACATCTGTATTTCGTGGATCTCTTTGCTAGCCTTATTTCTGTGGAATCTGAGAAGAGATATTTCGGATCCCTTTGAAGACTATAGGGCCAAAGGAAATATCCTCCATAACAAAGAGAAAGAAGCTTTCTGAGAAACTTCTTTGTGTTCTGTGAAATCATCATACAGAGTTACAGCTTTCCCCTCAAGAAGCCTTTCGCTAAGACCGTTCTTGTGGAATTGGCAATGTGATATTTGGAAGCTCATAGAGGGCTATGATGAAAAAGGAAATATCCTCAGATGAAATCTGGAAAGAAGCTTTCTGAGAAACTTCTTAGTGTTCTCTGACATCCACTCACAGAATTACATCTGTATTTCGTGGATCTCATTGATAGCCTAATTTCTGTGTAATCTGAGAACAGATACTTCGGATCCCTTTGTAGACTACAGGGCCAAAGGAAACATCCTCCGATAACAAAGAGAAAGAAGCTTCCTGAGAAACTTCTTTGAGTTCTGTGAAATAATCTCACAGAGTTACAGATTTCCACTCAAGAAACCTTTCGCTAAGACAGTTCTTGTGGAATTGGCAAAGTGATATTTGGAAACCCATAGAGGGCTATGGTGAAAGAGGAAATATCCTCAGATGAAATATGGAAAGAAGCTTTCTGAGAAACTGCTTAATGTTCTGTTAATTCATCTCACAGAGTTACATCTGTATTTCGTGGATCTCTTTGCTAGCCTTATTTCTGTGGAATTTGAGAACAGATATTTTAGATCCCTTTGAAGATTATAGGGCCAAGGAAATATCCTCCAATAACAAAGAGAAAGAAGCTTTCTGAGAAACTTCTTTGTGTTCTGTGAAATCATCTCACAGAGTTACAGCTTTCCCCACAAGAAGCCTTTCGCAAAGACGGTTCTTGTGGAATTGGCAAAGTGATATTTGGAAGCCCAAAGAGGGCTGTGGTGAAAAAGGAAATATCCTCAGATGATATCTGGAAAGGAGCTTTCTGAGAAACTGCTTAGTGTTCTCTGACTTTCACTCACAGAGTTACATCTGTATTTCGTGGATCTCTTTGCTAGCCTTATTTCTGTTGAATCTGAGAACAGATATTTCGGATCCCGTTGAAGACTCTAGAGCCAAAGGAAATATCCTCTGATAACAAAGAAAAAGAAGCTTTCTGAGAAACTTCTTTGTGTTCTGTGAGATCATCTCACAGAGTTACAGCTTTGCCCTCAAGAAGCCTTTCGGTAAGACATTTCTTATGGAATTGGCAAAGTGTTATTTGGAAGCCCATAGAGGGCCCCGGTGAAAAAGGAAATATCCTCAGATGATATCTGGAAAGAAGCTTTCTGAGAAACTGCTTAGTGTTCTTTGACTTCCACTCACAGAGTTACATCTGTATTTCGTGGATCTCTTTGCTAGCCTTATTTCTGTGGAATCTGAGAACAGATATTTCGGATCCCTTTGAAGACTATAGGGCCAAAGGAAATATCCTCCGATAACAAAGAGAAAGAAGCTTTCTGAGAAACTTCTTTGTGTTCTGTGAAATCATATCACAGAGTTACAGCTTTCCCCTCAGAAAGCCTTTCGCTAAGACATTTCTTGTGGAATTGGCAAAGTGATATTTGGAAGCCCATAGAGGGCTATGGTGAAAAAGGAAATATCTTCAGATGAAAGCTGGAAAGAAGCTTTCTGAGAAACTGCTTAGTGTTCTATGACATCCACTCACAGAGTTACATCAGTATTTCATGGATCCCTTTGCTAGCCTTATTTCTGTGGAATCTGAGAACAGATATTTCGGATCCCTTTGAAGACTATAGGGCCAAAGGAAATATCCTCCGATAACAAAGAGAAAGAAGCTTTCTGAGAAACTTCTTTGTGTTCTGTGAAATCATCTCACAGAGTTACATCTTTCCCCTCAAGAAGCCTTTCGCTAAGACAGTTCTTGTGGAATTGGCAAAGTGATATTTGGAAGCCCATAGAGGGCTATCGTGAAGAAGGAAATATTCTCAGATGAAATCTGGAAAGAAGATTTCAGAGAAACTGCTTAGTGTTCTGTGACTTCCACTCACAGAGTTACATCTGTATTTCGTGGATCTCTTTGCTAGCCTTATTTCTGTGGAATCTGAGAACAGATATTTAGGATCCCTTTGAAGACTATAGGAGCATAGGAAATATCCTCCGATAACAAAGTGATAGAAGCTTTCTGAGAAACTTCTTTGTGTTCTGTGAAATCATTTCACAGAGTTACACCTTTCCACTCAAGAAGCCTTTCGCTAAGACAGTTCTTGTGGAATTGGCAAAGTCATAATAGGAAGCCCATAGAGGGCTACGGTGAAAAAGGAAATATCCTGAGATGAAATCTGGAAAGAAGCTTTCTGAGAAACTGCTTAGTGTTCTGTTTATTCATCTCACAGACTTAAATTTGTATTTCTTGGATCTCTTTGATAGCCTTATTTCTGTGGAATCTGAGAACAGATATTTCGGATCCCTTTGAAGACTACAGTGCCAAAGGAAATATCCTCCGATAACAAAGAGAAAGAAGCTTTCTGAGAAACTTCTTTGTGTTCTGTGAAATAGTCTCACAGAGTTACAGCTTTTCCCTCAAGAAGCCTTTCGCTAAGACAGTTCTTGTGGAATTGGCAAAGTGATATTTGGAAGCCCATAGAGGGCTATCGTGAAGAACGAAATATCCTCAAATGAAATCTGGAAAGAAGCTTTCTGATAAACAGATTAGTGTTCTGTTAATTCATCTCACAGAGTTACATCTGTATTTCGTGGATCTCTTTGCTAGCCTTATTTCTGTGGAATTTGAGAACAGATATTTTAGATCCCTTTGAAGATTATAGGGCCAAGGAAATATCCTCCAATAACAAAGAGAAAGAAGCTTTCTGAGAAACTTCTTTGTGTTCTGTGAATTCATCTCACAGAGTTACTGCTTTCCCCACAAGAAGCCTTTCGCAAAGACGGTTCTAGAGGAATTGGCAAAGTGATATTTGGAAGCTCCTAAAGAGCTGTGGTGAAAAAGGAAATATCCTCAGATGAAATCTGGAAAGAAGCTTTCTGAGAAACTGCTTAGTGTTCTCTGACTTCCACTCACAGATTTACATCTGCATTTCGTGGATCTCTTTGCTAGCCTTATTCTGTGGTAGCTGAGAACAGATATTTCGGCTCCCTTTGAAGACTATAGGGCCAAAGGAAATATCCTCCTATAACAAAGAGAAAGAAGCTTTCAGAGAAACATCTTTGTGTTCTGTGAAATCATCTCACAGAGTTACAGCTTTCCCCTCAAGAAGCCTTTCGCTAAGACAGTTCTTGTGGAATTGGGAAAGTAATATTAGGAAGCCCATAGAGGGCTACTGTGAAAAAGGAAATATCCTCAGAAGAAATCTGGAAAGAAGCTTTCTGAGAAACTGCTTTGTGTTTTGTTCATTCATCTCACAGAGTTACATCTGTATGTCGTGGATCTCTTTGCTAGCCTTATTTCTGTGGAATCTGAGAACAGATAATTCGGATCCCTTTGAAGACTATAGGGCCAAAGGAAATATCCTAGGATAACAAAGAGAAAGAAGCTTTCTGAGAAGCTTCTTTGTGTTCTGTGAAATCATCTCACAGAGTTACAGCTTTCCCCTCAAGAAGCCTTTCGCTAAGACCGTTCTTGTGGAATTGGCAATGTGATATTTGGAAGCCCATAGAGGGCTATGAAGAAAAAGGAGATATCCTCACATGAAATCTGGAAAGAAGCTTTCTGAGAAACTGCTTAGTGTTCTCTGACATCCACTCACAGAGTTACATCTGTATTTCGTGGATCTCATTGTTAGCTTATTTCTGTGTAATCTGAGAACAGATATTTCGGATCCCTTTGAAGACTACAGGTCCAAAGGAAATATCCTCCGATAACAAAGAGAAAGAAGCTTACTGAGAAACTTCTTTGAGTTCTGTGAAATAATCTCACAGAGTTACAGCTTTCCCTTCAAGAAGCCTTTCGCAAAGACAGTTCTTGTGGAATTGGCAAAGTGATATTTGGAAGCCCATAGAGAGTTATGGTGAAAGAGGAAATATCCTCAGATGAAATCTGGAAAGAATCTTTCTGAGAAACTAGTTAGTGTTCTGTTAATTCATCCCACAGAGTTACATCTGTATTTCGTGGATCTCTTTGCTAGCCTTATTTCTGTGGAATCTGAGAACAGATATTTTAGATCCCTTTGAAGATTATAGGGCCAAAGAAATATACTCCAATAACAAAGAGAAAGAAGCTTTTTGAGAAACTTCTTTGTGTTCTGTGAAATCATCTCACAGAGTTACAGCTTTCCCCTCAAGAACCCTTTCGCTAAGACAGTTCTTGTGGAATTGGCAAAGTGATATTTGGAAGCCCATAGAGGGCTGTGGCGAGAGAGGAAATATCCTCAGATGATATCTGCAAAGAAGATTTCTGAGAATCTGCTTAGTGTTCTGTTAATTCATCTCACAGGGTTACATCTGTATTTCGTGGATCTCTCTGCTAACCTTATTTCTGTGGAATCTGAGAACAGATATTTTGTATCCCTTAGAAGATTATAGGGCCAAAGGAAATATCCTCTGATAACAAAGAGAAAGAAGCTTTCTGAGAAACTTCTTTGTGTTCTGTGAAATCATCTCACAGAACTACAACTTTTCCCTCAAGAAGCCTTTCGCTAAGACAGTTCTTGTGGAATTGGCAAAGTGATATTTGGAAGCCCATAGAGGGCTATGGTGAAAAAGGAAATATCTTCAGATGAAAGCTGGAAAGAAGCTTTCTGAGAAACTGCTTAGTGTTCTATGACATCCACTCACAGAGTTACATCAGTATTTCATGGATCCCTTCGCTAGCCTTATTTCTGTGGAATCTGAGAACAGATATTTCGGATCCCTTTGAAGACTACAGGGCCAAAGGAAATATCCTTCGATAACAAAGAGAAAGAAGCTTTCTGAGAAACTTCTTTGTGTTCTGTGAAATCATCTCAGAGAGTTACATCTTTCCCCTCAAGAAGCCTTTCGCTAAGACAGTTCTTGTGGAATTGGCAAAGTGATATTTGGAAGCCCTTAGAGGGCTATCGTGAAGAAGGAAATATTCTCAGATGAAATCTGGAAAGAGGCTTTCTGAGAAACTGCTTAGTGTTCTGTGACTTCCACTCACAGAGTTACATCTGTATTTCGTGGATCTCTTTGCTAGCCTTATTTCTTTGGAATCTGAGAACAGATATTTCGGATCCCTTCGAAGACTATAGGAGCATAGGAAATATCCTCCGATAACAAAGTGAAAGAAGCTTTCTGAGAAACTTCTTTGTGTTCTGTGAAATCATTTCACAGAGTTACAGCTTTCCCCTCAAGAAGCCTTTCCCTAAGACAGTTATTGTGGAATTGGCAAAGTGATATTTGGAAGCCCATGGAGGGCTACGGTGAAAGAGGAAATATCCTCAGATGAAATCTGGAAAGAAGCTTTCTGAGAAACTGCTTAGTGTTCTGTTAATTCATCTCACAGAGTTACATCTGTATTTCTTGGTCTCTTTGCTAGCCTTATTTCTGTGGAATTTGAGAACAGATATTTTAGATCCCTTTGAAGATTATAGGGCCAAGGAAATATCCTCCAATAACAAAGAGAAAGAAGCTTTCTGAGAAACTTCTTTGTGTTCTCTGAAATCATCTCACAGAGTTACAGCTTTCCCCACAAGAAGCCTTTCGCAAAGACGGTTCTTGTGGAATTGGCAAAGTGATATTTGGAAGCAAAAAGAGGGCTGTGGTGAAAAAGGAAATATCCTCAGATGAAATCTGGAAAGAAGCTTTCTGAGAAACTGCTTAGTGTTCTCTGACTTCCACTCACAGAGTTACATCTGTATTTCATGGATCTCTTTGCTAGCCTTATTTCTGTGGAATCTGAGAACAGATATTTCGGATCCCTTTGAAGACTATAGGGCCAAAGGAAATATCCTCCGATAACAAAGAGAAAGAAGCTTTCTGAGAAACTTCTTTGTGTTCTGTGAAATCATCTCAGAGAGTTACAGCTTTCCCCTCAGGAAGCCTTACGCTAAGACAGTCCTTGTGGAATTGGCAAAGTGATATTTGGAAGCCCATAGAGGGCTATGGTGAAAAAGGAAATATCCTCAGATGAAATCTGGAAAGAAGATTTCTGAGAAACTGCTTAGTGTTCTGTTAATTCATCTCACAGAGTTACATCTGTATTTCGTGGATCTCTTTGCTAGCCTTATTTCTGTGGAATCTGAACACAGATATTTTGGATCCCGTTGAAGACTCTAGGGCCAAAGGAAATATCCTCTGATAACAAAGAAAAAGAAGCTTTCTGAGAAACTTCTTTGTGTTCTGTGAAATCATCTCACAGAGTTACAGCTTTGCCCTCAAGAAGCCTTTCGCTAAGACATTTCTTATGGAATAGGCAAAGTGATATTTTGAAGCCCATAGAGGGCCCTGGTTAAAAAGGAAATATCCTCAGATGATATCTGAAAGAAGCTTACTGAGAAACTGCTTAGTGTTCTTTGACTTCCACTCACAGAGTTACATCTGTATTTCGTGGATCTCTTTGATAGCCTTATTTCTGTGGAATCTGAGAACAGATATTTCTGATCCCTTTGAAGATACATTGCCAAAGGAAATATCCTCCGATAACAAAGAGAAAGAAGCTTTCTGAGTAACTTCTTTGTGTTCTGTGAAATCATCTCACAGAGTTACAGCTTTTCCCTCAAGAAGCCTTTCGCTAAGACAGTTCTTGTGGAATTGGCAAAGTGATATTTGGAAGCCCATAGAGGGCTATGGTGAAGAACGAAATATCCTCAAATGAAATCTGGAAAGAAGCTTTCTGATAAACTGATTAGTGTTCTGTAAATTCATCTCACAGAGTTACATCTGTATTTCGTGGATCTCTTTGCTAGCCTTATTTCTGTGGAATTTGAGAACAGATATTTTAGATCCCTTTGAAGATTATAGGGCCAAGGAAATATCCTCCTATAACAAAGAGAAAGAAGCTTTCTGAGAAACTTCTTTGTGTTCTGTGAAATCATCTCACAGAGTTACAGCTTTCCCCACGAGAAGCCTTTCGCAAAGACGGTTCTTGTGGAATTGACAAAGTGATATTTGGAAGTCCATAAAGGGCTGTGGTGAAAAAGGAAATATCCTCTGATGAAATCTGGAAAGAAGCTTTCTGAGAAACTGCTTAGTGTTCTCTGACTTCCACTCACAGATTTACATATGCATTTCGTGGATGGCTTTGCTAGCCTTATTTCTGTGGAAGCTGAGAACAGATATTTCGGATCCCTTTGAAGACTATAGTTCCAAAGGAAATATCCTCCAATAACAAAGAGAAAGAAGCTTTCAGAGAAATTTCTTTGTGTTCTGTGAAATCATCTCACAGAGTTACAGCTTTCCCCTCAAGAAGCCTTTCGCTAAGACAGTTCTTGTGGAATTGGCAATGTGATATTTGGAAGCCCATAGAAGGCTATGGTGACAAAGGAAATATCCTCAGATGATCTGGAAAGAAGCTTTCTGAGAAACTGCTTAGTGTTCTGTTAATTCATCTCACAGAGTTACAACTGTATTTCGTGGATCTCTTTGCTAGCCTTATTTCTGTGGAATCTGAGAACAGATATTTCGGATCCCTTTGAAGACTATAGGGCCAAAGGAAATATCCTCCGATAACAAAGAGAAAGAAGCTTTCTGAGAAACTTCTTTGTGTTCTGTGAAATCATCTCACAGAGTTACAGCTCTCCCCTCAAGAAAACTTTCGCTAAGACAGTTCTTGTGGAATTGGCAAAGTGATATGTGGAAGCCCTTAGAGGGCTATGGTGAAAAAGGAAATATCCTCAGATGAAATCTAGAAATAAGCTTTCTTTGAAACTGCTTAGTGTTCTGTCATTTCATCTCACAGAGTTACATCTGTATTTCGTGGATCTCTTTGCTAGCCTTATTTCTGTGGTATCTGAGAACAGATATTTCCGATCCCTTTGAAGACTATAGGGCCAAAGGAAATATCCTCCGATAACAAAGAGAAAGAAGCTTTCTGAGAACCTTTTTTTGTTCTGTGAAATCATCTCACAGAGTTACAGCTTTCCCCTCAAGAAGCCTTTCGCTAAGACAGTTCTTGTGGAATTGGCAAAGTGATATTTGGAGGCCCATAGAGGGCTATGGTGAAAAAGGAAATATCCTCAGATGAAATCTGGAAAGAAGCTTTCTGAGAAACTTCTTAGTGTTCTGTTAATTCATCTCACAGAGTTATATCTGTATTTCATGGATCTCTTTGCTAGCCTTATTTCTGTGGAATCTGCGAACAGATATTTCGGATCCCTTTGAAGTCTATATAGCCAAAGGAAATATCCTCCGATAACAAAGAGAAAGAAGCTTTCTTGAAACTTCTTTGTGTTCTGTGAAATCATCTCACAGAGTTACAGCTTTCCCCTCAAGAAGCCTTTCGCTAAGACAGTTCTTGTCGAATTGACAAAGTGATATTTGGAAGCCCATAGAGGGCTATGGTGAAAAAGGAAATATCCTCAGATGAAATCTGGAAAGAAGATTTCTGAGAAACCGCTTAGTGTTCTGTTAATTCATCTCACAGAGTTTCATCTGTATTTCATGGATCTCTTTGCTAGCCTTATTTCTGTGGAATCTGCGAACAGATATTTCGGATCCCTTTGAAGTCTATAGGGCCAAAGGAAATATCCTCCGATAACAAAGAGAAAGAAGCTTTCTGAGAAACGTCTTTGTGTTCTGTGAAATCATCTCACAGAGTTACAGCTTTCCCCTGAAGAAGCCTTTCGCTAAGACAGTTCTTGTGGAATTGGCAAAGTGATATTTGGAAGCCCATAGAGGGCAATGGTGAAAAAGGAAATATCCTCAGATGAAATCTGGAAAGAAGCTTTCTGAGAAACTGCTTAGTGTTCTGTTAATTCATCTCACAGAGTTACATCTGTATTTCGTGGATCTCTTTGATAGCCTTATTTCTGTGGAATCTGAGAAGAGATATTTTGTATCCCTTTGAAGACTATTGGGCCAAATAAATATCCTCCGATAACAAAGAGAAAGAAGCTTTCTGAGAAACTTCTTTGTGTTCTGTGAAATCATCTCACAGAGTTACAGCTTTCCCCTCAAGAAGCCTTTCGCTAAGACAGTTCTTGTGGAATTGGCAAAGTGATATTTGGAAGCCCATAGAGGGCTATGGTGAAAACGGAAATATCCTCAGATGAAATCTGGAAAGAAGCTTTCTGAGAAACCGCTTAGTGTTCTGTTAATTCATCTCACAGAGTTACATCTGTATTTCGTGGGTCTCTTTGCTAGCCTTATTTCTGTGGAATCTGAGAACAGATATTTCGGATCCCTTTGAAGTCTATAGGTCCAAAGGAAATATCCTCCTATAACAAAGAGAAAGAAGCTTTCTGAGAAACTTCTTTGTGTTCTGTGAAATCATCTCACAGAGATAGAGCTTCCACTGAAGAAGCCTTTCACTAAGAGAGTTCTTGTGGAATTGGTAAAGTGATATTTGGAAGCCCATAGAGAGCTATTGTGAAAAAGGAAATATCCTCAGATGAAATCTGTAAAGAAGATTTCTGAGAAATTGCTTAGTGTTCTGTTAATTCATCTCACAGAGTTACATCTGTATTTCGTGGATCTTTTTGCTAGCCTTATTTCTGTGGAATCTGAGAATAGATATTTCGCATCCCTTTGAAGACAATATGGCCAAAAGAAATATCCTCCGATAACAAAGAGAAAGAAGCTTTCTGAGAAACTACTTTGTGTTCTTTGAAATCATCTCACAGAGTCACAGCTTTCCCCTCAAGAAGCCTTTCGCTAAGACAGTTCTTGTGGAATTGTCAAAGTGATATTTGGAAGCCCATAGAAGTCTATGTTGAAAAAGGAAATGTCCTCAGATGAAATCTGGAAAGAAGCTTTCTGAGAAACTGCTTAGTGTTCTGTTAATTCATCTCACAGTGTTACATCTGTATTTCGTGGATCTCTTTGCTATCCTTATTTCTGTGAAATCTGCGAACAGATATTTCGGATCCCTTTGAAGTCTGTAGGGCCAAAGGAAATATCCTCCGATAACAAAGAGAAAGAAGCTTTCTGAGAAACTTCTTTGTGTTCTGTGAAATCATCTCACAGAGTTACAGCTTTACCCTCAAGAAGGCTTTCGCTAAGACAGTTCTCGTGGAATTGGCAAAGTGATATTTGGAAGCCCATAGAGGGCTATGGTGGAAAAGGAAATATCCTCAGATTAACTCTGGAAAGAAGCTTTCTGAGAAACTGCTTAGTGTTCTGTTAATTCATCTAACAGAGATACATCTGTATTTCGTTTATCTCTTTGCTAGCCTTATTTCTGTGGAATCTGAGAACAGGTATTTCGGATACCTTTGAAGACTCTAGGGCCAAAGGAAATATCATCCGATAACAAAGAGAAAGAAGCTTTCTGAGAAAGTTCTTAGTGTTCTGTGAAATCATCTCACAGAGTTACAGCTTTGCCCTCAAGAAGCCTTTCGCTAAGACATTTCTTATGGAATAGGCAAAGTGATATTTTGAAGCCCATAGAGGGCCCTGCTTAAAAAGGAAATATCCTCAGATGATATCTGGAAAGAAGCTTACTGAGAAACTGCTTAGTGTTCTTTGACTTCCACTCACAGAGTTACATCTGTATTTCGTGGATCTCTTTGATAGCCTTATTTCTGTGGAATCTGAGAACAGATATTTCTGATCCCTTTGAAGATACATTGCCAAAGGAAATATCCTCCGATAACAAAGAGAAAGAAGCTTTCTGAGTAACTTCTTTGTGTTCTGTGAAATCATCTCACAGAGTTACAGCTTTTCCCTCAAGAAGCCTTTCGCTAAGACAGTTCTTGTGGAATTGGCAAAGTGATATTTGGAAGCCCATAGAGGGCTATGGTGAAGAACGAAATATCCTCAAATGAAATCTGGAAAGAAGCTTTCTGATAAACTGATTAGTGTTCTGTAAATTCATCTCACAGAGTTACATCTGTATTTCGTGGATCTCTTTGCTAGCCTTATTTCTGTGGAATTTGAGAACAGATATTTTAGATCCCTTTGAAGATTATAGGGCCAGGGAAATATCCTCCTATAACAAAGAGAAAGAAGCTTTCTGAGAAACTTCTTTGTGTTCTGTGAAATCATCTCACAGAGTTACAGCTTTCCCCACAAGAAGCCTTTCGCAAAGACGGTTCTTGTGGAATTGGCAAAGTGATATTTGGAAGTCCATAAAGGGCTGTGGTGAAAAAGGAAATATCCTCAGATGAAATCTGGAAAGAAGCTTTCTGAGAAACTGCTTAGTGTTCTCTGACTTCCACTCACAGATTTACATATGCATTTCGTGGATGGCTTTGCTAGCCTTATTTCTGTGGAAGCTGAGAACAGATATTTCGGATCCCTTTGAAGACTATAGTTCCAAAGGAAATATCCTCCAATAACAAAGAGAAAGAAGCTTTCAGAGAAATTTCTTTGTGTTCTGTGAAATCATCTCACAGAGTTACAGCTTTCCCCTCAAGAAGCCTTTCGCTAAGACAGTTCTTGTGGAATTGGCAATGTGATATTTGGAAGCCCATAGAAGGCTATGGTGACAAAGGAAATATCCTCAGATGATCTGGAAAGAAGCTTTCTGAGAAACTGCTTAGTGTTCTGTTAATTCATCTCACAGAGTTACATCTGTATTTCGTGGATCTCTTTGCTAGCCTTATTTCTCTGGAATCTGAGAACAGATATTTCGGATCCCTTTGAAGACTATAGGGCCAAAGGAAATATCCTCCGATAACAAATAGAAAGAAGCTTTCTGAGAAACTTCTTTGTGTTCTGTGAAATCATCTCACAGAGTTACAGCTCTCCCCTCAAGAAAACTTTCGCTAAGACAGTTCTTGTGGAATTGGCAAAGTGATATGTGGAAGCCCTTAGAGGGCTATGGTGAAAAAGGAAATATCCTCAGATGAAATCTAGAAATAAGCTTTCTTTGAAACTGCTTAGTGTTCTGTCATTTCATCTCACAGAGTTACATCTGTATTTCGTGGATCTCTTTGCTAGCCTTATTTCTGTGGAATCTGAGAACAGATATTTCCGATCCCTTTGAAGACTATAGGGCCAAAGGAAATATCCTCCGATAACAAAGAGAAAGAAGCTTTCTGAGAACCTTTTTTTGTTCTGTGAAATCATCTCACAGAGTTACAGCTTTCCCCTCAAGAAGCCTTTCGCTAAGACAGTTCTTGTGGAATTGGCAAAGTGATATTTGGAGGCCCATAGAGGGCTATGGTGAAAAAGGAAATATCCTCAGATGAAATCTGGAAAGAAGCTTTCTGAGAAACTTCTTAGTGTTCTGTTAATTCATCTCACAGAGTTACATCTGTATTTCATGGATCTCTTTGCTAGCCTTATTTCTGTGGAATCTGCGAACAGATATTTCGGATCCCTTTGAAGTCTATATAGCCAAAGGAAATATCCTCCGATAACAAAGAGAAAGAAGCTTTCTTGAAACTTCTTTGTGTTCTGTGAAATCATCTCACAGAGTTACAGCTTTCCCCTCAAGAAGCCTTTCGCTAAGACAGTTCTTGTGGAATTGACAAAGTGATATTTGGAAGCCCATAGAGGGCTATGGTGAAAAAGGAAATATCCTCAGATGAAATCTGGAAAGAAGATTTCTGAGAAACCGCTTAGTGTTCTGTTAATTCATCTCACAGAGTTTCATCTGTATTTCATGGATCTCTTTGCTAGCCTTATTTCTGTGGAATCTGCGAACAGATATTTCGGATCCCTTTGAAGTCTATAGGGCCAAAGGAAATATCCTCCGATAACAAAGAGAAAGAAGCTTTCTGAGAAACTTCTTTGTGTTCTGTGAAATCATCTCACAGAGTTACAGCTTTCCCCTCAAGAAGCCTTTAGCTAAGACAGTTCTTGTGGAATTGGCAAAGTGATATTTGGAAGCCCATAGAGGGCTATGGTGAAAAAGGAAATATCCTCAGATGAAATCTGGAAAGAAGCTTTCTGAGAAACTGCTTAGTGTTCTGTTAATTTTCTCACAGAGTTACATCTGTATTTCGTGGATCTCTTTGATAGCCTTATTTCTGTGGAATCTGAGAAGAGATATTTTGTATCCCTTTGAAGACTATTTGGCCAAATAAATATCCTCCGATAACAAAGAGAAAGAAGCTTTCTGAGAAACTTCTTTGTGTTCTGTGAAATCATCTCACAGAGTTACAGCTTTCCCCTCAAGAAGCCTTTCGCTAAGACAGTTCTTGTGGAATTGGCAAAGTGATATTTGGAAGCCCCTAGAGGGCTATGGTGGAAAAGGAAATATCCTCAGATTAACTCTGGAAAGAAGCTTTCTGAGAAACTGCTTAGTGTTCTGTTAATTCATCTAACAGAGATACATCTGTATTTCGTTTATCTCTTTGCTAGCCTTATTTCTGTGGAATCTGAGAACAGGTATTTTGGACACCTTTGAAGACTCTAGGGCCAAAGGAAATATCCTCCGATAACAAAGAGAAAGAAGCTTTCTGAGAAAGTTCTTAGTGTTCTGTGAAATCATCTCACAGAGTTACAGCTTTCCCCTCAAGAAGCCTTTCGCTAAGACAGTTCTTGTGGAATTGGCAAAGTGATATTTGGAAGCCCATAGAGGGCTATGGTGAAAAAGGAAATATCCTCAGATGAAATCTGGAAAGAAGCTTTCTGAGAAACTGCTTAGTGTTCTGTTAATTCATCACACACAGTTACATCTGTATTTCGTGGATCTCTTTGCTAGCCTTATTTCTGTGGAATCTGAGAACAGATATTTCGGATCCCTTTGAAGACTATAGGGCAAAAGGAAAAATCCTCCGATAACAAAGAGAAAGAAGCTTTCTGAGAAACTTCTTTGTGTTCTGTGAAATCATCTCACAGAGTTACAGCTTTCCCCTCAAGAAGCCTTTCGCTAAGACAGTTCTTGTGGAATTGGCAAAGTGATATTTGGAAGCCAATAGAGGGGTATGGTGGATAAGGAAATATCCTCAGATGAAATCTGGAAAGAAGCTTTCTGAGAAACCGCTTAGTGTTCTGTTATTTCATCTCACAGAGTTACATCTCTATTTCATGGATCGCTTTGCTAGCCTTATTTCTGTGGAATCTGAGAACAGATACTTCGGATCCCTTTGAAGTCTATAGGGCCAAAGGAAATATCCTCCGATAACAAAGAGAAAGAAGCTTTCTGAGAAACTTCTTTGTGTTCTGTGAAATCATCTCACAGAGTTACAGATTTCCCCTCAAGAAACCTTTCGCTAAGACAGTTCTTGTGGAAATGGCAAAGTGATATTTGGAAGCCCATAGAGGGCTATGGTGAAAAAGGAAATATCCTCAGATGAAATCTGGAAAGAAGCTTTCTGAGAAACTGCTTAGTGTTCTGTTAATTCATCTCTCAGAGTTTCATCTGTATTTCGTGCATCTCTTTGCTAGCCTTATTTCTGTGGAATTTGAGAACAGATATTTCGGATCCCTTTGAAGACTATAGGGCCAAATAAATATCCTCCGATAACAAAGAGAAAGAGGCTTTCTGAGAAACTTCTTTCTGTTCTGTGAAATCATCTCACAGAGTTACAGCTTTCCCCTCAAGAAGCCATTCGCTAAGACAGTTCTTGTGGAATTGGCAAAGTGATATTTGGAAGCCCATAGAGGGCTATGGTGAAAAAGGAAATATCCTCAGATGAAATCTGTAAAGAAGCTTTCTGAGAAACTGCTTAGTGTTCTGTTAATTCATCTCACAGAGTTACATCTGTGTTTCGTGGATCTCTTTCATAGCCTTATTTCTGTGGAATCTGAGAACAGATATTTCGGATCCCTTTGAAGACTCTAGGGCCAAATAAATATCCTCCGATAACAAAGAGAAAGAAGCTTTCTGAGAAACTTCTTTGTTTTCTGTGAAATAATCTCACAGAGTTACAGCTTTCCCCTCAAGAAGCCTTTCGCTAAGACAGTTCTTGTGGAATTGGCAAAGTGATATTTGGAAGCCCATAGAGGGCTGTGGTAAAAGGAAATATCCTCAGATGAAATCTGGAAAGAAGCTTTCTGAGAAACCGCTTAGTGTTCTGTTAATTCATCTCACAGAATTACATCTGTATTTCCTGGATCTCTTTGGTAGCCTTATTTCTGTGGAATCTGAGAACAGATATTTCGGATCCCTTTGAAGTCTATAGGCCCAAAGGAAATATCCTCCGATAACAAAGAGAAAGAAGCTTTCTGAGAAACTTCTTTGTGTTCTGTGAAATCATCTCACAGAGTTACAGCTTTCCCCTCAAGAAGCCTTTCGCTAAGACAGTTCTTGTGGAATTGGCAAAGTGATATTTGGAAGCCCATAGAGGGATATGGTGAAAAAGGAAATATCCTCAGATGAAATCTGGAAAGAAGCTTTCTGAGAAACCGCTTTGTGTTCTGTGACTTCCACTCACAGAGGTACATCTGTATTTCGTGGATCTCTTTGCTAGCCTTATTTCTGTGGAATCTGAGAACAGATATTTCGCATCCCTTTGAAGACTATAGGGCCAAAGGAAATATCCTCCGATAACAAAGAGAAAGAAGCTTTCTAAGAAACTTCTTTGTGTTCTGTGAAATCATCTCAAAGAGTTACAGATTTTCCCTCAAGAAAACTTTCGCTAAGACAGTTCTTGTGGAAATGGCAAAGTGATATTTGGAACCCCTAGAGGGCTATGGGGAAAAAGGAAATATCCTCAGATGAAATCTGGAAAGAAGGTTTCTGAAAAACTGCTTAGTGTTCTGTTAATTCATCTCACCGAGTTAAATCTGTATTTCGTGAATCTCTTTACTAGCCTTATTTCTGTGGAATTTGAGAACAGATATTTCGGATCCCTTTGAAGACTATAGGGCCAAATAAATATCCTCCGATAACAAAGAGAAAGATGCTTTCTGAGAAACTTCTTTCTGTTCTCTGAAATCATCTCACAGAGTTACAGCTTTCCCCTCAAGAAGCCTTGCGCTAAGACAGTTCTTGTGGAATTTGCAAAGTGATATTTGGAAGCCCATAGAGGGCTAAGGTGAAAAAGAAATATCCTCAGATGAAATCTGGAAAGAAGCTTTCTGAGAAACTACTTAGTGTTCTGTTAATTCATCTCACAGAGTTACATCTGTATTTCGTGGATCTATTTGATAGCCTTATTTCTGTGGAATCTGAGAACAGATATTTCGGATCCCTTTGAAGACTCTAGGGCCAAATAAATATCCTCCGATAACAAAGAGAAAGAAGCTTTCTGAGAAACTTCTTTGTGTTCTGTGAAATCATCTCACAGAGTTACAGCTTTCCCCTCAAGAAGCCTTTCGCTAAGACAGTTCTTGTGGAATTGGCAAAGTGATATTTGGAAGCCCATAGAGGGCTGTGGTGAAAAAGGAAATATTCTCAGATGAAATCTGGAAAGAAGCTTTCTGAGAAACTACTTAGTGTTCTGTTAATTCATTTCACAGAGTTACATCTGTATTTCGTGGATCGCTTTGCTAGCCTTATTTCCGTGGAATCTGAGAACAGATATTTCGGATCCCTTTGAAGACTATAAGGCCAATAAATATCCTCCGATAACAAAGAGAAAGAAGTTTTCTGAGAAACTTCTTTGTGTTCTGTGAAATCATCTCACTGAGTTACAGCTTTCCCCTCAAGAAGCCTTTCGCTAAGACAGTTCTTGTGGAATTGGCAAAGTGATATTTGGAAGCCCATAGAGGGATATGGTGAAAAAGAAAATATCCTGAGATGAAATCTGGAAAGAAGCTTTCTGAGAAACTGCTTAGTGTTCTGTTAATTCATCTCACAGAGTTACATCTGTATTTCTTGGATCTCTTTGCTAGCCTTATTTCTGTGGAATCTGAGAACAGATATTTCGGATCCCTTTGAAGACTATAGGGCCAAAGGAAAAATCCTCCGATAACAAAGAGAAAGAAGCTTTCTGAGAAACTTCTTTGTGTTCTGTGAAATCATCTCACAAAGTTACAGCTTTCCCCTCAAGAAGCCTTTCGCTAAGTCAGTTCTTGTGGAATTGTCAAAGTGATATTTGGAAGCCCATAGAGGGCTATGGTGAAAAAGGAAATATCTTCAGATGAAATCTGGAAAGAAGCTTTCTGAGAAACTGCTTAGTGTTCTGTTAATTCATCTCACAGAGATACATCTGTATTTCGTTTATCTCTGCTAGTCTTATTTCTGTGGAATCTGAGAACAGATATTTCGGATCCCTTTGAAGACTATAGGGCCAAAGGAAATATCCTCCAATAACCAAGAGAAAGAAGCTTTCTGAGAAACTTCTTTGTGTTCTGTGAAATCATCTCACAGAGTTACAGCTTTCCCCTCAAGAAACCTTACGCTGAGACAGTTCTTGTGGAATTGGCAAAGTGATATTTGGAAACCCATAGAGGGCTATGGTGAAAAAGGAAATATTCTCAGATGAAATCTGGAAAGAAGCTTTCTAAAAAACTGCTTAGTGTTCTGTTAATTCATCTCACAGAGTTACATCTGTATTTCGTGGATCTCTTTGCTAGCCTTATTTCTGTGGAATCTGAGAACAGATATTTCGGATCCCTTTGAAGACTATAGGGCCAATAAATATCCTCCGATAACAAAGAGAAAGAAGGTTTCTGAGAAACTTCTTTGTGTTCTGTGAAATCATCTCACTGAGTTACAGCTTTCCCCTAAAGAAGCTTTTCGCTAAGACAGTTCTTGTGCAATTGGCAAAGTGATATTTGGAAGCCCATATAGGGCTTTGTTGAAAAAGAAAATATCCTCAGATGAAATCTGGAAAGAAGCTTTCTGAGAAACTGCTTAGTGTTCTGTTAATTCATCTCACTGAGTAACATCTGTATTTCTTGGATCTCTTTGCTAGCCTTATTTCTGTGGAATCTGAGAACAGATACTTCGGATCCCTTTGAAGACTATAGGGCGAAAGGAAATATCCTCCGATAACAAAGAGAAAGAAGCTTTCTGAGAAACTTCTTTGTGTTCTGTGAAATCATCTCACAGAGTTACAGCTTTCCCCTCAAGAAGCCTTTCGCTAAGACAGTTCTTGTGGAATTGGCAAAGTGATATTTGGAAGCCCATAGAGGGCTATGGTGAAAAAGAAAATATCCTCAGATGAAATCTGGAAAGAAGTTTTCTGAGAAACTGCTTAGTGTTCTGTTAATTCATCTCACAGAGTTACATCTGTATTTCGTGGATCTCTTTGCTAGCCTTATTTCTGTGGAATCTGAGAACAGATATTTCGGATCCCTTTGAAGACTATAGGGCCAAAGGAAATATCCTCCGATAACAAAGAGAAAGAAGCTTTCTGAGAAACTTCTTTGTGTTCTGTGAAATCATCTCACAGAGTTACAGCTTTCCCCTCGAGAAGCCTTACGCTAAGACAGTTCTTGTGGAATTGGCAAAGTGATATTTGGAAGCCCATAGAGGGCTATGGTGAAAAAGGAAATATCCTAAGATGAAATCTGGAAAGAAGCTTTCTGAGAAACTGCTTGGTGTTCTGTTAATTCATCTCACAGAGTTTCATCTGTATTTCATGGATCTCTTTGCTAGCCTTATTTCTGTGGAATCTGCAAACAGATATTTCGGATCCCTTTGAGTCCATAGGGCCAAAGGAAATATCCTCCTATAACAAAGGGAAAGAAGCTTTCTGAGAAACTTCTTTGTGTTCTGTGAAATCATCTCGCAGAGTTACAGCTTTCCCCTCAAGAAGCCTTTCGCTAAGACAGTTCTTGTGGAATTGGCAAAGTGATATTTGGAAGCCCATAGAGGGATATGGTGAAAAAGGAAATATCCTCAGATGAAAGATGGAAAGAAGCTTTCTGAGAAACTGCTTAGTGTTCTGTTAATTCATCTCACAGAGTTACATCTGTATTTCGTGGATCTCTTTCATAGCCTTATTTCTGTGGAATCTGAGAACAGATACTTCGGATCCCTTTGAAGACTATAGGGCCAAATAAATATCCTCGGATAACAACGAGAAAGAAGCTCTCTGAGAAACTTCTTTGTGGTCTGTGAAATCATCTCACAGAGTTACAGCTTTCCCCTCAAGAAGCCTTTCCCTAAAACAGTTCTTGTGGAATTGGCGAAGTGATATTTGGAAGCCCACAGAGGGCTATGGTGAAAACGGAAATATCCTCAGATGAAATCCGGAAAGAAGCTTTCAGAGAAACTGCTTAGTGTTCTGTTAATTCATCTCACAGAGTTACACCTGTATTTCGTGGATCTCTTTACTAGCCTTATTTCTGTGGAATCTGAGAACAGATATTTCGGATCCCTTTGAAGACTATAGGGCCAAAGGAAAAATCCTCCGATAAAAAAGAGAAAGAAGCTTTCTGAGAAACTTCTTTGTGTTCTGTGAAATAATCTCACAGATTTACAGCTTTCCCCTCAAGAAGCCTTTCGCTAAGACAGTTCTTGTGGAATTGGCAAAGTGATATTTGGAAGCCCATAGAGGGCTATGGTGAAAAAGGACATATCCTCAGATGAAATCGGGAAAGAAGCTTTTTGAGAAACTGCTTAGTGTTCTGTTAATTCATCTCACAGAGTTACATCTGTATTTCGTGGATCACTTTGCTAGCTGTATTTCTGTGGAATCTGAGAACAGATATTTCGGATCCCTTTGAAGACTATTGGGCCATAGGAAATATCCTCCGATAAAAAAGAGAAAGAAGCTTTCTGAGAAACATCTTTGTGTTCTGTGAAATCATCTCACAGAGTTACAGCTTTCCCCTCAAGAAGCCTTTCGCTAAGACAGTTCTTGTGGAATTGGCAAAGTGATATTTGGAAGCCCATAGAGGGCTATGGTGAAAAAGGAAATATCCTCAGATGAAATCTGGAAAGAAGCTTTCTGAGAAACCGCTTAGTGTTCTGTTAATTCATCTAATGGAGTTACATGTGTATTTCATGGATCTCTTTGCTAGCTTTATTTCTGTGGAATCGGAGAACAGATAATTCGGATCCCTTTGAAGTCTATAGGGCCAAAGGAAATATCCTCCGATAACAAAGAGAAAGAAGCTTTCTGAGAAACTTCTTGGTGTTCTGTGAAATCATCTCACAGAGTTACAGCTTTCCCCTCAAGAAGCCTTTCGCTAAGACCGTTCTTGTGGAATTGGCAATGTGATATTTGGAAGCCCATAGAGGGCTATGAAGAAAAAGGAGATATCCTCACATGAAATCTGGAAAGAAGCTTTCTGAGAAACTGCTTAGTGTTCTCTGACATCCACTCACAGAGTTACATCTGTATTTCGTGGATCTCATTGCTAGCTTATTTCTGTGTAATCTGAGAACAGATATTTCGGATCCCTTTGAAGACTACAGGGCCAAAGGAAATATTCTCCGATAACAAAGAGAAAGAAGCTTACTGAGAAACTTCTTTGAGTTCTGTGAAATAATCTCACAGAGTTACAGCTTTCCCTTCAAGAAGCCTTTCGCAAAGACAGTTCTTGTGGAATTGGCAAAGTGATATTTGGAAGCCCATAGAGAGTTATGGTGAAAGAGGAAATATCCTCAGATGAAATCTGGAAAGAATCTTTCTGAGAAACTAGTTAGTGTTCTGTTAATTCATCCCACAGAGTTACATCTGTATTTCGTGGATCTCTTTGCTAGCCTTATTTCTGTGGAATCTGAGAACAGATATTTTAGATCCCTTTGAAGATTATAGGGCCAAAGAAATATACTCCAATAACAAAGAGAAAGAAGCTTTTTGAGAAACTTCTTTGTGTTCTGTGAAATCATCTCACAGAGTTACAGCTTTCCCCTCAAGAACCCTTTCGCTAAGACAGTTCTTGTGGAATTGGCAAAGTGATATTTGGAAGCCCATAGAGGGCTGTGGCGAGAGAGGAAATATCCTCAGATGATATCTGCAAAGAAGATTTCTGAGAATCTGCTTAGTGTTCTGTTAATTCATCTCACAGGGTTACATCTGTATTTCGTGGATCTCTCTGCTAACCTTATTTCTGTGGAATCTGAGAACAGATATTTTGTATCCCTTTGAAGATTATAGGGCCAAAGGAAATATCCTCTGATAACAAAGAGAAAGAAGCTTTCTGAGAAACTTCTTTGTGTTCTGTGAAATCATCTCACAGAACTACAACTTTTCCCTCAAGAAGCCTTTCGCTAAGACAGTTCTTGTGGAATTGGCAAAGTGATATTTGGAAGCCCATAGAGGGCTATGGTGAAAAAGGAAATATCTTCAGATGAAAGCTGGAAAGAAGCTTTCTGAGAAACTGCTTAGTGTTCTATGACATCCACTCACAGAGTTACATCAGTATTTCATGGATCCCTTCGCTAGCCTTATTTCTGTGGAATCTGAGAACAGATATTTCGGATCCCTTTGAAGACTACAGGGCCAAAGGAAATATCCTTCGATAACAAAGAGAAAGAAGCTTTCTGAGAAACTTCTTTGTGTTCTGTGAAATCATCTCAGAGAGTTACATCTTTCCCCTCAAGAAGCCTTTCGCTAAGACAGTTCTTGTGGAATTGGCAAAGTGATATTTGGAAGCCCTTAGAGGGCTATCGTGAAGAAGGAAATATTCTCAGATGAAATCTGGAAAGAAGCTTTCTGAGAAACTGCTTAGTGTTCTGTGACTTCCACTCACAGAGTTACATCTGTATTTCGTGGATCTCCTTGCTAGCCTTATTTCTTTGGAATCTGAGAACAGATATTTCGGATCCCTTCGAAGACTATAGGAGCATAGGAAATATCCTCCGATAACAAAGTGAAAGAAGCTTTCTGAGAAACTTCTTTGTGTTCTGTGAAATCATTTCACAGAGTTACAGCTTTCCCCTCAAGAAGCCTTTCCCTAAGACAGTTATTGTGGAATTGGCAAAGTGATATTTGGAAGCCCATGGAGGGCTATGGTGAAAGAGGAAATATCCTCAGATGAAATCTGGAAAGAAGCTTTCTGAGAAACTGCTTAGTGTTCTGTTAATTCATCTCACAGAGTTACATCTGTATTTCTTGGTCTCTTTGCTAGCCTTATTTCTGTGGAATTTGAGAACAGATATTTTAGATCCCTTTTAAGATTATAGGGCCAAGGAAATATCCTCCAATAACAAAGAGAAAGAAGCTTTCTGAGAAACTTCTTTGTGTTCTCTGAAATCATCTCACAGAGTTACAGCTTTCCCCACAAGAAGCCTTTCGCAAAGACGGTTCTTGTGGAATTGGCAAAGTGATATTTGGAAGCAAAAAGAGGGCTGTGGTGAAAAAGGAAATATCCTCAGATGAAATCTGGAAAGAAGCTTTCTGAGAAATTGCATAGTGTTCTCTGACTTCCACTCACAGAGTTACATCTCTATTTCATGGATCTCTTTGCTAGCCTTATTTCTGTGGAATCTGAGAACAGATATTTCGGATCCCTTTGAAGACTATAGGGCCAAAGGAAATATCCTCCGATAACAAAGAGAAAGAAGCTTTCTGAGAAACTTCTTTGTGTTCTGTGAAATCATCTCAGAGAGTTACAGCTTTCCCCTCAGGAAGCCTTACGCTAAGACAGTCCTTGTGGAATTGGCAAAGTGATATTTGGAAGCCCATAAAGGGCTATGGTGAAAAAGGAAATATCCTCAGATGAAATCTGGAAAGAAGATTTCTGAGAAACTGCTTAGTGTTCTGTTAATTCATCTCACAGAGTTACATCTGTATTTCGTGGATCTCTTTGCTAGCCTTATTTCTGTGGAATCTGAACACAGATATTTTGGATCCCGTTGAAGACTCTAGGGCCAAAGGAAATATCCTCTGATAACAAAGAAAAAGAAGCTTTCTGAGAAACTTCTTTGTGTTCTGTGAAATCATCTCACAGAGTTACAGCTTTGCCCTCAAGAAGCCTTTCGCTAAGACATTTCTTATGGAATAGGCAAAGTTATATTTTGAAGCCCATAGAGGGCCCTGGTTAAAAAGGAAATATCCTCAGATGATATCTGGAAAGAAGGTTACTGAGAAACTGCTTAGTGTTCTTTGACTTCCACTCACAGAGTTACATCTGTATTTCGTGGATCTCTTTGATAGCCTTATTTCTGTGGAATCTGAGAACAGATATTTCTGATCCCTTTGAAGATACATTGCCAAAGGAAATATCCTCCGATAACAAAGAGAAAGAAGCTTTCTGAGTAACTTCTTTGTGTTCTGTGAAATCATCTCACAGAGTTACAGCTTTTCCCTCAAGAAGCCTTTCGCTAAGACAGTTCTTGTGGAATTGGCAAAGTGATATTTGGAAGCCCATAGTGGGATATGGTGAAGAAATAAATATCCTCAAATGAAATCTGGAAAGAAGCTTTCTGATAAACTGATTAGTGTTCTGTAAATTCATCTCACAGAGTTACATCTGTATTTCGTGGATCTCTTTGCTAGCCTTATTTCTGTGGAATTTGAGAACAGATATTTTAGATCCCTTTGAAGATTATAGGGCCAAGGAAATATCCTCCTATAACAAAGAGAAAGAAGCTTTCTGAGAAACTTCTTTGTGTTCTGTGAAATCATCTCACAGAGTTACAGCTTTCCCCACAAGAAGCCTTTCGCAAAGACGGTTCTTGTGGAATTGGCAAAGTGATATTTGGAAGTCCATAAAGGGCTGTGGTGAAAAAGGAAATATCCTCAGATGAAATCTGGAAAGAAGCTTTCTGAGAAACTGCTTAGTGTTCTCTGACTTCCACTCACAGATTTACATATGCATTTCGTGGATGGCTTTGGTAGCCTTAATTCTGTGGAAGCTGAGAACAGATATTTCAGATCCCTTTGAAGACTATAGTTCCAAAGGAAATATCCTCCAATAACAAAGAGAAAGAAGCTTTCAGAGAAATTTCTTTGTGTTCTGTGAAATCATCTCACAGAGTTACAGCTTTCCCCTCAAGAAGCCTTTCGCTAAGACAGTTCTTGTGGAATTGGCAATGTGATATTTGGAAGCCCATAGAAGGCTATGGTGACAAAGGAAATATCCTCAGATGATCTGGAAAGAAGCTTTCTGAGAAACTGCTTAGTGTTCTGTTAATTCATCTCACAGAGTTACATCTGTATTTCGTGGATCTCTTTGCTAGCCTTATTTCTCTGGAATCTGAGAACAGATATTTCGGATCCCTTTGAAGACTATAGGGCCAAAGGAAATATCCTCCGATAACAAATAGAAAGAAGCTTTCTGAGAAACTTCTTTGTGTTCTGTGAAATCATCTCACAGAGTTACAGCTCTCCCCTCAAGAAAACTTTCGCTAAGACAGTTCTTGTGGAATTGGCAAAGTGATATGTGGAAGCCCTTAGAGGGCTATGGTGAAAAAGGAAATATCCTCAGATGAAATCTAGAAATAAGCTTTCTTTGAAACTGCTTAGTGTTCTGTCATTTCATCTCACAGAGTTACATCTGTATTTCGTGGATCTCTTTGCTAGCCTTATTTCTGTGGAATCTGAGAACAGATATTTCCGATCCCTTTGAAGACTATAGGGCCAAAGGAAATATCCTCCGATAACAAAGAGAAAGAAGCTTTCTGAGAACCTTTTTTTGTTCTGTGAAATCATCTCACAGAGTTACAGCTTTCCCCTCAAGAAGCCTTTCGCTAAGACAGTTCTTGTGGAATTGGCAAAGTGATATTTGGAGGCCCATAGAGGGCTATGGTGAAAAAGGAAATATCCTCAGATGAAATCTGGAAAGAAGCTTTCTGAGAAACTTCTTAGTGTTCTGTTAATTCATCTCACAGAGTTATATCTGTATTTCATGGATCTCTTTGCTAGCCTTATTTCTGTGGAATCTGCGAACAGATATTTCGGATCCCTTTGAAGTCTATATAGCCAAAGGAAATATCCTCCGATAACAAAGAGAAAGAAGCTTTCTTGAAACTTCTTTGTGTTCTGTGAAATCATCTCACAGAGTTACAGCTTTCCCCTCAAGAAGCCTTTCGCTAAGACAGTTCTTGTGGAATTGACAAAGTGATATTTGGAAGCCCATAGAGGGCTATGGTGAAAAAGGAAATATCCTCAGATGAAACCTGGAAAGAAGATTTCTGAGAAACCGCTTAGTGTTCTGTTAATTCATCTCACAGAGTTTCATCTGTATTTCATGGATCTCTTTGCTAGCCTTATTTCTGTGGAATCTGCGAACAGATATTTCGGATCCCTTTGAAGTCTATAGGGCCAAAGGAAATATCCTCCGATAACAAAGAGAAAGAAGCTTTCTGAGAAACTTCTTTGTGTTCTGTGAAATCATCTCACAGAGTTACAGCTTTCCCCTCAAGAAGCCTTTAGCTAAGACAGTTCTTGTGGAATTGGCAAAGTGATATTTGGAAGCCCATAGAGGGCTATGGTGAAAAAGGAAATATCCTCAGATGAAATCTGGAAAGAAGCTTTCTGAGAAACTGCTTAGTGTTCTGTTAATTCATCTCACAGAGTTACATCTGTATTTCGTGGATCTCTTTGATAGCCTTATTTCTGTGGAATCTGAGAAGAGATATTTTGTATCCCTTTGAAGACTATTGGGCCAAATAAATATCCTCCGATAACAAAGAGAAAGAAGCTTTCTGAGAAACTTCTTTGTGTTCTGTGAAATCATCTCACAGAGTTACAGCTTTCCCCTCAAGAAGCCTTTCGCTAAGACAGTTCTTGTGGAATTGGCAAAGTGATATTTGGAAGCCCATAGAGGGCTATGGTGTAAAAGGAAATATTCTCAGATGAAAATTGGAAAGAAGATTTCTGAGAAACTGCTTATTGTTCTGTTAATTCATATCACAGAGTTACATCTGTATTTCGTGGATCTCTTTGCTAGCCTTATTTCTGTGGAATCTGAGAACAGATATTTCGGATCCCTTTGAAGTCTATAGGTCCAAAGGAAATATCCTCCTATAACAAAGAGAAAGAAGCTTTCTGAGAAACTTCTTTGTGTTCTGTGAAATCATCTCACAGAGATAGAGCTTCCACTGAAGAAGCCTTTCACTAAGAGAGTTCTTGTGGAATTGGTAAAGTGATATTTGGAAGCCCATAGAGAGCTATTGTGAAAAAGGAAATATCCTCAGATGAAATCTGGAAAGAAGATTTCTGAGAAATTGCTTAGTGTTCTGTTAATTCATCTCACAGAGTTACATCTGTATTTCGTGGATCTTTTTGCTAGCCTTATTTCTGTGGAATCTGAGAATAGATATTTCGCATCCCTTTGAAGACACTATGGCCAAAAGAAATATCCTCCGATAACAAAGAGAAAGAAGCTTTCTGAGGAACTACTTTGTGTTCTTTGAAATCATCTCACAGAGTCACAGCTTTCCCCTCAAGAAGCCTTTCGCTAAGACAGTTCTTGTGGAATTGTCAAAGTGATATTTGGAAGCCCATAGAAGTCTATGTTGAAAAAGGAAATGTCCTCAGATGAAATCTGGAAAGAAGCTTTCTGAGAAACTGCTTAGTGTTCTGTTAATTCATCTCACAGTGTTACATCTGTATTTCGTGGATCTCTTTGCTATCCTTATTTCTGTGAAATCTGCGAACAGATATTTCGGATCCCTTTGAAGTCTGTAGGGCCAAAGGAAATATCCTCCGATAACAAAGAGAAAGAAGCTTTCTGAGAAACTTCTTTGTGTTCTGTGAAATCATCTCACAGAGTTACAGCTTTACCCTCAAGAAGGCTTTCGCTAAGACAGTTCTTGTGGAATTGGCAAAGTGATATTTGGAAGCCCATAGAGGGCTATGGTGGAAAAGGAAATATCCTCAGATTAACTCTGGAAAGAAGCTTTCTGAGAAACTGCTTAGTGTTCTGTTAATTCATCTAACAGAGATACATCTGTATTTCGTTTATCTCTTTGCTAGCCTTATTTCTGTGGAATCTGAGAACAGGTATTTTGGATACCTTTGAAGACTCTAGGGCCAAAGGAAATATCATCCGATAACAAAGAGAAAGAAGCTTTCTGAGAAAGTTCTTAGTGTTCTGTGAAATCATCTCACAGAGTTACAGCTTTCCCCTCAAGAAGCCTTTCGCTAAGACAGTTCTTGTGGAATTGGCAAAGTGATATTTGGAAGCCCATAGAGGGCTATGGTGAAAAAGGAAATATCCTCAGATGAAATCTGGAAAGAAGCTTTCTGAGAAACTGCTTAGTGTTCTGTTAATTCATCTCACACAGTTACATCTGTATTTCGTGGATCTCTTTGCTAGCCTTATTTCTGTGGAATCTGAGAACAGATATTTCGGATCCCTTTGAAGACTATAGGGCAAAAGGAAAAATCCTCCGATAACAAAGAGAAAGAAGCTTTCTGAGAAACTTCTTTGTGTTCTGTGAAATCATCTCACAGAGTTACAGCTTTCCCCTCCAGAAGCCTTTCGCTAAGACAGTTCTTGTGGAATTGGCAAAGTGATATTTGGAAGCCAATAGAGGGGTATGGTGGATAAGGAAATATCCTCAGATGAAATCTGGAAAGAAGCTTTCTGAGAAACCGCTTAGTGTTCTGTTATTTCATCTCACAGAGTTACATCTCTATTTCATGGATCGCTTTGCTAGCCTTATTTCTGTGGAATCTGAGAACAGATACTTCGGATCCCTTTGAAGTCTATAGGGCCAAAGGAAATATCCTCCGATAACAAAGAGAAAGAAGCTTTCTGAGAAACTTCTTTGTGTTCTGTGAAATCATCTCACAGAGTTACAGATTTCCCCTCAAGAAACCTTTCGCTAAGACAGTTCTTGTGGAAATGGCAAAGTGATATTTGGAAGCCCATAGAGGGCTATGGTGAAAAAGGAAATATCCTCAGATGAAATCTGGAAAGAAGCTTTCTGAGAAACTGCTTAGTGTTCTGTTAATTCATCTCTCAGAGTTTCATCTGTATTTCGTGCATCTCTTTGCTAGCCTTATTTCTGTGGAATTTGAGAACAGATATTTCGGATCCCTTTGAAGACTATAGGGCCAAATAAATATCCTCCGATAACAAAGAGAAAGAGGCTTTCTGAGAAACTTCTTTCTGTTCTGTGAAATCATCTCACAGAGTTACAGCTTTCCCTTCAAGAAGCCATTCGCTAAGACAGTTCTTGTGGAATTGGCAAAGTGATATTTGGAAGCCCATAGAGGGCTATGGTGAAAAAGGAAATATCCTCAGATGAAATCTGTAAAGAAGCTTTCTGAGAAACTGCTTAGTGTTCTGTTAATTCATCTCACAGAGTTACATCTGTGTTTCGTGGATCTCTTTCATAGCCTTATTTCTGTGGAATCTGAGAACAGATATTTCGGATCCCTTTGAAGACTCTAGGGCCAAATAAATATCCTCCGATAACAAAGAGAAAGAAGCTTTCTGAGAAACTTCTTTGTTTTCTGTGAAATAATCTCACAGAGTTACAGTTTTCCCCTCAAGAAGCCTTTCGCTAAGACAGTTCTTGTGGAATTGGCAAAGTGATATTTCGAAGCCCATAGAGGGCTGTGGTAAAAGGAAATATCCTCAGATGAAATCTGGAAAGAAGCTTTCTGAGAAACCGCTTAGTGTTCTGTTAATTCATCTCACAGAATTACATCTGTATTTCCTGGATCTCTTTGGTAGCCTTATTTCTGTGGAATCTGAGAACAGATATTTCGGATCCCTTTGAAGTCTATAGGCCCAAAGGAAATATCCTCCGATAACAAAGAGAAAGAAGCTTTCTGAGAAACTTCTTTGTGTTCTGTGAAATCATCTCACAGAGTTACAGCTTTCCCCTCAAGAAGCCTTTCGCTAAGACAGTTCTTGTGGAATTGGCAAAGTGATATTTGGAAGCCCATAGAGGGATATGGTGAAAAAGGAAATATCCTCAGATGAAATCTGGAAAGAAGCTTTCTGAGAAACTGCTTAGTGTTCTGTTAATTCATCTCACAGAGTTACATCTGTATTTCGTGGATCTCTTTGATAGCCTTATTTCTGTGGAATCTGAGAAGAGATATTTTGTATCCCTTTGAAGACTATTGGGCCAAATAAATATCCTCCGATAACAAAGAGAAAGAAGCTTTCTGAGAAACTTCTTTGTGTTCTGTGAAATCATCTCACAGAGTTACAGCTTTCCCCTCAAGAAGCCTTTCGCTAAGACAGTTCTTGTGGAATTGGCAAAGTGATATTTGGAAGCCCATAGAGGGCTATGGTGTAAAAGGAAATATTCTCAGATGAAAATTGGAAAGAAGATTTCTGAGAAACTGCTTATTGTTCTGTTAATTCATATCACAGAGTTACATCTGTGTTTCGTGGATCTCTTTGCTAGCCTTATTTCTGTGGAATCTGAGAACAGATATTTCGGATCCCTTTGAAGTCTATAGGTCCAAAGGAAATATCCTCCTATAACAAAGAGAAAGAAGCTTTCTGAGAAACTTCTTTGTGTTCTGTGAAATCATCTCACAGAGATAGAGCTTCCACTGAAGAAGCCTTTCACTAAGAGAGTTCTTGTGGAATTGGTAAAGTGATATTTGGAAGCCCATAGAGAGCTATTGTGAAAAAGGAAATATCCTCAGATGAAATCTGGAAAGAAGATTTCTGAGAAATTGCTTAGTGTGTTGTTAATTCATCTCACAGAGTTACATCTGTATTTCGTGGATCTTTTTGCTAGCCTTATTTCTGTGGAATCTGAGAATAGATATTTCGCATCCCTTTGAAGACAATATGGCCAAAAGAAATATCCTCCGATAACAAAGAGAAAGAAGCTTTCTGAGAAACTACTTTGTGTTCTTTGAAATCATCTCACAGAGTCACAGCTTTCCCCTCAAGAAGCCTTTCGCTAAGACAGTTCTTGTGGAATTGTCAAAGTGATATTTGGAAGCCCATAGAAGTCTATGTTGAAAAAGGAAATGTCCTCAGATGAAATCTGGAAAGAAGCTTTCTGAGAAACTGCTTAGTGTTCTGTTAATTCATCTCACAGTGTTACATCTGTATTTCGTGGATCTCTTTGCTATCCTTATTTCTGTGAAATCTGCGAACAGATATTTCGGATCCCTTTGAAGTCTGTAGGGCCAAAGGAAATATCCTCCGATAACAAAGAGAAAGAAGCTTTCTGAGAAACTTCTTTGTGTTCTGTGAAATCATCTCACAGAGTTAAAGCTTTACCCTCAAGAAGGCTTTCGCTAAGACAGTTCTTGTGGAATTGGCAAAGTGATATTTGGAAGCCCATAGAGGGCTATGGTGGAAAAGGAAATATCCTCAGATGAAATATGGAAAGAAGCTTTCTGAGAAACTGCTTAGTGTTCTGTTAACTCATCTCTCAGAGTTTCATCTGTATTTCGTGCATCTCTTTGCTAGCCTTATTTCTGTGGAATTTGAGAACAGATATTTCGGATCCCTTTGAAGACTATAGGGCCAAATAAATATCCTCCGATAACAAAGAGAAAGAGGCTTTCTGAGAAACTTCTTTCTGTTCTGTGAAATCATCTCACAGAGTTACAGCTTTCCCCTCAAGAAGCCATTCGCTAAGACAGTTCTTGTGGAATTGGCAAAGTGATATTTCGAAGCCCATAGAGGGCTATGGTGAAAAAGGAAATATCCTCAGATGAAATCTGTAAAGAAGCTTTCTGAGAAACTGCTTAGTGTTCTGTTAATTCATCTCACAGAGTTACATCTGTGTTTCGTGGATCTCTTTCATAGCCTTATTTCTGTGGAATCTGAGAACAGATATTTCGGATCCCTTTGAAGACTCTAGGGCCAAATAAATATCCTCCGATAACAAAGAGAAAGAAGCTTTCTGAGAAACTTCTTTGTTTTCTGTGAAATAATCTCACAGAGTTACAGTTTTCCCCTCAAGAAGCCTTTCGCTAAGACAGTTCTTGTGGAATTGGCAAAGTGATATTTGGAAGCCCATAGAGGGCTGTGGTAAAAGGAAATATCCTCAGATGAAAACTGGAAAGAAGCTTTCTGAGAAACCGCTTAGTGTTCTGTTAATTCATCTCACAGAATTACATCTGTATTTCCTGGATCTCTTTGGTAGCCTTATTTCTGTGGAATCTGAGAACAGATATTTCGGATCCCTTTGAAGTCTATAGGCCCAAAGGAAATATCCTCCGATAACAAAGAGAAAGAAGCTTTCTGAGAAACTTCTTTGTGTTCTGTGAAATCATCTCACAGAGTTACAGCTTTCCCCTCAAGAAGCCTTTCGCTAAGACAGTTCTTGTGGAATTGGCAAAGTGATATTTGGAAGCCCTTAGAGGGATATGGTGAAAAAGGAAATATCCTCAGATGAAATCTGGAAAGAAGCTTTCTGAGAAACCGCTTTGTGTTCTGTGACTTCCACTCACAGAGTTACATCTGTATTTCGTGGATCTCTTTGCTAGCCTTATTTCTGTGGAATCTGAGAACAGATATTTCGCATCCCTTTGAAGACTATAGGGCCAAAGGAAATATCCTCCGATAACAAAGAGAAAGAAGCTTTCTAAGAAACTTCTTTGTGTTCTGTGAAATCATCTCAAAGAGTTACAGATTTTCCCTCAAGAAAACTTTCGCTAAGACAGTTCTTGTGGAAATGGCAAAGTGATATTTGGAACCCCTAGAGGGCTATGGGGAAAAAGGAAATATCCTCAGATGAAATCTGGAAAGAAGGTTTCTGAGAAACTGCTTAGTGTTCTGTTAATTCATCTCACCGAGTTAAATCTGTATTTCGTGAATCTCTTTACTAGCCTTATTTCTGTGGAATTTGAGAACAGATATTTCGGATCCCTTTGAAGACTATAGGGCCAAATAAATATCCTCCGATAACAAAGAGAAAGATGCTTTCTGAGAAACTTCTTTCTGTTCTCTGAAATCATCTCACAGAGTTACAGCTTTCCCCTCAAGAAGCCTTTCGCTAAGACAGTTCTTGTGGAATTGGCAAAGTGATATTTGGAAGCCCATAGACGGCTAAGGTGAAAAAGAAATATCCTCAGATGAAATCTGGAAAGAAGCTTTCTGAGAAACTGCTTAGTGTTCTGTTAATTCATCTCACAGAGTTACATCTGTATTTCGTGGATCTATTTGATAGCCTTATTTCTGTGGAATCTGAGAACAGATATTTCGGATCCCTTTGAAGACTCTAGGGCCAAATAAATATCCTCCGATAACAAAGAGAAAGAAGCTTTCTGAGAAACTTCTTTGTGTTCTGTGAAATCATCTCACAGAGTTACAGCTTTCCCCTCAAGAAGCCTTTCGCTAAGACAGTTCTTGTGGAATTGGCAAAGTGATATTTGGAAGCCCATAGAGGGCTGTGGTGAGAAAGGAAATATTCTCAGATGAAATCTGGAAAGAAGCTTTCTGAGAAACTACTTAGTGTTCTGTTAATTCATTTCACAGAGTTACATCTGTATTTCGTGGATCGCTTTGCTAGCCTTATTTCCGTGGAATCTGAGAACAGATATTTCGGATCCCTTTGAAGACTATAGGGCCAATAAATATCCTCCGATAACAAAGAGAAAGAAGTTTTCTGAGAAACTTCTTTGTGTTCTGTGAAATCATCTCACTGATTTACAGCTTTCCCCTCAAGAAGCCTTTCCTTAAGACAGTTCTTGTGGAATTGGCAAAGTGATATTTGGAAGCCCATAGAGGGATATGGTGAAAAAGAAAATATCCTGAGATGAAATCTGGAAAGAAGCTTTCTGAGAAACTGCTTAGTGTTCTGTTAATTCATCTCACAGAGTTACATCTGTATTTCTTGGATCTCTTTGCTAGCCTTATTTCTGTGGAATCTGAGAACAGATATTTCGGATCCCTTTGAAGACTATAGGGCCAAAGGAAAAATCCTCCGATAACAAAGAGAAAGAAGCTTTCTGAGAAACTTCTTTGTGTTCTGTGAAATCATCTCACAGAGTTACAGCTTTCCCCTCAAGAAGCCTTTCGCTAAGTCAGTTCTTGTGGAATTGGCAAAGTGATATTTGGAAGCCCATAGAGGGCTATGGTGAAAAAGGAAATATCTTCAGATGAAATCTGGAAAGAAGCTTTCTGAGAAACTGCTTAGTGTTCTGTTAATTCTTCTCACAGAGATACATCTGTATTTCGTTTATCTCTGCTAGTCTTATTTCTGTGGAATCTGAGAACAGATATTTCGGATCCCTTTGAAGACTATAGGGCCAAAGGAAATATCCTCCAATAACCAAGAGAAAGAAGCTTTCTGAGAAACTTCTTTGTGTTCTGTGAAATCATCTCACAGAGTTACAGCTTTCCCCTCAAGAAACCTTACGCTGAGACAGTTCTTGTGGAATTGGCAAAGTGATATTTGGAAACCCATAGAGGGCTATGGTGAAAAAGGAAATATTCTCAGATGAAATCTGGAAAGAAGCTTTCTAAGAAACTGCTTAGTGTTCTGTTAATTCATCTCACAGAGTTACATCTGTATTTCGTGGATCTCTTTGCTAGCCTTATTTCTGTGGAATCTGAGAACAGATATTTCGGATCCCTTTGAAGACTATAGGGCCAAAGGAAAAATCCTCCGATAACAAAGAGAAAGAAGCTTTCTGAGAAACTTCTTTGTGTTCTGTGAAATCATCTCACAGAGTTACAGCTTTAACCTCAAGGAGCCTTTCGCTAAGACAGTTCTTGTGGAATTGGAAAAGTGATATTTGGAAGCCCTTAGAGGGCTATGGTGAAAAAGGAAATATCCTAAGATGAAATCTGGAAAGAAGCTTTCTGAGAAACTGCTTGGTGTTCTGTTAATTCATCTCACAGAGTTTCATCTGTATTTCATGGATCTCTTTGCTAGCCTTATTTCTGTGGAATCTGCAAACAGATATTTCGGATCCCTTTGAGTCCATAGGGCCAAAGGAAATATCCTCCTATAACAAAGGGAAAGAAGCTTTCTGAGAAACTTCTTTGTGTTCTGTGAAATCATCTCGCAGAGTTACAGCTTTCCCCTCAAGAAGCCTTTCGCTAAGACAGTTCTTGTGGAATTGGCAAAGTGATATTTGGAAGCCCATAGAGGGATATGGTGAAAAAGGAAATATCCTCAGATGAAAGATGGAAAGAAGCTTTCTGAGAAACTGCTTAGTGTTCTGTTAATTCATCTCACAGAGTTACATCTGTATTTCGTGGATCTCTTTCATAGCCTTATTTCTGTGGAATCTGAGAACAGATACTTCGGATCCCTTTGAAGACTATAGGGCCAAATAAATATCCTCGGATAACAAAGAGAAAGAAGCTCTCTGAGAAACTTCTTTGTGGTCTGTGAAATCATCTCACAGAGTTACAGCTTTCCCCTCAAGAAGCCTTTCCCTAAAACAGTTCTTGTGGAATTGGCGAAGTGATATTTGGAAGCCCACAGAGGGCTATGGTGAAAACGGAAATATCCTCAGATGAAATCCGGAAAGAAGCTTTCAGAGAAACTGCTTAGTGTTCTGTTAATTCATCTCAGAGAGTTACACCTGTATTTCGTGGATCTCTTTACTAGCCTTATTTCTGTGGAATCTGAGAACAGATATTTCGGATCCCTTTGAAGACTATAGGGCCAAAGGAAAAATCCTCCGATAACAAAGAGACAGAAGCTTTCTGAGAAACTTCTTTGTGTTCTGTGAAATAATCTCACAGATTTACAGCTTTCCCCTCAAGAAGCCTTTCGCTAAGACAGTTCTTGTGGAATTGGCAAAGTGATATTTGGAAGCCCATATAGGGCTTTGTTGAAAAAGAACATATCCTCAGATGAAATCGGGAAAGAAGCTTTTAGAGAAACTGCTTAGTGTTCTGTTAATTCATCTCACAGAGTTACATCTGTATTTCGTGGATCACTTTGCTAGCTGTATTTCTGTGGAATCTGAGAACAGATATTTCGGATCCCTTTGAAGACTATTGGGCCATAGGAAATATCCTCCGATAAAAAAAGAGAAAGAAGCTTTCTGAGAAACATCTTTGTGTTCTGTGAAATCATCTCACAGAGTTACAGCTTTCCCCTCAAGAAGCCTTTCGCTAAGACAGTTCTTGTGGAATTGGCAAAGTGATATTTGGAAGCCCATAGAGGGCTATGGTGAAAAAGGAAATATCCTCAGATGAAATCTGGAAAGAAGCTTTCTGAGAAACCGCTTAGTGTTCTGTTAATTCATCTAATGGAGTTACATGTGTATTTCATGGATCTCTTTGCTAGCTTTATTTCTGTGGAATCTGAGAACAGATAATTCGGATCCCTTTGAAGTCTATAGGGCCAAAGGAAATATCCTCCGATAACAAAGAGAAAGAAGCTTTCTGAGAAACTTCTTGGTGTTCTGTGAAATCATCTCACAGAGTTACAGCTTTCCCCTCAAGAAGCCTTTCGCTAAGACAGTTCTTGTGGAATTGGAAAAGTGATATTTGGAAGCCCATAGAGGGATATGGTGAAAAAGGAAATATCCTCAGATGAAATCTGGAAAGAAGCTTTCTGAGAAACCGCTTGGTGTTCGGTTTGTTCACCTCACAGCGTTACATCTGTATTTCGTGGATCTCTTTGCTAGCCTTATTTCTGTGGAATCTGGGAAGAAATATTTCGGATCCCTTTGAAGACTATAGGGCCAAAGGAAATATCTTCCGATAACAAAGAGAAAGAAGCTTTCTGAGAAACTTCTTTGTGTTCTGTGAAACCATCTCACAGAGTTACAGATTTCACCTCAAGAAACCTTTCGCTAAGACAGTTCTTGTAGAATTGGCCAAGTGATATTTGGAAGCCCATAGAGGGCTATGGTGAAAAAGGAAATATCCTCAGATGAAAGATGGAAAGAAGCTTTCTGAGAAACTGCTTAGTGTTCTGTTAATTCATCTCACAGAGTTACATCTGTATTTCGTGGATCTGTTTGATAGCCTTATTTCTGTGGAATCTGAGAATAGATACTTCGGATCCCTTTGAAGACTATAGGGCCAAATAAATATCCTCGGATAACAAAGAGAAAGAAGCTTTCTGAGAAACTTCTTTGTGTTCTGTGAAATCATCTCACAGAGTTAGAGCTTTCCCCTAAAGATGCCTTTCGCTAAGACAGTTCTTGTGGAGTTGGCAAAGTGATATTTGGAAGCCGATAGAGGGCTATGGTTAAAAAGGAAATATCCTCAGATGAAATCTGGAAAGAAGCTTTCTGAGAAACCGCTTAGTGTTCTGTTAATTCATCTCACAGAGTTACATCTGTGTTTCATGGATCTCTTTGCTACCTTATTTCTGTGGAATCTGAGAACAGATATTTCGGATCCCTTTGATGTCTATAGGGCCAAAGGAAATATCCTCCGATAACAATGAGAAAGAAGCTTTCTGAGAAACATCTTTGTGTCCTGTGAAATCATCTCACAGAGTTACAGCTTTCCCCTCAAGAACCCTTTCGCTAAGATAGTTCTTGTGGAATTGGCAAAGTGATATTTGGAAGCCCATAGAGGGCTATGGTGAAAACGGAAATATCCTCAGATGAAATCTGGAAAGAAGCTTTCTGAGAAACCGCTTAGTGTTCTGTTAATTCATCTCACCGAGTTACATCTGTATTTCATGTATCTCTTTGCTACCTTATTTCTGTGGAATCTGAGATCAGATATTTCGGATCCCTTTGAAGTCTATAGAGCCAAAGGAAATATCCTCCGATAACAATGAGAAAGAAGCTTTCTGAGAAACCTCTTTGTGTTCTGTGAAATCATCTCACAGAGTTACAGCTTTCCCCTCAAGAAGCCTTTCGCTAAGACAGTTCTTGTGGAGTTGGCAAAGTGATATTTGGAAGCCCATAGAGGGCTATGGTGAAAAAGGAAATATCCTCAGATGAAATCTGGAAAGAAGCTTTCTGAGAAACCGCTTAGTGTTCTGTTAATTCATCTCATGGAGTTACATGTGTATTTCATGGATCTCTTTGCTAGCTTTATTTCTGTGGAATCTGAGAACAGATATTTCGGATCCTTTTGAAGTCTATAGGGCCAAAGGAAATATCCTCCGATAACAAAGAGAAAGAAGCTTTCTGAGAAACTTCTTGGTGTTCTGTGAAATCATCTCACAGAGTTACAGCTTTCCCCTCAAGAAGCCTTTCGCTAAGACAGTTCTTGTGGAATTGGCAAAGTGATATTTGGAAGCCCATAGAGGGCTCTGGTGAAAAAGGAAATATTCTCAGATGAAATCTGGAAAGAAGCTTTCTGAGAAACTGCTTAGTGTTCTGTTAATTCATCTCACAGAGTTACATCTGTATTTCGTGGATCTCTTTGCTAGCCTTATTTCTGTGGAATCTGAGAACAGATATTTTGGATCCCTTTGAAGACTACAGGGCCAAAGGAAATATCCTCCGATAACAAAGAGAAAGAAGCTTTCTGAGAAACATCTTTGTGTTCTGTGAAATCACCTCACAGAGTTACAGATTTCCCCTCAAGAAACCTTTCGCTAAGACAGTTCTTGTGGAATTGGCAAGGTGATATTTGGAAGCCCATAGAGGGCTATGGTGAAAAAGGAAATATCCTCAGATGAAATCTGGAAAGAAGCTTTCTGAGAAACTGCTTAGTGTTCTGTTAATTCATCTCACAGAGATACAACTGTATTTCGTGGATCTCTTTGCTAGCCTTATTTCTGTGGAATCTGAGAACAGATATTTCGGATCCCTTAGAAGACTATAGGGCCAAATAAATATCCTCCGATAACAAAGAGAAAGAAGCTTTCTGAGAAACTTCTTTGTGTTCTGTGAAATCATCTCACAGAGTTACAGCTTTCCCCTCAAGAAACCTTTCGCTAAGACAGTTCTTGTGGAATTGGCAAAGTGATATTTGGAAGCCCAAAGAGGGCTATGGTGAAAACGGAAATATTCTCAGATGAAATCTGGAAAGAAGCTTTCAGAGAAACTACTTAGTGTTCTGTTAATTCATCTCAAAGAGTTACATATGTATTTCGTGGATCTCTTTGCTAGCCTTATTTCTGTGGAATCTGAGAACAGATATTTCGGATCCCTTTGAAGTCTATAGGGCCAAAGGAAATATCCTCCGATAACAATGAGAAAGAAGCTTCCTGAGAAACTTCTTTGTGTTCTGTGAAATCATCTCACAGAGTTACAGCTTTTCCCTCAAGAAGCCTTTCGCTAAGACAGTTCTTGTGGAATTGGCAAAGTGATATTTGGAAGCCCATAGAGGGCTATGGTGAAAAAGGAAATATCCTCAGATGAAATCTGGAAAGAAGCTTTCTGAGAAACCGCTTATTGTTCTGTTAATTCATCTGACGGAGTTACATCTGTATTTCATGGATCTCTTTGCTAGCCTTATTTCTGTGGAATCTGAGAGCAGATATTTCGGATCCCTTAAAGTCTATAGGGCCAAAGGAAATATCCTCCGATAACAAAGAGAAGGAAGCTTTCTGAGAAACTTCTTTGTGTTCTGTGAAATCATCTCACAGTGTTACAGCTTTCCCCTCAAGAATCCTTTCGCTAAGACAGTTCTTCTGGAATTGGCAAAGTGATATTTGGAAGCCCACAGAGGGCTATGGTGAAAAAGGAAATATCCTCAGATGAAATCTGGAAAGAAGCTTTCTGAGAAACTGCTTAGTGTTCTGTTAATTCATCTCACAGAGATACATCTGTATTTCGTGGATCTCTTTGCTAGCCTTATTTCTGTGGAATCTGAGAACAGATATTTCGGATCCCTTAGAAGACTATAGGGCCAAATAAATATCCTCCGATAACAAAGAGAAAGAAGCTTTCTGAGAAACTTCTTTGTGTTCTGTGAAATCATCTCACAGAGTTACAGCTTTCCCCTCAAGAATCCTTTCGCTAAGACAGTTCTTGTGGAATTGGCAAAGTGATATTTGGAAGCCCACAGAGGGTTATGGTGAAAAAGGAAATATCCTCAGATGAAATCTGGAAAGAAGCTTTCTGAGAAACTGCTTAGTGTTCTGTTAATTCATCTAACAGAGTTACATCTGTATTTCGTGGATCTCTTTGCTAGCCTTATTTCTGTGGAATCTGAGAACAGATAATTCGGATCCCTTTGAAGACTACAGGGCCAAAGGAAATATCCTCCGATAACAAAGAGAAAGAAGCTTTCTGAGAAACATCTTTGTGTCCTGTGAAATCATCTCACAGAGTTACAGATTTCCCCTCAAGAAACCTTTCGCTAAGACAGGTCTTGTGGAATTGGCAAACTGATATTTGGAAGCCCATAGAGGGCTATGGTAAAAAAGGAAATATCCTCAGATGAAATCTGGAAAGAAGCTTTCTGAGAAACTGCTTAGTGTTCTGTTAATTCATCTCACAGAGATGCATCTGTATTTCGTGGATCTCTTTGCTAGCCTTATTTCTGTGGAATCTGAGAACAGATATTTCGGATCCCTTTGAAGACTATAGGGCCAAATAAATATCCTCCGATAACAAAGAGAAAGAAGCTTTCTGAGAAACTTCTTTGTGTTCTGTGAAATCATCTCACAGAGTTACAGCTTTCCCCTCAAGAAGCCTTTCGCTAAGACAGTTCTTGTGGAATTGGCAAAGTGATATTTGGAAGCCCTTAGAGGGCTATGGTGAAAAAGGAAATATCCCCAGATGAAATCTGGAAAGAAGTTTTCTGAGAAACCGCTTAGTGTTCTGCTAATTGATCTCACAGAGTTACATCTGTATTTCATGGATCTCTTTTCTAGCCTTTTTTCTGTGGAATCTGAGAACAGATATTTCGGATCCCTTTGAAGTCTATAGGGCCAAAGGAAATATCCTCCGATAACAAAGAGAAAGAAGTTTTCTGAGAAACTTCTTTGTGTTCTGTGAAATCATCTCACAGAGTTACAGCTTTCCCCTCAAGAAGCCTTTCGCTAAGACAGTTCTTGTGGAATTGGCAAAGTGATATTTGGAAGCCCATAGAGGGCTATGGTGAAAAAGGAAATATCCTCAGATGAAATCTGGAAAGAAGCTTTCTGAGAAACCGCTTATTGTTCTGTTAATTCATCTCACGGAGTTACATCTGTATTTCATGGATCTGTTTGCTAGCCTTATTTCTGTGGAATCTGAGAGCAGATATTTCGGATCCCTTAAAGTCTATAGGGCCAAAGGAAATATCCTCCGATAACAAAGAGAAAGAAGCTTTCTGAGAAACATCTTTGTGTCCTGTGAAATCATCTCACAGAGTTACAGATTTCCCCTCAAGAAACCTTTCGCTAAGACAGGTCTTGTGGAATTGGCAAAGTGATATTTGGAAGCCCATAGAGGGCTATGGTAAAAAAGGAAATATCCTCAGATGAAATCTGGAAAGAAGCTTTCTGAGAAACTGCTTAGTGTTCTGTTAATTCATCTCACAGAGATACATCTGTATTTCGTGGATCTCTTTGCTAGCCTTATTTCTGTGGAATCTGAGAACAGATATTTCGGATCCCTTTGAAGACTATAGGGCCAAATAAATATCCTCCGATAACAAAGAGAAAGAAGCTTTCTGAGAAACTTCTTTGTGTTCTGTGAAATCATCTCACAGAGTTACAGCTTTCCCCTCAAGAACCCTTTCGCTAAGATAGTTCTTGTGGAATTGGCAAAGAGATATTTGGAAGCCCATAGAGGGCTATGGTGAAAACGGAAATATCCTCAGATGAAATCTGGAAAGAAGCTTTCTGAGAAACCGCTTAGTGTTCTGTTAATTCATCTCACAGAGTTACATCTGTATTTCTTGGATCTCTTTGCTAGCCTTATTTCTGTGGAATCTGAGAACAGATATTTCGGATCCCTTTGAAGACTATAGGGCCAAAGGAAATATCCTCCGATAACAAAGAGAAAGAAGCTTTCTGAGAAACTTCTTTGTGTTCTGTGAAATCATCTCACAGAGTTACAGCTTTCCCCTCAAGAAGCCTTTCGGTAAGACAGTTCTTGTGGAGTTGGCAAAGTGATGTTTGGAAGCCCAGAGAGGGCTATGGTGAAAAACGAAATATCCTCAGATGAAATCTGGAAAGAAGCTTTCTGAGAAACCGCTTAGTGTTCTGTTAATTCATCTCACAGAGTTACATCTGTATTTCATGTATCTCTTTGCTACCTTATTTCTGTGGAATCTGAGAACAGATATTTCGTATCCCTTTGAAGTCTATAGAGCCAAAGGAAATATCCTCCGATAACAATGAGAAGGAAGCTTTCTGAGAAACTTCTTTGTGTTCTGTGAAATCATCTCACAGAGTTACAGCTTTTCCCTCAAGAAACCTTTCGCTAAGACAGTTCTTGTGGAATTGGCAAAGTGATATTTGGAAGCCCATAGAGGGCTATAGTGAAAAAGGAAATATCCTCAGATGAAATCTGGAAAGAAGCTTTCTGAGTAACCGCTTATTGTTCTGTTAATTCATCTCACGGAGTTACATTTTTATTTCATGGATCTCTTTGCTAGCCTTATTTCTGTGGAATTTTAGAACAGATATTTCGGATCCCTTAAAGTCTATAGGGCCAAAGGAAATATCCTCCGATAACAAAGAGAAAGAAGCTTTCTGAGAAACTTCTTTGTGTTCTGTGAAATCATCTCACAGAGTTACAGCTTTCCCCTCAAGAAGCCTTTCGCTAAGACAGTTCTTGTGGAATTGGCAAAGTGATATTTGGAAGCCCATAGAGGGCTATGGTGAAAAAGGAAATATCCTCAGATGAAATCTGGAAAAAAGCTTTCTGAGAAACTGCTTAGTGTTCTGTTAATTCATCTCACAGAGTTACATCTGTATTTCGTGGATCTCTTTGCTAGCCTTATTTCTGTGGAATCTGAGAACAGATATTTCGGATCCGTTTGAAGACTACAGGGCCAAAGGAAATATCCTCCGATAACAAAGAGAAAGAAGCTTTCTGAGAAACATCTTTGTGTCCTGTGAAATCATCTCACAGAGTTACAGATTTCTCCTCAAGAAACCTTTCGCTAAGACAGGTCTTGTGGAATTGGCCAAGTGATATTTGGAAGCCCATAGAGGGCTATGGTAAAAAAGGAAATATCCTCAGATGAAATCTGGAAAGAAGCTTTCTGAGAAACTGCTTAGTGTTCTGTTAATTCATCTCACAGAGATACATCTGTATTTCGTGGATCTCTTTGCTAGCCTTATTTCTGTGGAATCTGAGAACAGATATTTCGGATCCCTTTGAAGACTATAGGGCCAAATAAATATCCTCCGATAACAAAGAGAAAGAAGCTTTCTGAGAAACTTCTATGTGTTCTGTGAAATCATCTCACAGAGTTACAGCTTTCCCCTCAAGAAGACTTTCGCTAAGATAGTTCTTGTGTAATTGGCAAAGTGATATTTGCAAGCCCATAGAGGGCTGTGGTGAAAACGGAAATATCCTCAGATGAAATCTGGAAAGAAGCTTTCTGAGAAACTGCTTAGTGTTCTGTTAATTCATCTCAAAGAGTTACATATGTATTTCGTGGATCTCTTTTCTAGCCTTATTTCTGTGGAATCTGAGAACAGATATTTCGGATCCCTTTGAAGACTATAGGGCCAAAGGAAAAATCCTCCGATAACAAAGAGAAAGAAGCTTTCTGAGAAACTTCTTTGTGTTCTGTGAAATCATCTCACAGAGTTACAGCTTTCCCCTCAAGAAGCCTTTCGCTAAGACAGTTCTTGTGGAGTTGGCAAAGTGATATTTGGGAGCCCTTAGAGGGCTCTGGTGAAAAAGGAACTATCCTCAGATGAAATCTGGAAAGAAGCTTTCTGAGAAACCGCTTAGTGTTCTGTTAATTCATCTCACAGAGTTACATCTGTATTTCATGGATCTCTTTGCTAGCCTTATTTCTGTGGAATCTGAGAACAGATATTTCGGATCCCTTTGAAGTCTATAGGGCCAAAGGAAATATCCTCCGATAACAAAGAGAAAGAAGTTTTCTGAGAAACTTCTTTGTGTTCTGTGAAATCATCTCACAGACTTACAGCTTTCCCCCAAGAAGCCTTTCGCCAAGACAGTTCTTGTGGAATTGGCAAAGTGATATTTGGAAGCCCATAGAGGGCTATGGTGAAAAAGGAAATATTCTCAGATGAAATCTGGAAAGAAGCTTTCTGAGAAACCGCTTAGTGTTCTGTTAATTCATCTCATGGAGTTACATTTGTATTTAATGGATCTCTTTGCTAGCTTTATTTCTGTGGAATCTGAGAACAGATATTTCGGATCCCTTTGAAGTCTATAGGGCCAAAGGAAATATCCTCCGATAACAAAGAGAAAGAAGCTTTCTGAGAAACTTCTTGGTGTTCTGTGAAATCATCTCACAGAGTTACAGCTTTCCCCTCAAGAAGCCTTTCGCTAAGACAGTTCTTGTGGAATTGGCAAAGTGATATTTGGAAGCCATTAGAGGGCTCTGGTGAAAAAGGAAATATTCACAGATGAAATCTGGAAAGAAGCTTTCTGAGAAACTGGTTAGTGTTCTGTTAATTCATCTCACAGAGTTACATCTGTATTTCATGGATCTCTTTGCTAGCCTTATTTCTGTGGAATCTGAGAACAGATATTTTGGATCCCTTTGAAGACTACAGGGCCAAAGGAAATATCCTCCGATAACAAAGAGAAAGAAGCTCTCTGAGAAACCTCTTTGTGTTCTGTGAAATCATGTCACAGAGTTACAGATTTCCCCTCAAGAAACCTATCGCTAAGACAGTTCTTGTGGAATTGGCAAAGTGATATTTGGAAGCCCATAGAGGGCTATGGTGAAAAAGGAAATATCCTCAGATGAAATCTGGAAAGAAGCTTTCTGAGAAACTGCTTAGTGTTCTGTTAATTCATCTCACAGAGATGCATCTGTATTTCGTGGATCTCTTTGCTAGCCTTATTTCTGTGGAATCTGAGAACAGATATTTCGGATCCCTTAGAAGACTATAGGGCCAAATAAATATCCTCCGATAACAAAGAGAAAGAAGCTTTCTGAGAAACTTCTTTGTGTTCTGTGAAATCATCTCACAGAGTTACAGCTTTCCCCTCAAGAACCCTTTCGCTAAGATAGTTCTTGTGGAATTGGCAAAGTGGTATTTGGAAGCCCATAGAGGGCTATGGTGAAAACGGAAATATCCTCAGATGAAATCTGGAAAGAAGCTTTCTGAGAAACTGCTTAGTGTTCTGTTAATTCATCTCACAGAGTTACATCTGTATTTCGTGGATCTCTTTGCTAGCCTTATTTCTGTGGAATCTGAGAACAGATATTTCGGATCCCTTTGAAGACTATAGGGCCAAAGGAAATATCCTCCGATAACAAAGAGAAAGAAGCTTTCTGAGAAACTTCTTTGTGTTCTGTGAAATCATCTCACAGAGTTACAGCTTTCCCCTCAAGAAGCCTTTCGGTAAGACAGTTCTTGTGGAGTTGGCAAAGTGATATTTGGAAGCCCAGAGAGGGCTATGGTGAAAAACGAAATATCCTCAGATGAAATCTGGAAAGAAGCTTTCTGAGAAACCGCTTAGTGTTCTGTTAATTCATCTCACAGAGTTACATCTGTATTTCATGTATCTCTTTGCTACCTTATTTCTGTGGAATCTGAGAACAGATATTTCGGATCCCTTTGAAGACTATAGAGGAAAAGGAAATATCCTCCGATAACAATGAGAAAGAAGCTTTCTGAGAAACTTCTTTGAGTTCTGTGAAATCATCTCACAGAGTTACAGCTTTTCCCTCAAGAAGCCTTTCGCTAAGGCAGTTCTTGTGGAATTGGCAATGTGATATTTCGAAGCCCATAGAGGGCTATGGTGAAAAAGGAAATATCCTCAGATGAAATCTGGAAAGAAGCTATCTGAGAAACCGCTTATTGTTCTGTTAATTCATCTCACGGAGTTACATCTGTATTTCATGGATCTCTTTGCTAGCCTTATTTCTGTGGAATCTGAGAGCAGATATTTCGGATCCCTTTGAAGACTATAGGGCCAAATAAATATCCTCCGATAACAAAGAGAAAGAAGCTTTCTGAGAAACTTCTTTGTGTTCTGTGAAATCATCTCACAGAGTTACAGCTTTCCCCTCAAGAAGCCTTTCGCTAAGACAGTTCTTGTGGAATTGGCAAAGTGATATTTGGAAGCCCTTAGAGGGCTATGGTAAAAAAGGAAATATCCTCAGATGAAATCTGGAAAGAAGCTTTCTGAGAAACCGCTTAGTGTTCTGTTAATTCATCTCACAGAGTTACATCTGTATTTCATGGATCTCTTTGCTAGCCTTATTTCTGTGGAATCTGAGAACAGATATTTCGGATCCCTTTGAAGTCTATAGGGCCAAAGGAAATATCCTCCGATAACAAAGAGAAAGAAGTATTCTGAGAAACTTCTTTGTGTTCTGTGAAATCATCTCACAGAGTTACAGCTTTCCCCTCAAGAAGCCTTTCGCCAAGACAGTTCTTGTGGAATTGGCAAAGTGATATTTGGAAGCCCATAGAGGGCTATGGTGAAAAAGGAAATATCCTCAGATGAAATCTGGAAAGAAGCTTTCTGAGAAACTGCTTAGTGTTCTGTTAATTCATCTCACAGAGTTACATCTGTATTGCGTGGGTCTCTTTGCTAGCCTTATTTCTGTGGAATCTGAGAACAGATATTTCGGATACCTTTAAAAACGATAGGGCCAAAGTAAATATCCTCCGACAAAAAAAGAGAAGGAAGCTTTCTGAGAAACTTCTTTGTGTTCTGTGAAATCATCTCACAGAGTTACAGCTTTCCCCTCAAGAAGCCTTTCGCTAAGACAGTTCTGTGGAATTGGCAAGGTGATATTTGGAAGCCCATAGAGGGCTATGGTGAAAAAGGAAATATCCTCAGATGAAATCTGGAAAGAAGCTTTCTGAGAAATTGCTTAGTGTTCTGTTAATTCATCTCACAGAGTTACATCTGTATTTCGTGGATCTCTTTGCTAGCCTTATTTCTGTGGAATCTGAGAACAGATATTTCGGATCCCATTGAAGACTGTAGGTCCAAATAAATATCCTCCGATAACAAAGAGAAAGAAGTTTTCTGAGAAACTACTTTGTGTTCTGTGAAATCATCTCACAGAGTTACAGCTTTCCCCTCAAGAAGCCTTTCGCTAAGACAGTTCTTGTGGAATTGGCAAAGTGATATTTGGAAGCCCATAGAGGGCTATGGTGAAAAAGGAAATATCCTCAGATGAAATCTGGAAAGAAGATTTCTGAGAAACGGCTTAGTGTTCTGTTAATTCATCTTGCAGAGTTACATCTGTATATCGTTGATCTCTTTGCTAGCCTTATTTCTGTGGAATCTGAGAAAAGATATTTTGGATCCCTTTGAAGACGATAGGGCCAAAGTAAATATCCTCCGATAAAAAAGAGAAGGAAGCTTTCTGAGAAACTTCTTTGTGTTCTGTGAAATCATCTCACAGAGTTACAGCTTTCCCCTCAAGAAGCCTTTCGCTAAGACAGTTCTTGTGGAATTGGCAAGGTGATATTTGGAAGCCCATAGAGGGCTATGGTGAAAAAGGAAATATCCTCAGATGAAATCTGGAAAGAAGATTTCTGAGAAACGGCTTAGTGTTCTGTTAATTCATCTTGCAGAGTTACATCTGTATATCGTGGATCTCTTTGCTAGCCTTATTTCTGTGGAATCTGAGAACAGATATTTCGGATCCCTTTGAAGACTGTAGGGCCAAAGGAAAAAATCCTCCGATAACAAAGAGAAAGAAGCTTTCTGAGAAACTACTTTGTGTTCTGTGAAATAATCTCACAGAGTTGCAGCTTCCCCCTCGAGAAGAATTTCGCTAAGACAGTTCTTGTGGAATTGGCAAAGTGATATTTGGAAGCCCATAGAGGGCTGTGGTGAAAAAGGAAATATCCTAAGATGAAATCTGGAAAGACGCTTTCTGAGAAACTGCTTAGTGTTCTTTTAATTCATCTCTCAGAGTTTCATCTGTATTTCATGGATGTCTTTGCTAGCCTTATTTCTGTGGAATCTGCAAACAGATATTTCCGATCCCTTTGAAGTCTATAGGGCCAAAGGAAATATCCTCCGATAACAAAGAGAAAGAAGCTTTCTGAGAAACTTCCTTGTGTTCTGTGAAATCATCTCACAGAGTTACAGCTTTCCCCTCAAGAAGCCTTTCGCTAAGACAGTTCTTGTGGAATTGGCAAAGTGATATTTGGAAGCCCTTAGAGGGCTATGGTGAAAACGGAAATATCCTCAGATGAAATCTGGAAAGAAGCTTTCTGAGAAATTGCTTAGTGTTCTGTTAATTCATCTCAGAGAGATACATCTGTATTTCGTGGATCTCTTTGCTAGTCTTATTTCTGTGGAATCTGAAAACAGGTATTTCGGATCCCTTTGAATACTATAGGGCCAATGGAAATATCCTCCGATAACAAGGAGAAAGAAGCTTTCTGAGAAACTTCTTTGTGTTCTGTGAAATCATCTCACAGAGTTACAGCTTTCCCCTCAAGAAGCCTTTCGCTAAGACAGTTCTTGTGGAATTGGCAAAGTGATATTTGGAAGCCCATAGAGGGCTATGGTGAAAAAGGAAATATCCTCAGATGAAATCTGGAAAGAAGCTTTCTGAGAAACTGCTTAGAGTTCTGTTAATTCATCTCACAGAATTACATCTGTATTTCGTGGATCTCTTTGCTAGCCTTATTTCTGTGGAATCTGGGAACAGATATTTCGGATCCCTGTGAAGTCTATAGGGCCAAATAAATATCCTCCGATAACAAAGAGAAAGAAGCTTTCTGAGAAACTTCTTTGTGTTCTGTGAAATCATCTCACAGAGTTACAGCTTTCCCCTCAAGAAGCCTTTCGCTAAGACAGTTCTTGTGGAATTGGCAAAGTGATATTTGGAAGCCCTTAGAGGGCTATGGTGAAAAAGGAAATATCCTCAGATGAAATCTGGAAAGAAGTTTTCTGAGAAACTGCTTAGTGTTCTGTTAATTCATCTCACAGCGTTACATCTGTATTTCGTGGGTCTCTTTGCTAGCCTTATTTCTGTGGAATCTGAGAACAGATATTTCGGATCCCTTTGAAGACTATAGGGCCAAAGGAAATATCCTCCGATAAAAAAGGGAAGGAAGCTTTCTGAGAAACTTCTTTGTGTTCTGTGAAATCATCTCACAGAGTTACAGCTTTCCCCTCAAGAAGACTTTCGCTAAGACAGTTCTTGTGGAATTGGCAAAGTGATATTTGGAAGCCCATAGAGGGCTATGGTGAAATCGGAAATATCCTCAGATGAAATCTGGAAAGAAGCTTTCTGAGAAACTGCTTAGTGTTCTGTTAATTCATCTCACAGAGATACATCTGTATTTCGTGGATCTCTTTGCTCGCCTTATTTGTGTGGAATCTGAGAACAGATATTTCGGATCCCTTTGAAGACTATAGGGCCAAATAAATATCCTCCGATAACAAAGAGAAAGAAGCTTTCTGAGAAACTTCTTTGTGTTCTGTGAAATCATCTCACAGAGTTACAGCTTTCCCCTCAAGAACCCTTTCGCTAAGATAGTTCTTGTGGAATTGACAAAGTGATATTTGGAAGCCCATAGAGGGCTATGGTGAAAAACGAAATATCCTCAGATGAAATCTGGAAAGAAGGTTTCTGAGAAACCGTTTAGTGTTCTGTGACTTCCACTCACAGAGTTACATCTGTATTTCGTGGATCTCTTTGCTAGCCTTATTTCTGTGGAATCTGAGAACAGATATTTCGGATCCCTTTGAAGACTATACGGCCAAAGGAAATATCCTCCGATAACAAAGAGAAAGAAGCTTTCTGAGAAACTTCTTTGTGTTCTGTGAAATCATCTCACAGAGTTACAGCTTTCCCCTCAAGAAGCCTTTCACTAAGACAGTTCTTGTGGAATTGGCAAAGTGATATTTGGAAGCCCATAGAGGGCTATGGTGAAAAAGGAAATATCCTCAGATGAAATCTGGAAAGAAGCTTTCTGAGAAACTGCTTAGTGTTCTGTTAATTCATCTCACAGAGATACATCTGTATTTCGTGGATCTCTTTGCTAGTCTTATTTCTGTGGAATCTGAAAACAGGTATTTCGGATCCCTTGGAATACTACATGGCCAATGGAAATATCCTCCGATAACAAAGAGAAAGAAGCTTTCTGAGAAACTTCTTTGTGTTCTGTGAAATCATCTCACAGAGTTACAGCTTTCCCCTCAAGAAGCCTTTCGCTAAGACAGTTCTTGTGGAGTTGGCAAAGTGATATTTGAAAGCCCATAGAGGGCTATGGTGAAAAAGGAAATATCCTCAGATGAAATCTGGAAAGAAGCTTTCTGAGAAACTGCTTAGAGTTCTGTTAATTCATCTCACAGAGTTACATCTGTATTTCGTGGATCTCATTGCTAGCCTTATTTCTGTGGAATCTGCGAGGAGATATTTCGGATCCCTGTGAAGTCTATAGGGCCAAATTAATATCCTCCGATAACAAAGAGAAAGAAGCTTTCTGAGAAACTTCTTTGTGTTCTATGAAATCATCTCACAGAGTTACAGCTTTCCCCTCAAGAAGCCTTTCACTAAAACAGTTCTTGTTGAATTGGCAAAGTGATATTTGGAAGCCCACAGAGGGCTATGGTGAAAAAGGAAATATCCTCAGATGAAATCTGGAAAGAAGCTTTCTGAGAAACTGCTTAGTGTTCTGTTAATTCATCTCACAGAGTTACATCTGTATTTCGTGGATCTCTTTGCTAGCCTTATTTCTGTGGAATCTGAGAACAGATATTTCGGATCCCTTTGAAGACTATAGGGCCAAAGGAAATATCCTCCGATAAAAAAGAGAAAGAAGCTTTCTGAGAAACTTCTTTGTGTTCTGTGAAATCATCTCACAGAGTTACAGCTTTCCCCTCAAGAAGCCTTTCGATAAGACAGTTCTTGTGGAGTTGGCAAAGTGATATTTGGAAGCCCAGAGAGGGCTATGGTGAAAAACGAAATATCCTCAGATGAAATCTGGAAAGAAGCTTTCTTAGAAACCGCTTAGTGTTCTGTTAATTCATCTCACAGAGTTACATCTGTATTTCATGTATCTCTTTGCTACCTTATTTCTGTGGAATCTGAGAACAGATATTTCGGATCCCTTTGAAGTCTATAGAGCCAAAGGAAATATCCTCCGATAACAATGAGAAAGAAGCTTTCTGAGAAACTTCTTTGTGTTCTGTGAAATCATCTCACAGAGTTACAGCTTTTCCCTCAAGAAACCTTTCGCTAAGACAGTTCTTGTGGAATTGGCAAAGTGATATTTGGAAGCCCATAGAGGGCTATGGTGAAAAAGGAAATATCCTCAGATGAAATCTGGAAAGAAGCTTTCTGAGAAACCGCTTATTGTTCTGTTAATTCATCTCACGGAGTTACATCTGTATTTCATGGATCTTTTTGCTAGCCTTATTTCTGTGGGATCTTAGAACAGATATTTCGGATCCCTTAAAGTCTATAGGGCCAAAGGAAATATCCTCTGATAACAAAGAGAAAGAAGCTTTCTGAGAAACTTCTTTGTGTTCTGTGAAATCATCTCACAGAGTTACAGCTTTCCCCTCAAGAAGCCTTTCGCTAAGACAGTTCTTGTGGAGTTGGCAAAGTGATATTTGGAAGCCCAGAGAGGGCTATGGTGAAAAACGAAATATCCTCAGATGAAATCTGGAAAGAAGCTTTCTGAGAAACCGCTTAGTGTTCTGTTAATTCATCTCACAGAGTTACATCTGTATTTCATGTATCTCTTTGCTACCTTATTTCTGTGGAATCTGAGAACAGATATTTCGGATCCCTTTGAAGTCTATAGAGCCAAAGGAAATATCCTCCGATAACAATGAGAAAGAAGCTTTCTGAGAAACTTCTCTGTGTTCTGTGAAATCATCTCACAGAGTTACAGCTTTTCCCTCAAGAAACCTTTCGCTAAGACAGTTCTTGTGGAATTGGCAAAGTGATATTTGGAAGCCCATAGAGGGCTATGGTGAAAAAGGAAATATCCTCAGATGAAATCTGGAAGGAAGCTTTCTGAGTAACCGCTTATTGTTCTGTTAATTCATCTCACGGAGTTACATCTGTATTTCATGGATCTCTTTGCTAGCCTTATTTCTGTGGTATCTTAGAACAGATATTTCGGATACCTTTGAAGACTATAGGGCCAAATAAATATCCTCCGATAACAAAGAGAAAGAAGCTTTCTGAGAAACTTCTTTGTGTTCTGTGGAATCATCTCACAGAGTTACAGCTTTCCCCTCAAGAAGCCTTTCGCTAAGACAGTTCTTGTGGAATTGTCAAAGTGTTATTTGGAAGCCCATAGAGGGCTATGGTGAAAAAGGAAATATCCTCAGATGAAATCTGTAAAGAAGCTTTCTGAGAAACTGCTTAGTGTTCTGTTAATTCATCTCACAGAGTTACATCTGTATTGCGTGGATCTCTTTGCTAGCCTTATTTCTGTGGAATCTGAGAACAGATATTTCGGATCCCTTTAAAGACGATAGGGCCAAAGTAAATATCCTCCGATAAAAAAGAGAAGGAAACTTTCTGAGAAACTTCTTTGTGTTCTGTGAAATCATCTCACAGAGTTACAGCTTTCCCCTCAAGAAGCCTTTCGCTAAGACAGTTCTTGTGAAATTGGCAAGGTGATATTTGGAAGCCCATAGAGGGCTACGGTGAAAAAGGAAATATCCTCAGATGAAATCTGGAAAGAAGCTTCCTGAGAAACCGCTTAGTGTTCTGTTAATTCATCTCACAGAGTTACATCTGTATTTCATGTATCTCTTTGCTACCTTATTTCTGTGGAATCTGAGAACAGATATTTCGGATCCCTTTGAAGTCTACAGAGCCAAAGGAAATATCCTCCGATAACAATGAGAAAGAAGCTTTCTGAGAAACTTCTTTGTGTTCTGTGAAATCATCTCACAGAGTTACAGCTTTCCCCTCAAGAAACCTTTCGCTAAGACAGTTCTTGTGGAATTGGCAAAGTGATATTTCGATGCCCATAGAGGGCTATGGTGAAAAAGGAAATATCCTCAGATGAAATCTGGAAAGAAGCTTTCTGAGAAACCGCTTATTGTTCTGTTAATTCATCTCACGGAGTTACATCTGTATTTCATGGATCTCTTTGCTAGCCTTATTTCTGTGGAATCTGAGAGCAGATATTTCGGATCCCTTTGAAGACTATAGGGCCAAATAAATATCCTCCGATAACAAAGAGAAAGAAGCTTTCTGAGAAACTTCTTTGTGTTCTGTGAAATCATCTCACAGAGTTACAGCTTTCCCCTCAAGAAGCCTTTCACTAAGACAGTTCTTGTGGAATTGGCAAAGTGATATTTGGAAGCCCATAGAGGGCTATGGTGAAAAAGGAAATATCCTCAGATGAAATCTGGAAAGAAGCTTTCTGAGAAACTGCTTAGTGTTCTGTTAATTCATCTCACAGAGATACATCTGTATTTCGTGGATCTCTTTGCTAGTCTTATTTCTGTGGAATCTGAAAACAGGTATTTCGGATCCCTTTGAATACTACAGGATCTATGGAAATATCCTCCGATAACAAAGAGAAAGAAGCTTTCTGAGAAACTTCTTTGTGTTCTGTGAAATCATCTCACAGAGTTACAGCTTTCCCCTCAAGAAGCCTTTCGCTAAGACAGTTCTTGTGGAGTTGGCAAAGTGATATTTGAAAGCCCATAGAGGGCTATGGTGAAAAAGGAAATATCCTCAGATGAAATCTGGAAAGAAGCTTTCTGAGAAACTGCTTAGAGTTCTGTTAATTCATCTCACAGAGTTACATCTGTATTTCGTGGATCTCATTGCTAGCCTTATTTCTGTGGAATCTGCGAAGAGATATTTCGGATCCCTGTGAAGTCTATAGGGCCAAATTAATATCCTCCGATAACAAAGAGAAAGAAGCTTTCTGAGAAACTTCTTTGTGTTCTATGAAATCATCTCACAGAGTTACAGCTTTCCCCTCAAGAAGCCTTTCACTAAAACAGTTCTTGTGGAATTGGCAAAGTGATATTTGGAAGCCCACAGAGGGCTATGGTGAAAAAGGAAATATCCTCAGATGAAATCTGGAAAGAAGCTTTCTGAGAAACTGCTTAGTGTTCTGTTAATTCATCTCACAGAGTTACATCTGTATTTCGTGGATCTCTTTGCTAGCCTTATTTCTGTGGAATCTGAGAACAGATATTTCGGATCCCTTTGAAGACTATAGGGCCAAAGGAAATATCCTCCGATAACAAAGAGAAAGAAGCTTTCTGAGAAACTTCTTTGTGTTCTGTGAAATCATCTCACAGAGTTACAGCTTTCCCCTCAAGAAGCCTTTCGGTAAGACAGTTCTTGTGGAGTTGGCAAAGTGATATTTGGAAGCCCAGAGAGGGCTATGGTGAAAAACGAAATATCCTCAGATGAAATCTGGAAAGAAGCTTTCTTAGAAACCGCTTAGTGTTCTGTTAATTCATCTCACAGAGTTACATCTGTATTTCATGTATCTCTTTGCTACCTTATTTCTGTGGAATCTGAGAACAGATATTTCGGATCCCTTTGAAGTCTATAGAGCCAAAGGAAATATCCTCCGATAACAATGAGAAAGAAGCTTTCTGAGAAACTTCTTTGTGTTCTGTGAAATCATCTCACAGAGTTACAGCATTTCCCTCAAGAAACCTTTCGCTAAGACAGTTCTTGTGGAATTGGCAAAGTGATATTTGGAAGCCCATAGAGGGCTATGGTGAAAAAGGAAATATCCTCAGATGAAATCTGGAAAGAAGCTTTCTGAGTAACCGATTATTGTTCTGTTAATTCATCTCACGGAGTTACATCTGTATTTCATGGATCTTTTTGCTAGCCTCATTTCTGTGGGATCTTAGAACAGATATTTCGGATCCCTTAAAGTCTATAGGGCCAAAGGAAATATCCTCTGATAACAAAGAGAAAGAAGCTTTCTGAGAAACTTCTTTGTGTTCTACAAAATCATATCACAGAGTTACAGCTTTCCCCTCAAGAAGCCTTTCGCTAAGACAGTTCTTGTGGAGTTGGCAAAGTGATATTTGGAAGCCCAGAGAGGGCTATGGTGAAAAAAGAAATATCCTCAGATGAAATCTGGAAAGAAGCTTTCTGAGAAACCGCTTAGTGTTCTGTTAATTCATCTCACAGAGTTACATCTGTATTTCATGTATCTCTTTGCTACCTTATTTCTGTGGAATCTGAGAACAGATATTTCGGATCCCTCTGAAGTCTATAGAGCCAAAGGAAATATCCTCCGATAACAATGAGAAAGAAGCTTTCTGAGAAACTTCTCTGTGTTCTGTGAAATCATCTCACAGAGTTACAGCTTTTCCCTCAAGAAACCTTTCGCTAAGACAGTTCTTGTGGAATTGGCAAAGTGATATTTGGAAGCCCATAGAGGGCTATGGTGAAAAAGGAAATATCCTCAGATGAAATCTGGAAGGAAGCTTTCTGAGTAACCGCTTATTGTTCTGTTAATTCATCTCACGGAGTTACATCTGTATTTCATGGATCTCTTTGCTAGCCTTATTTCTGTGGAATCTTAGAACAGATATTTCGGATACCTTTGAAGACTATAGGGCCAAATAAATATCCTCCGATAACAAAGAGAAAGAAGCTTTCTGAGAAACTTCTTTGTGTTCTGTGAAATCATCTCACAGAGTTACAGCTTTCCCCTCAAGAAGCCTTTCGCTAAGACAGTTCTTGTGGAATTGTCAAAGTGTTATTTGGAAGCCCATAGAGGGCTATGGTGAAAAAGGAAATATCCTCAGATGAAATCTGTAAAGAAGCTTTCTGAGAAACTGCTTAGTGTTCTGTTAATTCATCTCACAGAGTTACATCTGTATTGCGTGGATCTCTTTGCTAGCCTTATTTCTGTGGAATCTGAGAACAGATATTTCGGATCCCTTTAAAGACGATAGGGCCAAAGTAAATATCCTCCGATAAAAAAGAGAAGGAAACTTTCTGAGAAACTTCTTTGTGTTCTGTGAAATCATCTCACAGAGTTACAGCTTTCCCCTCAAGAAGCCTTTCGCTAAGACAGTTCTTGTGAAATTGGCAAGGTGATATTTGGAAGCCCATAGAGGGCTACGGTGAAAAAGGAAATATCCTCAGATGAAATCTGGAAAGAAGCTTCCTGAGAAACCGCTTAGTGTTCTGTTAATTCATCTCACAGAGTTACATCTGTATTTCATGTATCTCTTTGCTACCTTATTTCTGTGGAATCTGAGAACAGATATTTCGGATCCCTTTGAAGTCTACAGAGCCAAAGGAAATATCCTCCGATAACAATGAGAAAGAAGCTTTCTGAGAAACTTCTTTGTGTTCTGTGAAATCATCTCACAGAGTTACAGCTTTCCCCTCAAGAAACCTTTCGCTAAGACAGTTCTTGTGGAATTGGCAAAGTGATATTTCGATGCCCATAGAGGGCTATGGTGAAAAAGGAAATATCCTCAGATGAAATCTGGAAAGAAGCTTTCTGAGAAACCGCTTATTGTTCTGTTAATTCATCTCACGGAGTTACATCTGTATTTCATGGATCTCTTTGCTAGCCTTATTTCTGTGGAATCTGAGAGCAGATATTTCGGATCCCTTTGAAGACTATAGGGCCAAATAAATATCCTCCGATAACAAAGAGAAAGAAGCTTTCTGAGAAACTTCTTTGTGTTCTGTGAAATCATCTCACAGAGTTACAGCTTTCCCCTCAAGAAGCCTCTCGCTAAGAAAGTTCTTGTGGAATTGGCAAAGTGATATTTGGAAGCCCTTAGAGGGCTATGGTGAAAAAGGAAATATCCTTAGATGAAATCTGGAAAGAAGCTTTCTGAGAAACCGCTTAGTGTTCTGTTAATTCATCTCACAGAGTTACATCTGTATTTCATGGATCTCTTTTCTAGCCTTATTTCTGTGGAATCTGAGAACAGATATTTCGGATCCCTTTGAAGTCTATAGGGCCAAAGGAAATATCTTCCGATAACAAAGAGAATGAAGTATTCTGAGAAACTTCTTTGTGTTCTGTGAAATCATCTCACAGAGTTACAGCTTTCCCCTCAAGAAGCCTTTCACCAAGACAGTTCTTGTGGAATTGGCAAAGTGATATTTGGAAGCCCATAGAGGGCTATGGTGAAAAAGGAAATATCCTCAGATGAAATCTGGAAAGAAGCTTTCTGAGAAACTGCTTAGTGTTCTGTTAATTCATCTCACAGAGTTACATCTGTATTGCGTGGGTCTCTTTGCTAGCCTTATTTCTGTGGAATCTGAGAACAGATATTTCGGATCCCTTTAAAAACGATAGGGCCAAAGTAAATATCCTCCGACAAAAAAAGAGAAGGAAGCTTTCTGAGAAACTTCTTTGTGTTCTGTGAAATCATCTCACAGAGTTACAGCTTTCCCCTCAAGAAGCCTTTCGCTTAGACAGTTCTCGTGGAATTGGCAAGGTGATATTTGGAAGCCCATAGAGGGCTATGGTGAAAAAGGAAATATCCTCAGATGAAATCTGGAAAGAAGCTTTCTGAGAAATTGCTTAGTGTTCTGTTAATTCATCTCACAGAGTTACATCTGTATTTCGTGGATCTCTTTGCTAGCCTTATTTCTGTGGAATCTGAGAACAGATATTTCGGATCCCTTTGAAGACTGTAGGTCCAAATAAATATCCTCCGATAACAAAGAGAAAGAAGTTTTCTGAGAAACTTCTTTGTGTTCTGTGAAATCATCTCACAGAGTTACAGCTTTCCCCTCAAGAAGCCTTTCGCTAAGACAGTTCTTGTGGAATTGGCAAAGTGATATTTGGAAGCCCTTAGAGGGCTATGGTGAAAAAGGAAATATCCTCAGATGAAATCTGGAAAGAAGCTTTCTGAGAAACCGCTTAGTGTTCTGTTAATTCATCTCATGGAGTTACATTTGTATTTAATGGATCTCTTTGCTAGCTTTATTTCTGTGGAATCTGAGAACAGATATTTCGGATCCCTTTGAAGTCTATAGGGCCAAAGGAAATATCCTCCGATAACAAAGAGAAAGAAGCTTTCTGAGAAACTTCTTGGTGTTCTGTGAAATCATCTCACAGAGTTACAGCTTTCCCCTCAAGAAGCCTTTCGCTAAGACAGTTCTTGTGGAATTGGCAAAGTGATATTTGGAAGCCATTAGAGGGCTCTGGTGAAAAAGGAAATATTCACAGATGAAATCTGGAAAGAAGCTTTCTGAGAAACTGGTTAGTGTTCTGTTAATTCATCTCACAGAGTTACATCTGTATTTCCTGGATCTCTTTGCTAGCCTCATTTCTGTGGAATCTGAGAACAGATATTTCGGATCCCTTTGAAGACTACAGGGCCAAAGGAAATATCCTCCGATAACAAAGAGAAAGAAGCTCTCTGAGAAACATCTTTGTGTTCTGTGAAATCATGTCACAGAGTTACAGATTTCCCCTCAAGAAACCTTTCGCTAAGACAGTTCTTGTGGAATTGGCAAAGTGATATTTGGAAGCCCATAGAGGGCTATGGTGAAAAAGGAAATATCCTCAGATGAAATCTGGAAAGAAGCTTTCTGAGAAACTGCTTAGTGTTCTGTTAATTCATCTCACAGAGATGCATCTGTATTTCGTGGATCTCTTTGCTAGCCTTATTTCTGTGGAATCTGAGAACAGATATTTCGGATCCCTTAGAAGACTATAGGGCCAAATAAATATCCTCCGATAACAAAGAGAAAGAAGCTTTCTGAGAAACTTCTTTGTGTTCTGTGAAATCATCTCACAGAGTTACTGCTTTCCCCTCAAGAACCCTTTCGCTAAGATAGTTCTTGTGGAATTGGCAAAGTGATATTTGGAAGCCCATAGAGGGCTATGTTGAAAACGGAAATATCCTCAGATGAAATCTGGAAAGAAGCTTTCTGAGAAACTGCTTAGTGTTCTGTTAATTCATCTCACAGAGTTACATCTGTATTTCGTGGATCTCTTTGCTAGCCTTATTTCTGTGGAATCTGAGAACAGATATTTCGGATCCCTTTGAAGACTATAGGGCCAAAGGAAATATCCTCCGATAACAAAGAGAAAGAAGCTTTCTGAGAAACTTCTTTGTGTTCTGTGAAATCATCTCACAGAGTTACAGCTTTCCCCTCAAGAAGCCTTTCGGTAAGACAGTTCTTGTGGAGTTGGCAAAGTGATATTTGGAAGCCCAGAGAGGGCTATGGTGAAAAACGAAATATCCTCAGATGAAATCTGGAAAGAAGCTTTCTGAGAAACCGCTTAGTGTTCTGTTAATTCATCTCACACAGTTACATCTGTATTTCATGTATCTCTTTGCTACCTTATTTCTGTGGAATCTGAGAACAGATATTTCGGATGCCTTTGAAGTCTATAGAGCCAAAGGAAATATCCTCCGATAACAATGAGAAAGAAGCTTTCTGAGAAACTTCTTTGAGTTCTGTGAAATCATCTCACAGAGTTACAGCTTTTCCCTCAAGAAGCCTTTCGCTAAGGCAGTTCTTGTGGAATTGGCAATGTGATATTTCGAAGCCCATAGAGGGCTATGGTGAAAAAGGAAATATCCTCAGATGAAATCTGGAAAGAAGCTATCTGAGAAACCGCTTATTGTTCTGTTAATTCATCTCACGGAGTTACATCTGTATTTCATGGATCTCTTTGCTAGCCTTATTTCTGTGGAATCTGAGAGCAGATATTTCGGATCCCTTTGAAGACTATAGGGCCAAATAAATATCCTCCGATAACAAAGAGAAAGAAGCTTTCTGAGAAACTTCTTTGTGTTCTGTGAAATCATCTCACAGAGTTACAGCTTTCCCATCAAGAAGCCTTTCGCTAAGACAGTTCTTGTGGAATTGGCAAAGTGATATTTGGAAGCCCTTAGAGGGCTATGGTGAAAAAGGAAATATCCTCAGATGAAATCTGGAAAGAAGCTTTCTGAGAAACCGCTTAGTGTTCTGTTAATTCATCTCACAGAGTTACATCTGTATTTCATGGATCTCTTTGCTAGCCTTATTTCTGTGGAATCTGAGAACAGATATTTCGGATCCCTTTGAAGTCTATAGGGCCAAAGGAAATATCCTCCGATAACAAAGAGAAAGAAGTATTCTGAGAAACTTCTTTGTGTTCTGTGAAATCATCCCACAGAGTTACAGCTTTCCCCTCAAGAAGCCTTTCGCCAAGACAGTTCTTGTGGAATTGGCAAAGTGATATTTGGAAGCCCATAGAGGGCTATGGTGAAAAAGGAAATATCCTCAGATGTAATCTGGAAAGAAGCTTTCTGAGAAACTGCTTAGTGTTCTGTTAATTCATCTCACAGAGTTACATCTGTATTGCGTGGGTCTCTTTGCTAGCCTTATTTCTGTGGAATCTGAGAACAGATATTTCGGATCCCTTTAAAAACGATAGGGCCAAAGTAAATATCCTCCGACAAAAAAAGAGAAGGAAGCTTTCTGAGAAACTTCTTTGTGTTCTGTGAAATCATCTCACAGAGTTACAGCTTTCCCCTCAAGAAGCCTTTCGCTAAGACAGTTCTGTGGAATTGCAAGGTGATATTTGGAAGCCCATAGAGGGCTATGGTGAAAAAGGAAATATCCTCAAATGAAATCTGGAAAGAAGCTTTCTGAGAAATTGCTTAGTGTTCTGTTAATTCATCTCACAGAGTTACATCTGTATTTCGTGGATCTCTTTGCTAGCCTTATTTCTGTGGAATCTGAGAGCAGATATTTCGGATCCCTTTGAATACTGTAGGTCCAAATAAATATCCTCCGATAACAAAGAGAAAGAAGTTTTCTGAGAAACTTCTTTGTGTTCTGTGAAATCATCTCACAGAGTTACAGCTTTCCCCTCAAGAAGCCTTTCGCTAAGACAGTTCTTGTGGAATTGGCAAAGTGATATTTGGAAGCCCATAGAGGGCTATGGTGAAAAAGGAAATATCCTCAGATGAAATCTGGAAAGAAGATTTCTGAGAAACGGCTTAGTGTTCTGTTAATTCATCTTGCAGAGTTACATCTGTATATCGTGGATCTCTTTGCTAGCCTTATTTCTGTGGAATCTGAGAACAGATATTTTGGATCCCTTTGAAGACGATAGGGCCAAAGTAAATATCCTCCGATAAAAAAGAGAAGGAAGCTTTCTAAGAAACTTCTTTGTGTTCTGTGAAATCATCTCACAGAGTTACAGCTTTCCCCTCAAGAAGCCTTTCGCTAAGACAGTTCTTGTGGAATTGGCAAGGTGATATTTGGAAGCCCATAGAGGGCTATGGTGAAAAAGGAAATATCCTCAGATGAAATCTGGAAAGAAGATTTCTGAGAAACCGCTTCGTGTTCTGTTAATTCATCTCACAGAGTTACAACTGTATTTCATGTATCTCTTTGCTACCTTATTTCTGTGGAATCTGAGAACAGTTATTTCGGATGCCTTTGAAGTCTATAGAGCCAAAGGAAATATCCTCCGATAACAATGAGAAAGAAGCTTTCTGAGAAACTTCTTTGAGTTCTGTGAAATCATCTCACAGAGTTACAGCTTTTCCCTCAAGAAGCCTTTCGCTAAGGCAGTTCTTGTGGAATTGGCAATGTGATATTTCGAAGCCCATAGAGGGCTATGGTGAAAAAGGAAATATCCTCAGATGAAATCTGGAAAGAAGCTATCTGAGAAACCGCTTATTGTTCTGTTAATTCATCTCACGGAGTTACATCTGTATTTCATGGATCTCTTTGCTAGCCTTATTTCTGTGGAATCTGAGAGCAGATATTTCGGATCCCTTTGAAGACTATAGGGCCAAATAAATATCCTCCGATAACAAAGAGAAAGAAGCTTTCTGAGAAACTTCTTTGTGTTCTGTGAAATCATCTCACAGAGTTACAGCTTTCCCATCAAGAAGCCTTTCGCTAAGACAGTTCTTGTGGAATTGGCAAAGTGATATTTGGAAGCCCTTAGAGGGCTATGGTGAAAAAGGAAATATCCTCAGATGAAATCTGGAAAGAAGCTTTCTGAGAAACCGCTTAGTGTTCTGTTAATTCATCTCACAGAGTTACATCTGTATTTCATGGATCTCTTTGCTAGCCTTATTTCTGTGGAATCTGAGAACAGATATTTCGGATCCCTTTGAAGTCTATAGGGCCAAAGGAAATATCCTCCGATAACAAAGAGAAAGAAGTATTCTGAGAAACTTCTTTGTGTTCTGTGAAATCATCCCACAGAGTTACAGCTTTCCCCTCAAGAAGCCTTTCGCCAAGACAGTTCTTGTGGAATTGGCAAAGTGATATTTGGAAGCCCATAGAGGGCTATGGTGAAAAAGGAAATATCCTCAGATGTAATCTGGAAAGAAGCTTTCTGAGAAACTGCTTAGTGTTCTGTTAATTCATCTCACAGAGTTACATCTGTATTGCGTGGGTCTCTTTGCTAGCCTTATTTCTGTGGAATCTGAGAACAGATATTTCGGATCCCTTTAAAAACGATAGGGCCAAAGTAAATATCCTCCGACAAAAAAAGAGAAGGAAGCTTTCTGAGAAACTTCTTTGTGTTCTGTGAAATCATCTCACAGAGTTACAGCTTTCCCCTCAAGAAGCCTTTCGCTAAGACAGTTCTGTGGAATTGCAAGGTGATATTTGGAAGCCCATAGAGGGCTATGGTGAAAAAGGAAATATCCTCAAATGAAATCTGGAAAGAAGCTTTCTGAGAAATTGCTTAGTGTTCTGTTAATTCATCTCACAGAGTTACATCTGTATTTCGTGGATCTCTTTGCTAGCCTTATTTCTGTGGAATCTGAGAACAGATATTTCGGATCCCTTTGAATACTGTAGGTCCAAATAAATATCCTCCGATAACAAAGAGAAAGAAGTTTTCTGAGAAACTTCTTTGTGTTCTGTGAAATCATCTCACAGAGTTACAGCTTTCCCCTCAAGAAGCCTTCCGCTAAGACAGTTCTTGTGGAATTGGCAAAGTGATATTTGGAAGCCCATAGAGGGCTATGGTGAAAAAGGAAATATCCTCAGATGAAATCTGGAAAGAAGATTTCTGAGAAACGGCTTAGTGTTCTGTTAATTCATCTTGCAGAGTTACATCTGTATATCGTGGATCTCTTTGCTAGCCTTATTTCTGTGGAATCTGAGAACAGATATTTTGGATCCCTTTGAAGACGATAGGGCCAAAGTAAATATCCTCCGATAAAAAAGAGAAGGAAGCTTTCTAAGAAACTTCTTTGTGTTCTGTGAAATCATCTCACAGAGTTACAGCTTTCCCCTCAAGAAGCCTTTCGCTAAGACAGTTCTTGTGGAATTGGCAAGGTGATATTTGGAAGCCCATAGAGGGCTATGGTGAAAAAGGAAATATCCTCAGATGAAATCTGGAAAGAAGATTTCTGAGAAACCGCTTCGTGTTCTGTTAATTCATCTCACAGAGTTACAACTGTATTTCATGTATCTCTTTGCTACCTTATTTCTTTGGAATCTGAGAACAGATATTTCGGATGCCTTTGAAGTCTATAGAGCCAAAGGAAATATCCTCCGATAACAATGAGAAAGAAGCTTTCTGAGAAACTTCTTTGAGTTCTGTGAAATCATCTCACAGAGTTACAGCTTTTCCCTCAAGAAGCCTTTCGCTAAGGCAGTTCTTGTGGAATTGGCAATGTGATATTTCGAAGCCCATAGAGGGCTATGGTGAAAAAGGAAATATCCTCAGATGAAATCTGGAAAGAAGCTATCTGAGAATCCGCTTATTGTTCTGTTAATTCATCTCACGGAGTTACATCTGTATTTCATGGATCTCTTTGCTAGCCTTATTTCTGTGGAATCTGAGAGCAGATATTTCGGATCCCTTTGAAGACTATAGGGCCAAATAAATATCCTCCGATAACAAAGAGAAAGAAGCTTTCTGAGAAACTTCTTTGTGTTCTGTGAAATCATCTCACAGAGTTACAGCTTTCCCATCAAGAAGCCTTTCGCTAAGACAGTTCTTGTGGAATTGGCAAAGTGATATTTGGAAGCCCTTAGAGGGCTATGGTGAAAAAGGAAATATCCTCAGATGAAATCTGGAAAGAAGCTTTCTGAGAAACCGCTTAGTGTTCTGTTAATTCATCTCACAGAGTTACATCTGTATTTCATGGATCTCTTTGCTAGCCTTATTTCTGTGGAATCTGAGAACAGATATTTCGGATCCCTTTGAAGTCTATAGGGCCAAAGGAAATATCCTCCGATAACAAAGAGAAAGAAGTATTCTGAGAAACTTCTTTGTGTTCTGTGAAATCATCTCACAGAGTTACAGCTTTCCCCTCAAGAAGCCTTTCGCCAAGACAGTTCTTGTGGAATTGGCAAAGTGATATTTAGAAGCCCATAGAGGGCTATGGTGAAAAAGGAAATATCCTCAGATGAAATCTGGAAAGAAGCTTTCTGAGAAACTGCTTAGTGTTCTGTTAATTCATCTCACAGAGTTGCATCTGTATTGCGTGGGTCTCTTTGCTAGCCTTATTTCTGTGGAATCTGAGAACAGATATTTCGGATCCCTTTAAAAACGATAGGGCCAAAGTAAATATCCTCCGACAAAAAAAGAGAAGGAAGCTTTCTGAGAAACTTCTTTGTGTTCTGTGAAATCATCTCACAGAGTTACAGCTTTCCCCTCAAGAATCCTTTCGCTAAGACAGTTCTGTGGAATTGGCAAGGTGATATTTGGAAGCCCATAGAGGGCTATGGTGAAAAAGGAAATATCCTCAAATGAAATCTGGAAAGAAGCTTTCTGAGAAATTGCTTAGTGTTCTGTTAATTCATCTCACAGAGTTACATCTGTATTTCGTGGATCTCTTTGCTAGCCTTCTTTCTGTGGAATCTGAGAACAGATATTTCGGATCCCTTTGAAGACTGTAGGTCCAAATAAATATCCTCCGATAACAAAGAGAAAGAAGTTTTCTGAGAAACTTCTTTGTGTTCTGTGAAATCATCTCACAGAGTTACAGCTTTCCCCTCAAGAAGCCTTTCGCTAAGACAGTTCTTGTGGAATTGGCAAAGTGATATTTGGAAGCCCATAGAGGGCTATGGTGAAAAAGGAAATATCCTCAGATGAAATCTGGAAAGAAGATTTCTGAGAAACGGCTTAGTGTTCTGTTAATTCATCTTGCAGAGTTACATCTGTATATCGTGGATCTCTTTGCTAGCCTTATTTCTGTGGAATCTGAGAACAGATATTTTGGATCCCTTTGAAGACGATAGGGCCAAAGTAAATATCCTCCGATAAAAAAGAGAAGGAAGCTTTCTGAGAAACTTCTTTGTGTTCTGTGAAATCATCTCACAGAGTTACAGCTTTCCCCTCAAGAAGCCTTTCGCTAAGACAGTTCTTGTGGAATTGGCAAGGTGATATTTGGAAGCCCATAGAGGGCTATGGTGAAAAAGGAAATATCCTCAGATGAAATCTGGAAAGAAGATTTCTGAGAAACTGCTTAGTGTTCTGTTAATTCATCTTGCAGAGTTACATCTGTATATCGTGGATCTCTTTGCTAGCCTTATTTCTGTGGAATCTGAGAACAGATATTTCGGATCCCTTTGAAGACTGTAGGGCCAAAGGAAAAAATCCTCCGATAACAAAGAGAAAGAAGCTTTCTGAGAAACTACTTTGTGTTCTGTGAAATAATCTCACAGAGTTGCAGCTTCCCCCTCAAGAAGAATTTCGCTAAGACAGTTCTTGTGGAATTGGCAAAGTGATATTTGGAAGCCCATAGAGGGCTGTGGTGAAAAAGGAAATATCCTAAGATGAAATCTGGAAAGACGCTTTCTGAGAAACTGCTTAGTGTTCTTTTAATTCATCTCTCAGAGTTTCATCTGTATTTCATGGATGTCTTTGCTAGCCTTATTTCTGTGGAATATGCAAACAGATATTTCCGATCCCTTTGAAGTCTATAGGGCCAAAGGAAATATCCTCCGATAACAAAGAGAAAGAAGCTTTCTGAGAAACTTCCTTGTGTTCTGTGAAATCATCTCACAGAGTTACAGCTTTCCCCTCAAGAAGCCTTTCGCTAAGACAGTTCTTGTGGAATTGGCAAAGTGATATTTGGAAGCCCATAGAGGGCTATGTTGAAAAAGGAAATATCCTCAGATGAAATCTGGAAAGAAGCTTTTTGAGAAATTGCTTAGTGTTCTTTTAATTCATCTCACAGAGTTACTTCTGTATTTCGTGGATCTCTTTGCTAGCCTTATTTCTGTGGAATCTGAGAACAGATATTCCGGATCCCTTTGAAGACTATAGGGCCAAAGGAAATATCCTCCGATAACAAAGAGAAAGAAGCTTTCAGAGAAACTTCTTTGTGTTCTGTGAAATAATCTCACAGAGTTACAGCTTTCCCCTCAAGAAACCTTTCGCTAAGACAGTTCTTGTGGTATTGGCAAAGTGATATTTGGAAGCCCATAGTGGGCTACGGTGTAAAAGGAAATATCCTCAGATGAATTCTGGAAAGAAGATTTCTGAGAAACTGCTTAGTGTTCTGTTATTTCATCTCACTGAGTTACATCTGTATTTCGTGGATCTCTTTGCTAGCCTTATTTCTGTGGAATCTGAGAACAGATATTTCGGATCCCTTTGAAGACTATACGGCCAAAGGAAATATCCTCCGATAACAAAGAGAAAGAAGCTTTCTGAGAAACTTCTTTGTGTTCTGTGAAATCATCTCACAGAGTTACAGCTTTCCCCTCAAGAAGGCTTTGGCTAAGACAGTTCTTGTGGAATTGGCAAAGTGATATTTGGAAGCCCATAGAGGGCTATGGTGAAAAAGGAAATATCCTCAGATGAAATCTGGAAAGAAGTTTTCTGAGAAACTGCTTAGTGTTCTGTTAATTCATCTCACAGAGTTACATCTGTATTTCGTGGGTCTCTTTGCTAGCCTTATTTCTGTGGAATCTGAGAACAGATATTTCGGATCCCTTTGAAGACTATAGGGCCAAAGGAAATATCCTCCGATAAAAAAGGGAAGGAAGCTTTCTGAGAAACTTCTTTGTGTTCTGTGAAATCATCTCACAGAGTTACAGCTTTCCCCTCAAGAAGCCTTTCGCTAAGACAGTTCTTGTGGAATTGGCAAAGTGATATTTGGAAGCCCATAGAGGGCTATGGTGAAATCGGAAATATCCTCAGATGAAATCTGGAAAGAAGCTTTCTGAGAAACTGCTTAGTGTTCTGTTAATTCATCTCACAGAGATACATCTGTATTTCGTGGATCTCTTTGCTCGCCTTATTTCTGTGGAATCTGAGAACAGATATTTCGGATCCCTTTGAAGACTATAGGGCCAAATAAATATCCTCCGATAACAAAGAGAAAGAAGCTTTCTGAGAAACTTCTTTGTGTTCTGTGAAATCATCTCACAGAGTTACAGCTTTCCCCTCAAGAACCCTTTCGCTAAGATAGTTCTTGTGGAATTGACAAAGTGATATTTGGAAGCCCATAGAGGGCTATGGTGAAAACGGAAATATCCTCAGATGAAATCTGGAAAGAAGCTTTCTGAGAAACTGCTTAGTGTTCTGTTAATTCATCTCACAGAGTTACGTCTGTATTTCGTGGATCTCTTTGCTAGCCTTATTTCTGTGGAATCTGAGAACAGATATTTCGGATCCCTTTGAAGACTATAGGGCCAAAGGAAATATCCTCCGATAACAAAGAGAAAGAAGCTTTCTGAGAAACTTCTTTGTGTTCTGTGAAATCATCTCACAGAGTTACAGCTTTCCCCTCAAGAAGCATTTCGGTAAGACAGTTCTTGTGGAGTTGGTAAAGTGATATTTGGAAGCCCAGAGAGGGCTATGGTGAAAAACGAAATATCCTCAGATGAAATCTAGAAAGAAGCTTTCTGAGAAACCGTTTAGTGTTCTGTGACTTCCACTCACAGAGTTACATCTGTATTTCGTGGATCTCTTTGCTAGCCTTATTTCTGTGGAATCTGAGAACAGATATTTCGGATCCCTTTGAAGACTATACGGCCAAAGGAAATATCCTCCGATAACAAAGAGAAAGAAGCTTTCTGAGAAACTTCTTTGTGTTCTGTGAAATCATCTCACAGAGTTACAGCTTTCCCCTCAAGAAGCCTTTCACTAAGACAGTTCTTGTGGAATTGGCAAAGTGATATTTGGAAGCCCATAGAGGGCTATGGTGAAAAAGAAAATATCCTCAGATGAAATCTGGAAAGAAGTTTTCTGAGAAACTGCTTAGTGTTCTGTTAATTCATCTCACAGAGATACATCTGTATTTCGTGGATCTCTTTGCTAGCCTTATTTCTGTGGAATCTGCGAAGAGATATTTCGGATCCCTGTGAAGTCTATAGGGCCAAATTAATATCCTCCGATAACAAAGAGAAAGAAGGTTTCTGAGAAACTTCTTTGTGTTCTGTGAAATCATATCACAGAGTTACAGCTTTCCCCTCAAGAAGCCTTTCGCTAAGACAGTTCTTGTGGCATTGGCAAAGTGATATTTGGAAGCCCATAGAGGGATATGGAGAAAAAGGAAATATCCTCAGATGAAATCTGGAAAGAAGCTTTCTGAGAAACTGCTTAGTGTTCTGTTAATTCATCTCACAGAGTTACATCTGTATTTCGTGGATCTCTTTGCTAGCCTTATTTCTGTGGAATCTGAGAACAGATATTTCGGATCCCTTTGAAGACTATACGGCCAAAGGAAATATCCTCCGATAACAAAGAGAAAGAAGCTTTCTGAGAAACTTCTTTGTGTTCTGTGAAATCATCTCACAGAGTTACAGCTTTCCCCTCAAGAAGCCTTTCACTAAAACAGTTCTTGTGGAATTGGCAAAGTGATATTTGGAAGCCCACAGAGGGCTATGGTGAAAAAGGAAATATCCTCAGATGAAATCTGGAAGGAAGCTTTCTGAGAAACTGCTTAGTGTTCTGTTAATTCATCTCACAGAGTTACATCTGTATTTCGTGGATCTCTTTGCTAGCCTTATTTCTGTGGAATCTGAGAACAGATATTTCGGATCCCTTTGAAGACTATAGGGCCAAAGGAAATATACTCCGATAACAAAGAGAAAGAAGCTTTCTGAGAAACTTCTTTGTGTTCTGTGAAATCATCTCACAGAGTTACAGCTTTTCCCTCAAGAAGCCTTTCGGTAAGACAGTTCTTGTGGAGTTGGCAAAGTGATATTTGGAAGCCCAGAGATGGCTATGGTGAAAAACGAAATATCCTCAGATGAAATCTGGAAAGAAGCTTCCTTAAAAACCGCTTAGTGTTCTGTTAATTCATCTCACAGAGTTACATCTGTATTTCATGTATCTCTTTGCTACCTTATTTCTGTGGAATCTGAGAACAGATATTTCGGATCCCTTTGAAGTCTATAGAGCCAAAGGAAATATCCTCCGATAACAATGAGAAAGAAGCTTTCTGAGAAACTTCTTTGTGTTCTGTGAAATCATCTCACAGAGTTACAGCTTTTCCCTCAAGAAACCTTTCGCTAAGACAGTTCTTGTGGAATTGGCAAAGTGATATTTGGAAGCCCATAGAGGGCTATGGTGAAAAAGGAAATATCCTCAGATGAAATCTGGAAAGAAGCTTTCTGAGTAACCGATTATTGTTCTGATAATTCATCTCACGGAGTTACATCTGTATTTCATGGATCTTTTTGCTAGCCTTATTTCTGTGGGATCTTAGAACAGATATTTCGGATCCCTTAAAGTCTATAGGGCCAAAGGAAATATCCTCCGATAACAAAGAGAAAGAAGCTTTCTGAGAAACTTCTTTGTGTTCTGTGAAATCATCTCACAGAGTTACAGCTTTCCCCTCAAGAAGCCTTTCGCTAAGACAGTTCTTGTGGAGTTGGCAAAGTGATATTTGGAAGCCCAGAGAGGGCTATGGTGAAAAACGAAATATCCTCAGATGAAATCTGGAAAGAAGCTTTCTGAGAAACCGCTGAGCGTTCTGTTAATTCATCTCACACAGTTACATCTGTATTTCATGTATCTCTTTGCTACCTTATTTCTGTGGAATCTGAGAACAGATATTTCGGATCCCTTTGAAGTCTATAGAGCCAAAGGAAATATCCTCCGATAACAATGAGAAAGAAGCTTTCTGAGAAACTTCTCTGTGTTCTGTGAAATCATCTCACAGAGTTACAGCTTTTCCCTCAAGAAATCTTTCGCTAAGACAGTTCTTGTGGAATTGGCAAAGTGATATTTGGAAGCCCATAGAGGGCTTTGGTGAAAAAGGAAATATCCTCAGATGAAATCTGGAAAGAAGCTTTCTCTGTAACCGCTTATTGTTCTGTTAATTCATCTCACGGAGTTACATCTGTATTTCATGGATCTCTTTGCTAGCCTTATTTCTGTGGAATCTTAGAACAGATATTTCGGATACCTTTGAAGACTATAGGGCCAAATAAATATCCTCCGATAACAAAGAGAAAGAAGCTTTCTGAGAAACTTCTTTGTGTTCTGTGAAATCATCTCACAGAGTTACAGCTTTCCCCTCAAGAAGCCTTTCGCTAAGACAGTTCTTGTGGAATTGTCAAAGTGTTATTTGGAAGCCCATAGAGGGCTAAGGTGAAAAAGGAAATATCCTCAGATGAAATCTGTAAAGAAGCTTTCTGAGAAACTGCTTAGTGTTCTGTTAATTCATCTCACAGAGTTACATCTGTATTGCGTGGATCTCTTTGCTAGCCTTATTTCTGTGAAATCTGAGAACAGATATTTCGGATCCCTTTAAAGACGATAGGGCCAAAGTAAATATCCTCCGATAAAAAAGAGAAGGAAACTTTCTGAGAAACTTCTTTGTGTTCTGTGAAATCATCTCACAGAGTTACAGCTTTCCCCTCAAGAAGCCTTTCGCTAAGACAGTTCTTGTGAAATTGGCAAGGTGATATTTGGAAGCCCATAGAGGGCTACGGTGAAAAAGGAAATATCCTCAGATGAAATCTGGAAAGAAGCTTCCTGAGAAACCGCTTAGTGTTCTGTTAATTCATCTGACAGAGTTACATCTGTATTTCATGTATCTCTTTGCTACCTTATTTCTGTGGAATCTGAGAACAGATATTTCGGATCCCTTTGAAGTCTACAGAGCCAAAGGAAATATCCTCCGATAGCAATGAGAAAGAAGCTTTCTGAGAAACTTCTTTGAGTTCTGTGAAATCATCTCACAGAGTTACAGCTTTTCGCTCAAGAAGCCTTTCGCTAAGGCAGTTCTTGTGGAATTGGCAAAGTGATATTTCGAAGCCCATAGAGGGCTATGGTGAAAAAGGAAATATCCTCAGATGAAATCTGGAAAGAAGCTTTCTGAGAAACCGCTTATTGTTCTGTTAATTCATCTCACGGAGTTACATCTGTATTTCATGGATCTCTTTGCTAGCCTTATTTCTGTGGAATCTGAGAGCAGATATTTCGGATCCCTTTGAAGACTATAGGGCCAAATAAATATCCTCCGATAACAAAGAGAAAGAAGCTTTCTGAGAAACTTCTTTGTGTTCTGTGAAATCATCTCACAGAGTTACAGCTTTCCCCTCAAGAAGCCTTTCGCTAAGACAGTTCTTGTGGAATTGGCAAAGTGATATTTGGAAGCCCTTAGAGGGCTATGGTGAAAAAGGAAATATCCTCAGATGAAATCTGGAAAGAAGCTTTCTGAGAAACCGCTTAGTGTTCTGTTAATTCATCTCACAGAGTTACATCTGTATTTCATGGATCTCTTTGCTAGCCTTATTTCTGTGGAATCTGAGAACAGATATTTCGGATCCCTTTGAAGTCTATAGGGCAAAAGGAAATATCCTCCGATAACAAAGAGAACGAAGTATTCTGAGAAACTTCTTTGTGTTCTGTGAAATCATCTCACAGAGTTACAGCTTTCCCCTCAAGAAGCCTTTCGCCAAGACAGTTCTTGTGGAATTGGCAAAGTGATATTTGGAAGCCCATAGAGGGCTATGGTGAAAAAGGAAATATCCTCAGATGAAATCTGGAAAGAAGCTTTCTGAGAAACTGCTTAGTGTTCTGTTAATTCATCTCACAGAGTTACATCTGTATTGCGTGGGTCTCTTTGCTAGCCTTATTTCTGTGGAATCTGAGAACAGATATTTCGGATCCCTTTAAAAACGATAGGGCCAAAGTAAATATCCTCCGACAAAAAAAGAGAAGGAAGCTTTCTGAGAAACTTCTTTGTGTTCTGTGAAATCATCTCACAGAGTTACAGCTTTCCCCTCAAGAAGCCTTTCGCTAAGACAGTTCTCGTGGAATTGGCAAGGTGATATTTGGAAGCCCATAGAGGGCTATGGTGAAAAAGGAAATATCCTCAGATGAAATCTGGAAAGAAGCTTTCTGAGAAATTGCTTAGTGTTCTGTTAATTCATCTCATAGAGTTACATCTGTATTTCGTGGATCTCTTTGCTAGCCTTATTTCTGTGGAATCTGAGAACAGATATTTCGGATCCCTTTGAAGACTACAGGGCCAAAGGAAATATCCTCCGATAACAAAGAGAAAGTAGCTTTCCGAGAAACTCATTTGTGTTCTGTGAAATCATCTCACAGAGTTACACCTTACCCCTCAAGAAGCCTTTCGCTAAGACAGTTCTTTTTTAATTGGCAAAGTGATATTTGGAAGCCCCTAGAGGGCTATGGTGAAAAAGGAAATATCCTCAGATGAAATCTGGAAAGAAGCTTTCTGAGAAACTGCTTAGAGTTCTGTTAATTCATCTCACAGAGTTACATCTGTATTTCGTGGATCTCTTTGCTGGCTTTATTTCTGTGGAATCTGAGAACAGATATTTCGGATCCCTTTGAAGACTACAGGGCCAAAGGAAATATCCTCCGATAACAAAGAGAAAGTAGCTTTCCGAGAAACTCATTTGTGTTCTGTGAAATCATCTCACAGAGTTACACCTTACCCCTCAAGAAGCCTTTCGCTAAGACAGTTCTTTTTTAATTGGCAAAGTGATATTTGGAAGCCCCTAGAGGGCTATGGTGAAAAAGGAAATATCCTCAGATGAAATCTGGAAAGAAGCTTTCTGAGAAACTGCTTAGAGTTCTGTTAATTCATCTCACAGAGTTACATCTGTATTTCGTGGATCTCTTTGCTAGCCTTATTTCTGTGGAATCTGAGAACAGATATTTCGGAGCCCTTTGAAGACTATAATGCCAAAGGAAAAAATCCTCCGATAACAAAGAGAAAGAAGATTTCTGAGAAACTTTTTTGTGTTCTGCGAAATAATCTCACAGAGTTACAGTTTTCCCCTAAAGAAGCCTTTCGCTAAGACAGTTCTTGTGGAATTGGCAAAGTAATATTGGAAGCCCTTAGAGGGCTATGGTGAAAAAGGAAATATCCTCAGATGAAATCTGGAAAGAAGCTTTCTGAGAAACCGCTTAGTGTTCTGTTAATTCATCTCACAGAGTTTCATCTGTATTTCATGGATCTCTTTGCTAGCCTTATTTCTGTGGAATCTGCGAACAGATATTTCAGATCCCTTTGAAGTCTATTGGGCCAAAGGAAATATCCTCCGATAACAAAGAGAAAGAAGATTTCTGATAAACTTCTTTGTGTTCTGTGAAATCATCTCACAGAGTTACAGCTTTCCCCTCAAGAAGTCTTTTGCTAAGACAGTTCTTGTGGAATTGGCAAAGTGATATTTGGAAGCCCATAGAGGGCTATGGTGAAAAAGGAAATATCCTCAGATGAAATCTGGAAAGAAGCTTTCTGAGAAAGTTCTTAGTGTTCTGTTAATTCATCTCACAGAGTTACATCTGTATTTCGTGGATCTCTTTGCTGGCTTTATTTCTGTGGAATCTGAGAACAGATATTTCGGATCCCTTTGAAGACTACAGGGCCAAAGGAAATATCCTCCGATAACAAAGAGAAAGTAGCTTTCCGAGAAACTCATTTGTGTTCTGTGAAATCATCTCACAGAGTTACACCTTACCCCTCAAGAAGCCTTTCGCTAAGACAGTTCTTTTTTAATTGGCAAAGTGATATTTGGAAGCCCCTAGAGGGCTATGGTGAAAAAGGAAATATCCTCAGATGAAATCTGGAAAGAAGCTTTCTGAGAAACTGCTTAGTGTTCCGTTAATTCATCTCACAGAGTTACATCTGTATTTCGTGGATCTCTTTGCTAGCCTTATTTCTGTGGAATCTGAGAACATATATTTCAGAACCCTTTGAAGACTATAGGGCCAAAGGAAATATCCTCCGATAACAAAGAGAAAGAAGCTGTTTGAGAAACTTCATTGTGTTCTTTGAAATAATGTCACAGAGTTACAGCTTTCCCCTCAAGGAGCCTTTCGCTAAGACAGTTCTTGTGGAATTGGAAAAGTAATATTTGGAAGCCCACAGAGGGCTATGGTGAAAAAGGAAATATCCTCAGATGAAATCTGGAGAGAAGCTTTCTGAGAAACCGCTTAGTGTTCTGTGACTTCCACTTACAGAGTTACATCTGTATTTCGTGGATCTCTTTGCTAGCCTTATTTCTGTGGAATCTGAGAACAGATATTTCGGATCCCATTGAAGACTATAGGGCCAAAGGAAATATCCTCCGATAACAAAGAGAAAGAAGCTTTCAGAGAAACTTCTTTGTGTTCTTTGAAATCATCTCACAGAGTTACAGCTTTCCCCTCAAGAAACCTTTCGCTAAGACAGTTCTTGCGGAATTGGCAAAGTGATATTTGGAAGCCCATAGAGGGCTATGGTGTAAAAGTAAATATCCTCAGATGAAATCTGGAAAGAAGCTTTCTGAGAAACCGCTTAGTGTTCTGTGACTTCCACTCACAGAGTTACATCTGTATTTCGTGGATCTCTTTGCTAGCTTTATTTCTGTGGAATCTGAGAGCAGATATTTCGGATCCCTTTGAAGACTATAGGGCCAAAGGAAATATCCTCCGAAAACAAAGGGAAGGAAGCTTTCTGAGAAACTTCTTTGTGTTCTGTGAAATAATCTCACAGAGTTACAGCTTTCCCCTCAAGAAGAAATTCGCTAAGACAGTTTTTGTGGAATTGGCAAAGTGATATTTGGAAGCCCATAGAGGGCTATGGTGAAAAAGGAAATATCCTCAGATGAAATCTGGAAAGAAGCTTTCTGAGAAACTGCTTAGGGTTCTGTTAATTCATCTAACAGAGTTACATCTGTATTTCATGGATCTCTTTGCTAGCCTTATTTCTGTGGAATCTGAGAACAGATATTTCGGATCCCTTTGAAGTCTATAGGGCCAAAGGAAAAAATCCTCCGATAACAAAGAGAAAGAAGCTTTCTGAGAAACTTCTTTCTGTTCTGCGAAATAATCTCACAGAGTTACAGTTTTCCCCTAAAGAAGCCTTTCACTAAGACAGTTCTTGTGGAATTGGCAAAGTGATATTTGGAAGCCCTTAGAGGGCTATGGTGAAAAAGGAAATATCCTCAGATGAAATCTGGAAAGAAGCTTTCTGAGAAACTGCTTAGTGTTCTGTTAATTCATCTCACAGAGTTTCATCTGTCTATCGTGGATCTCTTTGCTAGCCTTCTTTCTGTGGAAACTGAGAGAAGATATTTCGGATCCCTTTGAAGTCTATTGGGCCAAAGGAAATATCCTCCGATAAAAAAGAGAAGGAAGATTTCTGAGAAACTTCTTTGTGTTCTGTGAAATCATCTCACAGAGTTACAGCTTTCCCTTCAAGGAGCCTTTCGCTAAGACAGTTCTTGTGGAATTGGAAAAGTGATATTTGGAAGCCCATAGAGGGCTATGGTGAAAAAGGAAATATCCTCAGATGAAATCTGGAGAGAAGCTTTCTGAGAAACTGCTTAGTGTTCTGTTATTTCATCTCACAGAGTTACATCTGTATTTCGTGGATCTCTTTGCTAGCCTTATTTCTGTAGAATCTGAGAACAGATATTTCGGATCCCTTTGAAGACTCTAGGGCCAAAGGAAAAAATCCTCCGATAACAAAGAGAAAGAAGCTTTCTGAGAAACTTCTTTGTGTTCTGTGAAATCATCTCACAGAGTTACAGCTTTCCCCTCAAGAAGCCTTTCGCTAAGACAGTTCTTGTGGAATTGGCAAAGTGATATTTGGAAGCCCATAGAGGGCTATGGTGAAAAAGGAAATATCCTCAGATGAAATCTGGAAAGAAGTTTTCTGAGAAACTGCTTAGTGTTCTGTTAATTCATCTCACAGAGTTACATCTGTATTTCGTGGATCTCTTTGCTAGCCTTATTTCTGTGGAATCTGAGAACAGATGTTTCGGATCCCTTTGAAGACTGTAGGGCCAAAGGAAAAAATCCTCCGATAACAAAGAGAAAGGGGGCGGAGCAAGATGGCCGAATAGGAGCAGCTCCAGTCTCCAACTCCCAGCGCGAGCGACACAGAAGGCCGGTGATTTCTGCATTTTCAACTGAGGTACTGGGTTCATCTCACTGGGGAGTGCCGGACGATCGGTGCTGGTAAGCTGCTGCAGCCCGACCAGCGAGAGCTGAAGCAGGGCGAGGCATTGCCTCACCTGGGAAGCGCAAGGGGGAAGGGAGTCCCTTTTCCTAGCCAGGGGAACTGAGACACACAACACCTGGAAAATCGGGTAACTCCCACCCCAATACTGCGCTTTAAGCAACAGGCACACCAGGAGATCATATCCCACACCTGGCCGGGAGGGTCCCACACCCACGGAGACTCCCTCATTGCTAGCGCAGCAGTCTGTGATCTACCGGCAAGGCAGCAGCGAGGCTGGGGGAGGGGCGCCCGCCATTGCTGAGGCTTAAGTAGGTAAACAAAGCTGCTGGGAAGCTCGAACTGGGTGGAGCTCACAGCAGCTCAAGGAAACCTGCCTGTCTCTGTAGACTCCACCTCTGGGGACCGGGCACAGTAAACTAAACAAACGCAGCAGACACCTCTGCAGACGCAAACGACTCTGTCTGACAGCTTTGAAGAGAGCAGTGGATCTCCCAGCACGGAGGTTGAGATCTGAGAAGGGACAGACTCCCTGCTCAAGTGGGTCCCTGACCCCTGAGTAGCCTAACTGGGAGACATCCCCCACTAGGGGCAGTCTGACACCCCACACCTCACAGGGAGGAGTACACCCCTGAGAGGAAGCTTCCAAAGCAAGAATCAGACAGGTACACTCGCTGTTCAGAAATATTCTATCTTCTGCAGCCTCTGCTGCTGATACCCAGGCAAACAGGGTCTGGAGTGGACCTCAAGCAATCTCCAACAGACCTACAGCTGAGGGTCCTGACTGTTAGAAGGAAAACTATCAAACAGGAAGGACACCTACACCAAAACCCCATCAGTACATCACCATCATCAAAGACCAGAGGCAGATAAAACCACAAAGATGGGGAAAAAGCAGGGCAGAAAAGCTGGAAATTCAAAAAATAAGAGCGCATCTCCCCCGGCAAAGGAGCGCAGCTCATCGCCAGCAACGGATCAAAGCTGGACGGAGAATGACTTTGACGAGATGAGAGAAGAAGGCTTCAGTCCATCAAATTTCTCAGAGCTAAAGGAGGAATTACGTACCCAGCGCAAAGAAACTAAAAATCTTGAAAAAAAAGTGGAAGAATTGATGGCTAGAGTAATTAATGCAGAGAAGGTCCTAAACGAAATGAAAGAGATGAAAACCATGACACGAGAAATACGTGACAAATGCACAAGCTTCAGTAACCGACTCGATCAACTGGAAGAAAGAGTATCAGCGATGGAGGATCAAATGAATGAAATGAAGCGAGAAGAGAAACCAAAAGAAAACAGAAGAAAAAGAAATGAACAAAGCCTGCAAGAAGTATGGGATTATGTAAAAAGACCAAATCTACGTCTGATTGGGGTGCCTGAAAGTGAGGGGGAAAATGGAACCAAGTTGGAAAACACTCTTCAGGATATCATCCAGGAGAACTTCCCCAACCTAGTAGGGCAGGCCAAAATTCAAATCCAGGAAATACAGAGAACGCCACAAAGATACTCCTCGAGAAGAGCAACTCCAAGACACATAATTGCCAGATTCACCAAAGTTGAAATGAAGGAAAAAATCTTAAGGGCAGCCAGAGAGAAAGGTCGGGTTACCCACAAAGGGAAGCCCATCAGACTAACAGCAGATCTCTCAGCAGAAACTCTCCAAGCCAGAAGAGAGTGGGGGCCAATATTCAACATTCTTAAAGAAAAGAATTTTAAACCCAGAATTTCATATCCAGCCAAACTAAGTTTCATAAGTGAAGGAGAAATAAAATCCTTTACAGATAAGCAAATGCTTAGAGATTTTGTCACCACTAGGCCTGCCTTACAAGAGACCCTGAAGGAAGCACTAAACATGGAAAGGAACAACCGGTACCAGCCATTGCAAAAACATGCCAAAATGTAAAGACCATCGAGGCTAGGAAGAAACTGCATCAACTAACGAGCAAAATAACCAGTTAATATCATAATGGAAGGATCAAGTTCACACATAACAATCTTAACCTTAAATGTAAATGGACTAAATGCTCCAATTAAAAGACACAGACTGGCAAACTGGATAAAGAGTCAAGACCCATCAGTCTGCTGTATTCAGGAGACCCATCTCACACGCAGAGACATACATAGGCTCAAAATAAAGGGATGGAGGAAGATTTACCAAGCAAATGGAGAACAAAAAAAAGCAGGGGTTGCAATACTAGTCTCTGATAAAACAGACTTTCAACCATCAAAGATCAAAAGAGACAAAGAAGGCCATTACATAATGGTAAAGGGATCAATTCAACAGGAAGAGCTAACTATCCTAAATATATATGCACCCAATACAGGAGCACCCAGATTCATAAAGCAAGTCCTTAGAGACTTACAAAGAGACTTAGACTCCCATACAATAATAATGGGAGACTTCAACACTCCACTGTCAACATTAGACAGATCAACGAGACAGAAACTTAACAAGGATATCCAGGAATTGAACTCATCTCTGCAGCAAGCAGACCTAATAGACATCTATAGAACTCTCCACCCCAAATCAACAGAATATACATTCTTCTCAGCACCACATCATACTTACTCCAAAATTGACCACGTAATTGGAAGTAAAGCACTCCTCAGCAAATGTACAAGAACAGAAATTATAACAAACTGTCTCTCAGACCACAGTGCAATCAAACTAGAACTCAGGACTAAGAAACTCAATCAAAACCGCTCAACTACATGGAAACTGAACAACCTGCTCCTGAATGACTACTGGGTACATAACGAAATGAAGGCAGAAATAAAGATGTTCTTTGAAACCAATGAGTACAAAGATACAACATACCAGAATCTCTGGGACACATTTAAAGCAGTGTGTAGAGGGAAATTTATAGCACTAAATGCCCACAAGAGAAAGCAGGAAAGATCTAAAATTGACACTCTAACATCGCAATTAAAAGAACTAGAGAAGCAAGAGCAAACACATTCGAAAGCTAGCAGAAGGCAAGAAATAACTAAGATCAGAGCAGAACTGAAGGAGATAGAGACACAAAAAACCCTCCAAAAAATCAATGAATCCAGGAGTTGGTTTTTTGAAAAGATCAACAAAATTGACAGACCACTAGCCAGACTAATAAAGAAGAAAAGAGAGAAGAATCAAATTGACGCAATTAAAAATGATAAAGGGGATATCACCACCGACCCCACAGAAATACAAACTACCATCAGAGAATACTATAAACACCTCTATGCAAATAAACTGGAAAATCTAGAAGAAATGGATAATTTCCTGGACACTTACACTCTTCCAAGACTAAACCAGGAAGAAGTTGAATCCCTGAATAGACCAATAGCAGGCTCTGAAATTGAGGCAACAATTAATAGTCTACCAACCAAAAAAAGTCCAGGACCAGATGGATTCACAGCTGAATTCTACCAGAGGTACAAGGAGGAGTTGGTACCATTCCTTCTGAAACTATTCCAATCAATAGAAAAAGAGGGAATCCTCCCTAACTCATTTTATGAGGCCAACATCATCCTGATACCAAAGCCTGGCAGAGACACAACAAAAAAAGAGAATTTTAGACCAATATCCCTGATGAACATCGATGCAAAAATCCTCAATAAAATACTGGCAAACCGGATTCAGCAACACATCAAAAAGCTTATCCACCATGATCAAGTGGGCTTCATCCCTGGGATGCAAGGCTGGTTCAACATTCGCAAATCAATAAACACAATCCAGCATATAAACAGAACCAAAGACAAGAACCACATGATTATCTCAATTGATGCAGAAAAGGCTTTTGACAAAATTCAACAGCCCTTCATGCTAAAAACGCTCAATAAATTCGGTATTGATGGAACGTACCTCAAAATAATAAGAGCTATTTATGACAAACCCACAGCCAATATCATACTGAATGGGCAAAAACTGGAAAAATTCCCTTTGAAAACTGGCACAAGACAGGGATGCCCTCTCTCACCACTCCTATTCAACATAGTGTTGGAAGTTCTGGCTAGGGCAATCAGGCAAGAGAAAGAAATCAAGGGTATTCAGTTAGGAAAAGAAGAAGTCAAATTGTCCCTGTTTGCAGATGACATGATTGTATATTTAGAAAACCCCATCATCTCAGCCCAAAATCTCCTTAAGCTGATAAGCAACTTCAGCAAAGTCTCAGGATACAAAATTAATGTGCAAAAATCACAAGCATTCTTATACACCAGTAACAGACAAACAGAGAGCCAAATCAGGAATGAACTTCCATTCACAATTGCTTCAAAGAGAATCAAATACCTAGGAATCCAACTGACAAGGGATGTAAAGGACCTCTTCAAGGAGAACTACAAACCACTGCTCAGTGAAATAAAAGAGGACACAAACAAATGGAAGAACATACCATGCTCACGGATAGGAAGAATCAATATCGTGAAAATGGCCATACTGCCCAAAGTAATTTATAGATTCAATGCCATCCCCATCAAGCTACCAATGAGTTTCTTCACAGAATTGGAAAAAACTGCTTTAAAGTTCATATGGAACCAAAAAAGAGCCCGCATCTCCAAGACAATACTAAGTCAAAAGAACAAAGCTGGAGGCATCACGCTACCTGACTTCAAACTATACTACAAGGCTACAGTAACCAAAACAGCATGGTACTGGTACCAAAACAGAGATATAGACCAATGGAACAGAACAGAGTCCTCAGAAATAATACCACACATCTACAGCCATTTGATCTTTGACAAACCTGAGAGAAACAAGAAATGGGGAAAGGATTCCCTATTTAATAAATGGTGCTGGGAAAATTGGCTAGCCATAAGTAGAAAGCTGAAACTGGATCCTTTCCTTACTCCTTATACGAAAATTAATTCAAGATGGATTAGAGACTTAAATGTTAGACCTAATACCATAAAAATCCTAGAGGAAAACCTAGGTAGTACCATTCAGGACATAGGCATGGGCAAAGACTTCATGTCTAAAACACCAAAAGCAACGGCAGCAAAAGCCAAAATTGACAAATGGGATCTCATTAAACTAAAGAGCTTCTGCACAGCAAAAGAAACTACCATCAGAGTGAACAGGCAACCTACAGAATGGGAGAAAATTTTTGCAATCTACTCATCTGACAAAGGGCTAATATCCAGAACCTACAAAGAACTCAAACAAATTTACAAGAAAAAAACAAACAACCCCATCAAAAAGTGGGCAAAGGATGTGAACAGACATTTCTCAAAAGAAGACATTCATACAGCCAACAGACACATGAAAAAATGCTCATCATCACTGGTCATCAGAGAAATGCAAATCAAAACCACAATGAGATACCATCTCACACCAGTTAGAATGGCAATCATTAAAAAGTCAGGAAACAACAGGTGCTGGAGAGGATGTGGAGAAATAGGAACACTTTTACACTGTTGGTGGGATTGTAAACTAGTTCAACCATTAAGGAAAACAGTATGGCGATTCCTCAAGGATCTAGAACTAGATGTACCATATGACCCAGCCATCCCATTACTGGGTATATACCCAAAGGATTATAAATTATGCTGCTATAAAGACACATGCACACGTATGTTTATTGCAGCACTATTCACAATAGCAAAGACTTGGAATCAACCCAAATGTCCATCAGTGACAGATTGGATTAAGAAAATGTGGCACATATACACCATGGAATACTATGCAGCCATAAAAAAGGATGAGTTTGAGTCCTTTGTAGGGACATGGATGCAGCTGGAATCCATCATTCTTAGCAAACTATCACAAGAACAGAAAACCAAACACCGCATGTTCTCACTCATAGGTGGGAACTGAACAATGAGATCACTCGGACTCAGGAAGGGGAACATCACACACTGGGGCCTATCATGGGGAGGGGGGAGGGGGGAGGGATTGCACTGGGAGTTATACCTGATGTAAATGACGAGTTGATGGGTGCAGCACAGCAACATGGCACAAGTATACATATGTAACAAACCTGCACGTTATGCACATGTACCCTCCAACTTAAAGTATAATAATAATAAATAAATTTAAAAAAAAAAAAAAAAAAAAAAAAAGAATGCATGAGAAATTCTGAACAAGGAAATTGGTAAAATATATGCATAAAATATATGCATATGTGTCACTTATTATCAGTGTGAGAAGATTAAATAAGATACCACATGTAAAATGAATAGAAATGTAAAATGAATAAAATGAACAGAAACTCCATCATTTAAAAAAAAAAAAAAAAAAAAAAAAAAAAAAAAACAAAGAGAAAGAAGCTTTCTGAGAAACTACTTTGTGTTCTGTGAAATAATCTCAGAGAGTTACAGCTTTCCTCTCAAGAAGAATTTCGCTAAGACAGTTCTTGTGGAATTGGCAAAGTGATATTTGGAAGCCCATAGAGGGCTGTGGTGAAAAAGGAAATATCCTAAGATGAAATCTGGAAAGACGCTTTCTGAGAAACTGCTTAGTGTTCTGTTAATTCATCTCTCAGAGTTTCATCTGTATTTCATGGATCTCTTTGCTAGCCTTATTTCTGTGGAATCTGCAAACAGATATTTCCGATCCCTTTGAAGTCTATAGGGCCAAAGGAAATATCCTCCGATAACAAAGAGAAAGAAGCTTTCTGAGAAACTTCCTTGTGTTCTGTGAAATCATCTCACAGAGTTACAGCTTTCCCCTCAAGAAGCCTTTCGCTAAGACAGTTCTTGTGGAATTGGCAAAGTGATATTTGGAGGCCCATAGAGGGCTATGGTGAAAGAGGAAATATCCTCAGATGAAATCTGGAAAGAAGCTTTCTGAGAAACCGCTTAATGTTCTGTGACTTCCACTCACAGAGTTACATCTGTATTTCGTGGATCTCTTTGCTAACCTTATCTCTGTGGAATCTGAGAACAGATACTTCGGATAGCTTTGAAGACTATAGGGCCAAAAGAAATATCCTCCGATAACAAAGAGAAAGAAGCTTTCTGAGAAACTTCTTTGTGTTCCTTGAAATCATCTCACAGAGTTACAGCTTTCCCCTCAAGAAGCCTTTCGCTAAGACAGTTCTTGTGGAATTGGCAAAGTGATATTTGGAAGCCCATAGAGGGCTATGGTGAAAAAGGAAATATCCTCAGATGAAATCTGGAAAGAAGCTTTCTGAGAAACTGCTTAGAGTTCTGTTAATTCATCTCACAGAGTTACATCTGTATTTCGTGGATCTCTTTGCTAGCCTTATTTCTGTGGAATCTGAGAACAGATATTTCGGAGCCCTTTGAAGACTATAATGCCAAAGGAAAAAATCCTCCGATAACAAAGAGAAAGAAGATTTCTGAGAAACTTTTTTGTGTTCTGCGAAATAATCTCACAGAGTTACAGTTTTCCCCTAAAGAAGCCTTTCGCTAAGACAGTTCTTGTGGAATTGGCAAAGTAATATTGGAAGCCCTTAGAGGGCTATGGTGAAAAAGGAAATATCCTCAGATGAAATCTGGAAAGAAGCTTTCTGAGAAACCGCTTAGTGTTCTGTTAATTCATCTCACAGAGTTTCATCTGTATTTCATGGATCTCTTTGCTAGCCTTATTTCTGTGGAATCTGCGAACAGATATTTCGGATCCCTTTGAAGTCTATTGGGCCAAAGGAAATATCCTCCGATAACAAAGAGAAAGAAGATTTCTGAGAAACTTCTTTGTGTTCTGTGAAATCATCTCACAGAGTTACAGCTTTCCCCTCAAGAAGTCTTTTGCTAAGACAGTTCTTGTGGAATTGGCAAAGTGATATTTGGAAGCCCATAGAGGGCTATGGTGAAAAAGGAAATATCCTCAGATGAAATCTGGAAAGAAGCTTTCTGAGAAAGTTCTTAGTGTTCTGTTAATTCATCTCACAGAGTTACATCTGTATTTCGTGGATCTCTTTGCTGGCTTTATTTCTGTGGAATCTGAGAACAGATATTTCGGATCCCTTTGAAGACGATAGGGCCAAAGTAAATATCCTCCGATAAAAAAGAGAAGGAAGCTTTCAGAGAAACTTCTTTGTGTTCAGTGAAATCATCTCACAGAGTTACAGCTTTCCCCTCAAGAAACCTTTCCCTAAGACAGTTCTTGTGGAATTGGCAAAGTGATATTTGGAAGCCCATAGTGAGCTACGGTGTAAAAGGAAATATCCTCAGATGAAATCTGGAAAGAAGCTTTCTGAGAAACTGCTTAGTGTTCTGTTATTTCATCTCACAGAGTTACATCTGTATTTCGTGGATCTCTTTGCTAGCCTTATTTCTGTAGAATCTGAGAACAGATATTTCGGATCCCTTTGAAGACTCTAGGGCCAAAGGAAAAAATCCTCCGATAACAAAGAGAAAGAAGCTTTCTGAGAAACTTCTTTGTGTTCTGTGAAATCATCTCACAGAGTTACAGCTTTCCCCTCAAGAAGCCTTTCGCTAAGACAGTTCTTGTGGAATTGGCAAAGTGATATTTGGAAGCCCATAGAGGGCTATGGTGAAAAAGGAAATATCCTCAGATGAAATCTGGAAAGAAGTTTTCTGAGAAACTGCTTAGTGTTCTGTTAATTCATCTCACAGAGTTACATCTGTATTTCGTGGATCTCTTTGCTAGCCTTATTTCTGTGGAATCTGAGAACAGATATTTCGGATCCCTTTGAAGACTGTAGGGCCAAAGGAAAAAATCCTCCGATAACAAAGATAAAGAAGCTTTCTGAGAAACTACTTTGTGTTCTGTGAAATAATCTCAGAGAGTTACAGCTTTCCTCTCAAGAAGAATTTCGCTAAGACAGTTCTTGTGGAATTGGCAAAGTGATATTTGGAAGCCCATAGAGGGCTGTGGTGAAAAAGGAAATATCCTAAGATGAAATCTGGAAAGACGCTTTCTGAGAAACTGCTTAGTGTTCTGTTAATTCATCTCTCAGAGTTTCATCTGTATTTCATGGATCTCTTTGCTAGCCTTATTTCTGTGGAATCTGCAAACAGATATTACCGATCCCTTTGAAGTCTATAGGGCCAAAGGAAATATCCTCCGATAACAAAGAGAAAGAAGCTTTCTGAGAAACTTCCTTGTGTTCTGTGAAATCATCTCACAGAGTTACAGCTTTCCCCTCAAGAAGCCTTTCGCTAAGACAGTTCTTGTGGAATTGGCAAAGTGATATTTGGAGGACCATAGAGGGCTATGGTGAAAGAGGAAATATCCTCAGATGAAATCTGGAAAGAAGCTTTCTGAGAAACCGCTTAGTGTTCTGTGACTTCCACTCACAGAGTTACATCTGTATTTCGTGGATCTCTTTGCTAACCATATCTCTGTGGAATCTGAGAACAGATACTTCGGATAGCTTTGAAGACTATAGGGCCAAAAGAAATATCCTCCGATAACAAAGAGAAAGAAGCTTTCTGAGAAACTTCTTTGTGTTCTGTGAAATCATCTCACAGAGTTACAGCTTTCCCCTCAAGAAGCCTTTCGCTAAGACAGTTCTTGTGGAATTGGCAAAGTGATATTTGGAAGCCCATAGAGGGCTATGGTGAAAAAGGAAATATCCTCGGATGAAATCTGGAAAGAAGCTTTCTGAGAAACTGCTTAGAGTTCTGTTAATTCATCTCACAGAGTTACATCTGTATTTCGTGGATCTCTTTGCTAGCCTTATTTCTGTGGAATCTGAGAACAGATATTTCGGAGCCCTTTGAAGACTATAATGCCAAAGGAAAAAATCCTCCGATAACAAAGAGAAAGAAGATTTCTGAGAAACTTTTTTGTGTTCTGCGAAATAATCTCACAGAGTTACACTTTTCCCCTAAAGAAGCCTTTCGCTAAGACAGTTCTTGTGGAATTGGCAAAGTAATATTGGAAGCCCTTAGAGGGCTATGGTGAAAAAGGAAATATCCTCAGATGAAATCTGGAAAGAAGCTTTCTGAGAAACCGCTTAGTGTTCTGTTAATTCATCTCACAGAGTTTCATCTGTATTTCATGGATCTCTTTGCTAGCGTTATTTCTGTGGAATCTGCGAACAGATATTTCGGATCCCTTTGAAGTCTATTGGGCCAAAGGAAATATCCTCCGATAACAAAGAGAAAGAAGATTTCTGAGAAACTTCTTTGTGTTCTGTGAAATCATCTCACAGAGTTACAGCTTTCCCCTCAAGAAGTCTTTCGCTAAGACAGTTCTTGTGGAATTGGCAAAGTGATATTTGGAAGCCCATAGAGGGCTATGGTGAAAAAGGAAATATCCTCAGATGAAATCTGGAAAGAAGTTTCTGAGAAAGTTCTTAGTGTTCTGTTAATTCATCTCACAGAGTTACATCTGTATTTCGTGGATCTCTTTGCTGGCTTTATTTCTGTGGAATCTGAGAACAGATATTTCAGAACCCTTTGAAGACTATAGGGCCAAAGGAAATATCCTCCGATAACAAAGAGAAAGAAGCTGTTTGAGAAACTTCTTTGTGTTCTTTGAAATAATCTCACAGAGTTACAGCTTTCCCCTCAAGGAGCCTTTCGCTAAGACAGTTCTTGTGGAATTGGAAAAGTAATATTTGGAAGCCCATAGAGGGCTACGGTGAAAAAGGAAATATCCTCAGATGAAATCTGGAGAGAAGCTTTCTGAGAAACCGCTTAGTGTTCTGTGACTTCCACTTACAGAGTTACATCTGTATTTCGTGGATTTCTTTGCTAGCCTTATTTCTGTGGAATCTGAGAACAGATATTTCGGATCCCATTGAAGACTATAGGGCCAAAGGAAATATCCTCCGATAACAAAGAGAAAGAAGCTTTCAGAGAAACTTCTTTGTGTTCTTTGAAATCATCTCACAGAGTTACAGCTTTCCCCTCAAGAAACCTTTCGCTAAGACAGTTCTTGTGGAATTGGCAAAGTGATATTTGGAAGCCCATAGAGGGCTATGGTGTAAAAGGAAATATCCTCACATGAAATCTGGAAAGAAGCTTTCTGAGAAACCGCTTAGTGTTCTGTGACTTCCACTCACAGAGTTACATCTGTATTTCGTGGATCTCTTTGCTAGCTTTATTTCTGTGGAATCTGAGAGCAGATATTTCGGATCCCTTTGAAGACTATAGGGCCAAAGGAAATATCCTCCGAAAACAAAGGGAAGGAAGCTTTCTGAGAAACTTCTTTGTGTTCTGTGAAATAATCTCACAGAGTTACAGCTTTCCCCTCAAGAAGAAATTCGCTAAGACAGTTTTTGTGGAATTGGCAAAGTGATATTTGGAAGCCCATAGAGGGCTATGGTGAAAAAGGAAATATCCTCAGATGAAATCTGGAAAGAAGCTTTCTGAGAAACCGCTTAGTGTTCTGTTAATTCATCTCACAGTGTTACATCTGTATTTCATGGATCTCTTTGCTAGCCTTATTTCTGTGGAATCTGAGAACAGATATTTCGGATCCCTTTGAAGTCTATAGGGCCAAAGGAAAAAATCCTCCGATAACAAAGAGAAAGAAGCTTTCTGAGAAACTTCTTTGTGTTCTGCGAAATAATCTCACAGAGTTACAGTTTTCCCCTAAAGAAGCCTTTCACTAAGTCAGTTCTTGTGGAATTGGCAAAGTGATATTTGGAAGCCCTTAGAGGGCTATGGTGAAAAAGGAAATATCCTCAGATGAAATCTGGAAAGAAGCTTTCTGAGAAACTGCTTAGTGTTCTGTTAATTCATCTCACAGAGTTTCATCTGTCTATCGTGGATCTCTTTGCTAGCCTTCTTTCTGTGGAAACTGAGAGAAGATATTTCGGATCCCTTTGAAGTCTATTGGGCCAAAGGAAATATCCTCCGATAAAAAAGAGAAGGAAGATTTCTGAGAAACTTCTTTGTGTTCTGTGAAATCATCTCACAGAGTTACAGCTTTCCCCTCAAGGAGCCTTTCGCTAAGACAGTTCTTGTGGAATTGGAAAAGTGATATTTGGAAGCCCATAGAGGGCTATGGTGAAAAAGGAAATATCCTCAGATGAAATCTGGAGAGAAGCTTTCTGAGAAACCGCTTAGTGTTCTGTGACTTCCACTCACAGAGTTACATCTGTATTTCGTGGATCTCTTTGCTAGCCTTATTTCTGTGGAATCTGAGAACAGATATTTCAGATCCCATTGAAGACTATAGGGCCAAAGGAAATATCCTCCGATAACAAAGAGAAAGACGCTTTCAGAGAAACTTCTTTGTGTTCTTTGAAATAATCTCACAGAGTTACAGCTTTCCACTCAAGAAACCTTTCGCTAAGACAGTACTTGTGGAATTGGCAAAGTGATATTTGGAAGCCCATAGTGGGCTACGGTGTAAAAGGAAATATCCTCAGATGAAATCTGGAAAGAAGCTTTCTGAGATACTGCTTAGCGTTCTGTTATTTCATCTCACATAGTTACATCTGTATTTCGTGGATCACTTTGCTAGCCTTATTTCTGTGGAATCTGAGAACAGATATTTCGGATCCCTTTGAAGACTATAGGGCCAAAGGAAATATCCTCCGATAACAAAGAGAAAGAAGCTTTCTGAGAAACTTCTTTGTGTTCTGTGAAATAATCTCACAGAGTTACAGCTTTCCCCTCAAGAAGAAATTCGCTAAGACAGTTTTTGTGGAATTGGCAAAGTGATATTTGGAAGCCCCTAGAGGGCTATGGTGAAAAAGGAAATATCCTCAGATGAAATCTGGAAAGAAGCTTTCTGAGAAACTGCTTAGTGTTCTGTTAATTCATCTCACATAGTTACATCTGTATTTCGTGGATCTCTTTGCTAGCCTTCTTTCTGTGGAAACTGAGAGAAGATATTTCGGATCCCTTTGAAGACTGTAGGGCCAAAGGAAAAAATCCTCCGATAACAAAGAGAAAGAAGCTTTCTGAGAAACTACTTTGTGTTCTGTGAAATAATCTCAGAGAGTTACAGCTTTCCTCTCAAGAAGAATTTCGCTAAGACAGTTCTTGTGGAATTGGCAAAGTGATATTTGGAAGCCCATAGAGGGCTGTGGTGAAAAAGGAAATATCCTAAGATGAAATCTGGAAAGACGCTTTCTGAGAAACTGCTTAGTGTTCTGTTAATTCATCTCTCGGAGTTTCATCTGTATTTCATGGATCTCTTTGCTAGCCTTATTTCTGTGGAATCTGCAAACAGATATTTCCGATCCCTTTGAAGTCTATAGGGCCAAAGGAAATATCCTCCGATAACAAAGAGAAAGAAGCTTTCTGAGAAACTTCCTTGTGTTCTGTGAAATCATCTCACAGAGTTACAGCTTTCCCCTCAAGAAGCCTTTCGCTAAGACAGTTCTTGTGGAATTGGCAAAGTGATATTTGGAGGCCCATAGAGGGCTATGGTGAAAGAGGAAATATCCTCAGATGAAATCTGGAAAGAAGCTTTCTGAGAACCCGCTTAGTGTTCTGTGACTTCCACTCACAGAATTACATCTGTATTTCGTGGATCTCTTTGCTAACCTTATCTCTGTGGAATCTGAGAACAGATACTTCGAATAGCTTTGAAGACTATAGGACCAAAAGAAATATCCTCCGATAACAAAGAGAAAGAAGCTTTCTGAGAAACTTCTTTGTGTTCTGTGAAATCATCTCACAGAGTTACAGCTTTCCCCTCAAGAAGCCTTTCGCTAAGACAGTTCTTGTGGAATTGGCAAAGTGATATTTGGAAGCCCATAGAGGGCTATGGTGAAAAAGGAAATATCCTCAGATGAAATCTGGAAAGAAGCTTTCTGAGAAACTGCTTAGAGTTCTGTTAATTCATCTCACAGAGTTACATCTGTATTTCGTGGATCTCTTTGCTAGCCTTATTTCTGTGGAATCTGAGAACAGATATTTCGGAGCCCTTTGAAGACTATAATGCCAAAGGAAAAAATCCTCCGATAACAAAGAGAAAGAAGATTTCTGAGAAACTTTTTTGTGTTCTGCGAAATAATCTCACAGAGTTACACTTTTCCCCTAAAGAAGCCTTTCGCTAAGACAGTTCTTGTGGAATTGGCAAAGTAATATTGGAAGCCCTTAGAGGGCTATGGTGAAAAAGGAAATATCCTCAGATGAAATCTGGAAAGAAGCTTTCTGAGAAACCGCTTAGTGTTCTGTTAATTCATCTCACAGAGTTTCATCTGTATTTCATGGATCTCTTTGCTAGCGTTATTTCTGTGGAATCTGCGAACAGATATTTCGGATCCCTTTGAAGTCTATTGGGCCAAAGGAAATATCCTCCGATAACAAAGAGAAAGAAGATTTTTGAGAAACTTCTTTGTGTTCTGTGAAATCATCTCACAGAGTTACAGCTTTCCCCTCAAGAAGTCTTTCGCTAAGACAGTTCTTGTGGAATTGGCAAAGTGATATTTGGAAGCCCATAGAGGGCTATGGTGAAAAAGGAAATATCCTCAGATGAAATCTGGAAAGAAGTTTCTGAGAAAGTTCTTAGTGTTCTGTTAATTCATCTCACAGAGTTACATCTGTATTTCGTGGATCTCTTTGCTGGCTTTATTTCTGTGGAATCTGAGACAGATATTTCGGATCCCTTTGAAGACTACAGGGCCAAAGGAAATATCCTCCGATAACAAAGAGAAAGTAGCTTTCCGAGAAACTCATTTGTGTTCTGTGAAATCATCTCACAGAGTTACACCTTACCCCTCAAGAAGCCTTTCGCTAAGACAGTTCTTTTTTAATTGGCAAAGTGATATTTGGAAGCCCCTAGAGGGCTATGGTGAAAAAGGAAATATCCTCAGATGAAATCTGGAAAGAAGCTTTCTGAGAAACTGCTTAGTGTTCTGTGACTTCCACTCACAGAGTTACATCTGTATTTCGTGGATCTCTTTGCTAGCCTTATTTCTGTGGAATCTGAGAACAGATATTTCAGATCCCATTGAAGACTATAGGGCCAAAGGAAATATCCTCCGATAACAAAGAGAAAGAAGCTTTCAGAGAAACTTCTTTGTGTTCTGTGAAATCATCTCACAGAGTTACAGCTTTCCCCTCAAGAAACCTTTCGTTAAGACAGTACTTGTGGAATTGGCAAAGTGATATTTGGAAGCCCATAGTGGGCTACGGTGTAAAAGGAAATATCCTCAGATGAAATCTGGAAAGAAGCTTTCTGAGATACTGCTTAGTGTTCTGTTAATTCATCTCACAGAGTTACATCTGTATTTCGTGGATCTCTTTGCTAGCCTTCTTTCTGTGGAAACTGAGAGAAGATATTTCGGATCCCTTTGAAGACTGTAGGGCCAAAGGAAAAAATCCTCCGATAACAAAGAGAAAGAAGCTTTCTGAGAAACTACTTTGTGTTCTGTGAAATAATCTCACAGAGTTACAGCTTTCCTCTCAAGAAGAATTTCGCTAAGACAGTTCTTGTGGAATTGGCGAAGTGATATTTGGAAGCCCATAGAGGGCTGTGGTGAAAAAGGAAATATCCTAAGATGAAATCTGGAAAGACGCTTTCTGAGAAACTGCTTAGTGTTCTGTTAATTCATCTCTCAGAGTTTCATCTGTATTTCATGGATCTCTTTGCTAGCCTTATTTCTGTGGAATCTGCAAACAGATATTTCCGATCCCTTTGAAGTCTATAGGGCCAAAGGAAATATCCTCCGATAACAAAGAGAAAGAAGCTTTCTGAGAAACTTCCTTGTGTTCTGTGAAATAATATCACAGAGTTACAGCGTTCACCTCAAGAAGCCTTTCGCTAAGACAGTTCTTGTGGAATTGGCAAAGTGATATTTGGAAGCCCATAGAGGGCTATGGTGAAAAAGGAAATATCCTCAGATGAAATCTGGAAAGAAGCTTTCTGAGAAACCGCTTAGTGTTCTGTTAATTCATCTCACAGAGTTACATCTGTATTTCATGGATCTCTTTGCTAGCCTTATTTCTGGGGAATCTGAGAACAGATATTTCGGATCCCTTTGAAGACTACAGGACCAAAGGAAATATCCTCCGATAACAAAGAGAAAGAAGCTTTCTGAGAAACTTCTTTGTGTTCTGTGAAATCATCTCACAGAGTTACAGCTTTCCCCTCAAGAAGCCTTTCGCTAAGAAAGTTCTTGTGGAATTGGCAAAGTGATATTTGGAAGCCCATAGAGGGCTATGGTGAAAAAGGAAATATCCTCAGATGAAATCTGGAAAGAAGCTTTCTGAGAAACGGCTTAGTGTTCTGTTAATTCATCTTGCAGAGTTACATCTGTATATCGTGGATCTCTTTGCTAGCCTTATTTCTGTGGAATCTGAGAACAGATATTTCGGATCCCTTTGAAGACGATAGGGCCAAAGTAAATATCCTCCGATAAAAAAGAGAAGGAAGCTTTCTGAGAAACTTCTTTGTGTTCTGTGAAATCATCTCACAGAGTTACAGCTTTCCCCTCAAGAAGCCTTTCGCTAAGACAGTTCTTGTGGAATTGGCAAGGTGATATTTGGAAGGCCATAGAGGGCTACGGTGAAAAAGGAAAGATCCTCAGGTGAAATCTGGAAAGAAGCTTTTTGAGAAACTGCTTAGTGTTCTTTTAATTCATCTCACCGAGTTACATCTGTATTTCGTGGATCTCTTTGCTAGCCTTATTTCTGTGGAATCTGAGAACAGATATTTCGGATCCCTTTGAAGACTATAGGGCCAAAGGAAATATCCTCCGATAACAAAGAGAAAGAAGCTTTCAGAGAAACTTCTTTGTGTTCTGTGAAATCATCTCACAGAGTTACAGCTTTCCCCTCAAGAAACCTTTCCCTAAGACAGTTCTTGTGGAATTGGCAAAGTGATATTTGGAAGCCCATAGTGAGCTACGGTGTAAAAGGAAATATCCTCAGATGAAATCTGGAAAGAAGCTTTCTGAGAAACTGCTTAGTGTTCTGTTATTTCATCTCACAGAGTTACATCTGTATTTCGTGGATCTCTTTGCTAGCCTTATTTCTGTAGAATCTGAGAACAGATATTTCGGATCCCTTTGAAGACTATACGGCCAAAGGAAATATCCTCCGATAACAAAGAGAAAGAAGCTTTCTGAGAAACTTCTTTGTGTTCTGTGAAATCATCTCACAGAGTTACAGCTTTCCCCTCAAGAAGCCTTTCGCTAAGACAGTTCTTGTGGAATTGGCAAAGTGATATTTGGAAGCCCATAGAGGGCTATGGTGAAAAAGGAAATATCCTCAGATGAAATCTGGAAAGAAGTTTTCTGAGAAACTGCTTAGTGTTCTGTTAATTCATCTCACAGAGTTACATCTGTATTTCGTGGATCTCTTTGCTAGCCTTATTTCTGTGGAATCTGAGAACAGATGTTTCGGATCCCTTTGAAGAGTGTAGGGCCAAAGGAAAAAATCCTCCGATAACAAAGAGAAAGAAGCTTTCTGAGAAACTACTTTGTGTTCTGTGAAATAATCTCAGAGAGTTACAGCTTTCCTCTCAAGAAGAATTTCGCTAAGACAGTTCTTGTGGAATTGGCAAAGTGATATTTGGAAGCCCATAGAGGGCTGTGGTGAAAAAGGAAATATCCTAAGATGAAATCTGGAAAGACGCTTTCCGAGAAACTGCTTAGTGTTCTGTTAATTCATCTCTCAGAGTTTCATCTGTATTTCATGGATCTCTTTGCTAGCCTTATTTCTGTGGAATCTGCAAACAGATATTTCCGATCCCTTTGAAGTCTATAGGGCCAAAGGAAATATCCTCCGATAACAAAGAGAAAGAAGCTTTCTGAGAAACTTCCTTGTGTTCTGTGAAATCATCTCACAGAGTTACAGCTTTCCCCTCAAGAAGCCTTTCGCTAAGACAGTTCTTGTGGAATTGGCAAAGTGATATTTGGAGGCCCATAGAGGGCTATGGTGAAAGAGGAAATATCCTCAGATGAAATCTGGAAAGAAGCTTTCTGAGAACCCGCTTAGTGTTCTGTGACTTCCACTCACAGAGTTACATCTGTATTTCGTGGATCTCTTTGCTAGCCTTATTTCTTTGGAATCTGAGAACAGATATTTCGGATCCCTTTGAAGACTACAGGGCCAAAGGAAATATCCTCCGATAAAAAAGGGAAGGAAGCTTTCTGAGAAACTTCTTTGTGTTCTGTGAAATCATCTCACAGAGTTACAGCTTTCCCCTCAAGAAGCCTTTCGCTAAGACAGTTCTTGTGGAATTGGCAAAGTGATATTTGGAAGCCCATAGAGGGCTATGGTGAAAAAGGAAATATCCTCAGATGAAATGGGGAAAGAAGCTTTCTGAGAAACTGCTTAGTGTTCTGTTAATTCATCTCACAGAGATACATCTGTATTTCGTGGATCTCTTTGCTAGTCTTATTTCTGTGGAATCTGAAAACAGGTATTTCGGATCCCTTTGAATACTATAGGGCCAATGGAAATATCCTCCGATAACAAAGAGAAAGAAGCTTTCTGAGAAACTTCTTTGTGTTCTGTGAAATCATCTCACAGAGTTACAGCTTTCCCCTCAAGAAGCCTTTCGTTAAGACAGTTCTTGTGGAATTGGCAAAGTGATATTTGGAAACCCATAGAGGGCTACGGTGAAAGAGGAAATATCCTCAGATGAAATCTGGAAAGAAGATTTCTGAGAAACTGCTTAGTGTTCTGTTAATTCATCTCAGAGAGATACATCTGTATTTCGTGGATCTCTTTGCTAGTCTTATTTCTGTGGAATCTGAAAACAGGTATTTCGGATCCCTTTGAATATTATAGGGCCAATGGAAATATCCTCCGATAACAAAGAAAAAGAAGCTTTCTGAGAAACTTCTTTGTGTTCTGTGAAATCATCTCACAGAGTTACAGCTTTCCCCTCAAGAAGCCTTTCGCTAAGACAGTGCTTGTGGAATTGGCAAAGTGATATTTGGAAACCCATGGAGGGCTATGGTGAAAGAGGAAATATCCTCAGATGAAATCTGGAAAGAAGCTTTCTGAGAAACCGCTTAGTGTTCTGTGACTTCCACTCACAGAGTTACATCTGTATTTCGTGGATCTCTTTGCTAGCTTTATTTCTGTGGAATCTGAGAACAGATATTTCGGATCCCTTTGAAGACTATAGGGTCAAAGGAAATATCCTCTGATAAAAAAGGGAAGGAAGCTTTCTGAGAAACTTCTTTGTGTTCTGTGAAATCATCTCACAGAGTTACAGCCTTCCCCTCAAGAAGCCTTTCGCTAAGACAGTTCTTGTGGAATTGGCAAAGTGATATTTGGAAGCCCATAGAGGGATATGGTGAAAAAGGAAATATCCTCAGATGAAATCTGGAAAGAACCTTTCTGAGAAACCGCTTAGTGTTCTGTGACTTCCACTCACAGAGTTACATCTGTATTTCGTGGATCTCTTTGCTAGCCTTATTTCTGTGGAATCTGAGAACAGATATTTCGGATCCCACTGAAGACTGTAGGGCCAAAGGAAATATCCTCCGATAAGAAGGAGAAAAAAGCTTTCTGAGAAACTTCTTTGTGTTCTGTGAAATCATCTCACAGAGTTACAGCTTTCCCCTCAAGAAGCCTTTCGCTAAGACAGTTCTTGTGGAATTGGCAAAGTGATATTTGGAAGCCCATAGAGGGCTATGGTGAAAAAGGAAATATCCTCAGATGAAATCTGGAAAGAAGCTTTCTGAGAAACTGCTTAGTGTTCCGTTAATTCATCTCACAGAGTTACATCTGTATTTCGTGGATCTCTTTGCTAGCCTTATTTCTGTGGAATCTGAGAACAGATATTTCAGAACCCTTTGAAGACTATTGGGCCAAAGGAAATATCCTGCGATAACAAAGAGAAAGAAGCTGTTTGAGAAACTTCTTTGTGTTCTTTGAAATAATCTCACAGAGTTACAGCTTTCCCCTCAAGGAGCCTTTCGCTAAGACAGTTCTTGTGGAATTGGCAAAGTGATATTTGGAAGCCCATAGAGGGCTATGGTGAAAAAGGAAATATCCTCAGATGAAATCTGGAAAGAAGCTTTCTGAGAAACGGCTTAGTGTTCTGTTAATTCATCTCACAGAGTTTCATCTGTATTTCGTGGATCTCTTTGCTAGCCTTATTTCTGTGGAATCTGAGAACAGATATTTCGGATCCCTTTGAAGACGATAGGGCCAAAGTAAATATCCTCCGATTAGAAAGAGAAGGAAGCTTTCTGAGAAACTTCTTTGTGTTCTGTGAAATCATCTCACAGAGTTACAGCTTTTCCCTCAAGAAGCCTTTCGCTAAGACAGTTCTTGTGGAATTGGCAAGGTGATATTTGGAAGCCCATAGAGGGCTATGGTGAAAAAGGAAATATCCTCAGGTGAAATCTGGAAAGAAGCTTTTTGAGAAACTGCTTCGTGTTCTTTTAATTCATCTCACAGAGTTACATCTGTATTTCGTGGATCTCTTTGCTAGCCTTATTTCTGTGGAATCTGAGAACAGATATTTCGGATCCCTTTGAAGACTATAGGGTCAAAGGAAATATCCTCCGATAACAAAGAGAAAGAAGCTTTCTGAGAAACTTCTTTGTGTTCTGTGAAATCATCTCACAGAGTTACAGCTTTCCCCTCAAGAAGCCTTTCGCTAAGACAGTTCTTGTGGAATTGGCAAAGTGATATTTGGAAGCCCATAGAGGGCTATGGTGAAAAAGGAAATATCCTCAGATGAAATCTGGAAAGAAGTTTTCTGAGAAACTGCTTAGTGTTCTGTTAATTCATCTCACAGAGTTACATCTGTATTTCGTGGATCTCTTTGCTAGCCTTATTTCTGTGGAATCTGAGAACAGATGTTTCGGATCCCTTTGAAGAGTGTAGGGCCAAAGGAAAAAATCCTCCGATAACAAAGAGAAAGAAGCTTTCTGAGAAACTACTTTGTGTTCTGTGAAATCATCTCACAGAGTTACAGCTTTCCTCTCAAGAAGAATTTCGCTAAGACAGTTCTTGTGGAATTGGCAAAGTGATATTTGGAAGCCCATAGAGGGCTGTGGTGAAAAAGGAAATATCCTAAGATGAAATCTGGAAAGACGCTTTCTGAGAAACTGCTTAGTGTTCTGTTAATTCATCTCTCAGAGTTTCATCTGTATTTCATGGATCTCTTTGCTAGCCTTATTTCTGTGGAATCTGCAAACAGATATTTCCGATCCCTTTGAAGTCTATAGGGCCAAAGGAAATATCCTCCGATAACAAAGAGAAAGAAGCTTTCTGAGAAACTTCCTTGTGTTCTGTGAAATCATCTCACAGAGTTACAGCTTTCCCCTCAAGAAGCCTTTCGCTAAGACAGTTCTTGTGGAATTGGCAAAGTGATATTTGGAGGCCCATAGAGGGCTATGGTGAAAGAGGAAATATCCTCAGATGAAATCTGGAAAGAAGCTTTCTGAGAACCCGCTTAGTGTTCTGTGACTTCCACTCACAGAGTTACATCTGTATTTCGTGGATCTCTTTGCTAGCCTTATTTCTTTGGAATCTGAGAACAGATATTTCGGATCCCTTTGAAGACTACAGGGCCAAAGGAAATATCCTCCGATAAAAAAGGGAAGGAAGCTTTCTGAGAAACTTCTTTGTGTTCTGTGAAATCATCTCACAGAGTTACAGCTTTCCCCTCAAGAAGCCTTTCGCTAAGACAGTTCTTGTGGAATTGGCAAAGTGATATTTGGAAGCCCATAGAGGGCTATGGTGAAAAAGGAAATATCCTCAGATGAAATGGGGAAAGAAGCTTTCTGAGAAACTGCTTAGTGTTCTGTTAATTCATCTCACAGAGATACATCTGTATTTCGTGGATCTCTTTGCTAGTCTTATTTCTGTGGAATCTGAAAACAGGTATTTCGGATCCCTTTGAATACTATAGGGCCAATGGAAATATCCTCCGATAACAAAGAGAAAGAAGCTTTCTGAGAAACTTCTTTGTGTTCTGTGAAATCATCTCACAGAGTTACAGCTTTCCCCTCAAGAAGCCTTTCGTTAAGACAGTTCTTGTGGAATTGGCAAAGTGATATTTGGAAACCCATAGAGGGCTATGGTGAAAGAGGAAATATCCTCAGATGAAATCTGGAAAGAAGATTTCTGAGAAACTGCTTAGTGTTCTGTTAATTCATCTCAGAGAGATACATCTGTATTTCGTGGATCTCTTTGCTAGTCTTATTTCTGTGGAATCTGAAAACAGGTATTTCGGATCCCTTTGAATATTATAGGGCCAATGGAAATATCCTCCGATAACAAAGAAAAAGAAGCTTTCTGAGAAACTTCTTTGTGTTCTGTGAAATCATCTCACAGAGTTACAGCTTTCCCCTCAAGAAGCCTTTCGCTAAGACAGTGCTTGTGGAATTGGCAAAGTGATATTTGGAAACCCATGGAGGGCTATGGTGAAAGAGGAAATATCCTCAGATGAAATCTGGAAAGAAGCTTTCTGAGAAACCGCTTAGTATTCTGTGACTTCCACTCACAGAGTTACATCTGTATTTCGTGGATCTCTTTGCTAGCTTTATTTCTGTGGAATCTGAGAACAGATATTTCGGATCCCTTTGAAGACTATAGGGTCAAAGGAAATATCCTCTGATAAAAAAGGGAAGGAAGCTTTCTGAGAAACTTCTTTGTGTTCTGTGAAATCATCTCACAGAGTTACAGCCTTCCCCTCAAGAAGCCTTTCGCTAAGACAGTTCTTGTGGAATTGGCAAAGTTATATTTGGAAGCCCATAGAGGGATATGGTGAAAAAGGAAATATCCTCAGATGAAATCTGGAAAGAACCTTTCTGAGAAACCGCTTAGTGTTCTGTGACTTCCACTCACAGAGTTACATCTGTATTTCGTGGATCTCTTTGCTAGCCTTATTTCTGTGGAATCTGAGAACAGATATTTCGGATCCCACTGAAGACTGTAGGGCCAAAGGAAATATCCTCCGATAAGAAGGAGAAAAAAGCTTTCTGAGAAACTTCTTTGTGTTCTGTGAAATCATCTCACAGAGTTACAGCTTTCCCCTCAAGAAGCCTTTCGCTAAGACAGTTCTTGTGGAATTGGCAAAGTGATATTTGGAAGCCCATAGAGGGCTATGGTGAAAAAGGAAATATCCTCAGATGAAATCTGGAAAGAAGCTTTCTGAGAAAGTTCTTAGTGTTCTGTTAATTCATCTCACAGAGTTACATCTGTATTATGTGGATCTCTTTGCTAGCTTTATTTCTGTGGAATCTGAGAACAGATATTTCGGATCCCTTTGAAGACTACAGGGCCAAAGGAAATATCCTCCGATAACAAAGAGAAAGTAGCTTTCCGAGAAACTCATTTGTGTTCTGTGAAATCATCTCACAGAGTTACACCTTTCCCCTCAAGAAGCCTTTCGCTAAGACAGTTCTTTTTTAATTGGCAAAGTGATATTTGGAAGGCCATAGAGGGCTATGGTGAAAAAGGAAATATCCTCAGATGAAATCTGGAAAGAAGCTTTCTGAGAAACTGCTTAGTGTTCCGTTAATTCATCTCACAGAGTTACATCTGTATTTCGTGGATCTCTTTGCTAGCCTTATTTCTGTGGAATCTGAGAACAGATATTTCAGAACCCTTTGAAGACTATTGGGCCAAAGGAAATATCCTCCGATAACAAAGAGAAAGAAGCTGTTTGAGAAACTTCTTTGTGTTCTTTGAAATAATCTCACAGAGTTACAGCTTTCCCCTCAAGGAGCCTTTCGCTAAGACAGTTCTTGTGGAATTGGCAAAGTGATATTTGGAAGCCCATAGAGGGCTATGGTGAAAAAGGAAATATCCTCAGATGAAATCTGGAAAGAAGCTTTCTGAGAAACCGCTTAGTGTTCTGTTAATTCATCTCACAGAGTTTCATCTGTATTTCGTGGATCTCTTTGCTAGCCTTATTTCTGTGGAATCTGAGAACAGATATTTCGGATCCCTTTGAAGACGATAGGGCCAAAGTAAATATCCTCCGATTAGAAAGAGAAGGAAGCTTTCTGAGAAACTTCTTTGTGTTCTGTGAAATCATCTCACAGAGTTACAGCTTTTCCCTCAAGAAGCCTTTCGCTAAGACAGTTCTTGTGGAATTGGCAAGGTGATATTTGGAAGCCCATAGAGGGCTATGGTGAAAAAGGAAATATCCTCAGGTGAAATCTGGAAAGAAGCTTTTTGAGAAACTGCTTCGTGTTCTTTTAATTCATCTCACAGAGTTACATCTGTATTTCGTGGATCTCTTTGCTAGCCTTATTTCTGTGGAATCTGAGAACAGATATTTCGGATCCCTTTGAAGACTATAGGGTCAAAGGAAATATCCTCCGATAACAAAGAGAAAGAAGCTTTCTGAGAAACTTCTTTGTGTTCTGTGAAATAATCTCACAGAGTTACAGCTTTCCCCTCAAGAAACCTTTCGCTAAGACAGTTCTTGTGGAATTGGCAAAGTGATATTTGGAAGCCCATAGTGAGCTACGGTGTAAAAGGAAATATCCTCAGATGAAATCTGGAAAGAAGCTTTCTGAGAAACGGCTTAGTGTTCTGTTATTTCATCTCACAGAGATACATCTGTATTTCGTGGATCTCTTTGCTAGTCTTATTTCTGTGGAATCTGAAAACAGGTATTTCGGATCCCTTTGAAGACTATAGGGCCAAAGGAAATATCCTCCGATAACAAAGAGAAAGAAGCTTTCTGAGAAACTTCTTTGTGTTCTGTGAAATCATCTCACAGAGTTACAGCTTTCCCCTCAAGAAGCCTTTCGCTAAGACAGTTCTTGTGGAATTGGCAAAGTGATATTTGGAAACCCATGGAGGGCTATGGTGAAAGAGGAAGTATCCTCAGATGAAATCTGGAAAGAAGCTTTCTGAGAAACCGCTTAGTGTTCTGTGACTTCCACTCACAGAGTTACATCTGTATTTCGTGGATCTCTTTGCTAGCTTTATTTCTGTGGAATCTGAGAACAGATATTTCGGATCCCTTTGAAGACCATAGGGTCAAAGGAAATATCCTCTGATAAAAAAGGGAAGGAAGCTTTCTGAGAAACTTCTTTGTGTTCTGTGAAATCATCTCACAGAGTTACAGCTTTCCCCTCAAGAAGCCTTTCGCTAAGACAGTTCTTGTGGAATTGGCAAAGTGATATTTGGAAGCCCATAGAGGGATATGGTGAAAAAGGAAATATCCTCAGATGAAATCTGGAAAGAACCTTTCTGAGAAACCGCTTAGTGTTCTGTGACTTCCACTCACAGAGTTACATCTGTATTTCGTGGATCTTTTTGCTAGCCTTATTTCTGTGGAATCTGAGAAAAGATATTTCGGATCCCCCTGAAGACTGTAGGGCCAAAGGAAATATCCTCCGATAAAAAAGAGAAAAAAGCTTTCTGAGAAACTTCTTTGTGTTCTGTGAAATCATCTCACAGAGTTACAGCTTTCCCCTCAAGAAGCCTTTCGCTAAGACAGTTCTTGTGGAATTGGCAAAGTGATATTTGGAATCCCATAGAGGGCAATGGTGAAAAAGGAAATATCCTCAGATGAAATCTGGAAAGAAGCTTTCTGAGAAACCGCTTAGAGTTCTGTGACTTCCTCTCACAGAGTTACATCTGTATTTCGTGGATCTCTTTGCTAGCCTTATTTCTGTGGAATCTGAGAACAGATATTTCGGATCCCACTGAAGACTATAGGGCCAAAGGAAATATCCTACGATAACAAAGAGAAAAAAGCTTTCTGAGAAACTTCTTTGTGTTCTGTGAAATCATCTCACACACTTACAGCTTTCCCCTGAAGAGGCCTTTCACCAAGACAGTTCTTGTGGAATTGGCAAAGTGATATTTGGAAGCCCATAGAGGGCTATGGTGAAAAGGGAAATATCCTCAGATGAAATCTGGAAAGAAGCGTTCTGAGAAACTGCTTAGTGATCTGTTAATTCATCTCACAGAGTTACATCTGTATTGCGTGGATCTCTTTGCTAGCCTTATTTCTGTGGAATCTGAGAACAGATATTTCGGAGCCCTTTGAAGACTATAGGGCCAAAGGAAAAAATCCTCCGATAACAAATAGAAAGAAGCTTTCTGAGAAACTTTTTTGTGTTCTGTGAAATAATCTCACAGAGTTACAGCTTTCCCCTAAAGAAGCCTTTCGCTAAGACAGTTCTTGTGGAATTGGCAAAGTGATATTGGAAGCCCTTAGAGGGCTATGGTGAATAAGGAAATATCCTCAGATGAAATCTGGAAAGAAGCTTTCTGAGAAACCGCTTAGTGTTCTGTTAATTCATCTCACAGAGTTTCATCTGTATTTCATGGATCTCTTTGCTAGCCTTATTTCTGTGGAATCTGCGAACAGATATTTCGGATCCCTTTGAAGTCTATTGGTCCAAAGGAAATATCCTCCGATAACAAAGAGAAAGAAGATTTCTGAGAAACTTCTTTGTGTTCTGTGAAATCATCTCACAGAGTTACAGCTTTCTCCTCAAGAAGCCTTTCGCTAAGACAGTTCCTGTGGAATTGGCAAAGTGATATTTGGAAGCCCATAGAGGGCTATGGTGAAAAAGGAAATATCCTCAGATGAAATCTGGAAAGAAGCTTTCTGAGAAAGTGCTTAGTGTTCTGTTAATTCATCTCACAGAGTTACATCTGTATTTGGTGGATCTCTTTGCTAGCCTTATTTCTGTGGAATCTGAGAACAGATATTTCGGATCCCTTTGAAGACTATAGGGCCAAAGGAAATATCCTCCGATAACAAAGAGAAAGTAGCTTTCCGAGAAACTCATTTGTGTTCTGTGAAATCATCTCACAGAGTTACACCTTACCCCTCAAGAAGCCTTTCGCTAAGACAGTTCTTTTTTAATTGGCAAAGTGATATTTGGAAGCCCCTAGAGGTCTATGGTGAAAAAGGAAATATCCTCAGATGAAATCTGGAAAGAAGCTTTCTGAGAAACTGCTTAGTGTTCCGTTAATTCATCTCACAGAGTTACATCTGTATTTCGTGGATCTCTTTGCTAGCCTTATTTCTGTGGAATCTGAGAACAGATATTACGGATCCCTTTGAAGACTATAGGGCCAAAGTAAATATCCTCCGATAACAAAGAGAAAGAAGCTGTCTGAGAAACTTCTTTGTGTTCTTTGAAATAATCTCACAGAGTTACAGCTTTCCCCTCAAGGAGACTTTCGCTAAGACAGTTCTTGTGGAATTGGAAAAGTGATATTTGGAAGCCCATAGAGGGCTACGGTGAAAAAGGAAATATCCTCAGATGAAATCTGGAAAGAAGCTTTCTGAGAAACCGCTTAGTGTTCTGTTAATTCATCTCACAGAGTTTCATCTGTATTTCATGGATCTCTTTGCTAGCCTTATTTCTGTGGAATCTGCGAAGAGATATTTCGGATCACTTTGAAGTCTATTGAGCCAAAGGAAATATCCTCCGATAACAAAGAGAAAGAAGATTTCTGAGAAACTTCTTTGTGTTCTGTGAAATCATCTCACAGAGTTACAGCTTTCCCCTCCAGAAGCCTTTCGCTAAGACAGTTCTTGTGGAATTGGCAAAGTGATATTTGGAAGCCCATAGAGGGCTATGGTGAAAAAGGAAATATCCTCAGATGAAATCTGGAAAGAAGCTTTCTGAGAAAGTGCTTAGTGTTCTGTTAATTCATCTCACAGAGTTACATCTGTATTTGGTGGATCTCTTTGCTAGCCTTATTTCTGTGGAATCTGAGAACAGATATTTCGGATCCCTTTGAAGACTACAGGGCCAAAGGAAATATCCTCCGATAACAAAGAGAAAGTAGCTTTCCGAGAAACTCATTTGTGTTCTGTGAAATCATCTCACAGAGTTACACCTTTCCCCTCAAGAAGGCTTTCGCTAAGACAGTTCTTATGGAATTGGCAAAGTGATATTTGGAAGCCCCTAGAGGGCTATGGTGAAAAAGGAAATATCCTCAGATGAAATCTGGAAAGAAGCTTTCTGAGAAACTGCTTAGTGTTCCGTTAATTCATCTCACAGAGTTACATCTGTATTTCGTGGATCTCTTTGCTAGCCTTATTTCTGTGGAATCTGAGAACAGATATTTCAGAACCCTTTGAAGTCTATTGGGCCAAAGGAAATATCCTCCGATAAAAAAGAGAAGGAAGATTTCTGAGAAACTTCTTTGTGTTCTGTGAAATCATCTCACAGAGTTACAGCTTTCCCCTCAAGGAGCCTTTCGCTAAGATAGTTCTTGTGGAATTGGAAAAGTGATATTTGGAAGCCCATAGAGGGCTATGGTGAAAAAGGAAATATCCTCAGATGAAATCTGGAGAGAAGCTTTCTGAGAAGCCGCTTAGTGTTCTGTGACTTCCACTCACAGAGTTACATCTGTATTTCGTGGATCTCTTTGCTAGCCTTATTTCTGTGGAATCTGAGAACAGATATTTCAGATCCCATTGAAGACTATAGGGCCAAAGAAATATCCTCCGATAACAAAGAGAAAGAAGCTTTCTGAGAAACTTCTTTGTGTTCTGTGAAATAATCTCACAGAGTTACAGCTTTCCCCTCAAGAAGAAATTCGCTAAGACACTTTTTGTGGAGTTGGCAAAGTGATATTTGGAAGCCCATAGAGGGCTATGGTGAAAAAGGAAATATCCTCAGATGAAATCTGGAAAGAAGCTTTCTGAGAAACCGCTTAGTGTTCTGTTAATTCATCTAACAGAGTTACATCTGTATTTCATGGATCTCTTTGCTAGCCTTATTTCTGTGGAATCTGAGAACAGATATTTCGGATCCCTTTGAAGTCTATAGGGCCAAAGGAAATATCCTCCGATAACAAAGAGAAAGAAGCTTTCTGAGAAACTTCTTTGTGTTCTGTGAAATCATCTCACAGAGTTACAGCTTTCCCCTCAAGAAGCCTTTCGCTAAGACAGTTCTTGTGTAGTTGGCAAAGTGATATTTGGAAGCCCTTAGAGGGCTATGGTGAAAAAGGAAATATCCTCAGATGAAATCTGGAAAGAAGCTTTCTGAGAAACTGCTTAGTGTTCTGTTAATTCATCTCACAGAGTTACATCTGTATTTCGTGGATCTCTTTGCTAGCCTTCTTTCTGTGGAAACTGAGAGAAGATATTTCGGATCCCTTTGAAGACTGTAGGGCCAAAGGAAAAAATCCTCCGATAACAAAGAGAAAGAAGCTTTCTGAGAAACTACTTTGTGTTCTGTGAAATAATCTCACAGAGTTACAGCTTTCCTCTCAAGAAGAATTTCGCTAAGACAGTTCTTGTGGAATTGGCAAAGTGATATTTGGAAGCCCATAGAGGGCTGTGGTGAAAAAGGAAATATCCTAAGATGAAATCTGGAAAGACGCTTTCTGAGAAACTGCTTAGTGTTCTGTTAATTCATCTCTCAGAGTTTCATCTGTATTTCATGGATCTCTTTGCTAGCCTTATTTCTGTGGAATCTGCAAACAGATATTTCCGATCCCTTTGAAGTCTATAGGGCCAAAGGAAATATCCTCCGATAACAAAGAGAAAGAAGCTTTCTGAGAAACTTCCTTGTGTTCTGTGAAATAATATCACAGAGTTACAGCGTTCACCTCAAGAAGCCTTTCGCTAAGAGAGTTCTTGTGGAATTGGCAAAGTGATATTTGGAAGCCCATAGAGGGCTATGGTGAAAAAGGAAATATCCTCAGATGAAATCTGGAATGAAGCTTTCTGAGAAACCGCTTAGTGTTCTGTTAATTCATCTCACAGAGTTACATCTGTATTTCATGGATCTCTTTGCTAGCCTTATTTCTGGGGAATCTGAGAACAGATATTTCGGATCCCTTTGAAGACTACAGGACCAAAGGAAATATCCTCCGATAACAAAGAGAAATAAGCTTTCTGAGAAACTTCTTTGTGTTCTGTGAAATCATCTCACAGAGTTACAGCTTTCCCCTCAAGAAGCCTTTCGCTAAGACAGTTCTTGTGGAATTGGCAAAGTGATATTTGGAAGCCCATAGAGGGCTATGGTGAAAAAGGAAATATCCTCAGATGAAATCTGGAAAGAAGCTTTCTGAGAAAGGGCTTAGTGTTCTGTTAATTCATCTTGCAGTGTTACATCTGTATATCGTGGATCTCTTTGCTAGCCTTATTTCTGTGGAATCTGAGAACAGATATTTCGGATCCCTTTGAAGACGATAGGGCCAAAGTAAATATCCTCCGATAAAAAAGAGAAGGAAGCTTTCTGAGAAACTTCTTTGTGTTCTGTGAAATCATCTCACAGAGTTACAGCTTTCCCATCAAGAAGCCTTTCGCTAAGACAGTTCTTGTGGAATTGGCAAGGTGATATTTGGAAGCCCATAGAGGGCTATGGTGAAAAAGGAAAGATCCTCAGGTGAAATCTGGAAAGAAGCTTTTTGAGAAACTGCTTAGTGTTCTTTTAATTCATCTCACCGAGTTACATCTGTATTTCGTGGATCTCTTTGCTAGCCTTATTTCTGTGGAATCTGAGAACAGATATTTCGGATCCCTTTGAAGACTATAGGGCCAAAGGAAATATCCTCCGATAACAAAGAGAAAGAAGCTTTCAGAGAAACTTCTTTGTGTTCTGTGAAATCATCTCACAGAGTTACAGCTTTCCCCTCAAGAAACCTTTCCCTAAGACAGTTCTTGTGGAATTGGCAAAGTGATATTTGGAAGCCCATAGTGAGCTACGGTGTAAAAGGAAATATCCTCAGATGAAATCTGGAAAGAAGCTTTCTGAGAAACTGCTTAGTGTTCTGTTATTTCATCTCACAGAGTTACATCTGTATTTCGTGGATCTCTTTGCTAGCCTTATTTCTGTAGAATCTGAGAACAGATATTTCGGATCCCTTTGAAGACTATACGGCCAAAGGAAATATCCTCCGATAACAAAGAGAAAGAAGCTTTCTGAGAAACTTCTTTGTGTTCTGTGAAATCATCTCACAGAGTTACAGCTTTCCCCTCAAGAAGCCTTTCGCTAAGACAGTTCTTGTGGAATTGGCAAAGTGATATTTGGAAGCCCATAGAGGGCTATGGTGAAAAAGGAAATATCCTCAGATGAAATCTGGAAAGAAGTTTTCTGAGAAACTGCTTAGTGTTCTCTTAATTCATCTCACAGAGTTACATCTGTATTTCGTGGATCTCTTTGCTAGCCTTATTTCTGTGGAATCTGAGAACAGATGTTTCGGATCCCTTTGAAGACTGTAGGGCCAAAGGAAAAAATCCTCCGATAACAAAGAGAAAGAAGCTTTCTGAGAAACTACTTTGTGTTCTGTGAAATAATCTCAGAGAGTTACAGCTTTCCTCTCAAGAAGAATTTCGCTAAGACAGTTCTTGTGGAATTGGCAAAGTGATATTTGGAAGCCCATAGAGGGCTGTGGTGAAAAAGGAAATATCCTAAGATGAAATCTGGAAAGACGCTTTCTGAGAAACTGCTTAGTGTTCTGTTAATTCATCTCTCAGAGTTTCATCTGTATTTCATGGATCTCTTTGCTAGCCTTATTTCTGTGGAATCTGCAAACAGATATTTCCGATCCCTTTGAAGTCTATAGGGCCAAAGGAAATATCCTCCGATAACAAAGAGAAAGAAGCTTTCTGAGAAACTTCCTTGTGTTCTGTGAAATCATCTCACAGAGTTACAGCTTTCCCCTCAAGAAGCCTTTCGCTAAGACAGTTCTTGTGGAATTGGCAAAGTGATATTTGGAGGCCCATAGAGGGCTATGGTGAAAGAGGAAATATCCTCAGATGAAATCTGGAAAGAAGCTTTCTGAGAACCCGCTTAGTGTTCTGTGACTTCCACTCACAGAGTTACATCTGTATTTCGTGGATCTCTTTGCTAGCCTTATTTCTGTGGAATCTGAGAACAGATATTTCGGATCCCTTTGAAGACTACAGGGCCAAAGGAAATATCCTCCGATAAAAAAGGGAAAGAAGCTTTCTGAGAAACTTCTTTGTGTTCTGTGAAATCATCTCACAGAGTTACAGCTTTCCCCTCAAGAAGCCTTTCGCTAAGACAGTTCTTGTGGAATTGGCAAAGTGATATTTGGAAGCCCATAGAGGGCTATGGTGAAAAAGGAAATATCCTCAGATGAAATGGGGAAAGAAGCTTTCTGAGAAACTGCTTAGTGTTCTGTTAATTCATCTCACAGAGATACATCTGTATTTCGTGGATCTCTTTGCTAGTCTTATTTCTGTGGAATCTGAAAACAGGTATTTCGGATCCCTTTGAATACTATAGGGACAATGGAAATATCCTCCGATAACAAAGAGAAAGAAGCTTTCTGAGAAACTTCTTTGTGTTCTGTGAAATCATCTCACAGAGTTACAGCTTTCCCCTCAAGAAGCCTTTCGTTAAGACAGTTCTTGTGGAATTGGCAAAGTGATATTTGGAAACCCATAGAGGGCTATGGTGAAAGAGGGAATATCCTCAGATGAAATCTGGAAAGAAGATTTCTGAGAAACTGCTTAGTGTTCTGTTAATTCATCTCAGAGAGATACATCTGTATTTCGTGGATCTCTTTGCTAGTCTTATTTCTGTGGAATCTGAAAACAGGTATTTCGGATCCCTTTGAATATTATAGGGCCAATGGAAATATCCTCCGATAACAAAGAAAAAGAAGCTTTCTGAGAAACTTCTTTGTGTTCTGTGAAATCATCTCACAGAGTTACAGCTTTCCCCTCAAGAAGCCTTTCGCTAAGACAGTGCTTGTGGAATTGGCAAAGTGATATTTGGAAACCCATGGAGGGCTATGGTGAAAGAGGAAATATCCTCAGATGAAATCTGGAAAGAAGCTTTCTGAGAAACCGCTTAGTGTTCTGTGACTTCCACTCACAGAGTTACATCTGTATTTCGTGGATCTCTTTGCTAGCCTTATTTCTGTGGAATCTGAGAACAGATATTTCGGATCCCACTGAAGACTGTAGGGCCAAAGGAAATATCCTCCGATAAGAAGGAGAAAAAAGCTTTCTGGGAAACTTCTTTGTGTTCTGTGAAATCATCTCACAGAGTTACAGCTTTCCCCTCAAGAAGCCTTTCGCTAAGACAGTTCTTGTGGAATTGGCAAAGTGATATTTGGAAGCCCATAGAGGGCTATGGTGAAAAAGGAAATATCCTCAGATGAAATCTGGAAAGAAGCTTTCTGAGAAAGTTCTTAGTGTTCTGTTAATTCATCTCACAGAGTTACATCTGTATTATGTGGATCTCTTTGCTAGCTTTATTTCTGTGGAATCTGAGAACAGATATTTCGGATCCCTTTGAAGACTACAGGGCCAAAGGAAATATCCTCCGATAACAAAGAGAAAGTAGCTTTGCGAGAAACTCATTTGTGTTCTCTGAAATCATCTCACAGAGTTACACCTTTCCCCTCAAGAAGCCTTTCGCTAAGACAGTTCTTTTTTAATTGGCAAAGTGATATTTGGAAGCCCCTAGAGGGCTATGGTGAAAAAGGAAATATCCTCAGATGAAATCTGGAAAGAAGCTTTCTGAGAAACTGCTTAGTGTTCCGTTAATTCATCTCACAGAGTTACATCTGTATTTCGTGGATCTCTTTGCTAGCCTTATTTCTGTGGAATCTGAGAAAAGATATTTCAGAACCCTTTGAAGACTATAGGGCCAAAGGAAATATCCTCCGATAACAAAGAGAAAGAAGCTGTTTGAGAAACTTCTTTGTGTTCTTTGAAATAATCTCACAGAGTTACAGCTTTCCCCTCAAGGAGCCTTTCGCTAAGACAGTTCTTGTGGAATTGGCAAAGTGATATTTGGAAGCCCATAGAGGGCTATGGTGAAAAAGGAAATATCCTCAGATGAAATCTGGAAAGAAGCTTTCTGAGATACTGCTTAGTGTTCTGTTATTTCATCTCACAGAGTTACATCTGTATTTCGTGGATCACTTTGCTAGCCTTATTTCTGTGGAATCTGAGAACAGATATTTCGGATCCCTTTGAAGACGATAGGGCCAAAGTAAATATCCTCCGATAAAAAAGAGAAGGAAGCTTTCTGAGAAACTTCTTTGTGTTCTGTGAAATCATCTCACAGAGTTACAGCTTTCCCCTCAAGAAGCCTTTCGCTAAGACAGTTCTTGTGGAATTGGCAAAGTGATATTTGGAAGCCCATAGAGGGCTATGGAGAAAAAGGAAATATCCTCAGATGAAATCTGGAAAGAAGTTTTCTGAGAAACTGCTTAGTGTTCTGTTAATTCATCTCACAGAGTTACATCTGTATTTCGTGGATCTCTTTGCTAGCCTTATTTCTGTGGAATCTGAGAACAGATATTTCGGATCCCTTTGAAGACTGTAGGGCCAAAGGAAAAAATCCTCCGATAACAAAGAGAAAGAAGCTTTCTGAGAAACTACTTTGTGTTCTGTGAAATAATCTCACAGAGTTACAGCTTTCCCCTCAAGAAGAATTTCGCTAAGACAGTTCTTGTGGAATTGGCAAAGTGATATTTGGAAGCCCATAGAGGGCTATGGTGAAAAAGGAAATATCCTAAGATGAAATCTGGAAAGAAGCTTTCTGAGAAACTGCTTAGTGTTCCGTTAATTCATCTCACAGAGTTACATCTGTATTTCGTGGATCTCTTTGCTAGCCTTATTTCTGTGGAATCTGAGAACAGATATTACGGATCCCTTTGAAGACTATAGGGCCAAAGTAAATATCCTCCGATAACAAAGAGAAAGAAGCTGTCTGAGAAACTTCTTTGTGTTCTTTGAAATAATCTCACAGAGTTACAGCTTTCCCCTCAAGGAGACTTTCGCTAAGACAGTTCTTGTGGAATTGGAAAAGTGATATTTGGAAGCCCATAGAGGGCTACGGTGAAAAAGGAAATATCCTCAGATGAAATCTGGAAAGAAGCTTTCTGAGAAACCGCTTAGTGTTCTGTGACTTCCACTCACAGAGTTACATCTGTGTTTCGTGGATCTCTTTGCTAGCCTTATTTCTGTGGAATCTGAGAACAGATATTTCGGATCCCATTGAAGACTATAGGGACAAAGGAAATATCCTCCGATAACAAAGAGAAAGAAGCTTTCTGAGAAACTTCTTTGTATTCTGTGATATCATCTCACAGAGTTACAGCTTTTCGCTCAAGAAGCCTTTCGCTAAGACAGTTCTTGTGGAATTGGCAAAGTGATATTTGGAAGTCCATAGAGGCCATGGTGAAAAAGGAAATATCCTCAGATGAAATCTGGAAAGAAGCGTTCTGAGAAACTGCTTAGTGTTCTGTTAATTCATCTCACAGAGTTACATCTGTATTTTGTGGATCTCTTTGCTAGCCTTATTTCTGTGGAATCTGAGAACAGATATTTCGGAGCCCTTTGAAGACTATAGGGCCAAAGGAAAAAATCCTCCGATAACAAAGAGAAAGAAGCTTTCTGAGAAATTTTTTGTGTTCTGCGAAATAATCTCACAGAGTTACAGCTTTCCCCTAAAGAAGCCTTTCGCTAAGACAGTTCTTGTGGAATTGGCAAAGTGATATTGGAAGCCCTTAGAGGGCTATGGTGAAAAAGGAAATATCCTCAGATGAAATCTGGAAAGAAGCTTTCTGAGAAACCGCTTAGTGTTCTGTTAATTCATCTCACAGAGTTTCATCTGTATTTCATGGATCTCTTTGCTAGCCTTATTTCTGTGGAATCTGCGAACAGATATTTCGGATCCCTTTGAAGTCTAATGAGCCAAAGGAAATATCCTCCGATAACAAAGAGAAAGAAGATTTCTGAGAAACTTCTTTGTGTTCTGTGAAATCATCTCACAGAGTTACAGCTTTACCCTCAAGAAGCCTTTCGCTAAGACAGTTCTTGTGGAATTGGCAAAGTGATATTTGGAAGCCCATAGAGGGCTATGGTGAAAAAGGAAATATCCTCAGATGAAATCTGGAAAGAAGCTTTCTGAGAAAGTGCTTAGTGTTCTGTTAATTCATCTCACAGAGTTACATCTGTATTTCGTGGATCTCTTTGCTAGCCTTATTTCTGTGGAATCTGAGAACAGATATTTCGGATCCCTTTGAAGACTACAGGGCCAAAGGAAATATCCTCCGATAACAAAGAGAATGTAGCTTTCCGAGAAACTCATTTGTGTTCTGTGAAATCATCTCACAGAGTTACACCTTTCCCCTCAAGAAGCCTTTCGCTAAGACAGTTCTTATGGAATTGGCAAAGTGATATTTGGAAGCCCCTAGAGGGCTATGGTGAAAAAGGAAATATCCTCAGATGAAATCTGGAAAGAAGCTTTCTGAGAAACTGCTTAGTGTTCCGTTAATTCATCTCACAGAGTTACATCTGTATTTCGTGGATCTCTTTGCTAGCCTTATTTCTGTGGAATCTGAGAACAGATATTTCAGAACCCTTTGAAGACTATAGGGCCAAAGGAAATATCCTCCGATAACAAAAAGAAAGATGCTGTTTGAGAAACTTCTTTGTGTTCTTTGAAATAATCTCACAGAGTTACAGCTTTCCCCTCAAGGAGCCTTTCACTAAGACAGTTCTTGTGGAATTGGAAAAGTGATATTTGGAAGCCCATAGAGGGCTATGGTGAAAAAGGAAATATCCTCAGATGAAATCTGGAGAGAAGCTTTCTGAGAAACCGCTTAGTGTTCTGTGACTTCCACTCACAGAGTTACATCTATATTTCGTGGATCTCTTTGCTAGCCTTATTTCTGTGGAATCTGAGAACAGATATTTCGGATCCCATTGAAGACTATAGGGCCAAAGGAAATATCTTCCGATAACAAAGAGAAAGAAGCTTTCAGAGAAACTTCTTTGTGTTCTGTGAAATCATCTCACAGAGTTACAGCTTTCCCCTCAAGAAACCTTTCGCTAAGACAGTTCTTGTGGAATTGGCAAAGTGATATTTGGAAACCCATAGTGGGCTACGGTGTAAAAGGAAATATCCTCAGATGAAATCTGGAAAGAAGCTTTCAGAGATACTGCTTAGTGTTCTGTTATTTCATCTCACAGAGTTACATCTGTATTTCATGGATCTCTTTGCTAGCCTTATTTCTGTGGAATCTGAGAACAGATATTTCGGATCCCTTTGAAGTCTATAGGGCCAAGGGAAATATCCTCCGATAACAAAGAGAAAGAAGCTTTCTGAGAAACTTCTTTGTGTTCTGTGAAATCATCTCACAGAGTTACAGCTTTCCCCTCAAGAAGCCTTTCGCTAAGACAGTTCTTGTGGAGTTGGCAAAGTGATATTTGGAAACCCTTAGAGGGCTGTGGTGAAAAAGGAAATATCCTCAGATGAAATCTGGAAAGAAGCTTTCTGAGAAACTGCTTAGTGTTCTGTTAATTCATCTCACAGAGTTACATCTGTCTATCGTGGATCTCTTTGCTAGCCTTCTTTCTGTGGAAACTGAGAGAAGATATTTCGGATCCCTTTGAAGACTATAGGGCCAAAGTAAATATCCTCCGATAAAAAAGAGAAGGAAGATTTCTGAGAAACTTCTTTGTGTTCTGTGAAATCATCTCACAGAGTTACAGCTTTCCCCTCAAGAAGCCTTTCGCTAAGACAGTTCTTGTGGAATTGGCAAAGTGATATTTGGAAGCCCATAGAGGGCTATGGTGAAAAAGGAAATATCCTCAGATGAAATCTGGAAAGAAGCTTTCTGAGAAACTGACTAGTGTTCTGTTAATTCATCTCACAGAGTTACATCTGCATTTCGTGGATCTCTTTGCTAGCCTTATTTCTGTGGAATCTGCGATCAGATATTTCGGAATCCTTTGAAGACTATAGGGCCACAGGAAATATGCTCCGTTAACAAAGAGAAAGAAGCTTTCTGAGAAACTTCTTTGTGTTTTGTGAAATCATCTCACAGAGTTACAGCTTTCCCCTCAAGAAACCTTTCGCTAAGACAGTTCTTGTGGAATTGGCAAAGTGATATTTGGAAGCCCATAGAGGGCTATGGTGAAAAAGGAAATATCCTCAGATGAAATCTGGAAAGAAGCTTTCTGAGATACTGCTTAGTGTTCTGTTAATTCATCTCACAGAGTTACATCTGTATTTCGTGGATCTCTTTGCTAGCCTCATTTCTGTGGAATCTGAGAACAGATATTTCGGATCCCTTTGAAGACTATAGGGCCAAAGGAAAAATCCTCCGATAACAAAGAGAAAGAAGCTGTCTGAGAAACTTCTTTGTGTTCTGTGAAATAACCTCACAGAGTTACAGCTTTCCCCTCAAGGAGCCTTTCGATAAGACAGTTCTTGTGGAATTGGAAAAGTGATATTTGGAAGCCCATCGAGGGCTATGGTGAAAAAGGAAATATCCTCAGATGAATTCTGGAAAGAAGCTTTCTGAGAAGCCGCTTAGTGTTCTGTGACTTCCACTCACAGAGTTACATCTGTATTTCGTGGATCTCTTTGCTAGCCTTATTTCTGTGGAATCTGAGAACAGATATTGCGGATCCCATTGAAGACTATAGGGCCAAAGGAAATATCCTCCGATAACAAAGAGAAAGAAGCTTTCTGAGAAACTTCTTTGTGTTCTGTGAAATCATCTCACAGAGTTACAGCTTTCCCCTCAAGAAGCCTTTCGCTAAGACAGTTCTTGTGGAGTTGGCAAAGTGATATTTGGAAGCCCTTAGTGGTATATGGTGAAAAAGGAAATATCCTCAGATGAAATCTGGAAAGAAGCTTTCTGAGAAACTGCTTAGTGTTCTGTTAATTCATCTCACAGAGTTACATCTGTCTATCGTGGATCTCTTTGCTAGCCTTCTTTCTGTGGAAACTGAGAGAAGATATTTCGGATCCCTTTGAAGACTATAGGGCCAAAGTAAATATCCTCCGATAAAAAAGAGAAGGAAGCTTTCTGAGAAACTTCTTTGTGTTCTGTGAAATCATCTCACAGAGTTACAGCTTTCCCCTCAAGAAGCCTTTCGCTAAGACAGTTCTTGTGGAATTGGCAAAGTGATATTTGGAAGCCCATAGAGGGCTATGGTGAAAAAGGAAATATCCTCAGATGAAATCTGGAAAGAAGCTTTCTGAGAAACTGCTTAGTGTTCTGTTAATTCATCTCACAGAGTTACATCTGCATTTCGTGGATCTCTTTGCTAGCCTTATTTCTGTGGAATCTGAGAACAGATATTTCGGATCCCTTTGAAGACTATAGGGCCACAGGAAATATGCTCCGTTAACAAAGAGAAAGAAGCTTTCTGAGAAACTTCTTTAGTTCTGTGAAATCATCTCACAGAGTTACAGCTTTTCCCTCAAGAAGCCTTTCGCTAAGACAGTTCTTGTGGAATTGGCAAAGTGATATTGGGAAGTCCAGAGAGGCCATCGTGAAAAAGGAAATATCCTCAGATGAAATCTGGAAAGAAGCGTTCTGAGAAACTGCTTAGTCTTCTGTTAATTCATCTCACAGAGTTTCATCTGTATTTCGTGGATCTCTTTGCGAGCATTATTTCTGTGGAATCTGAGAACAGATATTTCGGAGCCCTTTGAAGACTATAGGGCCAAAGGAAAAAATCCTCCGATAACAAAGAGAAAGAAGCTTTCTGAGAAACTTTTTTGTGTTCTGTTAAATAATCTCACAGAGTTACAGCTTTCCCCTAAAGAAGCCTTTCGCTGAGACAGTTCTTTTGGAATTGGCAAAGTGATATTTGGAAGCCCTTAGAGGGCTATGGTGAAAAAGAAAATATCCTCAGATGAAATCTGGAAAGAAGCTTTCTGAGAAACCCCTTAGTGTTCTGTTAATTCATCTCACAGAGTTTCATCTGTATTTCATGGATCTCTTTGCTAGCCTTATTTCTGTGGAATCTGAGAACAGATATTTCGGATCCCTTTGAAGTTATTGGGCCAAAGGAAATATCTTCCGAAAACAAAGAGAAAGAAGCTTTCTGAGAAACTTCTTTGTGTTCTGCAAAATCATCTCACAGAGTTACAGCTTTCCCCTCAAGAAGCCTTTCGCTAAGACAGTTCTTGTGGAATTGGCAAAGTGATATTTGGAAGCCCATAGAGGGCTATGGTGAAAAAGGAAATATCCTCAGATGAAATCTGGAAAGAAGCTTTCTGAGAAACTGCTTAGTGTTCTGTTAATTCATCTCACAGTGTTACATCTGTATTTCATGGATCTCTTTGCTAGCCTTATTTCTGTGGAATCTGAGAACAGATATTTCGGATCCGTTTGAAGACTACAGGGCCAAAGGAAATATCCTCCGATAACAAAGAGAAAGAAGCTGTCTGAGAAACTTCTTTGTGTTCTGTGAAATCATCTCACAGAGTTACAGCTTTCCCCTCAAGAAGCCTTTCGCTAAGACAGTTCTTGTGGAATTGGCAAAGTGATATTTGGAAGCCCATAGAGGTCTATGGTGAAAAAGGAAATATCCTCAGATGAAATCTGGAAAGAAGCTTTCTGAGATACTGCTTAGTGTTCTGTTAATTCATCTCACAGAGTTACATCTGTATTTCGTGGATCTCCTTGCTAGCCTCATTTCTGTGGAATCTGAGAACAGATATTTCGGATCCCTTTGAAGACTATAGGGCCAAAGGAAAAATCCTCCGATAACAAAGAGAAAGAAGCTGTCTGAGAAACTTCTTTGTGTTCTGTGAAATAACCTCACAGAGTTACAGCTTTCCCCTCAAGGAGCCTTTCGCTAAGACAGTTCTTGTGGAATTGGAAAAGTGATATTTGGAAGCCCATAGAGGGCTATGGTGAAAAAGGAAATATCCTCAGATGAATTCTGGAAAGAAGCTTTCTGAGAAGCCGCTTAGTGTTCTGTGACTTCCACTCACAGAGTTACATCTGTATTTCGTGGATCTCTTTGCTAGCCTTATTTCTGTGGAATCTGAGAACAGATATTGCGGATCCCATTGAAGACTATAGGGCCAAAGGAAATATCCTCCGATAACAAAGAGAAAGAAGCTTTCTGAGAAACTTCTTTGTGTTCTGTGAAATCATCTCACAGAGTTACAGCTTTCCCCTCAAGAAGCCTTTCGCTAAGACAGTTCTTGTGGAGTTGGCAAAGTGATATTTGGAAGCCCTTAGAGGTCTATGGTGAAAAAGGAAATATCCTCAGATGAAATCTGGAAAGAAGCTTTCTGAGAAACTGCTTAGTGTTCTGTTAATTCATCTCACAGAGTTACATCTGTCTATCGTGGATCTCTTGCTAGCCTTCTTTCTGTGGAAACTGAGAGAAGATATTTCGGATCCCTTTGAAGACTATAGGGCCAAAGTAAATATCCTCCGATAAAAAAGAGAAGGAAGCTTTCTGAGAAACTTCTTTGTGTTCTGTGAAATCATCTCACAGAGTTACAGCTTTCCCCTCAAGAAGCCTTTCGCTAAGACAGTTCTTGTGGAATTGGCAAAGTGATATTTGGAAGCCCATAGAGGGCTATGGTGAAAAAGGAAATATCCTCAGATGAAATCTGGAAAGAAGCTTTCTGAGAAACTGCTTAGTGTTCTGTTAATTCATCTCACAGAGTTACATCTGTATTTCGTGGATCTCTTTGCTAGCCTTATTTCTGTGGAATCTGCGAACAGATATTTCGGATCCCTTTGAAGACTATAGGGCCACAGGAAATATGCTCCGTTAACAAAGAGAAAGAAGCTTTCTGAGAAACTTCTTTGTGTTCTGTGAAATCATCTCACAGAGTTACAGCTTTTCCCTCAAGAAGCCTTTCGCTAAGACAGTTCTTGTGGAATTGGCAAAGTGATATTGGGAAGTCCAGAGAGGCCATCGTGAAAAAGGAAATATCCTCAGATGAAATCTGGAAAGAAGCGTTCTGAGAAACTGCTTAGTCTTCTGTTAATTCATCTCACAGAGTTTCATCTGTATTTCGTGGATCTCTTTGCGAGCATTATTTCTGTGGAATCTGAGAACAGATATTTCGGAGCCCTTTGAAGACTATAGGGCCAAAGGAAAAAATCCTCCGATAACAAAGAGAAAGAAGCTTTCTGAGAAACTTTTTTGTGTTCTGTGAAATAATCTCACAGAGTTACAGCTTTCCCCTAAAGAAGCCTTTCGCTGAGACAGTTCTTTTGGAATTGGCAAAGTGATATTTGGAAGCCCTTAGAGGGCTATGGTGAAAAAGAAAATATCCTCAGATGAAATCTGGAAAGAAGCTTTCTGAGAAACCCCTTAGTGTTCTGTTAATTCATCTCACAGAGTTTCATCTGTATTTCATGGATCTCTTTGCTAGCCTTATTTCTGTGGAATCTGCGAACAGATATTTCGGATCCCTTTGAAGTCTATTGGGCCAAAGGAAATGTCTTCCGAAAACAAAGAGAAAGAAGCTTTCTGAGAAACTTCTTTGTGTTCTACAAAATCATCTCACAGAGTTACAGCTTTCCCCTCAAGAAGCCTTTCGCTAAGACAGTTCTTGTGGAATTGGCAAAGTGATATTTGGAAGCCCATAGAGGGCTATGGTGAAAAAGGAAATATCCTCAGATGAAATCTGGAAAGAAGCTTTCTGAGAAACTGCTTAGTGTTCTGTTAATTCATCTCACAGTGTTACATCTGTATTTCATGGATCTCTTTGCTAGCCTTATTTCTGTGGAATCTGAGAACAGACATTTCGGATCCGTTTGAAGACTACAGGGCCAAAGGAAATATCCTCCGATAACAAAGAGAAAGAAGCTTTCTGAGAAACTTCTTTGTGTTCTGTGAAATCATCTCACAGAGTTACGGCTTTCCCCTCAAGAAGACTTTCGCTAAGACAGTTCTTGTGGAATTGGCAAAGTGATATTTGGAAGCCCTTAGAGGGCTATGGTGAAAAAGGAAATATCCTCAGATGAAATCTGGAAAGAAGCTTTCTGAGAAACCGCTTAGTGTTCTGTTAATTCATCTCACAGAGTTTCATCTGTATTTCATGGATCTCTTTGCTAGCCTTATTTCTGTGGAATCTGCGAACAGATATTTCGGATCCCTTTGAAGTCTATTGGGCCAAAGGAAATATCTTCCGAAAACAAAGAGAAAGAAGCTTTCTGAGAAACTTCTTTGTGTTCTGTGAAATAATCTCACAGAGTTACAGCTTTCCCCTCAAGAAGCCTTTCGCTAAGACAGTTCTTTTGGAATTGGCAAAGTGATATTTGGAAGCCCATAGAGGTCTATGGTGAAAAAGGAAATATCCTCAGATGAAATCTGGAAAGAAGCTTTCTGAGAAACTGCTTAGTGTTCTCTTAATTCATCTCACAGAGTTACATCTGTATTTCGTGGATCTCTTTGCTAGCCTTATTTCTGTGGAATCTGAGAACAGATATTACGGATCCCTTTGAAGACTATAGGGCCAAAGTAAATATCCTCCGATAACAAAGAGAAAGAAGCTGTCTGAGAAACTTCTTTGTGTTCTTTGATATAATCTCACAGAGTTACAGCTTTCCCCTAAAGAACCCTTTCGCTAAGACAGTTCTTGTGGAATTGGCAAAGTGATATTTGGAAGCCCATAGTGGGCTATGGTGTAAAAGGAAATATCCTCAGATGAAATCTGGAAAGAAGCTTTCTGAGATACTGCTTAGTGTTCTGTTATTTCATCTCACAGAGTTACATCTGTATTTCATGGATCTCTTTGCTAGCCTTATTTCTGTGGAATCTGAGAACAGATATTTCGGATCCCTTTGAAGACTATAGGGCAAAGGAAAAATCCTCCGATAACAAAGAGAAATAAGCTTTCTGAGAAACTTCTTTGTGTTCTGTGAAATAATCTCACCGAGTTACAGCTTTCGCCTCAAGAAGCCTTTCGCTAAGACAGTTCTTGTGGAATTGGCAAAGTGATATTTGGAAACCCATAGAGGGCTATGGTGAAAAAGGAAATATCCTCAGATGAAATCTAGAAAGAAGCTTTCTGAGAAACCGCTTAGTGTTCTGTTAGTTCATCTCACAGAGTTACATCTGTATTTCATGGATCTCTTTGCTAGCCTTATTTCTGTGGAATCTGAGAACAGATAGTTCGGATCCCTTTGAAGACTACAGGGCCAAAGGAAATATCCTCCGATAACAAAGAGAAAGAAGCTTTCTGAGAAACTTCTTTGTGTTCTGTGAAATCATCTCACAGAGTTACAGCTTTCCCCTCAAGAAGCCTTTCGCTAAGACAGTTCTTGTGGAATTGGCAAAGTGCTGTTTGGAAGCCCTTAGAGGGCTATGGCGAAAAAGGAAATATCCTCAGATGAAATCTGGAAAGAAGCTTTCTGAGAAACTGCTTAGTGTGCTGTTAATTCATCTCACAGAGTTACATCTGCATTTCGTGGATCTCTTTGCTAGCCTTAATTCTGTGGAATCTGCGAACAGATATTTCGGATCCCTTTGAAGACTATAGGGCCACAGGAAATATGCTCCGTTAACAAAGAGAAAGAAGCTTTCTGAGAAACTTCTTTGTGTTTTGTGAAATCATCTCACAGAGTTACAGCTTTCCCCTCAAGAAGCCTTACGCTAAGACAGTTCTTGTGGAATTGGCAAAGTGATATTTGGAAGCCCATAGAGGGCTGTGGTGAAAAAGGAAATATCCTCAGATGAAATCTGGAAAGAAGCTTTCTGAGATACTGCTTAGTGTTCTGTTAATTCATCTCACAGAGTTACATCTGTATTTCGTGGATCTCTTTGCTAGCCTCATTTCTGTGGAAACTGAGAACAGATATTTCGGATCCCTTTGAAGACTATAGGGCCAAAGGAAAAATCCTCCGATAACAAAGAGAAAGAAGCTGTCTGAGAATCTTCTTTGTGTTCTGTGAAATAATCTCACAGAGTTACAGCTTTCCCCTCAAGGAGCCTTTCGCTAAGACAGTTCTTGTGGAATTGGAAAAGTGATATTTGGAAGCCCATAGAGGGCTATGGTGAAAAAGGAAATATCCTCAGATGAATTCTGGAAAGAAGCTTTCTGAGAAGCCGCTTAGTGTTCTGTGACTTCCACTCACAGAGTTACATCTGTATTTCGTGGATCTCTTTGCTAGCCTTATTTCTGTGGAATCTGAGAACAGATATTTCGGATCCCATTGAAGACTATAGGGCCAAAGGAAATATCCTCCGATAACAAAGAGAAAGAAGCTTTCTGAGAAACTTCTTTGTGTTCTGTGAAATCATCTCACAGAGTTACAGCTTTCCCCTCAAGAAGCCTTTCGCTAAGACAGTTCTTGTGGAGTTGGCAAAGTGATATTTGGAAGCCCTTAGAGGTCTATGGTGAAAAAGGAAATATCCTCAGATGAAATCTGGAAAGAAGCTTTCTGAGAAACTGCTTAGTGTTCTCTTAATTCATCTCACAGAGTTACATCTGTATTTCGTGGATCTCTTTGCTAGCCTTATTTCTGTGGAATCTGAGAACAGATATTACGGATCCCTTTGAAGACTATAGGGCCAAAGTAAATATCCTCCGATAACAAAGAGAAAGAAGCTGTCTGAGAAACTTCTTTGTGTTCTTTGATATAATCTCACAGAGTTACAGCTTTCCCCTAAAGAACCCTTTCGCTAAGACAGTTCTTGTGGAATTGGCAAAGTGATATTTGGAAGCCCATAGTGGGCTATGGTGTAAAAGGAAATATCCTCAGATGAAATCTGGAAAGAAGCTTTCTGAGATACTGCTTAGTGTTCTGTTATTTCATCTCACAGAGTTACATCTGTATTTCATGGATCTCTTTGCTAGCCTTATTTCTGTGGAATCTGAGAACAGATATTTCGGATCCCTTTGAAGACTATAGGGCAAAGGAAATATCCTCCGATAACAAAGAGAAATAAGCTTTCTGAGAAACTTCTTTGTGTTCTGTGAAATAATCTCACCGAGTTACAGCTTTCGCCTCAAGAAGCCTTTCGCTAAGACAGTTCTTGTGGAATTGGCAAAGTGATATTTGGAAACCCATAGAGGGCTATGGTGAAAAAGGAAATATCCTCAGATGAAATCTAGAAAGAAGCTTTCTGAGAAACCGCTTAGTGTTCTGTTAGTTCATCTCACAGAGTTACATCTGTATTTCATGGATCTCTTTGCTAGACTTATTTCTGTGGAATCTGAGAACAGATAGTTCGGATCCCTTTGAAGACTACAGGGCCAAAGGAAATATCCTCCGATAACAAAGAGAAAGAAGCTTTCTGAGAAACTTCTTTGTGTTCTGTGAAATCATCTCACAGAGTTACAGCTTTCCCCTCAAGAAGCCTTTCGCTAAGACAGTTCTTGTGGAATTGGCAAAGTGCTGTTTGGAAGCCCTTAGAGGGCTATGGCGAAAAAGGAAATATCCTCAGATGAAATCTGGAAAGAAGCTTTCTGAGAAACTGCTTAGTGTGCTGATAATTCATCTCACAGAGTTACATCTGCATTTCGTGGATCTCTTTGCTAGCCTTATTTCTGTGGAATCTGCGAACAGATATTTCGGATCCCTTTGAAGACTATAGGGCCACAGGAAATATGCTCCGTTAACAAAGAGAAAGAAGCTTTCTGAGAAACTTCTTTGTGTTTTGTGAAATCATCTCACAGAGTTACAGCTTTCCCCTCAAGAAGCCTTACGCTAAGACAGTTCTTGTGGAATTGGCAAAGTGATATTTGGAAGCCCATAGAGGGCTATGGTGAAAAAGGAAATATCCTCAGATGAAATCTGGAAAGAAGCTTTCTGAGATACTGCTTAGTGTTCTGTTAATTCATCTCACAGAGTTACATCTGTATTTCGTGGATCTCTTTGCTAGCCTCATTTCTGTGGAAACTGAGAACAGATATTTCGGATCCCTTTGAAGACTATAGGGCCAAAGGAAAAATCCTCCGATAACAAAGAGAAAGAAGCTGTCTGAGAATCTTCTTTGTGTTCTGTGAAATAATCTCACAGAGTTACAGCTTTCCCCTCAAGGAGCCTTTCGCTAAGACAGTTCTTGTGGAATTGGAAAAGTGATATTTGGAAGCCCATAGAGGGCTATGGTGAAAAAGGAAATATCCTCAGATGAATTCTGGAAAGAAGCTTTCTGAGAAGCCGCTTAGTGTTCTGTGACTTCCACTCACAGAGTTACATCTGTATTTCGTGGATCTCTTTGCTAGCCTTATTTCTGTGGAATCTGAGAACAGATATTTCGGATCCCATTGAAGACTATAGGGCCAAAGGAAATATCCTCCGATAACAAAGAGAAAGAAGCTTTCTGAGAAACTTCTTTGTGTTCTGTGAAATCATCTCACAGAGTTACAGCTTTCCCCTCAAGAAGCCTTTCGCTAAGACAGTTCTTGTGTAGTTGGCAAAGTGATATTTGGAAGCCCTTAGAGGTCTATGGTGAAAAAGGAAATATCCTCAGATGAAATCTGGAAAGAAGCTTTCTGAGAAACTGCTTAGTGTTCTGTTAATTCATCTCACAGAGTTACATCTGTCTATCGTGGATCTCTTTGCTAGCCTTCTTTCTGTGGAAACTGAGAGAAGATATTTCGGATCCCTTTGAAGACTATAGGGCCAAAGTAAATATCCTCCGATAAAAAAGAGAAGGAAGCATTCTGAGAAACTTCTTTGTGTTCTGTGAAATCATCTCACAGAGTTACAGCTTTCCCCTCAAGAAGCCTTTCGCTAAGACAGTTCTTGTGGAATTGGCAAAGTGATATTTGGAAGCCCATAGAGGGCTATGGTGAAAAAGGAAATATCCTCAGATGAAATCTGGAAAGAAGCTTTCTGAGAAACTGCTTAGTGTTCTGTTAATTCATCTCACAGAGTTACATCTGCATTTCGTGGATCTCTTTGCTAGCCTTATTTCTGTGGAATCTGCGAACAGATATTTCGGATCCCTTTGAAGACTATAGGGCCACAGGAAATATGCTCCGTTAACAAAGAGAAAGAAGCTTTCTGAGAAACTTCTTTGTGTTCTGTGAAATCATCTCACAGAGTTACAACTTTTCCCTCAAGAAGCCTTTCGCTAAGACAGTTCTTGTGGAATTGGCAAAGTGATATTGGGAAGTCCAGAGAGGCCATCGTGAAAAAGGAAATATCCTCAGATGAAATCTGGGAAGAAGCGTTCTGAGAAACTGCTTAGTCTTCTGTTAATTCATCTCACAGAGTTATATCTGTATTTCGTGGATCTCTTTGCGAGCATTATTTCTGTGGAATCTGAGAACAGATATTTCGGAGCCCTTTGAAGACTATAGGGCCAAAGGAAAAAATCCTCCGATAACAAAGAGAAAGAAGCTTTCTGAGAAACTTTTTTGTGTTCTGTGAAAGAATCTCACAGAGTTACAGCTTTCCCCTAAAGAAGCCTTTCGCTGAGACAGTTCTTTTGGAATTGGCAAAGTGATATTTGGAAGCCCTTAGAGGGCTATGGTGAAAAAGAAAATATCCTCAGATGAAATCTGGAAAGAAGCTTTCTGAGAAACCGCTTAGAGTTCTGTTAATTCATCTCACAGAGTTTCATCTGTATTTCATGGATCTCTTTGCTAGCCTTATTTCTGTGGAATCTGCGAACAGATATTTCGGATCCCTTTGAAGTCTATTGGGCCAAAGGAAATATCTTCCGAAAACAAAGAGAAAGAAGCTTTCTGAGAAACTTCTTTGTGTTCTGCAAAATCATCTCACAGAGTTACAGCTTTCCCCTCAAGAAGCCTTTCGCTAAGACAGTTCTTGTGGAATTGGCAAAGTGATATTTGGAAGCCCATAGAGGTCTATGGTGAAAAAGGAAATATCCTCAGATGAAATCTGGAAAGAAGCTTTCTGAGAAACTGCTTAGTGTTCTGTTAATTCATCTCACAGTGTTACATCTGTATTTCATGGATCTCTTTGCTAGCCTTATTTCTGTGGAATCTGAGAACAGATATTTCGGATCCGTTTGAAGACTACAGGGCCAAAGGAAATATCCTCCGATAACAAAGAGAAAGAAGCTGTCTGAGAAACTTCTTTGTGTTCTGTGAAATCATCTCACAGAGTTACAGCTTTCCCCTCAAGAAGCCTTTCGCTAAGACAGTTCTTGTGGAATTGGCAAAGTGATATTTGGAAGCCCATAGAGGGCTATGGTGAAAAAGGAAATATCCTCAGATGAAATCTGGAAAGAAGCTTTCTGAGAAACCGCTTAGTGTTCTGTTAATTCATCTCACAGAGTTTCACCTGTATTTCATGGATCTCTTTGCTAGCCTTATTTCTGTGGAATCTGCGAACAGATATTTCGGATCCCTTTGAAGTCTATTGGGCCAAAGGAAATATCTTCCGAAAACAAAGAGAAAGAAGCTTTCTGAGAAACTTCTTTGTGTTCTGTGAAATCATCTCACAGAGTTACAGCTTTCCCCTCAAGAAGCCTTTCGCTAAGACAGTTCTTGTGGAATTGGCAAAGTGATATTTGGAAGCCCATAGAGGGCTATGGTGAAAAAGGAAATGTCCTCAGATGAAATCTGGAAAGAAGCTTTCTGAGAAACTGCTTAGTGTTCTGTTAATTCATCTCACAGAGTTACATCTGTATTTCGTGGATCTCTTTGCTAGCCTTATTTCTGTGGAATCTGAGAACAGATATTACGGATCCCTTTGAAGACTATAGGGCCAAAGTAAATATCCTCCGATAACAAAGAGAAAGAAGCTGTCTGAGAAACTTCTTTGTGTTCTTTGAAATAATCTCACAGAGTTACAGCTTTACCCTCAAGGAGCCTTTCGCTAAGACAGTTCTTGTGGAATTGGAAAAGTGATATTTGGAAGCCCATAGAGGGCTATCGTGAAAAAGGAAATATCCTCAGATGAAATCTGGAAAGAAGCTTTCTGAGAAACCGCTTAGTGTTCTGTGACTTCCACTCACAGAGTTACATCTGTGTTTCGTGGATCTCTTTGCTAGCCTTATTTCTGTGGAATCTGAGAACAGATATTTCGCATCCCATTGAAGACTATAGGACCAAAGGAAATATTCTCCGATAACAAAGAGAAAGAAGCTTTCTGAGAAACTTCTTTGTATTCTGTGAAATCATCTCACAGAGTTACAGCTTTTCGCTCAATAAGCCTTTCGCTAAGACAGTTCTTGTGGAATTGGCAAAGTGATATTTGGAAGTCCATAGAGGCCATGGTGAAAAAGGAAATATCCTCAGATGAAATCTGGAAAGAAGCGTTCTGAGAAACTGCTTAGTGTTCTGTTAATTCATCTCACAGAGTTACATCTGTATTTCGTGGATCTTTTTGCTAGCCTTATTTCTGTGGAATCTGAGAACAGATATTTCGGAGCCCTTTGAAGAATATAGGGCCAAAGGAAAAAATCCTCCGATAACAAGGAGAAAGAAGCTTTCTGAGAAACTTTTTTGTGTTTTGCGAAATAATCTCACAGAGTTACAGCTTTCCCCTAAAGAAGCCTTTCGCTAAGACAGTTCTTGTGGAATTGGCAAAGTGATATTGGAAGCCCTTAGAGGGCTATGGTGAAAAAGGAAATATCCTCAGATGAAATCTGGAAAGAAGCTTTCTGAGAAACCGCTTGGTGTTCTGTTAATTCATCTCACAGTGTTTCATCTGTATTTCATGGATCTCTTTGCTAGCCTTTTTTCTGTGGAACCTGCGAACAGATATTTCGGATCCCTTTGAAGTCTATTGCGCCAAAGGAAATATCCTCCGATAACAAAGAGAAAGAAGATTTCTGAGAAACTTCTTTGTGTTCTGTGAAATCATCTCACAGAGTTACAGCTTTCCCCTCAAGAAGCCTTTCGCTAAGAGTGTTCTTGTGGAATTGGTAAAGTGATATTTGGAAGCCCATAGAGGGCTATGGTGAAAAAGGAAATATCCTCAGATGAAATCTGGAAAGAAGCTTTCTGAGAAACTGCTTAGTGTTCTGTTAATTCATCTCACAGAGTTACATCTGTATTTCGTGGATCTCTTTGCTAGCCTTATTTCTGTGGAATCTGAGAACAGATATTACGGATCCCTTTGAAGACTATAGGGCCAAAGTAAATATCCTCCGATAACAAAGAGAAAGAAGCTGTCTGAGAAACTTCTTTGTGTTCTTTGAAATAATCTCACAGAGTTACAGCTTTCCCCTCAAGGAGCCTTTCGCTAAGACAGTTCTTGTGGAATTGGAAAAGTGATATTTGGAAGCCCATAGAGGGCTATCGTGAAAAAGGAAATATCCTCAGATGAAATCTGGAAAGAAGCTTTCTGAGAAACCGCTTAGTGTTCTGTGACTTCCACTCACAGAGTTACATCTGTGTTTCATGGATCTCTTTGCTAGCCTTATTTCTGTGGAATCTGAGAACAGATATTTCGCATCCCATTGAAGACTATAGGACCAAAGGAAATATTCTCCGATAACAAAGAGAAAGAAGCTTTCTGAGAAACTTCTTTGTATTCTGTGAAATCATCTCACAGAGTTACAGCTTTCCCCTCAAGAAGCCTTTCGCTAAGACAGTTCTTGTGGAATTGGCAAAGTGATATTTGGAAGTCCATAGAGGCCATGGTGAAAAAGGAAATATCCTCAGATGAAATCTGGAAAGAAGCGTTCTGAGAAACTGCTTAGTGTTCTGTTAATTCATCTCACAGAGTTACATCTGTATTTCGTGGATCTTTTTGCTAGCCTTATTTCTGTGGAATCTGAGAACAGATATTTCGGAGCCCTTTGAAGAATATAGGGCCAAAGGAAAAAATCCTCCGATAACAAGGAGAAAGAAGCTTTCTGAGAAACTTTTTTGTGTTTTGCGAAATAATCTCACAGAGTTACAGCTTTCCCCTAAAGAAGCCTTTCGCTAAGACAGTTCTTGTGGAATTGGCAAAGTGATATTGGAAGCCCTTAGAGGGCTATGGTGAAAAAGGAAATATCCTCAGATGAAATCTGGAAAGAAGCTTTCTGAGAAACCGCTTAGTGTTCTGTTAATTCATCTCACAGTGTTTCATCTGTATTTCATGGATCTCTTTGCTAGCCTTATTTCTGTGGAATCTGCGAACAGATATTTCGGATCCCTTTGAAGTCTATTGCGCCAAAGGAAATATCCTCCGATAACAAAGAGAAAGAAGATTTCTGAGAAACTTCTTTGTGTTCTGTGAAATCATCTCACAGAGTTACAGCTTTCCCCTCAAGAAGCCTTTCGCTAAGACAGTTCTTGTGGAATTGGCAAAGTGATATTTGGAAGCCCATAGAGGGCTATGGTGAAAAAGGAAATATCCTCAGATGAAATCTGGAAAGAAGCTTTCTGAGAAAGTGCTTAGTGTTCTGTTAATTCGTCTCACAGAGTTACATCTGTATTTCGTGGATCTCTTTGCTAGCCTTATTTCTGTGGAATCTGAGAACAGATATTTCGGATCCCTTTGAAGACTACAGGGCCAAAGGAAGTATCCTCCGATAACAAAGAGAAAGTAGCTTTCCGAGAAACTCATTTGTGTTCTGTGAAATCATCTCACAGAGTTACAGCTTTCCCCTCAAGAAGCCTTTCGCTAAGACAGTTCTTGTGGAATTGGCAAAGTGATATTTGGAAGCCCATAGAGGGCTATGGTGAAAAAGGAAATATCCTCAGATGAAATCTGGAAAGAAGCTTTCTGAGAAACTGCTTAGTATTCCGTTAATTCATCTCACAAAGTTACATCTGTATTTCGTGGATCTCTTTGCTAGCCTTATTTCTGTGGAATCTGAGAACAGATATTTCAGAACCCTTTGAAGACTATAGGGCCAAAGGAAATATCCTCCGATAACAAAGAGAAAGAAGCTGTTTGAGAAATTTCTTTGTGTTCCTTGAAATAATCTCACAGAGTTACAGCTTTCCCCTCAAGGAGCCTTTCACTAAGTCAGTTCTTGTGCAATTGGAAAAGTGATATTTGGAAGCCCATAGAGGGCTATGGTGAAAAAGGAAATATCCTCAGATGAAATCTGGAGAGAAGCTTTCTGAGAAACCGCTTAGTGTTCTGTGACTTCCACTCACAGAGTTACATCTGTATTTCGTGGATCTCTTTGCTAGCCTTATTTCTGTGGAATCTGAGAACAGATATTTCGGATCCCATTGAAGACTATAGGGCCAAAGGAAATATCCTCCGATAACAAAGAGAAAGAAGCTTTCAGAGAAACTTCTTTGTGTTCTGTGAAATAATCTCACGGAGTTACAGCTTTCCCCTCAAGAACCCTTTCGCTAAGACAGTTCTTGTGGAATTGGCAAAGTGATATTTGGAAGCCCATAGTGGGCTACGGTGCAAAAGGAAATATCCTCAGATGAAATCTGGAAAGAAGCTTTCTGAGATACTGCTTAGTGTTCTGTTATTTCATCTCACAGAGTTACATCTGTATTTCGTGAATCTCTTTGCTAGCCTCATTTCTGTGGAATCTGAGAACAGATATTTCGGATCCCTTTGAAGACTATAGGGCCAAAGGAAAAATCCTCCGATAACAAAGAGAAAGAAGCTGTCTGAGAAACTTCTTTGTGTTCTGTGAAATAATCTCACAGAGTTACAGCTTTCCCCTCAAGGAGCCTTTCGCTAAGACAGTTCTTGTGGAATTGGAAAAGTGATATTTGGAAGCCCATAGAGGGCTATGGTTAAAAAAGGAATTATCCTCAGATGAATTCTGGAAAGAAGCTTTCTGAGAAGCCGCTTAGTGTTCTGTTACTTCCACTCACAGAGTTACATCTGTATTTCGTGGTTCTCTTTGCTAGCCTTATTTCTGTGGAATCTGAGAACAGATATTTCGGATCCCATTGAAGACTACAGGGCCAAAGGAAATATCCTCCGATAAAAAAGAGAAAGATGCTTTCTGAGAAACTTCTTTGTGTTCTGTGAAATCATCTCACAGAGTTACAGCTTTTCCCTCAAGAAGCCTTTCGCTAAGACAGTTCTTGTGGAATTGGCAAAGTGATATTTGGAAGTCCAGAGAGGCCATCGTGAAAAAGGAAATATCCTCAGATGAAATCTGGAAAGAAGCGTTCTGAGAAACTGCTTAGTCTTCTGTTAATTCATCTCACAGAGTTACATCTGTATTTCGTGGATCTCTTTGCGAGCATTATTTCTGTGGAATCTGAGAACAGATATTTTGGAGCCCTTTGAAGACTATAGGGCCAAAGGAAAAAATCCTCCGATAACAAAGAGAAAGAAGCTTTCTGAGAAACTTTTTTGTGTTCTGTGAAATAATCTCACAGAGTTACAGCTTTCCCCTAAAGAAGCCTTTCGCTGAGACAGTTCTTTTGGAATTGGCAAAGTGATATTTGGAAGCCCTTAGAGGGCTATGGTGAAAAAGGAAATATCCTCAGAGGAAATCTGGAAAGAAGCTTTCTGAGAAACCGCTTAGTGTTCTGGTAATTCATCTCACAGAGTTTCATCTGTATTTCATGGATCTCTTTGCTAGCCTTATTTCTGTGGAATCTGCGAACAGATATTTCGGATCCCTTTGAACTCTATTGGGCCAAAGGAAATATCTTCCGAAAACAAAGAGAAAGAAGCTTTCTGAGAAACTTCTTTGTGTTCTGTGAAATCATCTCACAGAGTTACAGCTTTCCCCTCAAGAAGCCTTTCGCTAAGACAGTTCTTGTGGAATTGGCAAAGTGATATTTGCAAGCCCATAGAGGGCTATGGTGAAAAAGGAAATATCCTCAGATGAAATCTGGAAAGAAGCTTTCTGAGAAACTGCTTAGTGTTCTGTTAATTCATCTCACAGTGTTACATCTGTATTTCATGGATCTCTTTGCTAGCCTTATTTCTGTGGCATCTGAGAACAGATATTTCGGATCCCTTTGAAGACTACAGGGCCAAAGGAAATATCCTCCGATAACAAAGAGAAAGTAGCTTTCCGAGAAACTCATTTGTGTTCTGTGAAATCATCTCACAGAGTTACACCTTTCCCCTCAAGAAGCCTTTCGCTAAGACAGTTCTTTTTTAATTGGAAAAGTGATATTTGGAAGCCCCTAGAGGGCTATGGTGAAAAAGGAAATATCCTCAGATGAAATCTGGAAAGAAGCTTTCTGAGAAACTGCTTAGTGTTCCGTTAATTCATCTCACAAAGTTACATCTGTATTTCGTGGATCTCTTTGCTAGCCTTATTTCTGTGGAATCCGAGAACAGATATTTCGGATCCCTTTGAAGACTATAGGGCCAAAGGAAAAATCCTCCGATAACAAAGAGAAATAAGCTTTCTGAGAAACTTCTTTGTGTTCTGTGAAATAATCTCACAGAGTTACAGCTTTCGCCTCAAGAAGCCTTTCGCTAAGACAGTTCTTGTGGAATTGGCAAAGTGATATTTGGAAACCCATAGAGGGCTATGGTGAAAAAGGAAATATCCTCAGATGAAATCTAGAAAGAAGCTTTCTGAGAAACCGCTTAGTGTTCTGTTAATTCATCTCACAGAGTTACATCTGTATTTCATGGATCTCTTTGCTAGCCTTCTTTCTGGGAATCTGAGAACAGATAGTTCGGATCCCTTTGAAGACTACAGGACCAAAGGAAATATCCTCCGATAACAAAGAGAAAGAAGCTTTCTGAGAAACTTCTTTGTGTTCTGTGAAATCATCTCACAGAGTTACAGCTTTCCCCTCAAGAAGCCTTTCGCTAAGACAGTTCTTGTGGAATTGGCAAAGTGCTGTTTGGAAGCCCTTAGAGGGCTATGGCGAAAAAGGAAATATCCTCAGATGAAATCTGGAAAGAAGCTTTCTGAGAAACTGCTTAGTGTTCTGTTAATTCATCTCACAGAGTTACATCTGTATTTCGTGGATCTCTTTGCTAGCCTTATTTCTGTGGAATCTGAGAACAGATATTTCGGATCCCTTTGAAGACTATAGGGCCACAGGAAATATGCTCCGTTAACAAAGAGAAAGAAGCTTTCTGAGAAACTTCTTTGTGTTTTGTGAAATCATCTCACAGAGTTACAGCTTTCCCCTCAAGAAGCCTTACGCTAAGACAGTTCTTGTGGAATTGGCAAAGTGATATTTGGAAGCCCATAGAGGGCTATGGTGAAAAAGGAAATATCCTCAGATGAAATCTGGAAAGAAGCTTTCTGAGAAACTGCTTAGTGTTCTGTTAATTCATCTCACAGAGTTACATCTGTATTTCGTGGATCTCTTTGGTAGCGTCATTTCTGTGGAATCTGAGAACAGATATTTCGGATCCCTTTGAAGACTATAGGGCCAAAGGAAAAATCCTCCGATAACAAAGAGAAAGAAGCTGTCTGAGAAACTTCTTTGTGTTCTGTGAAATAATCTCACAGAGTTACAGCTTTCCCCTCAAGGAGCCTTTCGCTAAGACAGTTCTTGTGGAATTGGAAAAGTGATATTTGGAAGCCCATAGAGGGATATGGTGAAAAAGGAAATATCCTCAGATGAATTCTGGAAAGAAGCTTTCTGAGAAGCCGCTTAGTGTTCTGTGACTTCCACTCACAGAGTTACATCTGTATTTCGTGGATCTCTTTGCTAGCCTTATTTCTGTGGAATCTGAGAACAGATATTTCGGATCCCATTGAAGAATACAGGGCCAAAGGAAATATCCTCCGATAACAAAGAGAAAGAATCTTTCTGAGAAACTTCTTTGTGTTCTGTGAAATCATCTCACAGAGATACAGCTTTTCCCTCAAGAAGCCTTTCGCTAAGACAGTTCTTGTGGAATTGGCAAAGTGATATTTGGAAGCCCATAGAGGGCTATGGTGAAAAAGGAAATATCCTCAGATGAAATCTGGAAAGAAGCGTTCTGAGAAACTGCTTAGTCTTCTGTTAATTCATCTCACAGAGTTACATCTGTATTTCGTGGATCTCTTTGCTAGCCTTATTTCTGTGGAATCTGAGAACAGATATTTCGGATCCCTTTGAAGACTACAGGGCCAAAGGAAATATCCTCCGATAACAAAGAGAAAGAAGCTGTCTTAGAAACTTCTTTGTGTTCTGTGAAATCATCTCACAGAGTTACAGCTTTCCCCTAAAGAAGCCTTTCGCTGAGACAGTTCTTTTGGAATTGGCAAAGTGATATTTGGAAGCCCTTAGAGGGCTATGGTGAAAAAGGAAATATCCTCAGATGAAATCTGGAAAGAAGCTTTCTGAGAAACTGCTTAGTGTTCTATTAATTCATCTCACAGAGTTACATCTGTATTTCGTGGATCTCTTTGCTAGCCTCATTTCTGTGGAATCTGAGAACAGATATTTCGGATCCCTTTGAAGACTATAGGGCCAAAGGAAAAATCCTCCGATAACAAAGAGAAAGAAGCTGTCTGAGAAACTTCTTTGTGTTCTGTGAAATCATCTCACAGAGTTACAGCTTTCCCCTCAAGGAGCCTTTCGCTAAGACAGTTCTTGTGGAATTGACAAAGTGATATTTGGAAGCCCATAGAGGGCTATGGTGAAAAAGGAATTATCCTCAGATGAATTCTGGAAAGAAGCTTTCTGAGAAGCCGCTTAGTGTTCTGTGACTTCCACTCACAGAGTTACATCTGTATTTCGTGGTTCTCTTTGCTAGCCTTATTTCTGTGGAATCTGAGAACAGATATTTCGGATCCCATTGAAGACTACAGGGCCAAAGGAAATATCCTCCGATAACAAAGAGAAAGAAGCTTTCTGAGAAACTTCTTTGTGTTCTGTGAAATCATCTCACAGAGTTACAGCTTTTCCCTCAAGAAGCCTTTCGCTAAGACAGTTCTTGTGGAATTGGCAAAGTGATATTTGGAAGTCCAGAGAGGCCATCGTGAAAAAGGAAATATCCTCAGATGAAATCTGGAAAGAAGCGTTCTGAGAAACTGCTTAGTCTTCTGTTAATTCATCTCACAGAGTTACATCTGTATTTCGTGGATCTCTTTGCGAGCATTATTTCTGTGGAATCTGAGAACAGATATTTTGGAGCCCTTTGAAGACTATAGGGCCAAAGGAAAAAATCCTCCGATAACAAAGAGAAAGAAGCTTTCTGAGAAACTTTTTTGTGTTCTGTGAAATAATCTCACAGAGTTACAGCTTTTCCCCTAAAGAAGCCTTTCGCTGAGACAGTTCTTTTGGAATTGGCAAAGTGATATTTGGAAGCCCTTAGAGGGCTATGGTGAAAAAGGAAATATCCTCAGAGGAAATCTGGAAAGAAGCTTTCTGAGAAACCGCTTAGTGTTCTGTTAATTCATCTCACAGAGTTTCATCTGTATTTCTTGGATCTCTTTGCTAGCCTTATTTCTGTGGAATCTGCGAACAGATATTTCGGATCCCTTTGAAGTCTATTGGGCCAAAGGAAATATCTTCCGAAAACAAAGAGAAAGAAGCTTTCTGAGAAACTTCTTTGTGTTCTGTGAAATCATCTCACAGAGTTACAGCTTTCCCCTCAAGAAGCCTTTCGCTAAGACAGTTCTTGTGGAATTGGCAAAGTGATATTTGGAAGCCCCTAGAGGGCTATGGTGAAAAAGGAAATATCCTCAGATGAAATCTGGAAAGAAGCTTTCTGAGAAACTGCTTAGTGTTCTGTTAATTCATCTCACAGTGTTACATCTGTATTTCATGGATCTCTTTGCTAGCCTTATTTCTGTGGAATCTGAGAACAGATATTTCGGATCCCTTTGAAGACTACAGGGCCAAAGGAAATATCCTCCGATAACAAAGAGAAAGTAGCTTTCCGAGAAACTCATTTGTGTTCTTTGAAATCATCTCACAGAGTTACACCTTTCCCCTCAAGAAGCCTTTCGCTAAGACAGTTCTTTTTTATTTGGAAAAGTGATATTTGGAAGCCCCTAGAGGGCTATGGTGAAAAAGGAAATATCCTCAGATGAAATCTGGAAAGAAGCTTTCTGAGAAACTGCTTAGTGTTCCGTTAATTCATCTCACAAAGTTACATCTGTATTTCGTGGATCTCTTTGCTAGCCTTATTTCTGTGGAATCTGAGAACAGATATTTCGGATCCCTTTGAAGACTATAGGGCCAAAGGAAAAATCCTCCGATAACAAAGAGAAATAAGCTTTCTGAGAAACTTCTTTGTGTTCTGTGAAATAATCTCACAGAGTTACAGCTTTCGCCTCAAGAAGCCTTTCGCTAAGACAGTTCTTGTGGAATTGGCAAAGTGATATTTGGAAGCCCTTAGAGGGCTATGGTGAAAAAGGAAATATCCTCAGATGAAATCTAGAAAGAAGCTTTCTGAGAAACCGCTTAGTGTTCTGTTAATTCATCTCACAGAGTTACATCTGTATTTCATGGATCTCTTTGCTAGACTTCTTTCTGGGAATCTGAGAACAGATAGTTCGGATCCCTTTGAAGACTACAGGACCAAAGGAAATATCCTCCGATAACAAAGAGAAAGAAGCTTTCTGAGAAACTTCTTTGTGTTCTGTGAAATCATCTCACAAAGTTACAGCTTTCCCCTCAAGAAGCCTTTCGCTAAGACAGTTCTTGTGGAATTGGCAAAGTGCTGTTTGGAAGCCCTTAGAGGGCTATGGCGAAAAAGGAAATATCCTCAGATGAAATCTGGAAAGAAGCTTTCTGAGAAACTGCTTAGTGTTCTGTTAATTCATCTCACAGAGTTACATCTGCATTTCGTGGATCTCTTTGCTAGCCTTATTTCTGTGGAATCTGAGAACAGATATTTCGGATCCCTTTGAAGACTATAGGGCCACAGGAAATATGCTCCGTTAACAAAGAGAAAGAAGCTTTCTGAGAAACTTCTTTGTGTTTTGTGAAATCATCTCACAGAGTTACAGCTTTCCCCTCAAGAAGCCTTACGCTAAGACAGTTCTTGTGGAATTGGCAAAGTGATATTTGGAAGCCCATAGAGGGCTATGGTGAAAAAGGAAATATCCTCAGATGAAATCTGGAAAGAAGCTTTCTGAGAAACTGCTTAGTGTTCTGTTAATTCATCTCACAGAGTTACATCTGTATTTCGTGGATCTCTTTGCTAGCCTCATTTCTGTGGAATCTGAGAACAGATATTTCGGATCCCTTTGAAGACTATAGGGCCAAAGGAAAAATCCTCCGATAACAAAGAGAAAGAAGCTGTCTGAGAAACTTCTTTGTGTTCTGTGAAATAATCTCACAGAGTTACAGCTTTCCCCTCAAGGAGCCTTTCGCTAAGACAGTTCTTGTGGAATTGGAAAAGTGATATTTGGAAGCCCATAGAGGGCTATGGTGAAAAAGGAATTATCCTCAGATGGATTCTGGAAACAAGCTTTCTGAGAAGCCGCTTAGTGTTCTGTGACTTCCACTTACAGAGTTACATCTGTATTTCGTGGTTCTCTTTGCTAGCCTTATTTCTGTGGAATCTGAGAACAGATATTTCGGATCCCATTGAAGACTACAGGGCCAAAGGAAATATCCTCCGATAACAAAGAGAAAGAAGCTTTCTGAGAAACTTCTTTGTGTTCTGTGAAATCATCTCACAGAGTTACAGCTTTTCCCTCAAGAAGCCTTTCGCTAAGACAGTTCTTGTGGAATTGGCAAAGTGATATTTGGAAGTCCAGAGAGGCCATCGTGAAAAAGGAAATATCCTCAGATGAAATCTGGAAAGAAGCGTTCTGAGAAACTGCTTAGTCTTCTGTTAATTCATCTCACAGAGTTACATCTGTATTTCGTGGATCTCTTTGCGAGCATTATTTCTGTGGAATCTGAGAACAGATATTTTGGAGCCCTTTGAAGACTATAGGGCCAAAGGAAAAAATCCTCCGATAACAAAGAGAAAGAAGCTTTCTGAGAAACTTTTTTGTGTTCTGTGAAATAATCTCACAGAGTTACAGCTTTCCCCTAAAGAAGCCTTTCGCTGAGACAGTTCTTTTGGAATTGGCAAAGTGATATTTGGAAGCCCTTAGAGGGCTATGGTGAAAAAGGAAATATCCTCAGAGGAAATCTGGAAAGAAGCTTTCTGAGAAACCGCTTAGTGTTCTGTTAATTCATCTCACAGAGTTTCATCTGTATTTCATGGATCTCTTTGCTAGCCTTATTTCTGTGGAATCTGCGAACAGATATTTCGGATCCCTTTGAAGTCTATTGGGCCAAAGGAAATATCTTCCGAAAACAAAGAGAAAGAAGCTTTCTGAGAAACTTCTTTGTGTTCTGTGAAATCATCTCACAGAGTTACAGCTTTCCCCTCAAGAAGCCTTTCGCTAAGACAGTTCTTGTGGAATTGGCAAAGTGATATTTGGAAGAACCTAGAGGGCTATGGTGAAAAAGGAAATATCCTCAGATGAAATCTGGATAGAAGCTTTCTGAGAAACTGCTTAGTGTTCCGTTAATTCATCTCACAAAGTTACATCTGTATTTCGTGGATCTCTTTGCTAGCCTTATTTCTGTGGAATCTGAGAACAGATATTTCGGATCCCTTTGAAGACTATAGGGCCAAAGGAAAAATCCTCCGATAACAAAGAGAAATAAGCTTTCTGAGAAACTTCTTTGTGTTCTGTGAAATAATCTCACAGAGTTACAGCTTTCGCCTCAAGAAGCCTTTCGCTAAGACAGTTCTTGTGGAATTGGCAAAGTGATATTTGGAAACCCATAGAGGGCTATGGTGAAAAAGGAAATATCCTCAGATGAAATCTAGAAAGAAGCTTTCTGAGAAACCGCTTAGTGTTCTGTTAATTCATCTCACAGAGTTACATCTGTATTTCATGGATCTCTTTGCTAGCCTTATTTCTGGGAATCTGAGAACAGATAGTTCGGATCCCTTTGAAGACTACAGGACCAAAGGAAATATCCTCCGATAACAAAGAGAAAGAAGCTTTCTGAGAAACTTCTTTGTGTTCTGTGAAATCATCTCACAGAGTTACAGCTTTCCCCTCAAGAAGCCTTTCGCTAAGACAGTTCTTGTGGAATTGGCAAAGTGCTGTTTGGAAGCCCTTAGAAGGCTATGGCGAAAAAGGAAATATCCTCAGATGAAATCTGGAAAGAAGCTTTCTGAGAAACTGCTTAGTGTTCTGTTAATTCATCTCACAGAGTTACATCTGCATTTCGTGGATCTCTTTGCTAGCCTTATTTCTGTGGAATCTGCGAACAGATATTTCGGATCCCTTGGAAGACTATAGGGCCACAGGAAATATGCTCCGTTAACAAAGAGAAAGAAGCTTTCTGAGAAACTTCTTTGTGTTTTGTGAAATCATCTCACAGAGTTACAGCTTTCCCCTCAAGAAGCCTTACGCTAAGACAGTTCTTGTGGAATTGGCAAAGTGATATTTGGAAGCCCATAGAGGGCTATGGTGAAAAAGGAAATATCCTCAGATGAAATCTAGAAAGAAGCTTTCTGAGAAACTGCTTAGTGTTCTGTTAATTCATCTCACAGAGTTACATCTGTATTTCGTGGATCTCTTTGGTAGCGTCAATTCTGTGGAATCTGAGAACAGATATTTCGGATCCCTTTGAAGACTATAGGGCCAAAGGAAAAATCCTCCGATAACAAAGAGAAAGAAGCTGTCTGAGAAACTTCTTTGTGTTCTCTGAAATAATCTCACAGAGTTACAGCTTTCCCCTCAAGGAGCCTTTCGCTAAGACAGTTCTTGTGGAATTGGAAAAGTGATATTTGGAAGCCCATAGAGGGCTATGGTGAAAAAGGAAATATCCTCAGATGAATTCTGGAAAGAAGCTTTCTGAGAAGCCGCTTAGTGTTCTGTGACTTCCACTCACAGAGTTACATCTGTATTTCGTGGATCTCTTTGCTAGCCTTATTTCTGTGGAATCTGAGAACAGATATTTCGGATCCCATTGAAGACTACAGGGCCAAAGGAAATATCCTCCGATAACAAAGAGAAAGAAGCTTTCTGAGAAACTTCTTTGTGTTCTGTGAAATCATCTCACAGAGTTACAGCTTTTCCCTCAAGAAGCCTTTCGCTAAGACAGTTCTTGTGGAATTGGCAAAGTGATATTTGGAAATCCAGAGATGCCATCGTGAAAAAGGAAATATCCTCAGATGAAATCTGGAAAGAAGCGTTCTGAGAAACTGCTTAGTCTTCTGTTAATTCATCTCACAGAGTTACATCTGTATTTCGTGGATCTCTTTGCGAGCATTATTTCTGTGGAATCTGAGAACAGATATTTCGGAGCCCTTTGAAGACTATAGGGCCAAAGGAAAATATCCTCCGATAACAAAGAGAAAGAAGCTTTCTGAGAAACTTTTTTGTGTTCTGTGAAATAATCTCACAGAGTTACAGCTTTCCCCTAAAGAAGCCTTTCGCTGAGACAGTTCTTTTGGAATTGGCAAAGTGATATTTGGAAGCCCTTAGAGGGCTATGGTGAAAAAGGAAATATCCTCAGATGAAATCTGGAAAGAAGCTTTCTGAGAAACCGCTTAGTGTTCTGTTAATTCATCTCACAGAGTTTCATCTGTATTTCATGGATCTCTTTGCTAGCCTTATTTCTGTGGAATCTGCGAACAGATATTTCGGATCCCTTTGAAGTCTATTGGGCCAAAGGAAATATCTTCCGAAAACAAAGAGAAAGATGCTTTCTGAGAAACTTCTTTGTGTTCTGTGAAATCATCTCACAGAGTTACAGCTTTCCCCTCAAGAAGCCTTTGGCTAAGCCAGTCTTGTGGAATTGGCAAAGTGATATTTGGAAGCCCATAGAGGGCTATGGTGAAAAAGGAAATATCCTCAGATGAAATCTGGAAAGAAGCTTTCTGAGAAACTGCTTAGTGTTCTGTTAATTCATCTCACAGTGTTACATCTGTATTTCATGGATCTCTTTGCTAGCCTTATTTCTGTGGAATCTGAGAACAGATATTTCGGATCCCTTTGAAGACTACAGGGCCAAAGGAAATATCCTCCGATAACAAAGAGAAAGAAGCTGTCTGAGAAACTTCTTTGTGTTCTGTGAAATCATCTAACAGAGTTACAGCTTTCCCCTCAACAAGCCTTTCGCTAAGACAGTTCTTGTGGAATTGGCAAAGTGATATTTGGAAGCCCATAGAGGGCTATGCTGAAAAAGGAAATATCCTCAGATGAAATCTGGAAAGAGCTTTCTGAGAAACTGCTTAGTGTTCTGTTAATTCATCTCAAAGAGTTACATCTGTATTTCGTGGATCTCTTTGCTAGCCTTATTTCTGTGGAATCTGAGAACAGATATTTCGGATCCCTTTGAAGACTATAGGGAAAAAGGAAAAATACTCCGATAACAAAGAGAAAGAAGCTTTCTGAGAAACTTCTTTGTGTTCTTTGAAATAATCTCACAGAGGTACAGCTTTCCCCTCAAGGAGCCTTTCGCTAAGACAGTTCTTGTGGAATTGGAAAAGTGATATTTGGAAGCCCATAGAGGGCTATGGTGAAAAAGGAAATATCCTCAGATGAAATCTGGAAAGAAGCTTTCTGAGAAACCGCTTAGTGTTCTGTGACTTCCACTCACAGAGTTACATCTGTATTTCGTGGATTTCTTTGCTAACCTTATTTCTGTGGAATCTGAGAAGAGATATTTCGGATCCCATTGAAGTCTATAGGGCCAAAGGAAATATCCTCCGATGACAAAGAGAAAGAAGCTTTCTGAGAAACTTCTTTGTGTTCTGTGAAGTAATCTCACAGAGTTACAGCTTTCCCCTCAAGAAACCTATCGCTAAGACAGTTCTTGTGGAATTGGCAAAGTGATATTTGGAAGCCCATAGTGGGCTACGGTGTAAAAGGAAATATCCTCAGATGAAATCTGGAAAGAAGCTTTCTGAGAAACTGCTTAGTGTTCTGTTAATTCATCTCACAGAGTTACATCTGTATTTCGTGGATCTCTTTGCTAGCCTCATTTCTGTGGAATCTGAGAACAGATATTTCGGATCCCTTTGAAGACTATAGGGCCAAAGGAAAAATCCTCCGATAACAAAGAGAAAGAAGCTGTCTGAGAAACTTCTTTGTGTTCTGTGAAATAATCTCACAGAGTTACAGCTTTCCCCTCAAGGAGCCTTTCGCTAAGACAGTTCTTGTGGAATTGGAAAAGTGATATTTGGAAGCCCATAGAGGGCTATGGTGAAAAAGGAATTATCCTCAGATGAATTCTGGAAAGAAGCTTTCTGAGAAGCCGCTTAGTGTTCTGTGACTTCCACTCACAGAGTTACATCTGTATTTCGTGGTTCTCTTTGCTAGCCTTATTTCTGTGGAATCTGAGAACAGATATTTCGGATCCCTTTGAAGACTACAGGGCCAAAGGAAATATCCTCCGATAACAAAGAGAAAGAAGCTTTCTGAGAAACTTCTTTGTGTTCTGTGAAATCATCTCACAGAGTTACAGCTTTTCCCTCAAGAAGCCTTTCGCTAAGACAGTTCTTGTGGAATTGGCAAAGTGATATTTGGAAGTCCAGAGAGGCCATCGTGAAAAAGGAAATATCCTCAGATGAAATCTGGAAAGAAGCGTTCTGAGAAACTGCTTAGTCTTCTGTTAATTCATCTCACAGAGTTACATCTGTATTTCGTGGATCTCTTTGCGAGCATTATTTCTGTGGAATCTGAGAACAGATATTTTGGAGCCCTTTGAAGACTATAGGGCCAAAGGAAAAAATCCTCCGATAACAAAGAGAAAGAAGCTTTCTGAGAAACTTTTTTGTGTTCTGTGAAATAATCTCACAGAGTTACAGCTTTCCCCTAAAGAAGCCTTTCGCTGAGACAGTTCTTTTGGAATTGGCAAAGTGATATTTGGAAGCCCTTAGAGGGCTATGGTGAAAAAGGAAATATCCTCAGAGGAAATCTGGAAAGAAGCTTTCTTAGAAACCGCTTAGTGTTCTGTTAATTCATCTCACAGAGTTTCATCTGTATTTCATGGATCTCTTTGCTAGCCTTATTTCTGTGGAATCTGCGAACAGATATTTCGGATCCCTTTGAAGTCTATTGGGCCAAAGGAAATATCTTCCGAAAACAAAGAGAAAGAAGCTTTCTGAGAAACTTCTTTGTGTTCTGTGAAATCATCTCACAGAGTTACAGCTTTCCCCTCAAGAAGCCTTTCGCTAAGACAGTTCTTGTGGAATTGGCAAAGTGATATTTGGAAGCCCTTAGAGGGCTATGGTGAAAAAGGAAATATCCTCAGATGAAATCTGGATAGAAGCTTTCTGAGAAACTGCTTAGTGTTCCGTTAATTCATCTCACAAAGTTACATCTGTATTTCGTGGATCTCTTTGCTAGCCTTATTTCTGTGGAATCTGAGAACAGATATTTCGGATCCCTTTGAAGACTATAGGGCCAAAGGAAAAATCCTCCGATAACAAAGAGAAATAAGCTTTCTGAGAAACTTCTTTGTGTTCTGTGAAATCATCTCACAGAGTTACAGCTTTCCCCTCAAGAAGCCTTTCGCTAAGACAGTTCTTGTGGAATTGGCAAAGTGATATTTGGAAACCCATAGAGGGCTATGGTGAAAAAGGAAATATCCTCAGATGAAATCTAGAAAGAAGCTTTCTGAGAAACCGCTTAGTGTTCTGTTAATTCATCTCACAGAGTTACATCTGTATTTCATGGATCTCTTTGCTAGCCTTATTTCTGGGAATCTGAGAACAGATAGTTCGGATCCCTTTGAAGACTACAGGACCAAAGGAAATATCCTCCGATAACAAAGAGAAAGAAGCTTTCTGAGAAACTTCTTTGTGTTCTGTGAAATCATCTCACAGAGTTACAGCTTTCCCCTCAAGAAGCCTTTCGCTAAGACAGTTCTTGTGGAATTGGCAAAGTGCTGTTTGGAAGCCCTTAGAGGGCTATGGCGAAAAAGGAAATATCCTCAGATGAAATCTGGAAAGAAGCTTTCTGAGAAACTGCTTAGTGTTCTGTTAATTCATCTCACAGAGTTACATCTGCATTTCGTGGATCTCTTTGCTAGCCTTATTTCTGTGGAATCTGCGAACAGATATTTCGGATCCCTTGGAAGACTATAGGGCCACAGGAAATATGCTCCGTTAACAAAGAGAAAGAAGCTTTCTGAGAAACTTCTTTGTGTTTTGTGAAATCATCTCACAGAGTTACAGCTTTCCCCTCAAGAAGCCTTACGCTAAGACAGTTCTTGTGGAATTGGCAAAGTGATATTTGGAAGCCCATAGAGGGCTATGGTGAAAAAGGAAATATCCTCAGATGAAATCTGGAAAGAAGCTTTCTGAGAAACTGCTTAGTGTTCTGTTAATTCATCTCACAGAGTTACATCTGTATTTCGTGGATCTCTTTGGTAGCGTCATTTCTGTGGAATCTGAGAACAGATATTTCGGATCCCTTTGAAGACTATAGGGCCAAAGGAAAAATCCTCCGATAACAAAGAGAAAGAAGCTGTCTGAGAAACTTCTTTGTGTTCTGTGAAATAATCTCACAGAGTTACAGCTTTCCCCTCAAGGAGCCTTTCGCTAAGACAGTTCTTGTGGAATTGGAAAAGTGATATTTGGAAGCCCATAGAGGGCTATGGCGAAAAAGGAAATATCCTCAGATGAATTATGGAAAGAAGCTTTCTGAGAAGCCGCTTAGTGTTCTGTGACTTCCACTCACAGAGTTACATCTGTATTTCGTGGATCTCTTTGCTAGCCTTATTTCTGTGGAATCTGAGAACAGATATTTCGGATCCCATTGAAGACTACAGGGCCAAAGGAAATATCCTCCGATAACAAAGAGAAAGAAGCTTTCTGAGAAACTTCTTTGTGTTCTGTGAAATCATCTCACAGAGTTACAGCTTTTCCCTCAAGAAGCCTTTCGCTAAGACAGTTCTTGTGGAATTGGCAAAGTGATATTTGGAAATCCAGAGAGGCCATCGTGAAAAAGGAAATATCCTCAGATGAAATCTGGAAAGAAGCGTTCTGAGAAACTGCTTCGTCTTCTGTTAATTCATCTCACAGAGTTACATCTGTATTTCGTGGATCTCTTTGCGAGCATTATTTCTGTGGAATCTGAGAACAGATATTTCGGAGCCCTTTGAAGACTATAGGGCCAAAGGAAAAAATCCTCCGATAACAAAGAGAAAGAAGCTTTCTGAGAAACTTTTTTGTGTTCTGTGAAATAATCTCACAGAGTTACAGCTTTCCCCTAAAGAAGCCTTTCGCTGAGACAGTTCTTTTGGAATTGGCAAAGTGATATTTGGAAGCCCTTAGAGGGCTATGGTGAAAAAGGAAATATCCTCAGATGAAATCTGGAAAGAAGCTTTCTGAGAAACCGCTTAGTGTTCTGTTAATTCATCTCACAGAGTTTCATCTGTATTTCATGGATCTCTTTGCTAGCCTTATTTCTGTGGAATCTGCGAACAGATATTTCGGATCCCTTTGAAGTCTATTGGGCCAAAGGAAATATCTTCCGAAAACAAAGAGAAAGAAGCTTTCTGAGAAACTTCTTTGTGTTCTGTGAAATCATCTCACAGAGTTACAGCTTTCCCCTCAAGAAGCCTTTGGCTAAGACAGTTCTTGTGGAATTGGCAAAGTGATATTTGGAAGCCCATAGAGGGCTATGGTGAAAAAGGAAATATCCTCAGATGAAATCTGGAAAGAAGCTTTCTGAGAAACTGCTTAGTGTTCTGTTAATTCATCTCACAGTGATACATCTGTATTTCATGGATCTCTTTGCTAGCCTTATTTCTGTGGAATCTGAGAACAGATATTTCGGATCCCTTTGAAGACTACAGGGCCAAAGGAAATATCCTCCGATAACAAAGAGAAAGAAGCTGTCTGAGAAACTTCTTTGTGTTCTGTGAAATCATCTCACAGAGTTACAGCTTTCCCCTCAAGAAGCCTTTCGCTAAGACAGTTCTTGTGGAATTGGCAAAGTGATATATGGAAGCCCATAGAGGGCTATGCTGAAAAAGGAAATATCCTCAGATGAAATCTGGAAAGAGCTTTCTGAGAAACTGCTTAGTGTTCTGTTAATTCATCTCAAAGAGTTACATCTGTATTTCGTGGATCTCTTTGCTAGCCTTATTTCTGTGGAATCTGAGAACAGATATTTCGGATCCCTTTGAAGACTATAGGGAAAAAGGAAAAATACTCCGATAACAAAGAGAAAGAAGCTTTCTGAGAAACTTCTTTGTGTTCTTTGAAATAATCTCACAGAGGTACAGCTTTCCCCTCAAGGAGCCTTTCGCTAAGACAGTTCTTGTGGAATTGGAAAAGTGATATTTGGAAGCCCATAGAGGGCTATGGTGAAAAAGGAAATATCCTCAGATGAAATCTGGAAAGAAGCTTTCTGAGAAACCGCTTAGTGTTCTGTGACTTCCACTCACAGAGTTACATCTGTATTTCGTGGATTTCTTTGCTAACCTTATTTCTGTGGAATCTGAGAACAGATATTTCGGATCCCATTGAAGTCTATAGGGCCAAAGGAAATATCCTCCGATAACAAAGAGAAAGAAGCTTTCTGAGAAACTTCTTTGTGTTCTGTGAAGTAATCTCACAGAGTTACAGCTTTTCCCTCAAGAAGCCTTTCGCTAAGACAGTTCTTGTGGAATTGGCAAAGTGATATTTGGAAGTCCAGAGAGGCCATCGGGAAAAAGGAAATATCCTCAGATGAAATCTGGAAAGAAGCGTTCTGAGAAACTGCTTAGTCTTCTGTTAATTCATCTCACAGAGTTATATCTGTATTTCGTGGATCTCTTTGCGAGCATTATTTCTGTGGAATCTGAGAACAGATATTTTGGAGCCCTTTGAAGACTATAGGGCCAAAGGAAAATATCCTCCGATAACAAAGAGAAAGAAGCTTTCTGAGAAACTTTTTTGTGTTCTGTGAAATAATCTCACAGAGTTACAGCTTTCCCCTAAAGAAGCCTTTCGCTGAGACAGTTCTTTTGGAATTGGCAAAGTGATATTTGGAAGCCCTTAGAGGGCTATGGTGAAAAAGGAAATATCCTCAGAGGAAATCTGTAAAGAAGCTTTCTGAGAAACCGCTTAGTGTTCTGTTAATTCATCTCACAGAGTTTCATCTGTATTTCATGGATCTCTTTGCTAGCCTTATTTCTGTGGAATCTGCGAACAGATATTTCGGATCCCTTTGAAGTCTATTGGACCAAAGGAAATATCTTCCGAAAACAAAGAGAAAGAAGCTTTCTGAGAAACTTCTTTGTGTTCTGTGAAATCATCTCACAGAGTTACAGCTTTCCCCTCAAGAAGCCTTTCGCTAAGACAGTTCTTGTGGAATTGGCAAAGTGATATTTGGAAGCCCATAGAGGGCTATGGTGAAAAAGGAAATATCCTCAGATGAAATCTGGAAAGAAGCTTTCTGAGAAACTGCTTAGTGTTCTGTTAATTCATCTCACAGTGTTACATCTGTATTTCATGGATCTCTTTGCTAGCCTTATTTCTGTGGAATCTGAGAACAGATATTTCGGATACCTTTGAAGACTACAGGGCCAAAGGAAATATCCTCCGATAACAAAGATAAAGAAGCTGTCTGAGAAACTTCTTTGTGTTCTGTGAAATCATCTCACAGAGTTACAGCTTTCCCCTCAAGAAGCCTTTCGCTAAGACAGTTCTTGTGGAATTGGCAAAGTGATATTTGGAAGCCCCTAGAGGGCTAGGGTGAAAAAGGAAATATCCTCAGATGAAATCTGGAAAGAGCTTTCTGAGAAACTGCTTAGTGTTCTGTTAATTCATCTCACAGAGTTACATCTGTATTTCGTGGATCTCTTTGCTAGCCTTATTTCTGTGGAATCTGAGAACAGATATTTCGGATCCCTTTGAAGACTATAGGGACAAAGGAAAAATACTCCGATAACAAAGAGAAAGAAGCTTTCTGAGAAACTTCTTTGTGTTCTTTGAAATAATCTCACAGAGGTACAGCTTTCCCCTCAAGGAGCCTTTCGCTAAGACAGTTCTTGTGGAATTGGAAAAGTGATATTTGGAAGCCCATAGAGGGCTATGGTGAAAAAGGAAATATCCTCAGATGAAATCTGGAAAGAAGCTTTCTGAGAAACCGCTTAGTGTTCTGTGACTTCCACTCACAGAGTTACATCTGTATTTCGTGGATTTCTTTGCTAACCTTATTTCTGTGGAATCTGAGAACAGATATTTCGGAACCCTTTGAAGTCTATAGGGCCAAAGGAAATATCCTCCGATAACAAAGAGAAAGAAGCTTTCTGAGAAACTTCTTTGTGTTCTGTGAAGTAATCTCACAGAGTTACAGCTTTCCCCTCAAGAAACCTATCGCTAAGACAGTTCTTGTGGAATTGGCAAAGTGATATTTGGAAGCCCATAGTGGGCTACGGTGTAAAAGGAAATATCCTCAGATGAAATCTGGAAAGAAGCTTTCTGAGAAACTGCTTAGTGTTCTGTTATTTCATCTCACACAGTTACATCTGTGTTTCGTGGATCTCTTTGCTAGCCTTATTTCTGTGGAATCTGAGAACAGATATTTCGGATCCCTTTGAAGATTATGGGGCCAAAGGAAATATCCTCCGATAACAAAGAGAAAGAAGCTTTCTGAGAAACTTCTTTGTGTTCTGTGAAATCATCTCACAGAGTTACAGCTTTCCCCTCAAGAAGACTTTCGCTAAGACAGTTCTTGTGGAATTGGCAAAGTGATATTTGGAAGCCCTTAGAGGGCTATGGTGAAAAAGGAAATATCCTCAGATGAAATCTGGAAAGAAGCTTTCTGAGAAACTGCTTAGTGTTCTGTTAATTCATCTCACAGAGTTACATCTGTCTATCGTGGATCTCTTTGTTAGCCTTCTTACTGTGGAAACTCAGAGAAGATATTTCGGATAACTTTGAAGACTATAAGGCCAAAGTAAATATCCTCCGATAAAAAAGAGAAGGAAGCTTTCTGAGAAACTTCTTTGTGTTCTGTGAAATCATCTAACAGAGTTACAGCTTTCCCCTCAAGAAGCCTTTCGCTAAGACAGTTCTTGTGGAATTGGCAAAGTGATATTTGGAAGCCCATAGAGGGCTATGGTGAAAAAGGAAATATCCTCAGATGAAATCTGGAAAGAAGCTTTCTGAGAAACTGCTTAGTGTTCTGTTAATTCATCTCACAGAGTTACATCTGTATTTCGTGGATCTCTTTGCTAGCCTTATTTCTGTGGAATCTGAGAACAGATATTTCGGATCCCTTTGAAGACTATAGGGCCAAAGGAAAAATCCTCCGATAACAAAGAGAAATAATCTTTCTGAGAAACTTCTTTGTGTTCTGTGAAATAATCTCACAGAGTTACAGCTTTCGCCTCAAGAAGCCTTTCGCTAAGACAGTTCTTGTGGAATTGGCAAAGTGATATTTGGAAACCCAAAGAGGGCTATGGTGAAAAAGGAAATATCCTCAGATGAAATCTAGAAAGAAGCTTTCTGAGAAACCGCTTAGTGTTCTGTTAATTCATCTCACAGAGTTACATCTGTATTTCATGGATCTCTTTGCTAGCCTTATTTCTGGGGAATCTGAGAACAGATAGTTCGGATCCCTTTGAAGACTACAGGACCAAAGGAAATATCCTCCGATAACAAAGAGAAAGAAGCTTTCTGAGAAACTTCTTTGTGTTCTGTGAAATCATCTCACAGAGTTACAGCTTTCCCCTCAAGAAGCCTTTCGCTAAGACAGTTCTTGTGGAATTGGCAAAGTGATATTTGGAAGCCCTTAGAGGGCTATGGTGAAAAAGGAAATATCCTCAGATGAAATCTGGAAAGAAGCTTTCTGAGAAACCGCTTAGTGTTCTGTTAATTCATCTCACAGAGTTTCATCTGTATTTCATGGATCTCTTTGCTAGCCTTATTTCTGTGGAATCTGCGAACAGATATTTCGGATCCCTTTGAAGTCTATTGGGCCAAAGGAAATATCTTCCGAAAACAAAGAGTAAGAAGCTTTCTGAGAAACTTCTTTGTGTTCTGTGAAATCATCTCACAGAGTTACAGCTTTCCCCTCAAGAAGCCTTACGCTAAGACAGTTCTTGTGGAATTGGCAAAGTGATATTTGGAAGCCCATAGAGGGCTATGGTGAAAAAGGAAATATCCTCAGATGAAATCTGGAAAGAAGCTTTCTGAGAAACTGCTTAGTGTTCTGTTAATTCATCTCACAGAGTTACATCTGTATTTCGTGGATCTCTTTGCTAGCCTCATTGCTGTGGAATCTGAGAACAGATATTTCGGATCCCTTTGAAGACTATAGGGCCAAAGGAAAAATCCTCCGATAACAAAGAGAAAGAAGCTGTCTGAGAAACTTCTTTGTGTTCTGTGAAATCATCTCACAGAGTTACAGCTTTCCCCTCAAGGAGCCTTTCGCTAAGACAGTTCTTGTGGAATTGGAAAAGTGATATTTGGAAGCCCATAGAGGGCTATGGTGAAAAAGGAAATATCCTCAGATGAATTCTGGAAAGAAGCTTTCTGAGAAGCCGCTTAGTGTTCTGTGACTTCCACTCACAGAGTTACATCGGTATTTCGTGGATCTCTTTGCTAGCCTTATTTCTGTGGAATCTGAGAACAGATATTTCGGATCCCATTGAAGACTACAGGGCCAAAGGAAATATCCTCCGATAACAAAGAGAAAGAATCTTTCTGAGAAACTTCTTTGTGTTCTGTGAAATCATCTCACAGAGTTACAGCTTTTCCCTCAAGAAGCCTTTCGCTAAGACAGTTCTTGTGGAATTGGCAAAGTGATATTTGAAAGTCCAGAGAGGCCATCGTGAAAAAGGAAATATCCTCAGATGAAATCTGGAAAGAAGCGTTCTGAGAAACTGCTTAGTCTTCTGTTAATTCATCTCACATAGTTACATCTGTATTTCGTCTATCTCTTTGCGAGCATTATTTCTGTGGAATCTGAGAACAGATATTTCGGAGCCCTTTGAAGACTATAGGGCCAAAGGAAAAAATCCTCCCATAACAAAGAGAAAAAAGCTTTCTGAGAAACTTTTTAGTGTTCTGTGAAATAATCTCACAGAGTTACAGCTTTCCCCTAAAGAAGCCTTTCGCTGAGACAGTTCTTTTGGAATTGGCAAAGTGATATTTGGAAGCCCTTAGAGGGCTATGGTGAAAAAGGAAATATCCTCATATGAAATCTGGAAAGAAGCTTTCTGAGAAACCGCTTAGTGTTCTGTTAATTCATCTCACAGAGTTTCATCTGTATTTCATGGATCTCTTTGCTAGCCTTATTTCTGTGGAATCTGCGAACAGATATTTCGGATCCCTTTGAAGTCTATTGGGCCAAAGGAAATATCTTCCGAAAACAAAGAGAAAGAAGCTTTCTGAGAAACTTCTTTGTGTTCTGTGAAATCATCTCACCGAGTTACAGCTTTCCCCTCAAGAAGCCTTTCGCTAAGACAGTTCTTGTGGAATTGGCAAAGTGATATTTGGAAGCCCATAGAGGGCTATGGTGAAAAAGGAAATATCCTCAGATGAAATCTGGAAAGAAGCTTTCTGAGAAACTGCTTAGTGTTCTGTTAATTCATCTCACAGTGTTACATCTGTATTTCATGGATCTCTTTGCTAGCCTTATTTCTGTGGAATCTGAGAACAGATATTTCGGATCCCTTTGAAGACTACAGGGCCAAAGGAAATATCCTCCGATAACAAAGAGAAAGAAGCTGTCTGAGAAACTTCTTTGTGTTCTGTGAAATCATCTCACAGAGTTACAGCTTTCCCCTCAAGAAGCCTTTCGCTAAGACAGTTCTTGTGGAATTGGCAAAGTGATATTTGGAAGCCCATAGAGGGCTATGTTGAAAAAGGAAATATCCTCAGATGAAATCTGGAAAGAAGCTTTCTGAGAAACCGCTTAGTGTTCTGTTAATTCATCTCACAGAGTTACATCTGTATTTCGTGGATCTCTTTGCTAGCCTCATTTCTGTGGAATCTGAGAACAGATATTTCGGATCCCTTTGAAGACTATAGGGTCAAAGGGAAAATCCGACGATAACAAAGAGAAAGAAGCTGTCTGAGAAACTTCTTTGTGTTCTGTGAAATAATCTCACAGAGTTACAGCTTTCCCCTCAAGGAGCCTTTCGCTAACACAGTTCTTGTGGAATTGGAAAAGTGATATTTGGAAGCCCATAGAGGGCTATGGTGAAAAAGGAAATATCCTCAGATGAATTCTGGAAAGAAGCTTTCTGAGAAGCCACTTAGTGTTCTGTGACTTCCACTCACAGTGTTACATCTGTATTTCGTGGATCTCTTTGCTAGCCTTATTTCTGTGGAATCTGAGAACAGATATTTCGGATCCCATTGAAGACTACAGGGCCAAAGGAAATATCCTCCGATAACAAAGAGAAAGAAGCTTTCTGAGAAACTTCTTTGTGCTCTGTGAAATCATCTCACAGAGTTACAGCTTTTCCCTCAAGAAGCCTTTCGCTAAGACAGTTCTTGTGGAATTGGCAAAGTGATATTTGGAAGTCCAGAGAGGCCATCGTGAAAAAGGAAATATCCTCAGATGAAATCTGGAAAGAAGCGTTCTGAGAAACTGCTTAGTCTTCTGTTAATTCATCTCACAGAGTTACATCTGTATTTCGTGGATCTCTTTGCGAGCATTATTTCTGTGGAATCTGAGAACAGATATTTCGGAGCCCTTTGAAGACTATAGGGCCAAAGGAAAATATCCTCCGATAACAAACAGAAAGAAGCTTTCTGAGAAACTTTTTTGTGTTCTGTGAAATAATCTCACAGAGTTACAGCTTTCCCCTAAAGAAGCCTTTCGCTGAGACAGTTCTTTTGGAATTGGCAAAGTGATATTTGGAAGCCCTTAGAGGGCTATGGTGAAAAAGGAAATATCCTCAGATGAAATCTGGAAAGAAGCTTCCTGAGAAACCGCTTAGTGTTCTGTTAATTCATCTCACAGAGTTTCATCTGTATTTCATGGATCTCTTTGCTAGCCTTATTTCTGTGGAATCTGCGAACAGATATTTCGGATCCCTTTGAAGTCTATTTGGCCAAAGGAAATATCTTCCGAAAAGAAAGAGAAAGAACCTTTCTGAGAAACTTCTTTGTGTTCTGTGAAATCATCTCACAGAGTTACAGCTTTCCCCTCAAGAAGCCTTTCGCTAAGACAGTTCTTGTGGAATTGGAAAAGTGATATTTGGAAGCCCCTAGAGGGCTATGGTGAAAAAGGAAATATCCTCAGATGAACTCTGGAAAGAAGCTTTCTGAGAAACTGCTTAGTGTTCTGTTAATTCATCTCACAGAGTTACATCTGTCTATCGTGGGTCTCTTTGCTAGCCTTATTTCTGTGGAATCTGAGAACAGATATTTCGGATCCCTTTGAAGACTATAGGGACAAAGGAAAAATACTCCGATAACAAAGAGAAAGAAGCTGTCTGAGAAACTTCTTTGTGTTCTTTGGAATAATCTCACAGAGGTACAGCTTTCCCCTCAAGGAGCCTTTCGCTAAGACAGTTCTTGTGGAATTGGAAAAGTGATATTTGGAAGCCCTTAGAGGGCTATGGTGAAAAAGGAAATATCCTCAGATGAAATCTGGAAAGAAGCTTTCTGAGAAACCGCTTAGTGTTCTGTGACTTCCACTCACAGAGTTACATCTGTATTTCGTGGATTTCTTTGCTAGCCTTATTTCTGTGGAATCTGAGAACAGATATTTCGGATCCCATTGAAGTCTATAGGGCGAAAGGAAATATCCTCCGATAACAAAGAGAAAGAAGCTTTCTGAGAAACTTCTTTGTGTTCTGTGAAATCATCTCACAGAGTTACAGCTTTCCCCTCAAGAAGCCTTTCGCTAAGACAGTTCTTGTGGAATTGGCAAAGTGATATTTGGAAGCCCATAGAGGGCTATGGCGAAAAAGGAATTATCCTCAGATGAAATCTGGAAAGAAGCTTTCTGAGAAACTGCTTAGTGTTCTGTTAATTCATCTCACAGAGTTACATCTGCATTTCGTGGATCTCTTTGCTAGCCTTATTTCTGTGGAATCTGCGAACAGATATTTCGGATCCCTTTGAAGACTATAGGGCCACAGGAAATATGCTCCGTTAACAAAGAGAAAGATGGTTTCTGAGAAACTTCTTTGTGCTTTGTGAAATCATCTCACAGAGTTACAGCTTTCCCCTCAAGAAGCCTTACGCTATGACAGTTCTTGTGGAATTGGCAAAGTGATATTTGGAAGCCCATAGAGGGCTATGGTGAAAAAGGAAATATCCTCAGATGAAATCTGGAAAGAAGCTTTCTGAGAACCTGCTTAGTGTTCTGTTAATTCATCTCACAGAGTTACATCTGTATTTCGTGGATCTCTTTGATAGCCTCATTTCTGTGGAATCTGAGAACAGATATTTCGGATCCCTTTGAAGACTATAGGGCCAAAGGAAAAATCCTCCGATAACAAAGAGAAAGAAGCTGTCTGAGAAACTTCTTTGTGTTCTGTGAAATCATCTCACAGAGTTACAGCTTTTCCCTAAAGAAGCCTTTCGCTAAGACAGTTCTTGTGGAATTGGCAAAGTGATATTTGGAAGTCCAGAGAGGCCATCGTGAAAAAGGAAATATCCTCAGATGAAATCTGGAAAGAAGCGTTCTGAGAAACTGCTTAGTCTTCTGTTAATTCATCTCAAAGAGTTACATCTGTATTTCGTGGATCTCTTTGCGAGCATTATTTCTGTGGAATCTGAGAACAGATATTTCAGAGCCCTTTGAAGACTATAGGGCCAAAGGAAAAATCCTCCGATGACAAAGAGAAAGAAGCTTTCTGAGAGACTTTTTTGTGTTCTGTGAAATAATCTCACAGAGTTACAGCTTTCCCCTAAAGAAGCCTTTCGCTGAGACAGTTCTTTTGGAATTGGCAAAGTGATATTTGGAAGCCCTTAGAGGACTATGGTGAAAAAGGAAATATCCTCAGATGAAATCTGGAAAGAAGCTTTCTGAGAAACCGCTTAGTGTTCTGTTAATTCATCTCACAGAGTTTCATCTGTATTTCATGGATCTCTTTGCTAGCCTTATTTCTGTGGAATCTGCGAACAGATATTTCGGATCCCTTTGAAGTCTATTGGGCCAAAGGAAATATCTTCCGAAAACAAAGAGAAAGAAGCTTTCTGAGAAACTTCTTTGTGTTCTGTGAAATCATCTCACAGAGTTACAGCTTTCCCCTCAAGAAGACTTTCGCTAAGACAGTTCTTGTGGAATTGGAAAAGTGATATTTGGAAGCCCATAGAGGGCTATGGTGAAAAAGGAAATATCCTCAGATGAAATCTGGAAAGAAGCTTTCTGAGAAACTGCTTAGTGTTCTGTTAATTCATCTCACAGTGTTACATCTGTATTTCATGGATCTCTTTGCTAGCCTTATTTCTGTGGAATCTGAGAACAGATATTTCGGATCCCTTTGAAGACTACAGGGCCAAAGGAAATATCCTCCGATAACAAAGAGAAAGAAGCTGTCTGAGAAACTTCTTTGTGTTCTGTGAAATCATCTCACAGAGTTACAGCTTTCCCCTCAAGAAGCCTTTCGCTAAGACAGTTCTTGTGGAATGGGCAAAGTGATATTTGGAAGCCCATAGAGGGATACGGTGAAAAAGTAAATATCCTCAGATGAAATCTGGAAAGAAGCTTTCTGAGAAACTGCTTAGTGTTCTGTTAATACATTTCACAGAGTTACATCTGTATTTCGTGGATCTCTTTGCTAGCCTCATTTCTGTGGAATCTGAGAACAGATATTTCGGATCCCTTTGAAGACTATAGGGAAAAAGGAAAAATACTCCGATAACAAAGAGAAAGAAGCTGTCTGAGAAACTTCTTTGTGTTCTGTGAAATAATCTCACAGAGTTACATCTTTCCCCTCAAGAAGCCTTTCGCTAAGACAGTTCTTGTGGAATTGGCAAAGTGATATTTGGAAGCCCATAGAGGGCTATGGTGAAAAAGGAAATATCCTCAGATGAAATCTGGAAAGAAGCTTTCTGAGAAACTGCTTAGTGTTCTGTTAATTCATCTCACAGAGTTACATCTGTATTTCGTGGATCTCTTTGCTAGCCTTATTTCTGTGGAATCTGAGAACAGATATTTCGGATCCCTTTGAAGACTATAGGGCCAAAGGAAAAATCCTCCGATAACAAAGAGAAATAAGCTTTCTGAGAAACTTCTTTGTGTTCTGTGAAATAATCTCACAGAGTTACAGCTTTCGCCTCAAGAAGCCTTTCGCTAAGACAGTTCTTGTGGAATTGGCAAAGTGATATTTAGAAACCCATAGAGGGCTATGGTGAAAAAGGAAATATCCTCAGATGAAATCTGGAAAGAAGCGTTCTGAGAAACTGCTTAGTCTTCTGTTAATTCATCTCACAGAGTTACATCTGTATTTCGTGGATCTCTTTGCGAGCATTATTTCTGTGGAATCTGAGAACAGATATTTCTGATCCCTTTGAAGACTATAGGGCCAAAGGAAAATATCCTCCGATAACAAAGAGAAAGAAGCTATCTGAGAAACTTTTTTTTTTTCTGTGAAATAATCTCACAGAGTTACAGCTTTCCCCTCAAGAAGCCTTTCGCTAAGACAGTTCTTTCGGAATTTGCAAAGTGATATTTGGAAGCCCTTAGAGGGCTATGGTGAAAAAGGAAATATCCTCAGATGAAATCTGGAAAGAAGCTTTCTGAGAAACCGCTTAGTGTTCTGTTAATTCATCTCACAGAGTTTCATCTGTATTTCATGGATCTCTTTGCTAGCTTTATTTCTGTGGAATCTGCGAACAGATATTTCGGATCCCTTTGAAGTCTATTGGGCCAAAGGAAATATCTTCCGAAAACAAAGAGAAAGAAGCTTTCTGAGAAACTTCTTTGTGTTCTGTGAAATCATCTCACAGAGTTACAGCTTTCCCCTCAAGAAGACTTTCGCTAAGACAGTTCTTGTGGAATTGGCAAAGTGATATTTGGAAGCCCATAGAGGGCTATGGTGAAAAAGGAAATATCCTCAGATGAAATCTGGAAAGAAGCTTTCTGAGAAACTGCTTAGTGTTCTGTTAATTCATCTCACAGTGTTACATCTGTATTTCATGGATCTCTTTGCTAGCCTTATTTCTGTGGAATCTGAGAACAGATATTTCGGATCCCTTTGAAGACTACAGGGCCAAAGGAAATATCCTCCGATAACAAAGAGAAAGAAGCGGTCTGAGAAACTTCTTTGTGTTCTTTGAAATAATCTCACAGAGTTACAGCTTTCCCCTCAAGGAGCCTTTCGCTAAGACAGTTCTTGTGGAATTGGAAAAGTGATATTTGGAAGCCCATAGAGGGCTATGGTGAAAAAGGAAATATCCTCAGATGAAATATGGAAAGAAGCTTTCTGAGAAACCGCTTAGTGTTCTGTGACTTCCACTCACAGTGTTACATCTGTATTTCGTGGATTTCTTTGCTAGCCTTATTTCTGTGGAATCTGAGAACAGATATTTCGGATCCCATTGAAGTCTATAGGGCCAAAGGAAATATCCTCCGATAACAAAGAGAAAGAAGCTTTCTGAGAAACTTCTTTGTGTTCTGTGAAATAATCTCACAGAGTTACAGCTTTCCCCTCAAGAAACGTTTCGCTAAGACAGTTCTTGTGGAATTGGCAAAGTGATATTTGGAAGCCCATAGTGGGCTACGGTGTTAAAGGAAATATCCTCAGATGAAATCTGGAAAGAAGCTTTCTGAGAAACTGCTTAGTGTTCTGTTATTTTATCTCACACAGTTACATCTGTATTTCGAGGATCTCTTTGCTAGCCTTATTTCTGTGGAATCTGAGAACAGATATTTCGGATCCCTTTGAAGATTATAGGGCCAAAGGAAATATCCTCCGATAACAAAGAGAAAGAAGCTTTCTGAGAAACTTCTTTGTGTTCTGTGAAATCATCTCACAGAGTTACAGCTTTCCCCTCAAGAAGACTTTCGCTAAGAGAGTTCTTGTGGAATTGGCAAAGTGATATTTGGAAGCCCATAGAGTACTATGGTGAAAAAGGAAATATCCTCAAATGAAATCTGGAAAGAAGTTTTCTGAGAAACTGCTTAGTGTTCTGTTAATTCATCTCACAGCGTTACAACTGTATTTCCTGGATCTCTTTGCTAGCCTTATTTCTGTGGAATCTGTGAACAGATATTTCGGATCCCTATGAAGACTGTAGGGCCAAAGGAAAAAATCCTCCGATAACAAAGAGAAAGAAGCTTTCTGAGAAACTTCTTTGTGTTCTGTGAAATAATCTCACAGAGTTACAGCTTTCCCCTCAAGAAGAATTTCGCTAAGATAGTTCCTGTGGAATTGGCAAAGTGATATTTGGAAGCCCATAGAGGGCTATGGTGAAAAAGGAAATATCCTCAGATGAAATCTGGAAAGAAGCTTTCTGAGAAACCGCTTAGTGTTCTGTGACTTCCACTCACTGAGTTACATCTGTGTTTCGTGGATCTCTTTGCTAGCCTTATTTCTGTGGAATCTGAGAACAGATATTTCGGATCCCTTTGAAGACTATAGGGCCAAAGGAAATATCCTCCGATAACAAAGAGAAAGATGCTTTCTGAGAAACTTCTTTGTGTTCTGTGAAATCATCTCACAGAGTTACAGCTTCTCGCTCAAGAAGCCTTTCGCTAAGACAGTTCTTGTGGAATTGGCAAAGTGATATTTGGAAGTCCATAGAGGCCATGGTGAAAAAGGAAATATCCTCAGATGAAATCTGGAAAGAAGCGTTCAGAGAAACTGCTTAGTGTTCTGTTAATTCATCTCACAGAGTTACATCTGTATTTCGTGGATCTCTTTGCTAGCCTTATTTCTGTGGAATCTGAGAACAGATATTTCGGAGCCCTTTGAAGACTATAGGGCCAAAGGAAAAAATCCTCCGATAACAAAGAGAAAGAAGCTTTCTGAGAAACTTTTTTGTGTTCTGTGAAATAATCTCACAGAGTTACAGCTTTCCCCTAAAGAAGCCTTTCGCTAAGACATTTCTTGTGGAATTGGCAAAGTGATATTGGAAGCCCTTAGAGGGCTATGGTGAAAAAGGAAATATCCTCAGATGAAATCTGGAAAGAAGCTTTCTGAGAAACCGCTTAGTTTTCTGTTAATTCATCTCACAGAGTTTCATCTGTATTTCATGGATCTCTTTGCTAGCCTTATTTCTGTGGAATCTGCGAACAGATATTTCGGATCCCTTTGAAGTCTATTGGGCCAAAGGAAATATGCTCCGATAACAAAGAGAAAGAAGCTTTCTGAGAAACTTCTTTGTGTTCTGTGAAATCATCTCACAGAGTTACAGCTTTCCCCTCAAGAAGCGTTTCGCTAAGACAGTTCTTGTGGAATTGGCAAAGTGATATTTGGAAGCCCATAGAGGGCTATGGTGAAAAAGGAAATATCCTCAGATGAAATCTGGAAAGAAGCTTTCTGAGAAACTGCTTAGTGTTCTGTTAATTCATCTCACAGAGTTACATCTGTATTTCGTGGATCTCTTTGCTAGCCTCATTTCTGTGGAATCTGAGAACAGATATTTCTGATCCCTTTGAAGACTATAGAGCCGAAGGAAATATCCTCCGATAACAAAGAGAAAGAAGCTGTCTGAGAAACTTCTTTGCGTTCTGTGAAATAATCTCACAGAGTTACAGCTTTCCCCTCAAGGAGCCTTTCGCTAAGACAGTTCTTGTGGAATTGGAAAAGTGATATTTGAAAGCCCATAGAGGGCTATGGTGAAAAAGGAAATATCCTCAGATGAATTCTGGAAAGAAGCTTTCTGAGAAGCCGCTTAGTGTTCTGTGACTTCCACTCACAGAGTTACATCTGTATTTCGTGGATCTCTTTGCTAGCCTTATTTCTGTGGAATCTGAGAACAGATATTTCGGATCCCATTGAAGACTACAGGGCCAAAGGAAATATCCTCCGATACAAAGAGAAAGAAGCTTTCTGAGAAACTTCTTTGTGTTCTGTGAAATCATCTCACAGAGTTACAGCTTTTCCCTCAAGAAGCCTTTCGCTAAGACAGTTCTTGTGGAATTGGCAAAGTGATATTTGGAAGTCCAGAGAGGCCATCGTGAAAAAGGAAATATCCTCAGATGAAATCTGGAAAGAAGCGTTCTGAGAAACTGTTTAGTCTTCTGTTAATTCATCTCACAGAGTTACATCTGTATTTCGTGGATCTCTTTGCGAGCATTATTTCTGTGGAATCTGAGAACAGATATTTCGGAGCCCTTTGAAGACTATAGGTCCAAAGGAAAAAATCCTCCAATAAAAAAGAGAAAGAAGCTTTCTGAGAAACTTTTTTGTGTTCTGTGAAATAATCTCACAGAGTTACAGCTTTCCCCTAAAGAAGCCTTTCGCTGAGACAGTTCTTTTGGAATTGGCAAAGTGATATTGGAAGCCCTTAGAGGGCTATGGTGAAAAAGGAAATATCCTCAGATGAAATCTGGAAAGAAGCTTTCTGAGAAACCGCTTAGTGTTCTGTTAATTCATCTCACAGAGTTTCATCTGTATTTCATGGATCTCTTTGCTAGCCTTATTTCTGTGGAATCTGCGAACAGATATTTCGGATCCCTTTAAAGTCTATTGGGCCAAAGGAAATATCTTCCGAAAACAAAGAGAAAGAAGCTTTCTGAGAAACTTCTTTGTGTTCTGTGAAATCATCTCACAGAGTTACAGCTTTCCCCTCAAGAAGCCTTTCGTTAAGACAGTTCTTGTGGAATTGGCAAAGTGATATTTGGAAGCCCATAGAGGGCTATGGTGAAAAAGGAAATATCCTCAGATGAAATCTGGAAAGAAGCTTTCTGAGAAACTGCTTAGTGTTCTCTTAATTCATCTCACAGTGTTACATCTGTATTTCATGGATCTCTTTGCTAGCCTTATTTCTGTGGAATCTGAGAACAGATATTTCGGATCCCTTTAAAGACTACAGGGCCAAAGGAAATATCCTCCGATAACAAAGAGAAAGAAGCTGTCTGAGAAACTTCTTTGTGTTCTGTGAAATCATCTCACAGAGTTACAGCTTTCCCCTCAAGAAGCCTTTCGCTAAGACAGTTCTTGTGGAATTGGCAAAATGATATTTGGAAGCCCCTAGAGGGCTATGGTGAAAAAGGAAATATCCTCAGATGAAATCTGGAAGGAAGCTTTCTGAGAAACTGCTTAGTGTTCTGTTAATTCATCCCACAGAGTTACATCTGTATTTCGTGGATCTCTTTGCTAGCCTTATTTCTGTGGAATCTGAGAACAGATATTTCGGATCCCTTTGAAGACTACAGGGACAAAGGAAAAATACTCCGATAACAAAGAGAAAGAAGCTGTCTGAGAAACTTCTTTGTGTTCTTTGAAATAATGTCACAGAGGTACAGCTTTCCCCTCAAGGAGCCTTTCGCTAAGACAGTTCTTGTGGAACTGGAAAAGTGATATTTGGAAGCCCATAGAGGGCTATGGTGAAAAAGGAAATATCCTCAGATGAAATCTGGAAAGAAGCTTTCTGAGAAACCGCTTAGTGTTCTGTGACTTCCACTCACAGTGTTACATCTGTATTTCGTGGATTTCTTTGCTAGCCTTATTTCTGTGGAATCTGAGAACAGATATTTTGGATCCCATTGAAGTCTATAGGGCCAAAGGAAATATCCTCCGATAACAAAGAGAAAGAAGCTTTCTGAGAAACTTCTTTGTGTTCTGTGAAATAATCTCACAGAGTTACAGCTTTCCCCTCAAGAAACCTTTCGCTAAGACAGTTCTTGTGGAATTGGCTAAGTGATATTTGGAAGCCCATAGTGGGCTACGGTGTTAAAGGAAATATCCTCAGATGAAATCTGGAAAGAAGCTTTCTGAGAAACTGCTTAGTGTTCTGTTATTTTATCTCACACAGTTACATCTGTATTTCGTGGATCTCTTTGCTAGCCTTATTTCTGTGGAATCTGAGAACAGATATTTCGGATCCCTTTGAAAATTATAGGGCCAAAGGAAATATCCTCCGATAACAAAGAGAAAGAAGCTTTCTGAGAAACTTCTTTGTGTTCTGTGAAATCATCTCACAGAGTTACAGCTTTCCCCTCAAGAAGACTTTCGCTAAGACAGTTCTTGTGGAATTGGCAAAGTGATATTTGGAAGCCCATAGAGTACTATGGTGAAAAAGGAAATATCCTCAAATGAAATCTGGAAAGAAGTTTTCTGAGAAACTGCTTAGTATACTGTTAATTCATCTCACAGCGTTACAACTGTATTTCCTGGATCTCTTTGCTAGCCTTATTTCTGTGGAATCTGAGAACAGATATTTCGGATCCCTTTGAAGACTATAGGGCCAAAGGATAAAATCCTCCGACAACAAAGAGAAAGAAGCTTTCTGAGAAACTACTTTGTGTTCTGTGAAATAATCTCACAGAGTTACAGCTTTCCCCTCAAGAAGAATTTCGCTAAGATAGTTCCTGTGGAATTGGCAAAGTGATATTTGGAAGTCCATAGAGGGCTATGGTGAAAAAGGAAATATCCTCAGATGAAATCTGGAAAGAAGCTTTCTGAGAAACCGCTTAGTGTTCTGTGACTTCCACTCACTGAGTTACATCTGTGTTTCGTGGATCTCTTTGCTAGCCTTATTTCTGTGGAATCTGAGAACAGATATTTCGGATCCCTTAGAAGACTATAGGGCCAAAGGAAATATCCTCCGATAACAAAGAGAAAGATGCTTTCTGAGAAACTTCTTTGTGTTCTGTGAAATCATCTCACAGAGTTACAGCTTCTCGCTCAAGAAGCCTTTCGCTAAGACATTTCTTGTGGAATTGGCAAAGTGATATTGGAAGCCCTTAGAGGGCTATGGTGAAAAAGGAAATATCCTCAGATGAAATCTGGAAAGAAGCTTTCTGAGAAACCGCTTAGTTTTCTGTTAATTCATCTCACAGAGTTTCATCTGTATTTCATGGATCTCTTTGCTAGCCTTATTTCTGTGGAATCTGCGAACAGATATTTCGGATCCCTTTGAAGTCTATTGGGCCAAAGGAAATATCCTCCGATAACAAAGAGAAAGAAGCTTTCTGAGAAACTTCTTTGTGTTCTGTGAAATCATCTCACAGAGTTACAGCTTTCCCCTCAAGAAGCCTTTCGCTAAGACAGTTCTTGTGGAATTGGCAAAGTGATATTTGGAAGCCCATAGAGGGCTATGGTGAAAAAGGAAATATCCTCAGATGAAATCTGGAAAGAAGCTTTCTGAGAAAGTGCTTAGTGTTCTGTTAATTCATCTCACAGAGTTACATCTGTATTTCGTGCATCTCTTTGCTAGCCTTATTTCTGTGGAATCTGAGAACAGATATTTCGGATCCCTTTGAAGACTACAGGGCCAAAGGAAATATCCTCCGATAACAAAGAGAAAGTAGCTTTCCGAGAAACTCATTTGTGTTCTGTGAAATCATCTCACAGAGTTACACCTATCCCCTCAAGAAGCCTTTCGCTAAGACAGTTCTTTTTTAATTGGCAAAGTGATATTTGGAAGCACCTAAAGGGCTATGGTGAAAAAGGAAATATCCTCAGATGAAATCTGGAAAGAAGCTTTCTGAGAAACTGCTTAGTGTTCCGTTAATTCATCTCACAGAGTTACATCTGTATTTCGTGGATCTCTTTGCTAGCCTTATTTCTGTGGAATCTGAGAACAGATATTTCAGAACCCTTTGAAGACTATAGTGCCAAAGGAAATATCCTCCGATAACAAAGAGAAAGAAGCTGTTTGAGAAACTTCTTTGTGTTCTTTGAAATAATCTCACAGAGTTACAGCTTTCCCCTCAAGGAGCCTTTCGCTAAGACAGTTCTTGTGGAATTGGAAAAGTGATATTTGGAAGCCCATAGAGGGCTATGGTGAAAAAGGAAATATCCTCAGATGAAATCTGGAGAGAAGCTTTCTGAGAAACCGCTTAGTGTTCTGTGACTTCCACTCACAGAGTTACATCTGTATTTCGTGGATCTCTTTGCTAGCCTTATTTCTGTGGAATCTGAGAACAGATATTTCGGATCCCTTTGAAGACTATAGTGCCAAAGGAAATATCCTCCGATAACAAAGAGAAAGAAGCTTTCAGAGAAACTTCTTTGTGTTCTGTGAAATAATCTCACAGAGTTACAGCTTTCCCCTCAAGAAACCTTTCGCTAAGACAGTTCTTGTGGAATTGGCAAAGTGATATTTGGAAGCCCATAGTGGGCTACGGTGTAAAAGGAAATATCCTCAGATGAAATCTGGAAAGAAGCTTTCTGAGATACTGCTTAGTGTTCTGTTATTTCATCTCACAAAGTTACATCTGTATTTCGTGGATCACTTTGCTAGCCTTATTTCTGTGGAATCTGAGAACAGATATTTCGGATCCCTTTGAAGACTATAGGGCCAAAGGAAATATCCTCCGATAACAAAGAGAAAGAAGCTTTCTGAGAAACTTCTTTGTGTTCTGTGAAATAATCTCACAGAGTTACAACTTTCCCCTCAAGAAGAATTTCGCTAAGACAGTTTTTGTGGAATTGGCAAAGTGATATTTGGAAGCCCATAGAGGGCTATGGTGATAAAGGAAATATCCTCACATGAAATCTGGAAAGAAGCTTTCTGAGGAACCACTTAGTGTTCTGTTAATTCATCTCACAGAGTTACATCTGTATTTCATGGATCTCTTTGCTAGCCTTATTTCTGTGGAATCTGAGAACAGATATTTCGGATCCCTTTGAAGTCTATAGGTCCAAAGGAAATATCCTCCGATAACAAAGAGAAAGAATCTTTCTGAGAAACATCTTTGTGTTCTGTGAAATCATCTCACAGAGTTACAGCTTTCCCCTCAAGAAGCCTTTCGCTAAGACAGTTCTTGTGGAGTTGGCAAAGTGATATTTGGAAGCCCTTAGAGGGCTATGGAGAAAAAGGAAATATCCTCAGATGAAATCTGGAAAGAAGCTTTCTGAGAAACTGCTTAGTGTTCTGTTAATTCATCTCACAGAGTTACATCTGTCTATCGTGGATCTCTTTGCTAGCCTTCTTTCTGTGGAAACTGAGAGAAGATATTTCCGATCCCTTTGAAGACTATAGGGCCAAGTAAATATCCCCTGATAAAAAAGAGAAGGAAGCTTTCTGAGAAACTTCTTTGTGTTCTGTGAAATCATCTCACAGAGTTACAGCTTTCCCCTCAAGAAGCCTTTCGCTAAGACAGTTCTTGTGGAATTGGCAAAGTGATATTTGGAAGCCCATAGAGGGCTATGGTGAAAAAGGAAATATCCTCAGATGAAATCTGGAAAGAAGCTTTCTGAGAAACTGCTTAGTGTTCTGTTAATTCATCTCACTGAGTTACATCTGTATTTCGTGGATCTCTTTGCTAGCCTTATTTCTGTGGAATCTGCGAACAGATATTTCGGATCCCTTTGAAGACTACATGGACAAAGGAAATATCCTCCGATAGCAAAGAGAAAGAAGCTTTCTGAGAAACTTCTTTGTGTTCTGTGAAATCATCTCACAAAGTTACAGCTTTTCCCTTAAGAAGCCTTTCGCTAAGACAGTTCTTGTGGAATTGGCAAAGTGATATTTGGAAGTCCATAGAGGCCATGGTGAAAAAGGAAATATCCTCAGATGAAATCTGGAAAGAAGCGTTCTGAGAAACTGCTTAGTCTTCTGTTAATTCATCTCACAGAGTTACATCTGTATTTCGTGGATCTCTTTGCGAGCATTATTTCTGTGGAATCTGAGAACAGATATTTCGGAGCCCTTTGAAGACTATAGGGCCAAAGGAAAAAATCCTCCGATAACAAAGAGAAAGAAGCTTTCTGAGAAACTCCTTTGTGTTCTGTGAAATCATCTCACAGAGTTACACCTATCCCCTCAAGAAGCCTTTCGCTAAGACAGTTCTTTTTTAATTGGCAAAGTGATATTTGGAAGCCCCTAGAGGGCTATGGTGAAAAAGGAAATATCCTCAGATGAAATCTGGAAAGAAGCTTTCTGAGAAACTGCTTAGTGTTCCGTTAATTCATCTCACAGAGTTACATCTGTATTTCGTGGATCTCTTTGCTAGCCTTATTTCTGTGGAATCTGAGAACAGATATTTCAGAACCCTTTGAAGACTATAGTGCCAAAGGAAATATCCTCCGATAACAAAGAGAAAGAAGCTGTTTGAGAAACTTCTTTGTGTTCTTGGAAATAATCTCACAGAGTTACAGCTTTCCCCTCAAGGAGCCTTTCGCTAAGACAGTTCTTGTGGAATTGGAAAAGTGATATTTGGAAGCCCATAGAGGGCTATGTTGAAAAAGGAAATATCCTCAGATGAAATCTGGAGTGAAGCTTTCTGAGAAACCGCTTAGTGTTCTGTGACTTCCACTCACAGAGTTACATCTGTATTTCGTGGATCTCTTTGCTAGCCTTATTTCTGTGGAATTTGAGAACAGATATTTCGGATCCCATTGAAGACTATAGTGCCAAAGGAAATATCCTCCGATAACAAAGAGAAAGAAGCTTTCAGAGAAACTTCTTTGTGTTCTGTGAAATAATCTCAAAGAGTTACAGCTTTCCCCTCAAGAAACCTTTCGCTAAGACAGTTCTTGTGGAATTGGCAAAGTGATATTTGGAAGCCCATAGTGGGCTACGGTGTAAAAGGAAATATCCTCAGATGAAATCTGGAAAGAAGCTTTCTGAGATACTGCTTAGTGTTCTGTTATTTCATCTCACAAAGTTACATCTGTATTTCGTGGATCACTTTGCTAGCCTTATTTCTGTGGAATCTGAGAACAGATATTTCGGATCCCTTTGAAGACTATAGGGCCAAAGGAAATATCCTCCGATAACAAAGAGAAAGAAGCTTTCTGAGAAACTTCTTTGTGTTCTGTGAAATAATCTCACAGAGTTACAACTTTCCCCTCAAGAAGAATTTCGCTAAGACAGTTTTTGTGGAATTGGCAAAGTGATATTTGGAAGCCCATAGAGGGCTATGGTGAAAAAGGAAATATCCTCACATGAAATCTGGAAAGAAGCTTTCTGAGGAACCGCTTAGTGTTCTGTTAATTCATCTCACAGAGTTACATCTGTATTTCATGGATCTCTTTGCTAGCCTTATTTCTGTGGAATCTGAGAACAGATATTTCGGATCCCTTTGAAGTCTGTAGGGCCAAAGGAAATATCCTCCGATAACAAAGAGAAAGAAGCTTTCTGAGAAACTTCTTTGTGTTCTGTGAAATAATCTCACAGAGTTACAGCTTTCCCCTCAAGAAGAATTTCGCTAAGATAGTTCCTGTGGAATTGGCAAAGTGATATTTGGAAGCCCATAGAGGGCTATGGTGAAAAAGGAAATATCCTCAGATGAAATCTGGAAAGAAGCTTTCTGAGAAACCGCTTAGTGTTCTGTGACTTCCACTCACTGAGTTACATCTGTGTTTCGTGGATCTCTTTGCTAGCCTTATTTCTGTGGAATCTGAGAGCAGATATTTCGGATCCCTTTGAAAACTATAGGGCCAAAGGAAATATCCTCCGATAACAAAGAGAAAGATGCTTTCTGAGAAACTTCTTTGTGTTCTGTGAAATCATCTCACAGAGTTACAGCATCTCGCTCAAGAAGCCTTTCGCTAAGACATTTCTTGTGGAATTGGCAAAGTGATATTGGAAGCCCTTAGAGGGCTATGGTGAAAAAGGAAATATCCTCAGATGAAATCTGGAAAGAAGCTTTCTGAGAAACCGCTTAGTTTTCTGTTAATTCATCTCACAGAGTTTCATCTGTATTTCATGGATCTCTTTGCTAGCCTTATTTCTGTGGAATCTGCGAACAGATATTTCGGATCCCATTGAAGACTATAGTGCCAAAGGAAATATCCTCCGATAACAAAGAGAAAGAAGCTTTCAGAGAAACTGCTTTGTGTTCTGTGAAATAATCTCACAGAGTTACAGCTTTCCCCTCAAGAAACCTTTCGCTAAGACAGTTCTTGTGGAATTGGCAAAGTGATATTTGGAAGCCCATAGTGGGCTACGGTGTAAAAGGAAATATCCTCAGATGAAATCTGGAAAGAAGCTTTCTGAGATACTGCTTAGTGTTCTGTTATTTCATCTCACAAAGTTACATCTGTATTTCGTGGATCTCTTAGCGAGCATTATTTCTGTGGAATCTGAGAACAGATATTTCGGAGCCCTTTGAATACTATAGGGCCAAAGGAAAAAATCCTCCGATAACAAAGAGAAAGAAGCTTTCTGAGAAACTTTTTTGTGTTCTGTGAAATAATCTCACAGAGTTACAGCTTTCTCCTAAAGAAGCCTTTCGCTAAGACAGTTCTTGTGGAATTGGCAAAGTGATATTTGGAAGCCCTTAGAGGGCTATGGTGAAAAAGGAAATATCCTCAGATGAAATCTGGAAAGAAGCTTTCTGAGAAACCGCTTAGTGTTCTGTTAATTCATCTCACAGAGTTTCATCAGTATTTCATGGTTCTCTTTGCTAGCCTTATTTCTGTGGAATCTGAGAACAGATATTTCGGATCACTTAGAAGACTATAGGGCCAAATAAATATCCTCCGATAACAAAGAGAAAGAAGCTTTCTGAGAAACTCCTTTGTGTTCTGTGAAATCATCTCACAGAGTTACAGCTTTCCCCTCAAGAAGCCTTTCGCTAAGACAGTTCTTGTGGAATTGGCAAAGTGATATTTGGAAGCCCAAAGAGGGCTATGGTGAAAACGGAAATATTCTCAGATGAAATCTGGAAAGAAGCTTTCTGAGAAACTGCTTAGTGTTCTGTTAATTCATTTCAAAGAGTTACATATGTATTTCTTGGATCTCTTTGCTAGCCTTATTTCTGTGGAATCTGAGAACAGATATTTCGGATCCCTTTGAAGACTATAGGGCCAAAGGAAAAATCCTCCGATAACAAAGAGAAAGAAGCTTTCTGAGAAACTTCTTTGTGTTCTGTGAAATCATCTCACAGAGTTACAGCTTTCCCCTCAAGAAGCCTTTCGCTAAGACAGTTCTTGTGGAGTTGGCAAAGTGATATTTGGAAGCCCATAGTGGGCTACGGTGTAAAAGGAAATATCCTCAGATGAAATCTGGAAAGAAGCTTTCTGAGATACTGCTTAGTGTTCTGTTATTTCATCTCACAAAGTTACATCTGTATTTCGTGGATCACTTTGCTAGCCTTATTTCTGTGGAATCTGAGAACAGATATTTCGGATCCCTTTGAAGACTATAGGGCCAAAGGAAATATCCTCCGATAACAAAGAGAAAGAAGCTTTCTGAGAAACTTCTTTGTGTTCTGTGAAATAATCTCACAGAGTTACAACTTTCCCCTCAAGAAGAATTTCGCTAAGACAGTTTTTGTGGAATTGGCAAAGTGATATTTGGAAGCCCATAGAGGGCTATGGTGAAAAAGGAATTATCCTCACATGAAATCTGGAAAGAAGCTTTCTGAGAAACCGCTTAGTGTTCTGTTAATTCATCTCACAGAGTTACATCTGTATTTCATGGATCTCTTTGCTAGCCTTATTTCTGTGGAATCTGAGAACAGATATTTCGGATCCCTTTGAAGTCTATTGGGCCAAAGGAAATATCCTCCGATAACAAAGAGAAAGAAGCTTTCTGAGAAACTTCTTTGTGTTCTGTGAAATCATCTTACAGAGTTACAGCTTTCCTCTCAAGAAGGCTTTCGCTAAGACAGTTCTTGTGGAGTTGGCAAAGTGATATTTGGAAGCCCTTAGAGGGCTATGGTGAAAAAGGAAATATCCTCAGATGAAATCTGGAAAGAAGCTTTCTGAGAAACTGCTTAGTGTTCTGTTAATTCATCTCGCAGAGTTACATCTGTCTATCGTGGATCTCTTTGCTAGCCTTCTTTCTGTGGAAACTGAGAGAAGATATTTCGGATCCCTTTGAAGACTATAGGGCCAAGTAAATATCCTCCGATAAAAAAGAGAAGGAAGCTTTTTGAGAAACTTCTTTGTGTTCTGTGAAATCATCTCACAGAGTTACAGCATTCCCCTCAAGAAGCCTTTTGCTAAGACAGTTCTAGTGGAATTGGCAAAGTGATATTTGGAAGCCCATAGAGGGCTATGGTGAAAAAGGAAATATCCTCAGATGAAATCTGGAAAGAAGCTTTCTGAGAAACTGCTTAGTGTTCTGTTAATTCATCTCACTGAGTTACATCTGTATTTCGTGGATCTCTTTGCTAGCCTTATTTCTGTGGAATCTGCGAACAGATATTTCGGATCCCTTTGAAGACTACAGGGCCAAAGGAAATATCCTCCGATAACAAAGAGAAAGAAGCTTTCTGAGAAACTTCTTTGTATTCTGTGAAATCATCTCACAGAGTTACAGCTTTACCCTCAAGAAGCCTTTCGCTAAGACAGTTCTTGTGGAATTGGCAAAGTGATATTTGGAAGTCCATAGAGGCCATGGTGAAAAAGGAAATATCCTCAGATGAAATCTGGAAAGAAGCGTTCTGAGAAACTGCTTAGTCTTCTGTTAATTCATCTCACAGAGTTACATCTGTATTTCGTGGATCTCTTTGCGAGCATTATTTCTGTGGAATCTGAGAACAGATATTTTGGAGCCCTTTGAATACTATAGGGCCAAAGGAAAAAATCCTCCGATAACAAAGAGAAAGAAGCTTTCTGAGAAACTTTTTTGTGTTCTGTGAAAAAATCTCACAGAGTTACAGCTTTCTCCTAAAGAAGCCTTTCGCTAAGACAGTTCTTGTGGAATTGGCAAAGTGATATTTGGAAGCCCTTAGAGGGCTATGGTGAAAAAGGAAATATCCTCAGATGAAATCTGGAAAGAAGCTTTCTGAGAAACCGCTTAGTGTTCTGTTAATTCATCTCACAGAGTTTCATCAGTATTTCATGGATCTCTTTGCTAGCCTTATTTCTGTGGAATCTGAGAACAGATATTTCGGATCCCTATGAAGACTACAGGGCCAAAGGAAATATCCTCCGATAACAAAGAGAAAGAAGCTTTCTGAGAAACACCTTTGTGTTCTGTGAAATCATCTCACAGAGTTACAGATTTCCCCTCAAGAAACCTTTCGCTAAGACAGTTCTTGTGGAATTGGCAAAGTGATATTTGGAAGCCCGTAGAGGGCTATGGTGAAAAAGGAAATATCCTCAGATGAAATCTGGAAAGAAGCTTTCTGAGAAACTACTTAGTGTTCTGTTAATTCATCTCACAGAGATACATCTGTATTTCGTGGATCTCTTTGCTAGCCTTATTTCTGTGGAATCTGAGAACAGATATTTCGGATCGCTTAGAAGACTATAGGGCCAAATAAATATCCTCCGATAACAAAGAGAAAGAAGCTTTCTGAGAAACTCCTTTGTGTTCTGTGAAATCATCTCACAGAGTTACAGCTTTCCCCTCAAGAAGCCTTTCGCTAAGACAGTTCTTGTGGAATTGGCAAAGTGATATTTGGAAGCCCAAAGAGGGCTATGGTGAAAACGGAAATATTCTCAGATGAAATCTGGAAAGAAGCTTTCTGAGAAACTGCTTAGTGTTCTGTTAATTCTTCTCAAAGAGTTACATATGTATTTCTTGGATCTCTTTGCTAGCCTTATTTCTGTGGAATCTGAGAACAGATATTTCGGATCCCCTTGAAGACTATAGGGCCAAAGGAAAAATCCTCCGATAACAAAGAGAAAGAAGCTTTCTGAGAAACTTCTTTGTGTTCTGTGAAATCATCTCACAGAGTTACAGCTTTCCCCTCAAGAAGCCTTTCGCTAAGACAGTTCTTGTGGAGTTGGAAAAGTGATATTTGGAAGCCCATAGAGGGCTATGGTTAAAAAGGAAATATCCTCAGATGAAATATGGAAAGAAGCTTTCTGAGAAACCGCTTAGTGTTCTGTTAATTCATCTCACAGAGTTACATCTGTATTTCATGGATCTATTTGCTACCTTATTTCTGTGGAATCTGAGAACAGATATTTCGGATCCCTTTGAAGTCTATAGGGCCAAAGGAAATATCCTCCGATAACAATGAGAAAGAAGCTCTCTGAGAAACTTCTTTGTGTTCTGTGAAATCATCTCACAGAGTTACAGCTTTCCCCTCAAGAAGCCTTTCGCTAAGACAGTTCTTGTGGAATTGGCAAAGTGATATTTGGAAGCCCATAGAGGGCTATGTTGAAAAAGGAAATATCCTCAGATGAAATCTGGAAAGAAGCTTTCTGAGAAACTGCTTAGTGTTCCGTTAATTCATCTCACAGAGTTACATCTGTATTTCGTGGATCTCTTTGCTAGCCTTATTTCTGTGGAATCTGAGAACAGATATTTCAGAACCCTTTGAAGACTATAGTGCCAAAGGAAATATCCTCCGATAACAAAGAGAAAGAAGCTGTTTGAGAAACTTCTTTGTGTTCTTTGAAATAATCTCACAGAGTTACAGCTTTCCCCTCAAGGAGCCTTTCGCTAAGACAGTTCTTGTGGAATTGGAAAAGTGATATTTGGAAGCCCATAGAGGGCTATGGTGAAAAAGGAAATATCCTCAGATGAAATCTGGAGAGAAGCTTTCTGAGAAACCGCTTAGTGTTCTGTGACTTCCACTCACAGAGTTACATCTGTATTTCGTGGATCTCTTTGCTAGCCTTATTTCTGTGGAATCTGAGAACAGATATTTCGGATCCCATTGAAGACTATAGTGCCAAAGGAAATATCCTCCGATAACAAACAGAAAGAAGCTTTCTGAGAAACTTCTTTGTGTTCTGTGAAATCATCTCACAGAGTTACAGCTTTTCCCTCAAGAAGCCTTTCGCTAAGGCAGTTCTTGTGGAATCGGCAAAGTGATATTTGGAAGTCCATAGAGGCCATGGTGAAAAAGGAAATATCCTCAGATGAAATCTGGAAAGAAGCGTTCTGAGAAACTGCTTAGTCTTCTGTTAATTCATCTCACAGAGTTACATGTGTATTTCGTGGATCTCTTTGCGAGCATTATTTCTGTGGAATCTGAGAACAGATATTTCGGAGCCCTTTGAAGACTATAGGACCAAAGGAAAAAATCCTCCGATAACAAAGAGAAAGAAGCTTTCTGAGAAACTTTTTTGTGTTCTGTGAAATAATCTCACAGAGTTACAGCTTTCTCCTAAAGAAGCCTTTCGCTAAGACAGTTCTTGTGGAATTGGCAAAGTGATATTTGGAAGCCCTTAGAGGGTATGGTGAAAAAGGAAATATCCTCAGATGAAATCTGGAAAGAAGCTTTCTGAGAAACCGCTTAGTGTTCTGTTAATTCATCTCATAGAGTTTCATCTGTATTTCATGGATTTCTTTGCTAGCCTTATTTCTGTGGAATCTGAGAACAGATATTTCGGATCCCTATGAAGACTACAGGGCCAAAGGAAATATCCTCCGATAACAAAGAGAAAGAAGGTTTCTGAGAAACTTCTTTGTGTTCTGTGAAATCATCTCACAGAGTTACAGCTTTCCCCTCAAGAAGCCTTTCGCTAAGACAGTTCTTGTGGAATTGGCAAAGTGATATTTGGAAGCCCATAGAGGGCTATGGTGAAAAAGGAAATATCCTCAGATGAAATCTGGAAAGAAGCTTTCTGAGAAACCACTTAGTGTTCTGTGACTTCCACTCACAGAGTTACATCTGTATTTCGTGGATCTCTTTGCTAGCCTTATTTCTGTGGAATCTGAGAACAGATATTACGGATCCCTTTGAAGACTATAGGGTCAAAGGAAATATCCTCCGATAAAAAAGGGAAGGAAGCTTTCTGAGAAACTTCTTTGTGTTCTGTGAAATCATCTCACAGAGTTACAGCTTTCCCCTCAAGAAGCCTTTCGGTAAGGCAGTTCTTGTGGAATTGGCAAAGTGATATTTGGAAGCCCATAGAGGGCTATGGTGAAAACGGAAATATCCTCAGATGAAATCTGGAAAGAAGCTTTCTGAGAAACTGCTTAGTGTTCTGTTAATTTATCTCACAGAGATACATCTGTATTTCGTGGATCTCTTTGCTAGACTTATTTCTGTGGAATCTGAGAACAGATATTTCGTTTCCCTTTGAATACTATAGGGCCAATGGAAATATCCTCCGATAACAAAGAGAAAGAAGCTTTCTGAGAAACTTCTTTGTGTTCTGTGAAATCATCTCACAGAGTTACAGCTTTCCCCTCAAGAAGCCTTTCGCTAAGACAGTTTTTGTGGAATTGGCAAAGTGATATTTGGAAGCCCATAGAGGGCTATGCTGAAAAAGGAAATATCCTTAGATGAAATCTGGAAAGAAGCTTTCTGAGAAACTACTTAGAGTTCTGTTAATTCACCTCACAGAGTTACATCTGTATTTCGTGGATCTCTTTGCTAGCCTTGTTTCTGTGGAATCTGCGAAGAGATATTTCGGATCCCTGTGAAGTCTATAGGGCCAAATAAATATCCTCCGATAACAAAGAGAAAGAAGCTTTCTGAGAAACTCCTTTGTGTTCTGTGAAATCATCTCACAGAGTTACAGCTTTCCCCTCAAGAAGACTTTCGCTAAGATAGTTCTTGTGGAGTTGGCAAAGTGATGTTTGGAAGCCCAGAGAGGGCTATGGTGAAAAACGAAATATCCTCAGATGAAATCTGGAAAGAAGCTTTCTGAGAAACCGCTTAGTGTTCTGTTAATTCATCTCACAGAGTTACATCTGTATTTCGTGTATCTCTTTGCTACCTTATTTCTGTGGAATCTGAGAACAGATATTTCGGATCCCTTTGAAGTCTATAGGGCCAAAGGAAATATCCTCCGATAACAATGAGAAAGAAGCTTTCTGAGAAACTTCTTTGTGTTCTGTGAAATCATCTCACAGAGTTACAGCTTTTCCCTCAAGAAACCTTTGGCTAAGACAGTTCTTGTGGAATTGGCAAAGTGATATTTGGAAGCCCATAAAGGGCTATGGTGAAAAAGGAAATATCCTCAGATGAAATCTGGAAAGAAGCTTTCTGAGAAACCGCTTATTGTTCTGTTAATTCATCTCACGGAGTTACATCTGTATTTCATGGATCTCTTTGCTAGCCTTATTTATGTGGAGTCTTAGAACAGATATTTCGGATCCCTTAAAGTCTATAGGGCCAAAGGAAATATCCTCCGATAACAAAGAGAAAGAAGCTTTCTGAGAAACTTCTTTGTGTTCTGTGAAATCATCTCACAGAGTTACAGCTTTCCCCTCAAGAAGCCTTTCGCTAAGACAGTTCTTGTGGAATTGGCAAAGTGATATTTGGAAGCCCTTAGAGGGCTATGGTGAAAAAGGAAATATCCTCAGATGAAATCTGGAAAAAAGCTTTCTGAGAAACTGCTTAGTGTTCTGTTAATTCATCTCACAGAGTTACATCTGTATTTCGTGGATCTCTTTGCTAGCGTTATTTCTGTGGAATCTGAGAACAGATATTTCGGATCCCTTTGAAGACTACAGGGCCAAAGGAAATATCCTCCGATAACAAAGAGAAAGAAACTTTCTGAGAAACATCTTTGTGTCCTGTGAAATCATCTCACAGAGTTACAGCTTTCCCCTCAAGAAGCCTTTCGCTAAGACAGTTCTTGTGGAATTGGCAAAGTGATATTGGGAAGCCCATAGAGGAATATGGTGAAAAAGGAAATATCCTCAGATGAAATCTGGAAAGAAGCTTTCTGAGAAACCGCTTAGTGTTCTGTTAATTCATCTCACAGAGTTACATCTGTATTTCGTGGATCTCTTTGCTAGCCTTATTTCTGTGGAATCTGAGAACAGATATTTCGGATCCCTTTGAAGACTATACGGCCAAAGGAAATATCCTCCGATAACAAAGAGAAAGAAGCTTTCTGAGAAACTTCTTTGTGTTCTGTGAAATCATCTCACAGAGTTGCAGCTTTCCCCCCAAGAATCCTTTCGCTACGACAGTTCTTGTGGAATTGGCAAAGTGATATTTGGAAGCCCACAGAGGGCTATGGTGAAAAAGGAAATATCCACAGATAAAATCTGGAAAGAAGCTTTCTGAGAAACTGCTTAGTGTTCTGTTAATTCATCTCACAGAGTTACATCTCTATTTCGTGGATCTCTTTGCTAGCCTTATTTCTGTGGAATCTGAGAACAGATAATTCGGATCCCTTTGAAGACTACAGGGCCAAAGGAAATATCCTCCGATAACAAAGAGAAAGAAGCTTTCTGAGAAACATCTTTGTGTCCTGTGAAATCATCTCACAGAGTTACAGATTTCCCCTCAAGAAACCTTTCGCTTAGACAGGTCTTGTGGAATTGGCAAAGTGATATTTGGAAGCCCATAGAGGGCTATGGTAAAAAAGGAAATATCCTCAGATGAAATCTGGAAAGAAGCTTTCTGAGAAACTGCTTAGTGTTCTGTTAATTCATCTCACAGAGATACATCTGTATTTCGTGGATCTCTTTGCTAGCCTTATTTCTGTGGAATCTGAGAACAGATATTTCGGATCCCTTTGAAGACTATAGGGCCAAATAAATATCCTGCGATAACAAAGAGAAAGAAGCTTTCTGAGAAACTTCTTTGTGTTCTGTGAAATCATCTCACAGAGTTACAGCTTTCCCCTCAAGAAGCCTTTCGCTAAGACAGTTCTTGTGGAGTTGGCAAAGTGATGTTTGGAAGCCCAGAGAGGGCTATGGTGAAAAACGAAATATCCTCAGATGAAATCTGGAAAGAAGCTTTCTGAGAAACCGCTTAGTGTTCTGTTAATTCATCTCACAGAGTTACATCTGTATTTCATGGATCTCTTTGCTACCTTATTTCTGTGGCATCTGAGAACAGATATTTCGGATCCCTTTGAAGTCTATAGAGCCAAAGGAAATATCCTCCGATAACAATGAGAAAGAAGCTTTCTGAGAAACTTCTTTGTGTTCTGTGAAATCATCTCACAGAGTTACAGCTTTTCCCTCAAGAAACCTTTCGCTAAGACAGTTCTTGTGGAATTGGCAAAGTGATATTTGGAAGCCCATAAAGGGCTATGGTGAAAAAGGAAATATCCTCAGATGAAATCTGGAAAGAAGCTTTCTGAGAAACCGCTTATTGTTCTGTTAATTCATCTCACGGAGTTACATCTGTATTTCATGGATCTCTTTGCTAGCCTTATTTCTGTGGAGTCTTAGAACAGATATTTCGGATCCCTTAAAGTCTATAGGGCCAAAGGAAATATCCTCCGATAACAAAGAGAAAGAAGCTTTCTGAGAAACTTCTTTGTGTTCTGTGAAATCATCTCAAAGAGTTACAGCTTTCCCCTCAAGAAGCCTTTCGCTAAGACAGTTCTTGTGGAATTGGCAAAGTGATATTTGGAAGCCCATAGAGGGCTATGGTGAAAAAGGAAATATCCTCAGATGAAATCTGGAAAAAAGCTTTCTGAGAAACTGCTTAGTGTTCTGTTAATTCATCTCACAGAGTTACATCTGTATTTCCTGGATCTCTTTGCTAGCGTTATTTCTGTGGAATCTGAGAACAGATATTTCGGATCCCTTTGAAGACTACAGGGCCAAAGGAAATATCCTCCGATAACAAAGAGAAAGAAACTTTCTGAGAAACATCTTTGTGTCCTTGAAATCATCTCACAGAGTTACAGATTTCTCCTCAAGAAACCTTTCGCTAAGACAGGTCTTGTGGAATTGGCCAAGAGATATTTGGAAGCCCATAGAGGGCTATGGTAAAAAAGGAAATATCCTCAGATGACATCTGGAAAGAAGCTTTCTGAGAAACTGCTTAGTGTTCTGTTAATTCATCTCACAGAGATACATCTGTATTTCGTGGATCTCTTTGCTGGGGTTATTTCTGTGGAATCTGAGAACAGATATTTCGGATCCCTTTGAAGACTATAGGGCCAAATAAATATCCTCCGATAACAAAGAGAAAGAAGCTTTCTGAGAAACTTCTTTGTGTTCCGTGAAATCATCTCACAGAGTTACAGCTTTCCCCTCAAGAAGCCTTTCGCTAAGATAGTTCTTGTGGAATTGGCAAAGTGATATTTGCAAGCCCATAGAGGGCTATGGTGAAAACGGAAATATCCTCAGATGAAATCTGGAAAGAAGCTTTCTGAGAAACTGCTTAGTGTTCTGTTAATTCATCTCAAAGAGTTACATATGTATTACGTGGATATCTTTGCTAGCCTTATTTCTGTGGAATCTGAGAACAGATATTTCGGATCCCTTTGAAGACTATAGGGCCAAAGGAAATATCCTCCGATAACAAAGAGAAAGAAGCTTTCAGAGAAACTTCTTTGTGTTCTGTGAAATCATCTCACAGAGTTACAGCTTTCCCCTCAAGAAACCTTTCGCTAAGACAGTTCTTGTGGAATTGGCAAAGTGATATTTGGAAGCCCATAGAGGGCTATGGTGAAAAAGGAAATATCCTCAGATGAAATCTGGAAAGAAGCTTTCTGAGAAACCGCTTAGTGTTCTGTTAATTCATCTCACAGAGTTACATCGGTATTTCATGGATCTCTTTGCTAGCCTTATTTCTGTGGAATCTGAGAACAGATATTTCGGATCCCTTTGAAGTCTATAGGGCCAAAGGAAATATCCTCCGATAACAAAGAGAAAGAAGTTTTCTGAGAAACTTCTTTGTGTTCTGTGAAATCATCTCACAGAGTTACAGCTTTCCCCTCAAGAAGCCTTTCGCTAAGACAGTTCTTGTGGAATTGGCAAAGTGATATTTGGAAGCCCATAGAGGGCTATGGTGAAAAAGGAAATATCCTCAGATGAAATCTGGAAAGAAGCTTTCTGAGAAACGGCTTAGTGTTCTGTTAATTCATCTTGCAGAGTTACATCTGTATATCGTGGATCTCTTTGCTAGCCTTATTTCTGTGGAATCTGAGAACAGATATTTCGGATCCCTTTGAAGACGATAGGGCCAAAGTAAATATCATCCGATAAAAAAGAGAAGGAAGCTTTCTGAGAAACTTCTTTGTGTTCTGTGAAATCATCTCACAGAGTTACAGCTTTCCCCTCAAGAAGCCTTTCGCTAAGACAGTTCTTGTGGAATTGGCAAGGTGATATTTGGAAGCCCCTAGAGGGCTATGGTGAAAAAGGAAATATCCTCAGATGAAATCTGGAAAGAAGCTTTTTGAGAAATTGCTTAGTGTTCTTTTAATTCATCTCACAGAGTTACATCTGTATTTCGTGGATCTCTTTGCTAGCCTTATTTCTGTGGAATCTGAGAACAGATATTTCGGATCCCTTAGAAGACTATAGGGCCAAAGGAAATATCCTCCGATAACAAAGAGAAAGAAGCTTTCAGAGAAACTTCTTTGTGTTCTGTGAAATAATCTCACAGAGTTACAGCTTTCCCCTCAAGAAACATTTCGCTAAGACAGTTCTTGTGGAATTGGCAAAGTGATATTTGGAAGCCCATAGTGGGCTACGGTGTAAAAGGAAATATCCTCAGATGAAATCTGGAAAGAAGCTTTCTGAGAAACTGCTTAGTGTTCTGTTAATTCATCTCACAGATATACATCTGTATTTCGTGGATCTCTTTGCTAGCCTTATTTCTGTGGAATCTGAAAACAGATATTTCGGATCCCTTTGAAGACTATACGGCCAAAGGAAATATCCTCCGATAACAAAGAGAAAGAAGCTTTCTGAGAAACTTCTTTGTGTTCTGTGAAATCATCTCACAGCGTTACAGCTTTCCCCTCAAGAAGCCTTTCGCTAAGACAGTTCTTGTGGAATTGGCCAAGTGATATTTGGAAGCCCATAGAGGGCTATGGTGAAAAAGGAAATATCCTCAGGTGAAATCTGGAGAGAAGTTTTCTGAGAAACTGCTTAGTGTTCTGTTAATTCATCTCACAGAGTTACATCTGTATTTCGTGGATCTCTTTGCTAGCCTTATTTCTGTGGAATCTGAGAACAGATATTTCGGATCCCTTTGAAGACTGTAGGGCCAAAGGAAAACATCCTCCGATAACAAAGAGAAAGAAGCTTTCTGAGAAACTACTTTGTGTTCTGTGAAATAATCTCACAGAGTTACAGCTTTCCCCTCAAGAAGAATTTCGCTAAGACAGTTCTTGTGGAATTGGCAAAGTGATATTTGGAAGCCCATAGAGGGCTGTGGTGAAAAAGGAACTATCCTAAGATGAAATCTGGAAAGACGCTTTCTGAGAAACTGCTTAGTGTTCTCTTAATTCATCTCTCAGAGTTTCATCTGTATTTCATGGATCTCTTTGCTAGCCTTATTTCTGTGGAATCTGCAAACAGATATTTCCGATCCCTTTGACGTCTATAGGGCCAAAGGAAATATCCTCCGATAACAAAGAGAAAGAAGCTTTCTGAGAAACTTCCTTGTGTTCTGTGAAATCATCTCACAGAGTTACAGCTTTCCCCTCAAGAAGCCTTTCGCTAAGACAGTTCTTGTGGAATTGGCAAAGTGATATTTGGAGGCCCATAGAGGGCTATGGTGAAAGAGGAAATATCCTCAGATGAAATCTGGAAAGAAGCTTTCTGAGTAACCGCTTATTGTTCTGTTAATTCATCTCACGGAGTTACATCTGTATTTCATGGATCTCTTTGCTAGCCTTATTTCTGTGGAATCTTAGAACAGATATTTCGGATCCCTTAAAGTCTATAGGGCCAAAGGAAATATCCTCCGATAACAAAGAGAAAGAAGCTTTCTGAGAAACTTCTTTGTGTTCTGTGAAATCATCTCACAGAGTTACAGCTTTCCCCTCAAGAAGCCTTTCGCTAAGACAGTTCTTGTGGAATTGGCAAAGTGATATTTGGAAGCCCATAGAGGGCTATGGTGAAAAAGGAAATATCCTCAGATGAAATCTGGAAAAAAGCTTTCTGAGGAACTGCTTAGTGTTCTGTTAATTCATCTCACTGAGTTACATCTGTATTTCGTGGATCTCTTTGCTAGCCTTATTTCTATGGAATCTGAGAACAGATATTTCGGATCCCTTTGAAGACTATAGGGCCAAAGGAAATATCCTCTGATAACAAAGAGAAAGAAGCTTTCTGAGAAACATCTTTGTGTCCTGTGAAATCATCTCACAGAGTTACAGATTTCTCATCAAGAAACCTTTCTCTAAGACAGTTCTTGTGGAATTGGCAAAGTGATATTTGGAAGCCCATAGTGGGCTACGGTAAAAAAGGAAATATCCTCAGATGAAATCTGGAAAGAAGCTTTCTGAGAAACCGCTTAGTGTTCTGTTAATTCATCTCACAGAGTTACATCTGTATTTCATGGATCTCTGCTACCTTATTTCTGTGGAATCTGAGAACAGATATTTCTGATCCCTTTGAAGTCTATAGGGCCAAAGGAAATATCCTCCGATAACAATGAGAAAGAAGCTTTCTGAGAAACTTCTTTGTGTTCTGTGAAATCATCTCACAGAGTTACAGCTTTTCCCTCAAGAAGCCTTTCGCTAAGACAGTTCTTGTGGAATTGGCAAAGTGATATTTGGAAGCCCATAGAGGGCTATGGTAAAAAAGGAAATATCCTCAGATGAAATCTGGAAAGAAGCTTTCTGAGAAATTGCTTAGTGTTCTGTTAATTCATCTCACAGAGTTACATCTGTATTTCGTGGATCTCTTTGCTAGCCTTATTTCTGTGGAATCTGAGAACAGATATTTCGGATCCCTTTGAAGACTATAGGTCCAAATAAATATCCTCCGATAACAAAGAGAAAAAAGCTTTCTGAGAAACTTCTTTGTGTTCTGTGAAATCATCTCACAGAGTTACAGCTTTCCCCTCAAGAAGCCTTTCGATAAGAGAGTTCTTGTGGAATTGGCAAAGTGATATTTGGAAGCCCATAGAGGGCTGTGGTGAAAAAGGAAATATCCTAAGATGAAATCTGGAAAGACGCTTTCTGAGAAACTGCTTAGTGTTCTGTTAATTCATCTCTCAGAGTTTCATCTGTATTTCATGGATCTCTTTGCTAGCCTTATTTCTGTGGAATCTGCAAACAGATATTTCCGATCCCTTTGACGTCTATAGGGCCAAAGGAAATATACTCCGATAACAAAGAGAAAGAAGCTTTCTGAGAAACTTCCTTGTGTTCTGTGAAATCATCTCACAGAGTTACAGCTTTCCCCTCAAGAAGCCTTTCGCTAAGACAGTTCTTGTGGAATTGGCAAAGTGATATTTGGAGGCCCATAGAGGGCTATGGTGAAAGAGAAAATATCCTCAGATGAAATCTGGAAAAAAGCTTTCTGAGAAACTGCTTAGTGTTCTGTTAATTCATCTCAAAGATTTACATATGTATTTCGTGGATTTCTTTGCTAGCCTTATTTCTGTGGAATCTGAGAACAGATATTTCGGATCCCTTTGAGACTATAGGGCCAAAGGAAATATCCTCCGATAACAAAGAGAAAGAAGCTTTCTGAGAAACTTCTTTGTGTTCTGTGAAATCATCTCACAGAGTTACAGCTTTCCCCTCAAGAAGCCTTTCGCTAAGACAGTTCTTGTGGAGTTGGCAAAGTGATATTTGGAAGCCCATAGAGGGCTATGGTGAAAAAGGAAATATTCTCAGATGAAATCTGGAAAGAAGCTTTCTGAGAAACCGCTTAGTGTTATGTTAATTCATCTCACAGAGTTACATCTGTATTTCATGGATCTCTGCTACCTTATTTCTGTGGAATCTGAGAACAGATATTTCGGATCCCTTTGAAGTCTATAGGGCCAAAGGAAATATCCTCCGATAACAAAGAGAAAGAAGCTTTCTGAGAAACTTCTTTGTGTTCTGTGAAATCATCTCACAGAGTTACAGCTTTTCCCTCAAGAATCCTTTCGCTAAGACAGTTCTTCTGGAATTGGCAAAGTGATATTTGGAAGCCCATAGAGGGCTATGGTGAAAAAGGAAATATCCTCAGATGAAATCTGGAAAGAAGCTTTCTGAGAAACCGCTTATTGTTCTGTTAATTCATCTCACGGAGTTACATCTGTATTTCATGGATCTCTTTGCTAGCCTTATTTCTGTGGAATCTGAGAGCAGATATTTCGGAGATCTTTGAAGACTATAGGGCCAAATAAATATCCTCCAATAACAAAGAGAAAGAAGCTTTCTGAGAAACTTCTTTGTGTTCTGTGAAATCATCTCACAGAGTTACAGCTTTCCCCTCAAGAAGCCTTTCGCTAAGACAGTTCTTGTGGAATTGGCAAAGTGATATTTGGAAGCCCATAGAGGGCTGTGGTGAAAAAGGAAATATCCTCAGATGAAATCTGGAAAGAAGCTTTCTGAGAAACTGCTTAGTGTTCTGTTAATTCATCTCACAGAGTTACATCTGTATTTCGTGGATCTCTTTGCTAGCCTTATTTCTGTGGAATCTGAGAACAGATATTTCGGATCCCTTTAAAGACGATAGGGCCAAAGTAAATATCCTCCGATAAAAAAGAGAAGTAAGCTTTCTGAGAAACTTCTTATTGTTCTGTGAAATCATCTCACAGAGTTACAGCTTTCCCCTCAAGAAGCCTTTCGCTAAGACAGTTCTTGTGAAATTGGCAAGGTGATATTTGGAAGCCCATAGAGGGCTATGGTGAAAACGGAAATATCCTCAGATGAAATCTGGAAAGAAGCTTTCTGAGAAACCGCTTAGTGTTCTGTTAATTCATCTCAAAGAGTTACATATGTATTTCGTGGATCTCTTTGCTAGCCTTATTTCTGTGTAATCTGAGAACAGATATTTCGGATCCCTTTGAAGACTATAGGGCCAAAGGAAAAATCCTCCGATAACAAAGAGAAAGAAGCTTTCTGAGAAACTTCTTTGTGTTCTGTGAAATCATCTCACAGAGTTACAGCTTTCCCCTCAAGAAGCCTTTCACTAAGACAGTTCTTGTGGAGTTGGAAAAGTGATATTTGGAAGCCCATAGAGGGCAATGGTGAAAAAGGAAATATCCTCAGATGAAATCTGGAAAGAAGCTTTCTGAGAAACCGCTTAGTGTTCTGCTAATTCATCTCACAGAGTTACATCTGTATTTCATGGATCTCTTTGCTACCTTATTTCTGTGGAATCTGAGAACAGATATTTCGGATCCATTTGAAGTCTATAGGGCCAAAGTAAATATCCTCCGATAAAAAAGAGAAGGAAGCTTTCTGAGAAACTTCTTTGTGTTCTGTGAAATCATCTCTCAGAGTTTCAGCTTTCCCCTCAAGAAGCCTTTCGCTAAGACAGTTCTTGTGAAATTGGCAAGGTGATATATGGAAGCCCATAGAGGGCTATCGTGAAAAAGGAAATATCCTCAGATGAAATCTGGAAAGAAGTTTTCTGAGAAATTGCTTAGTGTTCTGTTAATTCATCTCACAGAGTTACATCTGTATTTCGTGGATCTCTTTGCTAGCCTTATTTCTGTGGAATCTGAGAACAGATATTTCGGATCCCTTTGAAGACTATAGGTCCAAATAAATATCCTCCGATAACAAAGAGAAAAAAGCTTTCTGAGAAACTTCTTTGTGTTCTGTGAAATCATCTCACAGAGTTACAGCTTTCCCCTCAAGAAACCTTTCGCTAAGACTGTTCTTGTGGAATTGGCAAAGTGATATTTGGAAGCCCATAGTGGGCTACGGTGCAAAAGGAAATATCCTCAGATGAATTCTGGAAAGAAGCTTTCTGAGAAACTGCTTAGTGTTCTGTTATTTCATCTCACAGAGTTACATCTGTATTTCGTGGATCTCTTTGCTAGCCTTATTTCTGTGGAATCTGAGAACAGATATTTCGGATCCCTTTGAAGACTATACGGCCAAAGGAAATATCCTCCGATAACAAAGAGAAAGAAGCTTTCTGAGAAACTTCTTTGTGTTCTGTGAAATCATCTCACAGAGTTACAGCTTTCCCCTCAAGAAGCCTTTCGCTAAGACAGTTCTTTTGGAATTGGCCAAGTGATATTTGGAAGCCCATAAAGGGCTATGGTGAAAAAGGAAATATCCTCAGGTGAAATCTGGATAGAAGTTTTCTGAGAAACTGCTTAGTGTTCTGTTAATTCATCTCTCAGAGTTACATCTGTATTTCGTGGATCTCTTTGCTACCCTTATTTCTGTGGAATCTGAGAACAGATATTTCGGATCCCTTTGAAGACTGTAGGGCCAAAGGAAAACATCCTCCGATAACAAAGAGAAAGAAGCTTTCTGAGAAACTACTTTGTGTTCTGTGAAATAATCTCACAGAGTTACAGCTTTCCCCTCAAGAAGAATTTCGCTAAGACAGTTCTTGTGGAATTGGCAAAGTGATATTTGGAAGCCCATAGAGGGCTGTGGTGAAAAAGGAAATATCCTAAGATGAAATCTGGAAAGACGCTTTCTGAGAAACTGCTTAGTGTTCTGTTAATTCATCTCTCAGAGTTTCATCTGTATTTCATGGATCTCTTTGCTAGCCTTATTTCTGTGGAATCTGCAAACAGATATTTCGGATCGCTTTGACGTCTATAGGGCCAAAGGAAATATACTCCGATAACAAAGAGAAAGAAGCTTTCTGAGAAACTTCTTTGTTTTCTATGAAATCATCTCACAGAGTTACAGCTTTCCCCTCAAGAAGCCTTTCGCTAAGACAGTTCTTGTGGAGTTGGCAAAGTGATATTTGGAAGCCCATAGAGGGCTATGGTGAAAAAGGAAATATTCTCAGATGAAATCTGGAAAGAAGCTTTCTGAGAAACCGCTTAGTGTTATGTTAATTCATCTCACAGAGTTACATCTGTATTTCATGGATCTCTGCTACCTTATTTCTGTGGAATCTGAGAAGAGATATTTCGGATCCCTTTGAAGTCTATAAGGCCAAAGGAAATATCCTCCGATAACAATGAGAAAGAAGCTTTCTGAGAAACTTCTTTGTGTTCTGTGAAATCATCTCACAGAGTTACAGCTTTTCCCTCAAGAAGCCTTTCGCTAAGAGAGTTCTTGTGGAATTGGCAAAGTGATATTTGGAAGCCCATAGAGGGCTATGGTGAAAAAGGAAATATCCTCAGATGAAATCTGGAAAGAAGCTTTCTGAGAAACTGCTTAGTGTTCTCTTAATTCATCTCACAGAGTTACATCTGTATTGCGTGGATCTCTTTGCTAGCCTTATTTCTGGGGAATCTGAGAACAGATATTTCGGATCCCTTTAATGACGATAGGGCCAAAGTAAATATCCTCCGATAAAAAAGAGAAGGAAGCTTTCTGAGAAACTTCTTATTGTTCTGTGAAATCATCTCACAGAGTTACATCTTTCCCCTCAAGAAGCCTTTCGCTAAGACAGTTCTTGTGAAATTGGCAAGGTGATATTTGGAAGCCCATAGAGGGCTATGGTGAAAACGGAAATATCCTCAGATGAAATCTGGAAAGAAGCTTTCTGAGAAACTGCTTAGTGTTCTGTTAATTCATCTCAAAGAGTTACATATGTATTTCGTGGATCTCTTTGCTAGCCTTATTTCTGTGTAATCTGAGAACAGATATTTCGCATCCCTTTGAAGACTATAGGGCCAAAGGAAAAATCCTCCGACAACAAAGAGAAAGAAGCTTTCTGAGAAACTTCTTTGTGTTCTGTGAAATCATCTCACAGAGTTACAGCTTTCCCCTCAAGAAGCCTTTCGCTAAGACAGTTCTTGTGGAGTTGGCAAAGTGATATTTGGAAGCCCATAGAGGGCTATGGTGAAAAAGGAAATATCCTCAGATGAAATCTGGAAAGAAGCTTTCTGAGAAACCGCTTAGTGTTCTGTTAATTCATCTCACAGAGTTACATCTGTATTTCATGGATCTCTTTGCTACCTTATTTCTGTGGAATCTGAGAACAGATATTTCGGATCCCTTTGAAGTCTATAGGGCCAAAGGAAATATCCTCCGATAACAATGAGAAAGAAGCTTTCTGAGAAACTTCTTTGTGTTCTATGAAATCATCTCACAGAGTTACAGCTTTTCCCTCAAGAAGCCTTTCGCTAAGACAGTTCTTGTGGAATTGGCAAAGTGATATTTGGAAGCCCATAGAGGGCTATGGTGAAAAAGGAAATATCCTCAAATGAAATCTGGAAAGAAGCTTTCTGAGAAACCGCTTATTGTTCTGTTAATTCATCTCACGGAGTTACATCTGTATTTCATGGATCTCTTTGCTAGCCTTATTTCTGTGGAATCTGAGAGCAGATATTTCGGATACCTTTGAAGACTATAGGGCCAAATAAATATCCTACGATAACAAAGAGAAAGAAGCTTTCTGAGAAACTTCTTTGTGTTCTGTGAAATCATCTCACAGAGTTACAGCTTTCCCTTCAAGAAGCCTTTCACTAAGACAGTTCTTTTGGAATTGGCAAAGTGATATTTGGAAGCCCATAGAGGGCTATGGTGAAAAAGGAAATATCCTCAGATGAAATCTGGAAAGAAGCTTTCTGAGAAACTGCTTAGTGTTCTGTTAATTCATCTCACAGAGTTACATCTGAATTGCGTGGATCTCTTTGCTAGCCTTATTTCTGTGGAATCTGAGAACAGATATTTCGGATCCCTTTAAAGACGATAGGGCCAAAGTAAATATCCTCCGATAAAAAAGAGAAGGAATCTTTCTGAGAAACTTCTTTGTGTTCTGTGAAATCATCTCACAGAGTTACAGCTTTCCCCTCAAGGAGCCTTTCGCTAAGACAGTTCTTGTGAAATTGGCAAGGTGATATATGGAAGCCCATAGAGGGCTATGGTGAAAAAGGAAATATCCTCAGATGAAATCTGGAAAGAAACTTTCTGAGAAATTGCTTAGTGTTCTGTTAATTCATCTCACAGAGTTACATCTGTATTTCGTGGATCACTTTGCTAGCCTTATTTCTGTGTAATCTGAGAACAGATATTTCGGATCCCTTTGAAGACTATAGGGCCAAATGAATATCCTCCGATAACAAAGAGAAAAAAGCTTTCTGAGAAACTTCTTTGTGTTCTGTGAAATCATCTCACATAGTTACAGCTATCCCCTCAAGAAGCCTTTCGCTAAAACAGTTCTTGTGGAATTGGCAAAGTGATATTTGGAAGCCAATAGAGGGCTATGGTGAAAAAGGAAATATCCTCAGATGAAATCTGGAAAGAAGCTTTCTGAGAAACCGCTTAGTGTTCTGTTAATTCATCTCACAGAGTTACATCTGTATTTCATGGATCTCTTTGCTAGCCTTATTTCTGTGGAATCTGAGAACAGATATTTCGGATCCCTTTGAAGTCTATAGGGCCAAAGTAAATATCCTCCGATAAAAAAGAGAAGGAAGCTTTCTGAGAAACTTCTTTGTGTTCTGTGAAATCATCTCACAGAGTTACAGCTTTCCCCTCAAGAAGCCTTTCGCTAAGACAGTTCTTGTGGAATTGGCAAAGTGATATTTGGAAGCCCTTAGAGGGCTATGGTGAAAAAGGAAATATCCTCACATGAAATCTGGAAAGAAGCTTTCTGAGAAACTGCTTAGTGTTCTGTTAATTCATCTCACTGAGTTACATCTGTATTTCGTGGATCTCTTTGCTAGCCTTATTTCTGTGGAATCTGAGAACAGATATTTCGGATCCCTTTGAAGACTATAGGGCCAAAGGAAAAATCCTCCGATAACAAAGAGAAATAAGCTTTCTGAGAAACTTCTTTGTGTTCTGTGAAATAATATCACAGAGTTACAGCTTTCGCCTCAAGAAGCCTTAAGCTAAGACAGTTCTTGTGGAATTGGCAAAGTGATATTTGGAAGCCCATAGAGGGCTATGGTGAAAAAGGAAATATACTCAGATGAAATCTGGAAAGAAGCTTTCTGAGAAACCGCTTAGTGTTCTGTTAATTCATCTCACAGAGTTACATCTGTATTTCGTGGATCTCTTTGCTAGCCTTATTTCTGTGGAATCTGAGAACAGATATTTCGGATCCCTTTGAAGACTGTAGGGCCAAAGGAAAACATCCTCCGATAACAAAGAGAAAGAAGCTTTCTGAGAAACTACTTTGTGTTCTGTGAAATAATCTCACAGAGTTACAGCTTTCCCCTCAAGAAGAATTTCGCTAAGACAGTTCTTGTGGAATTGGCAAAGTGATATTTGGAAGCCCATAGAGGGCTGTGGTGAAAAAGGAAATATCCTAAGATGAAATCTGGAAAGACGCTTTCTGAGAAACTGCTTAGTGTTCTGTTAATTCATCTCTCAGAGTTTCATCTGTATTTCATGGATCTCTTTGCTAGCCTTATTTCTGTGGAATCTGCAAACAGATATTTCCGATCCCTTTGACGTCTATAGGGCCAAAGGAAATATACTCCGATAACAAAGAGAAAGAAGCTTTCTGAGAAACTTCCTTGTGTTCTGTGAAATCATCTCACAGAGTTACAGGTTTCCCCTCAAGAAGCCTTTCGCTAAGACAGTTCTTGTGGAATTGGCAAAGTGATATTTGGAGGCCCATAGAGGGCTATGGTGAAAGAGAAAATATCCTCAGATGAAATCTGGAAAAAAGCTTTCTGAGAAACTGCTTAGTGTTCTGTTAATTCATCTCAAAGATTTACATATGTATTTCGTGGATTTCTTTGCTAGCCTTATTTCTGTGGAATCTGAGAACAGATATTTCGGATCCCTTTGAGACTATAGGGCCAAAGGAAATATCCTCCGATAACAAAGAGAAAGAAGCTTTCTGAGAAACTTCTTTGTGTTCTGTGAAATCATCTCACAGAGTTACAGCTTTCCCCTCAAGAAGCCTTTCGCTAAGACAGTTCTTGTGGAGTTGGCAAAGTGATATTTGGAAGCCCATAGAGGGCTATGGTGAAAAAGGAAATATTCTCAGATGAAATCTGGAAAGAAGCTTTCTGAGAAACCGCTTAGTGTTATGTTAATTCATCTCACAGAGTTACATCTGTATTTCATGGATCTCTGCTACCTTATTTCTGTGGAATCTGAGAACAGATATTTCGGATCCCTTTGAAGTCTATAGTGCCAAAGGAAATATCCTCCGATAACAAAGAGAAAGAAGCTTTCTGAGAAACTTCTTTGTGTTCTGTGAAATCATCTCACAGAGTTACAGCTTTTCCCTCAAGAATCCTTTCGCTAAGACAGTTCTTCTGGAATTGGCAAAGTGATATTTGGAAGCCCATAGAGGGCTATGGTGAAAAAGGAAATATCCTCAGATGAAATCTGGAAAGAAGCTTTCTGAGAAACCGCTTATTGTTCTGTTAATTCATCTCACGGAGTTACATCTGTATTTCATGGATCTCTTTGCTAGCCTTATTTCTGTGGAATCTGAGAGCAGATATTTCGGAGATCTTTGAAGACTATAGGGCCAAATAAATATCCTCCAATAACAAAGAGAAAGAAGCTTTCTGAGAAACTTCTTTGTGTTCTGTGAAATCATCTCACAGAGTTACAGCTTTCCCCTCAAGAAGCCTTTCGCTAAGACAGTTCTTGTGGAATTGGCAAAGTGATATTTGGAAGCCCATAGAGGGCTGTGGTGAAAAAGGAAATATCCTCAGATGAAATCTGGAAAGAAGCTTTCTGAGAAACTGCTTAGTGTTCTGTTAATTCATCTCACAGAGTTACATCTGTATTGCGTGGATCTCTTTGCTAGCCTTATTTCTGTGGAATCTGAGAACAGATATTTCGGATCCCTTTAAAGACGAAAGGGCCAAAGTAAATATCGTCCGATAAAAAAGAGAAGTAAGCTTTCTGAGAAACTTCTTATTGTTCTGTGAAATCATCTCACAGAGTTACAGCTTTCCCCTCAAGAAGCCTTTCGCTAAGACAGTTCTTATGAAATTGGCAAGGTGATATTTGGTAGCCCATAGAGGGCTATGGTGAAAACGGAAATATCCTCAGATGAAATCTGGAAAGAAGCTTTCTGAGAAACCGCTTAGTGTTCTGTTAATTCATCTCAAAGAGTTACATATGTATTTCGTGGATCTCTTTGCTAGCCTTATTTCTGTGGAATCTGAGAACAGATATTTCGGATCCCTTTGAAGACTATAGGGCCAAAGGAAAAATCCTCCGATAACAAAGAGAAAGAAGCTTTCTGAGAAACTTCTTTGTGTTCTGTGAAATCATCTCACAGAGTTACAGCTTTCCCCTCAAGAAGCCTTTCGCTAAGACAGTTCTTGTGGAGTTGGAAAAGTGATATTTGGAAGCCCATAGAGGGCTATGGTGAAAAAGGAAATATCCTCAGATGAAATCTGGAAAGAAGCTTTCTGAGAAACCGCTTAGTGTTCTGTTAATTCATCTCACAGTGTTACATCTGTATTTCATGGATCTCTTTGCTACCTTATTTCTGTGGAATCTGAGAACAGATATTTCGGATCCCTTTGAAGTCTATAGGGCCAAAGTAAATATCCTCCGATAAAAAAGAGAAGGAAGCTTTCTGAGAAACTTCTTTGTGTTCTGTGAAATCATCTCTCAGAGTTTCAGCTTTCCCCTCAAGAAGCCTTTCGCTAAGACAGTTCTTGTGAAATTGGCAAGGTGATATATGGAAGCCCATAGAGGGCTATGGTGAAAAAGGAAATATCCTCAGATGAAATCTGGAAAGAAGTTTTCTGAGAAATTGCTTAGTGTTCTGTTAATTCATCTCACAGAGTTACATCTGTATTTCGTGGATCTCTTTGCTAGCCTTATTTCTGTGGAATCTGAGAACAGATATTTCGGATCCCTTTGAAGACTATAGGTCCAAATAAATATCCTCCGATAACAAAGAGAAAAAAGCTTTCTGACAAACTTCTTTGTGTTCTGTGAAATCATCTCACAGAGTTACAGCTTTCCCCTCAAGAAACCTTTCGCTAAGACTGTTCTTGTGGAATTGGCAAAGTGATATTTGGAAGCCCATAGTGGGCTACGGTGCAAAAGGAAATATCCTCAGATGAATTCTGGAAAGAAGCTTTCTGAGAAACTGCTTAGTGTTCTGTTATTTCATCTCACAGAGTTACATCTGTATTTCGTGGATCTCTTTGCTAGCCTTATTTCTGTGGAATCTGAGAACAGATATTTCGGATCCCTTTGAAGACTATACGGCCAAAGGAAATATCCTCCGATAACAAAGAGAAAGAAGCTTTCTGAGAAACTTCTTTGTGTTCTGTGAAATCATCTCACAGAGTTACAGCTTTCCCCTCAAGAAGCCTTTCGCTAAGACAGTTCTTTTGGAATTGGCCAAGTGATATTTGGAAGCCCATAAAGGGCTATGGTGAAAAAGGAAATATCCTCAGATGAAATCTGGATAGAAGTTTTCTGAGAAACTGCTTAGTGTTCTGTTAATTCATCTCTCAGAGTTACATCTGTATTTCGTGGATCTCTTTGCTAGCCTTATTTCTGTGGAATCTGAGAACAGATATTTCGGATCCCTTTGAAGACTGTAGGGCCAAAGGAAAACATCCTCCAATAACAAAGAGAAAGAAGCTTTCTGAGAAACTACTTTGTGTTCTGTGAAATAATCTCACAGAGTTACAGCTTTCCCCTCAAGAAGAATTTCGCTAAGACAGTTCTTGTGGAATTGGCAAAGTGATATTTGGAAGCCCATAGAGGGCTGTGGTGAAAAAGGAAATATCCTAAGATGAAATCTGGAAAGACGCTTTCTGAGAAACTGCTTAGTGTCCTGTTAATTCATCTCTCAGAGTTTCATCTGTATTTCATGGATCTCTTTGCTAGCCTTATTTCTGTGGAATCTGCAAACAGATATTTCGGATCGCTTTGACGTCTATAGGGCCAAAGGAAATATACTCCGATAACAAAGAGAAAGAAGCTTTCTGAGAAACTTCTTTGTTTTCTATGAAATCATCTCACAGAGTTACAGCTTTCCCCTCAAGAAGCCTTTCGCTAAGACAGTACTTGTGGAGTTGGCAAAGTGATATTTGGAAGCCCATAGAGGGCTATGGTGAAAAAGGAAATATTCTCAGATGAAATCTGGAAAGAAGCTTTCTGAGAAACCGCTTAGTGTTATGTTAATTCATCTCACAGAGTTACATCTGTATTTCATGGATCTCTGCTACCTTATTTCTGTGGAATCTGAGAAGAGATATTTCTGATCCCTTTGAAGTCTATAAGGCCAAAGGAAATATCCTCCGATAACAATGAGAAAGAAGCTTTCTGAGAAACTTCTTTGTGTTCTGTGAAATCATCTCACAGAGTTACAGCTTTTCCCTCAAGAAGCCTTTCGCTAAGAGAGTTCTTGTGGAATTGGCAAAGTGATATTTGGAAGCCCATAGAGGGCTATGGTGAAAAAGGAAATATCCTCAGATGAAATCTGGAAAGAAGCTTTCTGAGAAACTGCTTAGTGTTCTCTTAATTCATCTCACAGAGTTACATCTGTATTGCGTGGATCTCTTTGCTAGCCTTATTTCTGTGGAATCTGAGAACAGATATTTCGGATCCCTTTAATGACGATAGGGCCAAAGTAAATATCCTCCGATAAAAAAGAGAAGGAAGCTTTCTGAGAAACTTCTTATTGTTCTGTGAAATCATCTCACAGAGTTACATCTTTCCCCTCAAGAAGCCTTTCGCTAAGACAGTTCTTGTGAAATTGGCAAGGTGATATTTGGAAGCCCATAGAGGGCTATGGTGAAAACGGAAATATCCTCAGATGAAATCTGGAAAGAAGCTTTCTGAGAAACTGCTTAGTGTTCTGTTAATTCATCTCAAAGAGTTACATATGTATTTCGTGGATCTCTTTGCTAGCCTTATTTCTGTGTAATCTGAGAACAGATATTTCGCATCCCTTTGAAGACTATAGGGCCAAAGGAAAAATCCTCCGACAACAAAGAGAAAGAAGCTTTCTGAGAAACTTCTTTGTGTTCTGTGAAATCATCTCACAGAGTTACAGCTTTCCCCTCAAGAAGCCTTTCGCTAAGACAGTTCTTGTGGAGTTGGCAAAGTGATATTTGGAAGCCCATAGAGGGCTATGGTGAAAAAGGAAATATCCTCAGATGAAATCTGGAAAGAAGCTTTCTGAGAAACCGCTTAGTGTTCTGTTAATTCATCTCACAGAGTTACATCTGTATTTCATGGATCTCTTTGCTACCTTATTTCTGTGGAATCTGAGAACAGATATTTCGGATCCCTTTGAAGTCTATAGGGCCAAAGGAAATATCCTCCGATAACAATGAGAAAGAAGCTTTCTGAGAAACTTCTTTGTGTTCTATGAAATCATCTCACAGAGTTACAGCTTTTCCCTCAAGAAGCCTTTCGCTAAGACAGTTCTTGTGGAATTGGCAAAGTGATATTTGGAAGCCCATAGAGGGCTATGGTGAAAAAGGAAATATCCTCAAATGAAATCTGGAAAGAAGCTTTCTGAGAAACCGCTTATTGTTCTGTTAATTCGTCTCACGGAGTTACATCTGTATTTCATGGATCTCTTTGCTAGCCTTATTTCTGTGGAATCTGAGAGCAGATATTTCGGATACCTTTGAAGACTATAGGGCCAAATAAATATCCTCCGATAACAAAGAGAAAAAAGCTTTCTGAGAAACTTCTTTGTGTTCTGTGAAATCATCTCACAGAGTTACAGCTTTCCCTTCAAGAAGCCTTTCACTAAGACAGTTCTTGTGGAATTGGCAAAGTGATATTTGGAAGCCCATAGAGGGCTATGGTGAAAAAGGAAATATCCTCAGATGAAATCTGGAAAGAAGCTTTCTGAGAAACTGCTTAGTGTTCTGTTAATTCATCTCACAGAGTTACATCTGAATTGCGTGGATCTCTTTGCTAGCCTTATTTCTGTGGAATCTGAGAACAGATATTTCGGATCCCTTTAAAGACTATATGGCCAAAGTAAATATCCTCCGATAAAAAAGAGAAGGAATCTTTCTGAGAAACTTCTTTGTGTTCTGTGAAATCATCTCACAGAGTTACAGCTTTCCCCTCAAGAAGCCTTTCGCTAAGACAGTTCTTGTGAAATTGGCAAGGTGATATATGGAAGCCCATAGAGGGCTATGGTGAAAAAGGAAATATCCTCAGATGAAATCTGGAAAGAAACTTTCTGAGAAATTGCTTAGTGTTCTGTTAATTCATCTCACAGAGTTACATCTGTATTTCGTGGATCACTTTGCTAGCCTTATTTCTGTGTAATCTGAGAACAGATATTTCGGATCCCTTTGAAGACTATAGGGCCAAATGAATATCCTCCGATAACAAAGAGAAAAAAGCTTTCTGAGAAACTTCTTTGTGTTCTGTGAAATCATCTCACATAGTTACAGCTATCCCCTCAAGAAGCCTTTCGCTAAAACAGTTCTTGTGGAATTGGCAAAGTGATATTTGGAAGCCAATAGAGGGCTATGGTGAAAAAGGAAATATCCTCAGATGAAATCTGGAAAGAAGCTTTCTGAGAAACCGCTTAGTGTTCTGTTAATTCATCTCACAGAGTTACATCTGTATTTCATGGATCTCTTTGCTAGCCTTATTTCTGTGGAATCTGAGAACAGATATTTCGGATCCCTTTGAAGTCTATAGGGCCAAAGTAAATATCCTCCGATAAAAAAGAGAAGGAAGCTTTCTGAGAAACTTCTTTGTGTTCTGTGAAATCATCTCACAGAGTTACAGCTTTCCCCTCAAGAAGCCTTTCGCTAAGACAGTTCTTGTGGAATTGGCAAAGTGATATTTGGAAGCCCTTAGAGGGCTATGGTGAAAAAGGAAATATCCTCACATGAAATCTGGAAAGAAGCTTTCTGAGAAACTGCTTAGTGTTCTGTTAATTCATCTCACTGAGTTACATCTGTATTTCGTGGATCTCTTTGCTAGCCTTATTTCTGTGGAATCTGAGAACAGATATTTCGGATCCCTTTGAAGACTATAGGGCCAAAGGAAAAATCCTCCGATAACAAAGAGAAATAAGCTTTCTGAGAAACTTCTTTGTGTTCTGTGAAATAATATCACAGAGTTACAGCTTTCGCCTCAAGAAGCCTTTCGCTAAGACAGTTCTTGTGGAATTGGCAAAGTGATATTTGGAAGCCCATAGAGGGCTATGGTGAAAAAGGAAATATACTCAGATGAAATCTGGAAAGAAGCTTTCTGAGAAACCGCTTAGTGTTCTGTTAATTCATCTCACAGAGTTACATCTGTATTTCATGGATCTCTTTGCTAGCCTTATTTCTGGGGAATCTGAGAACAGATATTTCAGATCCCTTTGAAGACTACAGGACCAAAGGAAATATCCTCCGATAACCAAGAGAAAGAAGCTTTCTGAGAAACTTCTTTGTGTTCTGTGAAATCATCTCACAGAGTTACAGCTTTCCCTCAAGAAGCCTTTCGCTAAGACAGTTCTTGTGGAATTGGCAAAGTGATATTTGGAAGCCCATAGAGGGCTATGGTGAAAAAGGAAATATCCTCAGATGAAATCTGGAAAGAAGCTTTCTGAGAAACGGCTTAGTGTTCTGTTAATTCATCTTGTAGAGTTACATCTGTATATAGTGGATCTCTTTGCTAGCCTTATTTCTGTGGAATCTGAGAACAGATATTTCGGATCCCTTTGAAGACGATAGGGCCAAAGTAAATATCCTCCGATAAAAAAGAGAAGGAAGCTTTCTGAGAAACTTCTTTGTGTTCTGTGAAATCATCTCACAGAGTTACAGCTTTCCCCACAAGAAGCCTTTCGCTAAGACAGTTCTTGTGGAATTGGCAAGGTGATATTTGGAAGCCCATAGAGGGCTATGGTGAAAAAGGAAATATCCTCAGGTGAAATCTGGAGAGAAGCTTTTTGAGAAATTGCTTAGTGTTCTTTTAATTCATTTCACAGAGTTACATCTGTATTTCGTGGATCTCTTTGCTAGCCTTATTTCTGTGGAAGCTGAGAACAGATATTTTGGATCCCTTTGAAGACTATAGGGCCAAAGGAAATATCCTGCGATAACAAAGAGAAAGAAGCTTTCAGAGAAACTTCTTTGTGTTCTGTGAAATAATCTCACAGAGTTACAGCTTTCCCCTCAAGAAACCTTTCGCTAAGACAGTTCTTGTGGAATTGGCAAAGTGATATTTGGAAGCCCATAGTGGGCTACGCTGTAAAAGGAAATATCCTCAGATGAAATCTGGAAAGAAGCTTTCTGAGAACCTGCTTAGAGTTCTGTTATTTCATCTCACAGAGTTACATCTGTATTTCGTGGATCTCTTTGCTAGCCTTATTTCTGTAGAATCTGAGAACAGATATTTCGGATCCCTTTGAAGACTATACGGTCAAAGGAAATATCCTCCGATAACAAAGAGAAAGAGGCTGTCTCAGAAACTTCTTTGTGTTCTGTGAAATCATCTCACAGAGTTACAGCTTTCCCCTCAAGAAGCCTTTCGCTAAGACAGTTTTTGTGGAATTGGCAAAGTGATATTTGGAAGCCCATAGAGGGCTATGGTGAAAAAGGAAATATCCTCAGACGAAATCTGGAAAGAAGTTTTCTGAGAAACTGCTTAGTGTTCTGTTAATTCATCTCACAGAGTTACATCTGTATTTCGTGGATCTCTTTGCTAGCCTTATATCTGTGGAATCTGAGAACAGATATTTCGGATCCCTTTGAAGACTGTAGGGCCAAAGGAAATATCCTCCGATAACAAAGAGAAAGAAGCTGTTTGAGAAACTTCTTTGTGTTCTTTGAAATAATCTCACAGAGTTACAGCTTTCCCCTCAAGGAGCCTTTCGCTAAGACAGTTCTTGTGGAATTGGAAAAGTGATATTTGGAAGCCCATAGAGGGCTACGGTGAAAAAGGAAATATCCTCAGATGAAATCTGGAGAGAAGCTTTCTGAGAAACCGCTTAGTGTTCTGTGACTTCCACTCACAGAGTTACATCTGTATTTCGTGGATCTCTTTGCTAGCCTTATTTCTGTGGAATCTGAGAACAGATATTTCGGATCCCATTGAAGACTATAGGGCCAAAGGAAATATCCTCCGATAACAAAGAGAAAGAAGCTTTCAGAGAAACTTCCTTGTGTTCTGTGAAATAATCTCACAGAGTTACAGCTTTCCCCTCAAGAAACCTTTCGCTAAGACAGTTCTTGTGGAATTGGCAAAGTGATATTTGGAAGCCCATAGTGGGCTACGGTGTAAAAGGAAATATCCTCAGATGAAATCTGGAAAGATGCTTTCTGAGATACTGCTTAGTGTTCTGTTATTTCATCTCACAGAGTTACATCTGTATTTCGTGGATCACTTTGCTAGCCTTATTTCTGTGGAATCTGAGAACAGATATTTCGGATCCCTTTGAAGACTATAGGGCCAAAGGAAATATCCTCCGATAACAAAGAGAAAGAAACTTTCTGAGAAACTTCTTTGTGTTCTGTGAAATAATCTCACAGAGTTACAGCTTTCCCCTCAAGAAGCCTTTCGCTAAGACAGTTCTTGTGGAGTTGGCAAAGTGATATTTGGAAGCCCATAGAGGGCTATGGTGAAAAAGGAAATATTCTCAGATGAAATCTGGAAAGAAGCTTTCTGAGAAACCGCTTAGTGTTATGTTAATTCATCTCACAGAGTTACATCTGTATTTCATGGATCACTGCTACCTTATTTCTGTGGAATCTGAGAACAGATATTTCGGATCCCTTTGAAGTCTATAGGGCCAAAGGAAATATCCTCCGATAACAATGAGAAAGAAGCTTTCTGAGAAACTTCTTTGTGTTCTGTGAAATCATCTCACAGAGTTACAGCTTTTCCCTCAAGACGCCTTTCGCTAAGAGAGTTCTTGTGGAATTGGCAAAGTGATATTTGGAAGCCCATAGAGGGCTATGGTGAAAAAGGAAATATCCTCAGATGAAATCTGGAAAGAAGCTTTCTGAGAAACCGCTTATTGTTCTGTTAATTCATCTCACGGAGTTACATCTGTATTTCATGGATCTCTTTGCTACCCTTATTTCTGTGGAATCTGCGAGCAGATATTTCGGATACCTTTGAAGACTATAGGGCCAAATAAATATCCTCCGATAACAAAGAGAAAGAAGCTTTCTGAGAAACTTCTTTGTGTTCTGTGAAATCATCTCACAGAGTTACAGCTTTCCCTTCAAGAAGCCTTTCGCTAAGACAGTTCTTGTGGAATTGGAAAAGTGATATTTGGAAGCCCATAGGGGGCTATGGTGAAAAAGGAAATATCCTCAGATGAAATCTGGAAAGAAGCTTTCTGAGAAACTGCTTAGTGTTCTGTTAATTCATCTCACAGAGTTACATCTGTATTGCGTGGATCTCTTTGCTAGCCTTATTTCTGTGGAATCTGAGAACAGATATTTCGGATCCCTTTAAAGACGATAGGGCCAAAGTAAATATCATCCGATAAAAAAGAGAAGGAAGCTTTCTGAGAAACTTCTTATTGTTCTGTGAAATCATCTCACAGAGTTACAGCTTTCCCCTCAAGAAGCCTTTCGCTAAGACAGTTCTTGTGAAATTGTCAAGGTGATATATGGAAGCCCATAGAGGGCTATGGTGAAAAAGGAAATATCCTCAGATGAAATCTGGAAAGAAGCTTTCTGAGAAACCGCTTAGTGTTCTGTTAATTCATCTCACAGAGTTACATCTGTATTTCATGGATCTCTTTGCTAGCCTTATTTCTGTGGAATCTGAGAACAGATATTTCGGATCCCTTTGAAGTCTATAGGGCCAAAGTAAATATCCTCCGATAAAAAAGAGAAGGAAGCTTTCTGAGAAACTTCTTTGTGTTCTGTGAAATCATCTCACAGAGTTACAGCTTTCCCCTCAAGAAGCCTTTCGCTAAGACAGTTCTTGTGGAATTGGCAAAGTGATATTTGGAAGGCCTTAGAGGGCTATGGTGAAAAAGGAAATATCCTCACATGAAATCTGGAAAGAAGCTTTCTGAGAAACTGCTTAGTGTTCTGTTAATTCATCTCACTGAGTTACATCTGTATTTCGTGGATCTCTTTGCTAGCCTTATTTCTGTGGAATCTGAGAACAGATATTTCGGATCCCTTTGAAGACTATAGGGCCAAAGGAAAAATCCTCCGATAACAAAGAGAAATAAGCTTTCTGAGAAACTTCTTTGTGTTCTGTGAAATAATATCACAGAGTTACAGCTTTCGCCTCAAGAAGCCTTTCGCTAAGACAGTTCTTGTGGAATTGGCAAAGTGATATTTGGAAGCCCATAGAGGGCTATGGTGAAAAAGGAAATATACTCAGATGAAATCTGGAAAGAAGCTTTCTGAGAAACCGCTTAGTGTTCTGTTAATTCATCTCACAGAGTTACATCTGTATTTCATGGATCTCTTTGCTAGCCTTATTTCTGGGGAATCTGAGAACAGATATTTCGGATCCCTTTGAAGACTACAGGACCAAAGGAAATATCCTCCGATAACCAAGAGAAAGAAGCTTTCTGAGAAACTTCTTTGTGTTCTGTGAAATCACCTCACAGAGTTACAGCTTTCCCCTCAAGAAGCCTTTCGCTAAGACAGTTCTTGTGGAATTGGCAAAGTGATATTTGGAAGCCCATAGAGGGCTATGGTGAAAAAGGAAATATCCTCAGATGAAATCTGGAAAGAAGCTTTCTGAGAAACGGCTTAGTGTTCTGTTAATTCATCTTGCAGAGTTACATCTGTATATAGTGGATCTCTTTGCTAGCCTTATTTCTGTGGAATCTGAGAACAGATATTTCGGATCCCTTTGAAGACGATAGGGCCAAAGTAAATATCCTCCGATAAAAAAGAGAAGGAAGCTTTCTGAAAAACTTCTTTGTGTTCTGTGAAATCATCTCACAGAGTTACAGCTTTCCCCACAAGAAGCCTTTCGCTAAGACAGTTCTTGTGGAATTGGCAAGGTGATATTTGGAAGCCCATAGAGGGCTATGGTGAAAAAGGAAATATCCTCAGGTGAAATCTGGAGAGAAGCTTTTTGAGAAATTGCTTAGTGTTCTTTTAATTCATTTCACAGAGTTACATCTGTATTTCGTGGATCTCTTTGCTAGCCTTATTTCTGTGGAAGCTGAGAACAGATATTTTGGATCCCTTTGAAGACTATAGGGCCAAAGGAAATATCCTGCGATAACAAAGAGAAAGAAGCTTTCTGAGAAACTTCTTTGTGTTCTGTGAAATAATCTCACAGAGTTACAGCTTTCCCCTCAAGAAACCTTTCGCTAAGACAGTTCTTGTGGAATTGGCAAAGTGATATTTGGAAGCCCATAGTGGGCTACGCTGTAAAAGGAAATATCCTCAGATGAAATCTGGAAAGAAGCTTTCTGAGAAACTGCTTAGAGTTCTGTTATTTCATCTCACAGAGTTACATCTGTATTTCGTGGATCTCTTTGCTAGCCTTATTTCTGTAGAATCTGAGAACAGATATTTCGGATCCCTTTGAAGACTATACGGTCAAAGGAAATATCCTCCGATAACAAAGAGAAAGAGGCTGTCTGAGAAACTTCTTTGTGTTCTATGAAATCATCTCACAGAGTTACAGCTTTCCCCTCAAGAAGCCTTTCGCTAAGACAGTTTTTGTGGAATTGGCAATGTGATATTTGGAAGCCCATAGAGGGCTATGGTGAAAAAGGAAATATCCTCAGACGAAATCTGGAAAGAAGTTTTCTGAGAAACTGCTTAGTGTTCTGTTAATTCATCTCACAGAGTTACATCTGTATTTCGTGGATCTCTTTGCTAGCCTTATTTCTGTGGAATCTGAGAACAGATATTTCGGATCCCTTTGAAGATTGTAGGGCCAAAGGAAATATCCTCCGATAACAAAGAGAAAGAAGCTGTTTGAGAAACTTCCTTGTGTTCTTTGAAATAATCTCACAGAGTTGCAGCTTTCCCCTCAAGGAGCCTTTCGCTAAGACAGTTCTTGTGGAATTGGAAAAGTGATATTTGGAAGCCCATAGAGGGCTACGGTGAAAAAGGAAATATCCTCAGATGAAATCTGGAGAGAAGCTTTCTGAGAAACCGCTTAGTGTTCTGTGACTTCCAATCACAGAGTTACATCTGTATTTCGTGGATCTCTTTGCTAGCCTTATTTCTGTGGAATCTGAGAACAGATATTTCGGATCCCATTGAAGACTATAGGGCCAAAGGAAATATCCTCCGATAACAAAGAGAAAGAAGCTTTCAGAGAAACTTCCTTGTGTTCTGTGAAATAATCTCACAGTGTTACAGCTTTCCCCTCAAGAAACCTTTCGCTAAGACAGTTCTTGTGGAATTGGCAAAGTGATATTTGGAAGCCCATAGTGGGCTACGGTGTAAAAGGAAATATCCTCAGATGAAATCTGGAAAGAAGCTTTCTGAGATACTGCTTAGTGTTCTGTTATTTCATCTCACAGAGTTACATCTGTATTTCGTGGATCACTTTGCTAGCCTTATTTCTGTGGAATCTGAGAACAGATATTTCGGATCCCTTTGAAGACTATAGGGCCAAAGGAAATATCCTCCGATAACAAAGAGAAAGAAGCTTTCTGAGAAACTTCTTTGTGTTCTGTGAAATAATCTCACAGAGTTACAGCTTTCCCCTCAAGAAGCCTTTCGCTAAGACAGTTCTTGTGGAGTTGGCAAAGTGATATTTGGAAGCCCATAGAGGGCTATGGTGAAAAAGGAAATATTCTCAGATGAAATCTGGAAAGAAGCTTTCTGAGAAACCGCTTAGTGTTATGTTAATTCATCTCACAGAATTACATCTGTATTTCATGGATCTCTTTGCTAGACTTATTTCTGTGGAATCTGAGAACAGATATTTCGGATCCCTTTGAAGACGATAGGGCCAAAGTAAATATCCTCAGATAAAAAAGAGAAGGAAGCTTTCTGAAAAACTTCTTTGTGTTCTGTGAAATCATCTCACAGAGTTACAGCTTTCCCCACAAGAAGCCTTTCGCTAAGACAGTTCTTGTGGAATTGGCAAGGTGATATTTGGAAGCCCATAGAGGGCTATGGTGAAAAAGGAAATATCCTCAGGTGAAATCTGGAGAGAAGCTTTTTGAGAAATTGCTTAGTGTTCTTTTAATTCATTTCACAGAGTTACATCTGTGTTTCGTGGATCTCTTTGCTAGCCTTATTTCTGTGGAAGCTGAGAACAGATATTTTGGATCCCTTTGAAGACTATAGGGCCAAAGGAAATATCCTGCGATAACAAAGAGAAAGAAGCTTTCAGAGAAACTTCTTTGTGTTCTGTGAAATAATCTCACAGAGTTACAGCTTTCCCCTCAAGAAACCTTTCGCTAAGACAGTTCTTGTGGAATTGGCAAAGTGATATTTGGAAGCCCATAGTGGGCTACGCTGTAAAAGGAAATATCCTCAGATGAAATCTGGAAAGAAGCTTTCTGAGAACCTGCTTAGAGTTCTGTTATTTCATCTCACAGAGTTACATCTGTATTTCGTGGATCTCTTTGCTAGCCTTATTTCTGTAGAATCTGAGAACAGATATTTCGGATGCCTTTGAAGACTATACGGTCAAAGGAAATATCCTCCGATAACAAAGAGAAAGAGGCTGTCTCAGAAACTTCTTTGTGTTCTGTGAAATCATCTCACAGAGTTACAGCTTTCCCCTCAAGAAGCCTTTCGCTAAGACAGTTTTTGTGGAATTGGCAAAGTGATATTTGGAAGCCCATAGAGGGCTATGGTGAAAAAGGAAATATCCTCAGACGAAATCTGGAAAGAAGTTTTCTGAGAAACTGCTTAGTGTTCTGTTAATTCATCTCACAGAGTTACATCTGTATTTCGTGGATCTCTTTGCTAGCCTTATATCTGTGGAATCTGAGAACAGATATTTCGGATCCCTTTGAAGACTGTAGGGCCAAAGGAAATATCCTCCGATAACAAAGAGAAAGAAGCTGTTTGAGAAACTTCTTTGTGTTCTTTGAAATAATCTCACAGAGTTACAGCTTTCCCCTCAAGGAGCCTTTCGCTAAGACAGTTCTTGTGGAATTGGAAAAGTGATATTTGGAAGCCCATAGAGGGCTACGGTGAAAAAGGAAATATCCTCAGATGAAATCTGGAGAGAAGCTTTCTGAGAAACCGCTTAGTGTTCTGTGACTTCCACTCACAGAGTTACATCTGTATTTCGTGGATCTCTTTGCTAGCCTTATTTCTGTGGAATCTGAGAACAGATATTTCGGATCCCTTTGAAGACTATAGGGCCAAAGGAAATATCCTCCGATAACAAAGAGAAAGAAGCTTTCAGAGAAACTTCCTTGTGTTCTGTGAAATAATCTCACAGAGTTACAGCTTTCCCCTCAAGAAACCTTTCGCTAAGACAGTTCTTGTGGAATTGGCAAAGTGATATTTGGAAGCCCATAGTGGGCTACGGTGTAAAAGGAAATATCCTCAGATGAAATCTGGAAAGATGCTTTCTGAGATACTGCTTAGTGTTCTGTTATTTCATCTCACAGAGTTACATCTGTATTTCGTGGATCACTTTGCTAGCCTTATTTCTGTGGAATCTGAGAACAGATATTTCGGATCCCTTTGAAGACTATAGGGCCAAAGGAAATATCCTCCGATAACAAAGAGAAAGTAACTTTCTGAGAAACTTCTTTGTGTTCTGTGAAATAATCTCACAGAGTTACAGCTTTCCCCTCAAGAAGCCTTTCGCTAAGACAGTTCTTGTGGAGTTGGCAAAGTGATATTTGGAAGCCCATAGAGGGCTATGGTGAAAAAGGAAATATTCTCAGATGAAATCTGGAAAGAAGCTTTCTGAGAAACCGCTTAGTGTTATGTTAATTCATCTCACAGAGTTACATCTGTATTTCATGGATCACTGCTACCTTATTTCTGTGGAATCTGAGAACAGATATTTCGGATCCCTTTGAAGTCTATAGGGCCAAAGGAAATATCCTCCGATAACAATGAGAAAGAAGCTTTCTGAGAAACTTCTTTGTGTTCTTTGAAATCATCTCACAGAGTTACAGCTTTTCCCTCAAGACGCCTTTCGCTAAGAGAGTTCTTGTGGAATTGGCAAAGTGATATTTGGAAGCCCATAGAGGTCTATGGTGAAAAAGGAAATATCCTCAGATGAAATCTGGAAAGAAGCTTTCTGAGAAACCGCTTATTGTTCTGTTAATTCATCTCACGGAGTTACATCTGTATTTCATGGATCTCTTTGCTACCCTTATTTCTGTGGAATCTGAGAGCAGATATTTCGGATACCTTTGAAGACTATAGGGCCAAATAAATATCCTCCGATAACAAAGAGAAAGAAGCTTTCTGAGAAACTTCTTTGTGTTCTGTGAAATCATCTCACAGAGTTACAGCTTTCCCTTCAAGAAGCCTTTCGCTAAGACAGTTCTTGTGGAATTGGAAAAGTGATATTTGGAAGCCCATAGGGGGCTATGGTGAAAAAGGAAATATCCTCAGATGAAATCTGGAAAGAAGCTTTCTGAGAAACTGCTTAGTGTTCTGTTAATTCATCTCACAGAGTTACATCTGTATTGCGTGGATCTCTTTGCTAGCCTTATTTCTGTGGAATCTGAGAACAGATATTTCGGATCCCTTTAAAGACGATAGTGCCAAAGTAAATATCATCCGATAAAAAAGAGAAGGAAGCTTTCTGAGAAACTTCTTATTGTTCTGTGAAATCATCTCACAGAGTTACAGCTTTCCCCTCAAGAAGCCTTTCGCTAAGACAGTTCTTGTGAAATTGTCAAGGTGATATATGGAAGCCCATAGAGGGCTATGGTGAAAAAGGAAATATCCTCAGATGAAATCTGGAAAGAAGCTTTCTGAGAAACCGCTTAGTGTTCTGTTAATTCATCTCACAGAGTTACATCTGTATTTCATGGATCTCTTTGCTAGCCTTATTTCTGTGGAATCTGAGAACAGATATTTCGGATCCCTTTGAAGTCTATAGGGCCAAAGTAAATATCCTCCGATAAAAAAGAGAAGGAAGCTTTCTGAGAAACTTCTTTGTGTTCTGTGAAATCATCTCACAGAGTTACAGCTTTCCCCTCAAGAAGCCTTTCGCTAAGACAGTTCTTGTGGAATTGGCAAAGTGATATTTGGAAGGCCTTAGAGGGCTATGGTGAAAAAGGAAATATCCTCACATGAAATCTGGAAAGAAGCTTTCTGAGAAACTGCTTAGTGTTCTGTTAATTCATCTCACTGAGTTACATCTGTATTTCGTGGATCTCTTTGCTAGCCTTATTTCTGTGGAATCTGAGAACAGATATTTCGGATCCCTTTGAAGACTATAGGGCCAAAGGAAAAATCCTCCGATAACAAAGAGAAATAAGCTTTCTGAGAAACTTCTTTGTGTTCTGTGAAATAATATCACAGAGTTACAGCTTTCGCCTCAAGAAGCCTTTCGCTAAGACAGTTCTTGTGGAATTGGCAAAGTGATATTTGGAAGCCCATAGAGGGCTATGGTGAAAAAGGAAATATACTCAGATGAAATCTGGAAAGAAGCTTTCTGAGAAACCGCTTAGTGTTCTGTTAATTCATCTCACAGAGTTACATCTGTATTTCATGGATCTCTTTGCTAGCCTTATTTCTGGGGAATCTGAGAACAGATATTTCGGATCCCTTTGAAGACTACAGGACCAAAGGAAATATCCTCCGATAACCAAGAGAAAGAAGCTTTCTGAGAAACTTCTTTGTGTTCTGTGAAATCACCTCACAGAGTTACAGCTTTCCCCTCAAGAAGCCTTTCGCTAAGACAGTTCTTGTGGAATTGGCAAAGTGATATTTGGAAGCCCATAGAGGGCTATGGTGAAAAAGGAAATATCCTCAGATGAAATCTGGAAAGAAGCTTTCTGAGAAACGGCTTAGTGTTCTGTTAATTCATCTTGCAGAGTTACATCTGTATATAGTGGATCTCTTTGCTAGCCTTATTTCTGTGGAATCTGAGAACAGATATTTCGGATCCCTTTGAAGACGATAGGGCCAAAGTAAATATCCTCCGATAAAAAAGAGAAGGAAGCTTTCTGAAAAACATCTTTGTGTTCTGTGAAATCATCTCACAGAGTTACAGCTTTCCCCACAAGAAGCCTTTCGCTAAGACAGTTCTTGTGGAATTGGCAAGGTGATATTTGGAAGCCCATAGAGGGCTATGGTGAAAAAGGAAATATCCTCAGGTGAAATCTGGAGAGAAGCTTTTTGAGAAATTGCTTAGTGTTCTTTTAATTCATTTCACAGAGTTACATCTGTATTTCGTGGATCTCTTTGCTAGCCTTATTTCTGTGGAAGCTGAGAACAGATATTTTGGATCCCTTTGCAGACTATAGGGCGAAAGGAAATATCATGCGATAACAAAGAGAAAGAAGCTTTCTGAGAAACTTCTTTGTGTTCTGTGAAATAATCTCACAGAGTTACAGCTTTCCCCTCAAGAAACCTTTCGCTAAGACAGTTCTTGTGGAATTGGCAAAGTGATATTTGGAAGCCCATAGTGGGCTACGCTGTAAAAGGAAATATCCTCAGATGAAATCTGGAAAGAAGCTTTCTGAGAAACTGCTTAGAGTTCTGTTATTTCATCTCACAGAGTTACATCTGTATTTCGTGGATCTCTTTGCTAGCCTTATTTCTGTAGAATCTGAGAACAGATATTTCGGATCCCTTTGAAGACTATACGGTCAAAGGAAATATCCTCCAATAACAAAGAGAAAGAGGCTGTCTGAGAAACTTCTTTGTGTTCTATGAAATCATCTCACAGAGTTACAGCTTTCCCCTCAAGAAGCCTTTCGCTAAGACAGTTTTTGTGGAATTGGCAATGTGATATTTGGAAGCCCATAGAGGGCTATGGTGAAAAAGGAAATATCCTCAGACGAAATCTGGAAAGAAGTTTTCTGAGAAACTGCTTAGTGTTCTGTTAATTCATCTCACAGAGTTACATCTGTATTTCGTGGATCTCTTTGCTAGCCTTATTTCTGTGGAATCTGAGAACAGATATTTCGGATCCCTTTGAAGACTGTAGGGCCAAAGGAAATATCCTCCGATAACAAAGAGAAAGAAGCTGTTTGAGAAACTTCTTTGTGTTCTTTGAAATAATCTCACAGAGTTGCAGCTTTCCCCTCAAGGAGCCTTTCGCTAAGACAGTTCTTGTGGAATTGGAAAAGTGATATTTGGAAGCCCATAGAGGGCTACGGTGAAAAAGGAAATATCCTCAGATGAAATCTGGAGAGAAGCTTTCTGAGAAACCGCTTATTGTTCTGTGACTTCCAATCACAGAGTTACATCTGTATTTCGTGGATCTCTTTGCTAGCCTTATTTCTGTGGAATCTGAGAACAGATATTTCGGATCCCATTGAAGACTATAGGGCCAAAGGAAATATCCTCCGATAACAAAGAGAAAGAAGCTTTCAGAGAAACTTCCTTGTGTTCTGTGAAATAATCTCACAGAGTTACAGCTTTCCCCTCAAGAAACCTTTCGCTAAGACAGTTCTTGTGGAATTGGCAAAGTGATATTTGGAAGCCCATAGTGGGCTACGGTGTAAAAGGAAATATCCTCAGATGAAATCTGGAAAGAAGCTTTCTGAGATACTGCTTAGTGTTCTGTTATTTCATCTCACAGAGTTACATCTGTATTTCGTGGATCACTTTGCTAGCCTTATTTCTGTGGAATCTGAGAACAGATATTTCGGATCCCTTTGAAGACTATAGGGCCAAAGGAAATATCCTCCGATAACAAAGAGAAAGAAGCTTTCTGAGAAACTTCTTTGTGTTCTGTGAAATAATCTCACAGAGTTACAGCTTTCCCCTCAAGAAGCCTTTCGCTAAGACAGTTCTTGTGGAGTTGGCAAAGTGATATTTGGAAGCCCATAGAGGGCTATGGTGAAAAAGGAAATATTCTCAGATGAAATCTGGAAAGAAGCTTTCTGAGAAACCGCTTAGTGTTATGTTAATTCATCTCACAGAGTTACATCTGTATTTCATGGATCACTGCTACCTTATTTCTGTGGAATCTGAGAACAGATATTTCGGATCCCTTTGAAGTCTATAGGGCCAAAGGAAATATCCTCCGATAACAATGAGAAAGAAGCTTTCTGAGAAACTTCTTTGTGTTCTGTGAAATCATCTCACAGAGTTACAGCTTTTCCCTCAAGACGCCTTTCGCTAAGAGAGTTCTTGTGGAATTGGCAAAGTGATATTTGGAAGCCCATAGAGGGCTATGGTGAAAAAGGAAATATCCTCAGATGTAATCTGGAAAGAAGCTTTCTGAGAAACCGCTTATTGTTCTGTTAATTCATCTCACGGAGTTACATCTGTATTTCATGGATCTCTTTGCTAGCCTTATTTCTGTGGAATCTGAGAGCAGATATTTCGGATACCTTTGAAGACTATAGGGCCAAATAAATATCCTCCGATAATAAAGAGAAGGAAGCTTTCTGATAAACTTCTTTGTGTTCTGTGAAATCATCTCACAGAGTTACAGCTTTCCCCTCAAGAAGCCTTTCGCTAAGACAGTTCTTGTGGAATTGGCAAAGTGATATTTGGAAGCCCATAGGGGGCTATGGTGAAAAAGGAAATATCCTCAGATGAAATCTGGAAAGAAGCTTTCTGAGAAACTGCTTAGTGTTCTGTTAATTCATCTCACAGAGTTACATCTGTATTGCGTGGATCTCTTTGCTAGCCTTATTTCTGTGGAATCTGAGAACAGATATTTCGGATCCCTTTAAAGACGATAGGGCCAAAGTAAATATCCTCCGATAAAAAAGAGAAGGAAGCTTTCTGAGAAACTTCTTATTGTTCTGTGAAATAATCTCGCAGAGTTACAGCTTTCCCCTCAAGAAACCTTTCGCTAAGACAGTTCTTGTGGAATTGGCAAAGTGATATTTGGAAGCCCATAGTGGGCTACGGTGTAAAAGGAAATATCCTCAGATGAAATCTGGAAAGAAGCTTTCTGAGAAACTGCTTAGAGTTCTGTTATTTCATCTCACAGAGTTACATCTATATTTCGTGGATCTCTTTGCTAGCCTTATTTCTGTAGAATCTGAGAACAGATATTTCGGATCCCTTTGAAGACTATACGGTCAAAGGAAATATCCTCCGATAACAAAGAGAATAAGGCTGTCTGAGAAACTTCTTTGTGTTCTGTGAAATCATCTCACAGAGTTACAGCTTTCCCCTCAAGAAGCCTTTCGCTAAGACAGTTTTTGTGGAATTGGCAAAGTGATATTTGGAAGCCCATAGAGGGCTATGGTGAAAAAGGAAATATCCTCAGACGAAATCTGGAAAGAAGTTTTCTGAGAAACTGCTTAGTGTTCTGTTAATTCATCTCACAGAGTTACATCTGTATTTCGTGGATCTCTTTGCTAGCCTTATTTCTGTGGAATCTGAGAACAGATATTTCGGATCCCTTTAAAGACGATAGGGCCAAAGTAAATATCCTCCGATAAAAAAGAGAAGGAAGCTTTCTGAGAAACTTCTTATTGTTCTGTGAAATCATCTCACTGAGTTACAGCTTTCCCCTCAAGAAGCCTTTCGCTAAGACAGTTCTTGTGAAATTGGCAAGGTGATATTTGGAAGCCCATAGAGGGCTATGGTGAAAACGGAAATATCCTCAGATGAAATCTGGAAAGAAGCTTTCTGAGAAACTGCTTAGTGTTCTGTTAATTCATCTCAAAGAGTTACATATGTATTTCGTGGATCTCTTTGCTAGCCTTATTTCTGTGTAATCTGAGAACAGATATTTCGGATCCCTTTGAAGACTATAGGGCCAAAGGAAAAATCCTCCGATAACAAAGAGAAAGAAGCTTTCTGAGAAACTTCTTTGTGTTCTATGAAATCATCTCACAGAGTTACAGCTTTCCCCTCAAGAACCCTTTCGCTAAGACAGTTCTTGTGGAGTTGGCAAAGTGATATTTGGAAGCCCATAGAGGGCTATGGTGAAAAAGGAAATATCCTCAGATGAAATCTGGAAAGAAGCTTTCTGAGAAACCGCTTAGTGTTCCTTTAATTCATCTCTCAGAGTTACATCTGTATTTCATGGATCTCTTTGCTACCTTATTTCTGTGGAATCTGAGAACAGATATTTCGGATCCCTTTGAAGTCTATAGGGCCAAAGGAAATATCCTCCGATAACAATGAGAAAGAAGCTTTCTGAGAAACTTCTTTGTGTTCTGTGAAATCATCTCACAGAGTTACAGCTTTTCCCTCAAGAAGCCTTTCGCTGAGACAGTTCTTGTTGAATTGGCAAAGTGATATTTGGAAGCCCATAGAGTGCTATGGTGAAAAAGGAAATATCCTCAAATGAAATCTGGAAAGAAGCTTTCTGAGAAACCGCTTATTGTTCTGTTAATTCATCTCACAGAGTTACATCTGTATTTCATGGATCTCTTTGCTAGCCTTATTTCTGTGGAAGCTGAGAACAGATATTTTGGATCCCTTTGAAGACTATAGGGCCAAAGGAAATATCCTGCGATAACAAAGAGAAAGAAGCTTTCAGAGAAACTTCTTTGTGTTCTGTGAAATAATCTCACAGAGTTACAGCTTTCCCCTCAAGAAACCTTTCGCTAAGACAGTTCTTGTGGAATTGGCAAAGTGATATTTGGAAGCCCATAGTGGGCTACGGTGTAAAAGGAAATATCATCAGATGAAATCTGGAAAGAAGCTTTCTGAGAAACTGCTTAGAGTTCTGTTATTTCATCTCAAAGAGTTACATCTGTATTTCGTGGATCTCTTTGCTAGCCTTATTTCTGTAGAATCTGAGAACAGATATTTCGGATCCCTTTGAAGACTATACGGTCAAAGGAAATATCCTCCGATAACAAAGAGAAAGAGGCTGTCTGAGAAACTTCTTTGTGTTCTGTGAAATCATCTCACAGAGTTACAGCTTTCCCCTCAAGAAGCCTTTCGCTAAGACAGTTTTTGTGGAATTGGCAAAGTGATATTTGGAAGCCCATAGAGGGCTATGGTGAAAAAGGAAATATCCTCAGACGAAATCTGGAAAGAAGTTTTCTGAGAAACTGCTTAGTGTTCTGTTAATTCATCTCACAGAGTTACATCTGTATTTCGTGGATCTCTTTGCTAGCCTTATTTCTGTGGAATCTGAGAACAGATATTTCGGATCCCTTTGAAGACTGTAGGGCCAAAGGAAATACCTCCGATAACAAAGAGAAAGAAGCTGTTTGAGAAACTTCTTTGTGTTCTTTGAAATAATCTCACAGAGTTACAGCTTTCCCCTCAAGGAGCCTTTCGCTAAGACAGTTCTTGTGGAATTGGAAAGGTGATATTTGGAAGCCCATAGAGGGCTACGGTGAAAAAGGAAATATCCTCAGATGAAATCTGGAAAGAAGCTTTCTGAGAAACCGCTTAGTGTTCTGTGACTTCCACTCACAGAGTTACATCTGTATTTCGTGGATCTCTTTGCTAGCCTTATTTCTGTGAAATCTGAGAACAGATATTTCGGATCCCATTGAAGACTATAGGGCCAAAGGAAATATCCTCCGATAACAAAGAGAAAGAAGCTTTCAGAGAAACTTCTTTGTGTTCTGTGAAATCATCTCACAGAGTTACAGCTTTCCCCTCAAGAAGCCTTTCGCTAAGACAGTTCTTGTGGAGTTGGCAAAGTGATATTTGGAAGCCCATAGAGGGCTATGGTGAAAAAGGAAATATTCTCAGATGAAATCTGGAAAGAAGCTTTCTGAGAAACCGCTTAGTGTTATGTTAATTCATCTCACAGAGTTACATCTGTATTTCATGGATCTCTGCTACCTTATTTCTGTGGAATCTGAGAACAGATATTTCGGATCCCTTTGAAGTCTATAGGGCCAAAGGAAATATCCTCCGATAACAAAGAGAAAGAAGCTTTCTGAGAAACTTCTTTGTGTTCTGTGAAATCATCTCACAGAGTTACAGCTTTTCCCTCAAGAATCCTTTCGCTAAGACAGTTCTTCTGGAATTGGCAAAGTGATATTTGGAAGCCCATAGAGGGCTATGGTGAAAAAGGAAATATCCTCAGATGAAATCTGGAAAGAAGCTTTCTGAGAAACCGCTTATTGTTCTGTTAATTCATCTCACGGAGTTACATCTGTATTTCATGGATCTCTTTGCTAGCCTTATTTCTGTGGAATCTGAGAGCAGATATTTCGGAGATCTTTGAAGACTATAGGGCCAAATAAATATCCTCCAATAACAAAGAGAAAGAAGCTTTCTGAGAAACTTCTTTGTGTTCTGTGAAATCATCTCACAGAGTTACAGCTTTCCCCTCAAGAAGCCTTTCGCTAAGACAGTTCTTGTGGAATTGGCAAAGTGATATTTGGAAGCCCATAGAGGGCTGTGGTGAAAAAGGAAATATCCTCAGATGAAATCTGGAAAGAAGCTTTCTGAGAAACTGCTTAGTGTTCTGTTAATTCATCTCACAGAGTTACATCTGTATTGCGTGGATCTCTTTGCAAGCCTTATTTCTGTGGAATCTGAGAACAGATATTTCGGATCCCTTTAAAGACGAAAGGGCCAAAGTAAATATCGTCCGATAAAAAAGAGAAGTAAGCTTTCTGAGAAACTTCTTATTGTTCTGTGAAATCATCTCACAGAGTTACAGCTTTCCCCTCAAGAAGCCTTTCGCTAAGACAGTTCTTATGAAATTGGCAAGGTGATATTTGGAAGCCCATAGAGGGCTATGGTGAAAACGGAAATATCCTCAGATGAAATCTGGAAAGAAGCTTTCTGAGAAACCGCTTAGTGTTCTGTTAATTCATCTCAAAGAGTTACATATGTATTTCGTGGATCTCTTTGCTAGCCTTATTTCTGTGGAATCTGAGAACAGATATTTCGGATCCCTTTGAAGACTATAGGGCCAAAGGAAAAATCCTCCGATAACAAAGAGAAAGAAGCTTTCTGAGAAACTTCTTTGTGTTCTGTGAAATCATCTCACAGAGTTACAGCTTTCCCCTCAAGAAGCCTTTCGCTAAGACAGTTCTTGTGGAGTTGGAAAAGTGATATTTGGAAGCCCATAGAGGGCTATGGTGAAAAAGGAAATATCCTCAAATGAAATCTGGAAAGAAGCTTTCTGAGAAACCGCTTAGTGTTCTGTTAATTCATCTCACAGTGTTACATCTGTATTTCATGGATCTCTTTGCTACCTTATTTCTGTGGAATCTGAGAACAGATATTTCGGATCCCTTTGAAGTCTATAGGGCCAAAGTAAATATCCTCCGATAAAAAAGAGAAGGAAGCTTTCTGAGAAACTTCTTTGTGTTCTGTGAAATCATCTCTCAGAGTTTCAGCTTTCCCCTCAAGAAGCCTTTCGCTAAGACAGTTCTTGTGAAATTGGCAAGGTGATATATGGAAGCCCATAGAGGGCTATGGTGAAAAAGGAAATATCCTCAGATGAAATCTGGAAAGAAGTTTTCTGAGAAATTGCTTAGTGTTCTGTTAATTCATCTCACAGAGTTACATCTGTATTTCGTGGATCTCTTTGCTAGCCTTATTTCTGTGGAATCTGAGAACAGATATTTCGGATCCCTTTGAAGACTATAGGTCCAAATAAATATCCTCCGATAACAAAGAGAAAAAAGCTTTCTGACAAACTTCTTTGTGTTCTGTGAAATCATCTCACAGAGTTACAGCTTTCCCCTCAAGAAACCTTTCGCTAAGACTGTTCTTGTGGAATTGGCAAAGTGATATTTGGAAGCCCATAGTGGGCTACGGTGCAAAAGGAAATATCCTCAGATGAATTCTGGAAAGAAGCTTTCTGAGAAACTGCTTAGTGTTCTGTTATTTCATCTCACAGAGTTACATCTGTATTTCGTGGATCTCTTTGCTAGCCTTATTTCTGTGGAATCTGAGAACAGATATTTCGGATCCCTTTGAAGACTATACGGCCAAAGGAAATATCCTCCGATAACAAAGAGAAAGAAGCTTTCTGAGAAACTTCTTTGTGTTCTGTGAAATCATCTCACAGAGTTACAGCTTTCCCCTCAAGAAGCCTTTCGCTAAGACAGTTCTTTTGGAATTGGCCAAGTGATATTTGGAAGCCCATAAAGGGCTATGGTGAAAAAGGAAATATCCTCAGGTGAAATCTGGATAGAAGTTTTCTGAGAAACTGCTTAGTGTTCTGTTAATTCATCTCTCAGAGTTACATCTGTATTTCGTGGATCTCTTTGCTAGCCTTATTTCTGTGGAATCTGAGAACAGATATTTCGGATCCCTTTGAAGACTGTAGGGCCAAAGGAAAACATCCTCCGATAACAAAGAGAAAGAAGCTTTCTGAGAAACTACTTTGTGTTCTGTGAAATAATCTAACAGAGTTACAGCTTTCCCCTCAAGAAGAATTTCGCTAAGACAGTTCTTGTGGAATTGGCAAAGTGATATTTGGAAGCCCATAGAGGGCTGTGGTGAAAAAGGAAATATCCTAAGATGAAATCTGGAAAGACGCTTTCTGAGAAACTGCTTAGTGTTCTGTTAATTCATCTCTCAGAGTTTCATCTGTATTTCATGGATCTCTTTGCTAGCCTTATTTCTGTGGAATCTGCAAACAGATATTTCGGATCGCTTTGACGTCTATAGGGCCAAAGGAAATATACTCCGATAACAAAGAGAAAGAAGCTTTCTGAGAAACTTCTTTGTTTTCTATGAAATCATCTCACAGAGTTACAGCTTTCCCCTCAAGAAGCCTTTCGCTAAGACAGTTCTTGTGGAGTTGGCAAAGTGATATTTGGAAGCCCATAGAGGGCTATGGTGAAAAAGGAAATATTCTCAGATGAAATCTGGAAAGAAGCTTTCTGAGAAACCGCTTAGTGTTCTGTGAAATCATCTCACAGAGTTACATCTGTATTTCATGGATCTCTGCTACCTTATTTCTGTGGAATCTGAGAAGAGATATTTCGGATCCCTTTGAAGTCTATAAGGCCAAAGGAAATATCCTCCGATAACAATGAGAAAGAAGCTTTCTGAGAAACTTCTTTGTGTTCTGTGAAATCATCTCACAGAGTTACAGCTTTTCCCTCAAGAAGCCTTTCGCTAAGAGAGTTCTTGTGGAATTGGCAAAGTGATATTTGGAAGCCCATAGAGGGCTATGGTGAAAAAGGAAATATCCTCAGATGAAATCTGGAAAGAAGCTTTCTGAGAAACTGCTTAGTGTTCTCTTAATTCATCTCACAGAGTTACATCTGTATTGCGTGGATCTCTTTGCTAGCCTTATTTCTGTGGAATCTGAGAACAGATATTTCGGATCCCTTTAATGACGATAGGGCCAAAGTAAATATCCTCCGATAAAAAAGAGAAGGAAGCTTTCTGAGAAACTTCTTATTGTTCTGTGAAATCATCTCACAGAGTTACATCTTTCCCCTCAAGAAGCCTTTCGCTAAGACAGTTCTTGTGAAATTGGCAAGGTGATATTTGGAAGCCCATAGAGGGCTATGGTGAAAACGGAAATATCCTCAGATGAAATCTGGAAAGAAGCTTTCTGAGAAACTGCTTAGTGTTCTGTTAATTCATCTCAAAGAGTTACATATGTATTTCGTGGATCTCTTTGCTAGCCTTATTTCTGTGTAATCTGAGAACAGATATTTCGCATCCCTTTGAAGACTATAGGGCCAAAGGAAAAATCCTCCGACAACAAAGAGAAAGAAGCTTTCTGAGAAACTTCTTTGTGTTCTGTGAAATCATCTCACAGAGTTACAGCTTTCCCCTCAAGAAGCCTTTCGCTAAGACAGTTCTTGTGGAGTTGGCAAAGTGATATTTGGAAGCCCATAGAGGGCTATGGTGAAAAAGGAAATATCCTCAGATGAAATCTGGAAAGAAGCTTTCTGAGAAACCGCTTAGTGTTCTGTTAATTCATCTCACAGAGTTACATCTGTATTTCATGGATCTCTTTGCTACCTTATTTCTGTGGAATCTGAGAACAGATATTTCGGATCCCTTTGAAGTCTATAGGGCCAAAGGAAATATCCTCCGATAACAATGAGAAAGAAGCTTTCTGAGAAACTTCTTTGTGTTCTATGAAATCATCTCACAGAGTTACAGCTTTTCCCTCAAGAAGCCTTTCGCTAAGACAGTTCTTGTGGAATTGGCAAAGTGATATTTGGAAGCCCTTAGAGGGCTATGGTGAAAAAGGAAATATCCTCAAATGAAATCTGGAAAGAAGCTTTCTGAGAAACCGCTTATTGTTCTGTTAATTCATCTCACGGAGTTACATCTGTATTTCGTGGATCTCTTTGCTAGCCTTATTTCTGTGGAATCTGAGAACAGATATTTCGGATCCCATTGAAGACTATAGGGCCAAAGGAAATATCCTCCGATAACAAAGAGAAAGAAGCTTTCAGAGAAACTTCCTTGTGTTCTGTGAAATAATCTCACAGAGTTACAGCTTTCCCCTCAAGAAACCTTTCGCTAAGACAGTTCTTGTGGAATTGGCAAAGTGATATTTGGAAGCCCATAGTGGGCTACGGTGTAAAAGGAAATATCCTCAGATGAAATCTGGAAAGATGCTTTCTGAGATACTGCTTAGTGTTCTGTTATTTCATCTCACAGAGTTACATCTGTATTTCGTGGATCACTTTGCTAGCCTTATTTCTGTGGAATCTGAGAACAGATATTTCGGATCCCTTTGAAGACTATAGGGCCAAAGGAAATATCCTCCGATAACAAAGAGAAAGAAACTTTCTGAGAAACTTCTTTGTGTTCTGTGAAATAATCTCACAGAGTTACAGCTTTCCCCTCAAGAAGCCTTTCGCTAAGACAGTTCTTGTGGAGTTGGCAAAGTGATATTTGGAAGCCCATAGAGGGCTATGGTGAAAAAGGAAATATTCTCAGATGAAATCTGGAAAGAAGCTTTCTGAGAAACCGCTTAGTGTTATGTTAATTCATCTCACAGAGTTACATCTGTATTTCGTGGATCTCTTTGCTAGCCTCATTTCTGTGGAATCTGAGAACAGATATTTCGGATCCCTTTGAAGTCTATAGGGCCAAAGGAAATATCCTCCGATAACAATGAGAAAGAAGCTTTCTGAGAAACTTCTTTGTGTTCTGTGAAATCATCTCACAGAGTTACAGCTTTTCCCTCAAGACGCCTTTCGCTAAGAGAGTTCTTGTGGAATTGGCAAAGTGATATTTGGAAGCCCATAGAGGGCTATGGTGAAAAAGGAAATATCCTCAGATGAAATCTGGAAAGAAGCTTTCTGAGAAACCGCTTATTGTTCTGTTAATTCATCTCACGGAGTTACATCTGTATTTCATGGATCTCTTTGCTACCCTTATTTCTGTGGAATCTGAGAGCAGATATTTCGGATACCTTTGAAGACTATAGGGCCAAATAAATATCCTCCGATAACAAAGAGAAAGAAGCTTTCTGAGAAACTTCTTTGTGTTCTGTGAAATCATCTCACAGAGTTACAGCTTTCCCCTCAAGAAGCCTTTCTCTAAGACAGTTCTTGTGGAATTGGAAAAGTGATATTTGGAAGCCCATAGGGGGCTATGGTGAAAAAGGAAATATCCTCAGATGAAATCTGGAAAGAAGCTTTCTGAGAAACTGCTTAGTGTTCTGTTAATTCATCTCACAGAGTTACATCTGTATTGCGTGGATCTCTTTGCTAGCCTTATTTCTGTGGAATCTGAGAACAGATATTTCGGATCCCTTTAAAGACGATAGGGCCAAAGTAAATATCATCCGATAAAAAAGAGAAGGAAGCTTTCTGAGAAACTTCTTATTGTTCTGTGAAATCATCTCACAGAGCTACAGCTTTCCCCTCAAGAAGCCTTTCGCTAAGACAGTTCTTGTGAAATTGTCAAGGTGATATATGGAAGCCCATAGAGGGCTATGGTGAAAAAGGAAATATCCTCAGATGAAATCTGGAAAGAAGCTTTCTGAGAAACCGCTTAGTGTTCTGTTAATTCATCTCACAGAGTTACATCTGTATTTCATGGATCTCTTTGCTAGCCTTATTTCTGTGGAATCTGAGAACAGATATTTCGGATCCCTTTGAAGTCTATAGGGCCAAAGTAAATATCCTCCGATAAAAAAGAGAAGGAAGCTTTCTGAGAAACTTCTTTGTGTTCTGTGAAATCATCTCACAGAGTTACAGCTTTCCCCTCAAGAAGCCTTTCGCTAAGACAGTTCTTGTGGAATTGGCAAAGTGATATTTGGAAGCCCTTAGAGGGCTATGGTGAAAAAGGAAATATCCTCACATGAAATCTGGAAAGAAGCTTTCTGAGAAACTGCTTAGTGTTCTGTTAATTCATCTCACTGAGTTACATCTGTATTTCGTGGATCTCTTTGCTAGCCTTATTTCTGTGGAATCTGAGAACAGATATTTCGGATCCCTTTGAAGACTATAGGGCCAAAGGAAAAATCCTCCGATAACAAAGAGAAATAAGCTTTCTGAGAAACTTCTTTGTGTTCTGTGAAATAATATCACAGAGTTACAGCTTTCGCCTCAAGAAGCCTTTCGCTAAGACAGTTCTTGTGGAATTGGCAAAGTGATATTTGGAAGCCCATAGAGGGCTATGGTGAAAAAGGAAATATACTCAGATGAAATCTGGAAAGAAGCTTTCTGAGAAACCGCTTAGTGTTCTGTTAATTCATCTCACAGAGTTACATCTGTATTTCATGGATCTCTTTGCTAGCCTTATTTCTGGGGAATCTGAGAACAGATATTTCGGATCCCTTTGAAGACTACAGGACCAAAGGAAATATCCTCCGATAACCAAGAGAAAGAAGCTTTCTGAGAAACTTCTTTGTGTTCTGTGAAATCACCTCACAGAGTTACAGCTTTCCCCTCAAGAAGCCTTTCGCTAAGACAGTTCTTGTGGAATTGGCAAAGTGATATTTGGAAGCCCATAGAGGGCTATGGTGAAAAAGGAAATATCCTCAGATGAAATCTGGAAAGAAGCTTTCTGAGAAACGGCTTAGTGTTCTGTTAATTCATCTTGCAGAGTTACATCTGTATATAGTGGATCTCTTTGCTAGCCTTATTTCTGTGGAATCTGAGAACAGATATTTCGGATCCCTTTGAAGACGATAGGGCCAAAGTAAATATCCTCCGATAAAAAAGAGAAGGAAGCTTTCTGAAAAACTTCTTTGTGTTCTGTGAAATCATCTCACAGAGTTACAGCTTTCCCCACAAGAAGCCTTTCGCTAAGACAGTTCTTGTGGAATTGGCAAGGTGATATTTGGAAGCCCATAGAGGGCTATGGTGAAAAAGGAAATATCCTCAGGTGAAATCTGGAGAGAAGCTTTTTGAGAAATTGCTTAGTGTTCTTTTAATTCATTTCACAGAGTTACATCTGTATTTCGTGGATCTCTTTGCTAGCCTTATTTCTGTGGAAGCTGAGAACAGATATTTTGGATCCCTTTGAAGACTATACGGCCAAAGGAAATATCCTGCGATAACAAAGAGAAAGAAGCTTTCTGAGAAACTTCTTTGTGTTCTGTGAAATAATCTCACAGAGTTACAGCTTTCCCCTCAAGAAACCTTTCGCTAAGACAGTTCTTGTGGAATTGGCAAAGTGATATTTGGAAGCCCATAGTGGGCTACGGTGTAAAAGGAAATATCCTCAGATGAAATCTGGAAAGAAGCTTTCTGAGAAACTGCTTAGAGTTCTGTTATTTCATCTCACAGAGTTACATCTGTATTTCGTGGATCTCTTTGCTAGCCTTATTTCTGTAGAATCTGAGAACAGATATTTCGGATCCCTTTGAAGACTATACGGTCAAAGGAAATATCCTCCGATAACAAAGAGAAAGAGGCTGTCTGAGAAACTTCTTTGTGTTCTATGAAATCATCTCACAGAGTTACAGCTTTCCCCTCAAGAAGCCTTTCGCTAAGACAGTTTTTGTGGAATTGGCAATGTGATATTTGGAAGCCCATAGAGGGCTATGGTGAAAAAGGAAATATCCTCAGACGAAATCTGGAAAGAAGTTTTCTGAGAAACTGCTTAGTGTTCTGTTAATTCATCTCACAGAGTTACATCTGTATTTCGTGGATCTCTTTGCTAGCCTTATTTCTGTGGAATCTGAGAACAGATATTTCGGATCCCTTTGTAGACTGTAGGGCCAAAGGAAATATCCTCCGATAACAAAGAGAAAGAAGCTGTTTGAGAAACTTCTTTGTGTTCTTTGAAATAATCTCACAGAGTTGCAGCTTTCCCCTCAAGGAGCCTTTCGCTAAGACAGTTCTTGTGGAATTGGAAAAGTGATATTTGGAAGCCCATAGAGGGCTACGGTGAAAAAGGAAATATCCTCAGATGAAATCTGGAGAGAAGCTTTCTGAGAAACCGCTTAGTGTTCTGTGACTTCCAATCACAGAGTTACATCTGTATTTCGTGGATCTCTTTGCTAGCCTTATTTCTGTGGAATCTGAGAACAGATATTTCGGATCCCATTGAAGACTATAGGGCCAAAGGAAATATCCTCCGATAACAAAGAGAAAGAAGCTTTCAGAGAAACTTCCTTGTGTTCTGTGAAATAATCTCACAGAGTTATAGCTTTCCCCTCAAGAAACCTTTCGCTAAGACAGTTCTTGTGGAATTGGCAAAGTGATATTTGGAAGCCCATAGTGGGCTACGGTGTAAAAGGAAATATCCTCAGATGAAATCTGGAAAGAAGCTTTCTGAGATACTGCTTAGTGTTCTGTTATTTCATCTCACAGAGTTACATCTGTATTTCGTGGATCACTTTGCTAGCCTTATTTCTGTGGAATCTGAGAACAGATATTTCGGATCCCTTTGAAGACTATAGGGCCAAAGGAAATATCCTCCGATAACAAAGAGAAAGAAGCTTTCTGAGAAACTTCTTTGTGTTCTGTGAAATAATCTCACAGAGTTACAGCTTTCCCCTCAAGAAGCCTTTCGCTAAGACAGTTCTTGTGGAGTTGGCAAAGTGATATTTGGAAGCCCATAGAGGGCTATGGTGAAAAAGGAAATATTCTCAGATGAAATCTGGAAAGAAGCTTTCTGAGAAACCGCTTAGTGTTATGTTAATTCATCTCACAGAGTTACATCTGTATTTCATGGATCACTGCTACCTTATTTCTGTGGAATCTGAGAACAGATATTTCGGATCCCTTTGAAGTCTATAGGGCCAAAGGAAATATCCTCCGATAACAATGAGAAAGAAGCTTTCTGAGAAACTTCTTTGTGTTCTGTGAAATCATCTCACAGAGTTACAGCTTTTCCCTCAAGACGCCTTTCGCTAAGAGAGTTCTTGTGGAATTGGCAAAGTGATATTTGGAAGCCCATAGAGGGCTATGGTGAAAAAGGAAATATCCTCAGATGAAATCTGGAAAGAAGCTTTCTGAGAAACCGCTTATTGTTCTGTTAATTCATCTCACGGAGTTACATCTGTATTTCATGGATCTCTTTGCTAGCCTTATTTCTGTGGAATCTGAGAGCAGATATTTCGGATACCTTTGAAGACTATAGGGCCAAATAAATATCCTCCGATAATAAAGAGAAGGAAGCTTTCTGATAAACTTCTTTGTGTTCTGTGAAATCATCTCACAGAGTTACAGCTTTCCCCTCAAGAAGCCTTTCGCTAAGACAGTTCTTGTGGAATTGGCAAAGTGATATTTGGAAGCCCATAGGGGGCTATGGTGAAAAAGGAAATATCCTCAGATGAAATCTGGAAAGAAGCTTTCTGAGAAACTGCTTAGTGTTCTGTTAATTCATCTCACAGAGTTACATCTGTATTGCGTGGATCTCTTTGCTAGCCTTATTTCTGTGGAATCTGAGAACAGATATTTCGGATCCCTTTAAAGACGATAGGGCCAAAGTAAATATCCTCCGATAAAAAAGAGAAGGAAGCTTTCTGAGAAACTTCTTATTGTTCTGTGAAATCATCTCACAGAGTTACAGCTTTCCCCTCAAGAAGCCTTTCGCTAAGACAGTTCTTGTGAAATTGGCAAGGTGATATTTGGAAGCCCATAGAGGGCTATGGTGAAAACGGAAATATCCTCAGATGAAATCTGGAAAGAAGCTTTCTGAGAAACTGCTTAGTGTTCTGTTAATTCATCTCAAAGAGTTACATATGTATTTCGTGGATCTCTTTGCTAGCCTTATTTCTGTGTAATCTGAGAACAGATATTTCGGATCCCTTTGAAGACTATAGGGCCAAAGGAAAAATCCTCCGATAACAAAGAGAAAGAAGCTTTCTGAGAAACTTCTTTGTGTTCTATGAAATCATCTCAAAGAGTTACAGCTTTTCCCTCAAGAAGCCTTTCGCTGAGACAGTTCTTGTTGAATTGGCAAAGTGATATTTGGAAGCCCATAGAGGGCTATGGTGAAAAAGGAAATATCCTCAAATGAAATCTGGAAAGAAGCTTTCTGAGAAACCGCTTATTGTTCTGTTAATTCATCTCACGGAGTTACATCTGTATTTCATGGATCTCTTTGCTAGCCTTATTTCTGTGGAAGCTGAGAACAGATATTTTGGATCCCTTTGAAGACTATAGGGCCAAAGGAAATATCCTGCGATAACAAAGAGAAAGAAGCTTTCAGAGAAACTTCTTTGTGTTCTGTGAAATAATCTCGCAGAGTTACAGCTTTCCCCTCAAGAAACCTTTCGCTAAGACAGTTCTTGTGGAATTGGCAAAGTGATATTTGGAAGCCCATAGTGGGCTACGGTGTAAAAGGAAATATCCTCAGATGAAATCTGGAAAGAAGCTTTCTGAGAAACTGCTTAGAGTTCTGTTATTTCATCTCACAGAGTTACATCTATATTTCGTGGATCTCTTTGCTAGCCTTATTTCTGTAGAATCTGAGAACAGATATTTCGGATCCCTTTGAAGACTATACGGTCAAAGGAAATATCCTCCGATAACAAAGAGAATAAGGCTGTCTGAGAAACTTCTTTGTGTTCTGTGAAATCATCTCACAGAGTTACAGCTTTCCCCTCAAGAAGCCTTTCGCTAAGACAGTTTTTGTGGAATTGGCAAAGTGATATTTGGAAGCCCATAGAGGGCTATGGTGAAAAAGGAAATATCCTCAGACGAAATCTGGAAAGAAGTTTTCTGAGAAACTGCTTAGTGTTCTGTTAATTCATCTCACAGAGTTACATCTGTATTTCGTGGATCTCTTTGCTAGCCTTATTTCTGTGGAATCTGAGAACAGATATTTCGGATCCCTTTAAAGACGATAGGGCCAAAGTAAATATCCTCCGATAAAAAAGAGAAGGAAGCTTTCTGAGAAACTTCTTATTGTTCTGTGAAATCATCTCACTGAGTTACAGCTTTCCCCTCAAGAAGCCTTTCGCTAAGACAGTTCTTGTGAAATTGGCAAGGTGATATTTGGAAGCCCATAGAGGGCTATGGTGAAAACGGAAATATCCTCAGATGAAATATGGAAAGAAGCTTTCTGAGAAACTGCTTAGTGTTCTGTTAATTCATCTCAAAGAGTTACATATGTATTTCGTGGATCTCTTTGCTAGCCTTATTTCTGTGTAATCTGAGAACAGATATTTCGGATCCCTTTGAAGACTATAGGGCCAAAGGAAAAATCCTCCGATAACAAAGAGAAAGAAGCTTTCTGAGAAACTTCTTTGTGTTCTATGAAATCATCTCACAGAGTTACAACTTTCCCCTCAAGAACCCTTTCGCTAAGACAGTTCTTGTGGAGTTGGCAAAGTGATATTTGGAAGCCCATAGAGGGCTATGGTGAAAAAGGAAATATCCTCAGATGAAATCTGGAAAGAAGCTTTCTGAGAAACCGCTTAGTGTTCCTTTAATTCATCTCTCAGAGTTACATCTGTATTTCATGGATCTCTTTGCTACCTTATTTCTGTGGAATCTGAGAACAGATATTTCGGATCCCTTTGAAGTCTATAGGGCCAAAGGAAATATCCTCCGATAACAATGAGAAAGAAGCTTTCTGAGAAACTTCTTTGTGTTCTGTGAAATCATCTCACAGAGTTACAGCTTTTCCCTCAAGAAGCCTTTCGCTGAGACAGTTCTTGTTGAATTGGCAAAGTGATATTTGGAAGCCCATAGAGGGCTATGGTGAAAAAGGAAATATCCTCAAATGAAATCTGGAAAGAAGCTTTCTGAGAAACCGCTTATTGTTCTGTTAATTCATCTCACAGAGTTACATCTGTATTTCATGGATCTCTTTGCTAGCCTTATTTCTGTGGAAGCTGAGAACAGATATTTTGGATCCCTTTGAAGACTATAGGGCCAAAGGAAATATCCTGCGATAACAAAGAGAAAGAAGCTTTCAGAGAAACTTCTTTGTGTTCTGTGAAATAATCTCACAGAGTTACAGCTTTCCCCTCAAGAAACCTTTCGCTAAGACAGTTCTTGTGGAATTGGCAAAGTGATATTTGGAAGCCCATAGTGGGCTACGGTGTAAAAGGAAATATCATCAGATGAAATCTGGAAAGAAGCTTTCTGAGAAACTGCTTAGAGTTCTGTTATTTCATCTCAAAGAGTTACATCTGTATTTCGTGGATCTCTTTGCTAGCCTTATTTCTGTAGAATCTGAGAACAGATATTTCGGATCCCTTTGAAGACTATACGGTCAAAGGAAATATCCTCCGATAACAAAGAGAAAGAGGCTGTCTGAGAAACTTCTTTGTGTTCTGTGAAATCATCTCACAGAGTTACAGCTTTCCCCTCAAGAAGCCTTTCGCTAAGACAGTTTTTGTGGAATTGGCAAAGTGATATTTGGAAGCCCATAGAGGGCTATGGTGAAAAAGGAAATATCCTCAGACGAAATCTGGAAAGAAGTTTTCTGAGAAACTGCTTAGTGTTCTTTTAATTCATCTCACAGAGTTACATCTGTATTTCGTGGATCTCTTTGCTAGCCTTATTTCTGTGGAATCTGAGAACAGATATTTCGGATCCCTTTGAAGACTGTAGGGCCAAAGGAAATACCTCCGATAACAAAGAGAAAGAAGCTGTTTGAGAAACTTCTTTGTGTTCTTTGAAATAATCTCACAGAGTTACAGCTTTCCCCTCAAGGAGCCTTTCGCTAAGACAGTTCTTGTGGAATTGGAAAGGTGATATTTGGAAGCCCATAGAGGGCTACGGTGAAAAAGGAAATATCCTCAGATGAAATCTGGAAAGAAGCTTTCTGAGAAACCGCTTAGTGTTCTGTGACTTCCACTCACAGAGTTACATCTGTATTTCGTGGATCTCTTTGCTAGCCTTATTTCTGTGAAATCTGAGAACAGATATTTCGGATCCCATTGAAGACTATAGGGCCAAAGGAAATATCCTCTGATAACAAAGAGAAAGAAGCTTTCAGAGAAACTTCCTTGTGTTCTGTGAAATAATCTCACAGAGTTACAGCTTTCCCCTCAAGAAACCTTTCGCTAAGACAGTTCTTGTGGAATTGGCAAAGTGATATTTGGAAGCCCATAGTGGGCTACGGTGTAAAAGGAAATATCCTCAGATGAAATCTGGAAAGAAGCTTTCTGAGATACTGCTTAGTGTTCTGTTATTTCATCTCACAGAGTTACATCTGTATTTCATGGATCACTGCTACCTTATTTCTGTGGAATCTGAGAACAGATATTTCGGATCCCTTTGAAGTCTATAGGGCCAAAGGAAATATCCTCCGATAACAATGAGAAAGAAGCTTTCTGAGAAACTTCTTTGTGTTCTGTGAAATCATCTCACAGAGTTACAGCTTTTCCCTCAAGACGCCTTTCGCTAAGAGAGTTCTTGTGGAATTGGCAAAGTGATATTTGGAAGCCCATAGAGGGCTATGGTGAAAAAGGAAATATCCTCAGATGAAATCTGGAAAGAAGCTTTCTGAGAAACCGCTTATTCTTCTGTTAATTCATCTCACGGAGTTACATCTGTATTTCATGGATCTCTTTGCTAGCCTTATTTCTGTGGAATCTGAGAGCAGATATTTCGGATACCTTTGAAGACTATAGGGCCAAATAAATATCCTCCGATAACAAAGAGAAAGAAGCTTTCTGAGAAACTTCTTTGTGTTCTGTGAAATCATCTCACAGAGTTACAGCTTTCCCCTCAAGAAGCCTTTCGCTAAGACAGTTCTTGTGGAATTGGCAAAGTGATATTTGGAAGCCCATAGGGGGCTATGGTGAAAAAGGAAATATCCTCAGATGAAATCTGGAAAGAAGCTTTCTGAGAAACTGCTTAGTGTTCTGTTAATTCATCTCACAGAGTTACATCTGTATTGCGTGGATCTCTTTGCTAGCCTTATTTCTGTGGAATCTGAGAACAGATATTTCGGATCCCTTTAAAGACGATAGGGCCAAAGTAAATATCCTCCGATAAAAAAGAGAAGGAAGCTTTCTGAGAAACTTCTTATTGTTCTGTGAAATCATCTCACACAGTTACAGCTTTCCCCTCAAGAAGCCTTTCGCTAAGACAGTTCTTGTGAAATTGGCAAGGTGATATTTGGAAGCCCATAGAGGGCTATGGTGAAAACGGAAATATCCTCAGATGAAATCTGGAAAGAAGCTTTCTGAGAAACTGCTTAGTGTTCTGTTAATTCATCTCAAAGAGTTACATATGTATTTCGTGGATCTCTTTGCTAGCCTTATTTCTGTGTAATCTGAGAACAGATATTTCGGATCCCTTTGAAGACTATAGGGCCAAAGGAAAAATCCTCTGATAACAAAGAGAAAGAAGCTTTCTGAGAAACTTCTTTGTGTTCTGTGAAATCATCTCACAGAGTTACAGCTTTCCCCTCAAGAAGCCTTTCGCTAAGACAGTTCTTGTGGAGTTGGCAAAGTGATATTTGGAAGCCCATAGAGGGCTATGGTGAAAAAGGAAATATCCTCAGATGAAATCTGGAAAGAAGCTTTCTGAGAAACCGCTTAGTGTTCCTTTAATTCATCTCTCAGAGTTACATCTGTATTTCATGGATCTCTTTGCTACCTTATTTCTGTGGAATCTGAGAACAGATATTTCGGATCCCTTTGAAGTCTATAGGGCCAAAGGAAATATCCTCCGACAACAATGAGAAAGAAGCTTTCTGAGAAACTTCTTTGTGTTCTGTGAAATCATCTCACAGAGTTACAGCTTTTCCCTCAAGAAGCCTTTCGCTGAGACAGTTCTTGTTGAATTGGCAAAGTGATATTTGGAAGCCCATAGAGGGCTATGGTGAAAAAGGAAATATCCTCAAATGAAATCTGGAAAGAAGCTTTCTGAGAAACCGCTTATTGTTCTGTTAATTCATCTCACGGAGTTACATCTGTATTTCATGGATCTCTTTGCTAGCCTTATTTCTGTGGAATCTGAGAGCAGATATTTCGGATACCTTTGAAGACTATAGGGCCAAATAAATATCCTCCGATAACAAAGAGAAAGAAGCTTTCTGAGAAACTTCTTTGTGTTCTGTGAAATCATCTCACAGAGTTACAGCTTTCCCCTCAAGAAGCCTTTCGCTAAGACAGTTCTTGTGAAATTGGCAAGGTGATATATGGAAGCCCATAGAGGGCTATGGTGAAAAAGGAAATATCCTCAGATGAAATCTGGAAAGAAGCTTTCTGAGAAATTGCTTAGTGTTCTGTTAATTCATCTCACAGAGTTACATCTGTATTTCGTGGATCACTTTGCTAGCCTTATTTCTGTGGAATCTGAGAACAGATATTTCGGATCCCTTTGAAGACTATAGGGCCAAATGAATATCCTCCGATAACAAAGAGAAAAAATCTTTCTGAGAAACTTCTTTGTGTTCTGTGAAATCATCTCACAGAGTTACAGCTTTCCCCTCAAGAAGCCTTTCGCTAAGACTGTTCTTGTGGAATTGGCAAAGTGATATTTGGAAGCCAATAGAGGGCTATGGTGAAAAAGGAATTATACTCAGATGAAATCTGGAAAGAAGCTTTCTGAGAAACCGCTTAGTGTTCTGTTAATTCATCTCACAGAGTTACATCTGTATTTCATGGATCTCTTTGCTAGCCTTATTTCTGTGGAATCTGAGAACAGATATTTCGGATCCCTTTGAAGTCTATAGGGCCAAAGGAAATATCCTCCGATAACAAAGAGAAAGAAGCTTTCTGAGAAACTTCTTTGTGTTCTGTGAAATCATCTCACAGAGTTACAACTTTCCCCTCAAGAAGCCTTTCGCTAAGACAGTTCTTGTGGAGTTGGCAAAGTGATATTTGGAAGCCCTTAGAGGGCTATGGTGAAAAAGGAAATATCCTCAGATGAAATCTGGAAAGAAGCTTTCTGAGAAACTGCTTAGTGTTCTGTTAATTCATCTCACAGATTTACATCTGTCTATCGTGGATCTCTTTGCTAGCCTTCTTTCTGTGGAAACTGAGAGAAGATATTTCGGATCCCTTTGAAGACTATAGGGCCAAAGTAAATATCCTCCGATAAAAAAGAGAAGGAAGCTTTCTGAGAAACTTCTTTGTGTTCTGTGAAATCATCTCACAGAGTTACAGCTTTCCCCTCAAGAAGCCTTTCGCTAAGACAGTTCTTGTGGAATTGGCAAAGTGATATTTGGAAGCCCTTAGAGGGCTATCGTGAAAAATGAAATATCCTCACATGAAATCTGGAAAGAAGCTTTCTGAGAAACTGCTTAGTGTTCTGTTAATTCATCTCACTGAGTTACATCTGTATTTCGTGGATCTCTTTGCTAGCCTTATTTCTGTGGAATCTGAGAACAGATATTTCGGATCCCTTTGAAGACTATAGGGCCAAAGGAAAAATCCTCCGATAACAAAGAGAAATAAGCTTTCTGAGAAACTTCTTTGTGTTCTGTGAAATAATATCACAGAGTTACAGCTTTCGCCTCAAGAAGCCTTTCGCTAAGACAGTTCTTGTGGAATTGGCAAAGTGATATTTGGAAGCCCATAGAGGGCTATGGTGAAAAAGGAAATATCCTCAGATGAAATCTGGAAAGAAGCTTTCTGAGAAACCGCTTAGTGTTCTGTTAATTCATCTCACAGAGTTACATCTGTATTTCATGGATCTCTTTGCTAGCCTTATTTCTGTGGAATCTGAGAACAGATATTTCGGATCCCTTTGAAGACTACAGGACCAAAGGAAATATCCTCCGATATCCAAGAGAAAGAAGCTTTCTGAGAAACTTCTTTGTGTTCTGTGAAATCATCTCACAGAGTTACAGCTTTCCCCTCAAGAAGCCTTTCGCTAAGACAGTTCTTCTGGAATTGGCAAGGTGATATTTGGAAGCCCATAGAGGGCTATGGTGAAAAAGGAAATATCCTCAGGTGAAATCTGGAGAGAAGCTTTTTGAGAAATTGCTTAGTGTTCTTTTAATTCATCTCACAGAGTTACATCTGTATTTCGTGGATCTCTTTGCTAGCCTTATTTCTGTGGAATCTGAGAACAGATATTTCGGATCCCTTTGAAGACTATAGGGCCAAAGGAAATATCCTGCGATAACAAAGAGAAAGAAGCTTTCAGAGAAACTTCTTTGTGTTCTGTGAAATCATCTCACAGAGTTACAGCTTTCCCCTCAAGAAACCTTTCGCTAAGACAGTTCTTGTGGAATTGGCAAAGTGATATTTGGAAGCCCATAGTGGGCTACGGTGTAAAAGGAAATATCCTCAGATGAAATCTGGAAAGAAGCTTTCTGAGAAACTGCTTACAGTTCTGTTATTTCATCTCACAGAGTTACGTCTGTATTTCGTGGATCTCTTTGCTAGCCTTATTTCTGTAGAATCTGAGAACAGATATTTCGGATCCCTTTGAAGACTATACGGTCAAAGGAAATATCCTCCGATAACAAAGAGAAAGAGGCTGTCTGAGAAACTTCTTTGTGTTCTGTGAAATCATCTCACAGAGTTACAGCTTTCCCCTCAAGAAGCCTTTCGCTAAGACAGTTCTTGTGGAATTGGCAAAGTGATATTTGGAAGCCCATAGAGGGCTATGGTGAAAAAGGAAATATCCTCAGACGAAATCTGGAAAGAAGTTTTCTGAGAAACTGCTTAGTGTTCTGTTAATTCATCTCACAGAGTTACATCTATATTTCGTGGATCTCTTTGCTAGCATTATTTCTGTGGAATCTGAGAACAGATATTTCGGATCCCTTTGAAGACTGTAGGGCCAAAGGAAAAAATCCTCCGATAACAAAGAGAAAGAAGCTTTCTGAGAAACTACTTTGTGTTCTGTGAAATAATCTCACAGAGTTACAGCTTTCCCCTCAAGAAGAATTTCGCTGAGACAGTTCTTGTGGAATTGGCAAAGTGATATTTGGAAGCCCATAGAGGGCTATGATGAAAAAGGAAATATCCTCAGATGAAATCTGGAAAGAAGCTTTCTGAGAAACTGCATAGAGTTCTGTTAATTCATCTCACAGAGTTACATCTGTATTTCGTGGATCTCTTTGCTAGCCTTATTTCTGTGGAATCTGCGAAGAGATATTTCGGATCCCTGTGAAGTCTATAGAGCCAAATAAATATCCTCCGATAACAAAGAGAAAGAAGCTTTCTGAGAAACTTCTTTGTGTTCTGTGAAATCATATCACAGAGTTACAGCTTTCACCTCAAGAAGCCTTTCGTTAAGACAGTTCTTGTGGAATTGGCAAAGTGATATTTGGAAGCCCATGGAGGGATATGGTGAAAAAGGAAATATCCTCAGATGAAATCTGGAAAGAAGCTTTCTGAGAAACCGCTTAGTGTTCTGTGACTTCCACTCACAGAGTTACATCTGTATTTCGTGGATCTCTTTGCTAGCCTTATTTCTGTGGAATCTGAGAACAGATATTTCGGAGCCCTTTGAAGACTATAGGGCCAAAGGAAAAAATCCTCCGATAACAAAGAGAAAGAAGCTTTCTGAGAAACTTTTTTGTGTTCTGCGAAATAATCTAACAGAGTAACAGCTTTCGCCTAAAGAAGCCTTTCGCTAAGACAGTTCTTGTGGAATTGGCAAAGTGATATTGGAAGCCCTTAGAGGGCTATGGTGAAAAAGGAAATATCCTCAGATGAAATCTGGAAAGAAGCTTTCTGAGAAACCGCTTAGTGTTCTGTTAATTCATCTCACAGAGTTTCATCTGTATTTCATGGATCTCTTTGCTAACCTTATTTCTGTGGAATCTGCGAATAGATATTTCGGATCCCTTTGAAGTCTATTGGGCCAAAGGAAATATCCCCCGATAACAAAGAGAAAGAAGATTTCTGAGAAACTTCTTTGTGTTCTGTGAAATCATCTCACAGAGTTACAGCTTTCCCCTCAAGAAGCCTTTCGCTAAGACAGTTCTTGTGGAATTGGCAAAGTGATATTTGGAAGCCCATAGAGGGCTATGGTGAAAAAGGAAGTATCCTCAGATGAAATCTGGAAAGAAGCTTTCTTAGAAACGGCTTAGTGTTCTGTTAATTCATCTTGCAGAGTTACATCTGTATATCGTGGATCTCTTTGCTAGCCTTATTTCTGTGGAATCTGAGAACAGATATTTCGGATCCCTTTGAAGACGATAGGGCCAAAGTAAATATCCTCCGATAAAAAAGAGAAGGAAGATTTCTGAGAAACTTCTTTGTGTTCTGTGAAATCATCTCACAGAGTTACAGCTTTCCCCTCAAGAAGCCTTTCGCTAAGACAGTTCTTGTGGAATTGGCAAGGTGATATTTGGAAGCCCATAGAGGGCTATGGTGAAAAAGGAAATATCCTCAGGTGAAATCTGGAGAGAAGGTTTTTGAGAAATTGCTTAGTGTTCTTTTAATTCATCTCACAGAGTTACATCTGTATTTCGTGGATCTCTTTGCTAGCCTTATTTCTGTGGAATCTGAGAACAGATATTTCGGATCCCTTTGAAGACTATAGGGCCAAAGGAAATATCCTGTGATAACAAAGAGAAAGAAGCTTTCAGAGAAACTTCTTTGTGTTCTGTGAAATAATCTCACAGAGTTACAGCTTTCCCCTCAAGAAACCTTTCGCTAAGACAGTTCTTGTGGAATTGGCAAAGTGATATTTGGAAGCCCATAGTGGGCTACGGTGTAAAAGGAAATATCCTCAGATGAAATCTGGAAAGAAGCTTTCTGAGAAACTGCTTAGTGTTCTGTTATTTCATCTCACAGAGTTACATCTGTATTTCGTGGATCTCTTTGCTAGCCTTATTTCTGTAGAATCTGAGAACAGATATTTCGGATCCCTTTGAAGACTATACGGTCAAAGGAAATATCCTCCGATAACAAAGAGAAAGAGGCTGTCTGAGAAACTTCTTTGTGTTCTGTGAAATCATCTCACAGAGTTACAGCTTTCCCCTCAAGAAGCCTTTCGCTAAGACAGTTCTTGTGGAATTGGCAAAGTGATATTTGGAAGCCCATAGAGGGCTATGGTGAAAAAGGAAATATCCTCAGATGAAATCTGGAAAGAAGTTTTCTGAGAAACTGCTTAGTGTTCTGTTAATTCATCTCACAGAGTTACATCTGTAATTCGTGGATCTCTTTGCTAGCCTTATTTCTGTGGAATCTGAGAACAGATATTTCGGATCCCTTTGAAGACTGTAGGGCCAAAGGAAAAAATCCTCCGATAACAAAGAGAAAGAAGCTTTCTGAGAAACTACTTTGTGTTCTGTGAAATAATCTCACAGAGTTACAGCTTTCCCCTCAAGAAGAATTTCGCTAAGACACTTCTTGTGGAATTGGCAAAGTGATATTTGGAAGCCCATAGAGGGCTATGGTGAAAAAGGAAATATCCTAAGATGAAATCTGGAAAGACGCTTTCTGAGAAACTGCTTAGTGTTCTGTTAATTCATCTCACAGAGATACATCTGTATTTCGTGGATCTCTTTGCTAGTCTTATTTCTGTGGAATCTGAAAACAGGTATTTCGGATCCCTTTGAATACTATAGGGCCAATGGAAATATCCTCCGATAACAAAGAGAAAGAAGCTTTCTGAGAAACTTCTTTGTGTTCTGTGAAATCATCTCACAGAGTTACAGCTTTCCCCTCAAGAAGCCTTTCGCTAAGACAGTTCTTGTGGAATTGGCAAAGTGATATTTGGAAGCCCATAGAGGGCTATGGTGAAAAAGGAAATATCCTCAGATGAAATCTGGAAAGAAGCTTTCTGAGAAACTGCTTAGAGTTCTGTTAATTCATCTCACAGAGTTACATCTGTATTTCGTGGATCTCTTTGCTAGCCTTATTTCTGTGGAATCTGCGAAGAGATATTTCGGATCCCTGTGAAGTCTATAGGGCCAAATAAATATCCTCCGATAACAAAGAGAAAGAAGCTTTCTGAGAAACTTCTTTGTGTTCTGTGAAATCATATCACAGAGTTACAGCTTTCACCTCAAGAAGCCTTTCGTTAAGACAGTTCTTGTGGAATTGGCAAAGTGATATTTGGAAGCCCATGGAGGGATATGGTGAAAAAGGAAATATCCTCAGATGAAATCTGGAAAGAAGCTTTCTGAGAAACCGCTTAGTGTTCTGTGACTTCCACTCACAGAGTTACATCTGTATTTCGTGGATCTCTTTGCTAGCCTTATTTCTGTGGAATCTGAGAACAGATATTTCGGAGCCCTTTGAAGACTATAGGGCCAAAGGAAAAAATCCTCCGATAACAAAGAGAAAGAAGCTTTCTGAGAAACTTTTTTCTGTTCTGCGAAATAATCTAACAGAGTAACAGCTTTCGCCTAAAGAAGCCTTTCGCTAAGACAGTTCTTGTGGAATTGGCAAAGTGATATTGGAAGCCCTTAGAGGGCTATGGTGAAAAAGGAAATATCCTCAGATGAAATCTGGAAAGAAGCTTTCTGAGAAACCGCTTAGTGTTCTGTTAATTCATCTCACAGAGTTTCATCTGTATTTCATGGATCTCTTTGCTAACCTTATTTCTGTGGAATCTGCGAATAGATATTTCGGATCCCTTTGAAGTCTATTGGGCCAAAGGAAATATCTCCCGATAACAAAGAGAAAGAAGATTTCTGAGAAACTTCTTTGTGTTCTGTGAAATCATCTCACAGAGTTACAGCTTTCCCCTCAAGAAGCCTTTCGCTAAGACAGTTCTTGTGGAATTGGCAAAGTGATATTTGGAAGCCCATAGAGGGCTAAGGTGAAAAAGGAAATATCCTCAGATGAAATCTGCAAAGAAGCTTTCTGAGAAAGTTCTTAGTGTTCTGTTAATTCATCTCACAGAGTTACATCTGTATTTCGTGGATCTCTTTGCTAGCTTTATTTCTGTGGAATCTGAGAACAGATATTTCGGATCCCTTTGAAGACTACAGGGCCAAAGGAAACATCCTCCGATAACAAAGAGAAAGTAGCTTTCCGAGAAACTCATCTGTGTTCTGTGAAATCATCTCACAGAGTTACACCTTTCCCCTCAAGAAGCCTTTCGCTAAGACAGTTCTTTTTTAATTGGCAAAGAGATATTTGGAAGCCCCTACAGGGCTGTGGTGAAAAAGGAAATATCCGCAGATGAAATCTGGAAAGAAGCTTTCTGAGAAACTGCTTAGTGTTCCGTTAATTCATCTCACAGAGTTACATCTGTATTTCGTGGATCTCTTTGCTAGCCTTATTTCTGTGGAATCTGAGAACAGATATTTCAGAACCCTTTGAAGACTATAGGGCCAAAGGAAATATCCTCCGATAACAATGAGAAAGAAGCTTTCTGAGAAACTTCTTTGTGTTTTTTGAAATAATCTCACAGAGTTACAGCTTTCCCCTCAAGGAGCCTTTCGCTAAGACAGTTCTTGTGGAATTGGAAAAGTGATATTTGGAAGCCCATAGAGGGCTACGGTGAAAAAGGAAATATCCTCAGATGAAATCTGGAGAGAAGCTTTCTGAGAAACCGCTTAGTGTTCTGTGACTTCCACTCACAGAGTTACGTCTGTATTTCGTGGATCTCTTTGCTAGCCTTATTTCTGTGGAATCTGAGAACAGATATTTCGGATCCCATTGAAGACTATAGGGCCAAAGGAAATATCCTCCGACAACAAAGAGAAAGAAGCTTTCAGAGAAACTTCTTTGTGTTCTGTGAAATAATCTCACAGAGTTACAGCTTTCCCCTCAAGAAGAAATTCGCTGAGACAGTTTTTTTGGAATTGGCAAAGTGATATTTGGAAGCCCATAGAGGGCTATGGTGAAAAAGGAAATATCCTCAGATGAAATCTGGAAAGAAGCTTTCTGAGAAACCGCTTAGTGTTCTGTTAATTCATCTCACAGAGTTACATCTGTATTTCATGGATCTCTTTGCTAGCCTTATTTCTGTGGAATCTGAGAACAGATATTTCAGAACCCTTTGAAGACTATAGTGCCAAAGGAAATATCCTCCGATAACAAAGAGAAAGAAGCTTTCTGAGAAACTTCTTTGTGTTCTTTGAAATAATCTCACAGAGTTACAGCTTTCTCCTCAAGGAGCCTTTCACTAAGACAGTTCTTGTGGAATTGGAAAAGTGATATTTGGAAGCCCTTAGAGGGCTATGGTGAAAAAGGAAATATCCTCAGATGAAATCTGGAAAGAAGCTTTCTGAGATACTGCTTAGTGTTCTGTTATTTCATCTCACAGAGTTACATCTGTATTTCGTGGATCTCTTTGCTAGCCTTATTTCTGTGGAATCTGAGAACAGATATGTCGGATCCCTTTGAAGTCTATAGGGCCAAAGGAAATATCCTCCGATAACAAAGAGAAAGAAGCTTTCTGAGAAACTTCTTTGTGTTCTGTGAAATCATCTCACAGAGTTACAGCTTTCCCCTCAAGAAGCCTTTCGCTAAGACTGTTCTTGTGGAGTTGGCAAAGTGATATTTGGAAGCCCTTAGAGGGCTATGGTGAAAAAGGAAATATCCTCAGATGAAATCTGGAAAGAAGCTTTCTGAGAAACTGCTTAGTGTTCTGTTAATTCATCTCACAGAGTTACATCTGTCTATCGTGGATCTCTTTGCTAGCCTTCTTTCTGTGGAAATTGAGAGAAGATATTTCGGATCCCTTTGAAGACTATAGGGCCAAAGTAAATATCCTCCGATAAAAAAGAGAAGGAAGCTTTCTGAGAAACTTCTTTGTGTTCTGTGAAATCATCTCACAGAGTTACAGCTTTTCCCTCAAGAAGCCTTTCGCTAAGACAGTTCTTGTGGAATTGGCAAAGTGATATTTGGAAGCCCATAGAGGGCTATGTTGAAAAAGGAAATATCCTCAGATGAAATCTGGAAAGAAGCTTTCTGATAAACTGCTTAGTGTTCTGTTAATTCATCTCACAGAGATACATCTGTATTTCGTGGATCTCTTTGCTAGCCTTATTTCTGTGGAATCTGAGAACAGATATTTCGGATCCCTTTGAAGACTATAGGGGCAAAGGAAAAATCCTCCGATAACAAAGAGAAATAAGCTTTCTGAGAAACTTCTTTGTGTTCTGAGAAATAATCTCACAGAGTTACAGCTTTCGCCTCAAGAAGCCTTTCGCTAAGACAGTTCTTGTGGAATTGGCAAAGTGATATTTGGAAACCCATAGAGGGCTATGGTGAAAAAGGAAATATCCTCAGATGAAATCTGGAAAGAAGCTTTCTGAGAAACTGCTTAGTGTTCTGTTAATTCATCTCACAGAGTTACATCTGCATTTCCTGGATCTCTTTGCTAGCCTTATTTCTGTGGAGTCTGCGAACAGATATTTCGGATCCCTTTGAAGACTATAGGGCCACAGGAAATATGCTCCGTTAACAAAGAGAAAGAAGCTTTCTGAGAAACTTCTTTGTGTTTTGTGAAATCATCTCACAGAGTTACAGCTTTCCCCTCAAGAAGCCTTACGCTAAGACAGTTCTTGTGGAATTGGCAAACTGATATTTGGAAGCCCATAGAGGGCTATGGTGAAATAGGAAATATCCTCAGATGAAATCTGGAAAGAAGCTTTCTGAGAAACGGCTAAGTGTTCTGTTAATTCATCTCACAGAGTTACATCTGTATTTCGTGGATCTCTTTGCTAGCCTCATTTCTTTGGAATCTGAGAACAGATATTTCGGATCCCTTTGAAGACTATAGTGCCAAAGGAAAAATCCTCCGATAACAAAGAGAAAGAAGCTGTCTGAGAAACTTCTTTGTGTTCTGTGAAATAATCTCACAGAGTTACAGCTTTCCCCTCAAGGAGCCTTTCGCTAAGACAGTTCTTGTGGAATTGGAAAAGTGATATTTGGAAGCCCATAGAGGGCTATGGTGAAAAAGGAAATATCCTCAGATGAAATCTGGAAAGAAGCTTTCTGAGAAACCGCTTAGTGTTCTGTGACTTCCACTCAGAGAGTTACATCTGTATTTCGTGGATCTCTTTGCTAGCCTTATTTCTGTGGAATCTGAGAACAGATACTTCGGATCCCATTGAAGACTACAGGACCAAAGGAAATATTCTCCGATAACAAAGAGAAAGAAGCTTTCTGAGAAACTTCTTTGTGTTCTGTGAAATCATCTCACAGAGTTACAGCTTTTCCCTCAAGAAGCCTTTCGCTAAGACAGTTCTTGTGGAATTGGCAAAGTGATATTTGGAAGTCCAGAGAGGCCATGGTGAAAAAGGAAATATCCTCAGATGAAATCTGGAAAGAAGCGTTCTGAGAAACTGCTTAGTCTTCTGTTAATTCATCTCACAGAGTTACATCTGTATTTCGTGGATCTCTTTGCGAGCATTATTTCTGTGGAATCTGAGAACAGATATTTCGGAGCCCTTTGAAGACTATAGGGCCAAAGGAAAAAATCCTCCGATAACAAAGAGAAAGAAGCTTTCTGAGAAACTTTTTTGTGTTCTGTGAAATAATCTCACAGAGTTACAGCTTTCTCCTAAAGAAGCCTTTCGCTAAGACAGTTCTTGTGGAATTGGCAAAGTGATATTTGAAAGCCCTTAGAGGGCTATGGTGAAAAAGGAAATATCCTCAGATGAAATCTGGAAAGAAGCTTTCTGAGAAACCGCTTAGTGTTCTGTTAATTCATCTCACAGAGTTTCATCTGTATTTCATGGATCTCTTTGCTAGCCTTATTTCTGTGGAATCTGCGAACAGATATTTCGGATCCCTTTGAAGTCTATTGGGCCAAAGGAAATATCTTCCGAAAACAAAGAGAAAGAAGCTTTCTGAGAAACTTCTTTGTGTTCTGTGAAATCATCTCACAGAGTTACAGCTTTCCCCTCAAGAAGCCTTTCGCTAAGACAGTGCTTGTGGAATTGGCAAAGTGATATTTGGAAGCCCCTAGAGGGCTATGGTGAAAAAGGAAATATCCTCAGATGAAATCTGGAAAGAAGCTTTCTGAGAAACTGCTTAGTGTTCTGTTAATTCATCTCACAGAGTTACATCTGTATTTCATGGATCTCTCTGCTAGCTTTATTTCTGTGGAATCTGAGAACAGATATTTCGGATCCCTTTGAAGACTACAGGGCCAAAGGAAATATCCTCCGATAACAAAGAGAGAGAAGCTGTCTGAGAAACTTCTTTGTGTTCTTTGAAATCATCTCACAGAGTTACAGCTTTCCCCTCAAGAAGCCTTTCGCTAAGACAGTTCTTGTGGAATTGGCAAAGTGATATTTGGAAGCCCATAGAGGGCTATGGTGAAAAAGGAAATATCCTCAGATGAAATCTGGAAAGAAGCTTTCTGAGAAACTGCTTAGTGTTCTGTTAATTCATCTCACAGAGTTACATCTGTATTTCGTGGATCTCTTTGCTAGCCTTATTTCTGTGGAATCTGAGAACAGATATTTCGGATCCCTTTGAAGACTGTAGGGCCAAACGAAAAATCCTCCGATAACAAAGAGAAAGAAGTTGTCTGAGAAACTTCTTTGTGTTCTTTGAAATAATCTCACAGAGGTACAGCTTTCCCGTCAAGGAGCCTTTCGCTAGGACAGTTCTTGTGGAATTGGAAAAGTGATATTTGGAATCCCATAGAGGGCTATGGTGAAAAAGGAAATATCCTCAGATGAAATCTGGAAAGAAGCTTTCTGAGAAACCGCTTAGTGTTCTGTGACTTCCACTCACAGAGTTACATCTGTATTTCGTGGATCTCTTTGCTAGCCTTATTTCTGTGGAATCTGAGAACAGATATTTCGGATCCCATTGAAGTCTATAGGGCCAAATGAAATATCCTCCGATAACAAAGAGAAAGAAGCTTTCTGAGAAACTTCTTTGTGTTCTGTGAAATCATCTCACAGAGTTACACCTTTCCCCTCAAGAAGCCTTTCGCTAAGACAGTTCTTGTGGAATTGGCAAAGTGATATTTGGAAGCCCATAGAGGGCTATGGTGAAAAAGGAAATATCCTCAGATGAAATCTGGAAAGAAGCTTTCTGAGAAAGTGCTTAGTGTTCTGTTAATTCATCTCACAGAGTTACATCTGTATTTCGTGGATATCTTTGCTAGCCTTATTTCTGTGGAATCTGAGAACAGATATTTCGGATCCCTTTGAAGACTATAGGGCCACAGGAAATATGCTCCGTAAACAAAGAGAAAGAAGCTTTCTGAGAAACTTCTTTGTGTTCTGTGAAATCATCTCACAGAGTTACAGCTTTCCCCTCAAGAAGCCTTTCGCTAAGACAGTTCTTGTGGAATTGGCAAAGTGATATTTGGAAGCCCATAGAGGGCTATGGTGAAAAAGGAAATATCCTCAGATGAAATCTGCAAAGAAGTTTTCTGAGAAACTGCTTAGTGTTCTGTTAATTCATCTCACAGAGTTACATCTGTATTTCGTGGATCTCTTTGCGAGCATTATTTCTGTGGAATCTGAGAACAGATATTTCGGAGCCCTTTGAAGACTATAGGGCCAAAGGAAAAAATCCTCCGATAACAAAGAGAAAGAAGCTTTCTGAGAAACTTTTTTGTGTTCTGTGAAATAATCTCACAGAGTTACAGCTTTCTCCTAAAGAAGCCTTTCGCTAAGACAGTTCTTGTGGAATTGGCAAAGTGATATTTGGAAGCCCTTAGAGGGCTATGGTGAAAAAGGAAATATCCTCAGATGAAATCTGGAAAGAAGCTTTCTGAGAAACCGTTTAGTGTTCTGTTAATTCATCTCACAGAGTTTCATCTGTATTTCATGGATCTCTTTGCTAGCCTTATTTCTGTGGAATCTGCGAACAGATATTTCGGATCCCTTTGAAGTATATTGGGCCAAAGGAAATATCTTCCGAAAACAAAGAGAAAGAAGCTTTCTGAGAAACTTCTTTGTGTTCTGTGAAATCATCTCACAGAGTTACAGCTTTCCCCTCAAGAAGCCTTTCGCTAAGACAGTTCTTGTGGAATTGGCAAAGTGATATTTGGAAGCCCATAGAGGGCTATGGTGAAAATGGAAATATCCTCAGATGAAATCTGGAAAGAAGCTTTCTGAGAAACTGCTTAGTGTTCTGTTAATTCATCTCACAGAGTTACATCTGTATTTCATGGATCTCTTTGCTAGCCTTATTTCTGTGGAATCTGAGAACAGATATTTCGGATCCCTTTGAAGACTAGAGGGCCAAAGGAAATATCCTCCGATAACAAAGAGAAAGAAGCTGTCTGAGAAACTTCTTTGTGTTCTTTGAAATCATCTCACAGAGGTACAGCTTTCCCCTCAAGAAGCCTTTCGCTAAGACAGTTCTTGTGGAATTGGCAAAGTGATATTTGGAAGCCCCTAGAGGGCTATGGTGAAAAAGGAAATATCCTCAGATGAAATCTGGAAAGAAGCTTTCTGAGAAACTGCTTAGTGTTCTGTTAATTCATCTCACAGAGTTACATCTGTATTTCGTGGATCTCTTTGCTAGCCTTATTTCTGTGGAATCTGAGAACAGATATTTCGGATCCCTTTGAAGACTATAGGGCCAAAGGAAAAATCCCCCGATAACAAAGAGAAAGAAGCTGTCTGAGAAACTTCTTTGTGTTCTTTGAAATAATCTCACAGAGGTACAGCTTTCCCGTCAAGGAGCCTTTCGCTAAGACAGTTCTCGTGGAATTGGAAAAGTATATTTGGAATCCCATAGAGGGCTATGGTGAAAAAGGAAATATCCTCAGATGAAATCTGGAAAGAAGCTTTCTGAGAAACCGCTTAGTGTTCTGTGACTTCCACTCAGAGTTACATCTGTATTTCGTGGATCTCTTTGCTAGCCTTATTTCTGTGGAATCTGAGAACAGATATTTCGGATCCCATTGAAGTCTATAGGGCCAAAGGAAATATCCTCCGATAACAAAGAGAAAGAAGGTTTCTGAGAAACTTCTTTGTGTTCTGTGAAATCATCTCACAGAGTTACAGCTTTCCCCTCAAGAAGCCTTTCGCTAAGACAGTTCTTGTGGAATTGGCAAAGTGATATTTGGAAGCCCATAGAGGGCTATGGTGAAAAAGGAAATATCCTCAGATGAAATCTGGAAAGAAGTTTTCTGAGAAACTGCTTAGTGTTCTGTTAATTCATATCACAGAGTTACATCTGTATTTCCTGGATCTCTTTGCTAGCCTTATTTCTGTGGAATCTGAGAACAGATATTTCGGATCCCTTTGAAGACTATAGGGCCAAAGGAAAAAATCCTCCGATAACAAAGAGAAAGAAGCTTTCTGAGAAACTTCTTTGTGTTCTGTGAAATCATCTCACAGAGTTACAGCTTTCCCCTCAAGAAGAATTTCGCTAAGACAGTTCTTGTGGAATTGGCAAAGTGATATTTGGAAGCCCATAGAGGGCTATGGTGAAAAAGGAAATATCCTCAGATGAAATCTGGAAAGAAGCCTTCTGAGAAACTGCTCAGTGTTCCGTTAATTCATCTCACAGAGACACATCTGTATTTCGTGAATCTCTTTGCTAGACTTATTTCTGTGAAATCTGAGAACAGGTATTTCGGATCCCTTTGAAGACTATAGGGCCACAGGAAATATCCTCCCATAACAAAGAGAAAGAAGCTTTCTGAGAAACTTCTTTGTGTTCTGTGAAATCATCTCACAGAGTTACAGCTTTCCCCTGAATAAGCCTTTCGCTAAGACAGTTCTTCTGGAATTGGCAAAGTGATATTTGGAAGCCCATAAAGGGCTATGGTGAAAAAGGAAATATCCTCAGATGAAATCTGGAAAGAAGCTTTCTGAGAAACTGCTTAGTGTTCTGTTAATTCATCTCACAGAGTTACATCTGTATTTCGTGGATCTCTTTGCTAGCCTTATTTCTGTGGAATCTGCGAAGAGATATTTCGGATCCCTGTGAAGTCTATAGGGCCAAATAAATATCCTCCGATAACAAAGAGAAAGAAGCTTTCTGAGAAACTTCTTTGTGTTCTGTGAAATCATATCACAGAATTACAGCTTTCCCCTCAAGAAGCCTTTCGCTAAGACAGTTCTTGTGGAATTGGAGAAGTGATATTTGGAAGCCCATAGAGGGCTATGGTGAAAAAGGAAATATCCTCAGATGAAATCTGGAAAGAAGCTTTCTGAGAAACTGCTTAGTGTTCTGTTAATTCATCTCACAGAGTTACATCTGTATTTCGTGGATCTCTTTGCTAGCCTTATTTCTGTGGAATCTGAGAACAGATATTTCGGATCCCTTTGAAGACTATAGGGCCAAAGGAAAAATCCTCCGATAACAAAGAGAAAGAAGCTGTCTGAGAAACTTCTTTGTGTTCTTTGACATCAACTCACAGAGCTAGAGCTTTCACCTGAAGAAGCCTTTCACTAAGACAGTTCTTGTGGAATTGGCAAAGTGATATTTGGAAGCCCATAGAGGGCTATGGTGAAAAAGGAAATATCCTCAGATGAAATCTGGAAAGAAGCTTTCTGAGAAACTGCTCAGTGTTCTGTTAATTCATCTCACAGAGACACATCTGTATTTAGTGGATCTCTTTGCTAGACTTATTTCTGTGAAATCTGAGAACAGGTATTTCGGATCCCTTTGAAGACTATAGGGCCAAAGGAAATATCCTCCCATAACAAAGAGAAAGAACCTTTCTGAGAAACTTCTTTGTGTTCTGTGAAATCATCTCACAGAGTTACAGCTTTCCCCTCAAGAAACCTTTCGCTAAGACAGTTCTTCTGGAATTGGCAAAGTGATATTTGGAACCCCTAAAGGGCTATGGTGAAAAAGGAAATATCCTCAGATGAAATCTGGAAAGAAGCTTTCTGAGAAACTGCTTAGTGTTCTGTTAATTCATCTCACAGAGTTACATCTGTATTTCGTGGATCTCATTGCTAGCCTTATTTCTGTGGAATCTGCGAAGAGATATTTCGGATCCCTGTGAAGTCTATAGGGCCAAATAAATATCCTCCGATAACAAAGAGAAAGAAGCTTTCTGAGAAACTTCTTTGTGTTCTGTGAAATCATATCACAGAATTACAGCTTTCCCCTCAAGAAGCCTTTCGCTAAGACAGTTCTTGTGGAATTGGAGAAGTGATATTTGGAAGCCCATAGAGGGCTATGGTGAAAAAGGAAATATCCTCAGATGAAATCTGGAAAGAAGCTTTCTGAGAAACTGCTTAGTGTTCTGTTAATTCATCTCACAGAGTTACATCTGTATTTCGTGGATCTCTTTGCTAGCCTTATTTCTGTGGAATCTGAGAACAGATATTTCGGATCCCTTTGAAGACTATAGGGCCAAAGGAAAAATCCTCCGATAACAAAGAGAAAGAAGCTGTCTGAGAAACTTCTTTGTTTTCTTTGACATCAACTCACAGAGTTAGAGCTTTCACCTGAAGAAGCCTTTCACTAAGACAGTTCTTGTGGAATTGGCAAAGTGATATTTGGAAGCCCATAGAGGGCTATGGTGAAAAAGGAAATATCCTCAGATGAAATCTGAAAAGAAGCTTTCTGAGAAACTTCTCAGTGTTCTGTTAATTCATCTCACAGAGACACATCTGTATTTCGTGGATCTCTTTGCTAGACTTATTTCTGTGAAATCTGAGAACAAGTATTTCGGATCCCTTTGAAGACTATAGGGCCAATGGAAATATCCTCCCATAACAAAGAGAAAGAAGCTTTCTGAGAAACTTCTTTGTGTTCTGTGAAATCATCTCAGAGAGTTACAGCTTTCCCCTCAAGAAGCCTTTCGCTAAGACAGTTCTTCTGGAATTGGCAAAGTGATATTTGGAAGCCCATAAAGGGCTATGGTGAAAAAGTTAATATCCTCAAATGAAATATGGAAAGAAGCTTTCTGAGAAACTGCTTAGTGTTCTGTTAAGTCATCTCACAGAGTTACATCTGTATTTCGTGGATCTCTTTGCTAGCCTTATTTCTGTGGAATCTGCGAAGAGATATTTCGGATCCCTGTGAAGTCTATAGGGCCAAATAAATATCCTCCGATAACAAAGAGAAAGAAGCTTTCTGAGAAAATTCTTTGTGTTCTGTGAAATCATCTCACAGAGTTACAGCTTTCCCCTCAAGAAGCCTTTCGCTAAGACAGTTCATGTGGAATTGGCAAAGTGATATTTGGAAGCCCATAGAGGGCTATGGTGAAAAAGGAAATATCTTCAGATGAAATCTGGAAAGAAGTTTTCTGAGAAACTGCTTAGTGTTGTTCTGTTAATTCATCTCACAGAGTTACATCTGTATTTCCTGGATCTCTTTGCTAGCCTTATTTCTGTGGAATCTGAGAACAGATATTTCGGATCCCTTTGAAGACTATAGGGCCAAAGGAAAAAATCCTCCGATAACAAAGAGAAAGAAGCTTTCTGAGAAACTTCTTAGTGTTCTGTGAAATCATCTCACAGAGTTACAGCTTTCCCCTCAAGAAGAATTTCGCTAAGACAGTTCTTGTGGAATTGGCAAAGTGATATTTGGAAGCCCATAGAGGGCTATGGTGAAAAAGGAAATATCCTCAGATGAAATCTGGAAAGTACCTTTCTGAGAAACCACTTAGTGTTTTTTTAATTCTTCTCAAAGAGTTTTATCTGTTTCATGGATCTCTTTGCAAGCCTTATTTCTGTGGAATCTGCGAACAGTTATTTCGGATCCCTTTGAAGTCTATTGGGCCAAAGGAAATATCCTCCGATAACAAAGAGAAAGAAGCTTTCTGAGAAACTTCTTTGTGTTCTGTGAAATCATCTCACAGAGTTTCAGCTTTCCCCTCAAGAAGCCTTTCGCTAAGACAGTTCTTGTGGAATTGGCAAAGTGATATTTGGAAGCCCATAGAGGGCTACGGTGAAAAAGGAAATATCCTCAGATGAAATCTGCAAAGAAGCTTTCTGAGAAACTGCTTAGTGTTCTGTTAATTCATCTCACAGAGTTACATCTGTATTTCGTGGATCTCTTTGCTAGCCTTATTTCTGTGGAATCTGAGAACAGATATTTCGGATCCCTTTGAAGACTATAGGGCCAAAGGAAAAATCCTCCGATAACAAAGAGAAAGAAGCTGTCTGAGAAACTTCTTTGTGTTCTTTGACATCAACTCACAGAGTTAGAGCTTTCACCTGAAGAAGCCTTTCGTTAAGACAGTTCTTGTGGAATTGGCAAAGTGATATTTGGAAGCCCATAGAGAGCTATGGTGAAAAAGGAAATATCCTCAGATGAAATCTGGAAAGAAGCTTTCTGAGAAACTGCTCAGTGTTCTGTTAATTCATCTCACAGAGACACATCTGTATTTCGTGAATCTCTTTGCTAGACTTATTTCTGTGAAATCTGAGAACAGGTATTTCGGATCCCTTTGAAGACTATAGGGCCAAAGGAAATATCCTCCCATAACAAAGAGAAAGAAGCTTTCTGAGAAACTTCTTTGTGTTCTGTGAAATCATCTCACAGAGTTACAGCTTTCCCCTGAATAAGCCTTTCGCTAAGACAGTTCTTCTGGAATTGGCAAAGTGATATTTGGAAGCCCATAGAGGGCTATGGTGAAAAAGGAAATATCCTCAGATGAAATCTGGAAAGAAGCTTTCTGAGAAACTGCTTAGTGTTCTGTTAATTCATCTCACAGAGTTACATCTGTATTTCGTGGATCTCTTTGCTAGCCTTATTTCTGTGGAATCTGCGAAGAGATATTTCGGATCCCTGTGAAGTCTATAGGGCCAAATAAATATCCTCCGATAACAAAGAGAAAGAAGCTTTCTGAGAAACTTCTTTGTGTTCTGTGAAATCATATCACAGAATTACAGCTTTCCCCTCAAGAAGCCTTTCGCTAAGACAGTTCTTGTGGAATTGGAGAAGTGATATTTGGAAGCCCATAGAGGGCTATGGTGAAAAAGGAAATATCCTCAGATGAAATCTGGAAAGAAGCTTTCTGAGAAACTGCTTAGTGTTCTGTTAATTCATCTCACAGAGTTACATCTGTATTTCTTGGATCTCTTTGCTAGCCTTATTTCTGTGGAATCTGAGAACAGATATTTCGGATCCCTTTGAAGACTACAGGGCCAAAGGAAAAATCCTCCGATAACAAAGAGAAAGAAGCTGTCTGAGAAACTTCTTTGTGTTCTTTGAAATAATCTCACAGAGTTACAGCTTTCCCCTCAAGAAGCCTTTCGCTAAGACAGTTCTTGTGGAATTGGCAAAGTGATATTTGGAAGCCCTTAGAGGGCTATGGTGAAAAAGGAAATATACTCAGATGAAATCTGCAAAGAAGCTTTCCGAGAAACCGCTTAGTGTTCTGTTAATTCATCTCACAGAGTTACATCTGTATTTCGTGGATCTCTTTGCTAGCCTTATTTCTGTGGAATCTGAGAACAGATATTTCGGATCCCTTTGAAGACTATAGGGCCAAAGGAAAAATCCTCCGATAACAAAGAGAAAGAAGCTGTCTGAGAAACTTCTTTGTTTTCTTTGACATCAACTCACAGAGTTAGAGCTTTCACCTGAAGAAGCCTTTCACTAAGACAGTTCTTGTGGAATTGGCAAAGTGATATTTGGAAGCCCATAGAGGGCTATGGTGAAAAAGGAAATATCCTCAGATGAAATCTGAAAAGAAGCTTTCTGAGAAACTGCTCAGTGTTCTGTTAATTCATCTCACAGAGACACATCTGTATTTCGTGGATCTCTTTGCTAGACTTATTTCTGTGAAATCTGAGAACAGGTATTTCGGATCCCTTTGAAGACTATAGGGCCAAAGGAAATATCCTCCCATAACAAAGAGAAAGAAGCTTTCTGAGAAACTTCTTTGTGTTCTGTGAAATCATCTCACAGAGTTACAGCTTTCCCCTCAAGAAGCCTTTCGCTAAGACAGTTCTTCTGGAATTGGCAAAGTGATATTTGGAAGCCCATAAAGGGCTATGGTGAAAAAGTAAATATCCTCAGATGAAATATGGAAAGAAGCTTTCTGAGAAACTGCTTAGTGTTCTGTTAATTCATCTCACAGAGTTACATCTGTATTTCGTGGATCTCTTTGCTAGCCTTATTTCTGTGGAATCTGCGAAGAGATATTTCGGATCCCTGTGAAGTCTATAGGGCCAAATAAATATCCTCCGATAACAAAGAGAAAGAAGCTTTCTGAGAAACTTCTTTGTGTTCTGTGAAATCATCTCACAGAGTTACAGCTTTCCCCTCAAGAAGCCTTTCGCTAAGACAGTTCTTCTGGAATTGGAAAAGTGATATTTGGAACCCCTAAAGGGCTATGGTGAAAAAGGAAATATCCTCAGATGAAATCTGGAAAGAAGCTTTCTGAGAAACTGCTTAGTGTTCTGTTAATTCATCTCACAGAGTTACATCTGTATTTCGTGGATCTCATTGCTAGCCTTATTTCTGTGGAATCTGCGAAGAGATATTTCGGATCCCTGTGAAGTCTATAGGGCCAAATAAATATCCTCCGATAACAAAGAGAAAGAAGCTTTCTGAGAAACTTCTTTGTGTTCTGTGAAATCATATCACAGAATTACAGCTTTCCCCTCAAGAAGCCTTTCGCTAAGACAGTTCTTGTGGAATTGGAGAAGTGATATTTGGAAGCCCATAGAGGGCTATGGTGAAAAAGGAAATATCCTCAGATGAAATCTGGAAAGAAGCTTTCTGAGAAACTGATTAGTGTTCTGTTAATTCATCTCACAGAGTTACATCTGTATTTCGTGGATCTCTTTGCTAGCCTTATTTCTGTGGAATCTGAGAACAGATATTTCGGATCCCTTTGAAGACTATAGGGCCAAAGGAAAAATCCTCCGATAACAAAGAGAAAGAAGCTGTCTGAGAAACTTCTTTGTTTTCTTTGACATCAACTCACAGAGTTAGAGCTTTCACCTGAAGAAGCCTTTCACTAAGACAGTTCTTGTGGAATTGGCAAAGTGATATTTGGAAGCCCATAGAGGGCTATGGTGAAAAAGGAAATATCCTCAGATGAAATCTGAAAAGAAGCTTTCTGAGAAACTGCTCAGTGTTCTGTTAATTCATCTCACAGAGTTACATCTGTATTTCGTGGATCTCTTTGCTAGCCTTATTTCTGTGGAATCTGAGAACAGATATTTCGGATCCCTTTGAAGACTATAGGGCCAAAGGAAAAATCCTCCGATAACAAAGAGAAAGAAGCTGTCTGAGAAACTTCTTTGTATTCTGTGAAATCATATCACAGAATTACAGCTTTCCCCTCAAGAAGCCTTTCTCTAAGACAGTTCTTGTGGAATTGGAGAAGTGATATTTGGAAGCCCATAGAGGGCTATGGTGAAAAAGGAAATATCCTCAGATGAAATCTGGAAGGAAGCTTTCTGAGAAACTGCTTAGTGTTCTGTTAATTCATCTCACAGAGTTACATCTGTATTTCGTGGATCTCTTTGCTAGCCTTATTTCTGTGGAATCTGAGAACAGATATTTCGGATCCCTTTGAAGACTATAGGGCCAAAGGAAAAATCCTCCGATAACAAAGAGAAAGAAGCTGTCTGAGAAACTTCTTTGTGTTCTTTGACATCAACTCACAGAGTTAGAGCTTTCACCTGAAGAAGCCTTTCGTTAAGACAGTTCTTGTGGAATTGGCAAAGTGATATTTGGAAGCCCATAGAGAGCTATGGTGAAAAAGGAAATATCCTCAGATGAAATCTGGAAAGAAGCTTTCTGAGAAACTGCTCAGTGTTCTGTTAATTCATCTCACAGAGACACATCTGTATTTCGTGAATCTCTTTGCTAGACTTATTTCTGTGAAATCTGAGAACAGGTATTTCGGATCCCTTTGAAGACTATAGGGCCAAAGGAAATATCCTCCCATAACAAAGAGAAAGAAGCTTTCTGAGAAACTTCTTTGTGTTCTGTGAAATCATCTCACAGAGTTACAGCTTTCCCCTGAATAAGCCTTTCGCTAAGACAGTTCTTCTGGAATTGGCAAAGTGATATTTGGAAGCCCATAGAGGGCTATGGTGAAAAAGGAAATATCCTCAGATGAAATCTGGAAAGAAGCTTTCTGAGAAACTGCTTAGTGTTCTGTTAATTCATCTCACAGAGTTACATCTGTATTTCGTGGATCTCTTTGCTAGCCTTATTTCTGTGGAATCTGCGAAGAGATATTTCGGATCCCTGTGAAGTCTATAGGGCCAAATAAATATCCTCCGATAACAAAGAGAAAGAAGCTTTCTGAGAAACTTCTTTGTGTTCTGTGAAATCATATCACAGAATTACAGCTTTCCCCTCAAGAAGCCTTTCGCTAAGACAGTTCTTGTGGAATTGGAGAAGTGATATTTGGAAGCCCATAGAGGGCTATGGTGAAAAAGGAAATATCCTCAGATGAAATCTGGAAAGAAGCTTTCTGAGAAACTGCTTAGTGTTCTGTTAATTCATCTCACAGAGTTACATCTGTATTTCTTGGATCTCTTTGCTAGCCTTATTTCTGTGGAATCTGAGAACAGATATTTCGGATCCCTTTGAAGACTACAGGGCCAAAGGAAAAATCCTCCGATAACAAAGAGAAAGAAGCTGTCTGAGAAACTTCTTTGTGTTCTTTGAAATAATCTCACAGAGTTACAGCTTTCCCCTCAAGAAGCCTTTCGCTAAGACAGTTCTTGTGGAATTGGCAAAGTGATATTTGGAAGCCCTTAGAGGGCTATGGTGAAAAAGGAAATATACTCAGATGAAATCTGCAAAGAAGCTTTCCGAGAAACCGCTTAGTGTTCTGTTAATTCATCTCACAGAGTTACATCTGTATTTCGTGGATCTCTTTGCTAGCCTTATTTCTGTGGAATCTGAGAACAGATATTTCGGATCCCTTTGAAGACTATAGGGCCAAAGGAAAAATCCTCCGATAACAAAGAGAAAGAAGCTGTCTGAGAAACTTCTTTGTTTTCTTTGACATCAACTCACAGAGTTAGAGCTTTCACCTGAAGAAGCCTTTCACTAAGACAGTTCTTGTGGAATTGGCAAAGTGATATTTGGAAGCCCATAGAGGGCTATGGTGAAAAAGGAAATATCCTCAGATGAAATCTGAAAAGAAGCTTTCTGAGAAACTGCTCAGTGTTCTGTTAATTCATCTCACAGAGACACATCTGTATTTCGTGGATCTCTTTGCTAGACTTATTTCTGTGAAATCTGAGAACAGGTATTTCGGATCCCTTTGAAGACTATAGGGCCAAAGGAAATATCCTCCCATAACAAAGAGAAAGAAGCTTTCTGAGAAACTTCTTTGTGTTCTGTGAAATCATCTCACAGAGTTACAGCTTTCCCCTCAAGAAGCCTTTCGCTAAGACAGTTCTTCTGGAATTGGCAAAGTGATATTTGGAAGCCCATAAAGGGCTATGGTGAAAAAGTAAATATCCTCAGATGAAATATGGAAAGAAGCTTTCTGAGAAACTGCTTAGTGTTCTGTTAATTCATCTCACAGAGTTACATCTGTATTTCGTGGATCTCTTTGCTAGCCTTATTTCTGTGGAATCTGCGAAGAGATATTTCGGATCCCTGTGAAGTCTATAGGGCCAAATAAATATCCTCCGATAACAAAGAGAAAGAAGCTTTCTGAGAAACTTCTTTGTGTTCTGTGAAATCATCTCACAGAGTTACAGCTTTCCCCTCAAGAAGCCTTTCGCTAAGACAGTTCTTCTGGAATTGGAAAAGTGATATTTGGAACCCCTAAAGGGCTATGGTGAAAAAGGAAATATCCTCAGATGAAATCTGGAAAGAAGCTTTCTGAGAAACTGCTTAGTGTTCTGTTAATTCATCTCACAGAGTTACATCTGTATTTCGTGGATCTCATTGCTAGCCTTATTTCTGTGGAATCTGCGAAGAGATATTTCGGATCCCTGTGAAGTCTATAGGGCCAAATAAATATCCTCCGATAACAAAGAGAAAGAAGCTTTCTGAGAAACTTCTTTGTGTTCTGTGAAATCATATCACAGAATTACAGCTTTCCCCTCAAGAAGCCTTTCGCTAAGACAGTTCTTGTGGAATTGGAGAAGTGATATTTGGAAGCCCATAGAGGGCTATGGTGAAAAAGGAAATATCCTCAGATGAAATCTGGAAAGAAGCTTTCTGAGAAACTGATTAGTGTTCTGTTAATTCATCTCACAGAGTTACATCTGTATTTCGTGGATCTCTTTGCTAGCCTTATTTCTGTGGAATCTGAGAACAGATATTTCGGATCCCTTTGAAGACTATAGGGCCAAAGGAAAAATCCTCCGATAACAAAGAGAAAGAAGCTGTCTGAGAAACTTCTTTGTTTTCTTTGACATCAACTCACAGAGTTAGAGCTTTCACCTGAAGAAGCCTTTCACTAAGACAGTTCTTGTGGAATTGGCAAAGTGATATTTGGAAGCCCATAGAGGGCTATGGTGAAAAAGGAAATATCCTCAGATGAAATCTGAAAAGAAGCTTTCTGAGAAACTGCTCAGTGTTCTGTTAATTCATCTCACAGAGTTACATCTGTATTTCGTGGATCTCTTTGCTAGCCTTATTTCTGTGGAATCTGAGAACAGATATTTCGGATCCCTTTGAAGACTATAGGGCCAAAGGAAAAATCCTCCGATAACAAAGAGAAAGAAGCTGTCTGAGAAACTTCTTTGTATTCTGTGAAATCATATCACAGAATTACAGCTTTCCCCTCAAGAAGCCTTTCTCTAAGACAGTTCTTGTGGAATTGGAGAAGTGATATTTGGAAGCCCATAGAGGGCTATGGTGAAAAAGGAAATATCCTCAGATGAAATCTGGAAGGAAGCTTTCTGAGAAACTGCTTAGTGTTCTGTTAATTCATCTCACAGAGTTACATCTGTATTTCGTGGATCTCTTTGCTAGCCTTATTTCTGTGGAATCTGAGAACAGATATTTCGGATCCCTTTGAACGCTATAGGGCCAAAGGAAATATCCTCCGATAACAAAGAGAAAGAAGCTGTCTGAGAAACTTCTTTGTGTTCTTTGAAATAATCTCACAGAGTTACAGCTTTCCCCTCAAGAAGCCTTTCGCTAAGACAGTTCTTGTGGAATTGGCAAAGTGATATTTGGAAGCCCATAAAGGGCTATGGTTTAAAAGTAAATATCCTCAGATGAAATATGGAAAGAAGCTTTCTGAGAAACTGCTTAGTGTTCTGTTAATTCATCTCACAGAATTACATCTGTATTTCGTGGATCTCTTTGCTAGCCTTATTTCTGTGGAATCTGCGAAGAGATATTTCGGATCCCTGTGAAGTCTACAGGGCCAAATAAATATCCTCCGATAACAAAGATAAAGAAGCTTTCTGAGAAACTTCTTTGTGTTCTGTGAAATCATGTCACAGAATTACAGCTTTCCCCTCAAGAAGCCTTTCGCTAAGACAGTTCTTGTGGAATTGGAGAAGTGATATTTGGAAGCCCATAGAGGGCTATGGTGAAAAAGGAAATATCCTCAGATGAAATCTGGAAAGTAGCTTTCTGAGAAACGGCTTAGTGTTATGTTAATTCATCTCACAGAGTTTCATCTGTATTTCATGGATCTCTTTGCTAGCCCTATTTCTGTGGAATCTGCGAAGAGATATTTCGGATCCCTGTGATGTCTATAGGGCCAAATAAATATCCTCCGATAACAAAGAGGAAGAAGCTTTCTGAGAAACTTCTTTGTATTCTGTGAAATCATATCACAGAATTACAGCTTTCCCCTCAAGAAACCTTTCACTAAGACAGTTCTTGTGGAATTGGAGAAGCGATATTTGGAATCCCATAGAGGGCTATGGTGAAAAAGAAATATCCTCAGATGAAATCTGGAAAGAAGCTTTCTGAGAAACTGCTTAGTGTTCTGTTAATTCATCTCACAGAGTTACATCTGTATTTCGTGGATCTCTTTGCTAGCCTTATTTCTGTGGAATCTTAGAACAGATATTTCGGATCCCTTTGAACGCTATAGGGCCAAAGGAAAAATCCTCCGATAACAAAGAGAAAGAAGCTGTCTGAGAAACTTCTTTGTGTTCTTTGGAATTAAACTCACAGAGTTACAGCTTTCCCCTCAAGAAGCCTTTCGCTAAGACAGTTCTTGTGGAATTGGCAAAGTGATATTTGGAAGCCCTTAGTGGGCTATGGTGAAAAAGGAAATATCCTCAGATGAAATCTGCAAAGAAGCTTTCTGAGAAACTGCTTAGTGTTCTGTTAATTCATCTCACAGAGTTACATCTGTATTTCGTGGATCTCTTTGCTAGCCTTATTTCTGTGGAATCTGAGAACAGGTATTTCGGATCCCTTTGAAGACTATAGGGCCAAAGGAAATATCCTACCATAACAAAGAGAAAGAGGCTTTCTGAGGAACTTCTTTGTGTTCTGTGAAATCATCTCACAGAGTTACAGCTTTCCCCTCAAGAAGCCTTTCGCTAAGACAGTTCTTCTGGAATTGGCAAAGTGATATTTGGAAGCCCATAAAGGGCTATGGTGAAAAAGTAAATATCCTCAGATGAAATCTTGAAAGAAGCTTTCTGAGAAACTGCTTAGTGTTCTGTTAATTCATCTCACAGAGTTACATCTGTATTTCGTGGATCTCTTTGCTAGCCTTATTTCTGTGGAATCTGCGAAGAGAAATTTCGGATCCCTGTGAAGTCTACAGGGCCAAATAAATATCCTCCGATAACAAAGAGAAAGAAGCTGTCTGAGAAACTTCTTTGTGTTCTTTGAAATAATCTCACAGAGTTACAGCTTTCCCCTCAAGAAGCCTTTCGCTAAGACAGTTCTTGTGGAATTGGGAAAGTGATATTTGGAAGCCCTTAGAGGGCTATGGTGAAAAAGGAAATATCCTCAGATGAAATCTGGAAAGAAGCTTTCTGAGAAACGGCTTAGTGTTCTGTTAATTCATCTCACAGAGTTTCATCTGTATTTCATGGATCTCTTTGCTAGCCCTATTTCTGTGGAATCTGCGAACAGATATTTCGGATCCCTTTGAAGTCTATTGGGCCAAAGGAATTATCCTCCGATAACAAAGAGAAAGAAGCTTTCTGAGAAACTTCTTTGTGTTCTGTGAAATCATCTCACAGAGTTACAGCTTTCCCCTCAAGAAGCCTTTCGCTAAGACAGTTCTTGTGGAATTGGCAAAGTGATATTTGGAAGCCCATAGAGGGCTATGGTGAAAAAGGAAATATCCTCAGATGAAATCTGGAAAGAAGCTTTCTGAGAAACTGCTTAGTGTTCTTTTAATTCATCTCACAGAGTTACATCTGTATTTCGTGGATCTCTTTGCTAGCCTTATTTCTGTGGAATCTGAGAACAGATATTACGGATCCCTTTGAAGACTATAGGGCCAAAGTAAATATCCTCCGATAACAAAGAGAAAGAAGCTGTCTGAGAAACTTCTTTGTGTTCTTTGAAATAATCTCACAGAGTTACAGCTTTCCCCTCAAGCAGCCTTTCGCTAAGACAGTTCTTGTGGAATTGGAAAAGGGATATTTGGAAGCCCATAGAGGGCTATGGTGAAAAAGGAAATATCCTCAGATGAAATCTGGAAAGAAGCTTTCTGAGAAACCGCTTAGTGTTCTGTGACTTCCACTCACAGAGTTACATCTGTGTTTCGTGGATCTCTTTGCTAGCCTTATTTCTGTGGAATCTGAGAACAGATATTTCGGATCCGATTGAAGACTATAGGGCCAAAGGAAATATCCTCCGATAACAAAGAGAAAGAAGCTTTCTGAGAAACTTCTTTGTATTCTGTGAAATCATCTCACAGAGTTACAGCTTTTCGCTCAAGAAGCCTTTCGCTAAGACAGTTGTTGTGGAATTGGCAAAGTGATATTTGGAAGTCCATAGAGGCCATGGTGACAAAGGAAATATCCTCAGATGAAATCTGGAAAGAAGCGTTCTGAGAAACTGCTTAGTGTTCTGTTAATTCATCTCACAGAGTTACATCTGTATTTCGTGGACCTCTTTGCTAGCCTTATTTCTGTGGAATCTGAGAACAGATATTTCGGAGCCCTTTGAAGAGTATATGACCAAAGGAAAAAATCCTCCGATAACAAAGAGAAAGAAGCTTTCTGAGAAACTTTTTTGTGTTCTGGGAATAATCTCACAGAGTTACAGCTTTCCCCTAAAGAAGCCTTTCGCTAAGACAGTTCTTGTGGAATTGGCAAAGTGATATTGGAAGCCCTTAGAGGGCTATGGTGAAAAAGGAAATATCCTCAGATGAAATCTGGAAAAAAGCTTTCTGGGAAACCGCTTAGTGTTCTGTTAATTCATCTCACAGAGTTTCATCTGTATTTCATGGATCTCTTTGCTAGCCTTATTTCTGTGGAATCTGCGAACAGATATTTCGGATCCCTTTGAAGTCTATTGGGCCAAAGGAAATATCCTCCGATAACAAAGAGAAAGAAGATTTCTGAGAAACTTCTTTGTGTTCTGTGAAATCATCTCACAGAGTTACAGCTTTCCCCTCAAGAAGCCTTTCGCTAAGACAGTTCTTGTGGAATTGGCAAAGTGATATTTGGAAGCCCACAGAGGGCTATGGTGAAAAAGGAAATATCCTCAGATGAAATCTGGAAAGAAGCTTTCTGAGAAAATGCTTAGTGTTCTGTTAATTCATCTCACAGAGTTACATCTGTATTTCGTGGATCTCTTTGCTAGCCTTATTTCTGTGGAATCTGAGAACAGATATTTCGGATCCCTTTGAAGACTACAGGGCCAAAGGAAATATCCTCCGATAACAAAGAGAAAGTAGCTTTCCGAGAAACTCATTTGTGTTCTGTGAAATCATCTCACAGAGTTACACCTTTCCCCTCAAGAAGCCTTTCGCTAAGACAGTTCTTTTTTAATTGGAAAAGTGATATTTGGAAGCCCCTAGAGGGCTATGGTGAAAAAGGAAATATCCTCAGATGAAATCTGGAAAGAAGCTTTCTGAGAAACTGCTTAGTTTTCCGTTAATTCATCTCACAGAGTTACATCTGTATTTCGTGGATCTCTTTGCTAGCCTTATTTCTGTGGAATCTGAGAACAGATATTTCAGAACCCTTTGAAGACTATAGTGCCAAAAGAAATATCCTCCGATAACAAAGAGAAAGAAGCTGTTTGAGAAACTTCTTTGTGTTCTTTGAAATAATCTCACAGAGTTACAGCTTTCCCCTCAAGGAGCCTTTCACTAAGACAGTTCTTGTGGAATTGGAAAAGTGATATTTGGAAGCCCTTAGAGGGCTATGGTGAAAAAGGAAATATCCACAGATGAAATCTGGAAAGAAACTTTCTGAGATACTGCTTAGTGTTCTGTTATTTCATCTCACAGAGTTACATCTGTATTTCATGGATCTCTTTGCTAGCCTTATTTCTGTGGAATCTGAGAACAGATATGTCGGATCCCTTTGAAGTCTATAGGGCCAAAGGAAATATCCTCCGATAACAAAGAGTAAGAAGCTTTCTGAGAAACTTCTTTGTGTTCTGTGAAATCATCTCACAGAGTTACAGCTTTCCCCTCAAGAAGCCTTTCGCTAAGACAGTTCTTGGGGAGTTGGCAAAGTGATATTTGGAAGCCCTTAGAGGGCTATCGTGAAAAAGGAAATATCCTCAGATGAAATCTGGAAAGAAGCTTTCTGAGAAACTGCTTAGTGTTCTGTTAATTCATCTCACAGAGTTACATCCGTCTATCGTGGATCTCTTTGCTAGCCTTCTTTCTGTGGAAACTGAGAGAAGATATTTCGGATCCCTTTGAATACTATAGGACCAAAGTAAATATCCTCCTGTAAAAAAGAGAAGGAAGCTTTCTGAGAAACTTCTTTGTGTTCTGTGAAATCATCTCACAGAGTTACAGCTTTTCCCTCAAGAAGCCTTTCGCTAAGACAGTTCTTGTGGCATTGGCAAAGTGATATTTGGAAGCCCATAGAGGGCTATGGTGAAAAAGGAAATATCCTCAGATGAAATCTGGAAAGAAGCTTTCTGAGAAACTGCTTAGTGTTCTGTTAATTCATCTCACAGATTTACATCTGTATTTCGTGGATCTCTTTGCTAGCCTTATTTCTGTGGAATCTGAGAACAGATATTTCGGATCCCTTTTGAAGACTATAGGGGCAAAGGAAAAATCCTCCGATAACAAAGAGAAATATGCTTTCTAAGAAACTTCTTTGTGTTCTGTGAAATAATCTCACAGAGTTACAGCTTTCGCCTCAAGAAGCCTTTCGCTAAGACAGTTCTTGTGGAATTGGCAACGTGATATTTGGAAGCACATAGAGGGCTATGGTGAAAAAGGAAATATCCTCAGATGAAATCTGGAAAGAAGCTTTCTGAGAAACTGCTTAGTGTTCTGTTAATTCATCTCACAGAGTTACATTTGTATTTCATGGATCTCTTTGCTAGCCTTATTTCTGGGGAATCTGAGAACAGATAGTTCGTTTCCCTTTGAAGACTACAGGACCAAAGGAAATATCCTCCGATAACAAAGAGAAAGAAGCTTTCTGAGAAACTTCTTTGTGTTCTGTGAAATCATCTCACAGAGTTACAGCTTTCCCCTCAAGAAGCCTTTCGCTAAGACAGTTCTTGTGGAATTGGCAAAGTGATATTTGGAAGCCCATAGAGGGCTATGGTGAAAAAGGAAGTATCCTCAGATGAAATCTGGAAAGAAGCTTTCTGAGAAACTGCTTAGTGTTCTGTTAATTCATCTCACAGAGTTACATCTGCATTTCGTGGATCTCTTTGCTAGCCTTATTTCTGTGGAATCTGCGAACAGATATTTCGGATCCCTTTGAAGACTATAGGGCCAAAGGAAATATGCTCCGTTAACAAAGAGAAAGATGCTTTCTGAGAAACTTCTTTGTGTTTTGTGAAATCATCTCACAGAGTTACAGCTTTCCCCTCATGAAGCCTTACGCTAAGACAGTTCTTGTGGAATTGGCAAAGTGATATTTGGAAGCCCATAGAGGGCTATGGTGAAATAGGAAATATCCTCAGATGAAATCTGGAAAGAAGCTTTCTGAGAAACGGCTAAGTGTTCTGTTAATTCATCTCACAGAGTTACATCTGTATTTCGTGGATCTCTTTGCTAGCCTCATTTCTGTGGAATCTGAGAACAGATATTTCGGATCCCTTTGAAGACTATAGTACCAAAGGAAAAATCCTCCGATAACAAAGAGAAAGAAGCTTTCTGAGAAATTTCTTTGTGTTCTGTGAAATAATCTCACAGAGTTACAGCTTTCCCCTCAAGGAGCCTTTCGCTAAGACAGTTCTTGTGGAATTGGAAAAATGATATTTGGAAGCCCATAGAGGGCTATGTTGAAAAAGGAAATATCCTCAGATGAATTCTGAAAGAAGCTTTCTGAGAAACCGCTTAGTGTTCTGTGACTTCCACTCACAGAGTTACATCTGTATTTCGTGGATCTCTTTGCTAGCCTTATTTCTGTGGAATCTGAGAACAGATATTTCGGATCCCATTGAAGACTACAGGACCAAAGGAAATATCCTCCGATAACAAAGAGAAAGAAGCTTTCTGTGAAACTTCTTTGTGTTCTGTGAAATCATCTCACAGAGTTACAGCTTTCCCCTCAAGAAGCCTTTCGCTAAGACAGTTCTTGTGGAATTGGCAAAGTGATATTTGGAAGTCCAGAGAGGCCATGGTGAAAAAGGAAATATCCTCAGATGAAATCTGGAAAGAAGCGTTCTGAGAAACTGCTTAGTCTTCTGTTAATTCATCTCACCGAGTTACATCGGTATTTCGTGGATCTCTTTGCTAGCCTTATTTCTGTGGAATCTGCGAAGAGATATTTCGGATCCCTGTGAAGTCTATAGGGCCAAATAAATATCCTCCGATAACAAAGAGAAAGAAGCTTTCTGAGAAACTTCTTTGTGTTCTGTGAAATAATCTCACAGAGTTACAACTTTCCCCTCATGAAGAATTTCGCTAAGACAGTTTTTGTGGAATTCGCAAAGTGATATTTGGAAGCCCATAGAGGGCTATGGTGAAAAAGGAAATATCCTCACATGAAATCTGGAAAGAAGCTTTCTGAGAAACCGCTTAGTGTTCTGTTAATTCAACTCACAGAGTTACATCTGTATTTCATGGATCTCTTTGCTAGCCTTATTTCTGTGGAATCTGAGAACAGATATTTCGGATCCCTTTGAAGTCTATAGGGCCAAAGGAAATATCCTCCGATAACAAAGAGAAAGAAGCTTTCTGAGAAACTTCTTTGTGTTCTGTGAAATCATCTCACAGAGTTACAGCTTTCCCCTCAAGAAGCCTTTCGCTAAGACAGTTCTTGTGGAGTTGGCAAAGTGATATTTGGAAGCCCTTAGAGGGCTATGGTGAAAAAGGAAATATCCTCAGATGAAATCTGGAAAGAAGCTTTCTGAGAAACTGCTTAGTGTTCTGTTAATTCATCTCACAGAGTTACATCTGTGTATCGTGGATCTCTTTGCTAGCCTTCTTTCTGTGGAAACTGAGAGAAGATATTTCGGATCCCTTTGAAGACTATAGGGCCAAAGTAAATATCCTCCGATAAAAAAGAGAAGGAAGCTTTCTGAGAAACTTCTTTGTGTTCTGTGAAATCATCTCACAGAGTTACAGCTTTCCCCTCAAGAAGCCTTTCGCTAAGACAGTTCTTGTGGAATTGGCAAAGTGATATTTGGAAGCCCATAGAGGGCTATGGTGAAAAAGGAAATATCCTCGGATGAAATCTGGAAAGAAGCTTTCTGAGAAACTGCTTAGTGTTCTGTTATTTCATCTCATTGAGTTACATCTGTATTTCGTGTATCTCTTTGCTAGCCTTATTTCTGTGGAATCTGTGAACAGATATTTCGGATCCCTTTGAAGACTATAGGGCCACAGGAAATATGCTCCGTAAACAAAGAGAAAGAAGCTTTCTGAGAAACTTCTTTGTGTTTTCTGAAATCATCTCACAGAGTTACAGCTTTCCCCTCGAGAAGCCTTACGCTAAGACAGTTGTTGTGGAATTGGCAAAGTGATATTTGGAAGCCCATAGAGGGCTATGGTGAAAAAGGAAATATCCTCAGATGAAATCTGGAAAGAAGCTTTCTGAGAAACGGCTAAGTGTTCTGTTAATTCATCTCACAGAGTTACATCTGTATTTCGTGGATCTCTTTGCTAGCCTCATTTCTGTGGAATCTGAGAAAAGATATTTCGGATCCCTTTGAAGACTATAGGGCCAAAGGAATAATCCTCCGATAACAAAGAGAAAGAAGCTGTCTGGGAAACTTCTTTGTGTTCTTTGAAATAATCTCACAGAGTTACAGTTTCCCCTCAAGGAGCCTTTCGCTAAGACAGTTCTTGTGGAATTGGCCAAGTGATATTTGGAAGCCCATAGAGGGCTATGGTGAAAAAGGAAATATCCTCAGATGAAATCTGGAAAGAAGCTTTCTGAGAAACTGCTTAGTGTTCTGTTAATTCATCTCACAGAGTTACATCTGTATTTCGTGGATCTCTTTGCTAGCCTTATTTCTGTGGAATCTGCGAAGAGATATTTCGGATCCCTGTGAAGTCTATAGGGCCAAATAAATATCCTCCGATAACAAAGAGGAAGAAGCTTTCTGAGAAACTTCTTTGTATTCTGTGAAATCATATCACAGAATTACAGCTTTCCCCTCAAGAAGCCTTTCGCTAAGACAGTTCTTGTGGAATTGGAGAAGTGATATTTGGAAGCCCATAGAGGGCTATGGTGAAAAAGGAAATATCCTCCGATGAAATCTGGAAAGAAGCTTTCTGAGAAACTGCTTAGTGTTCTGTTAATTCATCTCACAGAGTTACATCTGTATTTTGTGGATCTCTTTGCTAGCCTTATTTCTGTGGAATCTGAGAACAGATATTTCGGATCCCTTTGAACGCTATAGGGCCAAAGGAAATATCCTCCGATAACAAAGAGAAAGAAGCTGTCTGAGAAACTTCTTTGTGTTCTTTGATATCAACTCACAGAGTTAGAGATTTCACCTGAAGAAGCCTTTCACTAAGACAGTTCTTGTGGAATTGGCAAAGTGATATTTGGAAGCCCATAGAGGGCTATGGTGAAAAAGGAATTATCCTCAGATGAAATCTGGAAAGAAGCTTTCTGAGAAACTGCTCAGTGTTCTGTTAATTCATCTCACAGAGACACATCTGTATTTCGTGGATCTTTTTGCTAGACTTATTTCTGTGAAATCTGAGAACAGGTATTTCGGATCCCTTTGAAGACTATAGGGCCAAAGGAAATATCCTCCCATAACAAAGAGAACGAAGCTTTCTGAGAAACTTCTTGTTGTTCTGTGAAATCATCTCACAGAGTTACAGCTTTCCCCTCAAGAAGCCTTTCGCTAAGACAGTTCTTGTGGAATTGGCAAAGTGATATTTGGAAGCCCATAGAGGGCTATGGTGAAAAAGGAAATATTCTAAGATGAAATCTGGAAAGAAGCTTTCTGAGAAACTGCTTAGTGTTCTGTTAATTCATCTCACAGAGTTACATCTGTATTTCGTGGATCTCTTTGATAGCCTTATTTCTGTGGAATCTGAGAACAGATATTTCGGATCCCTTTGAAGAGTATAGGGCCAAAGGAAATATCCTCCGAAAACAAAAGAAAGAAGCTTTCTGAGACACTGCTTAGTGTTCTGTTAATTCATCTCGCAGCGTTACATCTGTATTTCGTGGATCTCTTTGCAAGCCTTATTTCTGTGGAATCTGCGAAGAGATATTTCGGATCCCTGTGAAGTCTATAGGGTCAAATAAATACCTTCCGATAACAAAGAGAAAGAAGCTTTCTGAGAAACTTCTTTGTGTTTTGTGAAATCAACTCACAGAGTTACAGCTTTCCCCTCAAGAACCCTTTCTCTAAGACAATTCTTGTGGAATTGGAGAAGTGATATTTGGAAGCCCATAGAGGGCTATGGTGAAAAAGGAAATATCCTCAGATGAAATCTGGAAAGAATCTTTCTGAGAAACCGCTTAGTGTTCTGTGACTTCCACTCACAGAGTTACATCTGTATTTCGTGGATCTCTTTGCTAGCCTTATTTCTGTGGAATCTGAGAACAGATATTTCGGATCCCTTTGAAGACTATAGGGCCAAAGGAAATATCCTCCGATAACAAAGAGAAAAAAGCTTTCTGAGAAACTTCTTTGTGTTCTGTGAAATCATCTCACAGAGTAACAGCATTTCCCTCAAGAAGCCTTTCGCTAAGACAGTTCTTGTGGAATTGGCAAAGTGATATTTGGAAGCCCATAGAGGGCTATGGTGAAAAAGGAAATATCCTCAGATGAAATCTGGAAAGAAGCTTTCTGAGAAACTGCTTAGTGTTCTGTTAATTCATCTCACAGAGATACATCTGTATTCCGTGGATCTCTTTGCTAGCCTTATTTCTGTGGAATATGAGAACAGATATTTCGGAGCCCTTTAAAGACTATAGGGCCAAAGGAAAAAATCCTCCGAAAACAAAGAGAAAGAAGCTTTCTGATAAACTTTTTTGTGTTCTGTGAAATAATCTCGCAGAGTTACAGCTTTCCGCTCAAGAAGCCTTTCGCTAAGGCAGTTTTTGTGGAATTGGCAAAGTGATATTTGGAAGTCCTTAGAGGCCTGTGTTGAAAAAGGAAATATCCTCAGATGAATTCTGGAAAGAAGCTTTCTGAGAAACTGCTTAGTGTTCTGTTAATTCATCTCACAGAGTTTCATCTTTATTTCTTGGATCTCTTTGCTAGCCTTATTTCTGTGGAATCTGGGAACAGATATTTCGGATCCCTTTGAAGTCTATTGGGCCAAAGGAAATATCCTCCGATAACAAAGAGAAAGAAGCTTTCTGAGAAATTTCTTTGTATTCTGTGAAATCATCTCACAGAGTTACAGCTTTCCCCTCAAGAAGCCTTTCGCTAAGACAGTTCTTGTGGAATTGGCAAAGTGATATTTGGAAGCCCATAGAGGGCTATGGTGAAAAAGGAAATATCCTCAGACGAAATCTGGAAAGAGGCTTTCTGAGAAACTGCTAAGTGTTCTGTTAATTCATCTCACAGAGTTACATCTATATTTCGTGTTTCTGTTTGCTAGCCTTATTTCTGTGGAATCTGAGAACAGATATTTCGGATCCCTTTGAAGATTATAGGGTCAAATAAATATCCTCCGATAACAAAGAGAAAGAAGCTTTCTGAGAAACTTCTTTGTGTTCTGTGAAATCATCTCACAGAGTTACAGCTTTCCCCTCAAGAAGCCTTTCGCTAAGACAGTTCTTGTGGAATTGGCAAAGTGATACTTGGAAGCCCTTAGAGGGCTATGGTGAAAAAGGAAATATCCTCAGATGAAATCTGGAAAGAATCTTTCTGAGAAACCGCTTAGTGTTCTGTGACTTCCACTCACAGAGTTACATCTGTATTTCGTGATTCTCTTTGCTACCCTTATTTCTGAGGAATCTGAGAACAGATATTTCGGATCCCTTTGAAGTCTACTGGGCCACAGGAAATATCCTCCGATAACAAAGAGAAAGAAGCTTTCTGAGCAACTTCTTTGTGTTCTGTGAAATCATCTCACAGAGATACAGCTTTCCCCTCAAGAAGCCTTTCGCTAAGACAGTTCTTGTGGAAATGGCAAAGTGATATTTGGAAACCCCTAGAGGGCTATGGTGAGAAAGGAAATATCCTCAGATGAAATCTGGAAAGAAGCTTTCTGAGAAACTGCTTAGTGTTCTGTTAATTCATCTCACAGAGTTATATCTGTATTTCGTGGATCTCTTTGCTAGCCTTATTTCTGTGGAATCTGAGAAGAGATATTTCGGATCCCTTTGAAGACTACAGGGCCAAAGGAAATATCCTTCGATAACAAAGAGAAAGAAGCTTTCTGAGAAACTTCTTTGTGTTCTGTGAAATCATCTCACAGAGTTACAGATTTCCCCTCAAGAAGGCTTTCGCTAATACAGTTCTTGTGGAATTGGCAAAGTGATATTTGGAAGCCCATAGAGTGCTATGGTGAAAAAGGAAATATCCTAAGATGAAATCTGGAAAGAAGCTTACTGAGAAACCGCTTGGTGTTCTGTTAATTCATCTCACAGAGTTTCATCTGTATTTCATGGATCTCTTTGCTAGCCTTATTTCTGTGCCATCTGCAAACAGATATTTCGGATCCCTTTGAAGTCTATAGGGCCAAATGAAATATCCTCCGATAAAAAAGAGAAAGAAGCTTTCTGAGAAACTTCTTTGTGTTCTGTGAAATCATCCCACAGAGTTACAGCTTTCACCTCAAGAAGCCTTTCGCTGAGACAGTTCTTGTGGAATTGGCAAAGTGATATTTGGAAGCCCATAGAGGGCTATGGTGAAAAAGGAAATATCCTCAGATGAAATCTGGAAAGAAGCTTTCTGAGAAACCGCTTAGTGTTCTGTGACTTCCACTCACAGAATTTCATCTGTATTTCGTGGATCTCTTTGCTAGCCTTATTTCTGTGGAATCTGAGAACAGATATTTCGGATACCTTTGAAGACTATAGGGCCAAAGGAAATATCCTCCGATAACAAAGAGAAAGAAGCTTTCTGAGAAACTTCTTTGTGTTCTGTGAAATCATCTCACAGAGTTACAGCTTTCCCCTCAAGAAGCCTTTCGCTAAGACAGTTCTTGTGGAATTGGCAAAGTGATATTTGGAAGCCCATAGAGGGCTATGGTGAAAAAGGAAATATCCTCAGATGAAATCTGGAAAGAAGCTTTCTGAGAAACTGCTTAGTCTTCTGTTAATTCATCTCACAGAGCTACATCTGTATTTCGTGGATCTCTTTGCTAGCCTTATTTCTGTGGAATCTGAGAACAGATATTTCGGATCCCTTTGAAGACTACAGGGCCAAAGGAAATATCCTCCGATAACAAAGAGAAAGAATCTTTGTGAGAAACTTCTTTGTGTTTTGTGAAATCATCTCACAGAGTTACAGCTTTCCCCTCAAAAAGCCTTTCTCTAAGACAGTTCTTGTGAAATTGGCAAAGTGATATTTGGAAGCCCATAGAGGGCTATGGTGAAAAAGGAAATATCCTCAGATGAAATCTGGAAAGAAGCTTTCTGAGAAACTGCTTAGTGTTCTGTTAATTAATCTCACAGAGTTACATCTGTATTTCGTGGATCTCTTTGCTAGCCTTATTTCTGTGGAATCTGAGAACAGATATTTCGGATCCCTTTGAAGACTATAGGGCCAAAGGAAAAATCCTCCGATAACAAAGAGAAAGAAGCTGTCTGAGAAACTTCTTTGTGTTCTGTGAAATAATCTCACAGAGTTACAGGTTTCCCCTCAAGGAGCCTTTCGCTAAGACAGTTCTTGTGGAATTGGCAAAGTAATATTTGGAAGCCCATAGAGGGCTACGGTGAAAAAAGAAACATCCTAAGATGAAATCTGGAAAAAAGCTTTCTGAGAAACCGCTTGGTGTTCTGTTAATTCATCTCACAGAGTTTCATCTGTATTTCATGGATCTCTTTGCTAGCCTTATTTCTGTGGGATCTGCAAACAGATATTTCGGATCCCTTTGAAGTCTATAGGGCCAGAGGAAATATCCTCCGATAACAAAGAGAAAGAAGCTTTCTGAGAAACTTCTTTGTGTTCTGTGAAATCATCCCACAGAGTTACAGCTTTCACCTCAAGAAGCCTTTCGCTAAGACAGTTCTTGTGGAATTGGCAAAGTGATATTTGGAAGCCCATGGAGGGTTAGGGTGAAAAAGGAAATATCCTCAGATGAAATCTGGAAAGAAGCTTTCTGAGAAACCGCTTAGTGTTCTGAGACTTCCACTCACAGAATTTCATCTGTATTTCGTGGATCTCTTTGCTAGCCTTATTTCTGTGGAATCTGAGAACAGATATTTCGGATACCTTTGAAGACCATAGGGCCAAAGGAAATATCATCCGACAACAATGAGAAAGAAGCTTTCTGAGAAACTTCTTTGTGTTCTGTGAAATCATCTCACAGAGTTACAGCTTTCCCCTCAAGAAGCCTTTCGCTAAGACAGTTCTTGTGGAATTGGCAAAGTGATATTTGGAAGCCCATAGAGGGCTATGGTGAAAAAGGAAATATCCTCAGATGAAATCTGGAAAGAAGCTTTCTGAGAAACTGCTTAGTGTTCTGTTAATTCATCTCACAGAGTTACATCTGTATTTCGTGGATCTCTTTGCTAGCCTTATTTCCGTGGATTCTGAGAACAGATATTTCGTATCACTTTGAAGACTATAGGGCCAAAGGAAATATCCTCCGATAACAAAGAGAAAGAATCTTTCTGAGAAAATTCTTTGTGTTCTGTGAAATCATCTCACGGAATTACAGCCTTCCCCTCAGTAAGTCTTTCGCTAAGACTGTTCTTGTGGAATTGGCAAAGTGATATTTGGAAGCCCATAGAGGGCTATGGTGAAAAAGGAAATATCCTCAGATGAAATCTGGAAAGAAGCTTTCTGAGAAACTACTTAGTGTTCTGTTAATTCATCTCAGAGAGATATATCTGTATTTCGTGGATCTCTTTGCTAGCCTTATTTCTGTGGAATCTGAGAACAGGTATTTCGGATCCCTTTGAAGACTATAGGGCCGAAGGAAATATCCACCGATAACAAAGAGAAAGAAGCTTTCTGAGAAACTTCTTTGTGTTCTGTGAAATCATCTCACAGAGTTACAGCTTTCCCCTCAAGAAGCCTTTCGCTAAGATAGTTCTTGTGGAATTGGCTAAGTGATATTTGGAAGCCCATAGAGGGCTGTGGTGAAAAAGGAAATATCCTAAGATGAAATCTGGCAAGAAGCTTTCTGCGAAACCGCTTAGTGTTCTGTGACTTCCACTCACAGAGTTACATCTGTATTTCGTGGATCTCTTTGCTAGCCTTATTTCTGTGGAATCTGAGAACAGATATTTCGGATCCCTTTGAAGACTATAGGGCCAAAGGAAATATCCTCAGATAAAAAGTGAAAGATGCTTTCTGAGAAACTTCTTTGTGTTCTGTGAAATCATCTCACAGAGTTACAGCCTTCCCCTCAAGAAGCATTTCGCTAAGACAGTTCTTGTGGAATTGGCAAAGTGATATTTGGAAGCCCATAGAGGGCTATGGTGAAAAAGGAAATATTCTTAGATGCAATCTGGAAAGAAGCTTTCTGAGAAACTGCTTAGTGTTCTGTTAATTCATCTCACAGAGTTACATCTGTATTTCCTTGATCTCTTTGCTAGCCTTATTTCTGTGGAATCTGAGAACAGATATTTCGGATCCCTTTGAAGAGTATAGGGCCAAAGGAAATATCCTCCGAAAACAAAAGAAAGAAGCTTTCTGAGAAACTTCTTTGTGTTCTTAGAAATCAACTCACAGAGTTAGAGCTTTCCCCTGAAGAAGCCTTTCAAGAAGACAGTTCTTGTGGAATTGGCAAAGTGATATTTGGAAACCCATAGAGGGCTATGGTGAAAAAGGAAATATCGTCAGATGAAATCTGGAAAGAAGCTTTCTGAGAAACTGCTCAGTGTTCTGTTAATTCATCTCACAGAGACACATCTGTATTTCGTGGATCTCTTTGGGAGCCTTATTTCTGTGGAATCTGCGAACAGGTATTTCGGATCCCTGTTTAGTCTATAGGGCCAAATAAATATCCTCCGATAACAAAGAGAAAGAAACTTTCTGAGAAACTTCTTTGTGTTCTGTGAAATCATATCACAGAGTTACAGCTTTCCCCTCAAGAAGCCTTTCGCTAAGACAGTTCTTGTGGAATTGGCAAAGTGATATTTGGAAGCCCATAGAGGACTATGCTGAGAAAGGAAATATCCTCAGATGAAATCTGGAAGGAAGCTTTCTGAGAAACCGCTTAGTGTTCTGTGACTTCCTCTCACAGAGTTACATCTGTATTTGGTGGATCTCTTTACTAGCCTTATTTTGTGGAATCTGAGAACAGATATTTCGGATCCCACTGAAGACTATAGGGACAAAGGAAATATCCTCCGATAACAAAGAGAAAATCTTTCTGAGAAACTTCTTTGTGTTCTGTGAAATCATCTCACAGAGTTACAGCTTTTCCCTCAAGAAGCCTTTCGCTAAGACAGTTCTTGTGGAATTGGCAAAGTGATATTTGGAAGTCCATAGAGGGCTATGTTGAAAAAGGAAATATCCTCAGATGAAATCTGGAAACAAGCTTTCTGAGAAACTGCTTAGTGTTCTGTTAATTCATCTCACAGAGTTACATCTGTATTTCGTGGATCTCTTTGCTAGCCTTATTTCTGTGGAATCTGCGAAAAGATATTTCGGATCCCTGTGAAGTCTATAGGGCCAAATAAATATCCTCTGATAACAAAGAGAAAGAAGCTTTCTGAGAAACTTCTTTGTGTTCTGTGAAATCATCTCACAGAGTTACAGCTTTCCCCTCAAGAAGCCTTTCTCTAAGACAATTCTTGTGCAATTGGAGAAGGGATATTTGGAAGCCCATAGAGGGCTATGTTGAAAAAGGAAATATACTCAGATGAAATCTGGAAAGAATCTTTCTGAGAAACCGCTTAGTGTTCTGTGACTTCCACTCACAGAGTTACATCTGAATTTCGTGGATCTCTTTGCTAGCCTTATTTCTGTGGAATCTGAGAACAGATATTTCGGATCCCATTGAAGACTATAGGGCCAAAGGAAATATCCTCCGATAACAAGGAGAAAAAAGCTTTCTGAGAAACTTCTTTGTGTTCTGTGAAATCATCTCACAGAGTTACAGCTTTTCCCTCAAGAAGCCTTTGGCTAAGACAGTTCTTGTGGAATTGGCAAAGTGGTATTTGGAAGCCCATAGAGGGCTATGGTGAAAAAGGAAATATCCTCAGATGAAATCTGGAAAGAAGCTTTCTAAGAAACTGCTTAGTGTTCTGTTAATTCATCTCACAGAGTTACATCTGTGTTTCGTGGATCTCCTTGATAGCCTTATTTCTGTGGAATCTGAGAACAGATATTTCGGATCCCTTTGAAGACTATAGGGCCAAAGGAAGTATCCTCCGAAAACAAAAGAAAGAAGCTTTCTGAGAAACTTCTTTGTCTTCTGTGAAATCAACTCACAGAGTTAGAGCTTTCCCCTGAAGAAGCCTTTCACTAAGACAGTTCTTGTGGAATTGGCAAAGTGATATTTGGAGGCCCATAGAGGGCTATGGTGAAAAAGGAAATATCCTCAGATGAAATCTGGAAAGAAGCTTTCTGAGAAACTGCTTAGTGTTCTGTTAATTCATCTCAGAGAGATATATCTGTATTTCGTGGATCTCTTTGCTAGCCTTATTTCTGTGGAATCTGAGAACAGGTATTTCGGATCCCTTTGAAGACTACAGGGCCAAAGGAAATATCCTCCAATAACAAAGAGAAAGAAGCTTTCTGAGAAACTTCTTTCTATTCTGTGAAATCATCTCACAGAGTTACAGCTTTCCCCTCAGGAAGCCTTTCGCTAAGACAGTTCTTGTGGAATTGGCTAAGTGATATTTGGAAGCCCATAGAGGGCTGTGGTGAAAAAGGAAATATCCTCAGATGAAATCTGGCAAGAAGCTTTCTGAGAAACCGCTTAGTGTTCTGTGACTTCCACTCACAGAGTTACATCTGTATTTCGTGGATCTCTTTGCTAGCCTTATTTCTGTGGAATCTGAGAACAGATATTTCGGATCCCTTTGAAGACTATAGGGCCAAAGGAAATATCTTCCGATAAAAAGTGAAAGAAGCTTTCTGAGAAACTTCTTTGTGTTCTGTGAAATCATCTCACAGAGTTACAGCCTTCCCCTCAAGAAGCCTTTCGCTAAGACAGTTCTTGTGGAATTGGCAAAGTGATATTTGGAAGCCCATAGAGGGCTATGGTGAAAAAGGAAATATTCTTAGATGCAATCTGGAAAGAAGCTTTCTGAGAAACTGCTTAGTGTTCTGTTAATTCATCTCACAGAGTTACATCTGTATTTCCTGGATCTCTTTGCTAGCCTTATTACTGTGGAATCTGAGAACAGATATTTCGGATCCCTTTGAAGAGTATAGGGCCAAAGGAAATATCCTCCGAAAACAAAAGAAAGAAGCTTTCTGAGAAACTTCTTTGTGTTCTTTGAAATCAACTCACAGAGTTAGAGCTTTCCCCTGAAGAAGCCTTTCAATAAGACAGTTCTTGTGGAATTGGCAAAGTGATATTTGGAAACCCATAGAGGGCTATGGTGAAAAAGGAAATATCCTCAGATGAAATCTGGAAAGAAGCTTTCTGAGAAACTGCTCAGTGTTCTGTTAATTCTTCTCACAGAGACACATCTGTATTTCGTGGATCTCTTTGCTAGACTTATTTCTGTGGAATCTGAGAACAGGTATTTCAGATCTCTTTGAAGACTATAGGGCCAAAGGAAATATCCTCCGATAACAAAGAGAAAGAAGCTTTCTGAGAAACTTCTTTGTGTTCTGTGAAATCATCTCACAGAGTTACAGCTTTCCCCTCAAGAAGCCTTTCGCTAAGACAGTTCTTGTGGAATTGGAAAAGTGATATTTGGAAGCCCGTAGAGGGCTATGGTGAAAAAGGAAATATCCTCAGATGAAATCTGGAAAGAAGCTTTCTGAGAAACTGCTTAGTGCTCTGTTAATTAATCTCACAGAGTTACATCTGTATTTCGTGGATCTCTTTGGGAGCCTTATTTCTGTGGAATCTGCGAAGAGATATTTCGGATCCCTTTTTAGTCTATAGGAACAAATAAATATCCTCCGATAACAAAGAGAAAGAAGCTTTCTGAGAAACTTCTTTGTGTTCTGTGAAATCATATCACAGAGTTACTCCTTTCCCCTCAAGAAGCCTTTCGCTAATACAGTTCTTGTGGAATTGGCAAAGTGATATTTGGAAGCCCATAGAGGGCTATGCTGAAAAAGGAAATATCCTCAGATGAAATCTGGAAAGAACCTTTCTGAGAAACCGCTTAGTGTTCTGTGACTTCCTCTCACAGAGTTACATCTGTATTTGGTGGATCTCTTTACTAGCCTCATTTTGTGGAATCTGAGAACAGATATTTCGGATCCCACTGAAGACTATAGGGCCAAAGGAAATATCCTCCGATAACAAAGAGAAAAAAGCTTTCTGAGAAACTTCTTTGTGTTCTGTGAAATCATCTCACAGAGTTACAGCTTTTCCCTTAAAAGCCTTTCGCTAAGACAGTTCTTGTGGAATTGGCAAAGTGATATTTGAAAGTCCTTAGAGGGCTATGGTGAAAAAGGAAATATCCTCAGATGAAATCTGGAAAGAAGCTTTCTGAGAAACTGCTTAGTGTTCCGTTAATTCATCTCACAGAGTTACATCTGTATTTCGTGGATCTCTTTGCTAGCCTTATTTCTGTGGAATCTGAGAAGAGATATTTCGGAGCCCTTTGAAGACTATAGGGCCAAAGGAAAAAATCCTCCGATAACAAAGAGAAAGAAGCTTTCTGAGAAACTTTTTTGTGTTCTGTGAAATAATCTCACAGAGTTACAGCTTTCCTCTAAAGAAGACTTTCGCTAAGACAGTTCTTTTGGAATTGGCAAAGTGATATTTGGAAGCCCTTAGAGGGCTATGGTGAAAAAGGAAATATCCTCAGATGAAATCTGGAAAGAAGCTTTCTGAGAAACCGCTTAGTGTTCTGTTAATTCATCTCACAGACTTTCATCTGTATTTCATGAATCTCTTTGCTAGCCTTATTTCTGTGGAATCTGCGAACAGATATTTCGGATCCCTTTGAAGTCTATTGGGCCAAAGGAAATATCCTCCGATAACAAAGAGAAAGAAGCATTCTGAGAAACTTCTTTGTGTTCTGTGAAATCATCTCACAGAGTTACAGCTTTCCCCTCAAGAAGCCTTTCTCTAAGACAGTTCTTGTGGAACTGGCAAAGTGATATTTGGAAGCCCTTAGAGGGCTAAGGTGAAAAAGGAAATATCCTCAGATGAAATCTGGAAAGAAGCTTTCTGAGAAACTGCTTAGTGTTCTGTTAATTCATCTCTCAGAGTTACCTCTGTATTTCGTGGATCTCTTTGCCAGCCTTATTTCTGTGGAATCTGAGAACAGATATTTCGGATCCCTTTGAAGACTACAGGGCCAAAGGAAATATCCTCCGACAACAAAGAGAAAGAAGCTTTCTGAGAAACTTCTTTGTGTTCTGTGAAATCATCTCACAGAGTTACAGCTTTCCCCTCAAGAAGCCTTTCGCTAAGACAGTTCTTGTGGAATTGGCAAAGTGATATTTGGAGGCCCATAGAGGGCTATGGTGAAAAAGGAAATATCATCAGATGAAATCTGGAAAGAAGTTTTCTGAGAAACTGCTTAGTGTTCTGTTAATTCATCTCGCAGAGTTACATCTGTATTTTGGGGATCTCTATGCTAGCCTTATTTCTGTGGAATCTGAGAACAGATATTTCGGATCCCTTTGAAGACTATAGGGCCAAAGGAAAAATCCTCCGATAACAAAGAGAAAGAAGCTGTCTGAGAAACTTCTTTGTGTTCTGTGAAATAATCTCACAGAGTTACAGCTTTCCCCTCAAGGAGCCTTTCGCTAAGACAGTTCTTAGGGAATTGGAAAAGTGATATTTGGAAGCCCATAGAGGGCTATGGTGAAAAAGGAAGTATCCTCAGATGAAATCTGGAAAGAAGCTTTCTGAGAAACCGCTTAGTGTTCTGTGACTTCCACTCACAGAGTTACATCTGTATTTATTGGATCTCTCTGCTAGCCTTATTTCTGTGGAATCTGAGAACAGATATTTCGGATCCCTTTGAAGACTATAGGGTCAAAGGAAATATCCTCCGATAACAAAGAGAAAGAAGCTTTCTGAGAAACTTCTTTGTGTTCTGTGAAATCATCTCACAGAGTTACAGCTTTCCCCTCAAGAAGCCTTTCACTAAGACAGTTCTTGTGGAATTGGCAAAGTGATATTTGGAAGCCCATAGAGGGCTATGGTGAAAAAGGAAATATCCTCAGATGAAATCTGGAAAGAAGCTTTCTGAGAAACTGCTTAGTGTTCTGTTAATTCATCACACAGAGTTACATCTGTATTTCGTGGATCTCTTTGCTAGCCTTATTTCTGTGGAATCTGAGAAGAGATAATTCGGATCCCTTTGAAGACGACAGGGACAAAGGAAATATCCTTCGATAACAAAGAGAAAGAAGCTTTCTGAGAAACTCCTTTGTGTTCTGTGAAATCATCTCACAGAGTTACAGCTTTCCCCTCAAGAAGCCTTTCGCTAAGACAGGTCTTGTGGAATTGGCAAAGTGATATTTGGAAGCCCATAGAAGGCTATGGTGAAAAAGGAAATATCCTAAGATGAAATCTGGAAAGAAGCTTTCTGAGAAACCGCTTGGTGTTCTGTTAATTCATCTCACAGAGTTTCATCTGTATTTCATGGATCTCTTTGCTAGCCTTATTTCTGTGTCATCTGCCAACAGATATTTCGGATCCCTTTGAAGTCTATAGGGCCAAATGAAATATCCTCCGATAACAAAGAGAAAGAAGCTTTCTGAGAAACTTCTTTGTGTTCTGTGAAATCATCCCACAGAGTTACAGCTTTCACCTCAAGAAGCCTTTCGCTAAGACAGTTCTTGTGGAATTTGCAAAGTGATATTTGGAAGTCCATAGAGGGCTATGGTGAAAAAGGAAATATCCTCAGATGAAATCTGGAAAGAAGCTTTCTGAGAAACCGCTTAGTCTTCTGTGACTTCCACTCACAGAATTTCATCTGTATTTCGTGGATCTCTTTGCTAGCCTTATTTCTGTGGAATCTGAGAACAGATATTTCGGATACCTTTGAAGACTATAGGGCCAAAGGAAATATCATCCGATAACAAAGAGAAAGAAGCTTTCTGAGAAACTTCTTTGTGTTCTGTGAAATCATCTCACAGAGTTACAGCTTTCCCCTCAAGAAGCCTTTCGCTAAGACAGTTCTTGTGGAATTGGCAAAGTGATATTTGGAAGCCCATAGAGGGCTATGGTGAAAAAAAATATCCTCAGATGAAATCTGGAAAGAAGCTTTCTGAGAAACTGCTTAGTGTTCTGTTAATTCATCTCACAGAGTTACATCTGTATTTCGTGGATCTCTTTGCTAGCCTTATTTCTGTGGAATCTGCGAAGAGATATTTCGGATCCCTGTGAAGTCTATAGGGCCAAATAAATATCCTCCGATAACAAAGAGAAAGAAGCTTTCTGAGAAACTTCTTTGTGTTCTGTGAAATCATCTCACAGTGTTACAGCTTTCCCCTCAAGAAGCCTTTCTCTAAGACAATTCTTGTGCAATTGGAGAAGTGATATTTGGAAGCCCATAGAGGGCTATGTTGAAAAAGGAAATATACTCAGATGAAATCTGGAAAGAATCTTTCTGAGAAACCGCTTAGTGTTCTGTGACTTCCACTCTCAGAGTTACATCTGAATTTCATGGATCTCTTTGCTAGCCTTATTTCTGTGGAATCTGAGAACAGATATTTCGGATCCCATTGAAGACTATAGGGCCAAAGGAAATATCCTCCGATAACAAAGAGAAAGAAGCTTTCTGAGAAACTTCTTTGTGTTCTGTGAAATCATCTCACAGAGTTACATCTTTTCCCTCAAGAAGCCTTTGGCTAAGACAGTTCTTGTGGAATTGGCAAAGTGGTATTTGGAAGCCCATAGAGGGATATGGTGAAAAAGGGAATATCCTCAGATGAAATCTGGAAAGAAGCTTTCTAAGAAACAGCTTAGTGATCTGTTAATTCATCTCACAGAGTTACATCTGTATTTCGTGTATCTCCTTGATAGCCTTATTTCTGTGGAATCTGAGAACAGATATTTCGGATCCCTTTGAAGACTATAGGGCCAAAGGAAGTATCCTCCGAAAACAAAAGAAAGAAGCTTTCTGAGAAACCTCTTTGTCTTCTGTGAAATCAACTCACAGAGTTAGAGCTTTCCCCTGAAGAAGCCTTTCACTAAGACAGTTCTTGTGGAATTGGCAAAGTGATATTTGGAGGCCCATAGAGGGCTATGGTGAAAAAGGAAATATCCTCAGATGAAATCTGGAAAGAAGCTTTCTGAGAAACTGCTTAGTGTTCTGTTAATTCATCTCAGAGAGATATATCTGTATTTCGTGGATCTCTTTGCTAGCCTTATTTCTTTGGAATCTGAGAACAGGTATTTCGGATCCCTTTGAAGACTACAGGGCCAAAGGAAATATCCTCCGATAACAAAGAGAAAGAAGCTTTCTGAGAAACTTCTTTCTATTTTGTGAAATCATCTCACAGAGTTACAGCTTTCCCCTCAAGAAGCCTTTCGCTAAGACAGTTCTTGTGGAATTGGCTAAGTGATATTTGGAAGCCCATAGAGGGCTGTGGTGAAAAAGGAAATATCCTCAGATGAAATCTGGCAAGAAGCTTTCTGAGAAACCGCTTAGTGTTCTGTGACTTCCACTCACAGAGTTACATCTGTATTTCGTGGATCTCTTTGCTAGCCTTATTTCTGTGGAATCTGAGAACAGATATTTCGGATCCCTTTGAAGACTATAGGGCCAAAGGAAATATCCTCCGATAAAAAGTGAAAGAAGTTTTCTGAGAAACTTCTTTGTGTTCTTTGAAATCAACTCACAGAGTTAGAGCTTTCCCCTGAAGAAGCCTTTCAATAAGACAGTTCTTGTGGAATTGGCAAAGTGATATTTGGAAGCCCATAGAGGGCTATGGTGAAAAAGGAAATATCCTCAGATGAAATCTGGAAAGAAGCTTTCTGAGAAACTGCTTAGTGCTCTGTTAATTAATCTCACAGAGTTACATCTGTATTTCGTGGATCTCTTTGGGAGCCTTATTTCTGTGGAATCTGCGAAGAGATATTTCGGATCCCTCTTTAGTCTATAGGGACAAATAAATATCCTCCGATAACAAAGAGAAAGAAGCTTTCTGAGAAACTTCTTTGTGTTCTGTGAAATCATATCATAGAGTTACAGCTTTCCCCTCAAGAAGCCTTTCGCTAAGACAGTTCTTGTGGAATTGGCAAAGTGATATTTGGAAGCCCATAGAGGGCTATGCTGAGAAAGGAAATATCCTCAGATGAAATCTGGAAGGAAGCTTTCTGAGAAACCGCTTAGTGTTCTGTGACTTCCTCTTACAGAGTTACATCTGTATTTGGTGGATCTCTTTACTAGCCTTATTTTGTGGAATCTGAGAACAGATATTTCGGATCCCATTGAAGAGTATAGGGCCAAAGGAAATATCCTCCGATAACAAAGAGAAAGAAGCTTTCTGAGAAACTTCCTTGTGTTCGCTGAAATCATCTCTCAGAGTTACAGCTTTCCCCTAAAGAAGCCTTTCGCAAAGACAGTTCTTGTGGAATTGGCAAAGTGATATTTGGAAGCCCTTAGAGGGCTATGGTAAAAAAGGAAATATCCTCAGATGAAATCGGGAAAGAAGCTTTCTGAGAAACTGCTAAGTGTTCTGTTAATTCATCTCACAGAGTTTCAGCTTTATTTCATGGATCTCTTTGCTAGCCTTATTTCTGTGGAATCTGTGAACAGATATTTCGGATCCGTTTGAAGTCTATTGGGCCAAAGGAAATATCCTCCGATAACAAAGAGAAAGAAGCTTTCTGAGAAACTTCTTTGTGTTCTGTGAAATCATCTCACAGAGTTACAGCTTTCCCCTCAAGAAGCCTTTCGCTAAGACAGTTCTTGTGGAATTGGCTAAGTGATATTTGGAAGCCCATAGAGGGCTATGGTGAAAAAGGAAATATCCTAAGATGAAATATGGAAAGAAGCTTTCTGAGAAACCGCTTGGTGTTCTGTTAATTCATCTCACAGAGTTTCATCTGTATTTCATGGATCTCTTTGCTAGCTTTATTTCTGTGGAATCTGCAAACAGATATTTCGGATCCCTTTGAAGTCTATAGGCCCAAAGGAAATATCCACTGATAATAAAGAGAAAGAAGCTTTCTGAGAAACTTCTTTGCGTTCTGTGAAATCATCCCACAGAGTTACAGCTTTCACCTCAAGAAGCCTTTCGCTAAGACAGTTCTTGTGGAATTGGCAAAGTGATATTTGGAAGCCCATAGAGGGCTATGGTGAAAAAGGAAATATCCTCAGATGAAATCTGGAAAGAAGCTTTCTGAGAAACTGCTTAGTGTTCTGTTAATTCATCTCACAGGGTTACATCTGTATTTCGTGGATCTCTTTGCTTGCCTTATTTCTGTGGAATCTGAGAACAGATATTTCGGATCCCTTTGAAAACTAAAAGGCTAAAGGAAATAATCCTCCGATAACAAAGAGAAAGAAGCTTTCTGAGAAACTTCTTTGTGTTCTGTAAAATCATCTCACAGAGTTACAGCTTTCCCCTCAAGAAGCCTTTCGATAAGACAGTTCTTGTGGAATTGGCAAAGTGATATTTGGAAGCCCTTAGAGGGCTAAGGAGAAAAAGGAAATATCCTCAGATGAAATCTGGAAAGAAGCTTTCAGAGAAACTGCTTAGTGTTCTGTTAATTCATCTCACAGTGTTACATCTGTATTTCGTCGATCTTTTTGCCAGCCTTATTTCTGTGGAATCTGAGAACAGATATTTCGGATACCTTTGAAGACTACAGGGCCAAAGGAAATATCCTACGATAACAAAGAGAAAGAAGCTTTCTGAGAAACTTCTTTGTGTTCTGTGAAATCATCTCACAGAGTTACAGCTTTTCCCTCAAGAAGCCTTTGGCTAAGACAGTTCTTGTGGAATTGGCAAAGTGGTATTTGGAAGCCCATAGAGGGCTATGGTGAAAAAGGAAATATCCTCAGATGAAATCTGGAAAGAAGCTTTCTAAGAAACTGCTTAGTGTTCTGTTAATTCATCTCACAGAGTTACATCTGTATTTCGTGTATCTCCTTGATAGCCTTATTTCTGTGGAATCTGAGAACAGATATTTCGGATCCCTTTGAAGACTATAGGGCCAAAGGAGGTATCCTCCGAAAAGAAAAGAAAGAAGCTTTCTGAGAAACTTCTTTGTCTTCTGTGAAATCAACTCACAGAGTTAGAGCTTTCCCCTGAAGAAGCCTTTCACTAAGACAGTTCTTGTGGAATTGGCAAAGTGATATTTGGAGGCCCATAGAGGGCTATGGTGAAAAAGGAAATATCCTCAGATGAAATCTGGAAAGAAGCTTTCTGAGAAACCGCTTAGTGTTCTGTGACTTCCACTCACAGAATTTCATCTGTATTTCGTGGATCTCTTTGCTAGCCTTATTTCTGTGGAATCTGAGAACAGATATTTCGGATACCTTTGAAGACTATAGGTCCAAAGGAAATATCATCCGATAACAAAGAGAAAGAAGCTTTCTGAAAAACTTCTTTGTGTTCTGTGAAATCATCTCACAGAGTTACAGCTTTCCCCTAAAGAAGCCTTTCGCTAAGACAGTTCTTGTGGAATTGGCAAAGTGATATTTGGAAGCCCATAGAGGGCTATGGTGAAAAAAAATATCCTCAGATGAAATCTGGAAAGAAGCTTTCTGAGAAACTGCTTAGTGTTCTGTTAATTCATCTCACAGAGTTACATCTGTATTTCGTGGATCTCTTTGCTAGCCTTATTTCTGTGGAATCTGCGAAGAGATATTTCGGATCCCTGTGAAGTCTATAGGGCCAAATAAATATCCTCCGATAACAAAGAGAAAGAAGCTTTCTGAGAAACTTCTTTGTGTTCTGTGAAATCATCTCACAGTGTTACAGCTTTCCCCTCAAGAAGCCTTTCTCTAAGACAATTCTTGTGCAATTGGAGAAGTGATATTTGGAAGCCCATAGAGGGCTATGTTGAAAAAGGAAATATACTCAGATGAAATCTGGAAAGAATCTTTCTGAGAAACCGCTTAGTGTTCTGTGACTTCCACTCACAGAGTTACATCTGAATTTCATGGATCTCTTTGCTAGCCTTATTTCTGTGGAATCTGAGAACAGATATTTCGGATCCCATTGAAGACTATAGGGCCAAAGGAAATATCCTCCGATAACAAAGAGAAAGAAGCTTTCTGAGAAACTTCTTTGTGTTCTGTGAAATCATCTCACAGAGTTACAGCTTTTCCCTCAAGAAGCCTTTGGCTAAGACAGTTCTTGTGGAATTGGCAAAGTGGTATTTGGAAGCCCATAAAGGGATATGGTGAAAAAGGGAATATCCTCAGATGAAATCTGGAAAGAAGCTTTCTAAGAAACAGCTTAGTGTTCTGTTAATTCATCTCACAGAGTTACATCTGTATTTCGTGTATCTCCTTGATAGCCTTATTTCTGTGGAATCTGAGAACAGATATTTCGGATCCCTTTGAAGACTATAGGGCCAAAGGAAGTATCCTCCGAAAACAAAAGAAAGAAGCTTTCTGAGAAACTTCTTTGTCTTCTGTGAAATCAACTCACAGAGTTAGAGCTTTCCCCTGAAGAAGCCTTTCACTAAGACAGTTCTTGTGGAATTGGCAAAGTGATATTTGGAGGCCCATAGAGGGCTATGGTGAAAAAGGAAATATCCTCAGATGAAATCTGGAAAGAAGCTTTCTGAGAAACTGCTTAGTGTTCTGTTAATTCATCTCAGAGAGATATATCTGTATTTCGTGGATCTCTTTGCTAGCCTTATTTCTTTGGAATCTGAGAACAGGTATTTCGGATCCCTTTGAAGACTACAGGGCCAAAGGAAATATCCTCCGATAACAAAGAGAAAGAAGCTTTCTGAGAAACTTCTTTCTATTTTGTGAAATCATCTCACAGAGTTACAGCTTTCCCCTCAAGAAGCCTTTCGCTAAGACAGTTCTTGTGGAATTGGCTAAGTGATATTTGGAAGCCCATAGAGGGCTGTGGTGAAAAAGGAAATATCCTCAGATGAAATCTGGCAAGAAGCTTTCTGAGAAACCGCTTAGTGTTCTGTGACTTCCACTCACAGAGTTACATCTGTATTTCGTGGATCTCTTTGCTAGCCTTATTTCTGTGGAATCTGAGAACAGATATTTCGGATCCCTTTGAAGACTATAGGGCCAAAGGAAATATCCTCCGATAAAAAGTGAAAGAAGCTTTCTGAGAAACTTCTTTGTGTTCTTTGAAATCAACTCACAGAGTTAGAGCTTTCCCCTGAAGAAGCCTTTCAATAAGACAGTTCTTGTGGAATTGGCAAAGTGATATTTGGAAACCCATAGAGGGCTATGGTGAAAAAGGAAATATCCTCAGATGAAATCTGGAAAGAAGCTTTCTGAGAAACTGCTTAGTGTTCTGTTAATTCATCACACAGAGTTACATCTGTATTTCGTGGATCTCTTTGCTAGCCTTATTTCTGTGGAATCTGAGAAGAGATAATTCGGATCCCTTTGAAGACGACAGGGACAAAGGAAATATCCTTCGATAACAAAGAGAAAGAAGCTTTCTGAGAAACTCCTTTGTGTTCTGTGAAATCATCTCACAGAGTTACAGCTTTCCCCTCAAGAAGCCTTTCGCTAAGACAGGTCTTGTGGAATTGGCAAAGTGATATTTGGAAGCCCATAGAAGGCTATGGTGAAAAAGGAAATATCCTAAGATGAAATCTGGAAAGAAGCTTTCTGAGAAACCGCTTGGTGTTCTGTTAATTCATCTCACAGAGTTTCATCTGTATTTCATGGATCTCTTTGCTAGCCTTATTTCTGTGTCATCTGCCAACAGATATTTCGGATCCCTTTGAAGTCTATAGGGCCAAATGAAATATCCTCCGATAACAAAGAGAAAGAAGCTTTCTGAGAAACTTCTTTGTGTTCTGTGAAATCATCCCACAGAGTTACAGCTTTCACCTCAAGAAGCCTTTCGCTAAGACAGTTCTTGTGGAATTTGCAAAGTGATATTTGGAAGTCCATAGAGGGCTATGGTGAAAAAGGAAATATCCTCAGATGAAATCTGGAAAGAAGCTTTCTGAGAAACCGCTTAGTCTTCTGTGACTTCCACTCACAGAATTTCATCTGTATTTCGTGGATCTCTTTGCTAGCCTTATTTCTGTGGAATCTGAGAACAGATATTTCGGATACCTTTGAAGACTATAGGGCCAAAGGAAATATCATCCGATAACAAAGAGAAAGAAGCTTTCTGAGAAACTTCTTTGTGTTCTGTGAAATCATCTCACAGAGTTACAGCTTTCCCCTCAAGAAGCCTTTCGCTAAGACAGTTCTTGTGGAATTGGCAAAGTGATATTTGGAAGCCCATAGAGGGCTATGGTGAAAAAAAATATCCTCAGATGAAATCTGGAAAGAAGCTTTCTGAGAAACTGCTTAGTGTTCTGTTAATTCATCTCACAGAGTTACATCTGTATTTCGTGGATCTCTTTGCTAGCCTTATTTCTGTGGAATCTGCGAAGAGATATTTCGGATCCCTGTGAAGTCTATAGGGCCAAATAAATATCCTCCGATAACAAAGAGAAAGAAGCTTTCTGAGAAACTTCTTTGTGTTCTGTGAAATCATCTCACAGTGTTACAGCTTTCCCCTCAAGAAGCCTTTCTCTAAGACAATTCTTGTGCAATTGGAGAAGTGATATTTGGAAGCCCATAGAGGGCTATGTTGAAAAAGGAAATATACTCAGATGAAATCTGGAAAGAATCTTTCTGAGAAACCGCTTAGTGTTCTGTGACTTCCACTCTCAGAGTTACATCTGAATTTCATGGATCTCTTTGCTAGCCTTATTTCTGTGGAATCTGAGAACAGATATTTCGGATCCCATTGAAGACTATAGGGCCAAAGGAAATATCCTCCGATAACAAAGAGAAAGAAGCTTTCTGAGAAACTTCTTTGTGTTCTGTGAAATCATCTCACAGAGTTACATCTTTTCCCTCAAGAAGCCTTTGGCTAAGACAGTTCTTGTGGAATTGGCAAAGTGGTATTTGGAAGCCCATAGAGGGCTATGGTGAAAAAGGGAATATCCTCAGATGAAATCTGGAAAGAAGCTTTCTAAGAAACAGCTTAGTGATCTGTTAATTCATCTCACAGAGTTACATCTGTATTTCGTGTATCTCCTTGATAGCCTTATTTCTGTGGAATCTGAGAACAGATATTTCGGATCCCTTTGAAGACTATAGGGCCAAAGGAAGTATCCTCCGAAAACAAAAGAAAGAAGCTTTCTGAGAAACCTCTTTGTCTTCTGTGAAATCAACTCACAGAGTTAGAGCTTTCCCCTGAAGAAGCCTTTCACTAAGACAGTTCTTGTGGAATTGGCAAAGTGATATTTGGAGGCCCATAGAGGGCTATGGTGAAAAAGGAAATATCCTCAGATGAAATCTGGAAAGAAGCTTTCTGAGAAACTGCTTAGTGTTCTGTTAATTCATCTCAGAGAGATATATCTGTATTTCGTGGATCTCTTTGCTAGCCTTATTTCTTTGGAATCTGAGAACAGGTATTTCGGATCCCTTTGAAGACTACAGGGCCAAAGGAAATATCCTCCGATAACAAAGAGAAAGAAGCTTTCTGAGAAACTTCTTTCTATTTTGTGAAATCATCTCACAGAGTTACAGCTTTCCCCTCAAGAAGCCTTTCGCTAAGACAGTTCTTGTGGAATTGGCTAAGTGATATTTGGAAGCCCATAGAGGGCTGTGGTGAAAAAGGAAATATCCTCAGATGAAATCTGGCAAGAAGCTTTCTGAGAAACCGCTTAGTGTTCTGTGACTTCCACTCACAGAGTTACATCTGTATTTCGTGGATCTCTTTGCTAGCCTTATTTCTGTGGAATCTGAGAACAGATATTTCGGATCCCTTTGAAGACTATAGGGCCAAAGGAAATATCCTCCGATAAAAAGTGAAAGAAGTTTTCTGAGAAACTTCTTTGTGTTCTTTGAAATCAACTCACAGAGTTAGAGCTTTCCCCTGAAGAAGCCTTTCAATAAGACAGTTCTTGTGGAATTGGCAAAGTGATATTTGGAAGCCCATAGAGGGCTATGGTGAAAAAGGAAATATCCTCAGATGAAATCTGGAAAGAAGCTTTCTGAGAAACTGCTTAGTGCTCTGTTAATTAATCTCACAGAGTTACATCTGTATTTCGTGGATCTCTTTGGGAGCCTTATTTCTGTGGAATCTGCGAAGAGATATTTCGGATCCCTCTTTAGTCTATAGGGACAAATAAATATCCTCCGATAACAAAGAGAAAGAAGCTTTCTGAGAAACTTCTTTGTGTTCTGTGAAATCATATCATAGAGTTACAGCTTTCCCCTCAAGAAGCCTTTCGCTAAGACAGTTCTTGTGGAATTGGCAAAGTGATATTTGGAAGCCCATAGAGGGCTATGCTGAGAAAGGAAATATCCTCAGATGAAATCTGGAAGGAAGCTTTCTGAGAAACCGCTTAGTGTTCTGTGACTTCCTCTTACAGAGTTACATCTGTATTTGGTGGATCTCTTTACTAGCCTTATTTTGTGGAATCTGAGAACAGATATTTCGGATCCCATTGAAGAGTATAGGGCCAAAGGAAATATCCTCCGATAACAAAGAGAAAGAAGCTTTCTGAGAAACTTCCTTGTGTTCGCTGAAATCATCTCTCAGAGTTACAGCTTTCCCCTAAAGAAGCCTTTCGCAAAGACAGTTCTTGTGGAATTGGCAAAGTGATATTTGGAAGCCCTTAGAGGGCTATGGTAAAAAAGGAAATATCCTCAGATGAAATCGGGAAAGAAGCTTTCTGAGAAACTGCTAAGTGTTCTGTTAATTCATCTCACAGAGTTTCAGCTTTATTTCATGGATCTCTTTGCTAGCCTTATTTCTGTGGAATCTGTGAACAGATATTTCGGATCCGTTTGAAGTCTATTGGGCCAAAGGAAATATCCTCCGATAACAAAGAGAAAGAAGCTTTCTGAGAAACTTCTTTGTGTTCTGTGAAATCATCTCACAGAGTTACAGCTTTCCCCTCAAGAAGCCTTTCGCTAAGACAGTTCTTGTGGAATTGGCTAAGTGATATTTGGAAGCCCATAGAGGGCTATGGTGAAAAAGGAAATATCCTAAGATGAAATATGGAAAGAAGCTTTCTGAGAAACCGCTTGGTGTTCTGTTAATTCATCTCACAGAGTTTCATCTGTATTTCATGGATCTCTTTGCTAGCTTTATTTCTGTGGAATCTGCAAACAGATATTTCGGATCCCTTTGAAGTCTATAGGCCCAAAGGAAATATCCACTGATAATAAAGAGAAAGAAGCTTTCTGAGAAACTTCTTTGCGTTCTGTGAAATCATCCCACAGAGTTACAGCTTTCACCTCAAGAAGCCTTTCGCTAAGACAGTTCTTGTGGAATTGGCAAAGTGATATTTGGAAGCCCATAGAGGGCTATGGTGAAAAAGGAAATATCCTCAGATGAAATCTGGAAAGAAGCTTTCTGAGAAACTGCTTAGTGTTCTGTTAATTCATCTCACAGGGTTACATCTGTATTTCGTGGATCTCTTTGCTTGCCTTATTTCTGTGGAATCTGAGAACAGATATTTCGGATCCCTTTGAAAACTAAAAGGCTAAAGGAAATAATCCTCCGATAACAAAGAGAAAGAAGCTTTCTGAGAAACTTCTTTGTGTTCTGTAAAATCATCTCACAGAGTTACAGCTTTCCCCTCAAGAAGCCTTTCGATAAGACAGTTCTTGTGGAATTGGCAAAGTGATATTTGGAAGCCCTTAGAGGGCTAAGGAGAAAAAGGAAATATCCTCAGATGAAATCTGGAAAGAAGCTTTCAGAGAAACTGCTTAGTGTTCTGTTAATTCATCTCACAGTGTTACATCTGTATTTCGTCGATCTTTTTGCCAGCCTTATTTCTGTGGAATCTGAGAACAGATATTTCGGATACCTTTGAAGACTACAGGGCCAAAGGAAATATCCTACGATAACAAAGAGAAAGAAGCTTTCTGAGAAACTTCTTTGTGTTCTGTGAAATCATCTCACAGAGTTACAGCTTTTCCCTCAAGAAGCCTTTGGCTAAGACAGTTCTTGTGGAATTGGCAAAGTGGTATTTGGAAGCCCATAGAGGGCTATGGTGAAAAAGGAAATATCCTCAGATGAAATCTGGAAAGAAGCTTTCTAAGAAACTGCTTAGTGTTCTGTTAATTCATCTCACAGAGTTACATCTGTATTTCGTGTATCTCCTTGATAGCCTTATTTCTGTGGAATCTGAGAACAGATATTTCGGATCCCTTTGAAGACTATAGGGCCAAAGGAGGTATCCTCCGAAAAGAAAAGAAAGAAGCTTTCTGAGAAACTTCTTTGTCTTCTGTGAAATCAACTCACAGAGTTAGAGCTTTCCCCTGAAGAAGCCTTTCACTAAGACAGTTCTTGTGGAATTGGCAAAGTGATATTTGGAGGCCCATAGAGGGCTATGGTGAAAAAGGAAATATCCTCAGATGAAATCTGGAAAGAAGCTTTCTGAGAAACCGCTTAGTGTTCTGTGACTTCCACTCACAGAATTTCATCTGTATTTCGTGGATCTCTTTGCTAGCCTTATTTCTGTGGAATCTGAGAACAGATATTTCGGATACCTTTGAAGACTATAGGTCCAAAGGAAATATCATCCGATAACAAAGAGAAAGAAGCTTTCTGAAAAACTTCTTTGTGTTCTGTGAAATCATCTCACAGAGTTACAGCTTTCCCCTAAAGAAGCCTTTCGCTAAGACAGTTCTTGTGGAATTGGCAAAGTGATATTTGGAAGCCCATAGAGGGCTATGGTGAAAAAAAATATCCTCAGATGAAATCTGGAAAGAAGCTTTCTGAGAAACTGCTTAGTGTTCTGTTAATTCATCTCACAGAGTTACATCTGTATTTCGTGGATCTCTTTGCTAGCCTTATTTCTGTGGAATCTGCGAAGAGATATTTCGGATCCCTGTGAAGTCTATAGGGCCAAATAAATATCCTCCGATAACAAAGAGAAAGAAGCTTTCTGAGAAACTTCTTTGTGTTCTGTGAAATCATCTCACAGTGTTACAGCTTTCCCCTCAAGAAGCCTTTCTCTAAGACAATTCTTGTGCAATTGGAGAAGTGATATTTGGAAGCCCATAGAGGGCTATGTTGAAAAAGGAAATATACTCAGATGAAATCTGGAAAGAATCTTTCTGAGAAACCGCTTAGTGTTCTGTGACTTCCACTCACAGAGTTACATCTGAATTTCATGGATCTCTTTGCTAGCCTTATTTCTGTGGAATCTGAGAACAGATATTTCGGATCCCATTGAAGACTATAGGGCCAAAGGAAATATCCTCCGATAACAAAGAGAAAGAAGCTTTCTGAGAAACTTCTTTGTGTTCTGTGAAATCATCTCACAGAGTTACAGCTTTTCCCTCAAGAAGCCTTTGGCTAAGACAGTTCTTGTGGAATTGGCAAAGTGGTATTTGGAAGCCCATAAAGGGATATGGTGAAAAAGGGAATATCCTCAGATGAAATCTGGAAAGAAGCTTTCTAAGAAACAGCTTAGTGTTCTGTTAATTCATCTCACAGAGTTACATCTGTATTTCGTGTATCTCCTTGATAGCCTTATTTCTGTGGAATCTGAGAACAGATATTTCGGATCCCTTTGAAGACTATAGGGCCAAAGGAAGTATCCTCCGAAAACAAAAGAAAGAAGCTTTCTGAGAAACTTCTTTGTCTTCTGTGAAATCAACTCACAGAGTTAGAGCTTTCCCCTGAAGAAGCCTTTCACTAAGACAGTTCTTGTGGAATTGGCAAAGTGATATTTGGAGGCCCATAGAGGGCTATGGTGAAAAAGGAAATATCCTCAGATGAAATCTGGAAAGAAGCTTTCTGAGAAACTGCTTAGTGTTCTGTTAATTCATCTCAGAGAGATATATCTGTATTTCGTGGATCTCTTTGCTAGCCTTATTTCTTTGGAATCTGAGAACAGGTATTTCGGATCCCTTTGAAGACTACAGGGCCAAAGGAAATATCCTCCGATAACAAAGAGAAAGAAGCTTTCTGAGAAACTTCTTTCTATTTTGTGAAATCATCTCACAGAGTTACAGCTTTCCCCTCAAGAAGCCTTTCGCTAAGACAGTTCTTGTGGAATTGGCTAAGTGATATTTGGAAGCCCATAGAGGGCTGTGGTGAAAAAGGAAATATCCTCAGATGAAATCTGGCAAGAAGCTTTCTGAGAAACCGCTTAGTGTTCTGTGACTTCCACTCACAGAGTTACATCTGTATTTCGTGGATCTCTTTGCTAGCCTTATTTCTGTGGAATCTGAGAACAGATATTTCGGATCCCTTTGAAGACTATAGGGCCAAAGGAAATATCCTCCGATAAAAAGTGAAAGAAGCTTTCTGAGAAACTTCTTTGTGTTCTTTGAAATCAACTCACAGAGTTAGAGCTTTCCCCTGAAGAAGCCTTTCAATAAGACAGTTCTTGTGGAATTGGCAAAGTGATATTTGGAAACCCATAGAGGGCTATGGTGAAAAAGGAAATATCCTCAGATGAAATCTGGAAAGAAGCTTTCTGAGAAACTGCTCAGTGTTCCGTTAATTCATCTCACAGAGACACATCTGTATTTCGTGGATCTGTTTGCTAGCCTTATTTCTGTGGAATCTGAGAACAGGTATTTCAGATCCCTTTGAAGACTATAGGGCCAAAGGAAATATCCTCCGATAAAAAAGGGAAGGAAGCTTTCTGAGAAACTTCTTTGTGTTCTGTGAAATCATCTCACAGAGTTACAGCTTTCCCCTCAAGAAGCCTTTCGCTAAGACAGTTCTTGTGGAATTGGAAAAGTGATATTTGGAAGCCCGTAGAGGGCTATGGTGAAAAAGGAAATATCCTCAGAAGAAATCTGGAAAGAAGCTTTCTGAGAAACTGCTTAGTGCTCTGTTAATTAATCTCACAGAGTTACATCTGTATTTCGTGGATCTCTTTGGGAGCCTTATTTCTGTGGAATCTGCGAAGAGATATTTCGGATTCCTCTTTAGTCTATAGGGACAAATAAATATCCTACGATAACAAAGAGAAAGAAGCTTTCTGAGAAACTTCTTTGTGTTCTGTGAAATCATATCATAGAGTTACAGCTTTCCCCTCAAGAAGCCTTTCGCTAAGACAGTTCTTGTGGAATTGGCAAAGTGATATTTGGAAGCCCATAGAGGGCTATGCTGAGAAAGGAAATATCCTCAGATGAAATCTGGAAGGAAGCTTTCTGAGAAACCGCTTAGTGTTCTGTGACTTCCTCTTACAGAGTTACATCTGTATTTGGTGGATCTCTTTACTAGCCTTATTTTGTGGAATCTGAGAACAGATATTTCGGATCCCATTGAAGAGTATAGGGCCAAAGGAAATATCCTCCGATAACAAAGAGAAAAAAGCTTTCTGAGAAACTTCTTTGTGTTCGCTGAAATCATCTCTCAGAGTTACAGCTTTCCCCTAAAGAAGCCTTTCGCAAAGACAGTTCTTGTGGAATTGGCAAAGTGATATTTGGAAGCCCTTAGAGGGCTATGGTAAAAAAGGAAATATCCTCAGATGAAATCGGGAAAGAAGCTTTCTGAGAAACTGCTAAGTGTTCTGTTAATTCATCTCACAGAGTTTCAGCTTTATTTCATGGATCTCTTTGCTAGCCTTATTTCTGTGGAATCTGTGAACAGATATTTCGGATCCGTTTGAAGTCTATTGGGCCAAAGGAAATATCCTCCGATAACAAAGAGAAAGAAGCTTTCTGAGAAACTTCTTTGTGTTCTGTGAAATCATCTCACAGAGTTACAGCTTTCCCCTCAAGAAGCCTTTCGCTAAGACAGTTCTTGTGGAATTGGCTAAGTGATATTTGGAAGCCCATAGAGGGCTATGGTGAAAAAGGAAATATCCTAAGATGAAATATGGAAAGAAGCTTTCTGAGAAACCGCTTGGTGTTCTGTTAATTCATCTCACAGAGTTTCATCTGTATTTCATGGATCTCTTTGCTAGCTTTATTTCTGTGGAATCTGCAAACAGATATTTCGGATCCCTTTGAAGTCTATAGGCCCAAAGGAAATATCCACTGATAATAAAGAGAAAGAAGCTTTCTGAGAAACTTCTTTGCGTTCTGTGAAATCATCCCACAGAGTTACAGCTTTCACCTCAAGAAGCCTTTCGCTAAGACAGTTCTTGTGGAATTGGCAAAGTGATATTTGGAAGCCCATAGAGGGCTATGGTGAAAAAGGAAATATCCTCAGATGAAATCTGGAAAGAAGCTTTCTGAGAAACTGCTTAGTGTTCTGTTAATTCATCTCACAGGGTTACATCTGTATTTCGTGGATCTCTTTGCTTGCCTTATTTCTGTGGAATCTGAGAACAGATATTTCGGATCCCTTTGAAAACTAAAAGGCTAAAGGAAATAATCCTCCGATAACAAAGAGAAAGAAGCTTTCTGAGAAACTTCTTTGTGTTCTGTGAAATCATCTCACAGAGTTACAGCTTTTCCCTCAAGAAGCCTTTGGCTAAGACAGTTCTTGTGGAATTGGCAAAGTGGTATTTGGAAGCCCATAGAGGGCTATGGTGAAAAAGGAAATATCCTCAGATGAAATCTGGAAAGAAGCTTTCTAAGAAACTGCTTAGTGTTCTGTTAATTCATCTCACAGAGTTACATCTATATTTCGTGTATCTCCTTGATAGCCTTATTTCTGTGGAATCTGAGAACAGATATTTCGGATCCCTTTGAAGACTATAGGGCCAAAGGAGGTATCCTCCGAAAAGAAAAGAAAGAAGCTTTCTGAGAAACTTCTTTGTCTTCTGTGAAATCAACTCACAGAGTTAGAGCTTTCCCCTGAAGAAGCCTTTCACTAAGACAGTTCTTGTGGAATTGGCAAAGTGATATTTGGAGGCCCATAGAGGGCTATGGTGAAAAAGGAAATATCCTCAGATGAAATCTGGAAAGAAGCTTTCTGAGAAACCGCTTAGTGTTCTGTGACTTCCACTCACAGAATTTCATCTGTATTTCGTGGATCTCTTTGCTAGCCTTATTTCTGTGGAATCTGAGAACAGATATTTCGGATACCTTTGAAGACTATAGGTCCAAAGGAAATATCATCCGATAACAAAGAGAAAGAAGCTTTCTGAAAAACTTCTTTGTGTTCTGTGAAATCATCTCACAGAGTTACAGCTTTCCCCTCAAGAAGCCTTTCGCTAAGACAGTTCTTGTGGAATTGGCAAAGTGATATTTGGAAGCCCATAGAGGGCTATGGTGTAAAAAATTATCCTCAGATGAAATCTGGAAAGAAGCTTTCTGAGAAACTGCTTAGTGTTCTGTTAATTCATCTCACAGAGTTACATCTGTATTTCGTGGATCTCTTTGCTAGCCTTATTTCTGTGGAATCTGCGAAGAGATATTTCGGATCCCTGTGAAGTCTATAGGGCCAAATAAATATCCTCCGATAACAAAGAGAAAGAAGCTTTCTGAGAAACTTCTTTGTGTTCTGTGAAATCATCTCACAGAGTTACAGCTTTCCCCTCAAGAAGCCTTTCTCTAAGACAATTCTTGTGCAATTGGAGAAGGGATATTTGGAAGCCCATAGAGGGCTATGTTGAAAAAGGAAATATACTCAGATGAAATCTGGAAAGAATCTTTCTGAGAAACCGCTTAGTGTTCTATGACTTCCACTCACAGAGTTACATCTGAATTTCATGGATCTCTTTGCTAGCCTTATTTCTGTGGAATCTAAGAGCAGATATTTTGGATCCCTTTGAAGACTATAGGGCCAAAGGAAATATCCTCCGATAACAAAGAGAAAGAAGCTTTCTGAGAAACTTCTTTGTGTTCTGTGAAATCATCTCACAGAGTTACATCTTTCCCCTCAAGAAGCCTTTCGCTGAGACAGTTCTTGTGGAATTGGCAAAGTGATATTTGCAAGCCCATAGAGGACTATGGTGAAAAAGGATGTATCCTCAGATGAAATCTGGAAAGAAGCTTTCTGAGAAACTGTTTAGTGTTCTATGACTTCCACTCACAGAGTTACATCACTATTTCGTTTATCTCTTTGCTAGCCTTATTTCTGTGGAATCTGAGAACAGATATTTCGGATCCCTTTGAAGACTCTAGGGCCAAAGGAAATATCCTCCGATAAGAAAGAGAAAGAAGCTTTCTGAGAAACTTCTTTGTGTTCTGTGAAATCATCTCACAGAGTTAGAGCTTTGCCCTCAAGAAGCCTTTCGCTAAGACAGTTCTTGTGGAATTGGCAAAGTGATATTTGGAAGCCCATAGAGAGCTACGGTGAAAAAGGAAATATTCTCAGATGAAATCTGGAAAGAAGCTTTCTGAGAAACTGCTTAGTGTTCTGTTAATTCACCTCTCAGAGTTACATCTGTATTTCGTGGATCTCTCTGCTAGCCCTATTTCTGTGAAATCTGAGAACAGATATTTCGGATCCCTTTGAAGAGTATAGGGCCAAAGGAAATATCCTTCGAAAACAAAGAGAAAGAAGCTTTCTGAGAAACTTCTTTGTGTTCTGTGAAATCAACTCACAGAGTTAGAGATTTCCCCTGAAGAAGCCTTTCACTAAGACAGTTCTTGTGGAATTTGTAAAGTGATATTTGGAAGCCCATAGAGGGCTATGGTGAAAAAGGAAATATCCTCAGAGGAAATCTGGAAAGAAGCTTTCTGAGAAACCGCTTAGTGTTCTGTGACTTCCACTCACAGAGTTACATCTGTATTTCGTGGATCTCTTTGGTAGCCTTATTTCTGTGGAATCTAAGAACAGATATTTCGGATCCCTTTGAAGACTATAGGGCCAAAGGAAATATCCTACAATAACAAAGAGAAAGAAGCTTTCTGAGAAACTTCTTTGTGTTCTGTGAAATCATCTCACAGAGTTACATCTTTTCCTCAAGAAGCTTTTCGCTAAGACAGTTCTTGTGGAATTGACAAAGTGATATTTGGAAGCCCACAGAGGGCTATGGTGAAAAAGGAAATATCCTCAGATGAAATCTGGAAAGAATCTTTCTGAGAAACTGCTTAGTGTTCTGTTAATTCATGTCACAGAGATACATCTGTATTTCGTGGATCTCTTTGCTAGCCTTATTTCTTTGGAATCTGAGAACAGATATTTCGGATCCCTTTGAAGACTATAGGGCCAAAGGAAATATCCTCCTATAACAAAGATAAAGAAGCTTTCTGAGAAACTTCTTTGTGTTCTGTGAAATCATCTCACAGAGTTACAGCTTTCCCCTCAAGAAGCCTTTCGCTAACACAGTTCTTGTGGAATTGGCAAAGTGATATTTGGAAGCCCATAGAGGGCTATGGTGAGAAAGGAAATATCCTCAGATGAAATCTGGAAAGAAGCTTTCTAAGAAACTGCTTAGAGTTCTGTTAATTCATCTCACAGAGTTACATCTGTGTTTCGTGGATCTCCTTGCTAGTCTTATTTCTGTGGAATCTGAGAACAGGTATTTCGGATCCCTTTGAAGACTATAGGGCCAAAGGAAATATCCTCCGATAACAAAGAGAAAGAAGCTTTCTAAGAAACTTCTTTGTGTTCTGTGAAATCATCTCACAGAGTTACAGCTTTCCCCTCAAGAAGTCTTTCGCTAAGACAGTTCTTGTGGAATTGGCAAAGTGATATTTGGAAGCCCATAGAGGGCTATGGTCAAAAAGGAAATATCCTCAGATGAAATCTGGAAAGAAAGTTTCTGAGAAACTGCTTAGTGTTCTGTTAATTCATCTCACAGAGTTACATCTGTATTTCGTGGATCTCTTTCCTAGCCTTATTTCTGTGGAATCTGAGAACAGATATTTCGGATTCCTTTGAAGACTATAGGGTCAAAGGAAATATCCTCCGATAACAAAGAGAAAGAAGCTTTCTGAGAAACTTCTTTGTGTTCTGTGAAATCATCTCACAGATTTACAGCTTTCCCCTCAAGAAGCCTTTCGCTAAGACAGTTCTTGTGGAATTGGTAAAGTGATATTTGGAAGCCCATAGAGGGCTATGATGAAAAAGGAAATATACTCAGATGAAATCTGGAAAGAAGCTTTCTGAGAAACTGCTTAGTGTTCTGTTAATTCATCTCACAGAGTTACACCTGTATTTCGTGAATCTCTTTGCTAGCGTTATTTCTGTGGAATCTGAGAACAGATAATTCAGAATCCTTTGAAGACTATAGGACCAAAGGAAATATCCTCCGATAACAAAGAGAAAGAAGCTTTCTGAGAAACTTCTTTGTGTTCTGTGAAATCATCTCACAGACTTACAGCTTTCCCCTAAAGAAGGCTTTCGCTAAGACAGTTCTTGTGGAATTGGCAAAGTGATATTTGGAAGCCCATAGAGGGCTATGGTGAAAAAGGAAATATCCTCACATGAAATCTGGAAATAAGATTTCTGAGAAACTGCTTAGTATTCTGTTAATTCATCTCAGAGAGTTACATCTGTATTTCGTGGATCTCTTTGCTAGCCTTATTTCTGTGGAATCTGAAAACAGATATTTCGGATCCCTTTGAAGACTGTAGGGCCAAAGGAAATATCCTCCGATAAAAAAGAGAAATAAGCTTTCTGAGAAACTTCCATGTGTTCCGTGAAATCATCTCACAGAGTTACAGCTTTTCCCTCAAGAAGCCTTTTGCTAAGACAGTTCCTGTGGAATTGGCAAAGTGATATTTGGAAGCCCATAAAGGGCTATGGTCAAAAAGGAAATATCCTCAGATGAAATCTGGAAAGAAAGTTTCTGAGAAACGGCTTAGTGTTCTGTTAATTCATCTCACAGAGTTACATCTGTATTTCGTGGATCTCTTTCCTAGCCTTATTTCTGTGGAATCTGAGAACAGATATTTCGGATTCCTTTGAAGACTATAGGGTCAAAGGAAATATCCTCCGATAACAAAGAGAAAGAAGCTTTCTGAGAAACTTCTTTGTGTTCTCTGAAATCATCTCACAGAGTTACAGATTTCCCCTCAAGAAGCCTTTCGCTAAGACAGTTCTTGTGGAATTGGCAAAGTGATATTTGGAAGCCCATAGAGGGCTATGGTGAAAAAGTAAATATCCTCAAATGAAATCTGGAAATAAGATTTCTGAGAAACTGCTTAGTATTCTGTTACTTCATCTCACAGAGTTACATCTGTATTTCGTGAATCTCTTGCCTAGCCTTATTTCTGTGAAATCTGAGAACAAATATTTCAGATCCCTTTGAAGACTATAGGGCCAATGGAAATATCCTCCGATAACAAAGAGAAAGAAGCTTTCTGACAAACTTCTTTGTGTTCCGTGAAATCACCTCACAGAGTTACAGCTTTCCCTCATGAAGCCTTTCGCTAAGACTGTTCTTGTGGAATTGGCAAAGTGATATTTGGAAGCCCAAAGAGGGCTATGGTGAAAAAAGAAATATCTTCAGATGAAATCTGGAAAGAAAGTTTCTGAGAAACTGCTTAGTGTTCTGTTCATTCATCTCACAGAGTTACATCTGTATTTCGTTAATCTCTTTGCTAGCCTTATTTCTGTGAAATCTGAGAATAAATATTTTGGATCCCTTTGAAGACTATAAGGCCAAAGGAAATATCGTCCGATAACAAAGAGAAAGAAGCTTTCTGACAAACTTCTTTGTGTTCCGTGAAATCATCTCACAGAGTTACAGCTTTCCCCTCATGAAGCTTTTCGCTAAGACAGTGCTTTTGGAATTGGCAAAGTGATATTTGGAAGCCCTTAGAGGGCTATGATGAAAAAGGAAATATACTCAGATGAAATCTGGAAAGAAGCTTTCTGAGAAACTGCTTAGTGTTCTGTTAATTCATCTCACAGTGTTACACCTGTATTTCGTGAATCTCTTTGCTAGCGTTATTTCTGTGGAATCTGAGAACAGATATTTCAGAATCCTTTGAAGACTATAGGGCCAAAGGAAATATCCTCCGATATCAAAGAGAAAGAAGCTTTCTGAGACCCTTCTTTGTGTTCTGTGAAATCATCTCACAGAGTTACAGCTTTCCCCTCAAGAAGACTTTCGCTAACACAATTCTTGTGGAATTGGCAAAGTGATATTTGGAAGCCAATAGAGGGCTATGGTGAAAAAGGAAATATTCTCAGATGAAATCTGGAAAGAAGCTTTCTGAGAAACTGCTTAGTGTTCTGTTAATTCATCTCACAGAGTTACATCTGTATTTCGTGGATCTCTTTGCTAGCCTTATTACTGTGGAATCTGAGAACAGTTATTTCGGATCCCTTTGAAGACTATAGGGCCAAAGGAAATATCCTCCGATAACAAAGAGAAAGAAGCTTTCTGAAAAACTTCTTTGTGTTCTGTGAAATCATCTCACAGAGTTAGAGCTTTTCGCTGAAGATGCCTTTCACTAAGACAGTTCTTGTGGAATTGGTAAAGTGATATTTCGAAGCCCATAGTGGGCTATGTTGAAAAAGGAAATATCCTCCGATGAAATCTGGAACGAAGCTTTCTGAGAAAATGCTTAGTGTTCTTTTAATTCATCTCACACAGTTACCTCTGTATTTCGTGGATCTTTCTGCTAGTCTTATTTCTGTGGAATCTGAGAACAGATATTTCGGATCCCTTTGAAGACCATAGGGCCAAAGGAAATATCCCCCGATAACAAAGAGAAAGAAGCTTTCTGAGAAACTTCTTTGTGTTCTGTGAAATCATCTCACAGAGTTAGAGCTTTTCGCTGAAGAAGCCTTTCACTAAGACAGTTCTTGTGGAATTGGTAAAGTGATATTTAGAAGCCCATAGAGGGCTATGGCGAAAAAGGAAATATCCTCAGATGAAATCTGGAAAGAAGCTTTCTGAGAAACTGCTTAGTGTTCTGTTAATTCATCTCACCGAGTTACATCTGTATTTCGTTGATCTCTTTGCTAGCCTTATTTCTGTGGAATCTGCGAACAGATATTTCGGATCCCTTTGAAGTCTATAGGGCCAAAGGAAATATCCTCCGATAACAAAGAGAAAGAATCTTTCTGAGAACCTTCTTTGTGTTCTGTGAAACCATCTCACAGAGTTACAGCTTTCCCCTCAAGAAGCCTTTCGCTAAGACAGTTCTTGTGGAATTGGCAAAGTGATATTTGGAAGCCCATAGAGGGCTATGGTGAAAAAGGAAATATCCTCAGATGAAATCTGGAAAGAAGCTTTCTGAGAAACTGCTTAGTGTTCTGTTAATTCATCTCACAGAGTTACATCTGTTTTTCGTGGATCTCTTTGCTAGCCTTATTTCTGTGGAAACTGAGAACAGATATTTCGGATCCCATTGAAGACTATAGGGCCAAAGGAAATATCCTCCGATAACAAAGGGAAGGAAGCTTTCTGAAAAACTACTTTGTGTTCTGTGAAATCATCTCACAAAGTTACAGCTTTCCCCTCATGAAGCCTTACGCTAAGACAGTTCTTGTGGAATTGGTAAAGTGATATTTAGAAGCCCCTAGAGGGCTATGGCGAAAAAGGAAATCTCCTCAGATGAAATCTGGAAAGAAGCTTTCTGAGAAACTGCTTAGTGTTCTGTTAATTCATCTCACCGAGTTACATCTGTATTTCGTTGATCTCTTTGCTAGCCTTATTTCTGTGGAATCTGTAAACAGATATTTCGTATCCCTTTGAAGTCTATAGGGCCAAAGGAAATATCCTCCGATAACAAAGAGAAAGAAGCTTTCTGAGAAAGTTCTTTGTGTTCTGTGAAATCATCTCACAGAGTTACAGCTTTCCCCTCAAGAAGCCTTTCGCTGACACAGTTCTTGTGGAATTGGCAAAGTGATATTTGGAAGCCAATAGAGGGCTATGGTTAAAAAGGAAATATCCTCAGATGAAATCTGGAAAGAAGCTTTCTGAGAAACTGCTTAGTGTTCTGTTAATTCATCTCACAGAGTTACATCTGTATTTTGTGGATCTCTTTGCTAGCCTTATTACTGTGGAATCTGAGAACAGATATTTCGGATCCCTTTGAAGACTATAGGGCCAAAGGAAATATCCTCCGATAACAAAGAGAAAGAAGCTTTCTGAAAAACTTCTTTGTGTTCTGTGAAATCATTTCACAGAGTAAGAGCTTTTCGCTGAAGAAGCCTTTCACTAAGACAGTTCTTGTGGAATTGGTAAAGTGATATTTCGAAGCCCATAGAGGGTTATGTTGAAAAAGGAAATATCCGCCGATGAAATCTGGAAAGAAGCTTTCTGAGAAAATGCTTAGTGTTCTTTTAATTCATCTCACACAGTTACATCTGTATTTCGTGGATCTTTTTGCTAGTCTTATTTCTGTGGAATCTGAGAACAGATATTTCGGTTCCCTTTGAAGACTATAGGGCCAAAGGAAATATCCTCCGATAACAAAGAGAAAGAAGCTTTCTGAGAAACTTCTTTGTGTTCTGTGAAATCATCTCACAGAGTTACAGCTTTCCCCTCAAGAAGCCTTTCGCTAAGACAGTTCTTGTGGAATTGGCAAAGTGATATTTGGTAGCCCATAGAGGGCTACGGTGAAAAAGGAAATATTCTCAGAGGAAATCTGGAAAGAAGGTTTCTGAGAAACTGCTCAGTGTTCTGTTAATTCATCTCACAGAGTTACATCTGTATTTCGTGGATCTCTTTGCTAGTCTTATTTCTGTGGAATCTGAAAACAGGTATTTCGGATCCCTTTGAACACTATAGGGCCAAAGGAAATATCCTCCGATAACAAAGAGAAAGAAGCTTTCTGAGAAACTTCTTTGTGTTCTGTGAAATCATCTCACAGAGTTAGAGATTTCCCCTGAAGAAGCCTTTCACTAAGACAGTTCTTGTGTAATTGGTAATGTGATATTTGGAAGCCCATAGAGGGCTATGGTGAAAAAGGAAATATCCTCAGATGAAATCTGGAAAGAAGCTTTCTGAGAAACTGCTTAGTGTTCTGTTAATTCACCTCACAGAGTTACATCTGTATTTCGTGGATTTTTTTGCTAGCCTTATTTCTGTGGAATCTGAGAACAGATGTATCGGATCCCTTTGAAGACTATAGGGCCAAAGGAAATATCCTCCGATAACAAAGAGAAAGAAGCCTTCTGAGAAACTACTTTGTGTTCTGTGAAATCATCTCACAGAATTATAGATTTCCCCTCAAGAAGTCTTTCGCTAAGACAGTTCTTGTGGAATTGGCAAAGTGATATTTGGAAGCCCATAGAGGGCTACGGTGAAAAAGGAAATATCCTCAGATGAAATCTGGAAAGAAGCTTTCTGAGAAACTGCTTAGTTTTCTGTTAATTCATCTCACAGAGTTACATCTGTATTTCGTGGATCTCTTTCCTAGCCTTATTTCTGTGGAATCTGAGAACAGATATTTCGGATCCCTTTGAAGACTATAGGGCCAAAGAAAATATCCTCCGATAACAAAGAGAAGGAGCTTTCTGAGAAACTACTTTGTGTTCTGTGAAATCATCTCACAGAGTTACAGCTTTCCCCTCAAGAAGGCTTTCGCTAAGAGAGTTCTTGTGGTATTGGCCAAGTGATATTTGGAAGCCCATAGAGGGCTATGGTGAAAAAGGAAATATCCTCAGATGAAATCTGGAAAGAAGCTTTCTGAGAAACTGCTTAGTGTTCTGTTATTTCATCTCACAGTGTTACATCTGTATTTCGTGGATCTCTTTGCTAGCCTTATTTCTTTGGAATCTGAGAACAGATATATCGGTTCCCTTTGAAGACTATAGGGCCAAAGGAAATATCCTCCGATAACAAAGAGAAAGAAGCTTTCTGAGAAACTTCTTTGTGTTCTGTGAAATCATCTCACAGAGTTACAGCTTTCCCCTCAAGAAGTCTTTCGCTAAGACAGTTGTTGGGGAATTGGCAAATTGATATTTGGAAGCCCATAGAGGGCTGCGGTGAAAAAGGAAATATCCTCAGATGAAATCTGGAAAGAAGCTTTCAGAGAAACTGCTTAGTGTTCTGTTTATTCATCTCACAGAGATACATCTGTATTTCGTGGATCTCTTTGCTTGCCTTTTTTCTGTGGAATCTGAGAACAGATATTTCGGATCCCTTTGAAGACTATAGGGCCAAAGAAAATATCCTCCGATAACAAAGAGAAGGAGCTTTCTGAGAAACTACTTTGTGTTCTGTGAAATCATCTCACAGAGTTACAGCTTTCCCCTCAAGAAGGCTTTCGCTAAGAGAGTTCTTGTGGAATTGGCCAAGTGATATTTGGAAGCCCATAGAGGGCTATGGTGAAAAAGGAAATATCCTCAGATGAAATCTGGAAAGAAGCTTTCTGAGAAACTGCTTAGTGTTCTGTTATTTCATCTCACAGTGTTACATCTGTATTTCGTGGATCTCTTTGCTAGCCTTATTTCTGTGGAATCTGAGAACAGATATATCGGTTCCCTTTGAAGACTATAGGGCCAAAGGAAATATCCTCCGATAACAAAGAGAAAGAAGCTTTCTGAGAAACTTCTTTGTGTTCTGTGAAATCATCTCACAGAGTTACAGCTTTCCCCTCAAGAAGTCTTTCGCTAAGACAGTTGTTGTGGAATTGGCAAAGTGATATTTGGAAGCCCATAGAGGGCTGCGGTGAAAAAGGAAATATCCTCAGATGAAATCTGGAAAGAAGCTTTCAGAGAAACTGCTTAGTGTTCTCTTTATTCATCTCACAGAGATACATCTGTATTTCGTGGATCTCTTTGCTTGCCTTTTTTCTGTGGAATCTGAGAACAGGTATTTCGGATCCCTTTGAAGACTATAGGGCCAAAGGAAATATCCTCCGATAACAAAGAGAAAGAAGCTTTCTGAGAAACTTCTTTGTGTTCTGTGAAATCATCTCACAGTGCTACAGCTTTCCCATCAAGAAGCCTTTCGCTAAATCAGTTCTTGTGGAATTGGCAAAGTGATATTTGGAAGCCCATAGAGGGCTATGGTGAAAAAGGAAATATCTTCAGACGAAATCTGGAAAGAAGCTTTCTGAGAAACTGCTTAGTGTTCTGTTAATTCATCTCACAGAGTTACATCTGTATTTCGTTAATCTCTTTGCTAGCCTTATTTCTGTGAAATCTGAGAACAAATATTTCGGATCCCTTTGAAGACTATAAGGCCAAAGGAAATATCCTCCGATAACAAAGAGAAAGAAGCATTCTGACAAACTTCTTTGTGTTCCGTGAAATCATCTCACAGAGTTACAGCTTTCCCCTCAAGAAGCTTTTCGCTAAGACGGTTCTTTTGGAAATGGCAAAGTGATATTTGGAAGCCCATAGAGGGCTATGATGAAAAAGGAAATATCCTCAGATGAAATCTGTAAAGAAGCTTTATGAGAAACTGCTTAGTGTTCTGTTAATTCATCTCACAGAATTACATCTGTATTTCGTGGTTCTCTTTGCTAGCCTTATTTCTGTGGAATCTGAGAACAGATATTTCGGATCCCCTTGAAGTCTATAGGGCCAAAGGAATAGCCTCCGATAACAAAGACAAAGAAGCTTTCTGACAAACTTCTTTGTGTTCCGTGAAATCATCTCACAGAGTTACAGCTTGCCCCTCAAGAATCCTTTCGCTAAGACAGTTCTTGTGGAATTGGCAAAGTGATATTTGGAAGCCCATAGAGGGCTACGTTGAAAAAGGAAATATCCTGAGATGAAATCTGGAAAGAAACTTCCTGAGAAACTGCTTAGTGTTCTGTGACTTCCACTCTCAGAGTTACATCTGTATTTCGGTGATCTCTTTGCTAGTCTTATTTCTGTGGAATCTGAGAACAGATATTTCGGATCCCTTTGAAGACTGTAGGGCCAAAGGAAATATCCTCCGATAAAAAAGAGAAAGAAGCTTTCTGAGAAACTTCCATGTGTTCCGTGAAATCATCTCACAGAGTTACAGCTTTCCCCTCAAGAAGCCTTTCGCTAGGACAGTTTTTCTGGAATTGGCAAAGTGATATTTGGAAGCCCATAGAGGGCTATGATGAAAAAGGAAATATCCTCAGATGAAATCTGGAAAGAAGCTTTCTGAGAAACTGCTTAGTGTTCCGTTCATTTATCTCACAGAGTTACATCTGTATTTCGTGGATCTCTTTCCTAGCCTTATTTCTGTGGAATCTGAGAACAGATATTTCGGATTCCTCTGAAGACTATAGGGTCAAAGGAAATATCCTCCGATAACAAAGAGAAAGAAGCTTTCTTAGAAACTTCTTTGTGTTCTGTGAAATCATCTCACAGAGTTACAGCTTTCCCCTCAAGAATCCTTTTGCTAAGACAGTTCTTGTGGAATTGGCAAAGTGATATTTGGAAGCCCATAGAGGACTATGGTCAAAAAGGAAATATCCTCAGATGAAATCTGGAAAGAAAGTTTCTGAGAAACTGCTTAGTGTTCTGTTAATTCATCTCACAGAGTTACATTTGTATTTCGTGGATCCCTTTGCTAGGCTTATTTCTATGGAATCTGAGAACAGATACTTTGGATACCTTTGAAGACTATAGGGCCAAAGGAAATATCCTCCGATAACAAAGAGAAAGAAGCTTTCTGAGAAACTTCTTTGTGTTCTGTGAAATCATCTCACAGAGTTACAGCTTTCCCCTAAAGAAGGCATTCGCTAAGACAGTTCTTGTGGAATTGGCAAAGTGATATTTGGAAGCCCATAGAGGGCTATGGTGAAAAAGGAAATATCCTCAGATATAATCCGGAAAGAAACTTTCTGAGAAACTGCTTAGTGTTCTGTTAATTCATCTCACAGAGTTACATCTGTATTTCGTGGATCTCTTTGCTAGCCTTATTTATGTGGAATCTGAAAACAGATATTTCTGATCCCTTTGAAGACTGTAGGGCCAAAGGAAATATCCTCCGATAAAAAAGAGAAAGAAGCTTTCTGAGAAACTTCCATATGTTCCGTGAAATCATCTCCCAGAGTTACAGCTTTCCCCTCAAGAAGCCTTTCGCTAGGACAGTTTTTCTGGAATTGGCAAAGTGATATTTGGAAGCCCATAGAGGGCTATGGTGAAAAAGGAAATATCCTCAGATGAAATCTGGAAATAAGATTTCTGAGAAGCTGCTTAATATTCTATTACTTCATCTCACAGAGTTACATCTGTATTTCGTGAATCTCTTGGCTAGCCTTATTTCTGTGAAATCTGAGAACAAATATTTCGGATCCCTTTGAAGACTATAGGGCCAATCGAAGTATCCTCTGATAACAAAGAGAAAGAAGCTTTCTCACAAACTTCTTTGTGTTCCGTGAAATCATCTCACAGCGTTACAGCTTTCCCCTCAAGAATCCTTTTGCTAAGACAGTTCTTGTGGAATTGGCAAAGTGATATTTGGAAGCCCATAGAGGACTGTGGTCAAAAAGGAAATATCCTCAGATGAAATCAGGAATGAAAGTTTCTGAGAAACTACTTAGTGTTCTCTTAATTCATCTCACAGAGTTACATCTGTATTTCGTGGATCCCTTTGCTAGGCTTATTTCTATGGAATCTGAGAACAGATACTTCGGATACCTTTGAAGACTATAGGGCCAAAGGAAATATCCTCCGATAACAAAGAGAAAGAAGCTTTCTAAGAAACTTCTTTGTGTTCTGTGAAATCATCTCACAGAGTTACAGCTTTCCCCTCAAGAAGCCTTTCGCTAAGACAGTTCTTGTGGAATTGGCAAAGTGATATTTGGAAGCCCATAGAGGGCTATGGTGAAAAAGGAAATATCCTCAGATGAAATCTGGAAAGAAGCTTTCTGAGAAACTACTTAGTATTCTGTTAATTCGTCTCACAGAGTTACACCTGTATTTCGAGAATCTCTTTGCTAGCGTTATTTCTGTGGAATCTGAGAACAGATATTTCAGAACCCTTTGAAGACTATAGGGCCAAAGGAAATATCCTCCTATAACAAAGATAAAGAAGCTTTAGGAGAAACTTCTTTGTGTTCTGTGAAATCATCTCACAGAGTTACAGCTTTCCCCTCAAGAAGGCTTTCGCTAAGACAGTTCTTGTGGAATTGGCAAAGTGATATTTGGAAGCCCATAGAGGGCTATGGTGAAAAAGGAAATATGCTCAGATGAAATCTGGAAAGAAGCTTTCTGAGAAACTGCTTAGTGTTCCGTTCATTCAACCCACAGAGTTACATCTGTATTTCGTGGATCTCTTTCCTAGCCTTATTTCTGTGGAATCTGAGAACAGATATTTCGGATCCCTTTGAAGACTATAGGGCCAAAGGGAATATCCTCCGATAACAAAGAGAAAGAAGCTTTCTGACAAACTTCTTTGTGTTCCGTGAAATCATCTCACAGAGTTACAGCTCTCCCCTCAAGAATCCTTTCGCTAAGACAGTTCTTGTGGAATTCGCAAAGTGATATTTGGAAGCCCATAGAGGGCTATGGTGAAAAAGGAAATATCTTCAGATGAAATCTGGAAAGAAGCTTTCTGAGAAACTGCTTAGTGTTCTGTTCATTCACCTCACAGAGTTACATCTGTATTTCGTTAATCTCTTTGCTACCCTTATTTCTGTGAAATCTGAGAATAAATATTTCGGATCCCTTTGAAGACTATAAGGCCAAAGGAAATATCCTCCGATAACAAAGAGAAAGAAGCTTTCTGAGAATCTTCTTTGTGTTCCGTGAAATCATCTCACAGAGTTACAGCTTTCCCCTCAAGAAGCTTTTCGCTAAGACAGTTCTTTTGGAATTGGCAACGTGATATTAGGAAGCCCATAGAGGGCTATGATGAAAAAGGAAATATACTCAGATGAAATCTGGAAAGAAGCTTTCTGAGAAACTGCTTAGTTTTCTGTTAATTCATCTCACAGAGTTACACCTGTATTTCGTGAATCTCTTTGCTAGCGTTATTTCTGTGGAATCTGAGAACAGATATTTCAGAATCCTTTGAAGACTATAGGGCCAAAGGATATATCCTCCTATAACAAAGATAAAGAAGCTTTAGGAGAAACTTCTTTGTGTTCTGTGAAATCATCTCACAGAGTTACAGCTTTCACCTCAAGAAGGCCTTCGCTAAGACAGTTCTTGTGGAATTGGCAAAGTGATATTTGGAAGCCCATAGAGGGCTGTGGTGAAAAAGGAAATATCCTCAGATGAAATCTGGAAAGAAGCTTTCAGAGAAACTGCTTAGTGTTCTGTTTATTCATCTCACAGAGATACATCTGTATTTCGTGGATCTCTGTGCTTGCCTTTTTTCTGTGGAATCTGAGAACAGGTATTTCGGATCCCTTTGAAAACTATAGGGCCAAGGGAAATATCCTCCGATAACAAAGAGAAAGAAGCTTTCTGAGAAACATCTTTGTGTTCTGTGAAATCATCTCACAGAGTTACAGCTTTCCCCTCAAGAAGCCTTTCGCTAAGACAGTTCTTGTGGAATTGGCAAAGTGATATTTGGAAGCCCATAGAGGGCTATGGTGAAAAAGGAAATATCTTCAGACGAAATCTGGAAAGAAGCTTTCTGAGAAACTGCTTAGTGTTCTGTTAATTCATCTCACAGAGTTACATCTGTATTTCGTTAATCTCTTTGCTAGCCTTATTTCTGTGAAATCTGAGAACAAATATTTCGGATCCCTTTGAAGACTATAAAGCCAAAGGAAATATCCTCCGATAACAAAGAGAAAGAAGCATTCTGACAAACTTCTTTGTGTTCCGTGAAATCATCTCACAGAGTTACAGCTTTCCCCTCAAGAAGCTTTTCGCTAAGACGGTTCTTTTGGAAATGGCAAAGTGATATTTGGAAGCCCATAGAAGGCTATGATGAAAAAGGAAATATCCTCAGATATAATCCGGAAAGAAACTTTCTGAGAAACTGCTTAGTGTTCTGTTAATTCATCTCACAGAGTTACATCTGTATTTCGTGGATCTCTTTGCTAGCCTTATTTATGTGGAATCTGAAAACAGATATTTCTGATCCCTTTGAAGACTGTAGGGCCAAAGGAAATATCCTCAGATAAAAAAGAGAAAGAAGCTTTCTGAGAAACTTCCATATGTTCCGTGAAATCATCTCACAGAGTTACAGCTTTCCCCTCAAGAAGCCTTTCGCTAGGACAGTTTTTCTGGAATTGGCAAAGTGATATTTGGAAGCCCATAGAGGGCTATGTTGAAAAAGGAAATATCCTCAGATGAAATCTGGAAAGAAGCTTTCTGAGAAACTGCTTGGTGTTCCGCTCATTCATCTCACAGAGTTACATCTGTATTTCGTGTATCTCTTTCCTAGCCGTATTTCTGTGGAATCTGAGAACAGATATTTCGGATTCCTTTGAAGACTATAGGGTCAAAGGAAATATCCTCCGATAACAAAGAGAAAGAAGCTTTCTGAGAAACTTCTTTGTGTTCTGTGAAATCATCTCACAGAGTTACAGCTTTCCCCTCAAGAAGCCTTTCGCTAAGACAGTTCTTGTGGAATTGACAAAGTGATATTTGGAAGCCCATAGAGGGCTATGGTGAAAAAGTAAATATCCTCAGATGAAATCTGGAAATAAGATTTCTGAGAAACTGCTTAATATTCTATTACTTCATCTCACAGAGATACATCTGTATTTCGTGAATCTCTTGGCTAGCCTTATTTCTGTGAAATCTGAGAACAAATATTTCGGATCCCTTTGAAGACTATAGGGCCAATCGAAGTATCCTCTGATAACAAAGAGAAAGAAGCTTTCTCACAAACTTCTTTGTGTTCCGTGAAATCATCTCACAGCGTTACAGCTTTCCCCTCAAGAATCCTTTTGCTAAGACAGTTCTTGTGGAATTGGCAAAGTGATATTTGGAAGCCCACAGAGGACTGTGGTCAAAAAGGAAATATCCTCAGATGAAATCTGGAAAGAAAGTTTCTGAGAAACTGCTTAGTGTTCTCTTAATTCATCTCACAGAGTTACATCTGTATTTCGTGGATCCCTTTGCTAGGCTTATTTCTATGGAATCTGAGAACAGATACTTCGGATACCTTTGAAGACTATAGGGCCAAAGGAAATATCCTCCGATAACAAAGAGAAAGAAGCTTTCTGAGAAACTTCTTTGTGTTCTGTGAAATCATCTCACAGAGTTACAGCTTTTCCCTCAAGAAACCTTTCGCTAAGACAGTTCTTGTGGAATTGGCAAAGTGATATTTGGAAGCCCATAGAGGGCTATGGTGAAAAAGGAAATATCCTCAGATGAAATCTGGAAAGAAGCTTTCTGAGAAACTACTTAGTATTCTGTTAATTCATCTCACAGAGTTACACCTGTATTTCGAGAATCTCTTTGCTAGCGTTATTTCTGTGGAATCTGAGAACAGATATTTCAGAACCCTTTGAAGACTATAGGGCCAAAGGAAATATCCTCCTATAACAAAGATAAAGAAGCTTTAGGAGAAACTTCTTTGTGTTCTGTGAAATCATCTCACAGAGTTACAGCTTTCCCGTCAAGAAGCCTTTCGCTAAGACAGTTCTTGTGGAATTGGCAAAGTGATATTTGGAAGCCCATAGAGGGCTATGGTGAAAAAGGAAATATCTTCAGACGAAATCTGGAAAGAAGCTTTCTGAGAAACTGCTTAGTGTTCTGTTAATTCATCTCACAGAGTTACATCTGTATTTCGTTAATCTCTTTGCTAGCCTTATTTCTGTGAAATCTGAGAACAAATATTTCGGATCCCTTTGAAGACTATAAAGCCAAAGGAAATATCCTCCGATAACAAAGAGAAAGAAGCATTCTGACAAACTTCTTTGTGTTCCGTGAAATCATCTCACAGAGTTACAGCTTTCCCCTCAAGAAGCTTTTCGCTAAGACGGTTCTTTTGGAAATGGCAAAGTGATATTTGGAAGCCCATAGAGGGCTATGATGAAAAAGGAAATATCCTCAGATGAAATCTGTAAAGAAGCTTTATGAGAAACTGCTTAGTGTTCTGTTAATTCATCTCACAGAATTACATCTGTATTTCGTGGTTCTCTTTGCTAGCCTTATTTCTGTGGAATCTGAGAACAGATATTTCGGATCCCCTTGAAGTCTATAGGGCCAAAGGAATATCCTCCGATAACAAAGACAAAGAAGCTTTCTGACAAACTTCTTTGTGTTCCGTGAAATCATCTCACAGAGTTACAGCTTGCCCCTCAAGAATCCTTTCGCTAAGACAGTTCTTGTGGAATTGGCAAAGTGATATTTGGAAGCCCATAGAGGGCTACGTTGAAAAAGGAAATATCCTGAGATGAAATCTGGAAAGAAACTTCCTGAGAAAATGCTTAGTGTTCTGTGACTTCCACTCTCAGAGTTACATCTGTATTTCGGTGATCTCTTTGCTAGTCTTATTTCTGTGGAATCTGAGAACAGATATTTCGGATCCCTTTGAAGACTGTAGGGCCAAAGGAAATATCCTCCGATAAAAAAGAGAAAGAAGCTTTCTGAGAAACTTCCATGTGTTCCGTGAAATCATCTCACAGAGTTACAGCTTTCCCCTCAAGAAGCCTTTCGCTAGGACAGTTTTTCTGGAATTGGCAAAGTGATATTTGGAAGCCCATAGAGGGCTATGTTGAAAAAGGAAATATCCTCAGATGAAATCTGGAAAGAAGCTTTCTGAGAAACTGCTTAGTATTCCGTTCATTCATCTCACAGAGTTACATCTGTATTTCGTGGATCTCTTTCCTAGCCTTATTTCTGTGGAATCTGAGAACAGATATTTCGGATTCCTCTGAAGACTATAGGGTCAAAGGAAATATCCTCCGATAACAAAGAGAAAGAAGCTTTCTTAGAAACTTCTTTGTGTTCTGTGAAATCATCTCACAGAGTTACAGCTTTCCCCTCAAGAATCCTTTCGCTAAGACAGTTCTTGTGGAATTGGCAAAGTGATATTTGGAAGCCCATAGAGGACTATGGTCAAAAAGGAAATATCCTCAGATGAAATCTGCAAAGAAAGTTTCTGAGAAACTGCTTAGTGTTCTGTTAATTCATCTCACAGAGTTACATTTGTATTTCGTGGATCCCTTTGCTAGGCTTATTTCTATGGAATCTGAGAACAGATACTTCGGATACCTTTGAAGACTATAGGGCCAAAGGAAATATCCTCCGATAACAAAGAGAAAGAAGCTTTCTGAGAAACTTCTTTGTGTTCTGTGAAATCATCTCACAGAGTTACAGCTTTCCCCTAAAGAAGGCTTTCGCTAAGACAGTTCTTGTGGAATTGGCAAAGTGATATTTGGAAGCCCATAGAGGGCTATGGTGAAAAAGGAAATATCCTCAGATGAAATCTGCAAAGAAGCTTTCTGAGAAACTGCTTAGTGTTCCGCTCATTCAACCCACAGAGTTACATCTGTATTTCGTGGATCTCTTTCCTAGCCTTATTTCTGTGGAATCTGAGAACAGATATTTCGGATCCCTTTGAAGACTATAGGGCCAAAGGAAATATCCTCTGATAACAAAGAGAAAGAAGCTTTCTGACAAACTTCTTTGTGTTCCGTGAAATCATCTCACAGAGTTACAGCTTTCCCCTCAAGAATCCTTTCGCTAAGACAGTTCTTGTGGAATTGGCAAAGTGATATTTGGAAGCCCATAGAGGGCTATGGTGAAAAAGGAAATATCTTCAGATGAAATCTGGAAAGAAGCTATCTGAGAAACTGCTTAGTGTTCTGTTCATTCATCTCACAGAGTTACATCTGTATTTCGTTAATCTCTTTGCTACCCTTATTTCTGTGAAATCTGAGAATAAATATTTCGGATCCCTTTGAAGACTATAAGGCCAAAGGGAATATCCTCCGATAACAAAGAGAAAGAAGCTTTCTGAGAAACTTCTTTGTGTTCCGTGAAATCATCTCACAGAGTTACAGCTTTCCCCTAAAGAAGGCTTTCGCTAAGACAGTTCTTGTGGAATTGGCAAAGTGATATTTGGAAGCCCATAGAGGGCAATGGTGAAAAAGGAAATATCCTCAGATATAATCTGGAAAGAAACTTTCTGAGAAACTGCTTAGTGTTCTGTTAATTCATCTCACAGAGTTACATCTGTATTTCGTGGATCTCTTTGCTAGCCTTATTTCTGTGGAATCTGAAAACAGATATTTCGGATCCCTTTGAAGACTGTAGGGCCAAAGGAAATATCCTCCAATAAAAAAGAGAAAGAAGCTTTCTGAGAAACTTCCATGTGTTCCGTGAAATCATCTCACAGAGTTACAGCTTTCCCCTCAAGAAGCCTTTCGCTAGGACAGTTTTTCTGGAATTGGCAAAGTTATATTTGGAATCCCATAGAGGGCTATGTTGAAAAAGGAAATATCCTCAGATGAAATCTGGAAAGAAGCTTTCTGAGAAACTGCTTAGTGTTCCGTTCATTGATCTCACAGAGTTACATCTGTATTTCGTGGATCTCTTTCCGAGCCTTATTTCTGTGGAATCTTAGAACAGATATTTCGGATTCCTTTGAAGACTATAGGGTCAAAGGAAATATCCTCCGATAACAAAGAGAAAGAAGCTTTCTGAGAAATTTCTTTGTGTTCTGTGAAATCATCTCACAGAGTTACAGCTTTCGCCTCAAGAAGCCTTTCGCTAAGACAGTTCTTGTGGAATTGGCAAAGTGATATTTGGAAGCCCATAGAGGGCTATGGTGAAAAAGTAAATATCCTCAGATGAAATCTGGAAATAAGATTTCTGAGAAACTGCTTAGTATTCTGTTACTTCATCTCACAGAGTTACATCTGTGTTTCGTGAATCTCTTGGCTAGCCTTATTTCTGTGAAATCTGAGAACAAATATTTCGGATCCCTTTGAAGACTATAGGGCCAATGGAAATATCCTCCGATAACAAAGAGAAAGAAGCTTTCTGAGAAACTTCTTTGTGTTCTGTGAAATCATCTCACAGAGTTACAGCTTTCCCCTCAAGAATCCTTTTGCTAAGACAGTTCTTGTGGAATTGGCAAAGTGATATTTGGAAGCCCATAGAGGGCTATGTTGAAAAAGGAAATATCCTCCGATGAAATCTGGAAAGAAAGTTTCTGAGAAACTGCTTAGTGTTCTGTTAACTCATCTCACAGAGTTACATTTGTATTTCGTGGATCCCTTTGCTAGGCTTATTTCTATGGAATCTGAGAACAGATACTTCGGATACCTTTGAAGAATATAGGGCCAAAGGAAATATCCTCCGATAACAAAGAGAAAGAAGCTTTCTGAGAAACTTCTTTGTGTTTTGTGAAATCATCTCACAGAGTTACAGCTTTCCCCTCAAGAAGCCTTTCGCTAGGACAGTTTTTCTGGAATTGGCAAAGTGATATTTGGAAGCCCATGGAGGGCTATGTTGAAAAAGGAAATATCCTCAGATGAAATCTGGAAAGAAGCTTTCTGAGAAACTGCTTGGTGTTCCGTTCATTCATCTCACAGAGTTACATCTGTATTTCGTGGATCTCTTTCCTAGCCTTGTTTCTGTGGAATCTGAGAACAGATATTTCGGATTCCTTTGAAGACTATAGGGTCAAAGGAAATATCCTCCGATAACAAAGCGAAAGAAGCTTTCTGAGAAACTTCTTTGTGTTCTGTGAAATCATCTCACAGAGTTACAGCTTTCCCCTCAAGAAGCCTTTCGCTAAAACAGTTCTTGTGGAATTGGCAAAGTGATATTTGGAAGCCCATAGAGGGCTATGGTGAAAAAGTAAATATCCTCAGATAAAATCTGGAAATAAGATTTCTGAGAAACTGCTTAATATTCTATTACTTCATCTCACAGAGTTACATCTGTATTTCTTGAATCTCTTGGCTAGCCTTATTTCTGTAAAATCTGAGAACAAATATTTCGGATCCCTTTGAAGACTATACGGCCAATGGAAATATCCTCCGATAACAAAGAGAAAGAAGCTTTCTGAGAAACTTCTTTGTGTTCTGTGAAATCATTTCACAGAGTTACAGCTTTCCTCTCAAGAAGCCTTTCGCTAAGACAGTTCTTGTGGAATTGGCAAAGTGATATTTGGAAGCCCATAGAGGGCTATGGTGAAAAAGGAAATATCCTCAGATGAAATCTGGAAAGAGGCTTTCTGAGAAACTGCTTAGTGTTCTGTGACTTCCACTCACAGAGTTACATCTGTATTTCGTGGATCTCTTTGCTAGCCTTATTTCTGAGGAATCTGACAACAGGTATTTAGGATCCCTTTGAAGACTAAGGGGTCAATGTAAATATAATCCGATAACAAAGAGAAGGAAGCTTTCTGAGAAAATTCTTTGTGTTCTGTGAAATCATCTCACAGAGTTACAGCTTTCCCCTCAAGAAGCCTTTCGCTAAGTCAGTTCTTGTGTAATTGGCAAAGTGATATTTGGAAGCCCATAGAGGGCTATGGAGAAAAAGGAAATATCCTCAGTTGAAATCTGGAAAGAAGCTTTCTGAGAAATTGCTTAGTGTTCTGTTAATTCATCTCACAGAGTTACATCTGTATCTCGTGGATCTCTTTGCTATCCTTTTTTCTGTGGAATCTGAGAACAGATATTTCGGATCCCTTTGAAGACTATAGGGCCAAAGGAAATATCCTCCGATAACAAAGAGAAGGAAGCTTTCTGAGAAACTTCTTTGTGTTCTGTGAAATCATCTCTCAGAGTTACAGCTTTCCCCTCAAGAAGCCTTTCGCTAAGACAGTTCTTGTGGAATTGGCAAAGTGATATTTGGAAGCCAATAGAGGGGTTTGGTGAAAAAGGAAATATCCTCAGATGATATCTGGAAAGAAGCTTTCTGAGAAACCGCTTAGTGTTCTGTGACTTCCACTCACAGAGTTACATCTGTATTTCGTGGATCTCTTTGCTATCCTTATTTCTGTAGAATCTGAGAACAGATATTTCGGATCCCTTTGAAGACTATAGGGCCAAAGGAAATATCATCCGATAACAAAGAGAAGGAAGCTTTCTGAGAAACTTCCTTGTTTTCTGTGAAATCATCTCACAGAGTTACAGCTTTCCCATCAAGAAGCCTTTCGCTAAGACAGTTCTTGTGGAATTGGCAAAGTGATATTTGGAAGCCCATAGAGGGCTATGGTGAAAAAGGAAATATCCTCAGATTAAATCTGGAAAGAAGCTTTCTGAGAAACTGCTTAGTGTTCTGTTAATTCATCTCACAGAGATACATCTGTATTTCGTTTATCTCTTTGCTAGCCTTATTTCTGTGGAATCTGAGGACAGATATTTCGGATCCCTTTGAAGACTATAGGGCCAAAGCAAATATCCTCCGATAACAAAGAGAAAGAAGCTTTCTGAGAAACTTCTTTGTGTTCTGTGAAATCATCTCACAGAGTTACAGCTTTCCCCTCAAGAAACCTTTCGCTAAGACAGTTCTTGTGGAATTGGCAAAGTGATATTTGGAAGCCCTTAGAGGGCTATGGTGAAAAAGGAAATATCCTCAGATGAAATCTGGATAGAAGCTTTCTGAGAAACTGCTTAGTGTTCTGTTATTTCATCTCACAGAGTTACATCTCTATTTCATGGATCTCTTTGCTAGCCTTATTTCTGTGGAATCTGAGAACAGATATTTCGGATCCCTTTGAAGTCTATAGGGCCAAAGGAAATATCCTAAGATAACAAAGAGAAAGAAGCTTTCTGAGAAACTTCTTTGGTTCTGTGAAATCATCTCACAGAGTTACAGCTTTCAACTCAAGAAGCCTTTTGCTAAGACAGTTCTTGTGGAATTGTCAAAGTGATATTTGGAAGCCCATAGAGGGCTATGGGGAAAAAGGAAATATCCTCCGATGAAATCTGGAAAGAAGCTTTCTGAGAAACTGCTTAGTGTTCTGTTAATTCATCTCACAGAGTTACATCTGTATTTCGTGGATCTCTTTGCTAGCCTTACGTCTGTGGAATCTGAGAACAGATATTTCGGATCCCTTTGAAGACTATAGGGCCAAAGGAATTATCCTCCGATAACAAAGAGAAAGAAGCTTTCTGAGAAACTTCTTTGTGTTCTTTGAAATCATCTCACAGAGTTACAGATTTCTCCTCAAGAAACCTTTCGTTAAGACAGTTCTTGTGGAATTGGCAAAGTGATATTTGGAAGCCCATAGAGGGCTATGGTGAAAAAGGAAATATCCTCAGATGAAATCAGGGAAGAAGCTTTCTGAGAAACTGCTTAGTGTTCTGTTAATTCATCTCACAGAGTTACATCTGTATTTCGTGGATCGCTTTGCTAGCCTTATTTCTGTGGAATCTGAGAACAGATATTTCGGATCCCTTTGAAGACTATAGGGCCAAAGGAAAAATCCTCCGATAACAAAGAGAAAGAAGCTTTCTGAGAAACTTCTTTGTGTTCTGTGAAATCATCTCACAGAGTTACAGCTTTCCCCTCAAGAAGCCTTTCGCTAAGACAGTTCTTGTGGAATTGGCAAAGTGATATTTGGAAGCCCATAAAGGGCTATGGTGAAAAAGGAAATATCCTCAGATGAAATCTGGAAAGAAGCGTTCTGAGAAACCGCTTTGTGTTCTGTGACTTCCACTCACAGAGTTACATCTGTATTTCGTGCATCTCTTTGCTAGCCTTATTTCTGTGGAATCTGAGAACAGATATTTCGGATCCCTTTGAAGACTGTAGGGCCAAAGGAAATATCCTCCGGTAACAGAGAGAAATAAGCTTTCTGAGAAACTTCTTTGTGTTCTGTGAAATCATCTCACAGAGTTACAGATTTCCCCTCAAGAAACCTTTCGCTAAGACAGTTCTTGTGGAATTGCCAAAGTGATATTTGGAAGCCCATAGAGGGCTATGGTGAAAAAGGAAATATCCTCAGATTAAATCTGGAAAGAAGCTTTCTGAGAAACTGCTTAGTGTTCTGTTAATTCATCTAACAGAGATACATCTGTATTTCGTTTATCTCTTTGCTAGCCTTATTTCTGTGGAATCTGAGAAATGGTATTTCGGATATCTTTGAAGACTATAGGGCCAAAGGAAATATCCTCCGATAACAAAGAGAAAGAAGCTTTCTGAGAAAGTTCTTTGTGTTTTGTGAAATCATCTCACAGAGTTACAGCTTTCCCCTCAAGAAGCCTTTCGCTAAGACAGTTCTTGTGGAATTGGAAAAGTGATATTTGGAAGCCCATAGAGGGCTATGGTGAAAAAGGAAATATCCTCAGATGAAATCTGGAAAGAAGCTTTCTGAGAAACTGCTTAGTGTTCTGTTAATTCATCTCTCACAGTTACATCTGTATTTCGTGGATCTCTTGGCTAGCCTTATTTCTGTGGAATCTGAGAACAGATATTTCGGATCCCTTTGAAGACTATAGGGCCAAAGGAAAAATCCTCCGATAACAAAGAGAAAGAAGCTTTCTGAGAAACTTCTTTGTGTTCTGTGAAATCATCTCACAGAGTTACAGCTTTCCCCTCAAGAAGCCTTTCGCTAAGACAGTTCTTGTGGAATTGGCAAAGTGATATTTGGAAGCCCATAGAGGGCTATGGTGAAAAAGGAAATATCCTCAGATGAAATCTGGAAAGAAGCGTTCTGAGAAACCGCTTTGTGTTCTGTGACTTCCACTCACAGAGTTACATCTGTATTTCGTGCATCTCTTTGCTAGCCTTATTTCTGTGGAATCTGAGAACAGATATTTCGGATCCCTTTGAAGACTGTAGGGCCATAGGAAATATCCTCCGGTAACAGAGAGAAAGAAGCTTTCTGAGAAACTTCTTTGTGTTCTGTGAAATCATCTCACAGAGTTACAGATTTCCCCTCAAGAAACCTTTCGCTAAGACAGTTCTTGTGGAATTGCCAAAGTGATATTTGGAAGCCCCTAGAGGGCTATGGTGAAAAAGGAAATATCCTCAGATTAAATCTGGAAAGAAGCTTTCTGAGAAACTGCTTAGTGTTCTGTTAATTCATCTAACAGAGATACATCTGTATTTCGTTTATCTCTTTGCTAGCCTTATTTCTGTGGAATCTGAGAACAGGTATTTCGGATACCTTTGAAGACTATAGGGCCAAAGGAAATATCCTCCGATAACAAAGAGAAAGAAGCTTTCTGAGAAAGTTCTTTGTGTTTTGTGAAATCATCTCACAGAGTTACAGCTTTCCCCTCAAGAAGCCTTTCGCTAAGACAGTTCTTGTGGAATTGGAAAAGTGATATTTGGAAGCCCATAGAGGGCTATGGTGAAAAAGGAAATATCCTCAGATGAAATCTGGAAAGAAGCTTTCTGAGAAACTGCTTAGTGTTCTGTTAATTCATCTCTCACAGTTACATCTGTATTTCGTGGATCTCTTGGCTAGCCTTATTTCTGTGGAATCTGAGAACAGATATTTCGGATCCCTTTGAAGACTATAGGGCCAAAGGAAATATCATCCGATAAGAAAGAGAAAGAAGCTTTCTGAGAAACTTCTTTGTTTTCTGTGAAATCATCCCACAGAGATAAAGCTTTCCCCTCAAGAAGCCTTTCGCTAAGACAGTTCTTGTGGAATTGGCAAAGTGATATTTGGAAGCCCATAGAGGGCTATGGTGAAAAAGGTAATATTCTCAGATGAAATCTGGAAAGAAGCTTTCTGAGAAACTGCTTAGTGTTCTGTTAATTCATCTCACAGGGTTACATCTGTATTTCGTGGATCTCTTTCCGAGCCTTATTTCTGTGGAATCTGAGAACAGATATTTCGGATCCCTTTGAAGTCTGTAGGGCCACAGGAAATATCCTCCGATAACAAAGAGAAAGAAGCTTTCTGAGAAACTTCTTTGTGTTCTGTGAAATCATCTCACAGAGTTACAGCTTTCCCCTCAAGAAGCCTTTTGCTAAGACAGTTCTTGCGGAATTGGCAAAGTGATATTTGGAAGCCCATAGAGGGCTATGGTGAAAAAGAAAATATCCTCAGATGAAATCTGGAAAGAAGCTTTCTGAGAAACTGCTTAGTGTTCTGTTAATTCATCTCACAGAGTTACATCTGTATTTCGTGGATCTCTTTGCTAGCCTTATTTCTGTGGAATCTGCGAACAGATATTTCGGATCCCTTGGAAGACTATAGGGCCACAGGAAATATCCTCCGATAACAAAGAGAAAGAAGCTTTCTGAGAAACTTCTTTGTGTTCTGTGAAATCATCTCATAGAGTTACAGCTTTCTCCTCAAGAAGCCTTACGCTAAGACAGTTCTTGTGGAATTGGCAAAGTGATATTTGGAAGCCCATAGAGGGCTATGGTGAAAAAGGAAATATCCTCAGATGAAATCTGGAAAGAAGCTTTCTGAGAAACTGATTAGTGTTCTGTAAATTCATCTCACAGAGTTACATCTGTATTTCGTGGATCTCTTTGCTAGCCTTATTTCTGTGGAATCTGAGAACAGATATTTCGGATCCCTTTGAAGACTATAGGGCCAAAGGAAAAATCCTCCGATATCAAAGAGAAAGAATCTTTCTGAGAAACTTCTTTGTGTTCTGTGAAATCATCTCACAGAGTTACAGCTTTCCCCTCAAGGAGCCTTTCGCTGAGACAGTTCTTGTGGAATTGGAAAAGTGATATTTGGAAGCCCATAGAGGGCTATAGTGAAAAAGGAAATATCCTAAGATGAAATCTGGAAAGAAGCTTTCTGAGAAACCGCTTGGTGTTCTGTGAATTCATCTCACAGACTTTCATCTGTATTTCATGGATCTCTTTGCTAGCCTTATTTCTGTGGAATCTGCAAACAGATATTTCGGATCCCTTTGAGTCCATACGGCCAAAGGAAATATCCTCCGATAACAAAGAGAAAGAAGCTTTCTGAGAAACTTCTTTGTGTTCTGTGAAATCATCTCACAGAGTTACAGATTTCCCCTCAAGAAACCTTTCGCTAAGACAGTTCTTGTGGAATTGGCAAAGTGATATTTGGAAGCCCATAGAGGGCTATGGTGAAAAAGGAAATATCCTCAGATGAAATCTGGAAATAAGGTTTCTGAGAAACTGCTTAGTGTTCTGTTAATTCATCTCACAGTGTTACATCTGTATTTCGTGGATCCCTTTTCTAGGCTTATTTCTATGGAATCTGAGAACAGATACTTCGGATACCTTTGAAGACTATTGGGCCAAAGGAAACATCCTCCGATAACAAAGAGGAAGAAGCTTTATGAGAAACTTCTTTGTGTTCTGTGAAATCATCTCACAGAGTTATAGCTTTCCCCTCACGAAGGCTTTCTATAAGACAGTTCTTGTGGAATTGGCAAAGTGATATTTGGAAGCCCATAGAGGGCTATGGTGAAAAAGGAAATATCCTCAGATGAAATCTGGAAAGAGGCTTTCTGAGAAACTGCTTAGTGTTCTGTGACTTCCACTCACAGAGTTACATCTGTATTTCGTGGATCTCTTTGCTAGCCTTATTTCTGAGGAATCTGACAACAGTTATTTAGGATCCCTTTGAAGACTAAGGGGTCAATGTAAATATAATCCGATAACAAAGAGAAGGAAGCTTTCTGAGAAAATTCTTTGTGTTCTGTGAAATCATCTCACAGAGTTACAGCTTTCCCCTCAAGAAGCCTTTCGCTAAGTCAGTTCTTGTGTAATTGGCAAAGTGATATTTGGAAGCCCATAGAGGGCTATGGAGAAAAAGGAAATATCCTCAGTTGAAATCTGGAAAGAAGCTTTCTGAGAAATTGCTTAGTGTTCTGTTAATTCATCTCACAGAGTTACATCTGTATCTCGTGGATCTCTTTGCTATCCTTGTTTCTGTGGAATCTGAGAACAGATATTTCGGATCCCTTTGAAGACTATAGGGCCAAAGGAAATATCCTCCGATAACAAAGAGAAGGAAGCTTTCTGAGAAACTTCTTTGTGTTCTGTGAAATCATCTCTCAGAGTTACAGCTTTCCCCTCAAGAAGCCTTTCGCTAAGACAGTTCTTGTGGAATTGGCAAAGTGATATTTGGAAGCCAATAGAGGGGTTTGGTGAAAAAGGAAATATCCTCAGATGATATCTGGAAAGAAGCTTTCTGAGAAACCGCTTAGTGTTCTGTGACTTCCACTCACAGAGTTACATCTGTATTTCGTGGATCTCTTTGCTATCCTTATTTCTGTACAATCTGAGAACAGATATTTCGGATCCCTTTGAAGACTATAGGGCCAAAGGAAATATCATCCGATAACAAAGAGAAGGAAGCTTTCTGAGAAACTTCCTTGTTTTCTGTGAAATCATCTCACAGAGTTACAGCTTTCAAATCAAGAAGCCTTTCGCTAAGACAGTTCTTGTGGAATTGGCAAAGTGATATTTGGAAGCCCATAGAGGGCTATGGTGAAAAAGGAAATATCCTCAGATTAAATCTGGAAAGAAGCTTTCTGAGAAACTGCTTAGTGTTCTGTTAATTCATCTCACAGAGATACATCTGTATTTCGTTTATCTCTTTGCTAGCCTTATTTCTGTGGAATCTGAGGACAGGTATTTCGGATACCTTTGAAGACTATAGGGCCAAAGCAAATATCCTCCGATAACAAAGAGAAAGAAGCTTTCTGAGAAACTTCTTTGTGTTCTGTGAAATCATCTCACAGAGTTACAGCTTTCCCCTCAAGAAACCTTTCGCTAAGACAGTTCTTGTGGAATTGGCAAAGTGATATTTGGAAGCCCTTAGAGGGCTATGGTGAAAAAGGAAATATCCTCAGATGAAATCTGGATAGAAGCTTTCTGAGAAACTGCTTAGTGTTCTGTTATTTCATCTCACAGAGTTACATCTCTATTTCATGGATCTCTTTGCTAGCCTTATTTCTGTGGAATCTGAGAACAGATATTTCGGATCCCTTTGAAGTCTATAGGGCCAAAGGAAATATCCTAAGATAACAAAGAGAAAGAAGCTTTCTGAGAAACTTCTTTGGTTCTGTGAAATCATCTCACAGAGTTACAGCTTTCAAATCAAGAAGCCTTTTGCTAAGACAGTTCTTGTGGAATTGTCAAAGTGATATTTGGAAGCCCATAGAGGGCTATGGTGAAAAAGGAAATATCCTCCGATGAAATCTGGAAAGAAGCTTTCTGAGAAACTGCTTAGTGTTCTGTTAATTCATCTCACAGAGTTACATCTGTATTTCGTGGATCTCTTTGCTAGCCTTACGTCTGTGGAATCTGAGAACAGATATTTCGGATCCCTTTGAAGACTATAGGGCCAAAGGAATTATCCTCCGATAACAAAGAGAAAGAAGCTTTCTGAGAAACTTCTTTGTGTTCTGTGAAATCATCTCACAGAGTTACAGCTTTCCCCTCAAGAAACCTTTCGCTAAGACAGTTCTTGTGGAATTGGCAAAGTGATATTTGGAAGCCCTTAGAGGGCTATGGTGAAAAAGGAAATATCCTCAGATGAAATCTGGATAGAAGCTTTCTGAGAAACTGCTTAGTGTTCTGTTATTTCATCTCACAGAGTTACAACTCTATTTCATGGATCTCTTTGCTAGCCTTATTTCTGTGGAATCTGAGAACAGATATTTCGGATCCCTTTGAAGTCTATAGGGCCAAAGGAAATATCCTAAGATAACAAAGAGAAAGAAGCTTTCTGAGAAACTTCTTTGGTTCTGTGAAATCATCTCACAGAGTTACAGCTTTCAACTCAAGAAGCCTTTTGCTAAGACAGTTCTTGTGGAATTGTCAAAGTGATATTTGGAAGCCCATAGAGGGCTATGGTGAAAAAGGAAATATCCTCCGATGAAATCTGGAAAGAAGCTTTCTGAGAAACTGCTTAGTGTTCTGTTAATTCATCTCACAGAGTTACATCTGTATTTCGTGGATCTCTTTGCTAGCCTTACGTCTGTGGAATCTGAGAACAGATATTTCGGATCCCTTTGAAGACTATAGGGCCAAAGGAATTATCCTCCGATAACAAAGAGAAAGAAGCTTTCTGAGAAACTTCTTTGTGTTCTTTGAAATCATCTCACAGAGTTACAGATTTCTCCTCAAGAAACCTTTCGTTAAGACAGTTCTTGTGGAATTGGCAAAGTGATATTTGGAAGCCCATAGAGGGCTATGGAGAAAAAGGAAATATCCTCAGATGAAATCAGGGAAGAAGCTTTCTGAGAAACTGCTTAGTGTTCTGTTAATTCATCTCACAGAGTTACATCTGTATTTCGTGGATCTCTTTGCTAGCCTTATTTCTGTGGAATCTGAGAACAGATATTTCGGATCCCTTTGAAGACTATAGGACCAAAGGAAAAATCCTCCGATAACAAAGAGAAAGAAGCTTTCTGAGAAACTTCTTTGTGTTCTGTGAAATCATCTCACAGAGTTACAGCTTTCCCCTCAAGAAGCCTTTCGCTAAGACAGTTCTTGTGGAATTGGCAAAGTGATATTTGGAAGCCCATAGAGGGCTATGGTGAAAAAGGAAATATCCTCAGATGAAATCTGGAAAGAAGCGTTCTGAGAAACCGCTTTGTGTTCTGTGACTTCCACTCACAGAGTTACATCTGTATTTCGTGCATCTCTTTGCTAGCCTTATTTCTGTGGAATCTGAGAACAGGTATTTCGGATACCTTTGAAGACTATAGGGCCAAAGGAAATATCCTCCGATAGCAAAGAGAAAGAAGCTTTCTGAGAAACTTCTTTGTGTTCTGTGAAATCATCTCACAGAGTTACAGATTTCCCCTCAAGAAACCTTTCGCTAAGACAGTTCTTGTGGAATTGGCAAAGTGATATTTGGAAGCCCATAGAGGGCTATGGTGAAAAAGGAAATATCCTCAGATGAAATCTGGAAATAAGGTTTCTGAGAAACTGCTTAGTGTTCTGTTAATTCATCTCACAGTGTTACATCTGTATTTCGTGGATCCCTTTTCTAGGCTTATTTCTATGGAATCTGAGAACAGATACTTCGGATACCTTTGAAGACTATTGGGCCAAAGGAAACATCCTCCGATAACAAAGAGGAAGAAGCTTTATGAGAAACTTCTTTGTGTTCTGTGAAATCATCTCACAGAGTTATAGCTTTCCCCTCACGAAGGCTTTCTATAAGACAGTTCTTGTGGTATTGGCAAAGTGATATTTGGAAGCCCATAGAGGGCTATGGTGAAAAAGGAAATATCCTCAGATGAAATCTGGAAAGAAGCTTTCTGAGAAACTGCTTAGTGTTCCGTTCATTCATCTCACAGAGTTACATCTGTATTTCGTGGATCTCTTTCCTAGCCTTATTTCTGTGGAATCTGAGAACAGATATTTCGGATCCCTTTGAAGACTATAAGGCGAAAGGAAATATCCTCCGATAACAAAGAGAAAGAAGCATTCTGACAAACTTCTTTGTGTTCCGTGAAATCATCTCACAGAGTTACAGCTTTCACCTCAAGAAGCTTTTCGCTAAGACAGTTCTTGTGGAATTGGCAAAGTGATATTTGGAAGCCCATAGAGGGCTATGATGAAAAAGGAAATATCCTCAGATGAAATCTGTGAAGAAGCTTTATGAGAAACTGCGTAGTGTTCTGTTAATTCATCTCACAGAGTTACATCTGTATCTGGTGGATCTCTTTGCTAGCCTTTTTTCTGTGGAATCTGAGAACAGATATTTCGGATCCCTTTGAAGACTATAGGGCCAAAGGAAATATCCTCCGATAACAGAGAGAAGGAAGCCTTCTGAGAAAGTTCTTTCTGTTCTGTGAAATCATCTCACAGAGTTACAGCTTTCCCCTCAAGAAGCCTTTCGCTAAGACAGTTCTTGTGGAATTAGCAAAGTGATATTCGGAAGCCCATAGAGGGCTATGGTGAAAAAGGAAATATCCTCAGATGAAATCTGGAAAGAAGCTTTCTGAGAAACCGCTTAGTGTTCTGTTAATTCATCTCACAGAGTTACGTCTGTATCTCGTGGATCTCTTTGCTAGCTTTTTTTCTGTGGAATCTGAGAACAGATATTTCGGATCCCTTTGAAGACTATAGGGCCAAAGGAAATATCCTCCGATAAAAAAGAGAAGGAAGCTTCCTGAGAAACTTCTTTGTGTTCTGTGAAATCATCTCACAGAGTTACAGCTTTCCCCTCAAGAAGCCTTTCGCTAAGACAGTTCTTGTGGAATTGGCAAAGTGATATTTGGAAGCCCATAGAGGGCTATGGTGAAAAAGGAAATATCCTCAGATGAAATCTGGAAAGATGCTTTCTGAGAAACTGCTTAGTGTTCTGTGACTTCCACTCACAGAGTTACATCTGTATTTCGTGGATCTCTTTGCTAGCCTTATTTCTGAGGAATCTGACAACAGGTATTTAGGATCCCTTTGAAGACTAAGGGGTCAATGTAAATATAATCCGATAACAAAGAGAAGGAAGCTTTCTGAGAAAATTCTTTGTGTTCTGTGAAATCATCTCACAGAGTTACAGCTTTCCCCTAAAGAAACCTTTCGCTAAGACAGTTCTTGTGGAATTGGCAAAGTGATATTTGGAAGCCCTTAGAGGGCTATGGTGAAAAAGGAAATATCCTCAGATGAAATCTGGATAGAAGCTTTCTGAGAAACTGCTTAGTGTTCTGTTATTTCATCTCACAGAGTTACATCTCTATTTCATGGATCTCTTTGCTAGCCTTATTTCTGTGGAATCTGAGAACAGATATTTCGGATCCCTTTGAAGTCTATAGGGCCAAAGGAAATATCCTAAGATAACAAAGAGAAAGAAGCTTTCTGAGAAACTTCTTTGGTTCTGTGAAATCATCTCACAGAGTTACAGCTTTCCACTCAAGAAGCCTTTTGCTAAGACAGTTCTTGTGGAATTGTCAAAGTGATATTTGGAAGCCCATAGAGGGCTATGGTGAAAAAGGAAATATCCTCCGATGAAATCTGGAAAGAAGCTTTTTGAGAAACTGCTTAGTGTTCTGTTAATTCATCCCACAGAGTTACATCTGTATTTCGTGGATCTCTTTGCTAGCCTTACGTCTGTGGAATCTGAGAACAGATATTTCGGATCCCTTTGAAGACTATAGGGCCAAAGGAATTATCCTCCGATAACAAAGAGAAAGAAGCTTTCTGAGAAACTTCTTTGTGTTCTTTGAAATCATCTCACAGAGTTACAGATTTCCCCTCAAGAAACCTTTCGTTAAGACAGTTCTTGTGGAATTGGCAAAGTGATATTTGTAAGCCCATAGAGGGCTATGGAGAAAAAGGAAATATCCTCAGATGAAATCAGGGAAGAAGCTTTCTGAGAAACTGCTTAGTGTTCTGTTAATTCATCTCACAGAGTTACATCTGTATTTCGTGGATCTCTTTGCTAGCCTTATTTCTGTGGAATCTGAGAACAGATATTTCGGATCCCTTTGAAGACTATAGGGCCAAAGGAAATATCCTCCGAAAACAAAGAGAAAGAAGCTTTCTGAGAAACTTCTTTGTGTTCTGTGAAATCATCTCACAGAGTTACAGCTTTCCCCTCAAGAAACCTTTCGCTAAGACAGTTCTTGTGGAATTGCCAAACTGATATTTGGAAACCATAGAGGGCTATGGTGAAAAAGGTAATATTCTCAGATGAAATCTGGAAAGAAGCTTTCTGAGAAACTGCTTAGTGTTCTGTTAATTCATCTCACAGGGTTACATCTGTATTTCGTGGATCTCTTTGCTAGCCTTATTTCTGTGGAATCTGCGAACAGATATTTCGGATCCCTTTGAAGATATAGGGCCAAAGGAAATATCCTCCGATAACAAAGAGAAAGAAGCTTTCTGAGAAACTTCTTTGTGTTCTGTGAAATCATCTCACGGAGTTACAGCTTTCCCCTCAAGAAGCCTTTTGCTAAGACAGTTCTTGCGGAATTGGCAAAGTGATATTTGGAAGCCCATAGAGGGCTATGGTAAAAAAGAAAATATCCTCAGATGAAATCTGGAAAGAAGCTTTCTGAGAAACTGCTTAGTGTTCTGTTAATTCATCTCACAGAGTTACATCTGTATTTCGTGGATCTCTTTGCTAGCCTTATTTCTGTGGAATCTGCGAACAGATATTTCGCATCCCTTGGAAGACTATAGGGCCACAGGAAATATCCTCCGATAACAAAGAGAAAGAAGCTTTCTGAGAAACTTCTTTGTGTTCTGTGAAATCATCTCATAGAGTTACAGCTTTCTCCTCAAGAAGCCTTACGCTAAGACAGTTCTTGTGGAATTGGCAAAGTAATATTTGGAAGCCCATAGAAGGCTATGGTGAAAAAGGAAATATCCTCAGATGAAATCTGGAAAGAAGCTTTCTGAGAAACTGATTAGTGTTCTGTTAATTCATCCCACAGAGTTACATCTGTATTTCGTGGATCTCTTTGCTAGCCTTATTTCTGTGGAATCTGAGAACAGATATTTCGGATCCCTTTGAAGACTATAGGGCCAAAGGAAAAATCCTCCGATAACAAAGAGAAAGAATCTTTCTGAGAAACTTCTTTGTGTTCTGTGAAATCATCTCACAGAGTTACAGCTTTCCCCTCAAGAAGCCTTTCGCTAAGACAGTTCTTGTGGAATTGGCAAAGTGATATTTGGAAGCCCATAGAGGGCTATGGTGAAAAAGGAAATATCCTCAGATGAAATCTGGAAAGAAGCTTTCTGAGAAACCGCTTGGTGTTCGGTTTGTTCATCTCACAGCGTTACATCTGTATTTCGTGGATCTCTTTGCTAGCCTTATTTCTGTGGAATCTGGGAAGAGGTATTTCGGATCCCTTTGAAGACTATAGGGCCAAAGGAAATATCCTCCGATAACAAAGAGAAAGAAGCTTTCTGAGAAACTTCTTTGTGTTCTGTGAAATCATCTCACAGAGTTACAGATTTCCCCTCAAGAAACCTTTCGCTAAGACAGTTCTTGTGGAATTGGCAAAGTGATATTTGGAAGCCCATAGAGGGCTATGGTGAAAAAGGAAATATCCTCAGATGAAAGATGGAAAGAAGCTTTCTGAGAAACTGCTTCGTGTTCTGTTAATTCATCTCACAGAGTTACATCTGTATTTCGTGAATCTCTTTGATAGCATTATTTCTGTGGAATCTCAGAACAGATACTTCGGATCCCTTTGAAGACTATAGGGCCAAATAAATATCCTCGGATAACAAAGAGAAAGAAGCGTGCTGAGAAAATTCTTTGAGTTCTGTGAAATCATCTCACAGAGTTACAGATTTCCTATCAAGAAGCCTTTCGCTAAGACAGTTCTTGTGGAATTGGCAAAGTGATATTTGGAAGCCCATAGAGGGCTATGGTGAAAACGGAAATATTCTCAGATGAAATCCGGAAAGAAGCTTTCTGAGAAACTGCTTAGTGTTCTGTTAATTCATCTCACAGAGTTACACCTGTATTTCGTGTATCTCTTTGCTAGCCTTATTTCTGTGGAATCTGAGAACAGATATTTCGGATCCCTTTGAAGACTATAGGGCCAAAGGAAAAATCCTCCGATAACAAAGAGAAAGAAGCTTTCTGAGAAACTTCTTTGTGTTCTGTGAAATAATCTCACAGAGTTACAGCTTTCCCCTCAAGAAGCCTTTCGCTAAGACAGTTCTTGTGGAATTGGCTAAGTGATATTTGGAAGCCCATAGAGGGCTATGGTGAAAAAGGAAATATCCTCAGATGAAATCTGGAAAGAAGCTTTCTGAGAAACCGCTTAGTGTTCCGTTAATTCATCTCACAGAGATACATCTGTATTTCGTTTATCTCTTTGCTAGCCTTATTTCTGTGGAATCTGAGGACAGGTATTTCGGATTCCTTTGAAGACTATAGGGCCAAAGGAAATATCCTCCGATAACAAAGAGAAAGAAGCTTTCTGAGAAACTTCTTTGTGTTCTGTGAAATCATCTCACAGAGTTACAGCTTTCCCCTCAAGAAACCTTTCGCTAAGACAGTTCTTGTGGAATTGGCAAAGTGATATTTGGAAGCCCTTAGAGGGCTATGGTGAAAAAGGAAATATCCTCAGATGAAATCTGGATAGAAGCTTTCTGAGAAACTGCTTAGTGTTCTGTTATTTCATCTCACAGAGTTACATCTCTATTTCATGGATCTCTTTGCTAGCCTTATTTCTGTGGAATCTGAGAACAGATATTTCGGATCCCTTTGAAGTCTATAGGGCCAAAGGAAATATCCTAAGATAACAAAGAGAAAGAAGCTTTCTGAGAAACTTCTTTGGTTCTGTGAAATCATCTCACAGAGTTACAGCTTTCAACTCAAGAAGCCTTTTGCTAAGACAGTTCTTGTGGAATTGTCAAAGTGATATTTGGAAGCCCATAGAGGGCTATGGTGAAAAAGGAAATATCCTCCGATGAAATCTGGAAAGAAGCTTTCTGAGAAACTGCTTAGTGTTCTGTTAATTCATCCCACAGAGTTACATCTGTATTTCGTGGATCTCTTTGCTAGCCTTACGTCTGTGGAATCTGAGAACAGATATTTCGGATCCCTTTGAAGACTATAGGGCCAAAGGAATTATCCTCCGATAACAAAGAGAAAGAAGCTTTCTGAGAAACTTCTTTGTGTTCTTTGAAATCATCTCACAGAGTTACAGATTTCCCCTCAAGAAACCTTTCGTTAAGACAGTTCTTGTGGAATTGGCAAAGTGATATTTGTAAGCCCATAGAGGGCTATGGAGAAAAAGGAAATATCCTCAGATGAAATCAGGGAAGAAGCTTTCTGAGAAACTGCTTAGTGTTCTGTTAATTCATCTCACAGAGTTACATCTGTGTTTCGTGGATCTCTTTGCTAGCCTTATTTCTGTGGAATCTGAGAACAGATATTTCGGATCCCTTTGAAGACTATAGGGCCAAAGGAAATATCCTCCGATAACAAAGAGAAAGAAGCTTTCTGAGAAACTTCTTTGTGTTCTGTGAAATCATCTCACAGAGTTACAGCTTTCCCCTCAAGAAACCTTTCGCTAAGACAGTTCTTGTGGAATTGCCAAAGTGATATTTGGAAGCCCATAGAGGGCTATGGTGAAAAAGGTAATATTCTCAGATGAAATCTGGAAAGAAGCTTTCTGAGAAACTGCTTAGTGTTCTGTTAATTCATCTCACAGGGTTACATCTGTATTTCGTGGATCTCTTTGCTAGCCTTATTTCTGTGGAATCTGCGAACAGATATTTCGGATCCCTTTGAAGATATAGGGCCACAGGAAATATCTTCCGATAACAAAGAGAAAGAAGCTTTCTGAGAAACTTCTTTCTATTTTGTGAAATCATCTCACAGAGTTACAGCTTTCTCCTCAAGAAGCCTTACGCTAAGACAGTTCTTGTGGAATTGGCAAAGTAATATTTGGAAGCCCATAGAGGGCTATGGTGAAAAAGGAAATATCCTCAGATGAAATCTGGAAAGAAGCTTTCTGAGAAACTGATTAGTGTTCTGTTAATTCATCTCACAGAGTTACATCTGTATTTCGTGGATCTCTTTGCTAGCCTTATTTCTGTGGAATCTGAGAACAGATATTTCGGATCCCTTTGAAGACTATAGGGCCAAAGGAAAAATCCTCCGATAACAAAGAGAAAGAATCTTTCTGAGAAACTTCTTTGTGTTCTGTGAAATCATCTCACAGAGTTACAGCTTTCCCCTCAAGAAGCCTTTCGCTAAGACAGTTCTTGTGGAATTGGCAAAGTGATATTTGGAAGCCCATAGAGGGCTATGGTGAAAAAGGAAATATCCTCAGATGAAATCTGGAAAGAAGCTTTCTGAGAAACCGCTTGGTGTTCGGTTTGTTCATCTCACAGCGTTACATCTGTATTTCGTGGATCTCTTTGCTAGCCTTATTTCTGTGGAATCTGGGAAGAGGTATTTCGGATCCCTTTGAAGACTATAGGGCCAAAGGAAATATCCTCCGATAACATAGAGAAAGAAGCTTTCTGAGAAACTTCTTTGTGTTCTGTGAAATCATCTCACAGAGTTACAGATTTCCCCTCAAGAAACCTTTCGCTAAGACAGTTCTTGTGGAATTGGCAAAGTGATATTTGGAAGCCCATAGAGGGCTATGGTGAAAAAGGAAATATCCTCAGATGAAAGATGGAAAGAAGCTTTCTGAGAAACTGCTTCGTGTTCTGTTAATTCATCTCACAGAGTTACATCTGTATTTCGTGGATCTCTTTGCTAGCCTTATTTCTGTGGAATCTGCGAACAGATATTTCGGATCCCTTTGAAGATATAGGGCCACAGGAAATATCCTCCTATAACAAAGAGAAAGAAGCTTTCTGAGAAACTTCTTTGTGTTCTGTGAAATCATCTCACAGAGTTACAGCTTTCCCCTCAAGAAGCCTTTTGCTAAGACAGTTCTTGCGGAATTGGCAAAGTGATATTTGGAAGCCCATAGAGGGCTATGGTGAAAAAGAAAATATCCTCAGATGAAATCTGGAAAGAAGCTTTCTGAGAAACTGCTTAGTGTTCTGTTAATTCATCTCACAGAGTTACATCTGTATTTCGTGGATCTCTTTGCTAGCCTTATTTCTGTGGAATCTGCGAACAGATATTTCGGATCCCTTGGAAGACTATAGGGCCACAGGAAATATCCTCCGATAACAAAGAGAAAGAAGCTTTCTGAGAAACTTCTTTGTGTTCTGTGAAATCATCTCATAGAGTTACAGCTTTCTCCTCAAGAAGCCTTACGCTAAGACACTTCTTGTGGAATTGGCAAAGTAATATTTGGAAGCCCATAGAGGGCTATGGTGAAAAAGGAAATATCCTCAGATGAAATCTGGAAAGAAGCTTTCTGAGAAACTGATTAGTGTTCTCTTAATTCATCTCACAGAGTTACATCTGTATTTCGTGGATCTCTTTGCTAGCCTTATTTCTGTGGAATCTGAGAACAGATATTTCGGATCCCTTTGAAGACTATAGGGCCAAAGAAAAAATCCTCCGATAACAAAGAGAAAGAATCTTTCTGAGAAACTTCTTTGTGTTCTGTGAAATCATCTCACAGAGTTACAGCTTTCCCCTCAAGAAGCCTTTCGCTAAGACAGTTCTTGTGGAATTGGCAAAGTGATATTTGGAAGCCCATAGAGGGCTATGGTGAAAAAGGAAATATCCTCAGATGAAATCTGGAAAGAAGCTTTCTGAGAAACCGCTTGGTGTTCGGTTTGTTCATCTCACAGCGTTACATCTGTATTTCGTGGATCTCTTTGCTAGCCTTATTTCTGTGGAATCTGGGAAGAGGTATTTCGGATCCCTTTGAAGACTATAGGGCCAAAGGAAATATCCTCCGATAACAAAGAGAAAGAAGCTTTCTGAGAAACTTCTTTGTGTTCTGTGAAATCATCTCACAGAGTTACAGATTTCCCCTCAAGAAACCTTTCGCTAAGACAGTTCTTGTGGAATTGGCAAAGTGATATTTGGAAGCCCATAGAGGGCTATGGTGAAAAAGGAAATATCCTCAGATGAAAGATGGAAAGAAGCTTTCTGAGAAACTGCTTCGTGTTCTGTTAATTCATCTCACAGAGTTACATCTGTATTTCGTGAATCTCTTTGATAGCATTATTTCTGTGGAATCTCAGAACAGATACTTCGGATCCCTTTGAAGACTATAGGGCCAAATAAATATCCTCGGATAACAAAGAGAAAGAAGCGTGCTGAGAAAATTCTTTGTGTTCTGTGAAATCATCTCACAGACTTACAGCTTTCCTATCAAGAAGCCTTTCGCTAAGACAGTTCTTGTGGAATTGGCAAAGTGATATTTGGAAGCCCATAGAGGGCTATGGTGAAAACGGAAATATTCTCAGATGAAATCCGGAAAGAAGCTTTCTGAGAAACTGCTTAGTGTTCTGTTAATTCATCTCACAGAGTTACACCTGTATTTCGTGTATCTCTTTGCTAGCCTTATTTCTGTGGAATCTGAGAACAGATATTTCGGATCCCTTTGAAGACTATAGGGCCAAAGGAAAAATCCTCCGATAACAAAGAGAAAGAAGCTTTCTGAGAAACTTCTTTGTGTTCTGTGAAATTATCTCACAGAGTTACAGCTTTCCCCTCAAGAAGCCTTTCGCTAAGACAGTTCTTGTGGAATTGGCTAAGTGATATTTGGAAGCCCATAGAGGGCTATGGTGAAAAAGGAAATATCCTCAGATGAAATCTGGAAAGAAGCTTTCTGAGAAACCGCTTAGTGTTCCGTTAATTCATCTCACAGAGTTACATCTGTATTTCATGGATCTCTTTGCTGGCCTTATTTCTGTGGAATCTGAGAACAGATATTTCGGATCCCTTTGAAGACTATAGGGCCAAAGGAAATATCCTCCGATAACAAAGAGAAGGAAGCTTTCTGAGAAACTTCTTTGTGTTCTGTAAAATCATCTCACAGTGTTACAGCTTTCCCCTTAAGAAGCCTTTCACTAAGACAGTTCTTGTGGAATTGGCAAAGTGATATTTGGAAGCCCATAGAGGGCTATGGTGAAAAAGGAAATATCCTCAGATGAAATCCGGAAAGAAGCTTTCTGAGAAACCGCTTAGTGTTCTGTTAATTCATCTCACAGAGTTACATTTGTATTTCATGGATCTCTTTGCTACCTTATTTCTGTGGAATCTGAGAACAGATATTTCGGATCCCTTTGAAGTCTATAGGGCCAAGGAAATATCCTCCGATAACAATGAGAAAGAAGCTTTCTGAGAAACTTCTTTGTGTTCTGTGAAATCATCTCACAGTGTTACAGCTTTTGCCTCAAGAAGCCTTTCGCTAAGACAGTTCTTGTGGAATTGGCAAAGTGATATTTGGAAGCCCATAGAGGGCTATGGTGAAAAAGGAAATATCCTCAGATGAAATCTGGAAAGAAGCTTTCTGCGAAACCGCTTAGTGTTCTGTTAATTCATGTCACGGAGTTACATCTGTATTTCATGGATCTCTTTGCTAGCCTTATTTCTGTGGAATCTGAGAGCAGATATTTCGGATCCCTTAAAGTCTATAGGGCCAAAGGAAATATCCTCCGATAACAAAGAGAAAGAAGCTTTCTGAGAAACTTCTTTGTGTTCTGTGAAATCATCTCACAGAGTTACAGCTTTCCCCTCAAGAAGCCTTTCGCTAAGACAGTTCTTGTGGAATTGGCAAAGTGATATTTGGAAGCCCATAGAGGGCTATGGTGAAAAAGGAAATATCCTCAGATGAAATCTGGGAAGAAGCTTTCTGAGAAACTGCTTAGTTTTCTGTTAATTCATCTCACAGAGTTACATCTGTATTTCGTGGATCTCTTTGCTAGCCTTATTTCTGTGGAATCTGAGAACAGATATTTCGGATCCCTTTGAAGACTCAGGGCCAGAGGAAATATCCTCCGATAACAAAGAGAAAGAAGCTTTCTGAGAAACATCTTTGTGTCCTGTGAAATCATCTCACACAGTTACAGATTTCCCCGCAAGAAACCTTTCGCTCAGACAGGTCTTGTGGAATTGGCAAGGTGATATTTGGAAGCCCATAGAGGGCTATGGTGAAAAAGGAAATATCCTCAGATGAAATCTGGAAAGAAGCTTTCTGAGAAACTGCTTAGTGTTCTGTTATTTCATCTCACCGACTTACATCTGTATTTCGTGGATCTCTTTGCTAGCCTTATTTCTGTTGCATCTGAGAACAGATATTTCGGATCCCTTTGAAGACTATACGGCCAAAGGAAATATCCTCCGATAACAAAGAGAAAGAAGCTTTCTGTGAAACTTCTTTGTGTTCTGTGAAATCATCTCACAGAGTTACAGCTTTCCCCTCAAGAAGCCTTTCGCTACGACAGTTCTTGTGGAATTGGCAAAGTGATATTTGGAAGCCCATAGAGGGCTATGGTGAAAAAGTAAATATCCTCAGATGAAATCTGGAAAGAAGGTTTCTGAGAAACTGCTTAGTGTTCTGTTAATTCATCTCACAGAGTTACATCTGTATTTCGTGGATCTCTTTGCTAGCCTTATTTCTGTGGAATCTGCGAACAGATATTTTGGAACCCTTTGAAGACTATAGGGCCACAGGAAATATCCTCCGATAACAAAGAGAAAGAAGCTTTCTGAGAAACTTCTTTGTGTTCTGTGAAATCATCTCACAGAGTTACAGCTATCCCCTCAAGAAGCCTTTCGCTAAGACAGTTCTTGTGGAATTGGCAAAGTGATATTTGGAAGACCATAGAGGGCTATGGTGAAAAAGGAAATATCCTCAGATGAAATCTGGAAAGAAGCTTTCTGAGAAACTGATTAGTGTTCTGTTAATTCATCTCACAGAGTTACATCTGTATTTCGTGGATCTCTTTGCTAGCCTTATTTCTGTGGAATCTGGGAACAGATATTTCGGATCCCTTTGAAGACTATAGGGCCATAGGAACTATCATCCGATAACAAAGAGAAAGAAGCTTTCTGAGAAACTTCTTTGTGTTCTGTGAAATCATCTCACAGAGTTACAGCTTTCCCCTCAAGGAGCCTTACGCTAAGACAGTTCTTGTGGAATTGGCAAAGTGATATTTGGAAGACCATAGAGGGCTATGGTGAAAAAGGAAATATCCTCAGATGAAATCTGGAAAGAAGCTTTCTGAGAAACTGATTAGTGTTCTGTTAATTCATCTCACAGAGTTACATCTGTATTTCGTGGATCTCTTTGCTAGCCTTATTTCTGTGGACTCTGAGAACAGATATTTCGGATCCCTTTGAAGACTATAGGGCCAAAGGAACTATCCTCCCATAACAAAGAGAAAGAAGCTTTCTGAGAAACTTCTTTGTGTTCTGTGAAATCATCTCACAGAGTTACAGCTTTCCCCTCAAGGAGCCTTTCGCTGAGACAGTTCTTGTGGAATTGGAAAAGTGATATTTGGAAGCCCATAGAGGGCTATGTTGAAAAAGGAAATATCCTAAGATGAAATCTGGAAAGAAGCTTTCTGAGAAACCGCTTGGTGTTCTGTTAATTCATCTCACAGAGTTTCATGTGTATTTCATGGATCTCTTTGCTAGCCTTATTTCTGTGGAATCTGAGAACAGATATTTCGGATCCCTTTGAAGACTATAGGGCCAAAGGAAAAATCCTCCGATAACAAAGAGAAAGAAGCTTTCTGAGAAACTTCTTTGTGTTCTGTGAAATCATCTCACAGAGTTACAGCTTTCCCCTCAAGAAGCCTTTCGCTAAGACAGTTCTTGTGGAGTTGGCAAAGTGATATTTGGAAGCCCAGAGAGGGCTATGGTGAAAAAGGAAATATCCTCAGATGAAATCCGGAAAGAAGCTTTCTGAGAAACCGCTTAGTGTTCTGTTAATTCATCTCACAGAGTTACATTTGTATTTCATGGATCTCTTTGCTACCTTATTTCTGTGGAATCTGAGAACAGATATTTCGGATCCCTTTGAAGTCTATAGGTCCAAGGAAATATCCTCCGATAACAATGAGAAAGAAGCTTTCTGAGTAACTTCTTTGTGTTCTGTGAAATCATCTCACAGTGTTACAGATTTTCCCTCAAGAAGCCTTTCGCTAAGACAGTTCTTGTGGAATTGGCAAAGTGATATTTGGAAGCCCATAGAGGGCTATGGTGAAAAAGGAAATATCCTCAGATGAAATCTGGAAAGAAGCTTTCTGCGAAACCGCTTAGTGTTCTGTTAATTCATGTCACGGAGTTACATCTGTATTTCATGGATCTCTTTGCTAGCCTTATTTCTGTGGAATCTGAGAGCAGATATTTCGGATCCCTTAAAGTCTATAGGGCCAAAGGAAATATCCTCCGATAACAAAGAGAAAGAAGCTTTCTGAGAAACTTCTTTGTGTTCTGTGAAATCATCTCACAGAGTTACAGCTTTCCCCTCAAGGAGCCTTACGCTAAGACAGTTCTTGTGGAATTGGCAAAGTGATATTTGGAAGACCATAGAGGGCTATGGTGAAAAAGGAAATATCCTCAGATGAAATCTGGAAAGAAGCTTTCTGAGAAACTGATTAGTGTTCTGTTTATTCATCTCACAGAGTTACATCTGTATTTCGTGGATCTCTTTGCTAGCCTTATTTCTGTGGAATCTGAGAACAGATTTTTCGGATCCCTTTGAAGACTATAGGGCCAAAGGAACTATCCTCCGATAACAAAGAGAAAGAAGCTTTCTGAGAAACTTCTTTGTGTTCTGTGAAATCATCTCACAGAGTTACAGCTTTCCCCTCAAGGAGCCTTTCGCTGAGACAGTTCTTGTGGAATTGGAAAAGAGATATTTGGAAGCCCATAGAGGGCTATGGTGAAAAAGGAAATATCCTAAGATGAAATCTGGAAAGAAGCTTTCTGAGAAACCGCTTGGTGTTCTGTTAATTCATCTCACAGAGTTTCATCTGTATTTCATGGATCTCTTTGCTAGCCTTATTTCTGTGGAATCTGAGAACAGATATTTCGGATCCCCTTGAAGACTATAGGGCCAAAGGAAAAATCCTCCGATAACAAAGAGAAAGAATCTTTCTCAGAAACTTCTTTGTGTTCTGTGAAATCATCTCACAGAGTTACAGCTTTCCCCTCAAGAAGCCTTTCGCTAAGACAGTTCTTGTGGAATTGGCAAAGTGATATTTGGAAGCCCATAGAGGGCTATGGTGAAAAAGGAAATATCCTCAGATGAAATCTGGAAAGAAGCTTTCTGCGAAACCGCTTAGTGTTCTGTTAATTCATGTCACGGAGTTACATCTGTATTTCATGGATCTCTTTGCTAGCCTTATTTCTGTGGAATCTGAGAGCAGATATTTCGGATCCCTTAAAGTCTATAGGGCCAAAGGAAATATCCTCCGATAACAAAGAGAAAGAAGCTTTCTGAGAAACTTCTTTGTGTTCTGTGAAATCATCTCACAGAGTTACAGCTTTCCCCTCAAGAATCCTTTCGCTAAGACAGTTCTTGTGGAATTGGCAAAGTGATATTTGGAAGCCCATAGAGGGCTATGGTGAAAAAGGAAATATCCTCAGATGAAATCTGGAAAGAAGCTTTCTGAGAAACTGCTTAGTGTTCTGTTATTTCATCTCACCGAGTTACATCTGTATTTCGTGGATCTCTTTGCTAGCCTTATTTCTGTTGCATCTGAGAACAGATATTTCGGATCCCTTTGAGGACTATACGGCCAAAGGAAATATCCTCCGATAACAAAGAGAAAGAAGCTTTCTGTGAAACTTCTTTGTGTTCTGTGAAATCATCTCACAGAGTTACAGCTTTCCCCTCAAGAAGCCTTTCGCTACGACAGTTCTTGTGGAATTGGCAAAGTGATATTTGGAAGCCCATAGAGGGCTATGGTGAAAAAGTAAATATCCTCAGATGAAATCTGGAAAGAAGGTTTCTGAGAAACTGCTTAGTGTTCTGTTAATTCATCTCACAGAATTACATCTGTATTTCGTGGATCTCTTTGCTAGCCTTATTTCTGTGGAATCTGCGAACAGATATTTCGGAACCCTTTGAAGACTATAGGGCCACAGGAAATATCCTCCGATAACAAAGAGAAAGAAGCTTTCTGAGAAACTTCTTTGTGTTCTGTGAAATCATCTCACAGAGTTACAGCTTTCCCCTCAAGAAGCCTTTCGCTAAGACAGTTCTTGTGGAATTGGCAAAGTGATATTTGGAAGACCATAGAGGGCTATGGTGAAAAGGAAATATCCTCAGATGAAATCTGGAAAGAAGCTTTCTGAGAAACTGATTAGTGTTCTGTTAATTCATCTCACAGAGTTACATCTGTATTTCGTGGATCTCTTTGCTAGCCTTATTTCTGTGGAATCTGAGAACAGATATTTCGGATCCCTTTGAAGACTATAGGGCCAAAGGAACTATCCTCCGATAACAAAGAGAAAGAAGCTTTCTGAGAAACTTCTTTGTGTTCTGTGAAATCATCTCACAGAGTTACAGCTTTCCCCTCAAGGAGCCTTACGCTAAGACAGTTCTTGTGGAATTGGCAAAGTGATATTTGGAAGACCATAGAGGGCTATGGTGAAAAAGGAAATATCCTCAGATGAAATCTGGAAAGAAGCTTTCTGAGAAACTGATTAGTGTTCTGTTTATTCATCTCACAGAGTTACATCTGTATTTCGTGGATCTCTTTGCTAGCCTTATTTCTGTGGAATCTGAGAACAGATATTTCGGATCCCTTTGAAGACTATAGGGCCAAAGGAACTATCCTCCGATAACAAAGAGAAAGAAGCTTTCTGAGAAACTTCTTTGTGTTCTGTGAAATCATCTCACAGAGTTACAGCTTTCCCCTCAAGGAGCCTTTCGCTGAGACAGTTCTTGTGGAATTGGAAAAGAGATATTTGGAAGCCCATAGAGGGCTATGGTGAAAAAGGAAATATCCTAAGATGAAATCTGGAAAGAAGCTTTCTGAGAAACCGCTTGGTGTTCTGTTAATTCATCTCACAGAGTTTCATCTGTATTTCATGGATCTCTTTGCTAGCCTTATTTCTGTGGAATCTGAGAACAGATATTTCGGATCCCTTTGAAGACTATAGGGCCAAAGGAAAAATCCTCCGATAACAAAGAGAAAGAATCTTTCTCAGAAACTTCTTTGTGTTCTGTGAAATCATCTCACAGAGTTACAGCTTTCCCCTCAAGAAGCCTTTCGCTAAGACAGTTCTTGTGGAATTGGCAAAGTGATATTTGGAAGCCCATAGAGGGCTATGGTGAAAAAGGAAATATCCTCAGATGAAATCTGGAAAGAAGCTTTCTGCGAAACCGCTTAGTGTTCTGTTAATTCATGTCACGGAGTTACATCTGTATTTCATGGATCTCTTTGCTAGCCTTATTTCTGTGGAATCTGAGAGCAGATATTTCGGATCCCTTAAAGTCTATAGGGCCAAAGGAAATATCCTCCGATAACAAAGAGAAAGAAGCTTTCTGAGAAACTTCTTTGTGTTCTGTGAAATCATCTCACAGAGTTACAGCTTTCCCCTCAAGAATCCTTTCGCTAAGACAGTTCTTGTGGAATTGGCAAAGTGATATTTGGAAGCCCATAGAGGGCTATGGTGAAAAAGGAAATATCCTCAGATGAAATCTGGGAAGAAGCTTTCTGAGAAACTGCTTAGTGTTCTGTTAATTCATCTCACAGAGTTACATCTGTATTTCGTGGATCTCTTTGCTAGCCTTATTTCTGTGGAATCTGAAAACAGATATTTCGGATCCCTTTGAAGACTACAGGGCCAGAGGAAATATCCTCCGATAACAAAGAGAAAGAAGCTTTCTGAGAAACATCTTTGTGTCCTGTGAAATCATCTCACACAGTTACAGATTTCCCCGCAAGAAACCTTTCGCTAAGACAGGTCTTGTGGAATTGGCAAGGTGATATTTGGAAGCCCATAGAGGGCTATGGTGAAAAAGGAAATATCCTCAGATGAAATCTGGAAAGAAGCTTTCTGAGAAACCGATTAGTGTTCTGTTAATTCATATCACAGAGTTACATCTGTATTTCGTGGATCTCTTTGCTAGCCTTATTTCTGTGGAATCTGAGAACAGATATTTCGGATCCCTTTGAAGACTATAGGGCCAAATAAATATCCTCCGATAACAAAGAGAAAGAAGCTTTCTGAGAAACTTCTTTGTGGTCTGTGAAATCATCTCACAGAGTTACAGCTTTCCCCTCAAGAAGCCTTTCGCTAAGACAGTTCTTGTGTTGTTGGCAAAGTGATATTTGGAAGCCCAGAGAGGACTATGGTGAAAAAGGAAATATCCTCAGATGAAATCCGGAAAGAAGCTTTCTGAGAAACCGCTTAGTGTTCTGTTAATTCATCTCACAGAGTTACATTTGTATTTCATGGATCTCTTTGCTACCTTATTTCTGTGGAATCTGAGAACAGATATTTCGGATCCCTTTGAAGTCTATAGGGCCAAGGAAATATCCTCCGATAACAATGAGAAAGAAGCTTTCTGAGAAACTTCTTTGTGTTCTGTGAAATCATCACACAGTGTTACAGCTTTTCCCTCAAGAAGCCTTTCGCTAAGACAGTTCTTGTGGAATTGGCAATGTGATATTTGGAATCCCATAGAGGGCTATGGTGAAAAAGGAAATATCCTCAGATGAAATCTGGAAAGAAGCTTTCTGAGAAACTGCTTAGTGTTCTGTTATTTCATCTCACCGAGTTACATCTGTATTTCGTGGATCTCTTTGCTAGCCTTATTTCTGTTGCATCCGAGAACAGATATTTCGGATCCCTTTGAAGACTATACGGCCAAAGGAAATATCCTCCGATAACAAAGAGAAAGAAGCTTTCTGTGAAACTTCTTTGTGTTCTGTGAAATCATCTCACAGAGTTACAGCTTTCCCCTCAAGAAGCCTTTCGCTACGACAGTTCTTGTGGAATTGGCAAAGTGATATTTGGAAGCCCATAGAGGGCTATGGTGAAAAAGTAAATATCCTCAGATGAAATCTGGAAAGAAGCTTTCTGAGAAACTGCTTAGTGTTCTGTTAATTCATCTCACAGAATTACATCTGTATTTCGTGGATCTCTTTGCTAGCCTTATTTCTGTGGAATCTGCGAACAGATATTTCGGAACCCTTTGAAGACTATAGGGCCACAGGAAATATCCTCCGATAACAAAGAGAAAGAAGCTTTCTGAGAAACTTCTTTGTATTCTGTGAAATCATCTCACAGAGTTACAGCTTTCCCCTCAAGAAGCCTTTCGCTAAGACAGTTCTTGTGGAATTGGCAAAGTGATATTTGGAAGACCATAGAGGGCTATGGTGAAAAAGGAAATATCCTCAGATGAAATCTGGAAAGAAGCTTTCTGAGAAACTGATTAGTGTTCTGTTAATTCATCTCACAGAGTTACATCTGTATTTCGTGGATCTCTTTGCTAGCCTTATTTCTGTGGAATCTGAGAACAGATATTTCGGATCCCTTTGAAGACTATAGGGCCAAAGGAACTATCCTCCGATAACAAAGAGAAAGAAGCTTTCTGAGAAACTTCTTTGTGTTCTGTGAAATCATCTCACAGAGTTACAGCTTTCCCCTCAAGGAGCCTTACGCTAAGACAGTTCTTGTGGAATTGGCAAAGTGATATTTGGAAGACCATAGAGGGCTATGGTGAAAAAGGAAATATCCTCCGATGAAATCTGGAAAGAAGCTTTCTGAGAAACTGATTAGTGTTCTGTTTATTCATCTCACAGAGTTACATCTGTATTTCGTGGATCTCTTTGCTAGCCTTATTTCTGTGGAATCTGAGAACAGATATTTCGGATCCCTTTGAAGACTATAGGGCCAAAGGAACTATCCTCCGATAACAAAGAGAAAGAAGCTTTCTGAGAAACTTCTTTGTGTTCTGTGAAATCATCTCACAGAGGTACAGCTTTCCCCTCAAGGAGCCTTTCGCTGAGACAGTTCTTGTGGAATTGGAAAAGTGATATTTGGAAGCCCATAGAGGGCTATGGTGAAAAAGGAAATATCCTAAGATGAAATCTGGAAAGAAGCTTTCTGAGAAACCGCTTGGTGTTTGTTAATTCATCTCACAGAGTTTCATCTGTATTTCATGGATCTCTTTGCTAGCCTTATTTCTGTGGAATCTGAGTACAGATATTTCGGATCCCTTTGAAGACTATAGGGCCAAAGAAAAAATCCTCCGATAACAAAGAGAAAGAAGCATTCTGAGAAACTTCTTTGTGTTCTGTGAAATCATCTCACAGAGTTACAGCTTTCCCCTCAAGAAGCGTTTCGCTAAGACAGTTCTTGTGGAATTGGCAAAGTGATATTTGGAAGCCCATAGAGGGCTATGGTGAAAAAGGAAATATCCTCTGATGAAATCTGGAAAGAAGCTTTCTGAGAAACCGCTTAGTGTTCTGTTAATTCATCTCACGGAGTTACATCTGTATTTCATGGATCTCTTTGCTAGCCTTATTTCTGTGGAATCTGAGAAGAGATATTTCGGATCCCTTTGAAGTCTATAGGGCCAAAGGAAATATCCTCCGATAACAAAGGGAAAGAAGCTTTCTGAGGAACTTCTTGGTGTTCTGTGAAATCATCTCACAGAGTTACAGCTTTCCCCTCAAGAAGCCTTTCGCTAAGACAGTTCTTGTGGAATAGGGAAAGTGATATTTGGAAGCCCATAGAGGGCTATGGTGAAAAAGGAAATATCCTCAGATGAAATCTGGAAAGAAGCTTTCTGAGAAACCGCTTGGTGTTCGGTTTGTTCATCTCACAGCGTTACATCTGTATTTCGTGGATCTCTTTGCTAGCCTAATTTCTGTGGAATCTGGGAAGAGGTATTTCGGATCCCTTTGAAGACTATAGGGCCAAAGGAAATATCCTCCGATAACAAAGAGAAAGAAGCTTTCTGAGAAACTTCTTTGTGTTCTGTGAAATCATCTCACAGAGTTACAGATTTCCCCTCAAGAAACCTTTCGCTAAGACAGTTCTTGTGGAATTGGCAAAGTGATATTTGGAAGCCCATAGAGGTCTATGGTGAAAAAGGAAATATCCTCAGATGAAAGATGGAAAGAAGCTTTCTGAGAAACTGCTTCGTGTTCTGTTAATTCATCTCACAGAGTTACATCTGTATTTCGGGAATCTCTTTGATAGCCTTATTTCTGTGGAATATGAGAACAGATACTTCGGATCCCTTTGAAGACTATAGGGCCAAATAAATATCCTCGGATAACAAAGAGAAAGAAGCTTTCTGAGAAAATTCTTTGTGATCTATAAAATCATCTCACAGACTTACAGCTTTCCTATCAAGAAGCCTTTCGCTAAGACAGTTCTTGTGGAATTGGCAAAGTGATATTTGGAAGCCCCTAGAGGGCTATGGTGAAAACGGAAATATTCTCAGATGAAATCCGGAAAGAAGCTTTCTGAGAAACTGCTTAGTGTTCTGTTAATTCATCTCACAGAGTTACACCTGTATTTCGTGGATCTCTTTGCTAGCCTTATTTCTGTGGAATCTGAGAACAGATATTTCGGATCCCTTTGAAGACTATAGGGCCAAAGGAAAAATCCTCGAGAAAAAAGAGAAAGAAGCTTTCTGAGAAACTTCTTTGTGTTCTGTGAAATAATCTCACAGATTTACAGCTTTCCCCTCAAGAAGCCTTTCGCTAAGACAGTTCTTGTGGAATTGGCAAAGTGATATTTGGAAGCCCATAGAGGGCTATGGTGAAAAAGGAAATATCCTCAGATGAAATCTGGAAAGAAGCTTTCTGAGAAACCGCTTAGTGTTCCGTTAATTCATCTCACAGAGTTCCATCTGTATTTCATGGATCTCTTTGCTGGCCTTATTTCTGTGGAATCTGAGAACAGATATTTCGGATCCCTTTGAAGACTATAGGGCCAAAGGAAATATCCTCCGATAACAAAGAGAAAGAAGCTTTCTGAGAAACTTCTTTGTGTTCTGTAAAATCATCTCACATTGTTACAGCTTTCCCCTTAAGAAGCCTTTCGCTAAGACAGTTCTTGTGGAATTGGCAAAGTGATATTTGGAAGCCCATAGAGGGCTATGGTGAAAAAGGAAATAACCTCAGAAGAAATCTGGAAAGAAGCTTTCTGAGAAACTGCTTAGTGTTCTGTTAATTCATCTAACAGAGATACATCTGTATTTCGTTTATCTCTTTGCTAGCCTTATTTCTGTGGAATCTGAGAACAGGTATTTCGGATACCTTTGAAGACTATAGGGCCAAAGGAAATATCCTCCGATAACAAAGAGAAAGAAGCTTTCTGAGAACGTTCTTTGGGTTTTGTGAAATCATCTCACAGAGTTACAGCTTTTCCCTCAAGAAGCCTTTCGCTAAGACAGTTCTTGTGGAATTGGCAAAGTGATATTTGGAAGCCCATAGAGGGCTATGGTGAAAAAGGAAATATCCTCAGATGAAATCTGGAAAGAAGGTTTCTGAGAAACTGCTTAGTGTTCTGTTAATTCATCTCTCACAGTTACATCTGTATTTCGTGGGTCTCTTTGCTAGCCTTATTTCTGTGGAATCTGAGAACAGATATTTCGGATCCCTTTGAAGACTATAGGGCCAAAGGAAAAATCCTCCGATAACAAAGAGAAAGAAGCTTTCTGAGAAACTTCTTTGTGTTCTGTGAAATCATCTCGCAGAGTTACAGCTTTCCCCTCATAATCCTTTCGCTAAGACAGTTATTGTGGAATTGGCAAAGTGATATTTGGAAGCCAATAGAGGGGTATGGTGGAAAAGGAAATATCCTCAGATGAAAAATGGAAAGAAGCTTTCTGAGAAACCGCTTAGTGTTCTGTGACTTCCACTCACAGAGTTACATCTGTATTTCATGGATCTCTTTGCTAGCCTTATTTCTGTGGAATCTGAGAACAGATATTTCGGATCCCTTTGAAGACTATAGGGCCAAAGGAAATATCATCCGATAAGAAAGAGAAAGAAGCTTTCTGAGAAACTTCTTTGTTTTCTGTGAAATCATCCCAAAGAGATAAAGCTTTCCCCTCAAGAAGCCTTTCGCTAAGACAGTTCTTGTGGAATTGGCAAAGTGATATTTGGAAGCCCATAGAGGGCTATGGTGAAAAAGGAAATATCCTCAGATGAAATCTGGAAAGAAGCTTTCTGAGAAACTGCTTATTGTTCTGTTAATTCATCTCACAGAGATACATCTGTATTTCGTGGATCTCTGCTAGTCTTATTTCTGTGGAATCTGAAAACAGGTATTTCGGATCCCTTTGAAGACTATAGGGCCAAAGGAAATATCCTCCGATAACAAAGAGAAAGAAGCTTTCTGAGAAACTTCTTTGTGTTCTGTGAAATCATCTCACAGAGTTACAGCGTTCCCCTCAAGAAGCCTTTCACTAAGACAGTTCTTGTGGAATTGGCAAAGTGATATTTGGAAGCCCATAGAGGGCTATGGTGAAAAAGGAAATATTCTCAGATGAAATCTGGAAAGAAGCTTTCTGAGAAACTGCTTAGTGTTCTGTTAATTCATCTCACAGAGTTACATCTGTATTTCGTGGATCTCTTTGCTAGCCTTATTTCTGTGGAATCTGAGAACAGATATTTCGGATCCCTTTGAAGACTATAGGGCCAAAGGAAATATCCTCCGATAACAAAGAGAAAGAAGCTTTCTGAGAAACTTTTTTGTGTTCTGTGAAATCATCTCACAGAGTTACAGCTTTCCCCTCAAGAAACCTTTCGCTAAGACAGTTCTTGTGGAATTGGCAAAGTGATATTTGGAAGCCCATAGAGGGCTTTGGTGAAAAAGGTAATATTCTCAGATGAAATCTGGAAAGAAGCTTTCTGAGAAACTGCTTAGTTTTCTGTTAATTCGTCTCACAGGGTTACATCTGTATTTCGTGGATCTCTTTGCTAGCCTTATTTCTGTGGAATCTGCGAACAGATATTTCGGATCCCTTTGAAGATATAGGGCCACAGGAAATATCCTCCGATAACAAAGAGAAAGAAGCTTTCTGAGAAACTTCTTTGTGTTCTGTGAAATCATCTCACAGAGTTACAGCTTTCCCCTCAAGAAGCCTTTTGCTAAGACAGTTCTTGCGGAATTGGCAAAGTGATATTTGGAAGCCCATAGAGGGCAATGGTGAAAAAGAAAATATCCTCAGATGAAATCTGGAAAGAAGCTTTCTGAGAAACTGCTTAGTGTTCTGTTAATTCATCTCACAGAGTTACATCTGTATTTCGTGGATCTCTTTGCTAGCCTTATTTCTGTGGAATCTGAGAACAGATATTTCGGATTCCTTTGAAGACTATAGGGCCACAGGAAATATCCTCCGATAACAAAGAGAAAGAAGCTTTCTGAGAAACTTCTTTGTGTTCTGTGAAATCATCTCATAGAGTTACAGCTTTCTCCTCAAGAAGCCTTACCCTAAGACAGTTCTTGTGGAATTGGCAAAGTGATATTTGGAAGCCCATAGAGGGCTATGGTGAAAAAGGAAATATCCTCAGATGAAATCTGGAAAGAAGCTTTCTGAGAAACTGATTAGTGTTCTGTTAATTCATCTCACAGAGTTACATCTGTATTTCGTGGATCTCTTTGCTAGCCTTATTTCTGTGGAATCTGAGAACAGATATTTCGGATCCCTTTGAAGACTATAGGGCCAAAGGAAAAATCCTCCGATAACAAAGAGAAAGAATCTTTCTGAGAAACTTCTTTGTGTTCTGTGATATCATCTCACAGAGTTACAGCTTTCCCCTCAAGGAGCCTTTCGCTGAGACAGTTCTTGTGGAATTGGAAAAGTGATATTTGGAAGCCCATAGAGGGCTATGGTGAAAAAGGAAATATCCTCTGATGAAATCTGGAAAGAAGCTTTCTGAGAAACCGCTTGGTGTTCGGTTTGTTCATCTCACAGCGTTACATCTGTTTTTCGTGGATCTCTTTGCTAGCCTTATTTCTGTGGAATCTGGGAAGAGGTATTTCGGATCCCTTTGAAGACTATAGGGCCAAAGGAAATATCCTCCGATAACAAAGAGAAAGAAGCTTTCTGAGAAACTTCTTTGTGTTCTGTGAAATCATCTCACAGAGTTACAGATTTCCCCTCAAGAAACCTTTCGCTAAGACAGTTCTTGTGGAATTGGCAAAGTGATATTTGGAAGCCCATAGAGGGCTATGGTGAAAAAGGAAATATCCTCAGATGAAAGATGGAAAGAAGCTTTGTGAGAAACTGCTTCGTGTTCTGTTAATTCATCTCACAGAGTTACATCTGTATTTCGTGAATCTCTTTGATAGCATTATTTCTGTGGAATCTCAGAACAGATACTTCGGATCCCTTTGAAGACTATAGGGCCAAATAAATATCCTCGGATAACAAAGAGAAAGAAGCGTTCTGAGAAAATTCTTTGTGTTCTGTGAAATCATCTCACAGACTTACAGCTTTCCTATCAAGAAGCCTTTCGCTAAGACAGTTCTTGTGGAATTGGCAAAGTGATATTTGGAAGCCCATAGAGGGCTATGGTGAAAAAGAAAATATCCTCAGATGAAATCTGGAAAGAAGCTTTCTGAGAAACTGCTTAGTGTTCTGTTAATTCATCTCACAGAGTTACATCTGTATTTCGTGGATCTCTTTGCTAGCCTTATTTCTGTGGAATCTGAGAACAGATATTTCGGATTCCTTTGAAGACTATAGGGCCACAGGAAATATCCTCCGATAACAAAGAGAAAGAAGCTTTCTGAGAAACTTCTTTGTGTTCTGTGAAATCATCTCATAGAGTTACAGCTTTCTCCTCAAGAAGCCTTACCCTAAGACAGTTCTTGTGGAATTGGCAAAGTGATATTTGGAAGCCCATAGAGGGCTATGGTGAAAAAGGAAATATCCTCAGATGAAATCTGGAAAGAAGCTTTCTGAGAAACTGATTAGTGTTCTGTTAATTCATCTCACAGAGTTACATCTGTATTTCGTGGATCTCTTTGCTAGCCTTATTTCTGTGGAATCTGAGAACAGATATTTCGGATCCCTTTGAAGACTATAGGGCCAAAGGAAAAATCCTCCGATAACAAAGAGAAAGAATCTTTCTGAGAAACTTCTTTGTGTTCTGTGATATCATCTCACAGAGTTACAGCTTTCCCCTCAAGGAGCCTTTCGCTGAGACAGTTCTTGTGGAATTGGAAAAGTGATATTTGGAAGCCCATAGAGGGCTATGGTGAAAAAGGAAATATCCTCTGATGAAATCTGGAAAGAAGCTTTCTGAGAAACCGCTTGGTGTTCGGTTTGTTCATCTCACAGCGTTACATCTGTTTTTCGTGGATCTCTTTGCTAGCCTTATTTCTGTGGAATCTGGGAAGAGGTATTTCGGATCCCTTTGAAGACTATAGGGCCAAAGGAAATATCCTCCGATAACAAAGAGAAAGAAGCTTTCTGAGAAACTTCTTTGTGTTCTGTGAAATCATCTCACAGAGTTACAGATTTCCCCTCAAGAAACCTTTCGCTAAGACAGTTCTTGTGGAATTGGCAAAGTGATATTTGGAAGCCCATAGAGGGCTATGGTGAAAAAGGAAATATCCTCAGATGAAAGATGGAAAGAAGCTTTGTGAGAAACTGCTTCGTGTTCTGTTAATTCATCTCACAGAGTTACATCTGTATTTCGTGAATCTCTTTGATAGCATTATTTCTGTGGAATCTCAGAACAGATACTTCGGATCCCTTTGAAGACTATAGGGCCAAATAAATATCCTCGGATAACAAAGAGAAAGAAGCGTTCTGAGAAAATTCTTTGTGTTCTGTGAAATCATCTCACAGACTTACAGCTTTCCTATCAAGAAGCCTTTCGCTAAGACAGTTCTTGTGGAATTGGCAAAGTGATATTTGGAAGCCCATAGAGGGCTATGGTGAAAACGGAAATATTCTCAGATGAAATCCGGAAAGAAGCTTTCTGAGAAACTGCTTAGTGTTCTGTTAATTCATCTCACAGAGTTACACCTGTATTTCGTGTATCTCTTTGCTAGCCTTATTTCTGTGGAATCTGAGAACAGATATTTCGGATCCCTTTGAAGACTATAGGGCCAAAGGAAAAATCCTCCGATAACAAAGAGAAAGAAGCTTTCTGAGAAACTTCTTTGTGTTCTGTGAAATAATCTCACTGATTTACAGCTTTCCCCTCAAGAAGCCTTTCGCTAAGACAGTTCTTGTGGAATTGGCTAAGTGATATTTGGAAGCCCATAGAGGGCTATGGTGAAAAAGGAAATATCCTCAGATGAAATCTGGAAAGAAGCTTTCTGAGAAACCGCTTAGTGTTCCGTTAATTCATCTCACAGAGTTACATCTGTATTTCATGGATCTCTTTGCTGGCCTTATTTCTGTGGAATCTGAGAACAGATATTTCGGATCCCTTTGAAGACTATAGGGCCAAAGGAAATATCCTCCGATAACAAAGAGAAAGAAGCTTTCTGAGAAACTTCTTTGTGTTCTGTAAAATCATCTCACAGTGTTACAGCTTTCCCCTTAAGAAGCCTTTCACTAAGACAGTTCTTGTGGAATTGGCAAAGTGATATTTGGAAGCCCATAGAGGGCTATGTTGAAAAAGGAAATATCCTCAGATGAAATCTGGAAAGAAGCTTTCTGAGAAACTGCTTAGTGTTCTGTTAATTCATCTCACAGAGTTACATCTGTATTTCGTGGATCTCTTTGCTGGCCGTATTTCTGTGGAATCTGAGAACAGATATTTCGGATCCCTTTGAAGACTATAGGGCCAAATAAATATCCTCCGATAACAAAGAGAAAGAATCTTTTTGAGAATCTTATTTGTGTTCTGTGAAATCATCTCACAGAGTTACAGCTTTCCCCTCAAGAAGCCTTTCGCTAAGACAGTTGTTGTGGAATTGGCAAAGTGATATTTGGAAGCCCATAGAGGGCTATGGTGAAAACGGAAATATTCTCAGATGAAATCAGGAAAGAAGCTTTCTGAGAAACTGCTTAGTGTTCTGTTAATTCATCTCAAAGAGTTAATCTGTATTTCGTGGATCTCTTTGCTAGGCTTATTTCTGTGGAATCTGAGAACAGATATTTCGGATCCCTTTGAAGACTATAGGGCCAAAGGAAAAATCCTCCGATAACAAAGAGAAAGAAGCTTTCTGAGAAACTTCTTTGTGTTCTGTGAAATCATCTCACAGAGTTACAGCTTTCCCCTCAAGAAGCCTTTCTCTAAGACAGTTCTTGTGGAGTTGGCAAAGTGATATTTGGAAGCCCAGAGAGGGCTATGGTGAAAAAGGAAATATCCTCAGATGAAATCCGGAAAGAAGCTTTCTGAGAAACCGCTTAGTGTTCTGTTAATTCATCTCACAGAGTTACATTTGTATTTCATGGATCTCTTTGCTACCTTATTTCTGTGGAATCTGAGAACAGATATTTCGGATCCCTTTGAAGTCTATAGGGCCAAGGAAATATCCTCCGATAACAATGAGAAAGAAGCTTTCTGAGAAACTTCTTTGTGTTCTGTGAAATCATCTCACAGTGTTACAGCTTTTCCCTCAAGAAGCCTTTCGCTAAGACAGTTCTTGTGGAATTGGCAAAGTGATATTTGGAAGCCCATAGAGGGCTATGGTGAAAAAGGAAATATCCTCAGATGAAATCTGGAAAGAAGCTTTCTGAGAAACTGCTTAGTGTTCTGTTAATTCATCTCACAGAGTTACATCTGTATTTCGTGGATCTCTTTGCTAGCCTTAATTCTGTGGAATCTGAGAACAGATATTTCGGATCCCTTTGAAGACTACAGGGCCAGAGGAAATATCCTCCGATAACAAAGAGAAAGAAGCTTTCTGAGAAACATCTTTGTGTCCTGTGAAATCATCTCACACAGTTACAGATTTCCCCTCAAGAAACCTTTCGCTAAGACAGGTCTTGTGGAATTGGCAAGGTGATATTTGGAAGCCCATAGAGGGCTATGGTGAAAAAGGAAATATCCTCAGATGAAATCTGGAAAGAAGCTTTCTGAGAAACCGATTAGTGTTCTGTTAATTCATATCACAGAGTTACATCTGTATTTCGTGGATCTCTTTGCTAGCCTTATTTCTGTGGAATCTGAGAACAGATATTTCGGATCCCTTTGAAGACTATAGGGCCAAATAAATATCCTCCGATAACAAAGAGAAAGAAGCTTTCTGAGAAACTTCTTTGTGGTCTGTGAAATCATCTCACAGAGTTACAGCTTTCCCCTCAAGAAGCCTTTCGCTAAGACAGTTCTTGTGGAATTGGCAAAGTGATATTTGGAAGCCCATAGAGGGCTATGGTGAAAAAGGAAATATCCTCAGATGAAAGATGGAAAGAAGCTTTCTGAGAAACTGCTTCGTGTTCTGTTAATTCATCTCACAGAGTTACATCTGTATTTCGTGAATCTCTTTGATAGCATTATTTCTGTGGAATCTCAGAACAGATACTTCGGATCCCTTTGAAGACTATAGGGCCAAATAAATATCCTCGGATAACAAAGAGAAAGAAGCGTTCTGAGAAAATTCTTTGTGTTCTGTGAAATCATTTCACAGACTTACAGCTTTCCTATCAAGAAGCCTTTCGCTAAGACAGTTCCTGTGGAATTGGCAAAGTGATATTTGGAAGCCCATAGAGGGCTATGGTGAAAACGGAAATATTCTCAGATGAAATCCGGAAAGAAGCTTTCTGAGAAACTGCTTAGTGTTCTGTTAATTCATCTCACAGAGTTACACCTGTATTTCGTGTATCTCTTTGCTAGCCTTATTTCTGTGGAATCTGAGAACAGATATTTCGGATCCCTTTGAAGACTATAGGGCCAAAGGAAAAATCCTCCGATAACAAAGAGAAAGAAGCTTTCTGAGAAACTTCTTTGTGTTCTGTGAAATCATCTCACAGAATTACAGCTTTCCCCTCAAGAAGCCTTTCTCTTAGACAGTTCTTGTGGAGTTGGCAAAGTGATATTTGGAAGCCCAGAGAGGGCTATGGTGAAAAAGGAAATATCCTCAGATGAAATCCGGAAAGAAGCTTTCTGAGAAACCGCTTAGTGTTCTGTTAATTCATCTCACAGAGTTACATTTGTATTTCATGGATCTCTTTGCTACCTTATTTCTGTGGAATCTGAGAACAGATATTTCGGATCCCTTTGAAGTCTATAGGGCCAAGGAAATATCCTCCGATAACAATGAGAAAGAAGCTTTCTGAGAAACTTCTTTGTGTTCTGTGAAATCATCTCACAGTGTTACAGCTTTTCCCTCAAGAAGCCTTTCGCTAAGACAGTTCTTGTGGAATTGGCAAAGTGATATTTGGAAGCCCATAGAGGGCTATGGTGAAAAAGGAAATATCCTCAGATGAAATCTGGAAAGAAGCTTTCTGAGAAACTGCTTAGTGTTCTGTTAATTCATCTCACAGAGGTACATCTGTATTTCGTGGATCTCTTTGCTAGCCTTATTTCTGTGGAATCTGAGAACAGATATTTCGGATCCCTTTGAAGACTACAGGGCAAGAGGAAATATCCTCCGATAACAAAGAGAAAGAAGCTTTCTGAGAAACATCTTTGTGTCCTGTGAAATCATCTCACACAGTTACAGATTTCCCCTCAAGAAACCTTTCGCTAAGACAGGTCTTGTGGAATTGGCAAGGTGATATTTGGAAGCCCATAGAGGGCTATGGTGAAAAAGGAAATATCCTCAGATGAAATCTGGAAAGAAGCTTTCTGAGAAACCGATTAGTGTTCTCTTAATTCATATCACAGAGTTACACCTGTATTTCGTGGATCTCTTTGCTAGCCTTATTTCTGTGGAATCTGAGAACAGATATTTCGGATCCCTTTGAAGACTATAGGGCCAAATAAATATCCTCCGATAACAAAGAGAAAGAAGCTTTCTGAGAAACTTCTTTGTGGTCTGTGAAATCATCACACAGAGTTACAGCTTTCCCCTCAAGAAGCCTTTCGCTAAGACAGTTCTTGTGGAATTGGCAAAGTGATATTTGGAAGCCCATAGAGGGCTATGGTGAAAAAGGAAATATCCTCAGATGAAATCTGGAAAGAAGCTTTCTGAGAAACTGCTTAGTGTTCTGTTATTTCATTTCACCGAGTTACATCTGTATTTCGTGGATCTCTTTGCTAGATTTATTTCTGTTGCATCTGAGAACATATATTTCGGATCCCTTTGAAGACTATACGGCCAAAGGAAATATCCTCCGATAACAAAGAGAAAGAAGCTTTCTGTGAAACTTCTTTGTGTTCTGTGAAATCATCTCACAGAGTTACAGCTTTCCCCTCAAGAAGCCTTTCGCTACAACAGTTCTTGTGGAATTGGCAAAGTGATATTTGGAAGCCCATAGAGGGCTATGGTGAAAAAGTAAATATCCTCAGATGAAATCTGGAAAGAAGGTTTCTGAGAAACTGCTTAGTGTTCTGTTAATTCATCTCACAGAGTTACATCTGTATTTCGTGGATCTCTTTGCTAGCCTTATTTCTGTGGAATCTGAGAACAGATATTTCGGATCCCTTTGAAGACTATAGGGCCAAAGGAAAATATCCTCCGATAACAAAGAGAAAGAAGCTTTCTGAGAAAATTCTTTGTGTTCTGTGAAATAATCTCACAGAGTTACAGCTTTCCCCTCAAGAAGAATTTCGCTAAGACAGTTCTTGTGGAATTGGCAAAGTGATATTTGGAAGCCCCTAGAGGGCTATGGTGAAAAAGGAAATATCCTAAGATGAAATCTGGAAAGACGCTTTCTGAGAAACTGCTTAGGGTTCTGTTAATTCATTTCTCAGAGTTTCATCTGTATTTCATGGATCTCTTTGCTAGCCTTATTTCTGTGGAATCTTCAAACAGATATTTCCGATCCCTTTGAAGCCTATAGGGCCAAAGGAAATATCCTCCGATAACAAAGAGAAAGAAGCTTTCTGAGAAACTTCTTTGTGTTCTGTGAAATCATCTCACAGAGTTAAAGCTTTCCCCTCAAGAATCCTTTCGCTAAGACAGTTCTTGTGGAATAGGCAAAGTGATATTTGGAAGCCCATAGAGGGCTATGGTGAAAAAGGTAATATTCTCAGATGAAATCTGGAAAGAAGCTTTCTGAGAAACTGCTTAGTGTTCTGTTAATTCATCTCACAGAGTTACATCTGTATTTCGTGGATCTCTTTGCTAGCCTTATTTCTGTGGAATCTGCGAACAGATATTTCGGAACCCTTTGAAGACTATAGGGCCACAGGAAATATCCTCCGATAACAAAGAGAAAGAAGCTTTCTGAGAAACTTCTTTGTGTTCTGTGAAATCATCTCACAGAGTTACAGCATTCCCCTCAAGAAGCCTTTCGCTAAGACAGTTCTTGTGGAATTGGCAAAGAGATATTTGGAAGACCATAGAGGGCTATGGTGAAAAAGGAAATATCCTCAGATGAAATCTGGAAAGAAGCTTTCTGAGAAACTGATTAGTGTTCTGTTAATTCATCTCACAGAGTTACATCTGTATTTCGTGGATCTCTTTGCTAGCCTTATTTCTGTGGAATCTGAGAACAAATATTTCGGATCCCTTTGAAGACTATAGGGCCAAAGGAACTATCCTCCGATTACAAAGAGAAAGAAGCTTTCTGAGAAACTTCTTTGTGTTCTTTGAAATCATCTCACAGAGTTACAGCTTTCCCCTCAAGGAGCCTTACGCTAAGACAGTTCTTGTGGAATTGGCAAAGTGATATTTGGAAGACCATAGAGGGCTATGGTGAAAAAGGAAATATCCTCAGATGAAATCTGGAAAGAAGCTTTCTGAGAAACTGATTAGTGTTCTGTTAATTCATCTCACAGAGTTACATCTGTATTTCGTGGATCTCTTTGCTAGCCTTATTTCTGTGGAATCTGAGAACAGATATTTCGGATCCCTTTGAAGACTATAGGGCCAAAGGAGCTATCCTCCGATAACAAAGAGAAAGAAGCTTTCTGAGAAACTTCTTTGTGGTCTGTGAAATCATCTCACAGAGTTACAGCTTTCCCCTCAAGAAGCCTTTCGCTAAGACAGTTCTTGTGGAATTGGCAAAGTGATATTTGGAAGCCCATAGAGGGCTATGGTGAAAAAGGAAATATCCTCAGATGAAAGATGGAAAGAAGCTTTCTGAGAAACTGCTTAGTGTTCTGTTATTTCATTTCACCGAGTTACATCTGTATTTCGTGGATCTCTTTGCTAGATTTATTTCTGTTGCATCTGAGAACATATATTTCGGATCCCTTTGAAGACTATACGGCCAAAGGAAATATCCTCCGATAACAAAGAGAAAGAAGCTTTCTGTGAAACTTCTTTGTGTTCTGTGAAATCATCTCACAGAGTTACAGCTTTCCCCTCAAGAAGCCTTTCGCTACGACAGTTCTTGTGGAATTGGCAAAGTGATATTTGGAAGCCCATAGAGGGCTATGGTGAAAAAGTAAATATCCTCAGATGAAATCTGGAAAGAAGGTTTCTGAGAAACTGCTTAGTGTTCTGTTAATTCATCTCACAGAGTTACATCTGTATTTCGTGGATCTCTTTGCTAGCCTTATTTCTGTGGAATCTGAGAACAGATATTTCGGATCCCTTTGAAGACTATAGGGCCAAAGGAAAATATCCTCCGATAACAAAGAGAAAGAAGCTTTCTGAGAAAATTCTTTGTGTTCTGTGAAATAATCTCACAGAGTTACAGCTTTCCCCTCAAGAAGAATTTCGCTAAGACAGTTCTTGTGGAATTGGCAAAGTGATATTTGGAAGCCCCTAGAGGGCTATGGTGAAAAAGGAAATATCCTAAGATGAAATCTGGAAAGACGCTTTCTGAGAAACTGCTTAGGGTTCTGTTAATTCATTTCTCAGAATTTCATCTGTATTTCATGGATCTCTTTGCTAGCCTTATTTCTGTGGAATCTTCAAACAGATATTTCCGATCCCTTTGAAGCCTATAGGGCCAAAGGAAATATCCTCCGATAACAAAGAGAAAGAAGCTTTCTGAGAAACTTCTTTGTGTTCTGTGAAATCATCTCACAGAGTTAAAGCTTTCCCCTCAAGAATCCTTTCGCTAAGACAGTTCTTGTGGAATAGGCAAAGTGATATTTGGAAGCCCATAGAGGGCTATGGTGAAAAAGGTAATATTCTCAGATGAAATCTGGAAAGAAGCTTTCTGAGAAACTGCTTAGTGTTCTGTTAATTCATCTCACAGAGTTACATCTGTATTTCGTGTTTCTCTTTGCTAGCCTTATTTCTGTGGAATCTGCGAACAGATATTTCGGAACCCTTTGAAGACTATAGGGCCACAGGAAATATCCTCCGATAACAAAGAGAAAGAAGCTTTCTGAGAAACTTCTTTGTGTTCTGTGAAATCATCTCACAGAGTTACAGCTTTCCCCTCAAGAAGCCTTTCGCTACGACAGTTCTTGTGGAATTGGCAAAGTGATATTTGGAAGCCCATAGAGGGCTATGGTGAAAAAGTAAATATCCTCAGATGAAATCTGGAAAGAAGGTTTCTGAGAAACTGCTTAGTGTTCTGTTAATTCATCTCACAGAGTTACATCTGTATTTCGTGGATCTCTTTGCTAGCCTTATTTCTGTGGAATCTGAGAACAGATATTTCGGATCCCTTTGAAGACTATAGGGCCAAAGGAAAATATCCTCCGATAACAAAGAGAAAGAAGCTTTCTGAGAAAATTCTTTGTGTTCTGTGAAATTATCTCACAGAGTTACATCTTTCCCCTCAAGAAGCCTTTCGCTAAGACAGTTCTTGTGGAATTGGCAAAGTGATAATTGGAAGCCCCTAGAGGGCTATGGTGAAAAAGGAAATATCCTAAGATGAAATCTGGAAAGACGCTTTCTGAGAAACTGCTTAGTGTTCTGTTAATTCATTTCTCAGAGTTTCATCTGTATTTCATGGATCTCTTTGCTAGCCTTATTTCTGTGGAATCTTCAAACAGATATTTCCGATCCCTTTGAAGCCTATAGGGCCAAAGGAAGTATCCTCCGATAACAAAGAGAAAGAAGCTTTCTGAGAAACTTCTTTGTGTTCTGTGAAATCATCTCACAGAGTTAAAGCTTTCCCCTGAAGAATCCTTTCGCTAAGACAGTTCTTGTGGAATTGGCAAAGTGATATTTGGAAGCCCATAGAGGGCTATGGTGAAAAAGGTAATATTCTCAGATGAAATCTGGAAAGAAGCTTTCTGAGAAACTGCTTAGTGTTCTGTTAATTCATCTCACAGTGTTACATCTGTATTTCGTGGATCTCTTTGCTAGCCTTATTTCTGTGGAATCTGCGAACAGATATTTCGGAACCCTTTGAAGACTATAGGGCCACAGGAAATATCCTCCGATAACAAAGAGAAAGAAGCTTTCTGAGAAACTTCTTTGTGTTCTGTGAAATCATCTCACAGAGTTACAGCTTTCCCCTCAAGGAGCCTTACGGTAAGACAGTTCTTGTGGAATTGGCAAAGTGATATTTGGAAGACCATAGAGGGCTATGGTGGAAAAGGAAATATCCTCAGATGAAATCTGGAAAGAAGCTTTCTGAGAAACTGATTAGTGTTCTGTTAATTCATCTCACAGAGTTACATCTGTATTTCGTGGATCTCTTTGCTAGCCTTATTTCTGTGGAATCTGAGAACAGATATTTCGGATCCCTTTGAAGACTATAGGGCCAAAGGAACTATCCTCCGATAACAAAGAGAAAGAAGCTTTCTGAGAAACTTCTTTGTGTTCTGTGAAATAATCTCACAGATTTACAGCTTTCCCCTCAAGGAGCCTTTCGCTGAGACAGTTCTTGTGGAATTGGAAAAGTGATATTTGGAAGCCCATAGAGGGCTATGGTGAAAAAGGAAATATCCTAAGATGAAATCTGGAAAGAAGCTTTCTGAGAAACCGCTTGGTGTTCTGTTAATTCATCTCACAGAGTTTCATCTGAATTTCATGGATCTCTTTGCTAGCCTTATTTCTGTGGAATCTGAGTACAGATATATCGGATCCCTTTGAAGACTATAGGGCCAAAGAAAAAATCCTCCGATAACAAAGAGAAAGAAGCATTCTGAGAAACTTCTTTGTGTTCTGTGAAATCATCTCACAGAGTTACAGCTTTCCCCTCAAGAAGCCTTTCGCTAAGACAGTTCTTGTGGAATTGGCAAAGTGATATTTGGAAGCCCATAGAGGGCTATGGTGAAAAAGGAAATATCCTCAGATGAAATCTGGAAAGAAGCTTTCTGAGAAACCGCTTAGTGTTCTGTTAATTCATGTCACGGAGTTACATCTGTATTTCATGGATCTCTTTGCTAGCCTTATTTCTGTGGAATCTGAGAAGAGATATTTCGGATCCCTTTGAAGTCTATAGGGCCAAAGGAAATATCCTCCGATAACAAAGGGAAAGAAGCTTTCTGAGGAACTTCTTGGTGTTCTGTGAAATCATCTCACAGAGTTACAGCTTTCCCCTCAAGAAGCCTTTCGCTAAGACAGTTCTTGTGGAATAGGCAAAGTGATATTTGGAAGCCCATAGAGGGCTATGGTGAAAAAGGAAATATCCTCAGATGAAATCTGGAAAGAAGCTTTCTGAGAAACCGCTTGGTGTTCGGTTTGTTCATCTCACAGCGTTACATCTGTATTTCGTGGATCTCTTTGCTAGCCTTATTTCTGTGGAATCTGTGAAGAGGTATTTCGGATCCCTTTGAAGACTATAGGGGCAAAGGAAATATCCTCCGATAACAAAGAGAAAGAAGCTTTCTGAGAAACTTCTTTGTGTTCTGTGAAATCATCTCACAGAGTTACAGATTTCCCCTCAAGAAACCTTTCGCTAAGACAGTTCTTGTGGAATTGGCAAAGTGATATTTGGAAGCCCATAGAGGGCTATGGTGAAAAAGGAAATATCCTCAGATGAAAGATGGAAAGAAGCTTTCTGAGAAACTGCTTCGTGTTCTGTTAATTCATCTCACAGAGTTACATCTGTATTTCGTGAATCTCTTTGATAGCCTTATTTCTGTGGAATATGAGAACAGATACTTCGGATCCCTTTGAAGACCATAGGGCCAAATAAATATCCTCGGATAACAAAGAGAAAGAAGCTTTCTGAGAAAATTCTTTGTGATCTATAAAATCATCTCACAGACTTACAGCTTTCCTATCAAGAAGCCTTTCGCTAAGACAGTTCTTGTGGAATTGGCAAAGTGATATTTGGAAGCCCCTAGAGGGCTATGGTGAAAACGGAAATATTCTCAGATGAAATCCGGAAAGAAGCTTTCTGAGAAACTGCTTAGTGTTCTGTTAATTCATCTCACAGAGTTACACCTGTATTTCGTGGATCTCTTTGCTAGCCTTATTTCTGTGGAATCTGAGAACAGATATTTCGGATCCCTTTGAAGACTATAGGGCCAAAGGAAAAATCCTCCGAGAAAAAAGAGAAAGAAGCTTTCTGAGAAACTTCTTTGTGTTCTGTGAAATCATCTCACAGATTTACAGCTTTCCCCTCAAGAAGCCTTTCGCTAAGACAGTTCTTCTGGAATTGGCAAAGTGATATTTGGAAGCCCATAGAGGGCTATGGTGAAAAAGGAAATATCCTCAGATGAAATCTGGAAAGAAGGTTTCTGAGAAACCGCTTAGTGTTCTGTTAATTCATCTCACAGAGTTCCATCTGTATTTCATGGATCTCTTTGCTGGCCTTATTTCTGTGGAATCTGAGAACAGATATTTCGGATCCCTTTGAAGACTATAGGGCCAAAGGAAATATCCTCCGATAACAAAGAGAAAGAAGCTTTCTGAGAAACTTCTTTGTGTTCTGTAAAATCATCTCACAGTGTTACAGCTTTCCCCTTAAGAAGCCTTTCGCTAAGACAGTTCTTGTGGAATTGGCAAAGTGATATTTGGAAGCCCATAGAGGGCTATGGTGAAAAAGGAAATATCCTCAGATGAAATCTGGAAAGAAGCTTTCTGAGAAACTGCTTAGTGTTCTGTTAATTCATCTCACAGAGTTACATCTGTATTTCGTGGATCTCTTTGCTAGCCGTATTTCTGTGGAATCTGAGAACAGATATTTCGGATCCCTTTGAAGACTATTGGGCCATAGGAAATATCCTCCGATAAAAAAGAGAAAGAAGCTTTCTGAGAAACTTCTTTGTGTTCGGTGAAATCATCTCACAGAGTTACAGCTTTTCCCTCAAGAAGCCTTTCGCTAAGACAGTTCTTGTGGAATTGGCAAAGTGATATTTGGAAGCCCATAGAGGGCTATGGTGAAAAAGGAAATAACCTCAGATGAAATCTGGAAAGAAGCTTTCTGAGAAACTGCTTAGTGTTCTGTTAATTCATCTCACAGAGATACATCTGTATTTCGTGGATCTCTTTGCTAGCCTTATTTCTGTGGAATCTGAGAACAGATATTTCGGATCCCTTTGAAGACTATAGGGCCAAATAAATATCCTCCGATAACAAAGAGAAAGAAGCTTTTTGAGAAACTTATTTGTGTTCTGTGAAATCATCTCACAGAGTTACAGCTTTCCCCTCAAGAATCCTTTCGCTAAGACAGTTCTTGTGGAATTGGCAAAGTGATATTTGGAAGCCCTTAGAGGGCTATGGTGAAAACGGAAATATTCTCAGATGAAATCAGGAAAGAAGCTTTCTGAGAAACTGCTTAGTGTTCTGTTAATTCATCTCACAGAGTTACATCTGTATTTCGTGGATCTCTTTGCTAGGCTTATTTCTGTGGAATCTGAGAACAGATATTTCGGATCCCTTTGAAGACTATAGGGCCAAAGGAAAAATCCTCCAATAACAAAGAGAAAGAAGCTTTCTGAGAAACTTCTTTGTGTTCTGTGAAATCATCTCACAGAGTTACAGCTTTCCCCTCAAGAAGCCTTTCGCTAAGACAGTTCTTGTGGAGTTGGCAAAGTGATATTTGGAAGCCCATAGAGGGCTATGGTGAAAAAGGAAATATCCTCAGATGAAATCTGGAAAGAAGCTTTCTGAGAAACCGCTTAGTGTTCTGTTAATTCATCTCACGGAGTTACATCTGTATTTCATGGATCTCTTTGGTAGCCTTATTTCTGTGGAATCTGAGAGCAGATATTTCGGATCCCTTAAAGTCTGTAGGGCCAAAGGAAATATCCTCCGATAACAAAGAGAAAGAAGCTTTCTGAGAAACTTCTTTGTGTTCTGTGAAATCATCTCACAGAGTTACAGCTTTCCCCTCAAGAAGCCTTTCGCTAAGACAGTTCTTGTGGAATTGGCAAAGTGATATTTGGAAGCCCATAGAGGGCTATGGTGAAAAAGGAAATATCCTCAGATGAAATCTGGGAAGAAGCTTTCTGAGAAACTGCTTAGTGTTCTGTTAATTCATCTCACAGAGTTACATCTGTATTTCGTGGATCTCTTTGCTAGCCTTATTTCTGTGGAATCTGAGAACAGATATTTCGGATCCCTTTGAAGACTACAGGGCCAAAGGAAATATCTTCCGATAACAAAGAGAAAGAAGCTTTCTGAGAAACATCTTTGTGTCCTGTGAAATCATATCACACACTTACAGATTTCCCCTCAAGAAACCTTTCGCTAAGACAGGTCTTGTGGAATTGGCAAGGTGATATTTGGAAGCCCATAGAGGGCTATGGTGAAAAAGGAAATATCCTCAGATGAAATCTGGAAAGAAGCTTTCTGAGAAACCGCTTAGTGTTCTGTTAATTCATATCACAGAGTTACATCTGTATTTCGTGGATCTCTTTGCGAGCCTTATTTCTGTGGAATCTGAGAACAGATATTTCGGATCCCTTTGAAGACTATAGGGCCAAATAAATATCCTCCGATAACAAAGAGAAAGAAGCTTTCTGAGAAACTTCTTTGTGGTCTGTGAAATCATCTCACAGAGTTACATCTTTCCCCTCAAGAAGCCTTTCGCTAAGACAGTTCTTGTGGAATTGGCAAAGTGATATTTGGAAGCCCATAGAGGGCTATGGTGAAAAAGGAAATATCCTCAGATGAAATCTGGAAAGAAGCTTTCTGAGAAACTGCTTAGTGTTCTGTTATTTCATCTCACCGAGTTACATCTGTATTTCGTGGATCTCTTTGCTAGCCTTATTTCTGTTGCATCTGAGAACAGATATTTCGGATCCCTTTGAAGACTATACGGCCAAAGGAAATATCCTCCGATAACAAAGAGAAAGAAGCTTTCTGTGAAACTTCTTTGTGTTCTGTGAAATCATCTCACAGAGTTACAGCTTTCCCCTCAAGAAGCCTTTCGCTACGACAGTTCTTGTGGAATTGGCAAAGTGATATTTGGAAGCCCATAGAGGGCTATGGTGAAAAAGTAAATATCCTCAGATGAAATCTGGAAAGAAGGTTTCTGAGAAACTGCTTAGTGTTCTGTTAATTCATCTCACAGAGTTACATCTGTATTTCGTGGATCTCTTTGCTAGCCTTATTTCTGTGGAATCTGAGAAGAGATATTTCGGATCCCTTTGAAGACTATAGGGCCAAAGGAAAATATCCTCCGATAACAAAGAGAAAGAAGCTTTCTGAGAAAATTCTTTGTGTTCTGTGAAATAATCTCACAGAGTTACAGCTTTCCCCTCAAGAAGAATTTCGCTAAGACAGTTCTTGTGGAATTGGCAAAGTGATATTTGGAAGCCCCTAGAGGGCTATGGTGAAAAAGGAAATATCCTAAGATGAAATCTGGAAAGACGCTTTCTGAGAAACTGCTTAGTGTTCTGTTAATTCATTTCTCAGAGTTTCATCTGTATTTCATGGATCTCTTTGCTAGCCTTATTTCTGTGGAATCTTCAAACAGATATTTCCGATCCCTTTGAAGCCTATAGGGCCAAAGGAAATATCCTCCGATAACAAAGAGAAAGAAGCTTTCTGAGAAACTTCTTTGTGTTCTGTGAAATCATCTCACAGAGATACAGCTTTCCCCTCAAGGAGCCTTTCGCTGAGACAGTTCTTGTGGAATTGGAAAAGTGATATTTGGAAGCCCATAGAGGGCTATGGTGAAAAAGGAAATATCCTAAGATGAAATCTGGAAAGAAGCTTTCTGAGAAACCGCTTGGTGTTCTGTTAATTCATCTCACAGAGTTTCATCTGTATTTCATGGATCTCTTTGCTAGCCTTATTTCTGTGGAATCTACAAACAGATATTTCGGATCCCTTTGAGTCCATACGGCCAAAGGAAATATCCTCCGATAACAAAGAGAAAGAAGCTTTCTGAGAAACTTCTTTGTGTTCTGTGAAATCATCTCGAAGAGTTACAGCTTTCCCCGCAAGAAGCCTTTCGCTAAGACAGTTCTTGTGGAATTGGCAAAGAGATATTTGGAAGCCCATAGAGGGCTATGGTGAAAAAGGAAATATCCTCTGATGAAATCTGGAAAGAAGCTTTCTGAGAAACTGCTTAGTGTTCTGTTAATTCATCTCACAGAGTTACATCTGTATTTCGTGGATCTCTTTGCTAGCCTTATTTCTGTGGAATCTGAGTACAGATATTTCGGATCCCTTTGAAGACTATAGGGCCAAAGAAAAAATCCTCCGATAACAAAGAGAAAGAAGCATTCTTAGAAACTTCTTTGTGTTCTGTGAAATCATCTCACAGAGTTACAGCTTTCCCCTCAAGAAGCCTTTCGCTAAGACAGTTCTTGTGGAATTGGCAAAGTGATATTTGGAAGCCCATAGAGGGCTATGGTGAAAAAGGAAATATCCTCAGATGAAATCTGGAAAGAAGCTTTCTGAGAAACCGCTTAGTGTTCTGTTAATTCATCTCACGGAGTTACATCTGTATTTCATGGATCTCTTTGCTAGCCTTATTTCTGTGGAATCTGAGAAGAGATATTTCGGATCCCTTTGAAGTCTATAGGGCCAAAGGAAATATCCTCCGATAACAAAGGGAAAGAAGCTTTCTGAGGAACTTCTTGTGTTCTGTGAAATCATCTCACAGAGTTACAGCTTTCCCCTCAAGAAGCCTTTCGCTAAGACAGTTCTTGTGGAATAGGCAAAGTGATATTTGGAAGCCCATAGAGGGCTATGGTGAAAAAGGAAATATCCTCAGATGAAATCTGGAAAGAAGCTTTCTGAGAAACCGCTTGGTGTTCGGTTTGTTCATCTCACAGCGTTACATCTGTATTTCGTGGATCTCTTTGCTAGCCTTATTTCTGTGGAATCTGGGAAGAGGTATTTCGGATCCCTTTGAAGACTATAGGGCCAAAGGAAATATCCTCCGATAACAAAGAGAAAGAAGCTTTCTGAGAAACTTCTTTGTGTTCTGTGAAATCATCTCACAGAGTTACAGATTTCCCCTCAAGAAACCTTTCGCTAAGACAGTTCTTGTGGAATTGGCAAAGTGATATTTGGAAGCCCATAGAGGGCTATGGTGAAAAAGGAAATATCCTCAGATGAAAGATGGAAAGAAGCTTTCTGAGAAACTGCTTCGTGTTCTGTTAATTCATCTCACAGAGTTACATCTGTATTTCGTGAATCTCTTTGATAGCCTTATTTCTGTGGAATATGAGAACAGATACTTCGGATCCCTTTGAAGACTATAGGGCCAAATAAATATCCTCGGATAACAAAGAGAAAGAAGCTTTCTGAGAAAATTCTTTGTGATCTATAAAATCATCTCACAGACTTACAGCTTTCCTATCAAGAAGCCTTTCGCTAAGACAGTTCTTGTGGAATTGGCAAAGTGATATTTGGAAGCCCCTAGAGGGCTATGGTGAAAACGGAAATATTCTCAGATGAAATCCGGAAAGAAGCTTTCTGAGAAACTGCTTAGTGTTCTGTTAATTCATCTCACAGAGTTACACCTGTATTTCGTGGATCTCTTTGCTAGCCTTATTTCTGTGGAATCTGAGAACAGATATTTCGGATCCCTTTGAAGACTATAGGGCCAAAGGAAAAATCCTCCGAGAAAAAAGAGAAAGAAGCTTTCTGAGAAACTTCTTTGTGTTCTGTGAAATAATCTCACAGAGTTACAGCTTTCCCCTCAAGAAGCCTTTCGCTAAGACAGTTCTTGTGGAATTGGCAAAGTGATATTTGGAAGCCCATAGAGGGCTATGGTGAAAAAGGAAATATCCTCAGATGAAATCTGGAAAGAAGGTTTCTGAGAAACTGCTTAGTGTTCTGTTAATTCATCTCACAGAGTTACATCTGTATTTCGTGGATCTCTTTGCTAGCCTTATGTTTCTGGAATGTGAGGACAGATATTTCGGATCCCTTTGAAGACTATAGGGCCAAAGGAAAATATCCTCCGATAACAAAGAGAAAGAAGCTTTCTGAGAAAATTCTTTGTGTTCTGTGAAATAATCTCACAGAGTTAAAGCTTTCCCTTCAAGAAGAATTTCGCTAAGACAGTTCTTGTGGAATTGGCAAAGTGATATTTGGAAGCCCCTAGAGGGCTATGGTGAAAAAGGAAATATCCTAAGATGAAATCTGGAAAGACGCTTTCTGAAAAACTGCTTAGTGTTCTGTTAATTCATCTCTCAGAGTTTCATCTGTATTTCATGGATCTCTTTGCTAGCCTTATTTCTGTGGAATCTTCAAACAGATGTTTCCGATCCCTTTGAAGCCTATAGGGCCAAAGGAAATATCCTCCGATAAAAAAGGGAAGGAAGCTTTCTGAGAAACTTCTTTGTGTTCTGTGACATCATCTCACAGAGTTACAGCTTTCCCCTCAAGAAGCCTTTCGCTAAGACAGTTCTTGTGGAATTGGCAAAGTGATATTTGGAAGCCCATAGAGGGCTATGGTGAAAAAGGAAATATTCTCAGATGAAATCTGGAAAGAAGCTTTCTGAAAAACTGCTTAGTGTTCTGTTAATTCATCTCACAGAGATACATCTGTATTTCGTGGATCTCTTTGCTAGTCTTATTTCTGTGGAATCTGAAAACAGGTATTTCGGATCCCTTTGAATACTATAGGGCCAATGGAAATATCCTCCGATAACAAAGAGAAAGAAGCTTTCTGAGAAACTTCTTTCTATTCTGTGAAATCATCTCACAGAGTTACAGCTTTCCCCTCAAGAAGCCTTTCGCTAAGACAGTTCTTGTGGAATTGGCAAAGTGATATTTGGAAACCCATAGAGGGCTATGGTGAAAGAGGAAATATCCTCAGATGAAATCTGGAAAGAAGATTTCTGAGAAACTACTTAGTGTTCTGTTAATTAATCTCACAGAGTTACATCTGTATTTCGTGGATCTCTTTGGGAGCCTTACTTCTGTGGAGTCTGCGAAGAGATATTTCGGATCCCTCTATAGTGTGTAGGGCCAAATAAATATCCTCCGATAACAAAGAGAAAGAAGCTTTCTGAGAAACTTCTTTGTGTTCTGTGAAATCATATCACAGAGTTACAGCTTTCCCCTCAAGAAGCTTTCGCTAAGACTGTTCTTGTGGAATTGGCAAAGTGATATTTGGAAGCCCATAGAGGGCTATGCTGAAAAAGGAAATATCCTCAGATGAAATCTGGAAAGAAGCTTTCTGAGAAACCGCTTACTGTTCTGTGACTTCCTCTCACAGAGTTACATCTGTATTTGGTGGATCTCTTTACTAGCCTTATTTTGTGGAATCTGAGAACAGATATTTCGGATCCCATTGAAGACTATAGGGCCAAAGGAAATATCCTCTGATAACAAAGAGAAAAAAGCTTTCTGAGAAACTTCTTTGTGTTCTGTGAAATCATCTCACAGAGTTACAGCTTTTCCTTCAAGAAGCCTTTCGCTAAGACAGTTCTTGTGGAATTGGCAAAGTGATATTTGGAAGTCCATAGAGGGCTATGCTGAAAAAGGAAATATCCTCAGATGAAATCTGGAAAGAAGCTTTCTGAGAAACCGCTTACTGTTCTGTGACTTCCTCTCACAGAGTTACATCTGTATTTGGTGGATCTCTTTACTAGCCTTATTTTGTGGAATCTGAGAACAGATATTTCGGATCCCATTGAAGACTATAGGGCCAAAGGAAATATCCTCCGATAACAAAGAGAAAGAAGGTTTCTGAGAAACTTCTTTGTGTTCTGTGAAATCATCTCACAGAGTTACAGCTTTCCCCTGAAGAAGCCTTTCGCTAAGACAGTTCTTGTGGAATTGGCAAAGTGATATTTGGAAGCCCATAGAGGGCTATGGTGAAAAAGGAAATATCCTCAGATGAAATCTGGAAAGAAGCTTTCTGAGAAACCGCTTAGTGTTCTGTTAATTCATCTCACAGAGTTTCATCTGTATTTCATGGATCTCTTTGCTAGCCTTATTTCTCTGGAATCTGCGAACAGATATTTCGGATCCCTTTGAAGTCTATTGGGCCAAAGGAAATATCCTCCGATAACAAAGAGAAAGAAGCTTTCTGAGAAACTTCTTTGTGTTCTGTGAAATCATCTCACAGAGTTACAGCTTTCCCCTCAAGAAGCCTTTCGCTAAGACAGTTCTTGTGGAATTGGCAAAGTGATATTTGGAAGCCCATAGAGGGCTACGGTGAAAAAGGAAATATCCTCAGATGAAATCTGGAAAGAAGCTTTGTGAGAAACTGCTTAGTGTTCTGTTAATTCATCTCACAGAGTTACATCTGTATTTCTTGGATCTCTTTACTAGTCTTATTTCTGTGGAATCTGAGAACAGATATTTCGGATCCCTTTGAAGACAACAGGGCCAAAGGAAATATCCTCCGATAACAAAGAGAAAGAAGCTTTCTGAGAAACTTCTTTGTGTTCTGTGAAATCATCTCACAGAGTTACAGCTCTCCCCTCATGACGCCTTTCACTGAGACAGTTCTTGTGGAATTGGCAAAGTGATATTTGGAAGCCCCTAGAGGGCTATGGTGAAAAAGGAAATATCCTCAGATGAAATCTGGAAAGAAGCTTTCTGAGAAACTGCTTAGTGTTCTGTTAATTCATCTCACAGAGTTACATCTGTATTTCGTGGATCTCTTTGCTAGCCTTATTTCTGTGGAGTCTGAGGACAGATATTTCGGATCCCTTTGAAGACTACAGGGCCAAAGGAAATATCCTCCGATAACAAAGAGAAAGAAGCTTTCTGAGAAACTTCTTTGTGTCCTGTGAAATCATCTCACACAGTTACAGATTTCCCCTCAAGAAACCTTTCTCTAAGACAGGTCTTGTGGAATTGGCAAGGTGATATTTGGAAGCCCATAGAGGGCTACGGTGAAAAAGGAAATATCCTCAGATGAAATCTGGAAAGAAGCTTTCTGAGAAACCGCTTAGTGTTCTGTTAATTCATATCACAGAGTTACATCTGTATTTCGTGGATCTCTTTGCTAGCCTTATTTCTGTGGAATCTGAGAACAGATATTTCGGATCCCTTTGAAGACTATAGGGCCAAATAAATATCCTCCGATAACAAAGAGAAAGAAGCTTTCTGAGAAACTTCTTTGTGGTCTGTGAAATCATCTCACAGAGTTACAGCTTTCCCCTCAAGAAGCCTTTCGCTAAGACAGTTCTTGTGGAATTGGCAAAGTGATATTTGGAAGCCCATAGAGGGCTATGGTGAAAAAGGAAATATCCTCAGATGAAATCTGGAAAGAAGCTTTCTGAGAAACTGCTTAGTGTTCTGTTATTTCATCTCACCGAGTTACATCTGTATTTCGTGGATCTCTTTGCTAGCCTTATTTCTGTTGCATCTGAGAACAGATATTTCGGATCCCTTTGAAGACTATACGGCCAAAGGAAATATCCTCCGATAACAAAGAGAAAGAAGCTTTCTGTGAAACTTCTTTGTGTTCTGTGAAATCATCTCACAGAGTTACAGCTTTCCCCTCAAGAAGCCTTTCGCTAAGACAGTTCTTGTGGAATTGGCAAAGTGATATTTGGAAGCCCATAGAGGGCTATGGTGAAAAAGGAAATATCCTCAGATGAAATCTGGAAAGAAGGTTTCTGAGAAACTGCTTAGTGTTCTGTTAATTCATCTCACAGAGTTACATCTGTATTTCGTGGATCTCTTTGCTAGCCTTATTTCTGTGGAATCTGAGAACAGATATTTCGGATCCCTTTGAAGACTATAGGGCCAAAGGAAAATATCCTCCGATAACAAAGAGAAAGAAGCTTTCTGAGAAAATTCTTTGTGTTCTGTGAAATAATCTCACAGAGTTACAGCTTTCCCCTCAAGAAGCCTTTCGCTACGACAGTTCTTGTGGAATTGGCAATGTGATATTTGGAAGCCCATACAGGGATATGGTGAAAGGGGAAATTTTCTCAGATGAAATCTGGAAAGAAGCATTCTGAGAAACCGCTTAGTGTTCTGTGACTTCCACTCACAGAGTTACATCTGTATTTCGTGGATCTCTTTGATAGCCTTATTTCTGTGGAATCTGAGAACAGATATTTCGGATCCCTTTGAAGACTATAGGGCCAAAGGAAATATCCTCCGATAAAAAAGGGAAGGAAGCTTTCTGAGAAACTTCTTTGTGTTCTGTGAAATCATCTCACAGAGTTACAGCTTTCCCCTCAAGAAGCCTTTCGCTAAGACAGTTCTTGTGGAATTGGCAAAGTGATATTTGGAAGCCCATAGAGGGCTATGGTGAAAAAGGAAATATTCTCAGATGAAATCTGGAAAGAAGCTTTCTGAAAAACTGCTTAGTGTTCTGTTAATTCATCTCACAGAGATACATCTGTATTTCGTGGATCTCTTTGCTAGTCTTATTTCTGTGGAATCTGAAAACAGGTATTTCGGATCCCTTTGAATACTATAGGGCCAATGGAAATATCCTCCGATAACAAAGAGAAAGAAGCTTTCTGAGAAACTTCTTTCTATTCTGTGAAATCATCTCACAGAGTTACAGCTTTCCCCTCAAGAAGCCTTTCGCTAAGACAGTTCTTGTGGAATTGGCAAAGTGATATTTGGAAACCCATAGAGGGCTATGGTGAAAGAGGAAATATCCTCAGATGAAATCTGGAAAGAAGCTTTCTGAGAAACCGCTTAGTGTTCTGTGACTTCCACTCACAGAGTTACATCTGTATTTCGTGGATCTCTTTACTAGCTTTATTTCTGTGGAGTCTGAGAACAGATATTTCGGATCCCTTTGAAGACTATAGGGCCAAAGGAAATATCCTCCGATAAAAAAGGGAAGGAAGCTTTCTGAGAAACTTCTTTGTGTTCTGTGAAATCATCTCACAGAGTTACAGCTTTCCCCTCAAGAAGCCTTTCGCTAAGACAGTTCTTGTGGAATTGGCAAAGTGATATTTGGAAGCCCATAGAGGGCTATGGTGAAAAAGGAAATATTCTCAGATGAAATCTGGAAAGAAGCTTTCTGAAAAACTGCTTAGTGTTCTGTTAATTCATCTCACAGAGATACATCTGTATTTCGTGGATCTCTTTGCTAGTCTTATTTCTTTGGAATCTGAAAACAGGTATTTCGGATCCCTTTGAATACTATAGGGCCAATGGAAATATCCTCCGATAACAAAGAGAAAGAAGCTTTCTGAGAAACTTCTTTCTATTCCGTGAAATCATCTCACAGAGTTACAGCTTTCCCCTCAAGAAGCCTTTCGCTAAGACAGTTCTTGTGGAATTGGCAAAGTGATATTTGGAAACCCATAGAGGGCTATGGTGAAAGAGGAAATATCCTCAGATGAAATCTGGAAAGAAGATTTCTGAGAAACTGCTTAGTGTTCTGTTAATTAATCTCACAGAGTTACATCTGTATTTCGTGGATCTCTTTGGGAGCCTTACTTCTGTGGAGTCTGCGAAGAGATATTTCGGATCCCTCTGAAGTGTGTAGGGCCAAATAAATATCCTCCGATAACAAAGAGAAAGAAGCTTTCTGAGAAACTTCTTTGTGTTCTGTGAAATCATATCACAGAGTTACAGCTTTCCCCTCAAGAAGCTTTCGCTAAGACAGTTCTTGTGGAATTGGCAATGTGATATTTGGAAGCCCATAGAGGGCTATGCTGAAAAAGGAAATATCCTCAGATGAAATCTGGAAAGAAGCTTTCTGAGAAACCGCTTACTGTTCTGTGACTTCCTCTCACAGAGTTACATCTGTATTTGGTGGATCTCTTTACTAGCCTTATTTTGTGGAATCTGAGAACAGATATTTCGGATCCCATTGAAGACTATAGGGCCAAAGGAAATATCCTCTGATAACAAAGAGAAAAAAGCTTTCTGAGAAACTTCTTTGTGTTCTGTGAAATCATCTCACAGAGTTACAGCTTTTCCTTCAAGAAGCCTTTCGCTAAGACAGTTCTTGTGGAATTGGCAAAGTGATATTTGGAAGTCCATAGAGGGCTATGCTGAAAAAGGAAATATCCTCAGATGAAATCTGGAAAGAAGCTTTCTGTGAAACCGCTTACTGTTCTGTGACTTCCTCTCACAGAGTTACATCTGTATTTGGTGGATCTCTTTACTAGCCTTATTTTGTGGAATCTGAGAACAGATATTTCGGATCCCATTGAAGACTATAGGGCCAAAGGAAATATCCTCCGATAACAAAGAGAAAGAAGGTTTCTGAGAAACTTCTTTGTGTTCTGTGAAATCATCTCACAGAGTTACAGCTTTCCCCTGAAGAAGCCTTTCGCTAAGACAGTTCTTGTGGAATTGGCAAAGTGATATTTGGAAGCCCATAGAGGGCTATGGTGAAAAAGGAAATATCCTCAGATGAAATCTGGAAAGAAGCTTTCTGAGAAACCGCTTAGTGTTCTGTTAATTCATCTCACAGAGTTTCATCTGTATTTCATGGATCTCTTTGCTAGCCTTATTTCTCTGGAATCTGCGAACAGATATTTCGGATCCCTTTGAAGTCTATTGGGCCAAAGGAAATATCCTCCGATAACAAAGAGAAAGAAGCTTTCTGAGAAACTTCTTTGTGTTCTGTGAAATCATCTCACAGAGTTACAGCTTTCCCCTCAAGAAGCCTTTCGCTAAGACAGTTCTTGTGGAATTGGCAAAGTGATATTTGGAAGCCCATAGAGGGCTACGGTGAAAAAGGAAATATCCTCAGATGAAATCTGGAAAGAAGCTTTGTGAGAAACTGCTTAGTGTTCTGTTAATTCATCTCACAGATTTACATCTGTATTTCTTGGATCTCTTTACTAGTCTTATTTCTGTGGAATCTGAGAACAGATATTTCGGATCCCTTTGAAGACAACAGGGCCAAAGGAAATATCCTCCGATAACAAAGAGAAAGAAGCTTTCTGAGAAACTTCTTTGTGTTCTGTGAAATCATCTCACAGAGTTACAGCTCTCCCCTCATGACGCCTTTCACTGAGACAGTTCTTGTGGAATTGGCAAAGTGATATTTGGAAGCCCCTAGAGGGCTATGGTGAAAAAGGAAATATCCTCAGATGAAATCTGGAAAGAAGCTTTCTGAGAAACTGCTTAGTGTTCTGTTAATTCATCTCACAGAGTTACATCTGTATTTCGTGGATCTCTTTGCTAGCCTTATTTCTGTGGAATCTGAGGACAGATATTTCGGATCCCTTTGAAGACTACAGGGCCAAAGGAAATATCCTCCGATAACAAAGAGAAAGAAGCTTTCTGAGAAACTTCTTTGTGTCCTGTGAAATCATCTCACACAGTTACAGATTTCCCCTCAAGAAACCTTTCTCTAAGACAGGTCTTGTGGAATTGGCAAGGTGATATTTGGAAGCCCATAGAGGGCTACGGTGAAAAAGGAAATATCCTCAGATGAAATCTGGAAAGAAGCTTTCTGAGAAACCGCTTAGTGTTCTGTTAATTCATATCACAGAGTTACATCTGTATTTCGTGGATCTCTTTGCTAGCCTTATTTCTGTGGAATCTGAGAACAGATATTTCGGATCCCTTTGAAGACTATAGGGCCAAATAAATATCCTCCGATAACAAAGAGTAAGAAGCTTTCTGAGAAACTTCTTTGTGGTCTGTGAAATCATCTCACAGAGTTACAGCTTTCCCCTCAAGAAGCCTTTCGCTAAGACAGTTCTTGTGGAATTGGCAAAGTGATATTTGGAAGCCCATAGAGGGCTATGGTGAAAAAGGAAATATCCTCAGATGAAATCTGGAAAGAAGCTTTCTGAGAAACTGCTTAGTGTTCTGTTATTTCATCTCACCGAGTTACATCTGTATTTCGTGGATCTCTTTGCTAGCCTTATTTCTGTTGCATCTGAGAACAGATATTTCGGATCCCTTTGAAGACTATACGGCCAAAGGAAATATCCTCCGATAACAAAGAGAAAGAAGCTTTCTGTGAAACTTCTTTGTGTTCTGTGAAATCATCTCACAGAGTTACAGCTTTCCCCTCAAGAAGCCTTTCGCTAAGACAGTTCTTGTGGAATTGGCAAAGTGATATTTGGAAGCCCATAGAGGGCTATGGTGAAAAAGGAAATATCCTCAGATGAAATCTGGAAAGAAGGTTTCTGAGAAACTGCTTAGTGTTCTGTGACTTCCACTCACAGAGTTACATCTGTATTTCGTGGATCTCTTTACTAGCTTTATTTCTGTGGAGTCTGAGAACAGATATTTCGGATCCCTTTGAAGACTACAGGGTCAAAGGAAATATCCTCCGATAAAAAAGGGAAGGAAGCTTTCTGAGAAACTTCTTTGTGTTCTGTGAAATCATCTCACAGAGTTACAGCTTTCCCCTCAAGAAGCCTTTTGCTAAGACAGTTCTTGTGGAATTTGCAAAGTGATATTTGGAAGCCCATTGAGGGCTATGGTGAAAAAGGAAATATCCTAAGATGAAATCTGGAAAGAAGCTTTCTGAGAAACTGCTTAGTGTTCTGTTAATTCATCTCACAGAGATACATCTGTATTTCGTGGATCTATTTGCTAGTCTTATTTCTGTGGAGTCTGAAAACAGGTATTTCGGATCCCATTGAATACTATACGGCCAATGGAAATATCCTCCGATAACAAAGAGAAAGAAGCTTTCTGAGAAACTTCTTTGTGTTCTGTGAAATCATCTCACAGAGTTACAGCTTTCCCCTCAAGAAGCCTTTCGCTAAGACAGTTCTTGTGGAATTGGCAAAGTGATATTTGGAAGTCCATAGAGGGCTATGGTGAAAAAAGAAATATCCTCAGATGAAATCTGGATAGAAGCTTTCTGAGAAACTGCTTAGTGTTCTGTTAATTCATCTCACAGAGTTACATCTGTATTTCGTGGATCTCTTTGCTAGCCTTATTTCTGTGGAATCTGAGAACAGATATTTCGGATCCCTTTGAAGACTATAGGGCCAAAGGAAATATCCTCCGATAACAAAGAGAAAGAAGCTTTCTGAGAAACTTCTTTGTGTTCTGTGAAATAATCTCACAGAGTTACAGCTTTCCCCTCAAGAAGCCTTTCGCTAAGACAGTTCTTGTGGAATTGGAAAAGTGATATTTGGAAGCCCATAGAGGGCTATGGTGAAAAAGGAAATATCCTCAGATGAAATCTGGAAAGAAGATTTCTGAGAAACTGCTTAGTGTTCTGTTAATTAATCTCACAGAGTTACATCTGTATTTCGTGGATCTCTTTGGGAGCCTTACTTCTGTGGAGTCTGCGAAGAGATATTTCGGATCCCTCTGAAGTGTGTAGGGCCAAATAAATATCCTCCGATAACAAAGAGAAAGAAGCTTTCTGAGAAACTTCTTTGTGTTCTGTGAAATCATATCACAGAGTTACAGCTTTCCCCTCAAGAAGCCTTTCGCTAAGACTGTTCTTGTGGAATTGGCAAAGTGATATTTGGAAGCCCATAGAGGGCTATGCTGAAAAAGGAAATATCCTCAGATGAAATCTGGAAAGAAGCTTTCTGAGAAACCGCTTAGTGTTCTGTGACTTCCTCTCACAGAGTTACATCTGTATTTGGTGGATCTCTTTACTAGCCTTATTTTGTGGAATCTGAGAACAGATATTTCGGATCCCTTTGAAGACAATAGGGCCAAAGGAAATATCCTCCGATAACAAAGAGAAAGAAGCTTTCTGAGAAACTTCTTTGTGTTCTGTGAAATCATCTCACAGAGTTACAGCTCTCCCCTCATGACGCCTTTCACTGAGACAGTTCTTGTGGAATTGGCAAAGTGATATTTGGAAGCCCCTAGAGGGCTATGGTGAAAAAGGAAATATCCTCAGATGAAATCTGGAAAGAAGCTTTCTGAGAAACTGCTTAGTGTTCTGTTAATTCATCTCACAGAGTTACATCTGTATTTCGTGGATCTCTTTGCTAGCCTTATTTCTGTGGAATCTGAGGACAGATTTTCGGATCCCTTTGAAGACTACAGGGCCAAAGGAAATATCCTCCGATAACAAAGAGAAAGAAGCTTTCTGAGAAACTTCTTTGTGTCCTGTGAAATCATCTCACACAGTTACAGATTTCCCCTCAAGAAACCTTTCTCTAAGACAGGTCTTGTGGAATTGGCAAGGTGATATTTGGAAGCCCATAGAGGGCTACGGTGAAAAAGGAAATATCCTCAGATGAAATCTGGAAAGAAGCTTTCTGAGAAACCGCTTAGTGTTCTGTTAATTCATATCACAGAGTTACATCTGTATTTCGTGGATCTCTTTGCTAGCCTTATTTCTGTGGAATCTGAGAACAGATATTTCGGATCCCTTTGAAGACTATAGGGCCAAATAAATATCCTCCGATAACAAAGAGAAAGAAGCTTTCTGAGAAACTTCTTTGTGGTCTGTGAAATCATCTCACAGAGTTACAGCTTTCCCCTCAAGAAGCCTTTCGCTAAGACAGTTCTTGTGGAATTGGCAAAGTGATATTTGTAAGCCCATAGAGGGCTTTGGTGAAAAAGGAAATATCCTCAGATGAAATCTGGAAAGAAGCTTTCTGAGAAACTGCTTAGTGTTCTGTTATTTCATCTCACCGAGTTACATCTGTATTTCGTGGATCTCTTTGCTAGCCTTATTTCTGTTGCATCTGAGAACAGATATTTCGGATCCCTTTGAAGACTATACGGCCAAAGGAAATATCCTCCGATAACAAAGAGAAAGAAGCTTTCTGTGAAACTTCTTTGTGTTCTGTGAAATCATCTCACAGAGTTACAGCTTTCCCCTTAAGAAGCCTTTCGCTAAGACAGTTCTTGTGGAATTGGCAAAGTGATATTTGGAAGCCCTTAGAGGGCTATGGTGAAAAAGGAAATATCCTCAGATGAAATCTGGAAAGAAGGTTTCTGAGAAACTGCTTAGTGTTCTGTTAATTCATCTCACAGAGTTACATCTGTATTTCGTGGATCTCTTTGCTAGCCTTATTTCTGTGGAATCTGAGAACAGATATTTCGGATCCCTTTGAAGACTATAGGGCCAAAGGAAAATATCCTCCGATAAAAAAGAGAAAGAAGCTTTCTGAGAAAATTCTTTGTGTTCTGTGAAATAATCTCACAGAGTTACAGCTTTCCCCTCAAGAAGCCTTTCGCTACGACAGTTCTTGTGGAATTGGCAATGTGATATTTGGAAGCCCATACAGGGATATGGTGAAAGGGGAAATTTTCTCAGATGAAATCTGGAAAGAAGCTTTCTGAGAAACCGCTTAGTGTTCTGTGACTTCCACTCACAGAGTTACATCTGTATTTCGTGGATCTCTTTGATAGCCTTATTTCTGTGGAATCTGAGAACAGATATTTCGGATCCCTTTGAAGACTATAGGGCCAAAGGAAATATCCTCCGATAAAAAAGGGAAGGAAGCTTTCTGAGAAACTTCTTTGTGTTCTGTGAAATCATCTCACAGAGTTACAGCTTTCCCCTCAAGAAGCCTTTCGCTAAGACAGTTCTTGTGGAATTGGCAAAGTGATATTTGGAAGCCCATAGAGGGCTATGGTGAAAAAGGAAATATTCTCAGATGAAATCTGGAAAGAAGCTTTCTGAAAAACTGCTTAGTGTTCTATTAATTCATCTCACAGAGATACATCTGTATTTCGTGGATCTCTTTGCTAGTCTTATTTCTGTGGAATCTGAAAACAGGTATTTCGGATCCCTTTGAATACTATAGGGCCAATGGAAATATCCTCCGATAACAAAGAGAAAGAAGCTTTCTGAGAAACTTCTTTCTATTCTGTGAAATCATCTCAGAGAGTTACAGCTTTCCCCTCAAGAAGCCTTTCGCTAAGACAGTTCTTGTGGAATTGGCAAAGTGATATTTCGAAACCCATAGAGGGCTATGGTGAAAGAGGAAATATCCTCAGATGAAATCTGGAAAGAAGCTTTCTGAGAAACCGCTTAGTGTTCTGTGACTTCCACTCACAGAGTTACATCTGTATTTCGTGGATCTCTTTACTAGCTTTATTTCTGTGGAGTCTGAGAACAGATATTTCGGATCCCTTTGAAGACTATAGGGTCAAAGGAAATATCCTCCGATAAAAAAGGGAAGGAAGCTTTCTGAGAAACTTCTTTGTGTTCTGTGAAATCATCTCACAGAGTTACAGCTTTCCCCTCAAGAAGCCTTTCGCTAAGACAGTTCTTGTGGAATTTGCAAAGTGATATTTGGAAGCCCATAGAGGGCTATTGTGAAAAAGGAAATATCCTAAGATGAAATCTGGAAAGAAGCTTTCTGAGAAACTGCTTAGTGTTCTGTTAATTCATCTCACAGTGATACATCTGTATTTCGTGGATCTATTTGCTAGTCTTATTTCTGTGGAGTCTGAAAACAGGTATTTCGGATCCCATTGAATAGTATACGGCCAAAGGAAATATCCTCCGATAACAAAGAGAAAGAAGCTTTCTGAGAAACTTCTTTGTGTTCTGTGAAATCATCTCACAGAGTTACAGCTTTCCCCTCAAGAAGCCTTTCGCTAAGACAGTTATTGTGGAATTGGCAAACTGATATTTGGAAGCCCATAGAGGGCTATGGTGAAAAAGGAAATATCCTCAGATGAAATCTGGAAAGAAGCTTTCTGAAAAACTGCTTAGAGTTCTGTTAATTCATCTCACAGAGTTACATCTGTATTTCGTGGATCTCTTTGCTAGCCTTATTTCTGTGGAATCTGCGAAGAGATATTTCGGATCCCTGTGAAGTCTATAGGGCCAAATAAATATCCTCCGATAACAAAGAGAAAGAAGCTTTCTGAGAAACTTCTTTGTGTTCTGTGAAATCATTTCACAGAGTTACAGCTTTTCCTTCAAGAAGCCTTTCGCTAAGACAGTTCTTGTGGAATTGGCAAAGTGATATTTGGAAGTCCATAGAGGGCTATGGTGAAAAAGGAAATATCCTCAGATGAAATCTGGAAAGAAGCTTTCTGAGAAACTGCTTAGTGTTCTGTTAATTCATCTCAGAGAGTTACATCTGTGTTTCGTGGATCTCTTTGCTAGCCTTATTTCTGTCGAATCTGAGAACAGATATTTCGGAGCCCTTTGAAGACTATAGGGCCAAAGGAAAAAATCCTCCGATAACAAAGAGAAAGAAGCTTTCTGAGAAACTTTTTTGTGTTCTGTGAAATAATCTCACAGAGTTACAGCTTTCCCCTAAAGAAGCCTTTCGCTAAGACAGTTCTTCTGGAATTGGCAAAGTGATATTTGGAAGCCCTTAGAGGGCTATGGTGAAAAAGGAAATATCCTCAGATGAAATCTGGAAAGAAGCTTTCTGAGAAACCGCTTAGTGTTCTGTTAATTCATCTCACAGAGTTTCATCTGTATTTCATGGATCTCTTTGCTAGCCTTATTTCTCTGGAATCTGCGAACAGATATTTCGGATCCCTTTGAAGTCTATTGGGCCAAAGGAAATATCCTCCGATAACAAAGAGAAAGAAGCTTTCTGATCAACTTCTTTGTGTTCTGTGAAATCATCTCACAGAGTTACAGCTCTCCCTTCATGACGCCTTTCACTGAGACAGTTCTTGTGGAATTGGCAAAGTGATATTTGGAAGCCCCTAGAGGGCTATGGTGAAAAAGGAAATATCCTCAGATGAAATCTGGAAAGAAGCTTTCTGAGAAACTGCTTAGTGTTCTGTTAATTCATCTCACAGAGTTACATCTGTATTTCGTGGATCTCTTTGCTAGCCTTATTTCTGTGGTATCTGAGAACAGATATTTCGGATCCCTTTGAAGACTATAGGGCCAAAGGAAAAAATCCTCCGATAACAAAGAGAAAGAAGCTCTCTGAGAAACTTCTTTGTGTTCTTGGAAATAATCTCACAGAGTTACAGCTTTCCCCTCAAGGAGCCTTTCGCTAAGACAGTTCTTGTGGAATTGGCAAAGTGATATTTGGAAGCCCATAGAGGGCTATGGTGAAAAAGGAAATATCCTCAGATGAAATCTGGAAAGAAGCTTTCTGAGAAACTGCTTAGTGTTCTGTTAATTAATCTCACAGAGTTACATCTGTATTTCGTGGATCTCTTTGGGAGCTTTATTTCTGTGGAATCTGCGAAGAGATATTTCGGATCCCTGTGAAGTGTATAGGGCCAAATAAATATCCTCCGATAACAAAGAGAAAGAAGCTTTCTGAGAAACTTCTTTCTGTTCTGTGAAATCATCTCACAGAGTTACAGCTTTCCCCTCAAGAAGCCTTTCGCTAAGACAGTTCTTGTGGAATTGGCAAAGTGATATTTGGAAGCCCGAAGAGGGCTAAGGTGAAAAAGGAAATATCCTCAGATGAAATCTGGAAAGAAGCTTTCTGAGAAACCGCTTAGTGTTCTGTTAATTCATCTCACAGAGTTACATCTGTATTTCGTGGATCTCTTTGCTAGCCTTATTTCTGTGGAATCTGAGAACAGATATTTCGGATCCCATTGAAGACTATAGGGCCAAAGGAAATATCCTCCGATAACAAAGAGAAAGAAGCTTTCTGAGAAACTTCTTTGTGTTCTGTGAAATAATCTCACAGAGTTACAGCTTTCCCCTCAAGAAGCCTTTCGCTAAGACAGTTCTTGTGGAATTGGAAAAGTGATATTTGGAAGCCCATAGAGGGCTATGGTGAAAAAGGAAATATCCTCAGATGAAATCTGGAAAGAAGATTTCTGAGAAACTGCTTAGTGTTCTGTTAATTAATCTCACAGAGTTACATCTGTATTTCGTGGATCTCTTTGGGAGCCTTACTTCTGTGGAGTCTGCGAAGAGATATTTCGGATCCCTCTGAAGTGTGTAGGGCCAAATAAATATCCTCCGATAACAAAGAGAAAGAAGCTTTCTGAGAAACTTCTTTGTGTTCTGTGAAATCATATCACAGAGTTACAGCTTTCCCTTCAAGAAGCCTTTCGCTAAGACTGTTCTTGTGGAATTGGCAAAGTGATATTTGGAAGCCCATAGAGGGCTATGCTGAAAAAGGAAATATCCTCAGATGAAATCTGGAAAGAAGCTTTCTGAGAAACCGCTTAGTGTTCTGTGACTTCCTCTCACAGAGTTACATCTGTATTTGGTGGATCTCTTTACTAGCCTTATTTTGTGGAATCTGAGAACAGATATTTCGGATCCCATTGAAGACTATAGGGCCAAAGGAAATATCCTCTGATAACAAAGAGAAAAAAGCTTTCTGAGAAACTTCTTTGTGTTCTGTGAAATCATCTCACAGAGTTACAGCTTTTCCTTCAAGAAGCCTTTCGCTAAGACAGTTCTTGTGGAATTGGCAAAGTGATATTTGGAAGTCCATAGAGGGCTATGGTGAAAAAGGAAATATCCTCAGATGAAATCTGGAAAGAAGCTTTCTGAGAAACTGCTTAGTGTTCTGTTAATTCATCTCAGAGAGTTACATCTGTGTTTCGTGGATCTCTTTGCTAGCCTTATTTCTGTCGAATCTGAGAACAGATATTTCGGAGCCCTTTGAAGACTATAGGGCCAAAGGAAAAAATCCTCCGATAACAAAGAGAAAGAAGCTTTCTGAGAAACTTTTTTGTGTTCTGTGAAATAATCTCACAGAGTTACAGCTTTCCCCTAAAGAAGCCTTTCGCTAAGACAGTTCTTCTGGAATTGGCAAAGTGATATTTGGAAGCCCTTAGAGGGCTATGGTGAAAAAGGAAATATCCTCAGATGAAATCTGGAAAGAAGCTTTCTGAGAAACCGCTTAGTGTTCTGTTAATTCATCTCACAGAGTTTCATCTGTATTTCATGGATCTCTTTGCTAGCCTTATTTCTCTGGAATCTGCGAACAGATATTTCGGATCCCTTTGAAGTCTATTGGGCCAAAGGAAATATCCTCCGATAACAAAGAGAAAGAAGCTTTCTGAGAAACTTCTTTGTATTCTGTGAAATCATCTCACAGAGTTACAGCTTTCCCCTCAAGAAGCCTTTCGCTAAGACAGTTCTTGTGGAATTGGCAAAGTGATATTTGGAAGCCCATAGAGGGCTACGGTGAAAAAGGAAATATCCTCAAATGAAATCTGGAAAGAAGCTTTGTGAGAAACTGCTTAGTGTTCTGTTAATTCATCTCACAGAGTTACATCTGTATTTCTTGGATCTCTTTACTAGTCTTATTTCTGTGGAATCTGAGAACAGATATTTCGGATCCCTTTGAAGACAACATGGCCAAAGGAAATATCCTCCGATAACAAAGAGAAAGAAGCTTTCTGAGAAACTTCTTTGTGTTCTGTGAAATCATCTCACAGAGTTACAGCTCTCCCTTCATGACGCGTTTCACTGAGACAGTTCTTGTGGAATTGGCAAAGTGATATTTGGAAGCCCCTAGAGGGCTATGGTGAAAAAGGAAATATCCTCAGATGAAATCTGGAAAGAAGCTTTCTGAGAAACTGCTTAGTGTTCTGTTAATTCATCTCACAGAGTTACATCTGTATTTCGTGGATCTCTTTGCTAGCCTTATTTCTGTGGTATCTGAGAACAGATATTTCGGATCCCTTTGAAGACTATAGGGCCAAAGGAAAAAATCCTCCGATAACAAAGAGAAAGAAGCTCTCTGAGAAACTTCTTTGTGTTCTTGGAAATAATCTCACAGAGTTACAGCTTTCCCCTCAAGGAGCCTTTCGCTAAGACAGTTCTTGTGGAATTGGCAAAGTGATATTTGGAAGCCAATAGAGGGCTATGGTGAAAAAGGAATTATCCTCAGATGAAATCTTGAAACAAGCTTTCTCAGAAATCGCTTAGTGTTCTGTGACTTCCACTCACAGAGTTACATCTGTATTTCGTGGATATCTTTGCTAGCCTTATTTCTGTGGAATCTGAGAACAGATATTTCGGATCCCTTTGAAGACTATAGGGCCAAAGGAAATATCCTCCCATAACAAAGAGAAAGAATCTTTCTGAGAAACTTTTTTGTGTTCTGTGAAATCATCTCACAGAGTTACAGCTTTTCCCTCAAGAAGCCTTTCGCTAAGACAGTTCTTGTGGAATTGGCCAAGTGATATTTGGAAGTCCATAGAGGGCTATGGTGAAAAAGGAAATATCCTCAGATGAAATCTGGAAAATAGCTTTCTGAGAAACTGCTTAGTGTTCTGTTAATTCATCTCAGAAAGTTACATCTGTGTTTCGTGGATCTCTTTGCTAGCCTTATTTCTGTCGAATCTGAGAACAGATATTTCGGAGCCCTTTGAAGACTACAGGGCCAAAGGAAAAAATCCTCCGATAACAAAGAGAAAGAAGCTTTCTGAGAAACTTTTTTGTGTTCTGTGAAATAATCTCACAGAGTTACAGCTTTCCCCTAAAGAAGCCTTTCGCTAAGACAGTTCTTCTGGAATTGGCAAAGTGATATTTGGAAGCCCTTAGAGGGCTATGGTGAAAAAGGAAATATCCTCAGATGAAATCTGGAAAGAAGCTTTCTGAGAAACCGCTTAGTGTTCTGTTAATTCATCTCACAGAGTTTCATCTGTATTTCATGCATCTCTTTGCTAGCCTTATTTCTCTGGAATCTGCGAACAGATATTTCGGATCCCTTTGAAGTCTATTGGGCTAAAGGAAATATCCTCCGATAACAAAGAGAAAGAAGCTTTCTGAGAAACTTCTTTGTGTTCTGTGAAATCATCTCACAGAGTTACAGCTTTCCCCTCAAGAAGCCTTTCGCTAAGACAGTTCTTGTGGAATTGGCTAAGTGATATTTGGAAGCCCATAGAGGGCTACGGTGAAAAAGGAAATATCCTCAGATGAAATCTGGAAAGAAGCTTTGTGAGAAACTGCTTAGTGTTCTGTTAATTCATCTCACAGAGTTACATCTGTATTTCTTGGATCTCTTTACTAGTCTTATTTCTGTGGAATCTGAGAACAGATATTTCGGATCCCTTTGAAGACAACAGGGCCAAAGGAAATATCCTCCGATAACAAAGAGAAAGAAGCTTTCTGAGAAACTTCTTTGTGTTCTGTGAAATCATCTCACAGAGTTACAGCTCTCCCTACATGACGCCTTTCACTGAGACAGTTCTTGTGGAATTGGCAAAGTGATATTTGGAAGCCCCTAGAGGGCTATGGTGAAAAAGGAAATATCCTCAGATGAAATCTGGAAAGAAGCTTTCTGAGAAACTGCTTAGTGTTCTGTTAATTCATCTCACAGAGTTACATCTGTATTTCGTGGATCTCTTTGCTAGCCTTATTTCTGTGGTATCTGAGAACAGATATTTCGGATCCCTTTGAAGACTATAGGGCCAAAGGAAAAAATCCTCCGATAACAAAGAGAAAGAAGCTCTCTGAGAAACTTCTTTGTGTTCTTGGAAATAATCTCACAGAGTTACAGCTTTCCCCTCAAGGAGCCTTTCGCTAAGACAGTTCTTGTGGAATTGGCAAAGTGATATTTGGAAGCCCATAGAGGGCTATGGTGAAAAAGGAATTTTCCTCAGATGAAATCTTGAAACAAGCTTTCTCAGAAATCGCTTAGTGTTCTGTGACTTCCACTCACAGAGTTACATCTGTATTTCGTGGATATCTTTGCTAGCCTTATTTCTGTGGAATCTGAGAACAGATATTTCGGATCCCTTTGAAGACTATAGGGCCAAAGGAAATATCCTCCCATAACAAAGAGAAAGAATCTTTCTGAGAAACTTTTTTGTGTTCTGTGAAATCATCTCACAGAGTTACAGCTTTTCCCTCAAGAAGCCTTTCGCTAAGACAGTTCTTGTGGAATTGGCCAAGTGATATTTGGAAGTCCATAGAGGGCTATGGTCAAAAAGGAAATATCCTCAGATGAAATCTGGAAAGAAGCTTTCTGAGAAACTGCTCAGTGTTCTGTTAATTCATCTCACAGAGACACATCTGTATTTCATGGATCTCTTTGCTAGACTTATTTCTGTGGAATCTGAGAACAGGTATTTCAGATCCCATTGAAGACTATAGGGCCAAAGGAAATATCCTCCGATAACAAAGAGAAAGAAGCTTTCTGAGAAACTTCTTTGTGTTCTGTGAAATAATCTCACAGAGTTACAGCTTTCCCCTCAAGAATCCTTTCGCTAAGACAGTTCTTGTGGAATTGGCAAAGTGATATTTGGAAGCCCATAGAGGGCTATGGTGAAAAAGGAAATATCCTCAGATGAAATCTGGAAAGAAGCTTTCTGAGAAACTGCTTAGTGTTCTGTTAATTAATGTCACAGAGTTACATCTGTATTTCGTGAATCTCTTTGGGAGCCTTATTTCTGTGGAATCTGCGAAGAGATATTTCGGATCCCTGTGAAGTGTATAGGGCCAAATAAATATCCTCCGATAACAAAGAGAAAGAAGCTTTCTGAGAAACTTCTTTGTGTTCTGTGAAATCATATCACAGAGTTACAGCTTTCCACTCAAGAAGCCTTTCGCTAAGACAGTTCTTGTGGAATTGGCAAAGTGATATTTGGAAGCCCATAGAGGGCTTTGCAGAAAAAGGAAATATCCTCAGATGAAATCTGGAAAGAAGCTTTCTGAGAAACCGCTTAGTGTTCTGTGACTTCCTCTCACAGAGTTACATCTGCATTTGGTGGATCTCTTTACTAGCCTTATTTTGTGGAATCTGAGAACAGATATTTCGGATCCCATTGAAGACTATAGGGCCAAAGGAAATAGCCTCCGATCACAAAGAGAAAGAAGCTTTCTGAGAAACTTCTTTGTGTTCTGTGAAATCATCTCACAGAGTTACAGCTTTCCCCTCAAGAAGTCTTTCGCTAAGACAGTTCTTGTAGAATTGGCAAAGTGACATTTTGAAGCCCATGGAGGGCTATGTTGAAAAAGGAAATATCCTCAGATGAAATCTGGAAAGAAGCTTTCTGAGAAACTGCTTAGTGTTCTGTTAATTCATCTCACAGAGTTACAACTGTATTTCGTGGATCTCTTTGTTAGCCTTATTCCTGTGGAATCTGAGAACAGATATTCCGGATCCCTTTGAAGACTACAGGGCCAAAGGAAATATCCTCCGATTACAAAGAGAAAGAAGCTTTCTGAGAAACTTCTTTGTGTTCTGTGAAATCATCTCACAGAGTTACAGCTTTCCCCTCAAGAAGCCTTTCGCTAAGACAGTTCTTGTGGAATTGGCAAAGTGACCTTTGGAAGCCCATAGAGGGCTATGGTGAAAAAGGAAATATCCTCAGATGAAATCTGGAAAGAAGCTTTCTGAGAAACTGCTTAGTGTTCTGTTAATTCATCTCACAGAGTTACATCTGTATTTCGTGGATCTCTTTGCTAGCCTTATTTCTGTGGAATCTGAGAACAGATATTTCGGAGCCCTTTGAATACTATAGGGCCAAAGGAAAAAATCCTCCGATAACAAAGAGAAAGAAGCTTTGTGACAAACTTTTTTGTGTTCTGTGAAATAATCTCACAGAGTTACAACTTTCCCCTAAAGAATCCTTTCGCTAAGACAGTTCTTGTGGAATTGGCAAAGTGATATTTGGAAGCCCTTAGAGGGCTATGGTGAAAAAGGAAATATCCTCAGATGAAATCTGGAAAGAAGCTTTCTGAGAAACCGCTTAGTGTTCTGTTAATTCATCTCACAGAGTATCATCTGTATTTCATGGATCTCTTTGCTAGCCTTATTTCTGTGGAATCTGCGAACAGATATTTCGGATCCCTTTGAAGTCTATTGGGCCAAAGGAAATATCCTCCGATAACAAAGAGAAAGAAGCTTTCTGAGAAACTTCTTTGTGTTCTGTGAAATCATCTCACAGAGTTACAGCTTTCCCCTCAAGAAGCCTTTCGCTAAGACAGTTCTTGTGGAATTGGCAAAGTGATATTTGGAAGCCCTTAGAGGGCTAAGGTGAAAAAGGAAATATCCTCAGATGAAATCTGGAAAGAAGCTTTCTGAGAAACTGCTTAGTGTTCTGTTAATTCATCTCACAGAGTTACCTCTGTATTTCGGGGATCTCTTTGCTAGCCTCATTTCTGTGGAATCTGAGAACAGATATTTCGGATACCTTTGAAGACTACAGGGCCAAAGGAAATATCCTCCGATAACAAAGAGAAAGAAGGTTTCTGAGAAACTTTCTTGTGTTCTGTGAAATCATCTAACAGAGTTACAGCTTTAACCTCAAGAAGCCTTTCTCTAAGACAGTTCTTGTGGAATTGGCAAAGTGATATTTGGAAGCCCCAAGAGGGCTATGGTGAAAAAGGAAATATCCTCAGATGAAATCTGGAAAGAAGCTTTCTGAGAAACTGCTTAGTGTTCTGTTAATTCATCTCACAGAGTTACATCTGTATTTCGTGGATCTCTTTGCTAGCCTTATTTCTGTGGAATCTGAGAACAGATGTTTCGGATCCCTTTGAAGACTATAGGGCCAAAGGAAAAATGCTCCGATAACAAAGAGAAAGAAGCTGTCTGAGAAACTTCTTTGTGTTCTGTGAAATCATCTCACAGAGTTAGAGCTTTCCCCTCAAGGAGCCTTTCGCTAAGACAGTTCTTGTGGAATTGGAAAAGTGATATTTGGAAGCCCATAGAGGGCTATGGTGAAAAAGGAAATATCCTCAGATGAAATCTGGAAAGAAGCTTTCTGAGAAACCGCTTGGTGTTCTGTTAAGTCATCTCACAGAGTTTCATCTGTATTTAATGGATCTCTTTGCTAGCCTTATTTCTGTGGGATCTGCAAACAGATATTTCGGATCCCTTTGAAGTCTATAGGGCCAGAGGAAATATCCTCCGATAACAAAGAGAAAGAAGCTTTCTGAGAAACTTCTTTGTGTTCTGTGAAATCAACCCACAGAGTTACAGCTTTCACCTCAAGAAGCCTTTCGCTAAGACAGTTCTTGTGGAATTGGCAAAGTGATATTTGGAAGCCCATAGAGGGCTTTGCTGAAAAAGGAAATATCCTCAGATGAAATCTGGAAAGAAGCTTTCTGAGAAACCGCTTAGTGTTCTGTGACTTCCTCTCACAGAGTTACATCTGTATTTGGTGGATCTCTTTACTAGCCTTATTTTGTGGAATCTGAGAACAGATATTTCGGATCCCATTGAAGACTATAGGGCCAAAGGAAATATCCTCTGATAACAAAGAGAAAGAAGCTTTCTGAGAAACTTCTTTGTGTTCTGTGAAATCATCTCACAGAGTTACAGCTTTTCCCTCAAGAAGCCTTTCGCTAAGACAGTTCTTGTGGAATTGGCAAAGTGATATTTGGAAGTCCATAGAGGGCTATGGTGAAAAAGGAAATATCCTCAGATGAAATCTGGAAAGAAGCTTTCTGAGAAACTGCTTAGTGTTCTGTTAATTCATCTCACAGAGTTACATCTGTATTTCGTGGATCTCTTTGCTAGCCTTATTTCTGTCGAATCTGAGAACAGATATTTCGGAGCCCTTTGAAGACTATAGGGCCAAAGGAAAAAATCCTCCGATAACAAAGAGAAAGAAGCTTTCTGAGAAACTTTTTTGTGTTCTGTGAAATAATCTCACAGATTTACAGCTTTCCTCTAAAGAAGCCTTTCGCTAAGACAGTTCTTGTGGAATTGGCAAAGTGATATTTGGAAGCCCTTAGAGGGCTATGGTGAAAAAGGAAATATCCTCAGATGAAATCTGGAAAGAAGCGTTCTGAGAAACCGCTTAGTGTTCTGTTAATTCATCTCACAGAGTTTCATCCGTATTTCACGGATCTCTTTGCTAGCCTTATTTCTGTGGAATCTGCGAACAGATATTTCGGATCCCTTTGAAGTCTATTGGGCCAAAGGAAATATCCTCCGATAACAAAGAGAAAGAAGCTTTCTGAGAAACTTCTTTGTGTTCCGTGAAATCATCTCACAGAGTTACAGCTTTCCCCTCAAGAAGCCTTTCGCTAAGACAGTTCCTGTGGAATTGGCAAAGTGATATTTGGAAGCCCCTAGAGGGCTATGGTGAAAAAGGAAATATCCTCAGATGAAATCTGGAAAGAAGCTTTCTGAGAAACTGCTTAGTGTTCTGTTAATTAATCTCACAGAGTTATATCTGTATTTCGTGGATCTCTTTGGGAGCCTTATTTCTGTGGAATCTGCGAAGAGATATTTCGGATCCCTGTGAAGTGTATAGGGCCAAATAAATATCCTCCGATAACAAAGAGAAAGAAGCTTTCTGAGAAACTTCTTTGTGTTCTGTGAAATCATATCACAGAGTTACAGCTTTCCCCTCAAGAAGCCTTTCGCTAAGACAGTTCTTGTGGAATTGGCAAAGTGATATTTGGAAGCCCATAGAGGGCTTTGCAGAAAAAGGAAATATCCTCAGATGAAATCTGGAAAGAAGCTTTCTGAGAAACCGCTTAGTGTTCTGTGACTTCCTCTCACAGAGTTACATCTGTATTTGGTGGATCTCTTTACTAGCCTTATTTTGTGGAATCTGAGAACAGATATTTCGCTATCCCATTGAAGACTATTGGGCCAAAGGAAATATCCTCCGATAACAAAGAGAAAGAAGCTTTCTGATAAACTTCTTTGTGTTCTGTGAAATCATCTCACAGAGTTACAGATTTTCCCTCAAGAAGCCTTTCGCTAAGACAGTTCTTGTGGAATTGGCAAAGTGATATTTGGAAGTCCATAGAGGGCTATGGTGAAAAAGGAAATATCCTCAGATGAAATCTGGAAAGAAGCTTTCTGAGAAACTGCTTAGTGTTCTGTTAATTAATCTCACAGAGTTACATCTGTATTTCGTGGATCTCTTTGCTAGCCTTATTTCTGTCGAATCTGAGAACAGATATTTCGGAGCCCTTTGAAGACTATAGGGCCAAAGGAAAAAATCCTCCGATAACAAAGAGAAAGAAGCTTTCTGAGAAACTTTTTTGTGCTCTGTGAAATAATATCACGGAGTTACAGCTTTCCCCTCAAGACGCCTTTCGCTAAGACAGTTCTTGTGGAATTGGCAAAGTGATATTTGGAAGCCCATAGAGGGCTATGTTGTAATAGGAAATATCCTCAGATGAAATCTGGAAAGAAGCTTTCTGAGAAACTGCTTAGTGTTCTGTTAATTCATTTCACAGAGATACATCTGTATTTCGTGGAACTCTTTGCTAGCATTATTTCTGTGGAATCTGAGAACAGGTATTTCGGATCCCTTTGAAGACTATAGGGCCAAAGGAAATATCCTCCGATAACAAAGAGAAAGAAGCTTTCTGAGAAACTTCTTTGTGTTCTGTGAAATCATCTCACAGAGTTACAGCTTTCCCCTCAAGAAGCCTTTCGCTAAGACAGTTCTTGTGGAATGGGCAAAGTGATATTTGGAAGATAATAGAGGGCTATGGTGAAAAAGGAAATATCCTCAGATGAAATCTGGAAAGAAGCTTTCTGAGAAACCGCTTATTGTTCTGTTAATTCATCTCCCAGAGTTACATCTTTATTGCGTGGATCTCTTTGCTAGCCTTATTTCTGTGGAATCTGAGAACAGATATTTCCGATCCCTTTGAAGTCTATAGGGCCAAGGAAAAATCCTCCGATAACAAAGACAAAGAAGCTTTCTGAGAAACTTCTTTGTGTTCTGTGAAATAATCTCACAGAGTTACAGCTTTCCCCTCAAGAAGCCTTTCGCTAAGACAGTTCTTGTGGAATTGGCAAAGTGATATTTGGAAGCCCGTAGAGGGTTTTGGTGAAAAAGGAAATATCCTCAGATGAAATCTGGAAAGAAGCTTTCTGAGAAACCGCTTAGTGTTCTGTGACTTCCACTCACAGAGTTACATCTGTATTTCGTGGATCTCTTTGCTAGCCTTATTTCTGTGGAATCTGAGAACAGATATTTCGGATCCCTTTGAGGACTACAGGGCCAAAGGAAATATCCTCCGATAACAAAGAGAAAGAAGCTTTCTGAGAAACTTCTTTGTGTTCTGTGAAATCATCTCACAGAGTTACAGTTTTCCCCTCAAGAAGCCTTTCGCTAAGACAGTTCTTGTGGAATTGGCAAAGTGATATTTGGAAGCCCATAGAGGGGTATGGTGAAAAAGGAAATTACCTCAGATGAAATCTGGAAAGAAGCTTTCTGAGAAACTGCTTAGTGTTTTGTTAATTCATCTCACAGTGTTACATCTGTATTTCGTGGATCTCTTTGCTAGCCTTATTTCTGTGGAATCTGAGAACAGATATTTCGGATCCCTTTGAAGACTATAGAGCCAAAGGAAAAATCCTCCGATAACAAAGAGAAAGAAGCTTTCTGAGAAACTTCTTTGTGTTCTGTGAAATTATCTCATAGAGTTACATCTTTCCCCTCAAGAAGCCTTTCGCTAAGACAGTTCTTGTGGAATTGGCAAAGTGATATTTGGAAGCCCATAGAGGGCTATGGTGAAAAAGGAAATATCCTCAGATGAAATCTGGAAAGAAGCTTTCTGAGAAACTTCTTACTTTTCTGTTAATTCATCTCACAGAGATATATCTGTATTTCGTGGATCTCTTTGCTAGCCTTATTTCTGTGGAATCTGAGAACAGGTATTTCGGATCCCTTTGAAGACTCTAGGGCCAAAGGAAAAATCCTCCGATAACACAGAGAAAGAAGCTTTCAGAGAAACTTCTTTGTGTTCTGTGAAATCATCTCACAGAGTTACAGCTTTCCCCTCAAGAAGGCTTTCGCTAAGACAGTTCTTGTGGAATTGGCAAAGTGATATTTGGAAGCCCATAGAGGGCTATGGTGAAAAGGGAAATATCCTCAGATGAAATCTGGAAAGAAGCTGTCTGAGAAACCGCTTAGTGTTCTGTGACTTCAACTCACAGAGTTACATCTGTATTTCGTGGATCTCTTTGCTGGCCTTATTTCTGTGGAATCTGAGAAGAGATATTTCGGATCCCTTTGAAGACTAGAGGGCCAAGGGAAATATCCTCCGATAACAAAGAGAAAGAAGCTTTCTCAGAAACTTCTTTGTGTTCTGTGAAATAATCTCACAGAGTTACAGTTTTCCCCTCAAAAAGCCTTTCGCTAAGACAGTTCTTGTGGATTGACAAAGTGATATTTGGAAGCCCATAGAGGGCTATGGTGAAAAAGGAAATATCCTCAGATGAAATCTGGAAAGAAGCTTTCTGAGAAACCGCTTAGTGTTCTGTGACTTCCACTCACAGAGTTACATCTGTATTTCGTGGATCTCTTTGCTAGCCTTATTTCTGTGGAATCTGAGAACAGATATTTCGGATCCCTTTGAAGACTATAGGGGCAAAGGAAATATCCTCCAATAACAAAGAGAAAGAAGCTTTCTGAGAAACTTCTTTGTGTTCTGTTAATTCATCTCACAGAGTTACATCTGTATTCCGTGGATCTCTTTGCTAGCATTACTTCTGTGGAATCTGAGAACAGGTATTTCGGATCCCTTTGAAGACTATAGGGCCAAAGGGAATATCCAACGATAACAAAGAGAAAGAAGCTTTCTGAGAAACTTCTTTGTGTTCTGTGAAATCATCTCACAGAGTTACAGATTTCCCCTCAAGAAGCCTTTCGCTAAGACAGTTCTTGTGGAATTGGCAAAGTGATATTTGGAAGCCCATAGAGGGCTATGGTGAAAAAGGAAATATCCTCAGATGAAATCTGGAAAGAAGCTTTCTGAGAAACTGCTTAGTGGTCTGTTAATTCATCTCACAGAGTTACATCTGTATTTCGTGGATCTCTTTGCTAGCCTTATTTCTGTGGAATCTGAGAACAGATATTTCGGATCCCTTTGAAGACTATAGGGGCAAAGGAAATATCCTCCAATAACAAAGAGAAGGAAGCTTTCTGAGAAACTTCTTTGTGTTCTGTGAAATTATCTCACAGAGTTACAGCTTTCCCCTCAAGAAGCCTTTCGCTAAGACAGTTCTTCTGGAATTGGCAAAGTGATATTTGGAAGATAATAGAGGGCTATGGTGAAAAAGGAAATATCCTCAGATGAAATCTGGAAAGAAGCTTTCTGAGAAACCGCTTAGTGTTCTGTTAATTCATCTCCCAGAGTTACATCTTTATTGCGTGGGTCTCTTTGCTAGCCTTATTTCTGTGGAATCTGAGAACAGATATTTCGGATCCCTTTGAAGTCTATAGGGCCAAGGAAAAATCCTCCGATAACAAAGACAAAGAAGCTTTCTGAGAAACTTCTTTGTGTTCTGTGAAATAATCTCACAGAGTTACAGCTTTCCCCTCAAGAAGCCTTTCGCTAAGACAGTTCCTGTGGAAGTGGCAAAGTGATATTTGGAAGCCCGTAGAGGGCTATGATGAAAAAGGAAATATCCTCAGATGAAATCTGGAAAGAAGCTTTCTGAGAAACCGCTTAGTGTTCTGTGACTTCCACTCACAGAGTTACATCTGTATTTCGTGGATCTCTTTGCTAGCCTTATTTCTGTGGAATCTGAGAACAGATATTTCGGATCCCTTTGAAGACTATAGGGCCAAAGGAAATATCCTCCGATAACAAAGAGAAAGAAGCTTTCTGAGAAACTTCTTTGTGTTCTGTGAAATCATCTCACAGAGTTACAGTTTTCCCCTCAAGAAGCCTTTCGCTAAGACAGTTCTTGTGGAATTGGCATAGTGATATTTCGAAGCCCATAGAGGGGTATGGTGAAAAAGGAAATATCCTCAGATGAAATCTGGAAAGAAGATTTCTGAGAAACCGCTTAGTGTTCTGTGACTTCCACTCACAGAGTTACATCTGTATTTCGTGGATCTATTTGCTGGCCTTATTTCTGTGGAATCTGAGAACAGATATTTCGGATCCCTTTGAAGTCTATAGGGCCAAAGGAAATAACCTCCGATAACAAAGAGAAAGAAGCTTTCTGAGAAACTTCTTTGTGTTCTGTGAAATAATCTCACAGAGTTACAGCTTTCCCCTCAAGACGACTTTCGCTAAGACAGTTCTTGTGGAATTGGCTAAGTGATATTTGGAAGCCCACAGAGGGCTATGTTGTAAAAGGAAATATCCTCAGATGAAATCTGGAAAGAAGCTTTCTGAGAAACTGCTTAGTGGTCTGTTAATTCATCTCACAGAGTTACATCTGTATTTCGTGGATCTCTTTGCTAGCCTTATTTCTGTGGAATCTGAGAACAGATATTTCGGATCCCTTTGAGGACTATAGAGCCAAAGGAAAAATCCTCCGATAACAAAGAGAAAGAAGCTTTCTGAGAAACTTCTTTGTGTTCTGCGAAATCATCTCACAGAGTTACAGCTTTCACCTCAAGAAGGCTTTCGCTAAGACAGCTCTTGTGGAATTGGCCAAGTGTTATTTGGAAGCCCATAAAGTTCTATGGTGAAAAAGGAAATATCCTCAGATGAAATCTGGAAAGAAGCTTTCTGAGAAACCGCTTAGTGTTCTGTGACTTCCACTAACAGAGTTACATCTGTATTTCTTGGATCACTTTTCTAGCCTTATTTCTGTGGAATCTGAGAGCAGACATTTCGGATACCTTTGAAGACTATAGGGCCAAAGGAAATATCCTCCAATAACAAAGAGAAAGAAGCTTTCTGAGAAACTTCTTTGTGTTCTGTGAAATCATCTCACAGAGTTACAGTTTTCCCCTCAAGAAGCCTTTCGCTAAGACAGTTCTTGTGGAATTGGCACAGTGATATTTGGAAGCCCATAGAGGGCTATGGTGAAAAAGGAAATATCCTCAGATGAAATCTGGAAAGAAGCTTTCTGAGAAACCGCTTAGTGTTCTGTGACTTCCACTCACAGAGTTACATCTGTATTTCGTGGATCTCTTTGCTGGTCTTATTTCTGTGGAATCTGAGAAGAGATATTTCGGATCCCTTTGAAGTCTATAGGGCCAAAGGAAATATCCTCCGATAACAAAGACAAAGAAGCATTCTGAGAAACTTCTTTGTGTTCTGTGAAATCATCTCACAGAGTTACAGCTTTCCCCTCAAGAAGCCTTTCGCTAAGACAGTTCTTGTGGAATGGGCAAAGTGATATTTGGAAGCCCATAGTGGGCTATGGTGTAAAAGGAAATATCCTCAGATGAAATCTGGAAAGAAGCTTTCTGAGAAACCGCTTAGTGTTCTGTGACTTCCACTCACAGAGTTACATCTGTATTTCGTGGATCTCTTTGCTACCCTTATTTCTGTGGAATCTGAGAACAGATATTTCGGATCCCTTTGAAGACTATAGGGGCAAAGGAAATATCCTCCAATAACAAAGAGAAAGAAGCTTTCTGAGAAACTTCTTTGTGTTCTGTGAAATAATCTCACAGAGTTACAGCTTTCCCCTCAAGACGACTTTCGCTAAGACAGTTCTTGTGGAATTGGCTAAGTGATATTTGAAAGCCCACAGAGGGCTATGTTGTAAAAGGAAATATCCTCAGATGAAATCTGGAAAGAAGCTTTCTGAGAAACTGCTTAGTGGTCTGTTAATTCATCTCACAGAGTTGCATCTGTATTTCGTGGATCTCTTTGCTAGCCTTATTTCTGTGGAATCTGAGAACAGATATTTCGGATCCTTTGAGGACTATAGAGCCAAAGGAAAAATCCTCCGATAACAAAGAGAAAGAAGCTTTCTGAGAAACTTCTTTGTGTTCTGTGAAATCATCTCACAGAGTTACAGCTTTCCCCTCAAGAAGGCTTTCGCTAAGACAGTTCTTGTAGAATTGGCCAAGTGATATTTGGAAGCCCATAAAGTTCTATGGTCAAAAAGGAAATATCCTCAGATGAAATCTGGAAAGAAGCTTCCTGAGAAACCGCTTAGTGTTCTGTGACTTCCACTCACAGAGTTACATCTGTATTTCGTGGATCTCTTTGCTAGCCTTATTTCTGTGGGATCTGAGAACAGATATTTCGGATCCCGTTGAAGACTATAGGGGCTAAGGAAATATCCTCCAATAACAAAGAGAAAGAAGCTTTCTGAGAAACTTCTTTGTGTTCGGTGAAATCATCTCACAGAGTTACAGCTTTCCCCTCAAGACGACTTTCGCTAAGACAGTTCTTGTGGAATTGGCTAAGTGATATTTGGAAGCCCACAGAGGGCTATGTTGTAAAAGGAAATATCCTCAGATGAAATCTCGAAAGAAGCTTTCTGAGAAACTGCTTAGTGTTCTCTTAATTCATCTCACAGAGATACATCAGTATTTCGTGGAGCTCTTTCCTAGCATTATTTCTGTGGAATCTGAGAACAGGTATTTCGGATCCCTTTCAAGACTATAAGGCCAAAGGAAATATCCTCCGATAACAAAGAGAAAGAAGCTTTCTGAGAAACTTCTTTGTGTTCTGTGAAATCATCTCACAGAGTTACAGCTTTCCCCTCAAGAAGCCTTTCGCTAAGACACTTCTTGTGGAATTGGCAAAGTGATATTTGGAAGCCCATAGAGGGCTATGGTGAAAAAGGAAATATCCTCAGATGAAATCTGGAAAGAAGCTTTCTGAGAAACTGCTTAGTGTTCTGTTAATTCATCTCACAGAGTTACATCTGTATTTCGTGGATCTCTTTGCTAGCCTTATTTCTGTGCAATCTGCGAACAGATATTTCGGATCCCTTTGAAGTCTATAGGGCCAAAGGAAATATCCTCCGATAACAAAGAGAAAGAAGCTTTCTGAGAAACTTCTTTGTGTTCTGTGAAATCATCTCACAGAGTTACAGCTTTCCCCTCAAGAAGCCTTTCGCTAAGACAGTTCTTGTGGAATTGGCAAAGTGATATTTGAAAGCCCATAGAGGGCTATGGTGAAAAAGGAAATATCCTCAGATGAAATCTGGAAAGAAGCTTTCTGAGAAACTGCTTAGTGTTCTGTTAATTCATCTCACAGAGTTACATCTGTATTTCGTGGATCTCTTTGCTACCCTTATTTCTGTGGAATCTGAGAACAGATATTTCGGATCCTTTGGAGACTACAGGGCCAAAGGAAATATCCTCCGATAACAAAGAGAAAGAAGCTTTCTGAGAAACTTCTTTGTGTTCTGTGAAATCATCTCACAGAGTTACAGCTTTCCCCTCAAGAAGCCTTTCGCTAAGACAATTCTTGTGGAATTGGCAAACTGATATTTGGAAGCCCATAGAGGGCTATGGTGAAAAAGGAAATATCCTCAGATGAAATCTGGAAAGAAGCTTTCTGAGAAACTGCTTAGTGTTCTGTTAATTCATCTCACACAGTTACATCTGTATTTCGTGGATCTCTTTGCTAGCCTTATTTCTGTGGAATCTGAGAACAGATATTTCGTATCCCTTTGAAGTCTATAGGGCCAAAGGAAAAATCCTCCGATAACAAAGACAAAGAAGCTTTCTGAGAAACTTCTTTGTGTTCTGTGAAATAATCTCACAGAGTTACAGCTTTCCCCTCAAGACGCCTTTCGCTAAGACAGTTCTTGTGGAATTGGCAAAGTGATATTTGGAAGCCCATAGAGGGCTATGTTGTAAAAGGAAATATCCTCAGATAAAATCTGGAAAGAAGCTTTCTGAGAAACTGCTTAGTGTTCTGTTAATTCATTTCACAGAGATACATCTGTATTTCGTGGATCTCTTTGCTAGCATTATTTCTGTGGAATCTGAGAACAGGTATTTCGGATTCCTTTGAAGACTATAGGGCCAAAGGAAATATGCTCCGATAACAAAGAGAAAGAAGCTTTCTGAGAAACTTCTTTGTGTTCTGTGAAATCATCTCACAGAGTTACAGCTTTCCCCTCAAGAAGCCTTTCGCTAAGACAGTTCTTGTGGAATTGGCAAAGTGATATTTGGAAGCCCATAGAGGGCTATGGTGAAAAAGGAAATATCCTCAGATGAAATCTGGAAAGAAGCCCTCTGAGAAACCGCTTAGGGTTCTGTTAATTCATCTCCCAGAGTTACATCTTTATTGCGTGGATCTCTTTGCTAGCCTTATTTCTGTGGAATCTGAGAACAGATATTTCGGATCCCTTTGAAGTCTATAGGGCCAAGGGAAAATCCTCCGATAACAAAGACAAAGAAGCTTTCTGAGAAACTTCTTTGTGTTCTGTGAAATAATCTCACAGAGTTACAGCTTTCCCCTCAAGACGCCTTTCGCTAAGACAGTTCTTGTGGAATTGGCAAAGTGATATTTGGAAGCCCATAGAGGGCTATGTTGTAAAAGGAAATATCCTCAGATGAAATCTGGAAAGAAGCTTTCTGAGAAACTGCTTAGTGTTCTGTTAATTCATTTCACAGAGATACATCTGTATTTCGTGGATCTCTTTGCTAGCATTATTTCTGTGGAATCTGAGAACAGGTATTTCGGATCCCTTTGAAGACTATAGGGCCAAAGGAAATATCCTCCGATAACAAAGAGAAAGAAGCTTTCTGAGAAACTTCTTTGTGTTCTGTGAAATCATCTCACAGAGTTACAGCTTTCCCCTCAAGAAGGCTTTCGCTAAGACAGTTCTTCTTGAATTGGCAAAGTGATATTTGGAAGATAATAGAGGGCTATGGTGAAAAAGGAAATATCCTCAGATGAAAACTGGAAAGAAGCTTTCTGAGAAACCGCTTAGTGTTCTGTGACTTCCACTCACAGAGTTACATCTGTATTTCGTGGATCTCTTTGCTAGACTTATTTCTGTGGAATCTGAGAACAGGTATTTCGGATCCCTTTGAGGACTATAGGGCCAAACGAAATATCCTCCGATAACAAAGAGAAAGAAGCTTTCTGAGAAACTTCTTTGTGTTCTGTGAAATCATCTCACAGAGTTACAGCTTTCCCCTCAAGACGCCTTTCGCTAAGACAGTTCTTGTGGAATTGGCAAAGTGATATTTGGAAGCCCATAGTGGGCTATGGTGTAAAAGGAAATATCCTCAGATGAAATCTGGAAAGAAGATTTCTGAGAAACTGCTTAGTGTTCTGTTAATTCATCTCACAGAGATACATCTGTATTTCATGCAACTCTTTGCCAGCATTATTTCTGTGGAATCTGAGAACAGGTATTTCGGATCCCTTTGAAGACTAGAGGGCCAAAGGAAATATCCTCCCATAACAAAGAGAAAGAAGCTTTCTGAGAAACTTCTTTGTGTTCTGTGAAATCATCTCACAAAGTTACAGCTTTCCCCTCAAGAAGCCTTTCGCTAAGACAGTTCTTGTGGAATTGGCAAAGTGATATTTGGAAGCCCATAGAGGGCTATGGTGAAAAAGAAAATATCCTCAGATGAAATCTGGAAAGAAGCTTTCTGAGAAACCGCTTAGTGTTCTGTGACTTCCACTCACAGAGTTACATCTGTATTTCGTGGATCTCTTTGCTAGCCTTATTTCTGTGGGATCTGAGAACAGATATTTCGGATCCCTTTGAAGACTATAGGGCCAAAGGAAATATCCTCCGATAACAAAGAGAAAGAAGCTTTCTGAGAAACTTCTTTGTGTTCTGTGAAATCATCTCACAGAGTTACAGTTTTCCCCTCAAGAAGACTTTCGCTAAGACAGTTCTTGTGGAATTGGCATAGTGATATTTCGAAGCCCATAGAGGGGTATGGTGAAAAAGGAAATATCCTCAGATGAAATCTGGAAAGAAGCTTTCTGAGAAACCGCTTAGTGTTCTGTGACTTCCACTCACAGAGTTACATCTGTATTTCGTGGATCTATTTGCTGGCCTTATTTCTGTGGAATCTGAGAACAGATATTTCGGATCCCTTTGAAGTCTATAGGGCCAAAGGAAATAACCTCCGATAACAAAGAGAAAGAAGCTTTCTGAGAAACTTCTTTGTGTTCTGTGAAATAATCTCACAGAGTTACAGCTTTCCCCTCAAGACGACTTTCGCTAAGACAGTTCTTGTGGAATTGGCTAAGTGATATTTGGAAGCCCACAGAGGGCTATGTTGTAAAAGGAAATATCCTCAGATGAAATCTGGAAAGAAGCTTTCTGAGAAACTGCTTAGTGGTCTGTTAATTCATCTCACAGAGTTACATCTGTATTTCGTGGATCTCTTTGCTAGCCTTATTTCTGTGGAATCTGAGAACAGATATTTCGGATCCCTTTGAGGACTATAGAGCCAAAGGAAAAATCCTCCGATAACAAAGAGAAAGAAGCTTTCTGAGAAACTTCTTTGTGTTCTGCGAAATCATCTCACAGAGTTACAGCTTTCCCCTCAAGAAGGCTTTCGCTAAGACAGCTCTTGTGGAATTGGCCAAGTGTTATTTGGAAGCCCATAAAGTTCTATGGTGAAAAAGGAAATATCCTCAGATGAAATCTGGAAAGAAGCTTTCTGAGAAACCGCTTAGTGTTCTGTGACTTCCACTAACAGAGTTACATCTGTATTTCTTGGATCACTTTTCTAGCCTTATTTCTGTGGAATCTGAGAGCAGACATTTCGGATACCTTTGAAGACTATAGGGCCAAAGGAAATATCCTCCAATAACAAAGAGAAAGAAACTTTCTGAGAAACTTCTTTGTGTTCTGTGAAATCATCTCACAGAGTTACAGTTTTCCCCTCAAGAAGCCTTTCGCTAAGACAGTTCTTGTGGAATTGGCACAGTGATATTTGGAAGCCCATAGAGGGCTATGGTGAAAAAGGAAATATCCTCAGATGAAATCTGGAAAGAAGCTTTCTGAGAAACCGCTTAGTGTTCTGTGACTTCCACTCACAGAGTTACATCTGTATTTCGTGGATCTCTTTGCTGGCCTTATTTCTGTGGAATCTGAGAACAGATATTTCGGATCCCTTTGAAGTCTATAGGGCCAAAGGAAATATCCTCCGATAACAAAGACAAAGAAGCATTCTGAGAAACTTCTTTGTGTTCTGTGAAATCATCTCACAGAGTTACAGCTTTCCCCTCAAGAAGCCTTTCGCTAAGACAGTTCTTGTGGAATGGGCAAAGTGATATTTGGAAGCCCATAGTGGGCTATGGTGTAAAAGGAAATATCCTCAGATGAAATCTGGAAAGAAGCTTTCTGAGAAACCGCTTAGTGTTCTGTGACTTCCACTCACAGAGTTACATCTGTATTTCGTGGATCTCTTTGCTACCCTTATTTCTGTGGAATCTGAGAACAGATATTTCGGATCCCTTTGAAGACTATAGGGGCAAAGGAAATATCCTCCAATAACAAAGAGAAAGAAGCTTTCTGAGAAACTTCTTTGTGTTCTGTGAAATAATCTCACAGAGTTACAGCTTTCCCCTCAAGACGACTTTCGCTAAGACAGTTCTTGTGGAATTGGCTAAGTGATATTTGAAAGCCCACAGAGGGCTATGTTGTAAAAGGAAATATCCTCAGATGAAATCTGGAAAGAAGCTTTCTGAGAAACTGCTTAGTGGTCTGTTAATTCATCTCACAGAGTTGCATCTGTATTTCGTGGATCTCTTTGCTAGCCTTATTTCTGTGGAATCTGAGAACAGATACTTCGGATCCTTTGAGGACTATAGAGCCAAAGGAAAAATCCTCCGATAACAAAGAGAAAGAAGCTTTCTGAGAAACTTCTATGTGTTCTGTGAAATCATCTCACAGAGTTACAGCTTTCCCCTCAAGAAGGCTTTCGCTAAGACAGTTCTTGTAGAATTGGCCAAGTGATATTTGGAAGCCCATAAAGTTCTATGGTCAAAAAGGAAATATCCTCAGATGAAATCTGGAAAGAAGCTTCCTGAGAAACCGCTTAGTGTTCTGTGACTTCCACTCACAGAGTTACATCTGTATTTCGTGGATCTCTTTGCTAGCCTTATTTCTGTGGGATCTGAGAACAGATATTTCGGATCCCTTTGAAGACTATAGGGGCTAAGGAAATATCCTCCAATAACAAAGAGAAAGAAGCTTTCTGAGAAACTTCTTTGTGTTCGGTGAAATCATCTCACAGAGTTACAGCTTTCCCCTCAAGACGACTTTCGCTAAGACAGTTCTTGTGGAATTGGCTAAGTGATATTTGGAAGCCCACAGAGGGCTATGTTGTAAAAGGAAATATCCTCAGATGAAATCTCGAAAGAAGCTTTCTGAGAAACTGCTTAGTGTTCTCTTAATTCATCTCACAGAGATACATCAGTATTTCGTGGAGCTCTTTCCTAGCATTATTTCTGTGGAATCTGAGAACAGGTATTTCGGATCCCTTTCAAGACTATAAGGCCAAAGGAAATATCCTCCGATAACAAAGAGAAAGAAGCTTTCTGAGAAACTTCTTTGTGTTCTGTGAAATCATCTCACAGAGTTACAGCTTTCCCCTCAAGAAGCCTTTCGCTAAGACAATTCTTGTGGAATTGGCAAACTGATATTTGGAAGCCCATAGAGGGCTATGGTGAAAAAGGAAATATCCTCAGATGAAATCTGGAAAGAAGCTTTCTGAGAAACTGCTTAGTGTTCTGTTAATTCATCTCACACAGTTACATCTGTATTTCGTGGATCTCTTTGCTAGCCTTATTTCTGTGGAATCTGAGAACAGATATTTCGTATCCCTTTGAAGTCTATAGGGCCAAAGGAAAAATCCTCCGATAACAAAGACAAAGAAGCTTTCTGAGAAACTTCTTTGTGTTCTGTGAAATAATCTCACAGAGTTACAGCTTTCCCCTCAAGACGCCTTTCGCTAAGACAGTTCTTGTGGAATTGGCAAAGTGATATTTGGAAGCCCATAGAGGGCTATGTTGTAAAAGGAAATATCCTCAGATAAAATCTGGAAAGAAGCTTTCTGAGAAACTGCTTAGTGTTCTGTTAATTCATTTCACAGAGATACATCTGTATTTCGTGGATCTCTTTGCTAGCATTATTTCTGTGGAATCTGAGAACAGGTATTTCGGATTCCTTTGAAGACTATAGGGCCAAAGGAAATATGCTCCGATAACAAAGAGAAAGAAGCTTTCTGAGAAACTTCTTTGTGTTCTGTGAAATCATCTCACAGAGTTACAGCTTTCCCCTCAAGAAGCCTTTCGCTAAGACAGTTCTTGTGGAATTGGCAAAGTGATATTTGGAAGATAATAGAGGGCTATGGTGAAAAAGGAAATATCCTCAGATGAAATCTGGAAAGAAGCCCTCTGAGAAACCGCTTAGGGTTCTGTTAATTCATCTCCCAGAGTTACATCTTTATTGCGTGGATCTCTTTGCTAGCCTTATTTCTGTGGAATCTGAGAACAGATATTTCGGATCCCTTTGAAGTCTATAGGGCCAAGGGAAAATCCTCCGATAACAAAGACAAAGAAGCTTTCTGAGAAACTTCTTTGTGTTCTGTGAAATAATCTCACAGAGTTACAGCTTTCCCCTCAAGACGCCTTTCGCTAAGACAGTTCTTGTGGAATTGGCAAAGTGATATTTGGAAGCCCATAGAGGGCTATGTTGTAAAAGGAAATATCCTCAGATGAAATCTGGAAAGAAGCTTTCTGAGAAACTGCTTAGTGTTCTGTTAATTCATTTCACAGAGATACATCTGTATTTCGTGGATCTCTTTGCTAGCATTATTTCTGTGGAATCTGAGAACAGGTATTTCGGATCCCTTTGAAGACTATAGGGCCAAAGGAAATATCCTCCGATAACAAAGAGAAAGAAGCTTTCTGAGAAACTTCTTTGTGTTCTGTGAAATCATCTCACAGAGTTACAGCTTTCCCCTCAAGAAGGCTTTCGCTAAGACAGTTCTTCTCGAATTGGCAAAGTGATATTTGGAAGATAATAGAGGGCTATGGTGAAAAAGGAAATATCCTCAGATGAAAACTGGAAAGAAGCTTTCTGAGAAACCGCTTAGTGTTCTGTGACTTCCACTCACAGAGTTACATCTGTATTTCGTGGATCTCTTTGCTAGACTTATTTCTGTGGAATCTGAGAACAGGTATTTCGGATCCGTTTGAGGACTATAGGGCCAAACGAAATATCCTCCGATAACAAAGAGAAAGAAGCTTTCTGAGAAACTTCTTTGTGTTCTGTGAAATCATCTCACAGAGTTACAGCTTTCCCCTCAAGACGCCTTTCGCTAAGACAGTTCTTGTGGAATTGGCAAAGTGATATTTGGAAGCCCATAGTGGGCTATGGTGTAAAAGGAAATATCCTCAGATGAAATCTGGAAAGAAGATTTCTGAGAAACTGCTTAGTGTTCTGTTAATTCATCTCACAGAGATACATCTGTATTTCATGCAACTCTTTGCCAGCATTATTTCTGTGGAATCTGAGAACAGGTATTTCGGATCCCTTTGAAGACTAGAGGGCCAAAGGAAATATCCTCCCATAACAAAGAGAAAGAAGCTTTCTGAGAAACTTCTTTGTGTTCTGTGAAATCATCTCACAAAGTTACAGCTTTCCCCTCAAGAAGCCTTTCGCTAAGACAGTTCTTGTGGAATTGGCAAAGTGATATTTGGAAGCCCATAGAGGGCTATGGTGAAAAAGAAAATATCCTCAGATGAAATCTGGAAAGAAGCTTTCTGAGAAACCGCTTAGTGTTCTGTGACTTCCACTCACAGAGTTACATCTGTATTTCGTGGATCTCTTTGCTAGCCTTATTTCTGTGGGATCTGAGAACAGATATTTCGGATCCCTTTGAAGACTATAGGGGCAAAGGAAATATCCTCCAATAACAAAGAGAAAGAAGCTTTCTGAGAAACTTCTTTGTGTTCTGTGAAATCATCTCACAGAGTTACAGCTTTCCCCTCAAGACGACTTTCGCTAAGACAGTTCTTGTGGAATTGGCTAAGTGATATTTGGAAGCCCAAAGAGGGCTATGTTGTAAAAGGAAATATCCTCAGATGAAATCTGGAAAGAAGCTTTCTGAGAAACTGCTTAGTGTTCTCTTAATTCATCTCACAGAGATACATCAGTATTTCGTGGAGCTCTTTCCTAGCATTATTTCTGTGGAATCTGAGAACAGGTATTTCGGATCCCTTTCAAGACTATAAGGCCAAAGGAAATATCCTCCGATAACAAAGAGAAAGAAGCTTTCTAAGAAACTTCTTTGTGTTCTGTGAAATCATCTCACAGAGTTACAGCTTTCCCCTCAAGAAGCCTTTCGCTAAGACAGTTCTTGTGGAATTGGCAAAGTGATATTTGCAAGCACATAGAGGGCTATGGTGAAAAAGGAAATATCCTCAGATGAAATCTGGAAAGAAGCTTTCTGAGAAACTGCTTAGTGTTCTGTTAATTCATCTCACAGAGTTACATCTGTATTTCGTGGATCTCCTTGCTAGCCTTATTTCTGTGGAATCTGCGAACAGATATTTCGGATCCCTTTGAAGTCTATAGGGCCAAAGGAAATATCCTCCGATAACAAAGAGAAAGAAGCTTTTTGAGAAACTTCTTTGTGTTCTGTGAAATCATCTCACAGAGTTACAGCTTTCCCCTCATGAAGCCTTTCGGTAAGACAGTTGTTTTGGAATTGGCAAAGTGATATTTGGAAGCCCATAGAGGGCTATGGTGAAAAAGGAAATATCCTCAGATGAAATCTGGAAAGAAGCTTTCTGAGAAACTGCTAAGTGTTCTGTTAATTCATCTCACAGAGTTACATCTGTATTTCGTAGATCTCTTTGCTAGCCTTATTTCTGTGGAATCTGAGAACAGATATTTCGGATCCTTTGGAGTCTATAGGGCCAAAGGAAACATCCTCCGAAAACAAAGAGAAAGAAGCTTTCTGAGAAACTTCTTTGTGTTCTGTTAAATCATCTCACAGAGTTACAGCTTTCCCCTCAAGAAGCCTTTCGCTAAGACAGTTCTTGTGGAATTGGCAAACTGATATTTGGAAGCCCATAGAGGGCTATGGTGAAAAAGGAAATATCCTCAGATGAAATCTGGAAAGAAGCTTTCTGAGAAACTGCTTAGTGTTCTGTTAATTCATCTCACAGAGTTACATCTGTATTTCCTGGATCTCTTTGCTAGCCTTATTTCTGTGGAATCTGAGAACAGATATTTCGGATCCCTTTGAAGTCTATAGGGCCAAAGGAAAAATCCCCCGATAACAAAGACAAAGAAGCTTTCTGAGAAACTTCTTTGTGTTCTGTGAAATAATCTCACAGAGTTACAGCTTTCCCCTCAAGACGTCTTTCGCTAAGACAGTTCTTGTGGAATTGGCAAAGTGATATTTGGAAGCCCATAGAGGGCTATGTTGTAAAAGGAAATATCCTCAGATGAAATCTGGAAAGAAGCTTTCTGAGAAACTGCTTAGTGTTCTGTTAATTCATTTCACAGAGATACATCTGTATTTCGTGGATCTCTTTGCTAGCCTTATTTCTGTGGAATCTGAGAACAGATATTTCGGATCCCTTTGAAGACTATAGAGCCAAAGGAAAAATCCTCCGATAACAAAGAGAAAGAAGCTTTCTGAGAAACTTCTTTGTGTTCTGTGAAATTATCTCACAGAGTTACAGCTTTCCCCTCAAGAAGCCTTTCGCTAAGACAGTTCTTGTGGAATTGGCAAAGTGATATTTGGAAGCCCATAGAGGGCTATGGTGAAAAAGGAAATATCCTCAGATGAGATCTGGAAAGAAGCTTTCTGAGAAACTTCTTACTTTTCTGTTAATACATCTCACAGAGATATATCTGTATTTCGTGGATCTCTTTGCTAGCCTTATTTCTGTGGAATCTGGGAACAGGTATTTCGGATCCCTTTGAAGACTCTAGGGACAAAGGAAAAATCCTCCGATAACACAGAAAAAGAAGCTTTCTGAGAAACTTCTTTGTGTTCTGTGAAATCATCTCAGAGAGTTACAGCTTTCCCCTAAAGAAGGCTTTCGCTAAGACAGTTCTTGTGGAATTGGCAAAGTGATATTTGGAAGCCCATAGAGGGCTATGGTGAAAAGGGAAATATCCTCAGATGAAATCTGGAAAGAAGCTTTCTGAGAAACCGCTTAGTGTTCTGTGACTTCCACTCACAGAGTTACATCTGTATTTCGTGGATCTCTTTGCTAGCCTTATTTCTGTGGAATCTGAGAACAGATATTTCGGATCCCTTTGAAGACTATAGGGGCAAAGGAAATATCCTCCAATAACAAAGAGAAAGAAGCTTTCTGAGAAACTTCTTTGTGTTCTGTTAATTCATCTCACAGAGTTACATCTGTATTCCGTGGATCTCTTTGCTAGCATTACTTCTGTGGAATCTGAGAACAGGTATTTCGGATCCCTTTGAAGACTATAGGGCCAAAGGGAATATCCAACGATAACAAAGAGAAAGAAGCTTTCTGAGAAACTTCATTGTGTTCTGTGAAATCATCTCACAGAGTTACAGCTTTCCCCTCAAGAAGCCTTTCGCTAAGACAGTTCTTGTGGAATTGGCAAAGTGATATTTGGAAGCCCATAGAGGGCTATGGTGAAAAAGGAAATATCCTCAGATGAAATCTGGAAAGAAGCTTTCTGAGAAACTGCTTAGTGTTCTGTTAATTCATCTCAGAGAGTTACATCTGTATTTCGTGGATCTCTTTGCTAGCCTTATTTCTGTGGAATCTGAGAACAGATATTTCGGATCACTTTGAAGACTCTATGGCCAAAGGAAAAATCCTCCGATAACAAAGAGAAAGAAGCTTTCTGAGAAACTTCTTTGTGTTCTGTGAAATCATCTCACAGAGTTACAGCTTTCCCCTCAAGAAGCCTTTCGCTAAGACAGTTCTTGTGGAATGGGCAAAGTGATATTTGGAAGCCCATAGTGGGCTATGGTGTAAAAGGAAATATCCTCAGATGAAATCTGGAAAGAAGCTTTCTGAGAAACCGCTTAGTGTTCTGTGACTTCCACTCACAGAGTTACATCTGTATTTCGTGGATCTCTTAGCTAGCCTTATTTCTGTGGAATCTGAGAACAGATATTTCGGATCCCTTTGAAGACTATAGGGGCAAAGGAAATATCCTCCAATAACAAAGAGAAAGAAGCTTTCTGAGAAACTTCTTTTTGTTCTGTGAAATCATCTCACAGAGTTACAGCTTTCCCCTCAAGACGACTTTCGCTAAGACAGTTCTTGTGGAATTGGCTAAGTGATATTTGGAAGCCCATAGAGGGCTATGTTGTAAAAGGAAATATCCTCAGATGAAATCTGGAAAGAAGCTTTCTGAGAAACTGCTTAGTGGTCTGTTAATTCATCTCACAGAGTTACATCTGTATTTCGTGGATCTCTTTGCTAGCCTTATTTCTGTGGAATCTGAGAACAGATATTTCGGATCCCTTTGAAGACTATAGGGGCAAAGGAAATATCCTCCAATAACCAAGAGAAAGAAGCTTTCTGAGAAACTTCTTTGTGTTCTGTGAAATCATCTCACAGAGTTACAGCTTTCCCCTCAAGAAGCCTTTCGCTAAGACTGTTCTTCTGTAATTGGCAAAGTGATATTTGGAAGATAATAGAGGGCTATGGTGAAAAAGGAAATATCCTCAGATGAAATCTGGAAAGAAGCTTTCTGAGAAACCGCTTAGTGTTCTGTTAATTCATCTCCCAGAGTTACATCTTTATTGCGTGGATCTCTTTGCTAGCCTTATTTCTGTGGAATCTGAGAACAGATATTTCGGATCCCTTTGAAGTCTATAGGGCCAAGGAAAAATCCTCCGATAACAAAGACAAAGAAGCTTTCTGAGAAACTTCTTTGTGTTCTGTGAAATAATCTCACAGAGTTACAGCTTTCCCCTCAAGAAGCCTTTCGCTAAGACAGTTCTTGTGGAATTGGCAAAGTGATATTTGGAAGCCCGTAGAGGGCTATGGTGAAAAAGGAAATATCCTCAGATGAAATCTGGAAAGAAGCTTTCTGAGAAACCGCTTAGTGTTCTGTGACTTCCACTCACAGAGTTACATCTGTATTTCGTGGATCTCTTTGCTAGCCTTATTTCTGTGGAATCTGAGAACAGATATTTCGGATCCATTTGAGGACTACAGGGCCAAAGGAAATATCCTCCGGTAACAAAGAGAAAGAAGCTTTCTGAGAAACTTCTTTGTGTTCTGTGAAATCATCTCACAGAGTTACAGCTTTCCCCTCAAGAAGCCTTTCGCTAAGACAGTTCTTGTGGAATGGGCAAAGTGATATTTGGAAGCCCATAGTGGGCTATGGTGTAAAAGGAAATATCCTCAGATGAAATCTGGAAAGAAGCTTTCTGAGAAACTGCTCAGTGGTCTGTTAATTCATCTCACAGAGTTACATCTGTATTTCGTGTATCTCTTTGCTAGCCTTATTTCTGTGGAATCTGAGAAGAGATATTTCGGATCCCTTTGAAGACTACAGGGCCAAAGGAAATATCCTTCGATAACAAAGAGAAAGAAGCTTTCTGAGAAACTTCTTTGTGTTCTGTGAAATCATCTCACAGAGTTACAGCTTTCCCCTCAAGAAGGCTTTCGCTAAGACAGTTCTTGTGGAATTGGCCAAGTGATATTTGGAAGCCCATAAAGTTCTATGGTGAAAAAGGAATTATCCTCAGATGAAATCTGGAAAGAAGCTTCCTGAGAAACGGCTTAGTGTTCTGTGACTTCCACTAACAGAGTTACATCTGTATTTCTTGGATCACTTTTCTAGCCTTATTTCTGTGGAATCTGAGAGCAGACATTTCGGATCCCTTTGAAGACTATAGGGCCAAAGGAAATATCCTCCAATAACAAAGAGAAAGAAGCTTTCTGAGAAACTTGTTTGTGTTCTGTGAAATCATCTCACAGAGTTACAGCTTTCCCCTCAAGAAGGCTTTCGCTAAGACAGTTCTTGTGGAATTGGCAATGTGATATTTGGAAGCCCATAGAGGGCTATGGTGTAAAAGGAAATATCCTCAGATGAAATCTGGGAAGAAGCTTTCTGAGAAACTGCTTAGTGTTCTGTTAACTCATCTCACAGAGATACATCTCTATTTCATGGATCTCTTTGCCAGCATTATTTCTGTGGAATCTGAGAACAGGTATTTCGGATCCCTTTGAAGTCTATAGGGCCAAACGAAATATCCTCTGATAACAAAGAGAAAGAAGCTTTCTGAGAAACTTCTTTGTGTTCTGTGAAATCATCTCACAGAGTTACAGCTTTCCCCTCGAGACGCCTTTCGCTAAGACAGTTCTTGTGGAATTGGCAAAGTGATATTTGGAAGCCCATAGAGGGCTATGGTGTGAAAGGAAATATCCTAAGATGAAATCTGGAAAGAAGCTTTCTGAGAAACTGCTTAGTGTTCTGTTAATTCATCTCACAGAGATACATCTGTATTTCATGGATCTCTTTGCCAGCACTTTTTCTGTGGAATCTTAGAACAGGTATTTCGGATCCCTTTGAGGACTATAGGGCCCAACGAAATATCCTCCGATAACAAAGAGAAAGAAGCTTTCTGAGAAACTTCTTTGTGTTCTGTGAAATCATCTCACAGAGTTACAGCTTTCCCCTCAAGACGCCTTTCGCTAAGACAGTTCTTGTGGAATTGGCAAAGTGATATTTGGAAGCCCATAGAGGGCTATGGTGTAAAAGGAAATATCCTCAGATGAAATCTGGAAAGAAGCTTTCTGAGAAACTGCTTAGTGTTCTCTTAATTCATCTCACAGAGATACATCTGTATTTCGTGGATCTCTTTCCTAGCATTATTTCTGTGGAATCGTAGAACAGGTATTTCGGATCCCTTTCAAGACTATAAGGCCAAAGGAAATATCCTCCGATAACAAAGAGAAAGAAGCTTTCTAAGAAACTTCTTTGTGTTCTGTGAAATCATCTCACAGAGTTACAGCTTTCCCCTCAAGAAGCCTTTCGCTAAGACAGTTCTTGTGGAATTGGCAAAGTGATATTTGGAAGCCCATAGAGGGCTATGGTGAAAAAGGAAATATCCTCAGATGAAATCTGGAAAGAAGCTTTCTGAGAAACTGCTTAGTGTTCTGTTAATTCATCTCACAGAGTTACATCTGTATTTCGTGGATCTCTTTGCTAGCCTTATTTCTGTGGAATCTGAGAACAGATATTTCGGATCCCTTTGAAGACTATAGAGCCAAAGGAAAAATCCTCCGATAACAAAGAGAAAGAAGCTTTCTGAGAAACTTCTTTGTGTTCTGTGAAATTATCTCACCGAGTTACAGCTTTCCCCTCAAGAAGCCTTTCGCTAAGACAGTTCTTGTGGAATTGGCAAAGTGATATTTGGAAGCCCGTAGAGGGCTATGGTGAAAAAGGAAATATCCTCAGATGAGATCTGGAAAGAAGCTTTCTGAGAAACTTCTTACTTTTCTGTTAATACATCTCACAGAGATATATCTGTATTTCCTGGTTCTCTTTGCTAGCCTTATTTCTGTGGAATCTGAGAACAGGTATTTCGGATCCCTTTGAAGACTCTAGGGCCAAAGGAAATCTCCTCCGATGACAAAGAGAAAGAAGCTTTCTGAGAAACTTCTTTGTGTTCTGTTAATTCATCTCACAGAGTTACATCTGTATTCCGTGGATCTCTTTGCTAGCATTACTTCTGTGGAATCTGAGAACAGGTATTTCGGATCCCTTTGAAGACTATAGGGCCAAAGGGAATATCCAACGATAACAAAGAGAAAGAAGCTTTCTGAGAAACTTCATTGTGTTCTGTGAAATCATCTCACAGAGTTACAGCTTTCCCCTCAAGAAGCCTTTCGCTAAGACAGTTCTTGTGGAATTGGCAAAGTGATATTTGGAAGCCCATAGAGGGCTATGTTGAAAAAGGAAATATCCTCAGATGAAATCTGGAAAGAAGCTTTCTGAGAAACTGCTTAGTGTTCTGTTAATTCATCTCAGAGAGTTACATCTGTATTGCGTGGATCTCTTTGCTAGCCTTATTTCTGTGGAATCTGAGAACAGATATTTCGGATCCCTTTGAACACTATAGGGCCAAAGGAAATCTCCTCCGATGACAAAGAGAAAGAAGCTTTCTGAGAAACTTCTTTGTGTTTTGTGAAATCATCTCACAGAGTTACAGCTTTCCCCTCAAAAAGCCTTTCGCTAAGACAGTTCTTGTGGAATTGGCAAAGTGATATTTGGAAGCCCATAGAGGGCTATGGTGAAAAAGGAAATATCCTCAGATGAAATCTGGAAAGAAGCTTTCTGAGAAACCGCTTAGTGTTCTGTTAATTCACCTACACAGTTACATCTGTATTTCGTGGATCTCTTTGCTAGCCTTATTTCTGTGGAATCTGAGAACAGATATTTCGGATCACTTTGAAGACTCTATGGCCAAAGAAAAAATCCTCCGATAACAAAGAGAAAGAAGCTTTCTGAGAAACTTCTTTGTGTTCTGTGAAATCATCTCACAGAGTTACAGCTTTCCCCTCAAGAAGCCTTTCGCTAAGACAGTTCTTGTGGAATGGGCAAAGTGATATTTGGAAGCCCATAGTGGGCTATGCTGTAAAAGGAAATATCCTCAGATGAAATCTGGAAAGAAGCTTTCTGAGAAACCGCTTAGTGTTCTGTGACTTCCACTCACAGAGTTACATCTGTATTTCGTGGATCTCTTTGCTAGCCTTATTTCTGTGGAATCTGAGAACAGATATTTCGGATCCCTTTGAAGACTATAGGGGCAAAGGAAATATCCTCCAATAACAAAGAGAAAGAAGCTTTCTGAGAAACTTCTTTGTGTTCTGTGAAATAATCTCACAGAGTTACAGCTTTCCCCTCAAGACGACTTTCGCTAAGACAGTTCTTTTGGAATTGGCTAAGTGATATTTGGAAGCCCATAGAGAGCTATGTTGTAAAAGGAAATATCCTCAGATGAAATCTGGAAAGAAGCTTTCTGAGAAACTGCTTAGTGTTCTCTTAATTCATCTCACAGAGATACATCAGTATTTCGTGGAGCTCTTTCCTAGCATTATTTCTGTGGAATCTGAGAACAGGTATTTCGGATCCCTTTCAAGACTATAAGGCCAAAGGAAATATCCTCCGATAACAAAGAGAAAGAAGCTTTCTAAGAAACTTCTTTGTGTTCTGTGAAATCATCTCACAGAGTTACAGCTTTCCCCTCAAGAAGCCTTTCGCTAAGACAGTTCTTGTGGAATTGGCAAAGTGATATTTGCAAGCACATAGAGGGCTATGGTGAAAAAGGAAATATCCTCAGATGAAATCTGGAAAGAAGCTTTCTGAGAAACTGCTTAGTGTTCTGTTAATTCGTTTCACAGAGTTACATCTGTATTTCGTGGATCTCCTTGCTAGCCTTATTTCTGTGGAATCTGCGAACAGATATTTCGGATCCCTTTGAAGTCTATAGGGCCAAAGGAAATATCCTCCGATAACAAAGAGAAAGAAGCTTTTTGAGAAACTTCTTTGTGTTCTGTGAAATCATCTCACAGAGTTACAGCTTTCCCCTCATGAAGCCTTTCGGTAAGACAGTTCTTTTGGAATTGGCAAGGTGATATTTGGAAGCCCATAGAGGGCTATGGTGAAAAAGGAAATATCCTCAGATGAAATCTGGAAAGAAGCTTTCTGAGAAACTGCTAAGTGTTCTGTTAATTCATCTCACAGAGTTACATCTGTATTTCGTAGATCTCTTTGCTAGCCTTATTTCTGTGGAATCTGAGAACAGATATTTCGGATCCTTTGGAGTCTATAGGGCCAAAGGAAACATCCTCCGAAAACAAAGAGAAAGAAGCTTTCTGAGAAACTTCTTTGTGTTCTGTTAAATCATCTCACAGAGTTACAGCTTTCCCCTCAAGAAGCCTTTCGCTAAGACAGTTCTTGTGGAATTGGCAAACTGATATTTGGAAGCCCATAGAGGGCTATGGTGAAAAAGGAAATATCCTCAGATGAAATCTGGAAAGAAGCTTTCTGAGAAACTGCTTAGTGTTCTGTTAATTCATCTCACAGAGTTACATCTGTATTTCGTGGATCTCTTTGCTAGCCTTATTTCTGTGGAATCTGAGAACAGATATTTCGGATCCCTTTGAAGTCTATAGGGCCAAAGGAAAAATCCCCCGATAACAAAGACAAAGAAGCTTTCTGAGAAACTTCTTTGTGTTCTGTGAAATAATCTCACAGAGTTACAGCTTTCCCCTCAAGACGTCTTTCGCTAAGACAGTTCTTGTGGAATTGGCAAAGTGATATTTGGAAGCCCATAGAGGGCTATGTTGTAAAAGGAAATATCCTCAGATGAAATCTGGAAAGAAGCTTTCTGAGAAACTGCTTAGTGTTCTGTTAATTCATTTCACAGAGATACATCTGTATTTCGTGGATCTCTTTGCTAGCCTTATTTCTGTGGAATCTGAGAACAGATATTTCGGATCCCTTTGAAGACTATAGAGCCAAAGGAAAAATCCTCCGATAACAAAGAGAAAGAAGCTTTCTGAGAAACTTCTTTGTGTTCTGTGAAATTATCTCACAGAGTTACAGCTTTCCCCTCAAGAAGCCTTTCGCTAAGACAGTTCTTGTGGAATTGGAAAAGTGATATTTGGAAGCCCATAGAGGGCTATGGTGAAAAAGGAAATATCCTCAGATGAGATCTGGAAAGAAGCTTTCTGAGAAACTTCTTACTTTTCTGTTAATACATCTCACAGAGATATATCTGTATTTCGTGGATCTCTTTGCTAGCCTTATTTCTGTGGAATCTGGGAACAGGTATTTCGGATCCCTTTGAAGACTCTAGGGCCAAAGGAAAAATCCTCCGATAACACAGAAAAAGAAGCTTTCTGAGAAACTTCTTTGTGTTCTGTGAAATCATCTCAGAGAGTTACAGCTTTCCCCTCAAGAAGGCTTTCGCTAAGACAGTTCTTGTGGAATTGGCAAAGTGATATTTGGAAGCCCATAGAGGGCTATGGTGAAAAGGGAAATATCCTCAGATGAAATCTGGAAAGAAGCTTTCTGAGAAACCGCTTAGTGTTCTGTGACTTCCACTCACAGAGTTACATCTGTATTTCGTGGATCTCTTTGCTAGCCTTATTTCTGTGGAATCTGAGAACAGATATTTCGGATCCCTTTGAAGACTATAGGGGCAAAGGAAATATCCTCCAATAACAAAGAGAAAGAAGCTTTCTGAGAAACTTCTTTGTGTTCTGTTAATTCATCTCACAGAGTTACATCTGTATTCCGTGGATCTCTTTGCTAGCATTACTTCTGTGGAATCTGAGAACAGGTATTTCGGATCCCTTTGAAGACTATAGGGCCAAAGGGAATATCCAACGATAACAAAGAGAAAGAAGCTTTCTGAGAAACTTCATTGTGTTCTGTGAAATCATCTCACAGAGTTACAGCTTTCCCCTCAAGAAGCCTTTCGCTAAGACAGTTCTTGTGGAATTGGCAAAGTGATATTTGGAAGCCCATAGAGGGCTATGGTGAAAAAGGAAATATCCTCAGATGAAATCTGGAAAGAAGCTTTCTGAGAAACTGCTTAGTGTTCTGTTAATTCATCTCAGAGAGTTACATCTGTATTTCGTGGATCTCTTTGCTAGCCTTATTTCTGTGGAATCTGAGAACAGATATTTCGGATCACTTTGAAGACTCTATGGCCAAAGGAAAAATCCTCCGATAACAAAGAGAAAGAAGCTTTCTGAGAAACTTCTTTGTGTTCTGTGAAATCATCTCACAGAGTTACAGCTTTCCCCTCAAGAAGCCTTTCGCTAAGACAGTTCTTGTGGAATGGGCAAAGTGATATTTGGAAGCCCATAGTGGGCTATGGTGTAAAAGGAAATATCCTCAGATGAAATCTGGAAAGAAGCTTTCTGAGAAACCGCTTAGTGTTCTGTGACTTCCACTCACAGAGTTACATCTGTATTTCGTGGATCTCTTAGCTAGCCTTATTTCTGTGGAATCTGAGAACAGATATTTCGGATCCCTTTGAAGACTATAGGGGCAAAGGAAATATCCTCCAATAACAAAGAGAAAGAAGCTTTCTGAGAAACTTCTTTTTGTTCTGTGAAATCATCTCACAGAGTTACAGCTTTCCCCTCAAGACGACTTTCGCTAAGACAGTTCTTGTGGAATTGGCTAAGTGATATTTGGAAGCCCATAGAGGGCTATGTTGTAAAAGGAAATATCCTCAGATGAAATCTGGAAAGAAGCTTTCTGAGAAACTGCTTAGTGGTCTGTTAATTCATCTCACAGAGTTACATCTGTATTTCGTGGATCTCTTTGCTAGCCTTATTTCTGTGGAATCTGAGAACAGATATTTCGGATCCCTTTGAAGACTATAGGGGCAAAGGAAATATCCTCCAATAACCAAGAGAAAGAAGCTTTCTGAGAAACTTCTTTGTGTTCTGTGAAATCATCTCACAGAGTTACAGCTTTCCCCTCAAGAAGCCTTTCGCTAAGACTGTTCTTCTGTAATTGGCAAAGTGATATTTGGAAGATAATAGAGGGCTATGGTGAAAAAGGAAATATCCTCAGATGAAATCTGGAAAGAAGCTTTCTGAGAAACCGCTTAGTGTTCTGTTAATTCATCTCCCAGAGTTACATCTTTATTGCGTGGATCTCTTTGCTAGCCTTATTTCTGTGGAATCTGAGAACAGATATTTCGGATCCCTTTGAAGTCTATAGGGCCAAGGAAAAATCCTCCGATAACAAAGACAAAGAAGCTTTCTGAGAAACTTCTTTGTGTTCTGTGAAATAATCTCACAGAGTTACAGCTTTCCCCTCAAGAAGCCTTTCGCTAAGACAGTTCTTGTGGAATTGGCAAAGTGATATTTGGAAGCCCGTAGAGGGCTATGGTGAAAAAGGAAATATCCTCAGATGAAATCTGGAAAGAAGCTTTCTGAGAAACCGCTTAGTGTTCTGTGACTTCCACTCACAGAGTTACATCTGTATTTCGTGGATCTCTTTGCTAGCCTTATTTCTGTGGAATCTGAGAACAGATATTTCGGATCCATTTGAGGACTACAGGGCCAAAGGAAATATCCTCCGGTAACAAAGAGAAAGAAGCTTTCTGAGAAACTTCTTTGTGTTCTGTGAAATCATCTCACAGAGTTACAGCTTTCCCCTCAAGAAGCCTTTCGCTAAGACAGTTCTTGTGGAATGGGCAAAGTGATATTTGGAAGCCCATAGTGGGCTATGGTGTAAAAGGAAATATCCTCAGATGAAATCTGGAAAGAAGCTTTCTGAGAAACTGCTCAGTGGTCTGTTAATTCATCTCACAGAGTTACATCTGTATTTCGTGTATCTCTTTGCTAGCCTTATTTCTGTGGAATCTGAGAAGAGATATTTCGGATCCCTTTGAAGACTACAGGGCCAAAGGAAATATCCTTCGATAACAAAGAGAAAGAAGCTTTCTGAGAAACTTCTTTGTGTTCTGTGAAATCATCTCACAGAGTTACAGCTTTCCCCTCAAGAAGGCTTTCGCTAAGACAGTTCTTGTGGAATTGGCCAAGTGATATTTGGAAGCCCATAAAGTTCTATGGTGAAAAAGGAATTATCCTCAGATGAAATCTGGAAAGAAGCTTCCTGAGAAACGGCTTAGTGTTCTGTGACTTCCACTAACAGAGTTACATCTGTATTTCTTGGATCACTTTTCTAGCCTTATTTCTGTGGAATCTGAGAGCAGACATTTCGGATCCCTTTGAAGACTATAGGGCCAAAGGAAATATCCTCCAATAACAAAGAGAAAGAAGCTTTCTGAGAAACTTGTTTGTGTTCTGTGAAATCATCTCACAGAGTTACAGCTTTCCCCTCAAGAAGGCTTTCGCTAAGACAGTTCTTGTGGAATTGGCAATGTGATATTTGGAAGCCCATAGAGGGCTATGGTGTAAAAGGAAATATCCTCAGATGAAATCTGGGAAGAAGCTTTCTGAGAAACTGCTTAGTGTTCTGTTAACTCATCTCACAGAGATACATCTCTATTTCATGGATCTCTTTGCCAGCATTATTTCTGTGGAATCTGAGAACAGGTATTTCGGATCCCTTTGAAGTCTATAGGGCCAAACGAAATATCCTCTGATAACAAAGAGAAAGAAGCTTTCTGAGAAACTTCTTTGTGTTCTGTGAAATCATCTCACAGAGTTACAGCTTTCCCCTCGAGACGCCTTTCGCTAAGACAGTTCTTGTGGAATTGGCAAAGTGATATTTGGAAGCCCATAGAGGGCTATGGTGTAAAAGGAAATATCCTAAGATGAAATCTGGAAAGAAGCTTTCTGAGAAACTGCTTAGTGTTCTGTTAATTCATCTCACAGAGATACATCTGTATTTCATGGATCTCTTTGCCAGCACTTTTTCTGTGGAATCTTAGAACAGGTATTTCGGATCCCTTTGAGGACTATAGGGCCCAACGAAATATCCTCCGATAACAAAGAGAAAGAAGCTTTCTGAGAAACTTCTTTGTGTTCTGTGAAATCATCTCACAGAGTTACAGCTTTCCCCTCAAGACGCCTTTCGCTAAGACAGTTCTTGTGGAATTGGCAAAGTGATATTTGGAAGCCCATAGAGGGCTATGGTGTAAAAGGAAATATCCTCAGATGAAATCTGGAAAGAAGCTTTCTGAGAAACTGCTTAGTGTTCTCTTAATTCATCTCACAGAGATACATCTGTATTTCGTGGATCTCTTTCCTAGCATTATTTCTGTGGAATCGTAGAACAGGTATTTCGGATCCCTTTCAAGACTATAAGGCCAAAGGAAATATCCTCCGATAACAAAGAGAAAGAAGCTTTCTAAGAAACTTCTTTGTGTTCTGTGAAATCATCTCACAGAGTTACAGCTTTCCCCTCAAGAAGCCTTTCGCTAAGACAGTTCTTGTGGAATTGGCAAAGTGATATTTGGAAGCCCATAGAGGGCTATGGTGAAAAAGGAAATATCCTCAGATGAAATGTGGAAAGAAGCACTCTGAGAAACCGCTTAGTGTTCTGTTAATTCATCTCACAGAGTTACATCTGTATTTCGTGGATCTCTTTGCTAGCCTTATTTCTGTGGAATCTGAGAACAGATATTTCGGATCCCTTTGAAGACTATAGAGCCAAAGGAAAAATCCTCCGATAACAAAGAGAAAGAAGCTTTCTGAGAAACTTCTTTGTGTTCTGTGAAATTATCTCACCGAGTTACAGCTTTCCCCTCAAGAAGCCTTTCGCTAAGACAGTTCTTGTGGAATTGGCAAAGTGATATTTGGAAGCCCATAGAGGGCTATGGTGAAAAAGGAAATATCCTCAGATGAGATCTGGAAAGAAGCTTTCTGAGAAACTTCTTACTTTTCTGTTAATACATCTCACAGAGATATATCTGTATTTCCTGGTTCTCTTTGCTAGCCTTATTTCTGTGGAATCTGAGAACAGGTATTTCGGATCCCTTTGAAGACTCTAGGGCCAAAGGAAATCTCCTCCGATGACAAAGAGAAAGAAGCTTTCTGAGAAACTTCTTTGTGTTCTGTTAATTCATCTCACAGAGTTACATCTGTATTCCGTGGATCTCTTTGCTAGCATTACTTCTGTGGAATCTGAGAACAGGTATTTCGGATCCCTTTGAAGACTATAGGGCCAAAGGGAATATCCAACGATAACAAAGAGAAAGAAGCTTTCTGAGAAACTTCATTGTGTTCTGTGAAATCATCTCACAGAGTTACAGCTTTCCCCTCAAGAAGCCTTTCGCTAAGACAGTTCTTGTGGAATTGGCAAAGTGATATTTGGAAGCCCATAGAGGGCTATGGTGAAAAAGGAAATATCCTCAGATGAAATCTGGAAAGAAGCTTTCTGAGAAACTGCTTAGTGTTCTGTTAATTCATCTCAGAGAGTTACATCTGTATTGCGTGGATCTCTTTGCTAGCCTTATTTCTGTGGAATCTGAGAACAGATATTTCGGATCCCTTTGAACACTATAGGGCCAAAGGAAATCTCCTCCGATGACAAAGAGAAAGAAGCTTTCTGAGAAACTTCTTTGTGTTTTGTGAAATCATCTCACAGAGTTACAGCTTTCCCCTCAAAAAGCCTTTCGCTAAGACAGTTCTTGTGGAATTGGCAAAGTGATATTTGGAAGCCCATAGAGGGCTATGGTGAAAAAGGAAATATCCTCAGATGAAATCTGGAAAGAAGCTTTCTGAGAAACCGCTTAGTGTTCTGTTAATTCACCTACACAGTTACATCTGTATTTCGTGGATCTCTTTGCTAGCCTTATTTCTGTGGAATCTGAGAACAGATATTTCGGATCACTTTGAAGACTCTATGGCCAAAGAAAAAATCCTCCGATAACAAAGAGAAAGAAGCTTTCTGAGAAACTTCTTTGTGTTCTGTGAAATCATCTCACAGAGTTACAGCTTTCCCCTCAAGAAGCCTTTCGCTAAGACAGTTCTTGTGGAATGGGCAAAGTGATATTTGGAAGCCCATAGTGGGCTATGCTGTAAAAGGAAATATCCTCAGATGAAATCTGGAAAGAAGCTTTCTGAGAAACCGCTTAGTGTTCTGTGACTTCCACTCACAGAGTTACATCTGTATTTCGTGGATCTCTTTGCTAGCCTTATTTCTGTGGAATCTGAGAACAGATATTTCGGATCCCTTTGAAGACTATAGGGGCAAAGGAAATATCCTCCAATAACAAAGAGAAAGAAGCTTTCTGAGAAACTTCTTTGTTTTCTGTGAAATAATCTCACAGAGTTACAGCTTTCCCCTCAAGACGACTTTCGCTAAGACAGTTCTTTTGGAATTGGCTAAGTGATATTTGGAAGCCCATAGAGAGCTATGTTGTAAAAGGAAATATCCTCAGATGAAATCTGGAAAGAAGCTTTCTGAGAAACTGCTTAGTGGTCTGTTAATTCATCTCACAGAGTTACATCTGTATTTCGTGGATCTCTTTGCTAGCCTTATTTCTGTGGAATCTGAGAACAGATATTTCGGATCCCTTTGAAGACTATAGGGGCAAAGGAAATATCCTCCAATAACCAAGAGAAAGAAGCTTTCTGAGAAACTTCTTTGTGTTCTGTGAAATCATCTCACAGAGTTACAGCTTTCCCCTCAAGAAGCCTTTCGCTAAGACTGTTCTTCTGGAATTGGCAAAGTGATATTTGGAAGATAATAGAGGGCTATGGTGAAAAAGGAAATATCCTCAGATGAAATCTGGAAAGAAGCTTTCTGAGAAACCGCTTAGTGTTCTGTTAATTCATCTCCCAGAGTTACATCTTTATTGCGTGGATCTCTTTGCTAGCCTTATTTCTGTGGAATCTGAGAACAGATATTTCGGATCCCTTTGAAGTCTATAGGGCCAAGGAAAAATCCTCCGATAACAAAGACAAAGAAGCTTTCTGAGAAACTTCTTTGTGTTCTGTGAAATAATCTCACAGAGTTACAGCTTTCCCCTCAAGAAGCCTTTCGCTAAGACAGTTCTTGTGGAATTGGCAAAGTGATATTTGGAAGCCCGTAGAGGGCTATGGTGAAAAAGGAAATATCCTCAGATGAAATCTGGAAAGAAGCTTTCTGAGAAACCGCTTAGTGTTCTGTGACTTCCACTCACAAAGTTACATCTGTATTTCGTGGATCTCTTTGCTAGCCTTATTTCTGTGGAATCTGAGAACAGATATTTCGGATCCATTTGAGGACTACAGGGCCAAAGGAAATATCCTCCGGTAACAAAGAGAAAGAAGCTTTCTGAGAAACTTCTTTGTGTTCTGTGAAATCATCTCACAGAGTTACAGCTTTCCCCTCAAGAAGCCTTTCGCTAAGACAGTTCTTGTGGAATTGGCAAAGTGATATTTGGAAGCCCATAGAGGGCTATGGTGAAAAAGGAAATATCCTCAGATGAAATCTGGAAAGAAGCTTTCTGAGAAACTGCTTACTGTTCTGTTAATTCATCTCACAGAGTTACATCTGTATTTCGTGGATCTCTTTGCTAGCCTTATTTCTGTGGAATCTGCGAACAGATATTTCGGATCCCTTTGAAGTCTATAGGGCCAAAGGAAATATCCTCCGATAACAAAGAGAAAGAAGCTTTCTGAGAAACTTCTTTGTGTTCTGTGAAATCATCTCACAGAGTTACAGCTTTCCCCTCAAGAAGCCTTTCGCTAAGACAGTTCTTGTGGAATTGGCAAACTGATATTTGGAAGCCCATAGAGGGCTATGGTGAAAAAGGAAATATCCTCAGATGAAATCTGGAAAGAAGCTTTCTGAGAAACTGCTTAGTGTTCTGTTAATTCATCTCACAGAGTTACATCTGTATTTCGTGGATCTCTTTGCTAGCCTTATTTCTGTGGAATCTGAGAACAGATATTTCGGATCCCTTTGAAGACTATAGAGCCAAAGGAAAAATCCTCCGATAACAAAGAGAAAGAAGCTTTCTGAGAAACTTCTTTGTGTTCTGTGAAATTATCTCACAGAGTTACAGCTTTCCCCTCAAGAAGCCTTTCGCTAAGACAGTTCTTGTGGAATTGGCAAAGTGATATTTGGAAGCCCATAGAGGGCTATGGTGAAAAAGGAAATATCCTCAGATGACATCTGGAAAGAAGCTTTCTGAGAAACTTCTTACTTTTCTGTTAATACATCTCACAGAGATATATCTGTATTTCCTGGTTCTCTTTGCTATCCTTATTTCTGTGGAATCTGAGAACAGGTATTTCGGATCCCTTTGAAGACTCTAGGGCCAAAGGAAATCTCCTCCGATGACAAAGAGAAAGAAGCTTTCTGAGAAACTTCTTTGTGTTCTGTTAATTCATCTCACAGAGTTACATCTGTATTCCGTGGATCTCTTTGCTAGCATTACTTCTGTGGAATCTGAGAACAGGTATTTCGGATCCCTTTGAAGACTATAGGGCCAAAGGGAATATCCAACGATAACAAAGAGAAAGAAGCTTTCTGAGAAACTTCATTGTGTTCTGTGAAATCATCTCACAGAGTTACAGCTTTCCCCTCAAGAAGCCTTTCGCTAAGACAGTTCTTGTGGAATTGGCATAGTGATATTTGGAAGCCCATAGAGGGCTATGGTGAAAAAGGAAATATCCTCAGATGAAATCTGGAAAGAAGCTTTCTGAGAAACTGCTTAGTGTTCTGTTAATTCATCTCAGAGAGTTACATCTGTATTGCGTGGATCTCTTTGCTAGCCTTATTTCTGTGGAATCTGAGAACAGATATTTCGGATCCCTTTGAACACTATAGGGCCAAAGGAAATCTCCTCCGATGACAAAGAGAAAGAAGCTTTCTGAGAAACTTCTTTGTGTTTTGTGACATCATCTCACAGAGTTACAGCTTTCCCCTCAAAAAGCCTTTCGCTAAGACAGTTCTTGTGGAATTGGCAAAGTGATATTTGGAAGCCCATAGAGGGCTATGGTGAAAAAGGAAATATCCTCAGATGAAATCTGGAAAGAAGCTTTCTGAGAAACCGCTTAGTGTTCTGTTAATTCACCTACACAGTTACATCTGTATTTCGTGGATCTCTTTGCTAGCCTTATTTCTGTGGAATCTGAGAACAGATATTTCGGATCACTTTGAAGACTCTTTGGCCAAAGAAAAAATCCTCCGATAACAAAGAGAAAGAAGCTTTCTGAGAAACTTCTTTGTGTTCTGTGAAATCATCTCACAGAGTTACAGCTTTCCCCTCAAGAAGCCTTTCGCTAAGACAGTTCTTGTGGAATGGGCAAAGTGATATTTGGAAGCCCATAGTGGGCTATGGTGTAAAAGGAAATATCCTCAGATGAAATCTGGAAAGAAGCTTTCTGAGAAACCGCTTAGTGTTCTGTGACTTCCACTCACAGAGTTACATCTGTATTTCGTGGATCTCTTTGCTAGCCTTATTTCTGTGGAATCTGAGAACAGATATTTCGGATCCCTTTGAAGACTATAGGGGCAAAGGAAATATCCTCCAATAACAAAGAGAAAGAAGCTTTCTGAGAAACTTCTTTGTGTTCTGTGAAATCATCTCACAGAGTTACAGCTTTCCCCTCAAGACGACTTTCGCTAAGACAGTTCTTTTGGAATTGGCTAAGTGATATTTGGAAGCCCATAGAGAGCTATGTTGTAAAAGGAAATATCCTCAGATGAAATCTGGAAAGAAGCTTTCTGAGAAACTGCTTAGTGGTCTGTTAATTCATCTCACAGAGTTACATCTGTATTTCGTGGATCTCTTTGCTAGCCTTATTTCTGTGGAATCTGAGAACAGATATTTCGGATCCCTTTGAAGACTATAGGGGCAAAGGAAATATCCTCCAATAACCAAGAGAAAGAAGCTTTCTGAGAAACTTCTTTGTGTTCTGTGAAATCATCTCACAGAGTTACAGCTTTCCCCTCAAGAAGCCTTTCGCTAAGACTGTTCTTCTGGAATTGGCAAAGTGATATTTGGAAGATAATAGAGGGCTATGGTGAAAAAGGAAATATCCTCAGATGAAATCTGGAAAGAAGCTTTCTGAGAAACCGCTTAGTGTTCTGTTAATTCATCTCCCAGAGTTACATCTTTATTGCGTGGATCTCTTTGCTAGCCTTATTTCTGTGGAATCTGAGAACAGATATTTCGGATCCCTTTGAAGTCTATAGGGCCAAGGAAAAATCCTCCGATAACAAAGACAAAGAAGCTTTCTGAGAAACTTCTTTGTGTTCTGTGAAATAATCTCACAGAGTTACAGCTTTCCCCTCAAGAAGCCTTTCGCTAAGACAGTTCTTGTGGAATTGGCAAAGTGATATTTGGAAGCCCGTAGAGGGCTATGGTGAAAAAGGAAATATCCTCAGATGAAATCTGGAAAGAAGCTTTCTGAGAAACCGCTTAGTGTTCTGTGACTTCCACTCACAAAGTTACATCTGTATTTCGTGGATCTCTTTGCTAGCCTTATTTCTGTGGAATCTGAGAACAGATATTTCGGATCCATTTGAGGACTACAGGGCCAAAGGAAATATCCTCCGGTAACAAAGAGAAAGAAGCTTTCTGAGAAACTTCTTTGTGTTCTGTGAAATCATCTCACAGAGTTACAGCTTTCCCCTCAAGAAGCCTTTCGCTAAGACAGTTCTTGTGGAATGGGCAAAGTGATATTTGGAAGCCCATAGTGGGCTATGGTGTAAAAGGAAATATCCTCAGATGAAATCTGGAAAGAAGCTTTCTGAGAAACTGCTCAGTGGTCTGTTAATTCATCTCACAGAGTTACATCTGTATTTCGTGTATCTCTTTGCTAGCCTTATTTCTGTGGAATCTGAGAACAGATATTTCGGATCCCTTTGAGGACTATAGAGCCAAAGGAAAAATCCTCCGATAACAAAGAGAAAGAAGCTTTCTGAGAAACTTCTTTGTGTTCTGTGAAATCATCTCACAGAGTTACAGCTTTCCCCTCGAGACGCCTTTCGCTAAGACAGTTCTTGTGGAATTGGCAAAGTGATATTTGGAAGCCCATAGAGGGCTATGGTGTAAAAGGAAATATCCTAAGATGAAATCTGGAAAGAAGCTTTCTGAGAAACTGCTTAGTGTTCTCTTAATTCATCTCACAGAGATACATCTGTATTTCATGGATCTCTTTGCCAGCACTTTTTCTGTGGAATCTTAGAACAGGTATTTCGGATCCCTTTGAGGACTATAGGGCCAAACGAAATATCCTCCGATAACAGAGAGAAAGAAGCTTTCTAAGAAACTTCTTTGTGTTCTGTGAAATCATCTCACAGAGTTACAGCTTTCCCCTCAAGACGCCTTTCGCTAAGACAGTTCTTGTGGAATTGGCAAAGTGATATTTGGAAGCCCATAGTGGGCTATGGTGTAAAAGGAAATATCCTCAGATGAAATCTGGAAAGAATCTTTCTAAGAAACTGCTTAGTGTTCTGTTAATTCATCTCACAGAGATACATCTGTATTTCATGCAACTCTTTGCCAGCATTATTTCTGTGGAATCTGAGAACAGGTATTTCGGATCCCTTTGAAGACTAGAGGGCCAAAGGAAATATCCTCCGATAACAAAGAGGAAGAAGCTTTCTGAGAAACTTCTTTGTGTTCTGTGAAATCATCTGACAGAGTTACAGCTTTCCCCTCAAGACGACTTTCGCTAAGACAGTTCTTGTGGAATTGGCTAAGTGATATTTGGAAGCCCACAGAGGGCTATGTTGTAAAAGGAAATATCCTCAGATGAAATCTGGAAAGAAGCTTTCTGAGAAACTGCTTAGTGTTCTCTTAATTCATCTCACAGAGATACATCTGTATTTCGTGGATCTCTTTCCTAGCATTATTTCTGTGGAATCGTAGAACAGGTATTTCGGATCCCTTTCAAGACTATAGGGCCAAAGGAAATATCCTCCGATAACAAAGAGAAAGAAGCTTTCTGAGAAACTTCTTTGTGTTCTGTGAAATCATCTCACAGAGTTACAGCTTTCCCCTCAAGAAGCCTTTCGCTAAGACAGTTCTTGTGGAATGGGCAAAGTGATATTTGGAAGCCCATAGTGGGCTATGGTGTAAAAGGAAATATCCTCAGATGAAATCTGGAAAGAAGCTTTCTGAGAAACCGCTTAGTGTTCTGTGACTTCCACTCACAGAGTTACATCTGTATTTCGTGGATCTCTTTGCTAGCCTTATTTCTGTGGAATCTGAGAACAGATATTTCGGATCCCTTTGAAGACTATAGGGGCAAAGGAAATATCCTCCAATAACAAAGAGAAAGAAGCTTTCTGAGAAACTTCTTTGTGTTCTGTGAAATCATCTCACAGAGTTACAGCTTTCCCCTCAAGACGACTTTCGCTAAGACAGTTCTTTTGGAATTGGCTAAGTGATATTTGGAAGCCCATAGAGAGCTATGTTGTAAAAGGAAATATCCTCAGATGAAATCTGGAAAGAAGCTTTCTGAGAAACTGCTTAGTGGTCTGTTAATTCATCTCACAGAGTTACATCTGTATTTCGTGGATCTCTTTGCTAGCCTTATTTCTGTGGAATCTGAGAACAGATATTTCGGATCCCTTTGAAGACTATAGGGGCAAAGGAAATATCCTCCAATAACCAAGAGAAAGAAGCTTTCTGAGAAACTTCTTTGTGTTCTGTGAAATCATCTCACAGAGTTACAGCTTTCCCCTCAAGAAGCCTTTCGCTAAGACTGTTCTTCTGGAATTGGCAAAGTGATATTTGGAAGATAATAGAGGGCTATGGTGAAAAAGGAAATATCCTCAGATGAAATCTGGAAAGAAGCTTTCTGAGAAACCGCTTAGTGTTCTGTTAATTCATCTCCCAGAGTTACATCTTTATTGCGTGGATCTCTTTGCTAGCCTTATTTCTGTGGAATCTGAGAACAGATATTTCGGATCCCTTTGAAGTCTATAGGGCCAAGGAAAAATCCTCCGATAACAAAGACAAAGAAGCTTTCTGAGAAACTTCTTTGTGTTCTGTGAAATAATCTCACAGAGTTACAGCTTTCCCCTCAAGAAGCCTTTCGCTAAGACAGTTCTTGTGGAATTGGCAAAGTGATATTTGGAAGCCCGTAGAGGGCTATGGTGAAAAAGGAAATATCCTCAGATGAAATCTGGAAAGAAGCTTTCTGAGAAACCGCTTAGTGTTCTGTGACTTCCACTCACAAAGTTACATCTGTATTTCGTGGATCTCTTTGCTAGCCTTATTTCTGTGGAATCTGAGAACAGATATTTCGGATCCATTTGAGGACTACAGGGCCAAAGGAAATATCCTCCGGTAACAAAGAGAAAGAAGCTTTCTGAGAAACTTCTTTGTGTTCTGTGAAATCATCTCACAGAGTTACAGCTTTCCCCTCAAGAAGCCTTTCGCTAAGACAGTTCTTGTGGAATGGGCAAAGTGATATTTGGAAGCCCATAGTGGGCTATGGTGTAAAAGGAAATATCCTCAGATGAAATCTGGAAAGAAGCTTTCTGAGAAACTGCTCAGTGGTCTGTTAATTCATCTCACAGAGTTACATCTGTATTTCGTGTATCTCTTTGCTAGCCTTATTTCTGTGGAATCTGAGAACAGATATTTCGGATCCCTTTGAGGACTATAGAGCCAAAGGAAAAATCCTCCGATAACAAAGAGAAAGAAGCTTTCTGAGAAACTTCTTTGTGTTCTGTGAAATCATCTCACAGAGTTACAGCTTTCCCCTCGAGACGCCTTTCGCTAAGACAGTTCTTGTGGAATTGGCAAAGTGATATTTGGAAGCCCATAGAGGGCTATGGTGTAAAAGGAAATATCCTAAGATGAAATCTGGAAAGAAGCTTTCTGAGAAACTGCTTAGTGTTCTCTTAATTCATCTCACAGAGATACATCTGTATTTCATGGATCTCTTTGCCAGCACTTTTTCTGTGGAATCTTAGAACAGGTATTTCGGATCCCTTTGAGGACTATAGGGCCAAACGAAATATCCTCCGATAACAGAGAGAAAGAAGCTTTCTAAGAAACTTCTTTGTGTTCTGTGAAATCATCTCACAGAGTTACAGCTTTCCCCTCAAGACGCCTTTCGCTAAGACAGTTCTTGTGGAATTGGCAAAGTGATATTTGGAAGCCCATAGTGGGCTATGGTGTAAAAGGAAATATCCTCAGATGAAATCTGGAAAGAATCTTTCTAAGAAACTGCTTAGTGTTCTGTTAATTCATCTCACAGAGATACATCTGTATTTCATGCAACTCTTTGCCAGCATTATTTCTGTGGAATCTGAGAACAGGTATTTCGGATCCCTTTGAAGACTAGAGGGCCAAAGGAAATATCCTCCGATAACAAAGAGGAAGAAGCTTTCTGAGAAACTTCTTTGTGTTCTGTGAAATCATCTGACAGAGTTACAGCTTTCCCCTCAAGACGACTTTCGCTAAGACAGTTCTTGTGGAATTGGCTAAGTGATATTTGGAAGCCCACAGAGGGCTATGTTGTAAAAGGAAATATCCTCAGATGAAATCTGGAAAGAAGCTTTCTGAGAAACTGCTTAGTGTTCTCTTAATTCATCTCACAGAGATACATCTGTATTTCGTGGATCTCTTTCCTAGCATTATTTCTGTGGAATCGTAGAACAGGTATTTCGGATCCCTTTCAAGACTATAAGGCCAAAGGAAATATCCTCCGATAACAAAGAGAAAGAAGCTTTCTAAGAAACTTCTTTGTGTTCTGTGAAATCATCTCACAGAGTTACAGCTTTCCCCTCAAGAAGCCTTTCGCTAAGACAGTTCTTGTGGAATTGGCAAAGTGATATTTGGAAGCCCATAGAGGGCTATGGTGAAAAAGAAAATATCCTCAGATGAAATCTGGAAAGAAGCTTTCTGAGAAACTGCTTAGTGTTCTGTTAATTCATCTCACAGAGTTACATCTGTATTTCGTGGATCTCTTTGCTAGCCTTATTTCTGTGGAATCTGCGAACAGATATTTCGGATCCCTTTGAAGTCTATAGGGCCAAAGGAAATATCCTCCGATAATAAAGAGAAAGAAGCTTTCTGAGAAACTTCTTTGTGTTCTGTGAAATCATCTCACAGAGTTACATCTGTATTTCGTGGATCTCTTTGCTAGCCTTATTTCTGTGGAATCTGAGAACAGATATTTCGTATCCCTTTGAAGACTATAGGGCCAAAGGAAATATCCTCCGATAAAAAAGATAAAGAAGCTTTCCGAGAAACTGCTTAGTGTTCTGTTAATTCAACTCACAGTGTTACATCTGTATTTCATGGATCTCTTTGCTAGCATTACTTCTGTGGAATCTGAGAACAGGTATTTCGGATCCCTTTGAAGACTATAGGGCCAAAGGGAATATCCAACGATAACAAAGAGAAAGAAGCTTTCTGAGAAACTTCTTTGTGTTCTGTGAAATCACCTCACAGAGTTACAGCTTTCCCCTCAAGAAGCCTTTCACTAAGACAGTTCTTGTGGAATTGGCAAAGTGATATTTGGAAGCCCATAGAGGGCTATGGTGAAAAAGGAAATATCCTCAGATGAAATCTGGAAAACAGCTTTCTGAGAAACTGCTTAGTGTTCTGTTAATTCATCTCAGAGAGTTACATCTGTATTGCGTGGATCTCTTTGCTAGCCTTATTTCTGTGGAATCTGAGAACAGATATTTCGGATCCCTTTGAGGACTACAGGGCCAAAGGAAATATCCTCCGATAACAAAGAGAAAGAAGCTTTCTGAGAAACTTCTTTGTGTTCTGTGAAATAATCTCACAGAGTTACAGTTTTCCCCTCAAGAAGCATTTCGCTAAGACAGTTCTTGTGTATTTGGCAAAGTGATATTTGGAAGCCCATAGAGGGGTATGGTGAAAAAGGAAATATCCTCAGATGAAATCTGGAAAGAAGCTTTCTGAGAAACTGCTTAGTGTTCTGTTAATTCATCTCACAGAGTTACATCTGTATTTCGTGGATCTCTTTGATAGCCTTATTTCTGTGGAATCTGAGAACAGATATTTCGGATCCCTTTGAAGACTATAGAGCCAAAGGAAAAATCCTCCGATAACAAAGAGAAAGAAGCTTTCTGAGAAACTTCTTTGTGTTCTGTGAAATTATCTCACAGAGTTACAGCTTTCCCTTCAAGAAGCCTTTCGCTAAGACAGTTCTTGTGGAATTGGCAAAGTGATATTTGGAAGCCCATAGAGGGCTATGGTGAAAAAGGAAATATCCTCAGATGAAATCTGGAAAGAAGCTTTCTGAGAAACTTCTTACTGTTCTGTTAATTCATCTCAGAGAGATACATCTGTATTTCGTGGATCTCTTTGCTAGCCTTATTTCTGTGGAATCTGAGAACAGGTATTTCGGATCCCTTTGAAGACTCTAGGGCCAAAGGAAAAATCCTCCGATAACAAAGAGAAAGAAGCTTTCTGAGAAACTTCTTTGTGTTCTGAGAAATCATCTCACAGAGTTACAGCTTTCCCCTCAAGAAGGCTTTCGCTAAGACAGTTCTTGTGGAATTGGCAAAGTGATATTTGGAAGCCCCTAGAAGGCTATGGTGAAAAAGGAAATATCCTCAGATGAAATCTGGAAAGAAGCTTTCTGAGAAACCGCTTAGTGTTCTGTGACTTCCACTCACAGAGTTACATTTGTATTTCGTGGATCTCTTTGCTAGCCTTATTTCTGTGGAATCTGAGAACAGATATGTCGGATCCCTTTGAGGACTACAGGGCCAAAGGAAATATCCTCCGATAACAAAGAGAAAGAAGCTTTCTGAGAAACTTCTTTGTGTTCTGAGAAATCATCTCACAGAGTTACAGTTTTTCCCTCAAGAAGCCTTTCGCTAAGACAGTTCTTGTGAAATTGGCAAAGTGATATTTGGAAGCCCATAGAGGTCTATGGTGAAAAAGGAAATATCCTCAGATGAAATCTGGAAAGAATCTTTCTGAGAAACTGCTTAGTGTTCTGTTAATTCATCTCAGAGAGTTTCATCTGTATTGAGTGGATCTCTTTGCTAGCCTTATTTCTGTGGAATCTGAGAACAGATATTTCGGATCCCTTTGAACACTATAGGGCCAAAGGAAATCTCCTCCGATGACAAAGAGAAAGAAGCTTTCTGAGAAACTTCTTTGTGTTCTGTGAAATCATCTCACAGAGTTACAGCTTTCCCCTCAAAAAGCCTTTCTCTAAGACAGTTCTTGTGGAATTGGCAAAGTGATATTTGGAAGCCCATAGAGGGCTATGGTGAAAAAGGAAATATCCTCAGATGAAATCTGGAAAGAAGCTTTCTGAGAAACCGCTTAGTGTTCTGTTAATTCACCTACAGAGTTACGTCTGTATTTCGTGGATCTCTTTGCTAGCCTTATTTCTGTGGAATCTGAGAACAGATATTTCGGATCACTTTGAAGTCTATAGGGCCAAAGGAAATATCCTCCAATAACAAAGAGAAAGAAGCTTTCTGAGAAACTTCTTTGTGTTCTGTGAAATAATCTCACAGAGTTACAGCTTTCCCCTCAAGACAACTTTCGCTAAGACAGTTCTTGTGGAATTGGCTAAGTGATATTTGGAAGCCCACAGAGGCTATGTTGTAAAAGGAAATATCCTCAGATGAAATCTGGAAAGAAGCTTTCTCAGAAACTGCTTAGTGCTCTGTTAATTCATCTCACAGAGATACATCTGTATTTCGTGGATCTCTTTGCTAGCCTTATTTCTGTGGAATCTGAGAGCAGATATTTCGGATCCCTTTGAGGACTATAGAGCCAAAGGAAAAATCCTCCGATAACAAAGAGAAAGAAGCTTTCTGAGAAATTTCTTTGTGTTCTGTGAAATCATCTCACAGAGTTACAGCTTTCCCCTCAAGAATGCTTTCGCTAAGACAGTTCTTGTGGAATTGGCCAAGTGATATTTGGAAGCCCATAAAGTTCTATGGTGAAAAAGGAAATATCCTCAGATGAAATCTGGAAAGAAGCTTCCTGAGAAACCGCTTAGTGTTCTGTGACTTCCACTAACAGAGTTACATCTGTATTTCTTGGATCACTTTGCTAGCCGTAATTCTGTGGAATCTGAGAGCAGACATTTCGGATCCCTTTGAAGACTATAGGGCCAAAGGAAATATCCTCCAATAACAAAGAGAAAGAAGCTTTCTGAGAAACTTCTTTGTGTTCTGTGAAATCATCTCACAGAGTTACAGCTTTCCCCTCAAGAAGCCTTTCGCTAAGACAGTTCTTGTGGAATTGGCAAAGTGATATTTGGAAGCCCATAGAGGGCTATGGTGAAAAAGGAAATATCCTCAGATGAAATCTGGAAAGAAGCTTTCTGAGAAACTGCTTAGTGTTCTGTTAATTCATCTCACAGAGTTACATCTGTATTTCATGGATCTCTTTGCTAGCATTATTTCTGTGGAATCTGAGAACAGATATTTCGGATCCTTTGGAGACTATAGGGCCAAAGGAAATATCCTCCGATAACAAAGAGAAAGAAGCTTTCTGAGAAACTTCTTTGTTTTCTGTGAAATCATCTCACAGAGTTACAGCTTTCCCCTCAAGAATCCTTTCGCTAAGACAGTTCTTGTGGAATTGGCAAACTGATATTTGGAAGCCCATAGAGGGCTATGGTGCAAAAGGAAATATCCTCAGATGAAATCTGGAAAGAAGCTTTCTGAGAAACTGCTTAGTGTTCTGTTAATTCATCTCACAGAGTTACATCTGTATTTCATGGATCTCTTTGCTAGCCTTATTTCTGTGGAATCTGCGAACAGATATTTCGGATCCCTTTGAAGTCTATAGGGCCAAAGGAAATATCCTCCGATAACAAAGAGAAAGAAGCTTTCTGAGAAACTTCTTTGTGTTCTGTGAAATCATCTCACAGAGTTACAGCTTTCCCCTCAAGAAGCCTTTCGCTAAGACAGTTCTTGTGGAATTGGCAAACTGATATTTGGAAGCCCATAGAGGGCTATGGTGAAAAAGGAAATATCCTCAGATGAAATCTGGAAAGAAGCGTTCTGAGAAACTGCTTAGTGTTCTGTTAATTCATCTCACAGAGTTACATCTGTATTTCGTGGATCTCTTTGCTAGCCTTATTTCTGTGGAATCTGAGAACAGATATTTCGGATCCCTTTGAAGTCTATAGGGCCAAAGGAAAAATCCTCCGATAACAAAGAGAAAGAAGCTTTCTGAGAAACTTCTTTGTGTTCTGTGAAATCATCTCACAGAGTTACAGCTTTCCCCTCAAGAAGCCTTTCGCTAAGACAGTTCTTGTGGAATTGGCAAAGTGATATTTGGAAGCCCCTAGAAGGCTATGGTGAAAAAGGAAATATCCTCAGATGAAATCTGGAAAGAAGCTTTCTGAGAAACCGCTTAGTGTTCTGTGACTTCCACTCACAGAGTTACATTTGTATTTCGTGGATCTCTTTGCTAGCCTTATTTCTGTGGAATCTGAGAACAGATATGTCGGATCCCTTTGAGGACTACAGGGCCAAAGGAAATATCCTCCGATAACAAAGAGAAAGAAGCTTTCTGAGAAACTTCTTTGTGTTCTGAGAAATCATCTCACAGAGTTACAGTTTTTCCCTCAAGAAGCCTTTCGCTAAGACAGTTCTTGTGAAATTGGCAAAGTGATATTTGGAAGCCCATAGAGGTCTATGGTGAAAAAGGAAATATCCTCAGATGAAATCTGGAAAGAAGCTTTCTGAGAAACTGCTTAGTGTTCTGTTAATTCATCTCAGAGAGTTTCATCTGTATTGAGTGGATCTCTTTGCTAGCCTTATTTCTGTGGAATCTGAGAACAGATATTTCGGATCCCTTTGAACACTATAGGGCCAAAGGAAATCTCCTCCGATGACAAAGAGAAAGAAGCTTTCTGAGAAACTTCTTTGTGTTCTGTGAAATCATCTCACAGAGTTACAGCTTTCCCCTCAAGAAGCCTTTCGCTAAGACAGTTCTTGTGGAATTGGCAAAGTGATATTTGGAAGCCCATAGAGGGCTATGGTGAAAAAGGAAATATCCTCAGATGAAATCTGGAAAGAAACTTTCGGAGAAACTGCTTAGTGTTCTGTTAATTCATCTCAGAGAGTTACATCTGTATTGCGTGGATCTCTTTGCTAGCCTTATTTCTGTGGAATCTGAGAACAGATATTTCGGATCCCTTTGAACACTATAGGGCCAAAGGAAATCTCCTCCGATGACAAAGAGAAAGAAGCTTTCTGAGAAACTTCTTTGTGTTTTGTGAAATCATCTCACAGAGTTACAGCTTTCCCCTCAAAAAGCCTTTCGCTAAGACAGTTCTTGTGGAATTGGCAAAGTGATATTTGGAAGCCCATAGAGGGCTATGGTGAAAAAGGAAATATCCTCAGATGAAATCTGGAAAGAAGCTTTCTGAGAAACCGCTTAGTGTTCTGTTAATTCACCTACACAGTTACATCTGTATTTCGTGGATCTCTTTGCTAGCCTTATTTCTGTGGAATCTGAGAACAGATATTTCGGATCACTTTGAAGACTCTATGGCCAAAGAAAAAATCCTCCGATAACAAAGAGAAAGAAGCTTTCTGAGAAACTTCTTTGTGTTCTGTGAAATCATCTCACAGAGTTACAGCTTTCCCCTCAAGAAGCCTTTCGCTAAGACAGTTCTTGTGGAATGGGCAAAGTGATATTTGGAAGCCCATAGTGGGCTATGGTGTAAAAGGAAATATCCTCAGATGAAATCTGGAAAGAAGCTTTCTGAGAAACCGCTTAGTGTTCTGTGACTTCCACTCACAGAGTTACATCTGTATTTCGTGGATCTCTTTGCTAGCCTTATTTCTGTGGAATCTGAGAACAGATATTTCGGATCCCTTTGAAGACTATAGGGGCAAAGGAAATATCCTCCAATAACAAAGAGAAAGAAGCTTTCTGAGAAACTTCTTTGTGTTCTGTGAAATAATCTCACAGAGTTACAGCTTTCCCCTCAAGACGACTTTCGCTAAGACAGTTCTTTTGGAATTGGCTAAGTGATATTTGGAAGCCCATAGAGAGCTATGTTGTAAAAGGAAATATCCTCAGATGAAATCTGGAAAGAAGCTTTCTGAGAAACTGCTTAGTGGTCTGTTAATTCATCTCACAGAGTTACATCTGTATTTCGTGGATCTCTTTGCTAGCCTTATTTCTGTGGAATCTGAGAACAGATATTTCGGATCCCTTTGAAGACTATAGGGGCAAAGGAAATATCCTCCAATAACCAAGAGAAAGAAGCTTTCTGAGAAACTTCTTTGTGTTCTGTGAAATCATCTCACAGAGTTACAGCTTTCCCCTCAAGAAGCCTTTCGCTAAGACTGTTCTTCTGGAATTGGCAAAGTGATATTTGGAATATAATAGAGGGCTATGGTGAAAAAGGAAATATCCTCAGATGAAATCTGGAAAGAAGCTTTCTGAGAAACCGCTTAGTGTTCTGTTAATTCATCTCCCAGAGTTACATCTTTATTGCGTGGATCTCTTTGCTAGCCTTATTTCTGTGGAATCTGAGAACAGATATTTCGGATCCCTTTGAAGTCTATAGGGCCAAGGAAAAATCCTCCGATAACAAAGACAAAGAAGCTTTCTGAGAAACTTCTTTGTGTTCTGTGAAATAATCTCACAGAGTTACAGCTTTCCCCTCAAGAAGCCTTTCGCTAAGACAGTTCTTGTGGAATTGGCAAAGTGATATTTGGAAGCCCGTAGAGGGCTATGGTGAAAAAGGAAATATCCTCAGATGAAATCTGGAAAGAAGCTTTCTGAGAAACCGCTTAGTGTTCTGTGACTTCCACTCACAAAGTTACATCTGTATTTCGTGGATCTCTTTGCTAGCCTTATTTCTGTGGAATCTGAGAACAGATATTTCGGATCCATTTGAGGACTACAGGGCCAAAGGAAATATCCTCCGGTAACAAAGAGAAAGAAGCTTTCTGAGAAACTTCTTTGTGTTCTGTGAAATCATCTCACAGAGTTACAGCTTTCCCCTCAAGAAGCCTTTCGCTAAGACAGTTCTTGTGGAATGGGCAAAGTGATATTTGGAAGCCCATAGTGGGCTATGGTGTAAAAGGAAATATCCTCAGATGAAATCTGGAAAGAAGCTTTCTGAGAAACTGCTCAGTGGTCTGTTAATTCATCTCACAGAGTTACATCTGTATTTCGTGTATCTCTTTGCTAGCCTTATTTCTGTGGAATCTGAGAACAGATATTTCGGATCCCTTTGAGGACTATAGAGCCAAAGGAAAAATCCTCCGATAACAAAGAGAAAGAAGCTTTCTGAGAAACTTCTTTGTGTTCTGTGAAATCATCTCACAGAGTTACAGCTTTCCCCTCAAGAAGGCTTTCGCTAAGACAGTTCTTGTGGAATTGGCCAAGTGATATTTGGAAGCCCATAAAGTTCTATGGTGAAAAAGGAAATATCCTCAGATGAAATCTGGAAAGAAGCTTCCTGAGAAACGGCTTAGTGTTCTGTGACTTCCACTAACAGAGTTACATCTGTATTTCTTGGATCACTTTTCTAGCCTTATTTCTGTGGAATCTGAGAGCAGACATTTCGGATCCCTTTGAAGACTATAGGGCCAAAGGAAATATCCTCCAATAACAAAGAGAAAGAAGCTTTCTGAGAAACTTCTTTGTGTTCTGTGAAATCATCTCACAGAGTTACAGCTTTCCCCTCAAGAAGGCTTTCGCTAAGACAGTTCTTGTGGAATTGGCAATGTGATATTTGGAAGCCCATAGAGGGCTATGGTGTAAAAGGAAATATCCTCAGATGAAATCTGGGAAGAAGCTTTCCGAGAAACTGCTTAGTGTTCTGTTAATTCATCTCACAGAGATACATCTCTATTTCATGGATCTCTTTGCCAGCATTATTTCTGTGGAATCTGAGAACAGGTATTTCGGATCCCTTTGAAGTCTATAGGGCCAAACGAAATATCCTCCGATAACAAAGAGAAAGAAGCTTTCTGAGAAACTTCTTTGTGTTCTGTGAAATCATCTCACAGAGTTACAGCTTTCCCCTCGAGACGCCTTTCGCTAAGACAGTTCTTGTGGAATTGGCAAAGTGATATTTGGAAGCCCATAGAGGGCTATGGTGTAAAAGGAAATATCCTAAGATGAAATCTGGAAAGAAGCTTTCTGAGAAACTGCTTAGTGTTCTGTTAATTCATCTCACAGAGATACATCTGTATTTCATGGATCTCTTTGCCAGCACTTTTTCTGTGGAATCTTAGAACAGGTATTTCGGATCCCTTTGAGGACTATAGGGCCAAACGAAATATCCTCCGATAACAGAGAGAAAGAAGCTTTCTAAGAAACTTCTTTGTGTTCTGTGAAATCATCTCACAGAGTTACAGCTTTCCCCTCAAGACGCCTTTCGCTAAGACAGTTCTTGTGGAATTGGCAAAGTGATATTTGGAAGCCCATAGTGGGCTATGGTGTAAAAGGAAATATCCTCAGATGAAATCTGGAAAGAATCTTTCTAAGAAACTGCTTAGTGTTCTGTTAATTCATCTCACAGAGATACATCTGTATTTCATGCAACTCTTTGCCAGCATTATTTCTGTGGAATCTGAGAACAGGTATTTCGGATCCCTTTGAAGACTAGAGGGCCAAAGGAAATATCCTCCGATAACAAAGAGGAAGAAGCTTTCTGAGAAACTTCTTTGTGTTCTGTGAAATCATCTCACAGAGTTACAGCTTTCCCCTCAAGACGACTTTCGCTAAGACAGTTCTTGTGGAATTGGCTAAGTGATATTTGGAAGCCCACAGAGGGCTATGTTGTAAAAGGAAATATCCTCAGATGAAATCTGGAAAGAAGCTTTCTGAGAAACTGCTTAGTGTTCTCTTAATTCATCTCACAGAGATACATCTGTATTTCGTGGATCTCTTTCCTAGCATTATTTCTGTGGAATCGTAGAACAGGTATTTCGGATCCCTTTCAAGACTATAAGGCCAAAGGAAATATCCTCCGATAACAAAGAGAAAGAAGCTTTCTAAGAAACTTCTTTGTGTTCTGTGAAATCATCTCACAGAGTTACAGCTTTCCCCTCAAGAAGCCTTTCGCTAAGACAGTTCTTGTGGAATTGGCAAAGTGATATTTGGAAGCCCATAGAGGGCTATGGTGAAAAAGAAAATATCCTCAGATGAAATCTGGAAAGAAGCTTTCTGAGAAACTGCTTAGTGTTCTGTTAATTCATCTCACAGAGTTACATCTGTATTTCGTGGATCTCTTTGCTAGCCTTATTTCTGTGGAATCTGCGAACAGATATTTCGGATCCCTTTGAAGTCTATAGGGCCAAAGGAAATATCCTCCGATAATAAAGAGAAAGAAGCTTTCTGAGAAACTTCTTTGTGTTCTGTGAAATCATCTCACAGAGTTACATCTGTATTTCGTGGATCTCTTTGCTAGCCTTATTTATGTGGAATCTGAGAACAGATATTTCGAATCCCTTTGAAGACTATAGGGCCAAAGGAAATATCCTCCGATAAAAAAGATAAAGAAGCTTTCTGTGAAACTGCTTAGTGTTCTGTTAATTCAACTCACAGAGTTACATCTGTATTTCATGGATCTCTTTGCTAGCATTACTTCTGTGGAATCTGAGAACAGGTATTTCGGATCCCTTTGAAGACTATAGGGCCAAAGGGAATATCCAACGATAACAAAGAGAAAGAAGCTTTCTGAGAAACTTCTTTGTGTTCTGTGAAATCACCTCACAGAGTTACAGCTTTCCCCTCAAGAAGCCTTTCACTAAGACAGTTCTTGTGGAATTGGCAAAGTGATATTTGGAAGCCCATAGAGGGCTATGGTGAAAAAGGAAATATCCTCAGATGAAATCTGGAAAACAGCTTTCTGAGAAACTGCTTAGTGTTCTGTTAATTCATCTCAGAGAGTTACATCTGTATTGCGTGGATCTCTTTGCTAGCCTTATTTCTGTGGAATCTGAGAACAGATATTTCGGATCCCTTTGAGGACTACAGGGCCAAAGGAAATATCCTCCGATAACAAAGAGAAAGAAGCTTTCTGAGAAACTTCTTTGTGTTCTGTGAAATAATCTCACAGAGTTACAGTTTTCCCCTCAAGAAGCATTTCGCTAAGACAGTTCTTGTGTAATTGGCAAAGTGATATTTGGAAGCCCATAGAGGGGTATGGTGAAAAAGGAAATATCCTCAGATGAAATCTGGAAAGAAGCTTTCTGAGAAACTGCTTAGTGTTCTGTTAATTCATCTCACAGAGTTACATCTGTATTTCGTGGATCTCTTTGATAGCCTTATTTCTGTGGAATCTGAGAACAGATATTTCGGATCCCTTTGAAGACTATAGAGCCAAAGGAAAAATCCTCCGATAACAAAGAGAAAGAAGCTTTCTGAGAAACTTCTTTGTGTTCTGTGAAATTATCTCACAGAGTTACAGCTTTCCCTTCAAGAAGCCTTTCGCTAAGACAGTTCTTGTGGAATTGGCAAAGTGATATTTGGAAGCCCATAGAGGGCTATGGTGAAAAAGGAAATATCCTCAGATGAAATCTGGAAAGAAGCTTTCTGAGAAACTTCTTACTGTTCTGTTAATTCATCTCAGAGAGATACATCTGTATTTCGTGGATCTCTTTGCTAGCCTTATTTCTGTGGAATCTGAGAACAGGTATTTCGGATCCCTTTGAAGACTCTAGGGCCAAAGGAAAAATCCTCCGATAACAAAGAGAAAGAAGCTTTCTGAGAAACTTCTTTGTGTTCTGAGAAATCATCTCACAGAGTTACAGCTTTCCCCTCAAGAAGGCTTTCGCTAAGACAGTTCTTGTGGAATTGGCAAAGTGATATTTGGAAGCCCCTAGAAGGCTATGGTGAAAAAGGAAATATCCTCAGATGAAATCTGGAAAGAAGCTTTCTGAGAAACCGCTTAGTGTTCTGTGACTTCCACTCACAGAGTTACATTTGTATTTCGTGGATCTCTTTGCTAGCCTTATTTCTGTGGAATCTGAGAACAGATATGTCGGATCCCTTTGAGGACTACAGGGCCAAAGGAAATATCCTCCGATAACAAAGAGAAAGAAGCTTTCTGAGAAACTTCTTTGTGTTCTGAGAAATCATCTCACAGAGTTACAGTTTTTCCCTCAAGAAGCCTTTCGCTAAGACAGTTCTTGTGAAATTGGCAAAGTGATATTTGGAAGCCCATAGAGGTCTATGGTGAAAAAGGAAATATCCTCAGATGAAATCTGGAAAGAAGCTTTCTGAGAAACTGCTTAGTGTTCTGTTAATTCATCTCAGAGAGTTTCATCTGTATTGAGTGGATCTCTTTGCTAGCCTTATTTCTGTGGAATCTGAGAACAGATATTTCGGATCCCTTTGAACACTATAGGGCCAAAGGAAATCTCCTCCGATGACAAAGAGAAAGAAGCTTTCTGAGAAACTTCTTTGTGTTCTGTGAAATCATCTCACAGAGTTACAGCTTTCCCCTCAAAAAGCCTTTCTCTAAGACAGTTCTTGTGGAATTGGCAAAGTGATATTTGGAAGCCCATAGAGGGCTATGGTGAAAAAGGAAATATCCTCAGATGAAATCTGGAAAGAAGCTTTCTGAGAAACCGCTTAGTGTTCTGTTAATTCACCTACAGAGTTACGTCTGTATTTCGTGGATCTCTTTGCTAGCCTTATTTCTGTGGAATCTGAGAACAGATATTTCGGATCACTTTGAAGTCTATAGGGCCAAAGGAAATATCCTCCAATAACAAAGAGAAAGAAGCTTTCTGAGAAACTTCTTTGTGTTCTGTGAAATAATCTCACAGAGTTACAGCTTTCCCCTCAAGACAACTTTCGCTAAGACAGTTCTTGTGGAATTGGCTAAGTGATATTTGGAAGCCCACAGAGGCTATGTTGTAAAAGGAAATATCCTCAGATGAAATCTGGAAAGAAGCTTTCTCAGAAACTGCTTAGTGCTCTGTTAATTCATCTCACAGAGATACATCTGTATTTCGTGGATCTCTTTGCTAGCCTTATTTCTGTGGAATCTGAGAACAGATATTTCGGATCCCTTTGAGGACTATAGAGCCAAAGGAAAAATCCTCCGATAACAAAGAGAAAGAAGCTTTCTGAGAAATTTCTTTGTGTTCTGTGAAATCATCTCACAGAGTTACAGCTTTCCCCTCAAGAATGCTTTCGCTAAGACAGTTCTTGTGGAATTGGCCAAGTGATATTTGGAAGCCCATAAAGTTCTATGGTGAAAAAGGAAATATCCTCAGATGAAATCTGGAAAGAAGCTTCCTGAGAAACCGCTTAGTGTTCTGTGACTTCCACTAACAGAGTTACATCTGTATTTCTTGGATCACTTTGCTAGCCGTAATTCTGTGGAATCTGAGAGCAGACATTTCGGATCCCTTTGAAGACTATAGGACCAAAGGAAATATCCTCCAATAACAAAGAGAAAGAAGCTTTCTGAGAAACTTCTTTGTGTTCTGTGAAATCATCTCACAGAGTTACAGCTTTCCCCTCAAGAAGCCTTTCGCTAAGACAGTTCTTGTGGAATTGGCAAAGTGATATTTGGAAGCCCATAGAGGGCTATGGTGAAAAAGGAAATATCCTCAGATGAAATCTGGAAAGAAGCTTTCTGAGAAACTGCTTAGTGTTCTGTTAATTCATCTCACAGAGTTACATCTGTATTTCATGGATCTCTTTGCTAGCATTATTTCTGTGGAATCTGAGAACAGATATTTCGGATCCTTTGGAGACTATAGGGCCAAAGGAAATATCCTCCGATAACAAAGAGAAAGAAGCTTTCTGAGAAACTTCTTTGTTTTCTGTGAAATCATCTCACAGAGTTACAGCTTTCCCCTCAAGAATCCTTTCGCTAAGACAGTTCTTGTGGAATTGGCAAACTGATATTTGGAAGCCCATAGAGGGCTATGGTGCAAAAGGAAATATCCTCAGATGAAATCTGGAAAGAAGCTTTCTGAGAAACTGCTTAGTGTTCTGTTAATTCATCTCACAGAGTTACATCTGTATTTCATGGATCTCTTTGCTAGCCTTATTTCTGTGGAATCTGCGAACAGATATTTCGGATCCCTTTGAAGTCTATAGGGCCAAAGGAAATATCCTCCGATAACAAAGAGAAAGAAGCTTTCTGAGAAACTTCTTTGTGTTCTGTGAAATCATCTCACAGAGTTACAGCTTTCCCCTCAAGAAGCCTTTCGCTAAGACAGTTCTTGTGGAATTGGCAAACTGATATTTGGAAGCCCATAGAGGGCTATGGTGAAAAAGGAAATATCCTCAGATGAAATCTGGAAAGAAGCGTTCTGAGAAACTGCTTAGTGTTCTGTTAATTCATCTCACAGAGTTACATCTGTATTTCGTGGATCTCTTTGCTAGCCTTATTTCTGTGGAATCTGAGAACAGATATTTCGGATCCCTTTGAAGTCTATAGGGCCAAAGGAAAAATCCTCCGATAACAAAGAGAAAGAAGCTTTCTGAGAAACTTCTTTGTGTTCTGTGAAATCATCTCACAGAGTTACAGCTTTCCCCTCAAGAAGCCTTTCGCTAAGACAGTTCTTGTGGAATTGGCAAAGTGATATTTGGAAGCCCCTAGAAGGCTATGGTGAAAAAGGAAATATCCTCAGATGAAATCTGGAAAGAAACTTTCTGAGAAACCGCTTAGTGTTCTGTGACTTCCACTCACAGAGTTACATTTGTATTTCGTGGATCTCTTTGCTAGCCTTATTTCTGTGGAATCTGAGAACAGATATGTCGGATCCCTTTGAGGACTACAGGGCCAAAGGAAATATCCTCCGATAACAAAGAGAAAGAAGCTTTCTGAGAAACTTCTTTGTGTTCTGAGAAATCATCTCACAGAGTTACAGTTTTTCCCTCAAGAAGCCTTTCGCTAAGACAGTTCTTGTGAAATTGGCAAAGTGATATTTGGAAGCCCATAGAGGTCTATGGTGAAAAAGGAAATATCCTCAGATGAAATCTGGAAAGAAGCTTTCTGAGAAACTGCTTAGTGTTCTGTTAATTCATCTCAGAGAGTTTCATCTGTATTGAGTGGATCTCTTTGCTAGCCTTATTTCTGTGGAATCTGAGAACAGATATTTCGGATCCCTTTGAACACTATAGGGCCAAAGGAAATCTCCTCCGATGACAAAGAGAAAGAAGCTTTCTGAGAAACTTCTTTGTGTTCTGTGAAATCATCTCACAGAGTTACAGCTTTCCCCTCAAAAAGCCTTTCTCTAAGACAGTTCTTGTGGAATTGGCAAAGTGATATTTGGAAGCCCTTAGAGGGCTACGGTGAAAAAGGAAATATCCTCAGATGAAATCTGGAAAGAAGCTTTCTGAGAAACCGCTTAGTGTTCTGTTAATTCACCTACAGAGTTACGTCTGTATTTCGTGGATCTCTTTGCTAGCCTTATTTCTGTGGAATCTGAGAACAGATATTTCGGATCCCTTTGAAGTCTATAGGGCCAAAGGAAATATCCTCCAATAACAAAGAGAAAGAAGCTTTCTGAGAAACTTCTTTGTGTTCTGTGAAATAATCTCACAGAGTTACAGCTTTCCCCTCAAGACGACTTTCGCTAAGACAGTTCTTGTGGAATTGGCTAAGTGATATTTGGAAGCCCACAGAGGCTATGTTGTAAAAGGAAATATCCTCAGATGAAATCTGGAAAGAAGCTTTCTCAGAAACTGCTTAGTGCTCTGTTAATTCATCTCACAGAGTTACATCTGTATTTCGTGGATCTCTTTGCTAGCCTTATTTCTGTGGAATCTGAGAACAGATATTTCGGATCCCTTTGAGGACTATAGAGCCAAAGGAAAAATCCTCCGATAACAAAGAGAAAGAAGCTTTCTGAGAAATTTCTTTGTGTTCTGTGAAATCATCTCACAGAGTTACAGCTTTCCCCTCAAGAATGCTTTCGCTAAGACAGTTCTTGTGGAATTGGCCAAGTGATATTTGGAAGCCCATAAAGTTCTATGGTGAAAAAGGAAATATCCTCAGATGAAATCTGGAAAGAAGCTTCCTGAGAAACCGCTTAGTGTTCTGTGACTTCCACTAACAGAGTTACATCTGTATTTCTTGGATCACTTTGCTAGCCGTAATTCTGTGGAATCTGAGAGCAGACATTTCGGATCCCTTTGAAGACTATAGGGCCAAAGGAAATATCCTCCAATAACAAAGAGAAAGAAGCTTTCTGAGAAACTTCTTTGTGTTCTGTGAAATCATCTCACAGAGTTACAGCTTTCCCCTCAAGAAGCCTTTCGCTAAGACAGTTCTTGTGGAATTGGCAAAGTGATATTTGGAAGCCCATAGAGGGCTATGGTGAAAAAGGAAATATCCTCAGATGAAATCTGGAAAGAAGCTTTCTGAGAAACTGCTTAGTGTTCTGTTAATTCATCTCACAGAGTTACATCTGTATTTCATGGATCTCTTTGCTAGCATTATTTCTGTGGAATCTGAGAACAGATATTTCGGATCCTTTGGAGACTATAGGGCCAAAGGAAATATCCTCCGATAACAAAGAGAAAGAAGCTTTCTGAGAAACTTCTTTGTTTTCTGTGAAATCATCTCACAGAGTTACAGCTTTCCCCTCAAGAATCCTTTCGCTAAGACAGTTCTTGTGGAATTGGCAAACTGATATTTGGAAGCCCATAGAGGGCTATGGTGCAAAAGGAAATATCCTCAGATGAAATCTGGAAAGAAGCTTTCTGAGAAACTGCTTAGTGTTCTGTTAATTCATCTCACAGAGTTACATCTGTGTTTCATGGATCTCTTTGCTAGCCTTATTTCTGTGGAATCTGCGAACAGATATTTCGGATCCCTTTGAAGTCTATAGGGCCAAAGGAAATATCCTGCGATAACAAAGAGAAAGAAGCTTTCTGAGAAACTTCTTTGTGTTCTGTGAAATCATCTCACAGAGTTACAGCTTTCCCCTCAAGAAGCCTTTCGCTAAGACAGTTCTTGTGGAATTGGCAAACTGATATTTGGAAGCCCATAGAGGGCTATGGTGAAAAAGGAAATATCCTCAGATGAAATCTGGAAAGAAGCGTTCTGAGAAACTGCTTAGTGTTCTGTTAATTCATCTCACTGAGTTACATCTGTATTTCGTGGATCTCTTTGCTAGCCTTATTTCTGTGGAATCTGAGAACAGATATTTCGGATCCCTTTGAAGTCTATAGGGCCAAAGGAAAAATCCTCCGATAACAAAGAGAAAGAAGCTTTCTGAGAAACTTCTTTGTGTTCTGTGAAATCATCTCACAGAGTTACAGCTTTCCCCTCAAGAAGCCTTTCGCTAAGACAGTTCTTGTGGAATTGGCAAAGTGATATTTGGAAGCCCTTGGAGGGCTATGTTGTAAAAGGAAATATCCTCAGATGAAATCTGGAAAGAAGCTTTCTGAGAAACTGCTTAGTGTTCTGTTAATTCATTTCACAGAGATACATCTGTATTTCGTGGATCTCTTTGCTAGCATTATTTCTGTGGAATCTGAGAACAGGTATTTCGGATCCCTTTGAAGACTATAGGGCCAAAGGAAATATCCTCCGATAACAAAGAGAAAGAAGCTTTCTGAGAAACTTCTTTGTGTTCTGTGAAATCATCTCACAGAGTTACAGCTTTCCCCTCAAGAAGCCTTTCGCTAAGACAGTTCTTGTGGAATTGGCAAAGTGATATTTGGAAGCCCATAGAGGGCTATGGTGAAAAAGGAAATATCCTCAGATGAAATCTGGAAAGAAGCTTTCTGAGAAACCGCTTAGTGTTGTGTTAATTCATCTCCCAGAGTTACATCTTTATTGCGTCGATCTCTTTGCTAGCCTTATTTCTGTGGAATCTGAGAACAGATATTTCGGATCCCTTTGAAGTCTATAGGGCCAAGGAAAAATCCTCCGATAACAAAGACAAAGAAGCTTTCTGAGAAACTTCTTTGTGTTCTGTGAAATAATCTCACAGAGTTACAGCTTTCCCCTCAAGAAGCCTTTCGCTAAGACAGTTCTTGTGGAATTGGCAAAGTGATATTTGGAAGCCCGTAGAGGGCTATGGTGAACAAGGAAATATCCTCAGATGAAATCTGGAAAGAAGGTTTCTGAGAAACCGCTTAGTGTTCTGTGACTTCCACTCACAGAGTTACATCTGTATTTCGTGGATCTCTTTGCTAGCCTTATTTCTGTGGAATCTGAGAACAGATATTTCGGATCCCTTTGAGGACTACAGGGCCAAAGGAAATATCCTCCGATAACAAAGAGAAAGAAGCTTTCTGATAAACTTCTTTGTGTTTTGTGAAATTATCTCACAGAGTTACAGCTTTCCCCTCAAGAAGCCTTTCGCTAAGACAGTTCTTGTGGAATTAGCAAAGTGATATTTGGAAGCCCATAGAGGGCTATGGTGAAAAAGGAAATATCCTCAGATGAAATCTGGAAAGAAGCTTTCTGAGAAACTTCTTACTGTTCTGTTAATTCATCTCACAGAGATACATCTGTATTTCGTGGATCTCTTTGCTAGCCTTATTTCTGTGGAATCTGAGAACAGGTATTTCGGATCCCTTTGAAGACTCTAAGGCCAAAGGAAAAATCCTCCGATAACAAAGAGAAAGAAGCTTTCTGAGAAACTTCTTTGTGTTCTGTGAAATTATCTCACAGAGTTACAGCTTTCCCCTCAAGAAGGCTTTCGCTAAGACAGTTCTTGTGGAACTGGCAAAGTGATATTTGGAAGCCCATAGAGGGCTATGGTGAAAAGGGAAATATCCTCAGATGAAATCTGGAAAGAAGCTTTCTGCGAAACGCTTAGTGTTCTGTGACTTCCACTCACAGAGTTACATCTGTATTTCGTGGATCTCTTTGCTAGCCTTATTTCTGTGGAATCTGAGAACAGATATTTCGGATCCCTTTGAAGACTACAGAGCCAAAGGAAAAATCCTCCGATAACAAAGAGAAAGAAGCTTTCTGAGAAACTTCTTTGTGTTCTGTGAAATCACCTCACAGAGTTACAGCTTTCCCCTCAAGAAGCCTTTCACTAAGACAGTTCTTGTGGAATTGGCAAAGTGATATTTGGAAGCCCATTGAGGGCTATGGAAAAAAAGGAAATATCCTCAGATGAAATCTGGAAAGGAGCATTCTGAGAAACTGCTTAGTGTTCTGTTAATTCATCTCACAGATTTACATCTGTATTTCTTGGATATCTTTGCTAGCCTTATTTCTGTGGAATCTGAGAACAGATATTTCGAATCCCTTTGAAGACTATAGGGTCAAAGGAAATATCCTCCGATAAAAAAGAGAAAGAAGCTTTCTGAGAAACTGCTTAGTGTTCTGTTAATTCATCTCACGGAGTTACATCTGTATTTCGTGGATCTCTTTGCTAGCATTACTTCTGTGGAATCTGAGAACAGGTATTTCGGATCCCTTTGAAGACTATAGGGCCAAAGGGAATATCCAACGATAACAAAGAGAAAGAAGCTTTCTGAGAAACTTCTTTGTGTTCTGTGAAATCATCTCACAGAGTTACAGCTTTCCCCTCAAGAAGCCTTTCGCTAAGACAGTTCTTGTGGAATTGGCTAAGTGATATTTGGAAGCCCATAGAGGGCTATGGTGAAAAAGGAAATATCCTCAGATGAAATCTGAAAGAAGCTTTCTGAGAAACTGCTTAGTGTTCTGTTAATTCATCTCAGAGAGTTACATCTGTATTGCGTGGATCTCTTTGCTAGCCTCATTTCTGTGGAATCTGAGAACAGATATTTCGGATCCCTTTGAACACTATAGGGCCAAAGGAAATCTCCTCCGATGACAAAGAGAAAGAAGCTTTCTGAGAAACTTCTTTGTGTTCTGTGAAATCATCTCACAGAGTTACAGCTTTCCCCTCAAAAAGCCTTTCGCTAAGAGAGTTCTTGTGGAAATGGCAAAGTGATATTTGGAAGCCCATAGAGGGCTATGGTGAAAAAGGAAATATCCTCAGATGAAACCTGGAAAGAAGCTTTCTGAGAAACCGCTTAGTGTTCTGTTAATTCACCTACAGAGTTACATCTGTATTTCGTGGATCTCTTTGCTAGCCTTATTTCTGTGGAATCTGAGAACAGGTATTTCGGATCATTTGATGACTATAGGGCCAAAGGAAATATCCTCCAATAACAAAGAGAAAGAAGCTTTCTGAGAAACTTCTTTGTGTTCTGTGAAATCATCTCACAGAGTTACAGCTTTCCCCTCAAGACGACTTTCGCTAAGACAGTTCTTGTGGAATTGGCTAAGTGATATTTGGAAGCCCACAGAGGGCTATGTTGTAAAAGGAAATATCCTCAGATGAAATCTGGAAAGAAGCTTTCTCAGAAACTGCTTAGTGCTCTGTTAATTCATCTCACAGAGTTACATCTGTATTTCGTGGATCTCTTTGCTAGCCTTATTTCTGTGGAATCTGAGAACAGATATTTCGGATCCCTTTGAGGACTATAGAGCCAAAGGAAAAATCCTCCGATAACAAAGAGAAAGAAGCTTTCTGAGAAATTTCTTTGTGTTCTGTGAAATCATCTCACAGAGTTACAGCTTTCCCCTCAAGAATGCTTTCGCTAAGACAGTTCTTGTGGAATTGGCCAAGTGATATTTGGAAGCCCATAAAGTTCTATGGTGAAAAAGGAAATATCCTCAGATGAAATCTGGAAAGAAGCTTCCTGAGAAACCGCTTAGTGTTCTGTGACTTCCACTAACAGAGTTACATCTGTATTTCTTGGATCACTTTGCTAGCCGTAATTCTGTGGAATCTGAGAGCAGACATTTCGGATCCCTTTGAAGACTATAGGGCCAAAGGAAATATCCTCCAATAACAAAGAGAAAGAAGCTTTCTGAGAAACTTCTTTGTGTTCTGTGAAATCATCTCACAGAGTTACAGCTTTCCCCTCAAGAAGCCTTTCGCTAAGACAGTTCTTGTGGAATTGGCAAAGTGATATTTGGAAGCCCATAGAGGGCTATGGTGAAAAAGGAAATATCCTCAGATGAAATCTGGAAAGAAGCTTTCTGAGAAACTGCTTAGTGTTCTGTTAATTCATCTCACAGAGTTACATCTGTATTTCATGGATCTCTTTGCTAGCATTATTTCTGTGGAATCTGAGAACAGATATTTCGGATCCTTTGGAGACTATAGGGCCAAAGGAAATATCCTCCGATAACAAAGAGAAAGAAGCTTTCTGAGAAACTTCTTTGTTTTCTGTGAAATCATCTCACAGAGTTACAGCTTTCCCCTCAAGAATCCTTTCGCTAAGACAGTTCTTGTGGAATTGGCAAACTGATATTTGGAAGCCCATAGAGGGCTATGGTGCAAAAGGAAATATCCTCAGATGAAATCTGGAAAGAAGCTTTCTGAGAAACTGCTTAGTGTTCTGTTAATTCATCTCACAGAGTTACATCTGTATTTCATGGATCTCTTTGCTAGCCTTATTTCTGTGGAATCTGCGAACAGATATTTCGGATCCCTTTGAAGTCTATAGGGCCAAAGGAAATATCCTCCGATAACAAAGAGAAAGAAGCTTTCTGAGAAACTTCTTTGTGTTCTGTGAAATCATCTCACAGAGTTACAGCTTTCCCCTCAAGAAGCCTTTCGCTAAGACAGTTCTTGTGGAATTGGCAAAGTGATATTTGGAAGCCCATGGAGGGCTATGTTGTAAAAGGAAATATCCTCAGATGAAATCTGGAAAGAAGCTTTCTGAGAAACTGCTTAGTGTTCTGTTAATTCATTTCACAGAGATACATCTGTATTTCGTGGATCTCTTTGCTAGCATTATTTCTGTGGAATCTGAGAACAGGTATTTCGGATCCCTTTGAAGACTATAGGGCCAAAGGAAATATCCTCCGATAACAAAGAGAAAGAAGCTTTCTGAGAAACTTCTTTGTGTTCTGTGAAATCATCTCACAGAGTTACAGCTTTCCCCTCAAGAAGCCTTTCGCTAAGACAGTTCTTGTGGAATTGGCAAAGTGATATTTGGAAGCCCATAGAGGGCTATGGTGAAAAAGGAAATATCCTCAGATGAAATCTGGAAAGAAGCTTTCTGAGAAACCGCTTAGTGTTCTGTTAATTCATCTCCCAGAGTTACATCTTTATTGCGTGGATCTCTTTGCTAGCCTTATTTCTGTGGAATCTGAGAACAGATATTTCGGATCCCTTTGAAGTCTATAGGGCCAAGGAAAAATCCTCCGATAACAAAGACAAAGAAGCTTTCTGAGAAACTTCTTTGTGTTCTCTGAAATAATCTCACAGAGTTACAGCTTTCCCCTCAAGAAGCCTTTCGCTAAGACAGTTCTTGTGGAATTGGCAAAGTGATATTTGGAAGCCCATAGAGGGCTATGGTGAAAAAGGAAATATCCTCAGATGAAATCTGGAAAGAAGGTTTCTGAGAAACCGCTTAGTATTCTGTGACTTCCACTCACAGAGTTACATCTGTATTTCGTGGATCTCTTTGCTAGCCTTATTTCTGTGGAATCTGAGAACAGATATTTCGGATCCCTTTGAGGACTACAGGGCCAAAGGAAATATCCTCCGATAACAAAGAGAAAGAAGCTTTCTGATAAACTTCTTTGTGTTTTGTGAAATTATCTCACAGAGTTACAGCTTTCCCCTCAAGAAGCCTTTCGCTAAGACAGTTCTTGTGGAATTAGCAAAGTGATATTTGGAAGCCCATAGAGGGCTATGGTGAAAAAGGAAATATCCTCAGATGAAATCTGGAAAGAAGCTTTCTGAGAAACTTCTTACTGTTCTGTTAATTCATCTCACAGAGATACATCTGTATTTCGTGGATCTCTTTGCTAGCCTTATTTCTGTGGAATCTGAGAACAGGTATTTCGGATCCCTTTGAAGACTCTAAGGCCAAAGGAAAAATCCTCCGATAACAAAGAGAAAGAAGCTTTCTGAGAAACTTCTTTGTGTTCTGTGAAATCATCTCACAGAGTTACAGCTTTCCCCTCAAGAAGGCTTTCGCTAAGACAGTTCTTGTGGAATTGGCAAAGTGATATTTGGAAGCCCATAGAGGGCTATGGTGAAAAGGGAAATATCCTCAGATGAAATCTGGAAAGAAGCTTTCTGCGAAACGCTTAGTGTTCTGTGACTTCCACTCACAGAGTTACATCTGTATTTCGTGGATCTCTTTGCTAGCCTTATTTCTGTGGAATCTGAGAACAGATATTTCGGATCCCTTTGAAGACTACAGAGCCAAAGGAAAAATCCTCCGATAACAAAGAGAAAGAAGCTTTCTGAGAAACTTCTTTGTGTTCTGTGAAATCACCTCACAGAGTTACAGCTTTCCCCTCAAGAAGCCTTTCACTAAGACAGTTCTTGTGGAATTGGCAAAGTGATATTTGGAAGCCCATTGAGGGCTATGGAAAAAAAGGAAATATCCTCAGATGAAATCTGGAAAGGAGCATTCTGAGAAACTGCTTAGTGTTCTGTTAATTCATCTCACAGATTTACATCTGTATTTCTTGGATATCTTTGCTAGCCTTATTTCTGTGGAATCTGAGAACAGATATTTCGAATCCCTTTGAAGACTATAGGGTCAAAGGAAATATCCTCCGATAAAAAAGAGAAAGAAGCTTTCTGAGAAACTGCTTAGTGTTCTGTTAATTCATCTCACGGAGTTACATCTGTATTTCGTGGATCTCTTTGCTAGCATTACTTCTGTGGAATCTGAGAACAGGTATTTCGGATCCCTTTGAAGACTATAGGGCCAAAGGGAATATCCAACGATAACAAAGAGAAAGAAGCTTTCTGAGAAACTTCTTTGTGTTCTGTGAAATCATCTCACAGAGTTACAGCTTTCCCCTCAAGACGCCTTTCGCTAAGACAGTTCTTGTGGAATTGGCTAAGTGATATTTGGAAGCCCATAGAGGGCTATGGTGAAAAAGGAAATATCCTCAGATGAAATCTGGAAAGAAGCTTTCTGAGAAACTGCTTAGTGTTCTGTTAATTCATCTCAGAGAGTTACATCTGTATTGCGTGGATCTCTTTGCTAGCCTCATTTCTGTGGAATCTGAGAACAGATATTTCGGATCCCTTTGAACACTATAGGGCCAAAGGAAATCTCCTCCGATGACAAAGAGAAAGAAGCTTTCTGAGAAACTTCTTTGTGTTCTGTGAAATCATCTCACAGAGTTACAGCTTTCCCCTCAAAAAGCCTTTCGCTAAGAGAGTTCTTGTGGAAATGGCAAAGAGATATTTGGAAGCCCATAGAGGGCTATGGTGAAAAAGGAAATATCCTCAGATGAAACCTGGAAAGAAGCTTTCTGAGAAACCGCTTAGTGTTCTGTTAATTCACCTACAGAGTTACATCTGTATTTCGTGGATCTCTTTGCTAGCCTTATTTCTGTGGAATCTGAGAACAGATATTTCGGATCACTTTGAAGACTATATGGCCAAAGAAAAAATCCTCCGATAACAAAGAGAAAGAAGCTTTCTGAGAAACTTCTCTGTGTTCTGTGAAATCATCTCACAGAGTTACAGCTTTCACCTCAAGGAGCCTTTCGCTAAGACAGTTCTTGTGGAATTGGCAAATTGATATTTGGAAACACATAGAGGGCTATGGTGAAAAAGGAAATATCCTCAGATGAAATCTGGAAAGAAGCTTTCTGAGAAACTGCTTAGTGTTCTGTTAACTGATCTCACAGAGTTACATCTGTATTTCATGGATCTCCTTGCTAGCCTTATTTCTGTGGAATCTGCGAACAGATATTTCGGATCCCTTTGAAGTCTATAGGGCCAAAGGAAATATCCTCCGATAACAAAGAGAAAGAAGCTTTCTGAGAAACTTCTTTGTGTTCTGTGAAATCATCTCACAGAGTTACAGCTTTCCCCTCAAAAAGCCTTTTGCTAAGACAGTTCTTGTGGAATTGGCCAAGTGATATTTGGAAGCCCATAAAGTTCTATGGTGAAAAAGGAAATATCCTCAGATGAAATCTGGAAAGAAGCTTCCTGAGAAACCACTTAGTGTTCTGTGACTTCCACTAACAGAGTTACATCTGTATTTCTTGGATCACTTTGCAAGCCTTATTTCTGTGGAATCTGAGAGTAGACATTTCGGATCCCTTTGAAGACTGTAGGGCCAAAGGAAATATCCTCCATTAACAAAGAGAAAGAAGCTTTCTGAGAAACTTCTTTGTGTTCTGTGAAATCATCTCACAGAGTTACAGCTTTCCCCTGAAGAAGCCTTTCGCTAAGACAGTTCTTGTGGAATTGGCAAAGTGATATTTGGAAGCCCATAGAGGGCAATGGTGTAAAAGGAAATATCCTCAAATGAAATCTGGAAAGAAGCTTTCTGAGAAACTGCTTAGTGTTCTCTTAATTCATCTCACAGAGATACATCTGTATTTCGTGGATCTCTTTGCTAGAATTATTTCTGTGGAATCTGAGAACAGGTATTTCGGATCATTTGATGACTATAGGGCCTAAGGAAATATCCTCCAATAACAAAGAGAAAGAAGCTTTCTGAGAAACTTCTTTGTGTTCTGTGAAATCATCTCACAGAGTTACAGCTTTCCCCTCAAGACGACTTTCGCTAAGACAGTTCTTGTGGATTTGGCTAAGTGATATTTGGAAGCCCACAGAGGGCTATGTTGTAAAAGGAAATATCCTCAGATGAAATCTGGAAAGAAGCTTTCTGAGAAACTGCTTAGTGTTCTCTTAATTCATCTCACAGAGATACATCTGTATTTCGTGGATCTCTTTCCTAGCATTATTTCTGTGGAATCTGAGAACAGGTATTTCGGATCCCTTTCAAGACTATAAGGCCAAAGGAAATATCCTCCGATAACAAAGAGAAAGAAGCTTTCTAAGAAACTTCTTTGTGTTCTGTGAAATCATCTCACAGAGTTACAGCTTTCCCCTCAAGAAGCCTTTCGCTAAGACAGTTCTTGTGGAATTGGCAAAGTGATATTTGGAAGCCCATAGAGAGCTATGGTGAAATAGAAAATATCCTCAGATGAAATCTGGAAAGAAGCTTTCTGAGAAACTGCTTAGTGTTCTGTTAATTCATCTCACAGAGTTACATCTGTATTTCATGGATCTCTTTGCTAGCCTTATTTCTGTGGAATCTGAGAACAGATATTTCGGATCCCTTTGAAGTCTATAGGGCCAAAGGAAATATCCTCCGATAACAAAGAGAAAGAAGCTTTCTGAGAAAGTTCTCTGTGTTCTGTGAAATCATCTCACAGAGTTACAGCTTTCCCCTCAAGAAGCCTTTCGCTAAGACAGTTCTTGTGGAATTGGCAAACTGATATTTGGAAGCCCATAGAGGGCTATGTTGAAAAAGGAAATATCCTCAGATGAAATCTGGAAGGAAGCTTTCTGAGAAACTGCTTAGTGTTCTGTTAATTCATCTCACAGAGTTACATCTGTATTTCGTGGATCTCTTTGCTAGCCTTATTTCTGTGGAATCTGAGAACAGATATTTCGGATTCCTTTGAAGTCTATAGGGCCAAAGGAAAAATCCTACGATAACAAAGACAAAGAAGCTTTCTGAGAAACTTCTTTGTGTTCTGTGAAATAATCTCACAGAGTTACAGCTTTCCCCTCAAGAAGACTTTCGCTAAGACAGTTCTTGTGGAATTGGCAAAGTGATATTTGGAAGTCCATAGAGGGCTATGTTGTAAAAGGAAATATCCTCAGATGAAATCTGGAAAGAAGCTTTCTGAGAAACTGCTTAGTGTTCTGTTAATTCATCTCACAGAGATACATCTGTATTTCGTTGATCTCTTTGCTAGCCTTATTTCTGTGGAATCTGAGAACAGATATTTCGGATCCCTTTGAAGACTATAGGGGCAAAGGAAATATCCTCCAATAACCAAGAGAAAGAAGCTTTCTGAGAAACTTCTTTGTGTTCTGTGAAATCATCTCACAGAGTTACAGCTTTCCCCTCAAGAAGCCTTTCGCTAAGACTGGTCTTCTGGAATTGGCAAAGTGATATTTGGAAGATAATAGAGGGCTATGGTGAAAAAGGAAATATCCTCTGATGAAATCTGGAAAGAAGCTTTCTGAGAAACCGCTTAGTGTACTGTTAATTCATCTCCCAGAGTTACATCTTTATTGCGTGGATCTCTTTGCTAGCCTTATTTCTGTGGAATCTGAGAACAGATATTTCGGATCCCTTTGAAGTCTATAGGGCCAAGGAAAAATCCTCCGATAACAAAGACAAAGAAGCTTTCTGAAAAACTTCTTTGTGTTCTGTGAAATAATCTCACAGAGTTACAGCTTTCCCCTCAAGAAGCCTTTCGCTAAGACAGTTCTTGTGGAATTGGCAAAGTGATATTTGGAAGCCCGTAGAGGGCTATGGTGAAAAAGGAAATATCCTCAGATGAAATCTGGAAAGAAGCTTTCTGAGAAACCGCTTAGTGTTCTGTGACTTCCACTCACAGAGTTACATCTGTATTTCGTGGATCTCTTTGCTAGCCTTATTTCTGTGGAATCTGAGAACAGATATTTCGGATCCATTTGAGGACTACAGGGCCAAAGGAAATATCCTCCGATAACAAAGAGAAAGAAGCTTTCTGAGAAACTTCTTTGTGTTCTGTGAAATCATCTCACAGAGTTACAGCTTTCCCCTCAAGAAGCCTTTCGCTAAGACAGTTCTTGTGGAATGGGCAAAGTGATATTTGGAAGCCCATAGTGGGCTATGGTGTAAAAGGAAATATCCTCAGATGAAATCTGGAAAGAAGCTTTCTGAGAAACTGCTCAGTGGTCTGTTAATTCATCTCACAGAGTTACATCTGTATTTCGTGTATCTCTTTGCTAGCCTTATTTCTGTGGAATCTGAGAACCGATATTTCGGATCCCTTTGAGGACTATAGAGCCAAAGGAAAAATCCTCCGATAACAAAGAGAAAGAAGCTTTCTGAGAAACTTCTTTGTGTTCTGTGAAATCATCTCACAGAGTTACAGCTTTCCCCTCAAGAAGGCTTTCGCTAAGACAGTTCTTGTGGAATTGGCCAAGTGATATTTGGAAGCCCATAAAGTTCTATGGTGAAAAAGGAAATATCCTCACATGAAATCTGGAAAGAAGCTTCCTGAGAAACGGCTTAGTGTTCTGTGACTTCCACTAACAGAGTTACATCTGTATTTCTTGGATCACTTTTCTAGCCTTATTTCTGTGGAATCTGAGAGCAGACATTTCGGATCCCTTTGAAGACTATAGGGCCAAAGGAAATATCCTCCAATAACAAAGAGAAAGAAGCTTTCTGAGAAACTTCTTTGTGTTCTGTGAAATCATCTCACAGAGTTACAGCTTTCCCCTCAAGAAGGCTTTCGCTAAGACAGTTCTTGTGGAATTGGCAATGTGATATTTGGAAGCCCATAGAGGGCTATGGTGTAAAAGGAAATATCCTCAGATGAAATCTGGGAAGAAGCTTTCTGAGAAACTGCTTAGTGTTCTGTTAATTCATCTCACAGAGATATATCTCTATTTCATGGATCTCTTTGCCAGCATTATTTCTGTGGAATCTGAGAACAGGTATTTCGGATCGCTTTGAAGTCTATAGGGCCAAACGAAATATCCTCCGATAACAAAGAGAAAGAAGCTTTCTGAGAAACTTCTTTGTGTTCTGTGAAATCATCTCACAGAGTTACAGCTTTCCCCTCGAGACGCCTTTCGCTAAGACAGTTCTTGTGGAATTGGCAAAGTGATATTTGGAAGCCCATAGAGGGCTATTGTGTAAAAGGAAATATCCTAAGATGAAATCTGGAAAGAAGCTTTCTGAGAAACTGCTTAGTGTTCTGTTAATTCATCTCACAGAGATACATCTGTATTTCATGGATCTCTTTGCCAGCACTTTTTCTGTGGAATCTTAGAACAGGAATTTCGGATCCCTTTGAGGACTATAGGGCCAAACCAAATATCCTCCGATAACAAAGAGAAAGAAGCTTTCTGAGAAACTTCTTTGTGTTCTGTGAAATCATCTCACAGAGTTACAGCTTTCCCCTCAAGACGCCTTTCGCTAAGACAGTTCTTGTGGAATTGGCAAAGTGATATTTGGAAGCCCATAGTGGGCTATGGTGTAAAAGGAAATATCCTCAGATGAAATCTGGAAAGAAGCTTTCTAAGAAACTGCTTAGTGTTCTGTTAATTCATCTCACAGAGATACATCTGTATTTCATGCAACTCTTTGCCAGCATTATTTCTGTGGAATCTGAGAACAGGTATTTCGGATCCCTTTGAAGACTAGAGGTCCAAAGGAAATATCCTCCGATAACAAAGAGGAAGAAGCTTTCTGAGAAACTTCTTTGTGTTCTGTGAAATCATCTCACAGAGTTACAGCTTTCCCCTCAAGACGCCTTTCGCTAAGACAGTTCTTGTGGAATTGGCTAAGTGATATTTGGAAGCCCACAGAGGGCTATGTTGTAAAAGGAAATATCCTCAGATGAAATCTGGAAAGAAGCTTTCCGAGAAACTGCTTAGTGTTCTGTTAATTCATCTCACAGAGATACATCTGTATTTCATGCAACTCTTTGCCAGCATTATTTCTGTGGAATCTGAGAACAGGTATTTCGGATCCCTTTGAAGACTAGAGGTCCAAAGGAAATATCCTCCGATAACAAAGAGGAAGAAGCTTTCTGAGAAACTTCTTTGTGTTCTGTGAAATCATCTCACAGAGTTACAGCTTTCCCCTCAAGACGACTTTCGCTAAGACAGTTCTTGTGGAATTGGCTAAGTGATATTTGGAAGCCCACAGAGGGCTATGTTGTAAAAGGAAATATCCTCAGATGAAATCTGGAAAGAAGCTTTCTGAGAAACTGCTTAGTGTTCTCTTAATTCATCTCACAGAGATACATCTGTATTTCGTGGATCTCTTTCCTAGCATTATTTCTGTGGAATCGTAGAACAGGTATTTCGGATCCCTTTCAAGACTATAAGGCCAAAGGAAATATCCTCCGATAACAAAGAGAAAGAAGCTTTCTAAGAAACTTCTTTGTGTTCTGTGAAATCATCTCACAGAGTTACAGCTTTCCCCTCAAGAAGCCTTTCGCTAAGACAGTTCTTGTGGAATTGGCAAAGTGATATTTGGAAGCCCATAGAGGGCTATGGTGAAAAAGGAAATATCCTCAGATGAAATCTGGAAAGAAGCTTTCTGAGAAACTGCTTAGTGTTCTCTTAATTCATCTCACAGAGATACATCTGTATTTCGTGGATCTCTTTCCTAGCATTATTTCTGTGGAATCTGAGAACAGGTATTTCGGATCCCTTTCAAGACTATAAGGCCAAAGGAAATATCCTCCGATAACAAAGAGAAAGAAGCTTTCTAAGAAACTTCTTTGTGTTCTGTGAAATCATCTCACAGAGTTACAGCTTTCCCCTCAAGAAGCCTTTCGCTAAGACAGTTCTTGTGGAATTGGCAAAGTGATATTTGGAAGCCCATAGAGAGCTATGGTGAAATAGAAAATATCCTCAGATGAAATCTGGAAAGAAGCTTTCTGAGAAACTGCTTAGTGTTCTGTTAATTCATCTCACAGAGTTACATCTGTATTTCATGGATCTCTTTGCTAGCCTTATTTCTGTGGAATCTGAGAACAGATATTTCGGATCCCTTTGAAGTCTATAGGGCCAAAGGAAATATCCTCCGATAACAAAGAGAAAGAAGCTTTCTGAGAAAGTTCTCTGTGTTCTGTGAAATCATCTCACAGAGTTACAGCTTTCCCCTCAAGAAGCCTTTCGCTAAGACAGTTCTTGTGGAATTGGCAAACTGATATTTGGAAGCCCATAGAGGGCTATGTTGAAAAAGGAAATATCCTCAGATGAAATCTGGAAGGAAGCTTTCTGAGAAACTGCTTAGTGTTCTGTTAATTCATCTCACAGAGTTACATCTGTATTTCGTGGATCTCTTTGCTAGCCTTATTTCTGTGGAATCTGAGAACAGATATTTCGGATTCCTTTGAAGTCTATAGGGCCAAAGGAAAAATCCTACGATAACAAAGACAAAGAAGCTTTCTGAGAAACTTCTTTGTGTTCTGTGAAATAATCTCACAGAGTTACAGCTTTCCCCTCAAGAAGACTTTCGCTAAGACAGTTCTTGTGGAATTGGCAAAGTGATATTTGGAAGTCCATAGAGGGCTATGTTGTAAAAGGAAATATCCTCAGATGAAATCTGGAAAGAAGCTTTCTGAGAAACTGCTTAGTGTTCTGTTAATTCATCTCACAGAGATACATCTGTATTTCGTTGATCTCTTTGCTAGCCTTATTTCTGTGGAATCTGAGAACAGATATTTCGGATCCCTTTGAAGACTATAGGGGCAAAGGAAATATCCTCCAATAACCAAGAGAAAGAAGCTTTCTGAGAAACTTCTTTGTGTTCTGTGAAATCATCTCACAGAGTTACAGCTTTCCCCTCAAGAAGCCTTTCGCTAAGACTGGTCTTCTGGAATTGGCAAAGTGATATTTGGAAGATAATAGAGGGCTATGGTGAAAAAGGAAATATCCTCTGATGAAATCTGGAAAGAAGCTTTCTGAGAAACCGCTTAGTGTACTGTTAATTCATCTCCCAGAGTTACATCTTTATTGCGTGGATCTCTTTGCTAGCCTTATTTCTGTGGAATCTGAGAACAGATATTTCGGATCCCTTTGAAGTCTATAGGGCCAAGGAAAAATCCTCCGATAACAAAGACAAAGAAGCTTTCTGAAAAACTTCTTTGTGTTCTGTGAAATAATCTCACAGAGTTACAGCTTTCCCCTCAAGAAGCCTTTCGCTAAGACAGTTCTTGTGGAATTGGCAAAGTGATATTTGGAAGCCCGTAGAGGGCTATGGTGAAAAAGGAAATATCCTCAGATGAAATCTGGAAAGAAGCTTTCTGAGAAACCGCTTAGTGTTCTGTGACTTCCACTCACAGAGTTACATCTGTATTTCGTGGATCTCTTTGCTAGCCTTATTTCTGTGGAATCTGAGAACAGATATTTCGGATCCATTTGAGGACTACAGGGCCAAAGGAAATATCCTCCGATAACAAAGAGAAAGAAGCTTTCTGAGAAACTTCTTTGTGTTCTGTGAAATCATCTCACAGAGTTACAGCTTTCCCCTCAAGAAGCCTTTCGCTAAGACAGTTCTTGTGGAATGGGCAAAGTGATATTTGGAAGCCCATAGTGGGCTATGGTGTAAAAGGAAATATCCTCAGATGAAATCTGGAAAGAAGCTTTCTGAGAAACTGCTCAGTGGTCTGTTAATTCATCTCACAGAGTTACATCTGTATTTCGTGTATCTCTTTGCTAGCCTTATTTCTGTGGAATCTGAGAACCGATATTTCGGATCCCTTTGAGGACTATAGAGCCAAAGGAAAAATCCTCCGATAACAAAGAGAAAGAAGCTTTCTGAGAAACTTCTTTGTGTTCTGTGAAATCATCTCACAGAGTTACAGCTTTCCCCTCAAGAAGGCTTTCGCTAAGACAGTTCTTGTGGAATTGGCCAAGTGATATTTGGAAGCCCATAAAGTTCTATGGTGAAAAAGGAAATATCCTCACATGAAATCTGGAAAGAAGCTTCCTGAGAAACGGCTTAGTGTTCTGTGACTTCCACTAACAGAGTTACATCTGTATTTCTTGGATCACTTTTCTAGCCTTATTTCTGTGGAATCTGAGAGCAGACATTTCGGATCCCTTTGAAGACTATAGGGCCAAAGGAAATATCCTCCAATAACAAAGAGAAAGAAGCTTTCTGAGAAACTTCTTTGTGTTCTGTGAAATCATCTCACAGAGTTACAGCTTTCCCCTCAAGAAGGCTTTCGCTAAGACAGTTCTTGTGGAATTGGCAATGTGATATTTGGAAGCCCATAGAGGGCTATGGTGTAAAAGGAAATATCCTCAGATGAAATCTGGGAAGAAGCTTTCTGAGAAACTGCTTAGTGTTCTGTTAATTCATCTCACAGAGATATATCTCTATTTCATGGATCTCTTTGCCAGCATTATTTCTGTGGAATCTGAGAACAGGTATTTCGGATCGCTTTGAAGTCTATAGGGCCAAACGAAATATCCTCCGATAACAAAGAGAAAGAAGCTTTCTGAGAAACTTCTTTGTGTTCTGTGAAATCATCTCACAGAGTTACAGCTTTCCCCTCGAGACGCCTTTCGCTAAGACAGTTCTTGTGGAATTGGCAAAGTGATATTTGGAAGCCCATAGAGGGCTATTGTGTAAAAGGAAATATCCTAAGATGAAATCTGGAAAGAAGCTTTCTGAGAAACTGCTTAGTGTTCTGTTAATTCATCTCACAGAGATACATCTGTATTTCATGGATCTCTTTGCCAGCACTTTTTCTGTGGAATCTTAGAACAGGAATTTCGGATCCCTTTGAGGACTATAGGGCCAAACCAAATATCCTCCGATAACAAAGAGAAAGAAGCTTTCTGAGAAACTTCTTTGTGTTCTGTGAAATCATCTCACAGAGTTACAGCTTTCCCCTCAAGACGCCTTTCGCTAAGACAGTTCTTGTGGAATTGGCAAAGTGATATTTGGAAGCCCATAGTGGGCTATGGTGTAAAAGGAAATATCCTCAGATGAAATCTGGAAAGAAGCTTTCTAAGAAACTGCTTAGTGTTCTGTTAATTCATCTCACAGAGATACATCTGTATTTCATGCAACTCTTTGCCAGCATTATTTCTGTGGAATCTGAGAACAGGTATTTCGGATCCCTTTGAAGACTAGAGGTCCAAAGGAAATATCCTCCGATAACAAAGAGGAAGAAGCTTTCTGAGAAACTTCTTTGTGTTCTGTGAAATCATCTCACAGAGTTACAGCTTTCCCCTCAAGACGCCTTTCGCTAAGACAGTTCTTGTGGAATTGGCTAAGTGATATTTGGAAGCCCACAGAGGGCTATGTTGTAAAAGGAAATATCCTCAGATGAAATCTGGAAAGAAGCTTTCCGAGAAACTGCTTAGTGTTCTGTTAATTCATCTCACAGAGATACATCTGTATTTCATGCAACTCTTTGCCAGCATTATTTCTGTGGAATCTGAGAACAGGTATTTCGGATCCCTTTGAAGACTAGAGGTCCAAAGGAAATATCCTCCGATAACAAAGAGGAAGAAGCTTTCTGAGAAACTTCTTTGTGTTCTGTGAAATCATCTCACAGAGTTACAGCTTTCCCCTCAAGACGACTTTCGCTAAGACAGTTCTTGTGGAATTGGCTAAGTGATATTTGGAAGCCCACAGAGGGCTATGTTGTAAAAGGAAATATCCTCAGATGAAATCTGGAAAGAAGCTTTCTGAGAAACTGCTTAGTGTTCTCTTAATTCATCTCACAGAGATACATCTGTATTTCGTGGATCTCTTTCCTAGCATTATTTCTGTGGAATCGTAGAACAGGTATTTCGGATCCCTTTCAAGACTATAAGGCCAAAGGAAATATCCTCCGATAACAAAGAGAAAGAAGCTTTCTAAGAAACTTCTTTGTGTTCTGTGAAATCATCTCACAGAGTTACAGCTTTCCCCTCAAGAAGCCTTTCGCTAAGACAGTTCTTGTGGAATTGGCAAAGTGATATTTGGAAGCCCATAGAGGGCTATGGTGAAAAAGGAAATATCCTCAGATGAAATCTGGAAAGAAGCTTTCTGAGAAACTGCTTAGTGTTCTGTTAATTCATCTCACAGAGTTACATCTGTATTTCGTGGATCTCTTTGCTAGCCTTATTTCTGTGGAATCTGCGAACAGATATTTCGGATCCCTTTGAAGTCTATAGGGCCAAAGGAAATATCCTCCGATAACAAAGAGAAAGAAGCTTTCTGAGAAACTTCTTTGTGTTCTGTGAAATCATCTCACAGAGTTACAGCTTTCCCCTCAAGAAGCCTTTCGCTAAGACAGTTCTTGTGGAATTGGCAAACTGATATTTGGAAGCCCATAGAGGGCTATGGTGAAAAAGGAAATATCCTCAGATGAAATCTGGAAAGAAGCTTTCTGAGAAACTGCTTAGTGTTCTGTTAATTCATCTCACAGAGTTACACCTGTATTTCGTGGATCTCTTTGCTAGCCTTATTTCTGTGGAATCTGAGAACAGATATTTCGGATCCCTTTGAAGTCTATATGGCCAAAGGAAAAATCCTGCGATAAAAAAGACAAAGAAGCTTTCTGAGAAACTTCTTTGTGTTCTGTGAAATAATCTCACAGAGGTACAGCATTCCCCTCAAGACGCCTTTCGCTAAGACAGTTCTTGTGGAATTGGCAAAGTGATATTTGGAAGCCCATAGAGGGCTATGTTGTAAAAGGAAATATCCTCAGATGAAATCTGGAAAGAAGCTTTCTGAGAAACTGCTTAGTGTTCTCTTAATTCATCTCACAGAGATACATCTGTATTTCGTGGATCTCTTTGCTAGCATTATTTCTGTGGAATCTGAGAACAGGTATTTCGGATCCCTTTGAAGACTATAGGGCCAAAGGAAATATCCTCCGATAACAAAGAGATAGAAGCTTTCTGAGAATCTTCTTTGTGTTCTGTGAAATCATCTCACAGAGTTACAGCTTTCCCCTCAAGAAGCCTTTCGCTAAGACAGTTCTTTTGGAATTGGCAAAGTGATATTTGGAAGATAATAGAGGGCTATGGTGAAAAAGGAAATATCCTCAGATGAAATCTGGAAAGAAGCTTTCTGAGAAACCGCTTAGTGTTCTGTTAATTCATCTCCCAGAGTTACATCTTTATTGCGTGGATCTCTTTGCTAGCCTTATTTCTGTGGAATCTGAGAACAGATATTTCGGTTCCCTTTGAAGTCTATAGGGCCAAGGAAAAATCCTCCGATAACAAAGACAAAGAAGCTTTCTGAGAAACTTCTTTGTGTTCTGTGAAATCATCTCACAGAGTTACAGCTTTCCCCTCAAGAAGCCCTTCGCTAAAACAGTTCTGGTGGAATTGGCAAAGTGATATTTGGAAGCCCGTAGAGGGCTATGGTGAAAAAGGAAATATCCTCAGATGAAATCTGGAAAGAAGCTTTATGAGAAACCGCTTAGTGTTCTGTGACTTCCACTCACAGAGTTACATCTGTATTTCGTGGATCTCTTTGCTAGCCTTATTTCTGTGGAATCTGAGAACAGATATTTCGGATCCCTTTGAGGACTACAGGGCCAAAGGAAATATCCTCCGATAACAAAGAGAAAGAAGCTTTCTGAGAAACTTCTTTGTGTTCTGTGAAATCATCTCACAGAGTTACAGTTTTCCCCTCAAGAAGCCTTTCGCTAAGACAGTTCTTGTGGAATTGGCAAAGTGATATTTGGAAGCCCATAGAGGGGTATGGTGAAAAAGGAAATATCCTCAGATGAAATCTGAAAAGAAGCTTTCTGAGAAACTGCTTAGTGTTCTGTTAATTCATCTCACAGAGTTACATCTGTATTGCGTGGATCTATTTACTGGCCTTATTTCTGTGGAATCTGAGAACAGATATTTCGGATCCCTTTGAAGACTATAGAGCCAAAGGAAAAATCCTCCGATAACAAAGAGAAAGAAGCTTTCTGAGAAACTTCTTTGTGTTCTGTGAAATTATCTCACAGAGTTACAGCTTTCCCCTCAAGAAGCCTTTCGCTAAGACAGTTCTTGTGGAATTGGCAAACTGATATTTGGAAGCCCATAGAGGGCTATTGTGAAATACCAAGTATACTCAGATGAAATCTGGAAAGAAGCTTTCTGAGAAACTGCTTAGTGTTCTGTTAATTCATCTCACAGAGTTACATCTTTATTTCATGGATGTCTTTGCTAGCCTTATTTCTGTGGAATCTGCGAACAGATATTTCGGATCTCTTTGAAGTCTATAGGGCCAAAGGAAATATCCTCCGATAACAAAGAGAAAGAAGCTTTCTGAGAAACTTCTTTGTGTTCTGTGAAATCATCTCACAGAGTTACAGCTTTCCCCTCAAGAAGCCTTTCGCTAAGACAGTTTTTGTGGAATTGGCAAACTGATATTTGGAAGCCCATAGAGGGCTATGGTGAAAAAGGAAATATCCTCAGATGAAATCTGGAAAGAAGCTTTCTGAGAAACTGCTTAGTGATCTGTTAATTCATCTCACAGAGTTACATCTGTATTTCGTGGTTCTCTTTGTAAGCCTTATTTCTGTGGAATCTGAGAACAGATATTTCGGATCCCTTTGAAGTCTATAGGGCCAAAGGAAAAATCCTCCGATAACAAAGACAAAGAAGCTTTCTGAGAAACTTCTTTGTGTTCTGTGAAATAATCTCACAGAGTTACAGCTTTCCCCTCAAGAAGTCTTTCGCTAAGACAGTTCTTGTGGAATTGGCAAAGTGATATTTGGAAGCCCGTAGAGGGCTATGGTGAAAAAGGAAATATCCTCAGATGAAATCTGGAAAGAAGCTTTCTGAGAAACCGCTTAGTGTTCTGTGACTTCCACTCACAGAGTTACATCTGTATTTCGTGGATCTCTTTGCTAGCCTTATTTCTGTGGAATCTGAGAACAGATATTTCGGATCCCTTTGAGGACTACAGGGCCAAAGGAAATATCCTCCGATAACAGAGAGAAAGAAGCTTTCTGAGAATCTTCTTTGTGTTCTGTGAAATAATCTCACAGAGTTACAGCTTTCCCCTCAAGAAGGCTTTCGCTAAGACAGTTCTTGTGGAATTGGCAAAGTGATATTTGGAAGCCCATAGAGGGCTATGGTGAAAAGGGAAATATCCTCAGATGAAATCTGGAAAGAAGCTTTCTGAGAAACGCTTAGAGTTCTGTGACTTCCACTCACAGAGTTACATCTGTATTTCGTGGATCTCTTTGCTGGCCTTATTTCTGTGGAATCTGAGAACAGATATTTCGGATCCTTTTGAAGACTATAGGGCCAAGGGAAATATCCTCCGATAACAAAGAGAAAGAAGATTTCTGAGAAACTTCTTTGTGTTCTGTGAAATAATCTCACAGAGTTACAGTTTTCCCCTCAAATAGCCTTTCACTAAGACAGTTCTTGTGGAATTGGCAAAGTGATATTTGGAAGCCCATAGAGGGCAATGGTGAAAAAGGAAATATCCTCAGATGAAATCTGGAAAGAAGCTTTCTGAGAAACTGCTTAGTGTTCTGTTAATTCATCTCACAGAGTTACATCTGTATTTCGTGGATCTCTTTGCTAGCCTTATTTCTGTGGAATCTGAGAACAGATATTTCGAATCCCTTTGAAGACTATAGGGCCAAAGGAAATATCCTCCGATAAAAAAGAGAAAGAAGCTTTCTGAGAAACAGCTCAGTGTTCTGTTAATTCATCTCACAGAGTTACATCTGTATTTCGTGGATCTCTTTGCTAGCATTACTTCTGTGGAATCTGAGAACGGGTATTTCGGATCCCTTTGAAGACTATAGGGCCAAAGGGAATATCCAACGATAACAAAGAGAAAGAAGCTTTCTGAGAAACTTCTTTGTGTTCTGTGAAATCATCTCACAGAGTTACAGATTTCCCCTCAAGAAGCCTTTCGCTAAGACAGTTCTCGTGGAATTGGCAAAGTGATATTTGGAAGCCCATAGAGGGCTATGGTGAAAAAGGAAATATCCTCAGATGAAATCTGGAAAACCGCTTTCTGAGAAACTGCTTAGTGTTCTGTTAATTCATCTCAGAGAGTTACATCTGTATTGCGTGGATCTCTTTGCTAGCCTTATTTCTGTGGAATCTGAGAACAGATATTTCGGATCACTTTGAACACTATAGGGTCAAAGGAAATCTCCTCCGATGACAAAGAGAAAGAAGCTTTCTGAGAAACTTCTTTGTGTTCTGTGAAATCATCTCACAGAGTTACAGCTTTCCCCTCAAAAAGCCTTTCGCTAAGACAGTTCTTGTGGAATTGGCAAAGTGATATTTGGAAGCCCATAGAGGGCTATGGTGAAAAAGGAAATATCCTCAGATGAAATCTGGAAAGAAGCTTTCTGAGAAACCGCTTAGTGTTCTGTTAATTCACCTACAGAGTTACATCTGTATTTCGTGGATCTCTTTGCTAGCCTTATTTCTGTGGAATCTGAGAACAGATATTTCGGATCCCTTTGAAGACTATATGGCCAAAGAAAAAATCCTCCGATAACAAAGAGAAAGAAGCTTTCTGAGAAACTTCTTTGTGTTCTGTGAAATCATCTCACAGAGTTACAGCTTTCACCTCAAGGAGCCTTTCGCTAAGACAGTTCTTGTGGAATTGGCAAAGTGATATTTGGAAGCACATAGAGGGCTATGGTGAAAAAGGAAATATCCTCAGATGAAATCTGGAAAGAAGCTTTCTGAGAAACTGCTTAGTGTTCTGTTAATTCATCTCACAGAGTTACATCTGTATTTCATGGATCTCTTTGCTAGCCTTATTTCTGTGGAATCTGCGAACAGATATTTCGGATCCCTTTGAAGTCTATGGGGCCAAAGGAAGTATCCTCCGATAACAAAGAGAAAGAAGCTTTCTGAGAAACTTCTTTGTGTTCTGTGAAATCATCTCACAGAGTTACAGCTTTCCCCTCAAGAAGCCTTTCGCTAAGACAGTTCTTTTTTAATTGGCAAAGTGATATTTGGAAGCCCATAGAGGGCTATGTTGAAAAAGGAAATATCCTCAGATGAAAGCTGGAAAGAAGCTTTCTGAGAAACTGCTTAGTGTTCTGTTAATTCATCTCACAGAGATACATCTGTATTTCATGGATCTCTTTGCTAGCCTTATTTCTGTGGAATCTGAGAACAGATATTTCGGATCCTTTGGAGACTATAGGGCCAAAGGAAATATCCTCCGATAACAAAGAGAAAGAAACTTTTAGAGAAACTTCTTTGTGTTCTGTGAAATAATTTCACAGAGTTACAGCTTTCCCCTCAAGAAGCCTTTCGCTAAGACAGTTCTTGTGGATTGGCAAAGTGATATTTGGAAGCCCATAGAGGTCTATGGTGAAAAAGGAAATATCCTCAGATGAAATCTGGAAAGAAGCTTTCTGAGAAACCGCTTAGTGTTCTGTGACTTCCACTCACAGAGTTACATTTGTATTTCGTGGATCTCTTTGCTAGCCTTATTTCTGTGGAATCTGAGAACAGATATGTCGGATCCCTTTGAGGACTACAGGGCCAAAGGAAATATCCTCCGATAACAAAGAGAAAGAAGCTTTCTGAGAAACTTCTTTGTGTTCTGAGAAATCATCTCACAGAGTTACAGTTTTTCCCTCAAGAAGCCTTTCGCTAAGACAGTTCTTGTGGAATTGGCAAAGTGATATTTGGAAGCCCATAGAGGGCAATGGTGTAAAAGGAAATATCCTCAAATGAAATCTGGAAAGAAGCTTTCTGAGAAACTGCTTAGTGTTCTCTTAATTCATCTCACAGAGATACATCTGTATTTCGTGGATCTCTTTGCTAGAATTATTTCTGTGGAATCTGAGAACAGGTATTTCGGATCATTTGATGACTATAGGGCCAAAGGAAATATCCTCCAATAAGAAAGAGAAAGAAGCTTTCTGAGAAACTTCTTTGTGTTCTGTGAAATCATCTCACAGAGTTACAGCTTTCCCCTCAAGACGACTTTCGCTAAGACAGTTCTTGTGGAATTGGCTAAGTGATATTTGGAAGCCCACAGAGGGCTATGTTGTAAAAGGAAATATCCTCAGATGAAATCTGGAAAGAAGCTTTCTGAGAAACTGCTTAGTGTTCTCTTAATTCATCTCACAGAGATACATCTGTATTTCGTGGATCTCTTTCCTAGCATTATTTCTGTGGAATCTGAGAACAGGTATTTCGGATCCCTTTCAAGACTATAAGGCCAAAGGAAATATCCTCCGATAACAAAGAGAAAGAAGCTTTCTGAGAAACTTCTTTGTGTTCTGTGAAATCATCTCACAGATAAACGGCTTTCCCCACAAGAAGCCTTTCGCTAAGACAGTTCTTGTGGAATTGGCAAAGTGATATTTGGAAGCCCATAGAGAGCTATGGTGAAATAGAAAATATCCTCAGATGAAATCTGGAAAGAAGCTTTCTGAGAAACTGCTTAGTGTTCTGTTAATTCATCTCACAGAGTTACATCTGTATTTCATGGATCTCTTTGCTAGCCTTATTTCTGTGGAATCAGAGAACAGATATTTCGGATCCCTTTGAAGTCTATAGGGCCAAAGGAAATATCCTCCGATAACAAAGAGAAAGAAGCTTTCTGAGAAAGTTCTCTGTGTTCTGTGAAATCATCTCAAAGAGTTACAGCTTTCCCCTCAAGAAGCCTTTCGCTAAGACAGTTCTTGTGGAATTGGCAAACTGATATTTGGAAGCCCATAGAGGGCTATGGTGAAAAAGGAAATATCCTCAGATGAAATCTGGAAGGAAGCTTTCTGAGAAACTGCTTAGTGTTCTGTTAATTCATCTCACAGAGTTACATCTGTATTTCGTGGATCTCTTTGCTAGCCTTATTTCTGTGGAATCTGAGAACAGATATTTCGGATTTCTTTGAAGTCTATAGGGCCAAAGGAAAAATCCTCCGATAACAAAGACAAAGAAGCTTTCTGAGAAACTTCTTTGTGTTCTGTGAAATAATCTCACAGAGTTACAGCTTTCCCCTCAAGAAGCCTTTCGCTAAGACAGTTCTTGTGGAATTGGCAAAGTGATATTTGGAAGCCCATAGAGGGCTATGTTGTAAAAGGAAATATCCTCAGATGAAATCTGGAAAGAAGCTTTCTGAGAAACTGCTTAGTGTTCTGTTAATGCATTTCACAGAGATACATCTGTATTTCGTGGATCTCTTTGCTAGCCTTATTTCTGTGGAATCTGAGAACAGGTATTTCGGATCCCTTTGAAGATTATAGGGCCAAAGGAAATATTCTCCGATAACAAAGAGAAAGAAGCTTTCTGAGAAACTTCTTTGTGTTCTCTGAAATCATCTCACAGAGTTACAGCTTTCCCCTCAAGAAGCCTTTCGCTAAGACAGTTCTTCTGGAATTGGCAAAGTGATATTTGGAAGATAATAGATGGCTATGGTGAAAAAGGAAATATCCTCTGATGAAATCTGGAAAGAAGCTTTCTGAGAAACCGCTTAGTGTTCTGTTAATTCATCTCCCAGAGTTACATCTTTATTGCGTGGATCTCTTTGCTAGCCTTATTTCTGTGGAATCTGAGAACAGATATTTCGGATCCCTTTGAAGTCTATAGGGCGAAGGAAATATCCTCCGATAACAAAGACAAAGAAGCTTTCTGAGAAAGTTCTCTGTGTTCTGTGAAATAATCTCACAGAGTTACAGCTTTCCCCTCAAGAAGCCTTTCGCTAAGACAGTTCTTGTGGAATTGGCAAAGTGATATTTGGAAGCCCGTAGAGGGCTATGGTGAAAAAGGAAATATCCTCAGATGAAATCTGGAAAGAAGCTTTCTGAGAAACCGCTTAGTGTTCTGTGACTTCCACTCACAGAGTTACATCTGTATTTCGTGGATCTCTTTGCTAGCCTTATTTCTGTGGAATCTGAGAACAGATATTTCGGATCCCTTTGAGGACTCCAGGGCCAAAGGAAATATCCTCCGATAACAAAGAGAAAGAAGCTTTCTGATAAACTTCTTTGTGTTCTGTGAAATCATCTCACAGAGTTACAGCTTTCCCCTCAAGAAGCCTTTCGCTAAGACAGTTCTTGTGGAATTGGCAAAGTGATATTTGGAAGCCCATAGAGGGCTATGGTGAAAAAGGAAATATCCTCAGATGAAATCTGGAAAGAAGCTTTCTGAGAAACTTCTTACTGTTCTGTTAATTCATCTCACAGAGATACATCTGTATTTCGTGGATCTCTTTGGTAGCCTTATTTCTGTGGAATCTCAGAACAGGTATTTCGGATCCCTTTGAAGACTCTAGGGCCAAAGGAAAAATCCTCCGATAACAAAGAGAAAGAAGCTTTCTGAGAAACTTCTTTGTGTTCTGTGAAATCATCTCACAGAGTTACAGCTTTCCCCTCAACAAGGCTTTCGCTAAGACAGTTCTTGTGGAATTGGCAAAGTGATATTTGGAAGCCCATAGAGGGCAATGGTGAAAAAGGAAATATCCTCAGATGAAATCTGGAAAGAAGCTTTCTGAGAAACTTCTTACTGTTCTGTTAATTCATCTCACAGAGATACATCTGTATTTCGTGGATCTCTTTGCTAGCCTTATTTCTGTGGAATCTGAGAACAGGTATTTCGGATCCCTTTGAAGACTCTAAGGCCAAAGGAAAAATCCTCCGATAACAAAGAGAAAGAAGCTTTCTGAGAAACTTCTTTGTGTTCTGTGAAATCATCTCACAGAGTTACAGCTTTCCCCTCAAGAAGGCTTTCGCTAAGACAGTTCTTGTGGAATTGGCAAAGTGATATTTGGAAGCCCATAGAGGGCTATGGTGAAAAAGGAAATATCCTCAGATGAAATCTGGAAAGAAGCTTTCTGAGAAACGCTTAGTGTTCTGTGACTTCCACTCACAGAGTTACATCTGTATTTCGTGGATCTCTTTGCTAGCCTTATTTCTGTGGAATCTGAGAACAGATATTTCGGATCCCTTTGAAGACTACAGAGCCAAAGGAAAAATCCTCCGATAACAAAGAGAAAGAAGCTTTCTGAGAAACTTCTTTGTGTTCTGTGAAATCACCTCACAGAGTTACAGCTTTCCCCTCAAGAAGCCTTTCACTAAGACAGTTCTTGTGGAATTGGCAAAGTGATATTTGGAAGCCCATGGAGGGCTATGGAAAAAAAGGAAATATCCTCAGATGAAATCTGGAAAGGAGCATTCTGAGAAACTGCTTAGTGTTCTGTTAATTCATCTCACAGATTTACATCTGTATTTCTTGGATATCTTTGCTAGCCTTATTTCTGTGGAATCTGAGAACAGATATTTCGAATCCCTTTGAAGACTATAGGGTCAAAGGAAATATCCTCCGATAAAAAAGAGAAAGAAGCTTTCTGAGAAACTGCTTAGTGTTCTGTTAATTCATCTCACAGAGTTACATCTGTATTTCGTGGATCTCTTTGCTAGCATTACTTCTGTGGAATCTGAGAACAGGTATTTCGGATCCCTTTGAAGACTATAGGGCCAAAGGGAATATCCAACGATAACAAAGAGAAAGAAGCTTTCTGAGAAACTTCTTTGTGTTCTGTGAAATCATCTCACAGAGTTACAGCTTTCCCCTCAAGAAGCCTTTCGCTAAGACAGTTCTTGTGGAATTGGCTAAGTGATATTTGGAAGCCCATAGAGGGCTATGGTGAAAAAGGAAATATCCTCAGATGAAATCTGGAAAGAAGCTTTCTGAGAAACTGCTTAGTGTTCTGTTAATTCATCTCAGAGAGTTACATCTGTATTGCGTGGATCTCTTTGCTAGCCTCATTTCTGTGGAATCTGAGAACAGATATTTCGGATCCCTTTGAACTCTATAGGGCCAAAGGAAATCTCCTCCGATGACAAAGAGAAAGAAGCTTTCTGAGAAACTTCTTTGTGTTCTGTGAAATCATCTCACAGAGTTACAGCTTTCCCCTCAAAAAGCCTTTCGCTAAGAGAATTCTTGTGGAATTGGCAAAGTGATATTTGGAAGCCCATAGAGGGCTATGGTGAAAAAGGAAATATCCTCAGATGAAACCTGGAAAGAAGCTTTCTGAGAAACCGCTTAGTGTTCTGTTAATTCACCTACAGAGTTACATCTGTATTTCGTGGATCTCTTTGCTAGCCTTATTTTTGTGGAATCTGAGAACAGATATTTCGGATCACTTTGAAGACTATATGGCCAAAGAAAAAATCCTCCGATAACAAAGAGAAAGAAGCTTTCTGAGAAACTTCTCTGTGTTCTGTGAAATCATCTCACAGAGTTACAGCTTTCACCTCAAGGAGCCTTTCGCTAAGACAGTTCTTGTGGAATTGGCAAATTGATATTTGGAAACACATAGAGGGCTATGGTGAAAAAGGAAATATCCTCAGATGAAATCTGGAAAGAAGCTTTCTGAGAAACTGCTTAGTGTTCTGTTAACTGATCTCACAGAGTTACATCTGTATTTCATGGATCTCCTTGCTAGCCTTATTTCTGTGGAATCTGCGAACAGATATTTCGGATCCCTTTGAAGTCTATAGGGCCAAAGGAAATATCCTCCGATAACAAAGAGAAAGAAGCTTTCTGAGAAACTTCTTTGTGTTCTGTGAAATCATCTCACAGAGTTACAGCTTTCCCCTCAAAAAGCCTTTCGCTAAGACAGTTCTTGTGGAATTGGCCAAGTGATATTTGGAAGCCCATAAAATTCTATGGTGAAAAAGGAAATATCCTCAGATGAAATCTGGAAAGAAGCTTCCTGAGAAACCGCTTAGTGTTCTGTGACTTCCACTAACAGAGTTACATCTGTATTTCTTGGATCACTTTGCTAGCCTTATTTCTGTGGAATCTGAGAGTAGACATTTCGGATCCCTTTGAAGACTATAGGGCCAAAGGAAATATCCTCCAATAACAAAGAGAAAGAAGCTTTCTGAGAAACTTCTTTGTGTTCTGTGAAATCATCTCACAGAGTTACAGCTTTCCCCTGAAGAAGCCGTTCGCTAAGACAGTTCTTGTGGAATTGGCAAAGTGATATTTGGAAGCCCATAGAGGGCAATGGTGTAAAAGGAAATATCCTCAAATGAAATCTGGAAAGAAGCTTTCTGAGAAACTGCTTAGTGTTCTCTTAATTCATCTCACAGAGATACATCTGTATTTCGTGGATCTCTTTGCTAGAATTATTTCTGTGGAATCTGAGAACAGGTATTTCGGATCATTTGATGACTATAGGGCCAAAGGAAATATCCTCCAATAACAAAGAAATAGAAGCTTTCTGAGAAACTTCTTTGTGTTCTGTGAAATCATCTCACAGAGTTACAGCTTTCCCCTCAAGACGACATTCGCTAAGACAGTTCTTGTGGAATTGGCTAAGTGATATTTGGAAGCCCACAGAGGGCTATGTTGTAAAAGGAAATATCCTCAGATGAAATCTGGAAAGAAGCTCTCTGAGAAACTGCTTAGTGTTCTCTTAATTCATCTCACAGAGATACATCTGTATTTCGTGGATCTCTTTCCTAGCATTATTTCTGTGGAATCTGAGAACAGGTATTTCGGATCCCTTTCAAGACTATAAGGCCAAAGGAAATATCCTCCGATAACAAAGAGAAAGAAGCTTTCTAAGAAACTTCTTTGTGTTCTGTGAAATCATCTCACAGAGTTACAGCTTTCCCCTCAAGAAGCCTTTCGCTAAGACAGTTCTTGTGGAATTGGCAAAGTGATATTTGGAAGCCCATAGAGAGCTATGGTGAAATAGAAAATATCCTCAGATGAAATCTGGAAAGAAGCTTTCTGAGAAACTGCTTAGTGTTCTGTTAATTCATCTCACAGAGTTACATCTGTATTTCATGGATCTCTTTGCTAGCCTTATTTCTGTGGAATCTGAGAACAGATATTTCGGATCCCTTTGAAGTCTATAGGGCCAAAGGAAATATCCTCCGATAACAAAGAGAAAGAAGCTTTCTGAGAAAGTTCTCTGTGTTCTGTGAAATCATCTCAAAGAGTTACAGCTTTCCCCTCAAGAAGCCTTTCGCTAAGACAGTTCTTGTGGAATTGGCAAAGTGATATTTGGAAGCCCATAGAGGGCTATGGTGAAAAAGGAAATATCCTCAGATGAAACCTGGAAAGAAGCTTTCTGAGAAACCGCTTAGTGTTCTGTTAATTCACCTACAGAGTTACATCTGTATTTCGTGGATCTCTTTGCTAGCCTTATTTTTGTGGAATCTGAGAACAGATATTTCGGATCACTTTGAAGACTATATGGCCAAAGAAAAAATCCTCCGATAACAAAGAGAAAGAAGCTTTCTGAGAAACTTCTCTGTGTTCTGTGAAATCATCTCACAGAGTTACAGCTTTCACCTCAAGGAGCCTTTCGCTAAGACAGTTCTTGTGGAATTGGCAAATTGATATTTGGAAACACATAGAGGGCTATGGTGAAAAAGGAAATATCCTCAGATGAAATCTGGAAAGAAGCTTTCTGAGAAACTGCTTAGTGTTCTGTTAACTGATCTCACAGAGTTACATCTGTATTTCATGGATCTCCTTGCTAGCCTTATTTCTGTGGAATCTGCGAACAGATATTTCGGATCCCTTTGAAGTCTATTGGGCCAAAGGAAATATCCTCCGATAACAAAGAGAAAGAAGCTTTCTGAGAAACTTCTTTGTGTTCTGTGAAATCATCTCACAGAGTTACAGCTTTCCCCTCAAGAAGCCTTTCGCTAAGACAGTTCTTGTGGAATTGGCCAAGTGATATTTGGAAGCCCATAAAGTTCTATGGTGAAAAAGGAAATATCCTCAGATGAAATCTGGAAAGAAGCTTCCTGAGAAACCGCTTAGTGTTCTGTGATTTCCACTAACAGAGTTACATCTGTATTTCTTGGATCACTTTGCTAGCCTTATTTCTGTGGAATCTGAGAGTAGACATTTCGGATCCCTTTGAAGACTATAGGGCCAAAGGAAATATCCTCCAATAACAAAGAGAAAGAAGCTTTCTGAGAAACTTCTTTGTGTTCTGTGAAATCATCTCACAGAGTTACAGCTTTCCCCTGAAGAAGCCTTTCGCTAAGACAGTTCTTGTGGAATTGGCAAAGTGATATTTGGAAGCCCATAGAGGGCAATGGTGTAAAAGGAAATATCCTCAAATGAAATCTGGAAAGAAGCTTTCTGAGAAACTGCTTAGTGTTCTCTTAATTCATCTCACAGAGATACATCTGTATTTCGTGGATCTCTTTGCTAGAATTATTTCTGTGGAATCTGAGAACAGGTATTTCGGATCATTTGATGACTATAGGGCCAAAGGAAATATCCTCCAATAACAAAGAGAAAGAAGCTTTCTGAGAAACTTCTTTGTGTTCTGTGAAATCATCTCACAGAGTTACAGCTTTCCCCTCAAGACGACTTTCGCTAAGACAGTTCTTGTGGAATTGGCTAAGTGATATTTGGAAGCCCACAGAGGGCTATGTTGTAAAAGGAAATATCCTCAGATGAAATCTGGAAAGAAGCTTTCTGAGAAACTGCTTAGTGTTCTCTTAATTCATCTCACAGAGATACATCTGTATTTCGTGGATCTCTTTCCTAGCATTATTTCTGTGGAATCTGAGAACAGGTATTTCGGATCCCTTTCAAGACTATAAGGCCAAAGGAAATATCCTCCGATAACAAAGAGAAAGAAGCTTTCTAAGAAACTTCTTTGTGTTCTGTGAAATCATCTCACAGAGTTACAGCTTTCCCCTCAAGAAGCCTTTCGCTAAGACAGTTCTTGTGGAATTGGCAAAGTGATATTTGGAAGCCCATAGAGAGCTATGGTGAAATAGAAAATATCCTCAGATGAAATCTGGAAAGAAGCTTTCTGAGAAACTGCTTAGTGTTCTGTTAATTCATCTCACAGAGTTACATCTGTATTTCATGGATCTCTTTGCTAGCCTTATTTCTGTGGAATCTGAGAACAGATATTTCGGATCCCTTTGAAGTCTATAGGGCCAAAGGAAATATCCTCCGATAACAAAGAGAAAGAAGCTTTCTGAGAAAGTTCTCTGTGTTCTGTGAAATCATCTCAAAGAGTTACAGCTTTCCCCTCAAGAAGCCTTTCGCTAAGACAGTTCTTGTGGAATTGGCAAAGTGATATTTGGAAGCCCATAGAGGGCTATGGTGAAAAAGGAAATATCCTCAGATGAAACCTGGAAAGAAGCTTTCTGAGAAACCGCTTAGTGTTCTGTTAATTCACCTACAGAGTTACATCTGTATTTCGTGGATCTCTTTGCTAGCCTTATTTTTGTGGAATCTGAGAACAGATATTTCGGATCACTTTGAAGACTATATGGCCAAAGAAAAAATCCTCCGATAACAAAGAGAAAGAAGCTTTCTGAGAAACTTCTCTGTGTTCTGTGAAATCATCTCACAGAGTTACAGCTTTCACCTCAAGGAGCCTTTCGCTAAGACAGTTCTTGTGGAATTGGCAAATTGATATTTGGAAACACATAGAGGGCTATGGTGAAAAAGGAAATATCCTCAGATGAAATCTGGAAAGAAGCTTTCTGAGAAACTGCTTAGTGTTCTGTTAACTGATCTCACAGAGTTACATCTGTATTTCATGGATCTCCTTGCTAGCCTTATTTCTGTGGAATCTGCGAACAGATATTTCGGATCCCTTTGAAGTCTATTGGGCCAAAGGAAATATCCTCCGATAACAAAGAGAAAGAAGCTTTCTGAGAAACTTCTTTGTGTTCTGTGAAATCATCTCACAGAGTTACAGCTTTCCCCTCAAGAAGCCTTTCGCTAAGACAGTTCTTGTGGAATTGGCCAAGTGATATTTGGAAGCCCATAAAGTTCTATGGTGAAAAAGGAAATATCCTCAGATGAAATCTGGAAAGAAGCTTCCTGAGAAACCGCTTAGTGTTCTGTGATTTCCACTAACAGAGTTACATCTGTATTTCTTGGATCACTTTGCTAGCCTTATTTCTGTGGAATCTGAGAGTAGACATTTCGGATCCCTTTGAAGACTATAGGGCCAAAGGAAATATCCTCCAATAACAAAGAGAAAGAAGCTTTCTGAGAAACTTCTTTGTGTTCTGTGAAATCATCTCACAGAGTTACAGCTTTCCCCTGAAGAAGCCTTTCGCTAAGACAGTTCTTGTGGAATTGGCAAAGTGATATTTGGAAGCCCATAGAGGGCAATGGTGTAAAAGGAAATATCCTCAAATGAAATCTGGAAAGAAGCTTTCTGAGAAACTGCTTAGTGTTCTCTTAATTCATCTCACAGAGATACATCTGTATTTCGTGGATCTCTTTGCTAGAATTATTTCTGTGGAATCTGAGAACAGGTATTTCGGATCATTTGATGACTATAGGGCCAAAGGAAATATCCTCCAATAACAAAGAGAAAGAAGCTTTCTGAGAAACTTCTTTGTGTTCTGTGAAATCATCTCACAGAGTTACAGCTTTCCCCTCAAGACGACTTTCGCTAAGACAGTTCTTGTGGAATTGGCTAAGTGATATTTGGAAGCCCACAGAGGGCTATGTTGTAAAAGGAAATATCCTCAGATGAAATCTGGAAAGAAGCTTTCTGAGAAACTGCTTAGTGTTCTCTTAATTCATCTCACAGAGATACATCTGTATTTCGTGGATCTCTTTCCTAGCATTATTTCTGTGGAATCTGAGAACAGGTATTTCGGATCCCTTTCAAGACTATAAGGCCAAAGGAAATATCCTCCGATAACAAAGAGAAAGAAGCTTTCTAAGAAACTTCTTTGTGTTCTGTGAAATCATCTCACAGAGTTACAGCTTTCCCCTCAAGAAGCCTTTCGCTAAGACAGTTCTTGTGGAATTGGCAAAGTGATATTTGGAAGCCCATAGAGAGCTATGGTGAAATAGAAAATATCCTCAGATGAAATCTGGAAAGAAGCTTTCTGAGAAACTGCTTAGTGTTCTGTTAATTCATCTCACAGAGTTACATCTGTATTTCATGGATCTCTTTGCTAGCCTTATTTCTGTGGAATCTGAGAACAGATATTTCGGATCCCTTTGAAGTCTATAGGGCCAAAGGAAATATCCTCCGATAACAAAGAGAAAGAAGCTTTCTGAGAAAGTTCTCTGTGTTCTGTGAAATCATCTCAAAGAGTTACAGCTTTCCCCTCAAGAAGCCTTTCGCTAAGACAGTTCTTGTGGAATTGGCAAACTGATATTTGGAAGCCCATAGAGGGCTATGGTGAAAAAGGAAATATCCTCAGATGAAATCTGGAAGGAAGCTTTCTGAGAAACTGCTTAGTGTTCTGTTAATTCATCTCACAGAGTTACATCTGTATTTCGTGGATCTCTTTGCTAGCCTTATTTCTGTGGAATCTGAGAACAGATATTTCGGATTCCTTTGAAGTCTATAGGGCCAAAGGAAAAATCCTGCGATAACAAAGACAAAGAAGCTTTCTGAGAAACTTCTTTGTGTTCTGTGAAATAATCTCACAGAGTTACAGCTTTCCCCTCAAGAAGCCTTTCGCTAAGACAGTTCTTGTGGAATTGGCAAAGTGATATTTGGAAGCCCATAGAGGGCTATGTTGTAAAAGGAAATATCCTCAGATGAAATCTGGAAAGAAGCTTTCTGAGAAACTGCTTAGTGTTCTGTTAATTCATTTCACAGAGATACATCTGTATTTCGTGGATCTCTTTGCTAGCCTTATTTCTGTGGAATCTGAGAACAGGTATTTCGGATCCCTTTGAAGACTATAGGGCCAAAGGAAATATTCTCCGATAACAAAGAGAAAGAAGCTTTCTGAGAAACTTCTTTGTGTTCTCTGAAATCATCTCACAGAGTTACAGCTTTCCCCTCAAGAAGCCTTTCGCTAAGACAGTTCTTGTGGAATTGGCAAAGTGATATTTGGAAGATAATAGATGGCTATGGTGAAAAAGGAAATATCCTCTGATGAAATCTGGAAAGAAGCTTTCTGAGAAACCGCTTAGTGTTCTGTTAATTCATCTCCCAGAGTTACATCTTTATTGCGTGGATCTCTTTGCTAGCCTTATTTCTGTGGAATCTGAGAACAGATATTTCGGATCCCTTTGAAGTCTATAGGGCGAAGGAAAAATCCTCCGATAACAAAGACAAAGAAGCTTTCTGAGAAACTTCTTTGTGTTCTGTGAAATAATCTCACAGAGTTACAGCTTTCCCCTCAAGAAGCCTTTCGCTAAGACAGTTCTTGTGGAATTGGCAAAGTGATATTTGGAAGCCCGTAGAGGGCTATGGTGAAAAAGGAAATATCCTCAGATGAAATCTGGAAAGAAGCTTTCTGAGAAACCGCTTAGTGTTCTGTGACTTCCACTCACAGAGTTACATCTGTATTTCGTGGATCTCTTTGCTAGCCTTATTTCTGTGGAATCTGAGAACAGATATTTCGGATCCCTTTGAGGACTACAGGGCCAAAGGAAATATCCTCCGATAACAAAGAGAAAGAAGCTTTCTGATAAACTTCTTTGTGTTCTGTGAAATTATCTCACAGAGTTACAGCTTTCCCCTCAAGAAGCCTTTCGCTAAGACAGTTCTTGTGGAATTGGCAAAGTGATATTTGGAAGCCCATAGAGGGCTATGGTGAAAAAGGAAATATCCTCAGATGAAATCTGGAAGGAAGCTTTCTGAGAAACTGCTTAGTGTTCTGTTAATTCATCTCACAGAGTTACATCTGTATTTCGTGGATCTCTTTGCTAGCCTTATTTCTGTGGAATCTGAGAACAGATATTTCGGATTCCTTTGAAGTCTATAGGGCCAAAGGAAAAATCCTGCGATAACAAAGACAAAGAAGCTTTCTGAGAAACTTCTTTGTGTTCTGTGAAATAATCTCACAGAGTTACAGCTTTCCCCTCAAGAAGCCTTTCGCTAAGACAGTTCTTGTGGAATTGGCAAAGTGATATTTGGAAGCCCATAGAGGGCTATGTTGTAAAAGGAAATATCCTCAGATGAAATCTGGAAAGAAGCTTTCTGAGAAACTGCTTAGTGTTCTGTTAATTCATTTCACAGAGATACATCTGTATTTCGTGGATCTCTTTGCTAGCCTTATTTCTGTGGAATCTGAGAACAGGTATTTCGGATCCCTTTGAAGACTATAGGGCCAAAGGAAATATTCTCCGATAACAAAGAGAAAGAAGCTTTCTGAGAAACTTCTTTGTGTTCTCTGAAATCATCTCACAGAGTTACAGCTTTCCCCTCAAGAAGCCTTTCGCTAAGACAGTTCTTGTGGAATTGGCAAAGTGATATTTGGAAGATAATAGATGGCTATGGTGAAAAAGGAAATATCCTCTGATGAAATCTGGAAAGAAGCTTTCTGAGAAACCGCTTAGTGTTCTGTTAATTCATCTCCCAGAGTTACATCTTTATTGCGTGGATCTCTTTGCTAGCCTTATTTCTGTGGAATCTGAGAACAGATATTTCGGATCCCTTTGAAGTCTATAGGGCGAAGGAAAAATCCTCCGATAACAAAGACAAAGAAGCTTTCTGAGAAACTTCTTTGTGTTCTGTGAAATAATCTCACAGAGTTACAGCTTTCCCCTCAAGAAGCCTTTCGCTAAGACAGTTCTTGTGGAATTGGCAAAGTGATATTTGGAAGCCCGTAGAGGGCTATGGTGAAAAAGGAAATATCCTCAGATGAAATCTGGAAAGAAGCTTTCTGAGAAACCGCTTAGTGTTCTGTGACTTCCACTCACAGAGTTACATCTGTATTTCGTGGATCTCTTTGCTAGCCTTATTTCTGTGGAATCTGAGAACAGATATTTCGGATCCCTTTGAGGACTACAGGGCCAAAGGAAATATCCTCCGATAACAAAGAGAAAGAAGCTTTCTGATAAACTTCTTTGTGTTCTGTGAAATTATCTCACAGAGTTACAGCTTTCCCCTCAAGAAGCCTTTCGCTAAGACAGTTCTTGTGGAATTGGCAAAGTGATATTTGGAAGCCCATAGAGGGCTATGGTGAAAAAGGAAATATCCTCAGATGAAATCTGGAAAGAAGCTTTCTGAGAAACTTCTTACTGTTCTGTTAATTCATCTCACAGAGATACATCTGTATTTCGTGGATCTCTTTGGTAGCCTTATTTCTGTGGAATCTGAGAACAGGTATTTCGGATCCCTTTGAAGACTCTAGGGCCAAAGGAAAAATCCTCCGATAACAAAGAGAAAGAAGCTTTCTGAGAAACTTCTTTGTGTTCTGTGAAATCATCTCACAGAGTTACAGCTTTCCCCTCAAGAAGGCTTTCGCTAAGACAGTTCTTGTGGAATTGGCAAAGTGATATTTGGAAGCCCATAGAGGGCAATGGTGAAAAAGGAAATATCCTCAGATGAAATCTGGAAAGAAGCTTTCTGAGAAACTGCTTAAGGTTCTGTTAATTCATCTCACAGAGTTACATCTGTATTTCGTGGATCTCTTTGCTAGCCTTATTTCTGTGGAATCTGAGAACAGATATTTCGGATCCCTTTGAAGACTACAGAGCCAAAGGAAAAACCCTCCGATAACAAAGAGAAAGAAGCTTTCTGAGAAACTTCTTTGTGTTCTGTGAAATCACCTCTCAGAGTTACAGCTTTCCCCTCAAGAAGCCTTTCACTAAGACAGTACTTGTGGAATTGGCAAAGTGATATTTGGAAGCCCATTGAGGGCTATGGAAAAAAAGGAAATATCCTCAGATGAAATCTGGAAAGGAGCATTCTGAGAAACTGCTTAGTGTTCTGTTAATTCATCTCACAGATTTACATCTGTATTTCTTGGATATCTTTGCTAGCCTTATTTCTGTGGAATCTGAGAACAGATATTTCGAATCCCTTTGAAGACTATAGGGTCAAAGGAAATATCCTCCGATAAAAAAGAGAAAGAAGCTTTCTGAGAAACTGCTTAGTGTTCTGTTAATTCATCTCACAGAGTTACATCTGTATTTCGTGGATCTCTTTGCTAGCATTACTTCTGTGGAATCTGAGAACAGGTATTTCGGATCCCTTTGAAGACTATAGGGCCAAAGGGAATATCCAACGATAACAAAGAGAAAGAAGCTTTCTGAGAAACTTCTTTGTGTTCTGTGAAATCATCTCACAGAGTTACAGCTTTCCCCTCAAGAAGCCTTTCGCTAAGACAGTTCTTGTGGAATTGGCTAAGTGATATTTGGAAGCCCATAGAGGGCTATGGTGAAAAAGGAAATATCCTCAGATGAAATCTGGAAAGAAGCTTTCTGAGAAACTGCTTAGTGTTCTGTTAATTCATCTCACAGAGTTACATCTGTATTTCGTGGATCTCTTTGCTAGCCTTATTTCTGTGGAATCTGAGAACAGATATTTCGGATCCCTTTGAAGTCTATAGGGCCAAGGAAAAATCCTCCGATAACAAAGACAAAGAAGCTTTCTGAGAAACTTCTTTGTGTTCTGTGAAATAATCTCACAGAGTTACAGCTTTCCCCTCAAGAAGCCTTTCGCTAAGACAGTTCTTGTGGAATTGGCAAAGTGATATTTGGAAGCCCGTAGAGGGCTATGGTGAAAAAGGAAATATCCTCAGATGAAATCTGGAAAGAAGCTTTCTGAGAAACCGCTTAGTGTTCTGTGACTTCCACTCACAGAGTTACATCTGTATTTCGTGGATCTCTTTGCTAGCCTTATTTCTGTGGAATCTGAGAACAGATATTTCGGATCCCTTTGAGGACTACAGGGCCAAAGGAAAAATCCTCCGATAACAAAGAGAAAGAAACTTTCTGATAAACTTCTTTGTGTTCTGTGAAATTATCTCACAGAGTTACAGCTTTCCCCTCAAGAAGCCTTTCGCTAAGACAGTTCTTGTGGAATTGGCAAAGTGATATTTGGAAGCCCATAGAGGGCTATGGTGAAAAAGGAAATATCCTCAGATGAAATCTGGAAAGAAGCTTTCTGAGAAACTTCTTACTGTTCTGTTTATTCATCTCACAGAGATACATCTGTATTTCGTGGATCTCTTTGCTAGCCTTATTTCTGTGGAATCTGAGAACAGGTATTTCGGATCCCTTTGAAGACTCTAGGGCCAAAGGAAAAATCCTCCGATAACAAAGAGAAAGAAGCTTTCTGAGAAACTTCTTTGTGTTCTGTGAAATCATCTCACAGAGTTACAGCTTTCCCCTCAAGAAGCCTTTCGCTAAGACAGTTCTTGTGGAATTGGCAAAGTGATATTTGGAAGCCCATAGAGGGCTATGGTGAAAAGGGAAATATCCTCAGATGAAATCTGGAAAGAAGCTTTCTGAGAAACGCTTAGTGTTCTGTGACTTCCACTCACAGAGTTACATCTGTATTTCGTGGATCTCTTTGCTAGCCTTATTTCTGTGGAATCTGAGAACAGATATTTCGGATCCCTTTGAAGACTATAGGGCCAAGGGAAATATCCTCCGATAACAAAGAGAAAGAAGCTTTCTGAGAAACTTCTTTGTGTTCTGTGAAATAATCTCACAGAGTTACACTTTTCCCCTCAAATAGCCTTTCACTAAGACAGTTCTTGTGGAATTGGCAAAGTGATATTTGGAAGCCCATAGAGGGCAATGGTGAAAAAGGAAATATCCTCAGATGAAATCTGGAAAGAAGCTTTCTGAGAAACTTCTTACTGTTCTGTTAATTCATCTCACAGAGATACATCTGTATTTCGTGGATCTCTTTGGTAGCCTTATTTCTGTGGAATCTGAGAACAGGTATTTCGGATCCCTTTGAAGACTCTAGGGCCAAAGGAAAAATCCTCCGATAACAAAGAGAAAGAAGCTTTCTGAGAAACTTCTTTGTGTTCTGTGAAATCATCTCACAGAGTTACAGCTTTCCCCTCAAGAAGGCTTTCGCTAAGACAGTTCTTGTGGAATTGGCAAAGTGATATTTGGAAGCCCATAGAGGGCAATGGTGAAAAAAAAAATATCCTCAGATGAAATCTGGAAAGAAGTTTCTGAGAAACTTCTTACTGTTCTGTTAATTCATCTCACAGAGATACATCTGTATTTCGTGGATCTCTTTGCTAGCCTTATTTCTGTGGAATCTGAGAACAGGTATTTCGGATCCCTTTGAAGACTCTAAGGCCAAAGGAAAAATCCTCCGATAACAAAGAGAAAGAAGCTTTCTGAGAAACTTCTTTGTGTTCTGTGAAATCATCTCACAGAGTTACAGCTTTCCCCTCAAGAAGGCTTTCGCTAAGACAGTTCTTGTGGAATTGGCAAAGTGATATTTGGAAGCCCATAGAGGGCTATGGTGAAAAGGGAAATATCCTCAGATGAAATCTGGAAAGAAGCTTTCTGAGAAACGCTTAGTGTTCTGTGACTTCCACTCACAGAGTTACATCTGTATTTCGTGGATCTCTTTGCTAGCCTTATTTCTGTGGAATCTGAGAACAGATATTGCGGATCCCTTTGAAGACTACAGAGCCAAAGGAAAAATCCTCCGATAACAAAGAGAAAGAAGCTTTCTGAGAAACTTCTTTGTGTTCTGTGAAATCACCTCACAGAGTTACAGCTTTCCCCTCAAGAAGCCTTTCACTAAGACAGTTCTTGTGGAATTGGCAAAGTGATATTTGGAAGCCCATTGAGGGCTATGGAAAAAAAGGAAATATCCTCAGATGAAATCTGGAAAGGAGCATTCTGAGAAACTGCTTAGTGTTCTGTTAATTCATCTCACAGATTTACATCTGTATTTCTTGGATATCTTTGCTAGCCTTATTTCTGTGGAATCTGAGAACAGATATTTCGAATCCTTTTGAAGACTATAGGGTCAAAGGAAATATCCTCCGATAAAAAAGAGAAAGAAGCTTTCTGAGAAACTGCTTAGTGTTCTGTTAATTCATCTCACAGAGTTACATCTGTATTTCGTGGATCTCTTTGCTAGCATTACTTCTGTGGAATCTGAGAACAGGTATTTCGGATCCCTTTGAAGACTATAGGGCCAAAGGGAATATCCAACGATAACAAAGAGAAAGAAGCTTTCTGAGAAACTTCTTTGTGTTCTGTGAAATCATCTCACAGAGTTACAGCTTTCCCCTCAAGAAGCCTTTCGCTAAGAGAGTTCTTGTGGAATTGGCTAAGTGATATTTGGAAGCCCATAGAGGGCTATGGTGAAAAAGGAAATATCCTCAGATGAAATCTGGAAAGAAGCTTTCTGAGAAACTGCTTAGTGTTCTGTTAATTCATCTCAGAGAGTTACATCTGTATTGCGTGGATCTCTTTGCTAGCCTCATTTCTGTGGAATCTGAGAACAGATATTTCGGATCCCTTTGAACACTATAGGGCCAAAGGAAATCTCCTCCGATGACAAAGAGAAAGAAGCTTTCTGAGAAACTTCTTTGTGTTCTGTGAAATCATCTCACAGAGTTACAGCTTTCCCCTCAAAAAGCCTTTCGTTAAGAGAGTTCTTGTGGAATTGGCAAAGTGATATTTGGAAGCCCATAGAGGGCTATGGTGAAAAAGGAAATATCCTCAGATGAAACCTGGAAAGAAGCTTTCTGAGAAACCGCTTAGTGTTCTGTTAATTCACCTACAGAGTTACATCTGTATTTCGTGGATCTCTTTGCTAGCCTTATTTTTGTGGAATCTGAGAACAGATATTTCGGATCACTTTGAAGACTATATGGCCAAAGAAAAAATCCTCCGATAACAAAGAGAAAGAAGCTTTCTGAGAAACTTCTCTGTGTTCTGTGAAATCATCTCACAGAGTTACAGCTTTCACCTCAAGGAGCCTTTCGCTAAGACAGTTCTTGTGGAATTGGCAAATTGATATTTGGAAACACATAGAGGGCTATGGTGAAAAAGGAAATATCCTCAGATGAAATCTGGAAAGAAGCTTTCTGAGAAACTGCTTAGTGTTCTGTTAACTGATCTCACAGAGTTACATCTGTATTTCATGGATCTCCTTGCTAGCCTTATTTCTGTGGAATCTGCGAACAGATATTTCGGATCCCTTTGAAGTCTATAGGGCCAAAGGAAATATCCTCCGATAACAAAGAGAAAGAAGCTTTCTGAAAAACTTCTTTGTGTTCTGTGAAATCATCTCACAGAGTTACAGCTTTCCCCTCAAAAAGCCTTTCGCTAAGACAGTTCTTGTGGAATTGGCCAAGTGATATTTGGAAGCCCATAAAGTTCTATGGTGAAAAAGGAAATATCCTCAGATGAAATCTGGAAAGAAGCTTCCTGAGAAACCGCTTAGTGTTCTGTGATTTCCACTAACAGAGTTACATCTGTATTTCTTGGATCACTTTGCTAGCCTTATTTCTGTGGAATCTGAGAGTAGACATTTCGGATCCCTTTGAAGACTATAGGGCCAAAGGAAATATCCTCCAATAACAAAGAGAAAGAAGCTTTCTGAGAAACTTCTTTGTGTTATGTGAAATCATCTCACAGAGTTACAGCTTTCCCCTGAAGAAGCCTTTCGCTAAGACAGTTCTTGTGGAATTGGCAAAGTGATATTTGGAAGCCCATAGAGGGCTATGGTGAAATAGAAAATATCCTCAGATGAAATCTGGAAAGAAGCTTTCTGAGAAACTGCTTAGTGTTCTGTTAATTCATCTCACAGAGTTACATCTGTATTTCATGGATCTCTTTGCTAGCCTTATTTCTGTGGAATCTGAGAACAGATATTTCGGATCCCTTTGAAGTCTATAGGGCCAAAGGAAATATCCTCCGATAACAAAGAGAAAGAAGCTTTCTGAGAAAGTTCTCTGTGTTCTGTGAAATCATCTCAAGGAGTTACAGCTTTCCCCTCAAGAAGCCTTTCCCTAAGACAGTTCTTCTGGAATTGGCAAACTGATATTTGGAAGCCCATAGAGGGCTATGGTGAAAAAGGAAATATCCTCAGATGAAATCTGGAAGGAAGCTTTCTGAGAAACTGCTTAGTGTTCTGTTAATTCATCTCACAGAGTTACATCTGTATTTCGTGGATCTCTTTGCTAGCCTTATTTCTGTGGAATCTGAGAACAGATATTTCGGATCCCTTTGAAGTCTATAGGGCCAAAGGAAAAATCCTCCGATAACAAAGACAAAGAAGCTTTCTGAGAAACTTCTTTGTGTTCTGTGAAATAATCTCACAGAGTTACAGCTTTCCCCTCAAGAAGCCTTTCGCTAAGACAGTTCTTGTGGAATTGGCAAAGTGATATTTGGAAGCCCATAGAGGGCTATGTTGTAAAAGGAAATATCCTCAGATGAAATCTGGAAAGAAGCTTCCTGAGAAACCGCTTAGTGTTCTGGGACTTTCACTAACAGAGTTACATCTGTATTTCTTGGATCACTTTGCTAGCCTTATTTCTGTGGAATCTGAGAGTAGACATTTCGGATCCCTTTGAAGTCTATAGGGCCAAAGGAAATATCCTCCAATAACAAAGAGAAAGAAGCTTTCTGAGAAACTTCTTTGTGTTCTGTGAAATCATCTCACAGAGTTACAGCTTTCCCCTCAAGACGACTTTCGCTAAGACAGTTCTTGTGGAATTGGCTAAGTGATATTTGGAAGCCCACAGAGGGCTATGTTGTAAAAGGAAATATCCTCAGATGAAATCTGGAAAGAAGCTTTCTGAGAAACTGCTTAGTGTTCTCTTAATTCATCTCACAGAGATACATCTGTATTTCGTGGATCTCTTTCCTAGCATTATTTCTGTGGAATCTGAGAACAGGTATTTCGGATCCCTTTCAAGACTATAAGGCCAAAGGAAATATCCTCCGATAACAAAGAGAAAGATGCTTTCTAAGAAACTTCTTTTTGTTCTGTGAAATCATCTCACAGAGTTACAGCTTTCCCCTCAAGAAGCCTTTCGCTAAGACAGTTCTTGTGGAATTGGCAAAGTGATATTTGGAAGCCCATAGAGGGCTATGGTGAAATAGAAAATATCCTCAGATGAAATCTGGAAAGAAGCTTTCTGAGAAACTGCTTAGTGTTCTGTTAATTCATCTCACAGAGTTACATCTGTATTTCATGGATCTCTTTGCTAGCCTTATTTCTGTGGAATCTGAGAACAGATATTTCGGATCCCTTTGAAGTCTATAGGGCCAAAGGAAATATCCTCCGATAACAAAGAGAAAGAAGCTTTCTGAGAAAGTTCTTTGTGTTCTGTGAAATCATCTCACAGAGTTACAGCTTTCCCCTCAAGAAGCCTTTCGCTAAGACAGTTCTTGTGGAATTGGCAAACTGATATTTGGAAGCCCATAGAGGGCTATGGTGAAAAAGGAAATATCGTCAGATGAAATCTGGAAGGAAGCTTTCTGAGAAACTGCTTAGTGTTCTGTAAATTCATCTCACAGAGTTACATCTGTATTTCGTGGATCTCTTTGCTAGCCTTATGTCTGTGGAATCTGAGAACAGATATTTCGGATCCCTTTGAAGTCTATAGGGCCAAAGGAAAAATCTTCCGATAACAAAGACAAAGAAGCTTTCTGAGAAACTTCTTTGTGTTCTGTGAAATAATCTCACAGAGTTACAGCTTTCCCCTCAAGAAGCCTTTCGCTAAGACAGTTCTTGTGGAATTGGCAAAGTGATATTTGGAAGCCCATAGAGGGCTATGTTGTAAAAGGAAATATCCTCAGATGAAATCTGGAAAGAAGCTTTCTGAGAAACTGCTTAGTGTTCTGTTAATTCATTTCACGGAGATACATATGTATTTCGTGGATCTCTTTGCTAGCATTATTTCTGTGGAATCTGAGAACAGGTATTTCGGATCCCTTTGAAGACTATAGGGCCAAAGGAAATATCCTCCGATAACAAAGAGAAAGAAGCTTTCTGAGAAACTTCTTTGTGTTCTGTGAAATCATCTCACAGAGTTACAGCTTTCCCCTCAAGAAGCCTTTCGCTAAGACAGTTCTTCTGGAATTGGCAAAGTGATATTTGGAAGATAATAGATGGCTATGGTGAGAAAGGAAATATCCTCAGATGAAATCTGGAAAGAAGCTTTCTGAGAAACCGCTTAGTGTTCTGTTAATTCATCTCCCAGAGTTACATCTTTATTGCGTGGATCTCTTTGCTAGCCTTATTTCTGTGGAATCTGAGAACAGGTATTTCGGATCCCTTTGAAGACTCTAGGGCCAAGGAAAAATCCTCCGATAACAAAGAGAAAGAAGCTTTCTGAGAAACTTCTTTGTGTTCTGTGAAATCATCTCACAGAGTTACAGCTTTCCCCTCAAGAAGCCTTTCGCTAAGACAGTTCTTGTGGAATTGGCAAACTGATATTTGGAAGCCCATAGAGGGCTATGGTGAAAAGGGAAATATCCTCAGATGAAATCTGGAAAGAAGCTTTCTGAGAAACGCTTAGTGTTTTGTGACTTCCACTCACAGAGTTACATCTGTATTTCGTGGATCTCTTTGCTAGCCTTATTTCTGTGGAATCTGAGAACAGATATTTCGGATCCCTTTGAAGACTATAGGGCCAAGGGAAATATCCTCCGATAACAAAGAGAAAGAAGCTTTCTGAGAAACTTCTTTGTGTTCTGTGAAATAATCTCACAGAGTTACAGTTTTCCCCTCAAATAGCCTTTCACTAAGACAGTTCTTGAGGAATTGGCAAAGTGATATTTGGAAGCCCATAGAGGGCTATGGTGAAAAAGGAAATATCCTCAGATGAAATCTGGAAAGAAGCTTTCTGAGAAACTGCTTAGTGTTCTGTTAATTCATCTCACAGAGTTACATCTGTATTTCGTGGATCTCTTTGCTAGCCTTATTTCTGTGGAATCTGAGAACAGATATTTCGGATCCCTTTGAAGACTACAGAGCCAAAGGAAAAACCCTCCGATAACAAAGAGAAAGAAGCTTTCTGAGAAACTTCTTTGTGTTCTGTGAAATCACCTCTCAGAGTTACAGCTTTCCCCTCAAGAAGCCTTTCACTAAGACAGTTATTGTGGAATTGGCAAAGTGATATTTGGAAGCCCATGGAGGGCTATGGAAAAAAAGGAAATATCCTCAGATGAAATCTGGAAAGGAGCATTCTGAGAAACTGCTTAGTGTTCTGTTAATTCATCTCACAGATTTACATCTGTATTTCTTGGATATCTTTGCTAGCCTTATTTCTGTGGAATCTGAGAACAGATATTTCGAATCCCTTTGAAGACTATAGGGTCAAAGGAAATATCCTCCCATAAAAAAGAGAAAGAAGCTTTCTGAGAAACTGCTTAGTGTTCTGTTAATTCATCTCACAGAGTTACATCTGTATTTCGTGGATCTCTTTGCTAGCATTACTTCTGTGGAATCTGAGAACAGGTATTTCGGATCCCTTTGAAGACTATAGGGCCAAAGGGAATATCCAACGATAACAAAGAGAAAGAAGCTTTCTGAGAAACTTCTTTGTGTTCTGTGAAACCATCTCACAGAGTTACAGCTTTCCCCTCAAGAAGCCTTTCGCTAAGACAGTTCTTGTGGAATTGGCAAAGTGATATTTGGAAGCCCATAGAGGGCTATGGTGAAAAAGGAAATATCCTCAGATGAAATCTGGAAAGAAGCTTTCTGAGAAACTGCTTAGTGTTCTGTTAATTCATCTCAGAGAGTTACATCTGTATTGCGTGGATCTCTTTGCTAGCCTCATTTCTGTGGAATCTGAGAACAGATATTTCGGATCCCTTTGAACACTATAGGGCCAAAGGAAATCTCCTCCGATGACAAAGAGAAAGAAGCTTTCTGAGAAACTTCTTTGTGTTCTGTGAAATCATCTCACAGAGTTACAGCTTTCCCCTCAAGACGACTTTCGCTAAGACAGTTCTTGTGGAATTGGCTAAGTGATATTTGGAAGCCCATAGAGGGCTATGTTGTAAAAGGAAATATCCTCAGATGAAATCTGGAAAGAAGCTTTCTGAGAAACTGCTTAGTGTTCTCTTAATTCATCTCACAGAGATACATCTGTATTTCGTGGATCTCTTTCCTAGCATTATTTCTGTGGAATCTGAGAACAGGTATTTCGGATCCCTTTCAAGACTATAAGGCCAAAGGAAATATCCTCCGATAACAAAGAGAAAGATGCTTTCTAAGAAACTTCTTTTTGTTCTGTGAAATCATCTCACAGAGTTACAGCTTTCCCCTCAAGAAGCCTTTCGCTAAGACAGTTCTTGTGGAATTGGCAAAGTGATATTTGGAAGCCCATAGAGGGCTATGGTGAAATAGAAAATATCCTCAGATGAAATCTGGAAAGAAGCTTTCTGAGAAACTGCTTAGTGTTCTGTTAATTCATCTCACAGAGTTACATCTGTATTTCATGGATCTCTTTTCTAGCCTTATTTCTGTGGAATCTGAGAACAGATATTTCGGATCCCTTTGAAGTCTATAGGGCCAAAGGAAATATCCTCCGATAACAAAGAGAAAGAAGCTTTCTGAGAAACTTCTTCGTGTTCTGTGAAATCATCTCACAGAGTTACAGCTTTCCCCTAAAGAAGCCTTTCGCTAAGACAGTTCTTGTGGAATTTGCAAAGTGATATTTGGAAGCCCATAGAGGGCTATGGTGAAAAAGGAAATATCCTCAGATGAAATCTGGAAAGAAGCTTTCTGAGAAACTGCTTAGTGTTCTGTTAATTCATCTCAGAGAGTTACATCTGTATTGCGTGGATCTCTTTGCTATCCTTATTTCTGTGGAATCTGAGAACAGATATTTCGGATCCCTTTGAACACTATAGGGCCAAAGGAAATCTCCTCTGATGACAAAGAGAAAGAAGCTTTCTGAGAAACTTCTTTGTGTTCTGTGAAATCATCTCACAGAGTTACAGCTTTCCCCTCAAAAAACCTTTCGCTAAGACAGTTCTTGTGGAATTGGCAAAGTGATATTTGGAAGCCCATAAAGTTCTATGTTGAAAAAGGAAATATCCTCAGATGAAATCTGGAAAGAAGCTTCCTGAGAAACCGCTTAGTGTTCTGGGACTTTCACTAACAGAGTTACATCTGTATTTCTTGGATCACTTTGCTAGCCTTATTTCTGTGGAATCTGAGAGTAGACATTTCGGATCCCTTTGAAGTCTATAGGGCCAAAGGAAATATCCTCCAATAACAAAGAGAAAGAAGCTTTCTGAGAAACTTCTTTGTGTTCTGTGAAATCATCTCACAGAGTTACAGCTTTCCCCTCAAGACGACTTTCGCTAAGACAGTTCTTGTGGAATTGGCTAAGTGATATTTGGAAGCCCACAGAGGGCTATGTTGTAAAAGGAAATATCCTCAGATGAAATCTGGAAAGAAGCTTTCTGAGAAACTGCTTAGTGTTCTCTTAATTCATCTCACAGAGATACATCTGTATTTCGTGGATCTCTTTCCTAGCATTATTTCTGTGGAATCTGAGAACAGGTATTTCGGATCCCTTTCAAGACTATAAGGCCAAAGGAAATATCCTCCGATAACAAAGAGAAAGAAGCTTTCTAAGAAACTTCTTTGTGTTCTGTGAAATCATCTCACAGAGTTACAGCTTTCCCCTCAAGAAGCCTTTCGCTAAGACAGTTCTTGTGGAATTGGCAAAGTGATATTTGGAAGCCCATAGAGGGCTATGGTGAAATAGAAAATATCCTCAGATGAAATCTGGAAAGAAGCTTTCTGAGAAACTGCTTAGTGTTCTGTTAATTCATCTCACAGAGTTACATCTGTATTTCATGGATCTCTTTGCTAGCCTTATTTCTGTGGAATCTGAGAACAGATATTTCGGATCCCTTTGAAGTCTATAGGGCCAAAGGAAATATCCTCCGATAACAAAGAGAAAGAAGCTTTCTGAGAAACTTCTTTGTGTTCTGTGAAATAATCTCACAGAGTTACAGTTTTCCCCTCAAATAGCCTTTCACTAAGACAGTTCTTGAGGAATTGGCAAAGTGATATTTGGAAGCCCATAGAGGGCTATGGTGAAAAAGGAAATATCCTCAGATGAAATCTGGAAAGAAGCTTTCTGAGAAACTGCTTAGTGTTCTGTTAATTCATCTCACAGAGTTACATCTGTATTTCGTGGATCTCTTTGCTAGCCTTATTTCTGTGGAATCTGAGAACAGATATTTCGGATCCCTTTGAAGACTACAGAGCCAAAGGAAAAACCCTCCGATAACAAAGAGAAAGAAGCTTTCTGAGAAACTTCTTTGTGTTCTGTGAAATCACCTCTCAGAGTTACAGCTTTCCCCTCAAGAAGCCTTTCACTAAGACAGTTATTGTGGAATTGGCAAAGTGATATTTGGAAGCCCATGGAGGGCTATGGAAAAAAAGGAAATATCCTCAGATGAAATCTGGAAAGGAGCATTCTGAGAAACTGCTTAGTGTTCTGTTAATTCATCTCACAGATTTACATCTGTATTTCTTGGATATCTTTGCTAGCCTTATTTCTGTGGAATCTGAGAACAGATATTTCGAATCCCTTTGAAGACTATAGGGTCAAAGGAAATATCCTCCCATAAAAAAGAGAAAGAAGCTTTCTGAGAAACTGCTTAGTGTTCTGTTAATTCATCTCACAGAGTTACATCTGTATTTCGTGGATCTCTTTGCTAGCATTACTTCTGTGGAATCTGAGAACAGGTATTTCGGATCCCTTTGAAGACTATAGGGCCAAAGGGAATATCCAACGATAACAAAGAGAAAGAAGCTTTCTGAGAAACTTCTTTGTGTTCTGTGAAACCATCTCACAGAGTTACAGCTTTCCCCTCAAGAAGCCTTTCGCTAAGACAGTTCTTGTGGAATTGGCAAAGTGATATTTGGAAGCCCATAGAGGGCTATGGTGAAAAAGGAAATATCCTCAGATGAAATCTGGAAAGAAGCTTTCTGAGAAACTGCTTAGTGTTCTGTTAATTCATCTCAGAGAGTTACATCTGTATTGCGTGGATCTCTTTGCTAGCCTCATTTCTGTGGAATCTGAGAACAGATATTTCGGATCCCTTTGAACACTATAGGGCCAAAGGAAATCTCCTCCGATGACAAAGAGAAAGAAGCTTTCTGAGAAACTTCTTTGTGTTCTGTGAAATCATCTCACAGAGTTACAGGTTTCCCCTCAAAAAGCCTTTCGCTAAGAGACTTCTTGTGGAATTGGCAAAGTGATATTTGGAAGCCCATAGAGGGCTATGGTGAAAAAGGAAATATCCTCAGATGAAATCTGGAAAGAAGCTTTCTGAGAAACCGCTTAGTGTTCTGTTAATTCACCTACAGAGTTACATCTGTATTTCGTGGATCTCTTTGCTAGCCTTATTTCTGTGGAATCTGAGAACAGATATTTCGGATCACTTTGAAGACTATATGGCAAAAGAAAAAATCCTCCGATAACAAAGAGAAAGAAGCTTTCTGAGAAACTTCTCTGTGTTCTGTGAAATCATCTCACAGAGTTACAGCTTTCACCTCAAGGAGCCTTTCGCTAAGACAGTTCTTGTGGAATTGGCAAATTGATATTTGGAAACACATAGAGGGCTATGGTGAAAAAGGAAATATCCTCAGATGAAATCTGGAAAGAAGCTTTCTGAGAAACTGCTTAGTGTTCTGTTAATTGATCTCACAGAGTTACACCTGTATTTCATGGATCTCCTTGCTAGCCTTATTTCTGTGGAATCTGCGAACAGATATTTCGGATCCCTTTGAAGTCTATAGGGCCAAAGGAAATATCCTCCGATAACAAAGAGAAAGAAGCTTTCTGAGAAACTTCTTCGTGTTCTGTGAAATCATCTCACAGAGTTACAGCTTTCCCCTAAAGAAGCCTTTCGCTAAGACAGTTCTTGTGGAATTTGCAAAGTGATATTTGGAAGCCCATAGAGGGCTATGGTGAAAAAGGAAATATCCTCAGATGAAATCTGGAAAGAAGATTTCTGAGAAACTGCTTAGTGTTCTGTTAATTCATCTCAGAGAGTTACATCTGTATTGCGTGGATCTCTTTGCTATCCTTATTTCTGTGGAATCTGAGAACAGATATTTCGGATCCCTTTGAACACTATAGGGCCAAAGGAAATCTCCTCTGATGACAAAGAGAAAGAAGCTTTCTGAGAAACTTCTTTGTGTTCTGTGAAATCATCTCACAGAGTTACAGCTTTCCCCTCAAAAAACCTTTCGCTAAGACAGTTCTTGTGGAATTGGCAAAGTGATATTTGGAAGCCCATAAAGTTCTATGTTGAAAAAGGAAATATCCTCAGATGAAATCTGGAAAGAAGCTTCCTGAGAAACCGCTTAGTGTTCTGGGACTTTCACTAACAGAGTTACATCTGTATTTCTTGGATCACTTTGCTAGCCTTATTTCTGTGGAATCTGAGAGTAGACATTTCGGATCCCTTTGAAGTCTATAGGGCCAAAGGAAATATCCTCCAATAACAAAGAGAAAGAAGCTTTCTGAGAAACTTCTTTGTGTTCTGTGAAATCATCTCACAGAGTTACAGCTTTCCCCTCAAGACGACTTTCGCTAAGACAGTTCTTGTGGAATTGGCTAAGTGATATTTGGAAGCCCACAGAGGGCTATGTTGTAAAAGGAAATATCCTCAGATGAAATCTGGAAAGAAGCTTTCTGAGAAACTGCTTAGTGTTCTCTTAATTCATCTCACAGAGATACATCTGTATTTCGTGGATCTCTTTCCTAGCATTATTTCTGTGGAATCTGAGAACAGGTATTTCGGATCCCTTTCAAGACTATAAGGCCAAAGGAAATATCCTCCGATAACAAAGAGAAAGAAGCTTTCTAAGAAACTTCTTTGTGTTCTGTGAAATCATCTCACAGAGTTACAGCTTTCCCCTCAAGAAGCCTTTCGCTAAGACAGTTCTTGTGGAATTGGCAAAGTGATATTTGGAAGCCCATAGAGGGCTATGGTGAAATAGAAAATATCCTCAGATGAAATCTGGAAAGAAGCTTTCTGAGAAACGGCTTAGTGTTCTGTTAATTCATCTCACAGAGTTACATCTGTATTTCATGGATCTCTTTGCTAGCCTTATTTCTGTGGAATCTGAGAACAGATATTTCGGATCCCTTTGAAGTCTATAGGGCCAAAGGAAATATCCTCCGATAACAAAGAGAAAGAAGCTTTCTGAGAAACTTCTTTGTGTTCTGTGAAATAATCTCACAGAGTTACAGTTTTCCCCTCAAATAGCCTTTCACTAAGACAGTTCTTGAGGAATTGGCAAAGTGATATTTGGAAGCCCATAGAGGGCTATGGTGAAAAAGGAAATATCCTCAGATGAAATCTGGAAAGAAGCTTTCTGAGAAACTGCTTAGTGTTCTGTTAATTCATCTCACAGAGTTACATCTGTATTTCGTGGATCTCTTTGCTAGCCTTATTTCTGTGGAATCTGAGAACAGATATTTCGGATCCCTTTGAAGACTACAGAGCCAAAGGAAAAACCCTCCGATAACAAAGAGAAAGAAGCTTTCTGAGAAACTTCTTTGTGTTCTGTGAAATCACCTCTCAGAGTTACAGCTTTCCCCTCAAGAAGCCTTTCACTAAGACAGTTATTGTGGAATTGGCAAAGTGATATTTGGAAGCCCATGGAGGGCTATGGAAAAAAAGGAAATATCCTCAGATGAAATCTGGAAAGGAGCATTCTGAGAAACTGCTTAGTGTTCTGTTAATTCATCTCACAGATTTACATCTGTATTTCTTGGATATCTTTGCTAGCCTTATTTCTGTGGAATCTGAGAACAGATATTTCGAATCCCTTTGAAGACTATAGGGTCAAAGGAAATATCCTCCCATAAAAAAGAGAAAGAAGCTTTCTGAGAAACTGCTTAGTGTTCTGTTAATTCATCTCACAGAGTTACATCTGTATTTCGTGGATCTCTTTGCTAGCATTACTTCTGTGGAATCTGAGAACAGGTATTTCGGATCCCTTTGAAGACTATAGGGCCAAAGGGAATATCCAACGATAACAAAGAGAAAGAAGCTTTCTGAGAAACTTCTTTGTGTTCTGTGAAACCATCTCACAGAGTTACAGCTTTCCCCTCAAGAAGCCTTTCGCTAAGACAGTTCTTGTGGAATTGGCAAAGTGATATTTGGAAGCCCATAGAGGGCTATGGTGAAAAAGGAAATATCCTCAGATGAAATCTGGAAAGAAGCTTTCTGAGAAACTGCTTAGTGTTCTGTTAATTCATCTCAGAGAGTTACATCTGTATTGCGTGGATCTCTTTGCTAGCCTCATTTCTGTGGAATCTGAGAACAGATATTTCGGATCCCTTTGAACACTATAGGGCCAAAGGAAATCTCCTCCGATGACAAAGAGAAAGAAGCTTTCTGAGAAACTTCTTTGTGTTCTGTGAAATCATCTCACAGAGTTACAGGTTTCCCCTCAAAAAGCCTTTCGCTAAGAGACTTCTTGTGGAATTGGCAAAGTGATATTTGGAAGCCCATAGAGGGCTATGGTGAAAAAGGAAATATCCTCAGATGAAATCTGGAAAGAAGCTTTCTGAGAAACCGCTTAGTGTTCTGTTAATTCACCTACAGAGTTACATCTGTATTTCGTGGATCTCTTTGCTAGCCTTATTTCTGTGGAATCTGAGAACAGATATTTCGGATCACTTTGAAGACTATATGGCAAAAGAAAAAATCCTCCGATAACAAAGAGAAAGAAGCTTTCTGAGAAACTTCTCTGTGTTCTGTGAAATCATCTCACAGAGTTACAGCTTTCACCTCAAGGAGCCTTTCGCTAAGACAGTTCTTGTGGAATTGGCAAATTGATATTTGGAAACACATAGAGGGCTATGGTGAAAAAGGAAATATCCTCAGATGAAATCTGGAAAGAAGCTTTCTGAGAAACTGCTTAGTGTTCTGTTAATTGATCTCACAGAGTTACACCTGTATTTCATGGATCTCCTTGCTAGCCTTATTTCTGTGGAATCTGCGAACAGATATTTCGGATCCCTTTGAAGTCTATAGGGCCAAAGGAAATATCCTCCGATAACAAAGAGAAAGAAGCTTTCTGAGAAACTTCTTCGTGTTCTGTGAAATCATCTCACAGAGTTACAGCTTTCCCCTAAAGAAGCCTTTCGCTAAGACAGTTCTTGTGGAATTTGCAAAGTGATATTTGGAAGCCCATAGAGGGCTATGGTGAAAAAGGAAATATCCTCAGATGAAATCTGGAAAGAAGATTTCTGAGAAACTGCTTAGTGTTCTGTTAATTCATCTCAGAGAGTTACATCTGTATTGCGTGGATCTCTTTGCTATCCTTATTTCTGTGGAATCTGAGAACAGATATTTCGGATCCCTTTGAACACTATAGGGCCAAAGGAAATCTCCTCTGATGACAAAGAGAAAGAAGCTTTCTGAGAAACTTCTTTGTGTTCTGTGAAATCATCTCACAGAGTTACAGCTTTCCCCTCAAAAAACCTTTCGCTAAGACAGTTCTTGTGGAATTGGCAAAGTGATATTTGGAAGCCCATAAAGTTCTATGTTGAAAAAGGAAATATCCTCAGATGAAATCTGGAAAGAAGCTTCCTGAGAAACCGCTTAGTGTTCTGGGACTTTCACTAACAGAGTTACATCTGTATTTCTTGGATCACTTTGCTAGCCTTATTTCTGTGGAATCTGAGAGTAGACATTTCGGATCCCTTTGAAGTCTATAGGGCCAAAGGAAATATCCTCCAATAACAAAGAGAAAGAAGCTTTCTGAGAAACTTCTTTGTGTTCTGTGAAATCATCTCACAGAGTTACAGCTTTCCCCTCAAGACGACTTTCGCTAAGACAGTTCTTGTGGAATTGGCTAAGTGATATTTGGAAGCCCACAGAGGGCTATGTTGTAAAAGGAAATATCCTCAGATGAAATCTGGAAAGAAGCTTTCTGAGAAACTGCTTAGTGTTCTCTTAATTCATCTCACAGAGATACATCTGTATTTCGTGGATCTCTTTCCTAGCATTATTTCTGTGGAATCTGAGAACAGGTATTTCGGATCCCTTTCAAGACTATAAGGCCAAAGGAAATATCCTCCGATAACAAAGAGAAAGAAGCTTTCTAAGAAACTTCTTTGTGTTCTGTGAAATCATCTCACAGAGTTACAGCTTTCCCCTCAAGAAGCCTTTCGCTAAGACAGTTCTTGTGGAATTGGCAAAGTGATATTTGGAAGCCCATAGAGGGCTATGGTGAAATAGAAAATATCCTCAGATGAAATCTGGAAAGAAGCTTTCTGAGAAACTGCTTAGTGTTCTGTTAATTCATCTCACAGAGTTACATCTGTATTTCATGGATCTCTTTGCTAGCCTTATTTCTGTGGAATCTGAGAACAGATATTTCGGATCCCTTTGAAGTCTATAGGGCCAAAGGAAATATCCTCCGATAACAAAGAGAAAGAAGCTTTCTGAGAAAGTTCTTTGTGTTCTGTGAAATCATCTCACAGAGTTACAGCTTTCCCCTCAAGAAGCCTTTCGCTAAGACAGTTCTTGTGGAATTGGCAAACTGATATTTGGAAGCCCATAGAGGGCTATGGTGAAAAAGGAAATATCGTCAGATGAAATCTGGAAGGAAGCTTTCTGAGAAACTGCTTAGTGTTCTGTTAATTCATCTCACAGAGTTACATCTGTATTTCGTGGATCTCTTTGCTAGCATTACTTCTGTGGAATCTGAGAACAGGTATTTCGGATCCCTTTGAAGACTATAGGGCCAAAGGGAATATCCAACGATAACAAAGAGAAAGAAGCTTTCTGAGAAACTTCTTTGTGTTCTGTGAAACCATCTCACAGAGTTACAGCTTTCCCCTCAAGAAGCCTTTCGCTAAGACAGTTCTTGTGGAATTGGCAAAGTGATATTTGGAAGCCCATAGAGGGCTATGGTGAAAAAGGAAATATCCTCAGATGAAATCTGGAAAGAAGCTTTCTGAGAAACTGCTTAGTGTTCTGTTAATTCATCTCAGAGAGTTACATCTGTATTGCGTGGATCTCTTTGCTAGCCTCATTTCTGTGGAATCTGAGAACAGATATTTCGGATCCCTTTGAACACTATAGGGCCAAAGGAAATCTCCTCCGATGACAAAGAGAAAGAAGCTTTCTGAGAAACTTCTTTGTGTTCTGTGAAATCATCTCACAGAGTTACAGCTTTCCCCTCAAAAAGCCTTTCGCTAAGAGACTTCTTGTGGAATTGGCAAAGTGATATTTGGAAGCCCATAGAGGGCTATGGTGAAAAAGGAAATATCCTCAGATGAAATCTGGAAAGAAGCTTTCTGAGAAACCGCTTAGTGTTCTGTTAATTCACCTACAGAGTTACATCTGTATTTCGTGGATCTCTTTGCTAGCCTTATTTCTGTGGAATCTGAGAACAGATATTTCGGATCACTTTGAAGACTATATGGCAAAAGAAAAAATCCTCCGATAACAAAGAGAAAGAAGCTTTCTGAGAAACTTCTCTGTGTTCTGTGAAATCATCTCACAGAGTTACAGCTTTCACCTCAAGGAGCCTTTCGCTAAGACAGTTCTTGTGGAATTGGCAAATTGATATTTGGAAACACATAGAGGGCTATGGTGAAAAAGGAAATATCCTCAGATGAAATCTGGAAAGAAGCTTTCTGAGAAACTGCTTAGTGTTCTGTTAATTGATCTCACAGAGTTACATCTGTATTTCATGGATCTCCTTGCTAGCCTTATTTCTGTGGAATCTGCGAACAGATATTTCGGATCCCTTTGAAGTCTATAGGGCCAAAGGAAATATCCTCCGATAACAAAGAGAAAGAAGCTTTCTGAGAAACTTCTTCGTGTTCTGTGAAATCATCTCACAGAGTTACAGCTTTCCCCTAAAGAAGCCTTTCGCTAAGACAGTTCTTGTGGAATTGGCAAAGTGATATTTCGAAGCCCATAGAGGGCTATGGTGAAAATGGAAATATCCTCAGATGAAATCTGGAAAGAAGATTTCTGAGAAACTGCTTAGTGTTCTGTTAATTCATCTCAGAGAGTTACATCTGTATTGCGTGGATCTCTTTGCTATCCTTATTTCTGTGGAATCTGAGAACAGATATTTCGGATCCCTTTGAACACTATAGGGCCAAAGGAAATCTCCTCTGATGACAAAGAGAAAGAAGCTTTCTGAGAAACTTCTTTGTGTTCTGTGAAATCATCTCACAGAGTTACAGCTTTCCCCTCAAAAAACCTTTCGCTAAGACAGTTCTTGTGGAATTGGCAAAGTGATATTTGGAAGCCCATAAAGTTCTATGTTGAAAAAGGAAATATCCTCAGATGAAATCTGGAAAGAAGCTTCCTGAGAAACCGCTTAGTGTTCTGGGACTTTCACTAACAGAGTTACATCTGTATTTCTTGGATCACTTTGCTAGCCTTATTTCTGTGGAATCTGAGAGTAGACATTTCGGATCCCTTTGAAGTCTATAGGGCCAAAGGAAATATCCTCCAATAACAAAGAGAAAGAAGCTTTCTGAGAAACTTCTTTGTGTTCTGTGAAATCATCTCACAGAGTTACAGCTTTCCCCTCAAGACGACTTTCGCTAAGACAGTTCTTGTGGAATTGGCTAAGTGATATTTGGAAGCCCACAGAGGGCTATGTTGTAAAAGGAAATATCCTCAGATGAAATCTGGAAAGAAGCTTTCTGAGAAACTGCTTAGTGTTCTCTTAATTCATCTCACAGAGATACATCTGTATTTCGTGGATCTCTTTCCTAGCATTATTTCTGTGGAATCTGAGAACAGGTATTTCGGATCCCTTTCAAGACTATAAGGCCAAAGGAAATATCCTCCGATAACAAAGAGAAAGAAGCTTTCTAAGAAACTTCTTTGTGTTCTGTGAAATCATCTCACAGAGTTACAGCTTTCCCCTCAAGAAGCCTTTCGCTAAGACAGTTCTTGTGGAATTGGCAAAGTGATATTTGGAAGCCCATAGAGGGCTATGGTGAAATAGAAAATATCCTCAGATGAAATCTGGAAAGAAGCTTTCTGAGAAACTGCTTAGTGTTCTGTTAATTCATCTCACAGAGTTACATCTGTATTTCATGGATCTCTTTGCTAGCCTTATTTCTGTGGAATCTGAGAACAGATATTTCGGATCACTTTGAAGTCTATAGGGCCAAAGGAAATATCCTCCGATAACAAAGAGAAAGAAGCTTTCTGAGAAAGTTCTTTGTGTTCTGTGAAATCATCTCACAGAGTTACAGCTTTCCCCTCAAGAAGCCTTTCGCTAAGACAGTTCTTGTGGAATTGGCAAACTGATATTTGGAAGCCCATAGAGGGCTATGGTGAAAAAGGAAATATCGTCAGATGAAATCTGGAAGGAAGCTTTCTGAGAAACTGCTTAGTGTTCTGTAAATTCATCTCACAGAGTTACATCTGTATTTCGTGGATCTCTTTGCTAGCCTTATGTCTGTGGAATCTGAGAACAGATATTTCGGATCCCTTTGAAGTCTATAGGGCCAAAGGAAAAATCCTCCGATAACAAAGACAAAGAAGCTTTCTGAGAAACTTCTTTGTGTTCTGTGAAATAATCTCACAGAGTTACAGCTTTCCCCTCAAGAAGCCTTTCGCTAAGACAGTTCTTGTGGAATTGGCAAAGTGATATTTGGAAGCCCATAGAGGGCTATGTTGTAAAAGGAAATATCCTCAGATGAAATCTGGAAAGAAGCTTTCTGAGAAACTGCTTAGTGTTCTGTTAATTCATTTCACGGAGATACATCTGTATTTCGTGGATCTCTTTGCTATCATTATTTCTGTGGAATCTGAGAACAGGTATTTCGGATCCCTTTGAAGACTATAGGGCCAAAGGAAATATCCTCCGATAACAAAGAGAAAGAAGCTTTCTGAGAAACTTCTTTGTGTTCTGTGAAATCATCTCACAGAGTTACAGCTTTCCCCTCAAGAAGCCTTTCGCTAAGACAGTTCTTGTGGAATTGGCAAAGTGATATTTGGAAGATAATAGATGGCTATGGTGAAAAAGGAAATATCCTCACATGAAATCTGGAAAGAAGCTTTCTGAGAAACCGCTTAGTGTTCTGTTAATTCATCTCCCAGAGTTACATCTTTATTGCGTGGATCTCTTTGCTAGCCTTATTTCTGTGGAATCTGAGAACAGGTATTTCGGATCCCTTTGAAGACTCTAGGGCCAAGGAAAAATCCTCCGATAACAAAGAGAAAGAAGCTTTCTGAGAAACTTCTTTGTGTTCTGTGAAATCATCTCACAGAGTTACAGCTTTCCCCTCAAGAAGGCTTTCGCTAAGACAGTTCTTGTGGAATTGGCAAAGTGATATTTGGAAGCCCATAGAGGGCTATGGTGAAAAGGGAAATATCCTCAGATGAAATCTGGAAAGAAGCTTTCTGAGAAACGCTTAGTGTTTTGTGACTTCCACTCACAGAGTTACATCTGTATTTCGTGGATCTCTTTGCTAGCCTTATTTCTGTGGAATCTGAGAACAGATATTTCGGATCCCTTTGAAGACTATAGGGCCAAGGGAAATATCCTCCGATAACAAAGAGAAAGAAGCTTTCTGAGAAACTTCTTTGTGTTCTGTGAAATAATCTCACAGAGTTACAGTTTTCCCCTCAAATAGCCTTTCACTAAGACAGTTCTTGAGGAATTGGCAAAGTGATATTTGGAAGCCCATAGAGGGCTATGGTGAAAAAGGAAATATCCTCAGATGAAATCTGGAAAGAAGCTTTCTGAGAAACTGCTTAGTGTTCTGTTAATTCATCTCACAGAGTTACATCTGTATTTCGTGGATCTCTTTGCTAGCCTTATTTCTGTGGAATCTGAGAACAGATATTTCGGATCCCTTTGAAGACTACAGAGCCAAAGGAAAAACCCTCCGATAACAAAGAGAAAGAAGCTTTCTGAGAAACTTCTTTGTGTTCTGTGAAATCACCTCTCAGAGTTACAGCTTTCCCCTCAAGAAGCCTTTCACTAAGACAGTTCTTGTGGAATTGGCAAAGTGATATTTGGAAGCCCATGGAGGGCTATGGAAAAAAAGGAAATATCCTCAGATGAAATCTGGAAAGGAGCATTCTGAGAAACTGCTTAGTGTTCTGTTAATTCATCTCACAGATTTACATCTGTATTTCTTGGATATCTTTGCTAGCCTTATTTCTGTGGAATCTGAGAACAGATATTTCGAATCCCTTTGAAGACTATAGGGTCAAAGGAAATATCCTCCGATAAAAAAGAGAAAGAAGCTTTCTGAGAAACTGCTTAGTGTTCTGTTAATTCATCTCACAGAGTTACATCTGTATTTCGTGGATCTCTTTGCTAGCATTACTTCTGTGGAATCTGAGAACAGGTATTTCGGATCCCTTTGAAGACTATAGGGCCAAAGGGAATATCCAACGATAACAAAGAGAAAGAAGCTTTCTGAGAAACTTCTTTGTGTTCTGTGAAACCATCTCACAGAGTTACAGCTTTCCCCTCAAGAAGCCTTTCGCTAAGACAGTTCTTGTGGAATTGGCAAAGTGATATTTGGAAGCCCATAGAGGGCTATGGTGAAAAAGGAAATATCCTCAGATGAAATCTGGAAAGAAGCTTTCTGAGAAACTGCTTAGTGTTCTGTTAATTCATCTCAGAGAGTTACATCTGTATTGCGTGGATCTCTTTGCTAGCCTCATTTCTGTGGAATCTGAGAACAGATATTTCGGATCCCTTTGAACACTATAGGGCCAAAGGAAATCTCCTCCGATGACAAAGAGAAAGAAGCTTTCTGAGAAACTTCTTTGTGTTCTGTGAAATCATCTCACAGAGTTACAGCTTTCCCCTCAAAAAGCCTTTCGCTAAGAGACTTCTTGTGGAATTGGCAAAGTGATATTTGGAAGCCCATAGAGGGCTATGGTGAAAAAGGAAATATCCTCAGATGAAATCTGGAAAGAAGCTTTCTGAGAAACCGCTTAGTGTTCTGTTAATTCACCTACAGAGTTACATCTGTATTTCGTGGATCTCTTTGCTAGCCTTATTTCTGTGGAATCTGAGAACAGATATTTCGGATCACTTTGAAGACTATATGGCAAAAGAAAAAATCCTCCGATAACAAAGAGAAAGAAGCTTTCTGAGAAACTTCTCTGTGTTCTGTGAAATCATCTCACAGAGTTACAGCTTTCACCTCAAGGAGCCTTTCGCTAAGACAGTTCTTGTGGAATTGGCAAATTGATATTTGGAAACACATAGAGGGCTATGGTGAAAAAGGAAATATCCTCAGATGAAATCTGGAAAGAAGCTTTCTGAGAAACCGCTTAGTGTTCTGTGACTTCCACTCACAGAGTTACATCTGTATTTCGTGGATCTCTTTGCTAGCCTTATTTCTGTGGAATCTGAGAACAGATATTTCGGATCCCTTTGAGGACTACAGGGCCAAAGGAAATATCCTCCGATAACAAAGAGAAAGAAGCTTTCTGATAAACTTCTTTGTGTTCTGTGAAATTATCTCACAGAGTTACAGCTTTCCCCTCAAGAAGCCTTTCGCTAAGACAGTTCTTGTGGAATTGGCAAAGTGATATTTGGAAGCCCATAGAGGGCTATGGTGAAAAAGGAAATATCCTCAGATGAAATCTGGAAAGAAGCTTTCTGAGAAACTGCTTACTGTTCTTTAATTCATCTCACAGAGATACATCTGTATTTCGTGGATCTCTTTGCTAGCCCTATTTCTGTGGAATCTGAGAACAGGTATTTCGGATCCCTTTGAAGACTCTAGGGCCAAAGGAAAAATCCTCCGATAACAAAGAGAAAGAAGCTTTCTGAGAAACTTCTTTGTGTTCTGTGAAATCATCTCACAGAGTTACAGCTTTCCCCACAAGAAGGCTTTCGCTAAGACAGTTCTTGTGGAATTGGCAAAGTGATATTTGGAAGGCCTTAGAGGGCTATGGTGAAAAGGGAAATATCCTCAGATGAAATCTGGAAAGAAGCTTTCTGAGAAACGCTTAGTGTTCTGTGACTTCCACTCACAGAGTTACATCTGTATTTCGTGGATCTCTTTGCTAGCCTTATTTCTGTGGAATCTGAGAACAGATATTTCGGATCCCTTTGAAGACTATAGGGCCAAGGGAAATATCCTCCGATAACAAAGAGAAAGAAGGTTTCTGAGAAACTTCTTTGTGTTCTGTGAAATAATCTCACAGAGTTACAGTTTTCCCCTCAAATAGCCTTTCGCTAAGACAGTTCTTGTGTAATTGGCAAAGTGATATTTTGGAAGCCCATAGAGGGCAATGGTGAAAAAGGAAATATCCTCAGATGAAATCTGGAAAGAAGCTTTCTGAGAAACTGCTTAGTGTTCTGTTAATTCATCTCACAGAGTTACATCTGTATTTCGTGGATCTCTTTGCTAGCCTTATTTCTGTGGAATCTGAGAACAGATATTTCGGATCCCTTTGAAGACTACAGAGCCAAAGGAAAAATCCTCCGATAACAAAGAGAAAGAAGCTTTCTGAGAAACTTCTTTGAGTTCTGTGAAATCACCTCACAGAGTTACAGCTTTCCCCTCAAGAAGCCTTTCACTAAGACAGTTCTTGTGGAATTGGCAAAGTGATATTTGGAAGCCCATTGAGGGCTATGGAAAAAAAGGAAATATCCTCAGATGAAATCTGGAAAGGAGCATTTTGAGAAACTGCTTAGTGTTCTGTTAATTCATCTCACAGATTTACATCTGTATTTCTTGGATATCTTTGCTAGCCTTATTTCTGTGGAATCTGAGAACAGATATTTCGGATCCCTTTGAAGACTATAGGGTCAAAGGAAATATCCTCCGATAAAAAAGAGAAAGAAGCTTTCTGAGAAACTTCTTCGTGTTCTGTGAAATCATCTCACAGAGTTACAGCTTTCCCCTCAAGAAGCCTTTCGCTAAGACAGTTCTTGTGGAATTGGCAAAGTGATATTTGGAAGCCCATAGAGGGCTATGGTGAAAAAGGAAATATCCTCAGATGAAATCTGGAAAGAAGATTTCTGAGAAACTGCTTAGTGTTCTGTTAATTCATCTCAGAGAGTTACATCTGTATTGCGTGGATCTCTTTGCTAGCCTTATTTCTGATCAATCTGAGAACAGATATTTCGGATCCCTTTGAACACTATAGGGCCAAAGGAAATCTCCTCTGATGACAAAGAGAAAGAAGCTTTCTGAGAAACTTCTTTTTGTTCTGTGAAATCATCTCACAGAGTTACAGCTTTCCCCTCAAAAAGCCTTTCGCTAAGACAGTTCTTGTGGAATTGGCAAAGTGATATTTGGAAGCCCATAAAGTTCTATGGTGAAAAAGGAAATATCCTCAGATGAAATCTGGAAAGAAGCTTCCTGAGAAACCGCTTAGTGTTCTGTGACTTCCACTAACAGAGTTACATCTGTATTTCTTGGATCCCTTTGCTAGCCTTATTTCTGTGGAATCTGAGAGTAGACATTTCGGATCCCTTTGAAGACTATAGGGCCAAAGGAAATATCCTCCAATAACAAAGAGAAAGAAGCTTTCTGAGAAACTTCTTTGTGTTCTGTGAAATCATCTCACAGAGTTACAGCTTTCCCCTGAAGAAGCCTTTCGCTAAGACAGTTCTTGTGGAATTGGCAAAGTGATATTTGGAAGCCCATAGAGGGCAATGGTGTAAAAGGAAATATCCTCAAATGAAATCTGGAAAGAAGCTTTCTGAGAAACTGCTTAGTGTTCTCTGAATTCATCTCACAGAGATACATCTGTATTTCGTGGATCTCTTTGCTAGAATTATTTCTGTGGAATCTGTGAACAGGTATTTCGGATCATTTGTAGACTATAGGGCCAAAGGAAATATCCTCCAATAACAAAGAGAAAGAAGCTTTCTGAGAAACTTCTTTGTGTTCTGTGAAATCATCTCACAGAGTTACAGCTTTCCCCTCAAGACGACTTTCGCTAAGACAGTTGTTGTGGAATTGGCTAAGTGATATTTGGAAGCCCACAGAGGGCTATGTTGTAAAAGGAAATATCCTCAGATGAAATCTGGAAAGAAGCTTTCTGAGAAACTGCTTAAAGTTCTCTTAATTCATCTCACAGAGATACATCTGTATTTCGTGGATCTCTTTCCTAGCATTATTTCTGTGGAATCTGAGAACAGGTATTTCGGATCCCTTTCAAGACTATAAGGCCAAAGGAAATATCCTCCGATAACAAAGAGAAAGAAGCTTTCTAAGAAACTTCTTTGTGTTCTGTGAAATCATCTCACAGAGTTACAGCTTTCCCCTCAAGAAGCCTTTCGCTAAGACGGTTCTTGTGGAATTGGCAAAGTGATATTTGGAAGCCCATAGAGGGCTATGGTGAAATAGAAAATATCCTCAGATGAAATCTGGAAAGAAGCTTTCTGAGAAACAGCTTAGTGTTCTGTTAATTCATCTCACAGAGTTACATCTGTATTTCATGGATCTCTTTGCTAGCCTTATTTCTGTGGAATCTAAGAACAGATATTTCGGATCCCTTTGAAGTCTATAGGGCCAAAGGAAATATCCTCCGATAACAAAGAGAAAGAAGCTTTCTGAGAAAGTTCTTTGTGTTCTGTGAAATCATCTCACAGAGTTACAGCTTTCCCCTCAAGAAGCCTTTCGCTAAGATAGTTCTTGTGGAATTGGCAAACTGATATTTGGAAGCCCATAGAGGGCTATGGTGAAAAAGGAAATATCCTCAGATGAAATCTGGAAGGAAGCTTTCTGAGAAACTGCTTAGTGTCCTGTTAATTCATCTCACAGAGTTACATCTGTATTTCGTGGATCTCTTTGCTAGCCTTATTTCTGTGGAATCTGAGAACAGATATTTCGGATCCCTTTGAAGTCTATAGGGCCAAAGGAAAAATCCTCCGATAACAAAGAGAAAGAAGCTTTCTGAGAAACTTCTTTGTGTTCTGTGAAATAATCTCACAGAGTTACAGCTTTCCCCTCAAGAAGCCTTTCGCTAAGACAGTTCTTGTGGAATTGGCAAAGTGATATTTGGAAGCCCATAGAGGGCTATGGTGAAAAAGGAAATATCCTCAGATGAAATCTGGAAAGAAGCTTTCTGAGAAACTGCTTAGTGTTCTGTTAATTCATCTCAGAGAGTTACATCTGTATTGCGTGGATCTCTTTGCTAGCCTCATTTCTGTGGAATCTGAGAACAGATATTTCGGATCCCTTTGAACACTATAGGGCCAAAGGAAATCTCCTCCGATGACAAAGAGAAAGAAGCTTTCTGAGAAACTTCTTTGTGTTCTGTGAAATCATCTCACAGAGTTACAGCTTTCCCCTCAAAAAGCCTTTCGCTAAGAGACTTCTTGTGGAATTGGCAAAGTGATATTTGGAAGCCCATAGAGGGCTATGGTGAAAAAGGAAATATCCTCAGATGAAATCTGGAAAGAAGCTTTCTGAGAAACCGCTTAGTGTTCTGTTAATTCACCTACAGAGTTACATCTGTATTTCGTGGATCTCTTTGCTAGCCTTATTTCTGTGGAATCTGAGAACAGATATTTCGGATCACTTTGAAGACTATATGGCAAAAGAAAAAATCCTCCGATAACAAAGAGAAAGAAGCTTTCTGAGAAACTTCTCTGTGTTCTGTAAAATCATCTCACAGAGTTACAGCTTTCACCTCAAGGAGCCTTTCGCTAAGACAGTTCTTGTGGAATTGGCAAATTGATATTTGGAAACACATAGAGGGCTATGGTGAAAAAGGAAATATCCTCAGATGAAATCTGGAAAGAAGCTTTGTGAGAAACCGCTTAGTGTTCTGTGACTTCCACTCACAGAGTTACATCTGTATTTCGTGGATCTCTTTGCTAGCCTTATTTCTGTGGAATCTGAGAACAGATATTTCGGATCCCTTTGAGGACTACAGGGCCAAAGGAAATATCCTCCGATAACAAAGAGAAAGAAGCTTTCTGATAAACTTCTTTGTGTTCTGTGAAATTATCTCACAGAGTTACAGCTTTCCCCTCAAGAAGCCTTTCGCTAAGACAGTTCTTGTGGAATTGGCAAAGTGATATTTGGAAGCCCATAGAGGGCTATGGTGAAAAAGGAAATATCCTCAGATGAAATCTGGAAAGAAGCTTTCTGAGAAACTGCTTACTGTTCTTTAATTCATCTCACAGAGATACATCTGTATTTCGTGGATCTCTTTGCTAGCCCTATTTCTGTGGAATCTGAGAACAGGTATTTCGGATCCCTTTGAAGACTCTAGGGCCAAAGGAAAAATCCTCCGATAACAAAGAGAAAGAAGCTTTCTGAGAAACTTCTTTGTGTTCTGTGAAATCATCTCACAGAGTTACAGCTTTCCCCACAAGAAGGCTTTCGCTAAGACAGTTCTTGTGGAATTGGCAAAGTGATATTTGGAAGGCCTTAGAGGGCTATGGTGAAAAGGGAAATATCCTCAGATGAAATCTGGAAAGAAGCTTTCTGAGAAACGCTTAGTGTTCTGTGACTTCCACTCACAGAGTTACATCTGTATTTCGTGGATCTCTTTGCTAGCCTTATTTCTGTGGAATCTGAGAATAGATATTTCGGATCCCTTTGAAGACTATAGGGCCAAGGGAAATATCCTCCGATAACAAAGAGAAAGAAGGTTTCTGAGAAACTTCTTTGTGTTCTGTGAAATAATCTCACAGAGTTACAGTTTTCCCCTCAAATAGCCTTTCGCTAAGACAGTTCTTGTGTAATTGGCAAAGTGATATTTTGGAAGCCCATAGAGGGCAATGGTGAAAAAGGAAATATCCTCAGATGAAATCTGGAAAGAAGCTTTCTGAGAAACTGCTTAGTGTTCTGTTAATTCATCTCACAGAGTTACATCTGTATTTCGTGGATCTCTTTGCTAGCCTTATTTCTGTGGAATCTGAGAACAGATATTTCGGATCCCTTTGAAGACTACAGAGCCAAAGGAAAAATCCTCCGATAACAAAGAGAAAGAAGCTTTCTGAGAAACTTCTTTGTGTTCTGCGAAATCAACTCACAGAGTTACAGCTTTCCCCTCAAGAAGCCTTTCACTAAGACAGTTCTTGTGGAATTGGCAAAGTGATATTTGGAAGCCCATTGAGGGCTATGGAAAAAAAGGAAATATCCTCAGATGAAATCTGGAAAGGAGCATTCTGAGAAACTGCTTAGTGTTCTGTTAATTCATCTCACAGATTTACATCTGTATTTCTTGGATATCTTTGCTAGCCTTATTTCTGTGGAATCTGAGAACAGATATTTCGGATCCCTTTGAAGACTATAGGGTCAAAGGAAATATCCTCCGATAAAAAAGAGAAAGAAGCTTTCTGAGAAACTTCTTCGTGTTCTGTGAAATCATCTCACAGAGTTACAGCTTTCCCCTCAAGAAGCCTTTCGCTAAGACAGTTCTTGTGGAATTGGCAAAGTGATATTTGGAAGCCCATAGAGGGCTATGGTGAAAAAGGAAATATCCTCAGATGAAATCTGGAAAGAAGCTTTCTGAGAAACTGCTTAGTGTTCTGTTAATTCATTTCACAGAGATACATCTGTATTTCGTGGATCTCTTTGCTAGCATTATTTCTGTGGAATCTGAGAACAGGTATTTCGGATCCCTTTGAAGACTATAGGGCCAAAGGAAATATCCTCCGATAACAAAGAGAAAGAAGCTTTCTCAGAAACTTCTTTGTGTTCTGTGAAATCATCTCACAGAGTTACAGCTTTCCCCTCAAGAAGCCTTTCGCTAAGACAGTTCTTCTGGAATTGGCAAAGTGATATTTGGAAGATAATAGATGGCTATGGTGAAAAAGGAAATATCCTCAGATGAAATCTGGAAAGAAGCTTTCTGAGAAACCGCTTAGTGTTCTGTTAATTCATCTCCCAGAGTTACATCTTTATTGCGTGGATCTCTTTGCTAGCCTTATTTCTGTGGAATCTGAGAACAGATATTTCGGATCCCTTTGAAGTCTATAGGGCCAAGGAAAAATCCTCCGATAACAAAGAGAAAGAAGCTTTCTGAGAAACTTCTTTGTGTTCTGTGAAATAATCTCACAGAGTTACAGCTTTCCCCTCAAGAAGCCTTTCGCTAAGACAGTTCTTGTGGAATTGGCAAAGTGATATTTGGAAGCCCATAGAGGGCTATGGTGAAAAAGGAAATATCCTCAGATGAAATCTGGAAAGAAGCTTTCTGAGAAACTTCTTACTGTTCTGTTAATTCATCTCACAGAGATACATCTGTATTTCGTGGATCTCTTTGCTAGCCTTATTTCTGTGGAATCTGAGAACAGGTATTTCGGATCCCTTTGAAGACTCTAGGGCCAAAGGAAAAATCCTCCGATAACAAAGAGAAAGAAGCTTTCTGAGAAACTTCTTTGTGTTCTGTGAAATCATCTCACAGAGTTACAGCTTTCCCCTCAGGAAGCCTTTCGCTAAGACAGTTCTTGTGGAATTGGCAAAGTGATATTTGGAAGGCCTTAGATGGCTATGGTGAAAAGGGAAATATCCTCAGATGAAATCTGGAAAGAAGCTTTCTGAGAAACGCTTAGTGTTCTGTGACTTCCACTCACAGAGTTACATCTGTATTTCGTGGATCTCTTTGCTAGCCTTATTTCTGTGGAATCTGAGAACAGATATTTCGGATCCCATTGAAGACTATAGGGCCAAGGGAAATATCCTCCGATAACAAAGAGAAAGAAGCTTTCTGAGAAACTTCTTTGTGTTCTGTGAAATAATCTCACAGAGTTACAGTTTTCCCCTCAAATAGCCTTTCGCTAAGACAGTTCTTGTGTAATTGGCAAAGTGATATTTGGAAGCCCATAGAGGGCAATGGTGAAAAAGGAAATATCCTCAGATGAAATCTGGAAAGAAGCTTTCTGAGAAACTGCTTAGTGTTCTGTTAATTCATCTCACAGTGTTACATCTGTATTTCGTGGATCTCTTTGCTAGCCTTATTTCTGTGGAATCTGAGAACAGATATTTCGGATCCCTATGAAGACTACAGAGCCAAAGGAAAAATCCTCCGATAACAAAGAGAAAGAAGCTTTCTGAGAAACTTCTTTGTGTTCTGTGAAATCACATCACAGAGTTACAGCTTTCCCCTCAGGAAGCCTTTCACTAAGACAGTTCTTGTGGAATTGGCAAAGTGATATTTGGAAGCCCATTGAGGGCTATGGAAAAAAAGGAAATATCCTCAGATGAAATCTGGAAAGGAGCATTCTGAGAAACTGCTTAGTGTTCTGTTAATTCATCTCACAGATTTACATCTGTATTTCTTGGATATCTTTGCTAGCCTTATTTCTGTGGAATCTGAGAACAGATATTTCGAATCCCTTTGAAGACTATAGGGTCAAAGGAAATATCCTCCGATAAAAAAGAGAAAGAAGCTTTCTGAGAAACTGCTTAGTGTTCTCTTAATTCATCTCACAGAGTTACATCTGTATTTCGTGGATGTCTTTGCTAGCATTACTTCTGTGGAATCTGAGAACAGGTATTTCGGATCCCTTTGAAGACTATAGGGCCAAAGGGAATATCCAACGATAACAAAGAGAAAGAAGCTTTCTGAGAAACTTCTTTGTGTTCTGTGAAATCATCTCACAGAGTTACAGCTTTCCCCTCAAGAAGCCTTTCGCTAAGACAGTTCTTGTGGAATTGGCAAAGTGATATTTGGAAGCCCATAGAGGGCTATGGTGAAAAAGGAAATATCCTCAGATGAAATCTGGAAAGAAGCTTTCTGAGAAACATCTTAGTGTTCTGTTAATTCAGCTCACAGAGTTACATCTGTATTTCGTGAATCTTTTTGCTAGCCTTGTTTCTGTGGAATCTGAGAACGGATATTTCGGATCCCTTTGAAGACTATAGGGCCAAAGCAAATATCCTCCGATAACAAAGATAAAGAAGCTTTCTGAGAAACTACTTTGTGTTCTGTGAAATCATCTCACAGAGTTACAGCTTTCCCCTCAAGAAGCCTTTCGCTAAGACAGTTCTTGTGGAATTGGCAAAGTGATATTTGGAAGCCCAAAGTGGGCTATGGTGAAAAAGGAAATATCCTCAGATGAAATCTGGAAAGAAGCTTTCTGAGCAACTGCTTAGTGTTCTGTTAATTCATCTCACAGAGTTACATCTGTATTTCGTGGATCTCTTTGCTAGCCTTATTTCTGTGGAATCTGAGAACAGATATTTCGGATCCCTTTGAAGACTATAGGGCCAAAGGAAATATCCTCCGATAACAAAGAGAAAGAAGCTTTCTGAGAAACTTCTTTGTGTTCTGTGAAATCATCTCACAGAGTTACAGCTTTCCCCTCAAGAAGCCTTTCACTAAGACAGTTCTTGTGGAATTGGCAAAGTGATATTTGGAAGCCCATAGAGGGCTATGGTGAAAAAGGAAATATTCTCAGATGAAATACGGAAAGAAGCTTTCTGAGAAACTGCTTAGTGTTCTGTTAATTCATCTCACAGAGTTACATCTGTATTTCGTGGATCTCTTTGCTAGCCTTATTTCTGTGGAATCTGAGAACAGATATTTCGGATCCCTTTGAAGTCTATAGGGCCAAAGGAAAAATCCTCCAATAACAAATACAAAGAAGCTTTCTGAGAAACTTCTTTGTGTTTGTGAAATAATCTCACAGAGTTACAGCTTTCCCCTCAAGAAGCCTTTCGCTAAGACAGTTCTTGTGGAATTGGCAAAGTGATATTTGGAAGCCTATAGAGGGCTATGGTGAAAAAGTAAATATCCTCAGATGAAATGTGGAAAGAAGCTTTCTGAGAAACTGCTTAGTGTTCTGTTAATTCATCTCACAGAGTTACATCTGTATTTCGTGGATCTTTTTGCTAGTCTTATTTCTGTGGAATCTGAGAACAGATATTTCGGATCCCTTTGAAGACTATAGGGCCAAAGGAAACATTCTCCGGTAACAAAGAGAAAGAAGCTTTCTGAGAAACTTCTTTGTGTTCTGTGAAATCATCTCACAGAGTTACAGCTTTCCCCTCAAGAAGCCTTTCGCTAAGACAGTTCTTGTGGAATTGGCAAAGTGATATTTGGAAGCCCATAGAGGGCTACGGTGAAAAAGGAAATATTCTCAGATGAAATCTGGAAAGAAGCTTTCTGAGAAACTGCTTAGTGTTCTGTTAATTCATCTCACAGAGTTACATCTGTATTTCGTGGATCTCTTTACTAGCCTTATTTCTGTGGAATCTGCGAACAGATATTTCGGAACCCTGTGAAGTATACAGGGCCAAAGGAAATTTCCTCCGATAACAAAGAGAAAGAAGCTTTCTGAGAAACTTCTTTGTGTTCTGTGAAATCGTCTCACAGAGTTACAGCTTTCACCTCAAGAAGCCTTTCGCTAAGACAGTTCTTGTGGAATTGGCAAAGTGATATTTGGAAGCCCATAGAGGGCTATGGTGAAAAAGGAAATATCCTCAGATGAAATCTGGAAAGAAGCTTTCTGAGAAACTGCTTAGTGTTCTGTTAATTCATCTCACAGAGTTACATCTGTATTTCGTGGATCTCTTTGCTAGCCTTATTTCTGTGGAATCTGAGAACAGATATTTTGGATCCCTTTGAAGACTATAGGGCCAAAGGAAATATCCTCCGATAACAAAGAGAAAGAAGGTTTCTGAGAAACTTCTTTGTGTTCTGTGAAATCATCTCACAGAGTTACAGCTTTCCCCTGAAGAAGCCTTTCGCTAAGACAGTTCTTGTGGAATTGGCAAAGTGATATTTGGAAGCCCATAGAGGGCTATGGTGAAAAAGGAAATATCCTCAGATGAAATCTGGAAAGAAGCTTTCTGAGAAACTGCTTAGTGTTCTGTTAATTCATCTCACAGAGTTACATCTGTATTGCCTGGATCTCTTTGCTAGCCTTATTTCTGTTGAATCTGAGAACAGATATTTCGGATCCCTTTGAAGTCTATAGGGCCAAAGGAAAAATCCTCCGATAACAAAGACAAAGAAGCTTTATGAGAAACTTCTTTGTGTTCTGTGAAATAATCTCACAGAGGTACAGCTTTCCCCTCAAGAAGCCTTTCGCTAAGATAGTTCTTGTGGAATTGGCAAAGTGATATTTGGAAGCCCATAGAGGGCTATGGTGAAAAAGTAAATATCCTCAGTTGAAATCTGGAAAGAAGCTTTCTGAGAAACTGCTTAGTGTTCTGTTAATTCATCTCACAGAGTTACATCTGCATTTCATGGATCTCTTTGCTAGCCTTATTTCTGTGAAATCTGCGAACAGATATTTCGGATCCCTGTGAAGTCTATAGGGCCAAAGGAAATATCCTCCGATAACCAAGAGAAAGAAGCTTTCTGAGAAACTTCTTTGTGTTCTGTGAAATCATCTCACAGAGTTACAGCTTTCCCCTCAAGAAGCCTTTCACTAAGACAGTTCTTGTGGAATAGGCAAAGTGATATTTGGAAGCCCCTAGTGGGCTATGGTGAAAAAGGAAATATCCTCAGATGAAATCTGGAAAGAAGCTTTCTGAGAAACCGCTTAGTGTTCTGTGACTTCCACTCACAGAGTTATATCTGTATTTCGGGGATCTCTTTGCTAGCCTTATTTCTGTGGAATCTGAGAACAGACATTTCGGATCCCTTTGAAAACTATAGGGCCAAAGGAAATATCCTCCAATAACAAAGAGAAAAAAGCTTTCTGAGAAACTTCTTTGTGTTCTGTGAAATAATCTCACGGAATTACACCTTTCCCCTGAAGAAGCCTTTCGCTAAGACAGTTCTTGTGGAATTGGCAAAGTGATATTTGGAAGCCCATAGAGGATTATGGTGTAAAAGGAAATATCCTCAGATGAAATCTGGAAAGAAGCTTTCTGAGAAACTGCTTAGTGTTCTGTTAATTCATCTCACAGAGATACATCTGTATTTCGTGGATCTCTTTGTAGCATTATTTCTTTGGAATCTGAGAACAGGTATTTCGGATCCCTTTGAAGACTATAGGGCCAAAGGAAATATCCTCCGATAACAAAGAGAAGGAAGCTTTCTGAGAAACTACTTTGTGTTCTGTTGTTTCATCTCACAGTGTTACATCAGTATTTCGTGGATCTCTTCGCTAGCCTTATTTCTGTGGAATCTGAGAACAGATGTTTCGGATCCCTTTGAAGACTATAGGGCCAAAGGAAATATCCTCCGATAACAAAGAGAAAGAAGCTTTCTGAGAAACTACTTTGTGTTCTGTGATATCATCTCACAGAGTTACAGGTTTCCCCTCAAGAAGACTTTCGCTAAGACAGTTCTTATGGAATTGGCAAAGTGATATTTGGAAGCCCATATAGGGCTACGGTGAAAAAGGAAATATCCTCAGATGAAATCTGGAAAGAAGCTTTCTGAGAAACTGCTTAGTGTTCTGTTAATTCACCTCACAGAGTTACATCTGTATTTCGTGGATCTTTTTGCTAGCCTGATTTCTGTGGAATCAGAGAACAGATGTATCGGATCCCTTTGAAGACTATAGGGCCAAAGGAAATATCCTCCGATAACAAAGAGAAAGAAGCTTTCTGAGAAACTACTTTGTTTTCTGTGAAATCATCTCACAGAGTTACAGATTTCCCCTCAAGAAGCCTTTCGCTAAGACAGTTCTTGTGGAATTGGCAAAGTGATATTTGGAAGCCCTTAGAGGTTTACGGTGAAAAAGTAAATATCCTCAGATGAAATCTGGAAAGAAGCTTTCTGAGAAACTGCTTAGTGTTCTGTTATTTCATCTCACAGTGTTACATCTGTATTTCGTGGATCTCTTTGCTAGCCTTATTTCTGTGGAATCTGAGGACAGATATTTCAGATCCCTTTGAAGACTATAGCGCCAAAGGAAATATCCTCCGATAACAAAGAGAAAGAAGCTTTCTGAGAAACTTCTTTGTGTTCTGTGAAATCATCTCACAGAGTTACAGCTTTCCCCTCAAGAAGCCTTTCGCTAAGACAGTTCTTGTGGAATTGGAAAAGTGATATTTGGAAGCCCAAAGAGGGCTACGGGGAAAAAGGAAATATCCTCAGATGAAATCTGGAAAGAAGCTTTCTGAGAAACTGCTTAGTGTTCTGTTAATTCATCTCACAGAGTTACATGTGTATTTCATGGATCTCTTTGCTATCCTTATTTCTGTGGAATCTGCGAACAGATATTTCGGATCCCTGTGAAGTCTACAGGGCCAAGGGAAATATCCTCCGATAACAAAGAGAAAGAAGCTTTCTGAGAAACTTCTTTGTGTTCTGTGAAATCATCTCACAGAGTTACAGCTTTCCCCTCAAGAAGCCTTTCGCTAAGACAGTTCTTGTGGAATTGGCAAAGTGATATTTAGAAGCCCATAGAGGGCTATGGTGAAAAAGGAAATATCCCCAGATGAAATCTGGAAAGAAGCTTTCTGAGAAACTGCTTAGTGTTCTGTCAATTCATCTCACACAGTTACATCTGTATTTCGTGGATCTCTTTGCTAGCCTTATTTCTGTGGAATCTGAGAACAGATATTTTGGATCCCTTTGAAGACTATAGGGCCAAAGGAAATATCCTCCGATAACAAAGAGAAAGAAGCTTTCTGAGAAACTTCTTTGTGTTCTGTGAAATCATCTCACAGAGTTACAGCTTTCCCCTCAAGAAGCCTTTCGCTAAGACAGTTCTTGTGGAATTGGCAAAGTGATATTTGGAAGCCCATAGAGGGCTATGCTGAAAAAGGAAATATCCTCAGATGAAATCTGGAAAGAAGCTTTCTGAGAAACTGCTTAGTGTTCTGTTAATTCATCTCACAGAGTTACATCTGTATTGCGTGGATCTCTTTGCTAGCCTTATTTCTGTGGAATCTGAGAACAGATATTTCGGATCCCTATGAAGTCTATAGGGTCAAAGGAAAAATCCTCCGATAACAAATACAAAGAAGCTTTCTGAGAAACTTCTTTGTATTCTGTGAAATAATCTCACAGAGTTACAGTTTTCCCCTCAAGAAGCCTTTGGCTAAGACAGTTCTTGTGGAATTGGCGAAGTGATATTTGGAAGCCCATAGAGGGCTATGGTGAAAAAGTAAATATCCTCAGATGAAATCTGGAAAGAAGCTTTCTGAGAAACTGCTTAGTGTTCTGTTAATTCATCTCACAGAGTTACATCTGTATTTCATGGATCTCTTTGCTAGCCTTATTTCTGTGGAATCTGCGAACAGATATTTCGGATCCCTGTGAATTCTATAGGGCCAAAGGAAATATCCTCCGATAACAAAGAGAAAGAAGCTTTCTGAGAAACTTCTTTGTGTTCTGTGAAATCATCTCAGAGAGTTACAGCTTTCCCCTCAAGAAGCCTTTCGCTAAGACAGTTCTTGTGGAATTGACAAAGTGATATTTGGAAGCCCATAGAGGGCTATGGTGAAAAAGGAAATATCCTCAGATGAAACCTGGAAAGAAGCTTTCTGAGAAACTTCTTAGTGTTCTGTTAATTCATCTCACAGAGTTACATCTGTATTTCGTGGATCTCTTTGCTAGCCTTATTTCTGTGGAATCTGCAAACAGATATTTCGGATCCCTGTGAAGTCTATAGGGCCAAAGGAAATATCCTCCGATAACAAAGACAAAGAAGCTTTCTGAGAAACTTCTTTGTGTTCTGTGAAATCATCTCACAGAGTTACAGCTTTCCCCTCAAGAAGCCTTTCGCTAAGACAGTTCTTGTGGAATTGGCAAAGTGATATTTGGAAGCCCATAGAGGGCTATGGAGAAAAAGGAAATATCCTCAGATGAAATCTGGAAAGAAGCTTTCTGAGAAACTGCTTAGTGTTCTGTTAATTCACCTCACAGAGTTACATCTGTATTTCGTGGATCTTTTTGCTAGCCTGATTTCTGTGGAATCTGAGAACAGATGTATCGGATCCCTTTGAAGACTATAGGGCCAAAGGAAATATCCTCCGATAACAAAGAGAAAGAAGCTTTCTGAGAAACTACTTTGTTTTCTGTGAAATCATCTCACAGAGTTACAGATTTCCCCTCAAGAAGCCTTTCGCTAAGACAGTTGTTGTGGAATTGGCAAAGTGATATTTGGAAGCCCTTAGAGGGCTACGGTGAAAAAGGAAATATCCTCAGATGAAATCTGGAAAGAAGCTTTCTGAGAAACTGCTTAGTGTTCTGTTATTTCATCTCACAGTGTTACATCTGTATTGCGTGGATCTCTTTGCTAGCCTTATTTCTGTGGAATCTGAGAACAGATATTTCGGATCCCTTTGAAGACTATAGCGCCAAAGGAAATATCCTCCGATAACAAAGAGAAAGAAGCTTTCTGAGAAACTTCTTTGTGTTCTGTGAAATCATCTCACAGAGTTACAGCTTTCCCCTCAAGAAGCCTTTCGCAAAGACAGTTCTTGTGGAATTGGCAAAGTGATATTTGGAAGCCCATAGAGGGCTATGGTGAAAAAGTAAATATCCTCAGATGAAATCTGGAAAGAAGCTTTCTGAGAAACTGCTTAGTGTTCTGTTAATTCATCTCACAGAGTTACATCTGTATTTCGTGGATCTTTTCGCTAGTCTTATTTCTGTGGAATCTGAGAACAGATATTTCGGATCCCTTTGAAGACTATAGGGCCAAAGGAAACATCCTCCGGTAACAAAGAGAAAGAAGCTTTCTGAGAAACTTCTTTGTGTTCTGTGAAATCATCTGGCAGCGTTACAGCTTTCCCCTCAAGAAGCCTTTCGATAAGACAGTTCTTGTGGAATTGGCAAAGTGATATTTGGAAGCCCATAGAGGGCTACGGTGAAAAAGGAAATATTCTCAGATGAAATCTGGAAAGAAGCTTTCTGAGAAACTGCTTAGTGTTCTGTTAATTCATCTCACAGAGTTACATGTGTATTTCGTGGATCTCTTTACTAGCCTTATTTCTGTGGAATCTGAGAACAGATATTTCTGATCCCTTTGAAGACTATAGGGCCAAAGGAAATATCCTCCGATAACAAAGAGAAAGAAGCTTTCTGAGAAACTACTTTGTTTTCTGTGAAATCATCTCACAGAGTTACAGATTTCCCCTCAAGAAGCCTTTCGCTAAGACAGTTGTTGTGGAATTGGCAAAGTGATATTTGGAAGCCCTTAGAGGGCTACGGTGAAAAAGGAAATATCCTCAGATGAAATCTGGAAAGAAGCTTTCTGAGAAACTGCTTAGTGTTCTGTTATTTCATCTCACAGTGTTACATCTGTATTGCGTGGATCTCTTTGCTAGCCTTATTTCTGTGGAATCTGAGAACAGATATTTCGGATCCCTTTGAAGACTATAGCGCCAAAGGAAATATCCTCCGATAAAAAAGAGAAAGAAGCTTTCTGAGAAACTTCTTTGTGTACTGTGAAATCACCTCACAGAGTTACAGCTTTTCCCTCAAGAAGCCTTTCGCTAAGACAGTTCTTGTGGAATTGGCAAAGTGATATTTGGAAGCCCATAGAGGGCTATGGTGAAAAAGGAAATATACTCAGATGAAATCTGGAAAGAAGCTTTCTGAGAAACTGCTTAGTGTTCTGTTAATTTATCTCACAGAGTTACATCTGTATTGCGTGGATCTCTTTGCTAGCCTTATTTCTGTGGAATCTGAGAACAGATATTTCGGATCCCTTTGAAGTCTATAGGGCCAAAGGAAAAATCCTCCGATAACAAATACAAAGAAGCTTTCTGAGAAACTTCTTTGTGTTCTGTGAAATCATCTCACAGAGTTACAGCTTTCCCCTCAAGAAGCCTTTCGCAAAGACAGTTCTTGTGGAATTGGCAAAGTGATATTTGGAAGCCCATAGAGGGCTATGGTGAAAAAGTAAATATCCTCAGATGAAATCTGGAAAGAAGCTTTCTGAGAAACTGCTTAGTGTTCTGTTAATTCATCTCACAGAGTTACATCTGTATTTCGTGGATCTTTTTGCTAGTCTTATTTCTGTGGAATCTGAGAACAGATATTTCGGATCCCTTTGAAGACTATAGGGCCAAAGGAAACATCCTCCGGTAACAAAGAGAAAGAAGCTTTCTGAGAAACTTCTTTGTGTTCTGTGAAATCATCTGGCAGCGTTACAGCTTTCCCCTCAAGAAGCCTTTCGATAAGACAGTTCTTGTGGAATTGGCAAAGTGATATTTGGAAGCCCATAGAGGGCTACGGTGAAAAAGGAAATATTCTCAGATGAAATCTGGAAAGAAGCTTTCTGAGAAACTGCTTAGTGTTCTGTTAATTCATCTCACAGAGTTACATGTGTATTTCGTGGATCTCTTTACTAGCCTTATTTCTGTGGAATCTGAGAACAGATATTTCGGAACCCTTTGAAGAGTATAGGGCCAAAGGAAATATCCTCCGATAACAAAGAGAAAGAAACTTTCTGAGAAACTTCTTTGTGTTCTGTGAAATCAACTCACAGAGTTAGAGATTTCCCCTGAAGAAGCCTTTCACTAAGACAGTTCTTGTGTAATTGGTAAAGTGATATTTGGAAGCCCATAGAGGGCTATGGTGAAAAAGGAAATATCCTCAGATGAAATCTGGAAAGAAGCTTTCTGAGAAACTGCTTAGTGTTCTGTTAATTCATCTCACAGAGTTACATGTGTATTTCATGGATCTCTTTGCTATCCTTATTTCTGTGGAATCTGCGAACAGATATTTTGGATCCCTGTGAAGTCTACAGGGCCAAAGGAAATATCCTCCGATAAAAAAGAGAAGGAAGCTTTCTGAGAAACTTCTTTGTGTTCCGTGAAATCATCTCACAGAGTTAGAGCTTTTCGCTGAAGAAGGCTTTCACTAAGACAGTTCTTGTGGAATTGGTAAAGTGATATTTCGAAGCCCATAGAGGGCTATGTTGAAAAAGGAAATATCCTCCGATGAAATCTGGAAAGAAGCTTTCAGAGAAACTGCTTAGTGTTCTGTTACTTCATCTCACAGAGTTACAACTGTATTTCGTGGATCTTTTTGCTAGTCTTATTTCTGTGGAATCTGAGAACAGATATTTCGGATCCCTTTGAAGACTATAGGTCCAAAGGAAACATCCTCCGGTAACAAAGAGAAAGAAGCTTTCTGAGAAACTTCTTTGTGTTCTGTGAAATCATCTGGCAGAGTTACAGCTTTCCCCTCAAGAATCCTTTCGCTAAGACAGTTCTTGTGGGATTGGCAAAGTGATATTTGGAAGCCCATAGAGGGCTACGGTGAACCAGGAAATATTCTCAGATGAAATCTGGAAAGAAGTTCCTGAGAAACTGCTTAGTGTTCTGTTAATTCATCTCACAGAGTTACATCTGTATTTCCTGTATCTCTTTACTAGCCTTATTTCTGTGGAATCTGAGAACAGATATTTCGGATCCCTTTGAAGAGTATAGGGCCAAAGGAAATATACTCCGATAAAAAAGAGAAAGAAGCTTTCTGAGAAACTTCTTTGTGTTCTGGGAAATCAACTCACAGAGTTAGAGATTTCCCCTGAAGAAGCCTTTCACTAAGACAGTTCTTGTGGAATTGGTAAAGTGATATTTGGAAGCCCATAGAGGGGTATGGTGAAAAAGGAAATATCCTCAGATGAAATCTGGAAAGAAGCTTTCTGAGAAACTGCTTAGTGTTCTGTTAATTCACCTCACAGAGTTACATCTGTATTTTGTGGATCTTTTTGCTAGCCTTATTTCTGTGGAATCTGAGAACAGATGTATCGGATCCCTTTGAAGACTATAGGGCCAAAGGAAATATCCTCCGATAACAAAGAGAAAGAAGCTTTCTGAGAAACTGCTTTGTTTTCTGTGAAATCATCTCACAGAGTTACAGCTTTCCCCTCAAGAAGCCTTTCGCTAAGACAGTTCTTGTGGAATTGGCAAAGTGATATTTGGAAGCCCTTAGAGGGCTAAGGTGAAAAAGGAAATATCCCCAGATGAAATCTGGAAAGAAGGTTTCTCAAAAACTGCTTAGTGTTCTGTTATTTCATCTCACAGTGTTACATCTATATTTCGTGGATCTCTTTGCTAGCCTTATTTGTGTGGAATCTGAGAAGAGATATTTCGGATCCCTTTGAAGACTATAGCGCCAAAGGAAATATCCTCCGATAACAAAGTGAAAGAAGCTTTCTGAGAAACTTCTTTGTGTTCTGTGAAATCATCTCACAGAGTTACAGCTTTCCCCTCAAGAAGCCTTTCGCTAACACAGTTCTTGTGGAATTGGCAAAGTGATATTTGGAAGCCCATAGAGGGCTATGGTGAAAAAGGAAATAACCTCAGATGAAATCTGGAAAGAAGCTTTCTGAGAAACTGCTCAGTGTTCTGTTAATTCATCTCACAGAGATAACATCTATATTTCGTGGATCTCTTTGCTAGCCTTATTTCTGTGGAATCTGAGAACAGGTATTTCAGATCCCTTTGAAGACTATAGGGCCAAAGGAAATATCCTCCGATAACAAAGAGAAAGAAGCTTTCTGAGAAACTTCTTTGTGTTCAGTGAAATCATCTCACGGAGTTACAGCTTTCCCCTTAAGAAGCCTTTCGCTAAGACATTTCTTGTGGAATTGGCAAAGTGATATTTGGAAGCCCATAGAGGTCTATGGAGAAAAAGGAAATATCCTCAGATGAAATCTGGAAAGAAACTTTCTGAGCAACTGCTTAGTGTTCTGTTAATTCATCTCACAGAGTTACATCTGTATTTCGTGGATCTCTTTGCTAACCTTATTTCTGTGGAATCTGAGAACAGATATTTCGGATCCCTTTGAGGACTATAGGGCCAAAGGAAAAATCCTCCGATAACAAAGAGAAAGAAGCTTTCTTAGAAACTTCTTTGTGTTCTGGGAAATCAACTCACAGAGTTAGAGATTTCCCCTGAAGAAGCCTTTCACTAAGACAGTTCTTGTGGAATTGGTAAAGTGATATTTGGAAGCCCATAGAGGGCTATGGTGAAAAAGGAAATATCCTCGGATGAAATCTGGAAAGAAGCTTTCCGAGAAACTGCTTAGTGTTCTGTTAATTCATCTCACAGAGATAACATCTATATTTCGTGGATCTCTTTGCTAGCCTTATTTCTGTGGAATCTGAGAACAGGTATTTCAGATCCCTTTGAAGACTATAGGGCCAAAGGAAATATCCTCCGATAACAAAGAGAAAGAAGCTTTCTGAGAAACTTCTTTGTGTTCAGTGAAATCATCTCACGGAGTTACAGCTTTCCCCTCAAGAAGCCTTTCGCTAAGACAGTTCTTGTGGAATTGGCAAAGTGATATTTGGAAGCCCATAGAGGGCTACGGTGAAAAAGGAAATATTCTCAGATGAAATCTGGAAAGAAGTTCCTGAGAAACTGCTTAGTGTTCTGTTAATTCATCTCACAGAGTTACATCTGTATTTCGTGGATCTCTTTACTAGCCTTATTTATGTGGAATCTGAGAACAGATATTTCGGATCCCTTTGAAGAGTATAGGGCCAAAGGAAATATCCTCCGATAAAAAAGAGAAAGAAGCTTTCTGAGAAACTTCTTTGTGTTCTGGGAAATCAACTCACAGAGTTAGAGATTTCCCCTGAAGAAGCCTTTCACTAAGACAGTTCTTGTGGAATTGGTAAAGTGATATTTGGAAGCCCATAGAGGGCTATGGTGAAAAAGGAAATATCCTCAGATGAAATCTGGAAAGAAGCTTTCTGAGAAACTGCTTAGTGTTCTGTTAATTCACCTCACAGAGTTACATCTGTATTTTGTGGATCTTTTTGCTAGCCTTATTTCTGTGGAATCTGAGAACAGATGTATCGGATCCCTTTGAAGACTATAGGGCCAAAGGAAATATCCTCCGGTAACAAAGAGAAAGAAGCTTTCTGAGAAACTTCTTTGTGTTCTGTGAAATCATCTGGCAGAGTTACAGCTTTCCCCTCAAGAATCCTTTCGCTAAGACAGTTCTTGTGGGATTGGCAAAGTGATATTTGGAAGCCCATAGAGGGCTACGGTGAACCAGGAAATATTCTCAGATGAAATCTGGAAAGAAGTTCCTGAGAAACTGCTTAGTGTTCTGTTAATTCATCTCACAGAGTTACATCTGTATTTCCTGGATCTCTTTACTAGCCTTATTTCTGTGGAATCTGAGAACAGATATTTCGGATCCCTTTGAAGAGTATAGGGCCAAAGGAAATATACTCCGATAAAAAAGAGAAAGAAGCTTTCTGAGAAACTTCTTTGTGTTCTGGGAAATCAACTCACAGAGTTAGAGATTTCCCCTGAAGAAGCCTTTCACTAAGACAGTTCTTGTGGAATTGGTAAAGTGATATTTGGAAGCCCATAGAGGGGTATGGTGAAAAAGGAAATATCCTCAGATGAAATCTGGAAAGAAGCTTTCTGAGAAACTGCTTAGTGTTCTGTTAATTCACCTCACAGAGTTACATCTGTATTTTGTGGATCTTTTTGCTAGCCTTATTTCTGTGGAATCTGAGAACAGATGTATCGGATCCCTTTGAAGACTATAGGGCCAAAGGAAATATCCTCCGATAACAAAGAGAAAGAAGCTTTCTGAGAAACTGCTTTGTTTTCTGTGAAATCATCTCACAGAGTTACAGCTTTCCCCTCAAGAAGCCTTTCGCTAAGACAGTTCTTGTGGAATTGGCAAAGTGATATTTGGAAGCCCTTAGAGGGCTAAGGTGAAAAAGGAAATATCCCCAGATGAAATCTGGAAAGAAGGTTTCTCAAAAACTGCTTAGTGTTCTGTTATTTCATCTCACAGTGTTACATCTATATTTCGTGGATCTCTTTGCTAGCCTTATTTGTGTGGAATCTGAGAAGAGATATTTCGGATCCCTTTGAAGACTATAGCGCCAAAGGAAATATCCTCCGATAACAAAGTGAAAGAAGCTTTCTGAGAAACTTCTTTGTGTTCTGTGAAATCATCTCACAGAGTTACAGCTTTCCCCTCAAGAAGCCTTTCGCTAACACAGTTCTTGTGGAATTGGCAAAGTGATATTTGGAAGCCCATAGAGGGCTATGGTGAAAAAGGAAATAACCTCAGATGAAATCTGGAAAGAAGCTTTCTGAGAAACTGCTCAGTGTTCTGTTAATTCATCTCACAGAGATAACATCTATATTTCGTGGATCTCTTTGCTAGCCTTATTTCTGTGGAATCTGAGAACAGGTATTTCAGATCCCTTTGAAGACTATAGGGCCAAAGGAAATATCCTCCGATAACAAAGAGAAAGAAGCTTTCTGAGAAACTTCTTTGTGTTCTGTGAAATCATCTCACGGAGTTACAGCTTTCCCCTTAAGAAGCCTTTCGCTAAGACATTTCTTGTGGAATTGGCAAAGTGATATTTGGAAGCCCATAGAGGTCTATGGAGAAAAAGGAAATATCCTCAGATGAAATCTGGAAAGAAACTTTCTGAGAAACTGCTTAGTGTTCTGTTAATTCATCTCACAGAGTTACATCTGTATTTCGTGGATCTCTTTGCTAACCTTATTTCTGTGGAATCTGAGAACAGATATTTCGGATCCCTTTGAGGACTATAGGGCCAAAGGAAAAATCCTCCGATAACAAAGAGAAAGAAGCTTTCTTAGAAACTTCTTTGTGTTCTGGGAAATCAACTCACAGAGTTAGAGATTTCCCCTGAAGAAGCCTTTCACTAAGACAGTTCTTGTGGAATTGGTAAAGTGATATTTGGAAGCCCATAGAGGGCTATGGTGAAAAAGGAAATATCCTCGGATGAAATCTGGAAAGAAGCTTTCCGAGAAACTGCTTAGTGTTCTGTTAATTCATCTCACAGAGATAACATCTATATTTCGTGGATCTCTTTGCTAGCCTTATTTCTGTGGAATCTGAGAACAGGTATTTCAGATCCCTTTGAAGACTATAGGGCCTAAGGAAATATCCTCCGATAACAAAGAGAAAGAAGCTTTCTGAGAAACTTCTTTGTGTTCAGTGAAATCATCTCACGGAGTTACAGCTTTCCCCTCAAGAAGCCTTTCGCTAAGACAGTTCTTGTGGAATTGGCAAAGTGATATTTGGAAGCCCATAGAGGGCTACGGTGAAAAAGGAAATATTCTCAGATGAAATCTGGAAAGAAGTTCCTGAGAAACTGCTTAGTGTTCTGTTAATTCATCTCACAGAGTTACATCTGTATTTCGTGGATCTCTTTACTAGCCTTATTTATGTGGAATCTGAGAACAGATATTTCGGATCCCTTTGAAGAGTATAGGGCCAAAGGAAATATCCTCCGATAAAAAAGAGAAAGAAGCTTTCTGAGAAACTTCTTTGTGTTCTGGGAAATCAACTCACAGAGTTAGAGATTTCCCCTGAAGAAGCCTTTCACTAAGACAGTTCTTGTGGAATTGGTAAAGTGATATTTGGAAGCCCATAGAGGGCTATGGTGAAAAAGGAAATATCCTCAGATGAAATCTGGAAAGAAGCTTTCTGAGAAACTGCTTAGTGTTCTGTTAATTCACCTCACAGAGTTACATCTGTATTTTGTGGATCTTTTTGCTAGCCTTATTTCTGTGGAATCTGAGAACAGATGTATCGGATCCCTTTGAAGACTATAGGGCCAAAGGAAATATCCTCCGATAACAAAGAGAAAGAAGCTTCCTGAGAAACTGCTTTGTTTTCTGTGAAATCATCTCACAGAGTTACAGCTTTCCCCTCAAGAAGCCTTTCGCTAAGACAGTTCTTGTGGAATTGGCAAAGTGATATTTGGAAGCCCTTAGAGGGCTATGGTGAAAAAGGAAATAACCTCAGATGAAATCTGGAAAGAAGCTTTCTGAGAAACTGCTCAGTGTTCTGTTAATTCATCTCACAGAGATAACATCTATATTTCATGGATCTATTTGCTAGCCTTATTTCTGTGGAATCTGAGAACAGGTATTTCTGATCCCTTTGAAGACTATAGGGCCAAAGGAAATATCCTCCGATAACAAAGAGAAAGAAGCTTTCTGAGAAACTACTTTGTGTTCAGTGAAATCATCTCACGGAGTTACAGCTTTCCCCTCAAGAAGCCTTTCGCTAAGACATTTCTTGTGGAATTGGCAAAGTGATATTTGGAAGCCCATAGAGGGCTATGGAGAAAAAGGAAATATCCTCAGATGAAATCTGGAAAGAAGCTTTCTGAGAAACTGCTTAGTGTTCTGTTAATTCATCTCACAGAGTTACATCTGTATTTCGTGGATCTCTTTGCTAGCCTTATTTTTCTGGAATCTGAGAACAGATATTTCGGATCCCTTTGAAGAGTATAGGGCCAAAGGAAATATCCTCCGATAAAAAAGAGAAAGAAGCTTTCTGAGAAACTTCTTTGTGTTCTGGGAAATCAACTCTCAGAGTTAGAGATTTCCCCTGAAGAAGCCTTTCACTAAGACAGTTCTTGTGGAATTGGTAAAGTGATATTTGGAAGCCCATAGAGGGCTATGGTGAAAAAGGAAATATCCTCAGATGAAATCTGGAAAGAAGCTTTCTGAGAAACTGCTTAGTGTTCTGTTAATTCATCTCACAGAGATAACATCTATATTTCGTGGATCTCTTTGCTAGCCTTATTTCTGTGGAATCTGAGAACAGGTATTTAGGATCCCTTTGAAGACTATAGGGCCAAAGGAAATATCCTCCGATAACAAAGAGAAAGAAGCTTTCTGAGAAACTTCTTTGTGTTCAGTGAAATCATCTCACGGAGTTACAGCTTTCCCCTCAAGAAGCCTTTCGCTAAGACATTTCTTGCGGAATTGGCAAAGTGATATTTGGAAGCCCATAGAGGGCTATGGAGAAAAAGGAAATATCCTCAGATGAAATCTGGAAAGAAGCTTTCTGAGAAACTGCTTAGTGTTCTGTTAATTCATCTCACAGAGTTACATCTGTATTTCGTGGATCTCTTTGCTAGCCTTATTTCTGTGGAATCTGAGAACAGATATTTCGATTCCCTTTGAAGTCTATAGTGCCAAAGGAAATATCCTCCGATAAAAAGAGAAAGAAGCTTTCTGAGTAACTTCTTTGTGTTCTGTGAAATCATCTTACAGAGTTACAGCTTTCGCCTCAAGAAGCCTTTCGCTAAGACAGTTCTTGTGGAATTGGCAAACTGATATTTGGAAGCACATAGAGGGCTATGGTGAAAAAGGAAATATCCTCAGATGAAATCTGGAAAGAAGCTTTATGAGAAACTGCTTAGTGTTCTGTTAATTCATCTCACAGAGTTACATGTGTATTTCATGGATCTCTTTGCTAGCCTTATTTCTGTGGAATCTGCGAACAGATATTTCGGATCCCTGTGAAGTCTAAAGGGCCAAAGGAAATATCCTCCGATAACAAAGAGAAAGAAGCTTTCTGAGAAACTTCTTTGTGTTCTGTGAAATAATCTCACGGAGTTACAGCTTTCCCCTGAAAAAGCCTTTCGCTAAGACAGTTCTTGTGGAATTGGCAAAGTGATATTTGGAAGCCCATAGAGGGTTATGGTGTAAAAGGAAATATCCTCAGATGAAATCTGGAAAGAAGCTTTCTGAGAAACTGCTTAGTTTTCTGTTAATTCATCTCACAGAGATATATCTGTATTTCGTGGATCTCTTTGCTAGCATTATTTCTGTGGAATCTGAGAACAGGTATTTCGGTTCCCTTTGAAGACTATAGGGCCAAAGGAAATATCCTCCGATAACAAAGAGAAGGAAGCTTTCTGAGAAACTACTTTGTGTTCTGTGAAATAATCCCACAGAGTTACAGCTTTCCCCTCAAGAAGCCTTTCGCTAAGACAGTTCTTGTGGAATTGGCCAAGTGATATTTGGAAGCCCATAGAGGGCTATGGTGAAAAAGGAAATGTCCTCAGATGAAATCTGAAAGAAGCTTTCTGAGAACCTGCTTAGTGTTCTGTTGTTTCATCTCGCAGTGTTACATCAGTATTTCGCGGATCTCTTTGCAACCATTTTTTCTGTGGAATCTGAGAACAGATATTTCGGATCCCTTTGAATACTATAGGGCCAAAGGAAATATCCTCCAATAACAAAGAGAAAGAAGCTTTCTGAGAAACTTCTTTGTGTTCTGTGAAATCATCTCACCGAGTTACAGGTTTCCCCTCAAGAAGCCTTTCGCTAAGACAGTTCTTATGGAATTGGCAAAGTGATATTTGGAAGCCCATAGAGGGCTATGGTGAAAAAGGAAATATCCTCAGATGAAATCTGGAAAGAATCTTTCTAAGAAACTGCTTAATGTTCTGTTAATTCATCTCACAGGGTTACATCTGTATTTCGTGGATCTCTTTGCTAGCATTATTTCTGTTGGATCTGAGAACAGGTATTTCGGATCCCTTTGAAGACTATAGGGCCAAAGGAAATATCCTCCGATAACAAAGAGAAAGAAGCTTTCTGAGAAACTTCTTTGTGTTCTGTGAAATCATCCCACAGAGTTACAGCTTTCCCCTCAAGAAGCCTTTCGCTAAGACAGTTCTTGTGGAATTGGAAAAGTGATATTTGGAAGCCCATAGAGGACTATGGTGAAAAAGGAAATATCCTCAGATGAAATCTGGAAAGAAGCTTTCTGAGAAACTGCTTAGTGTTCTGTTAATTGATCTCACAGAGTTACATCTGTATTTCGTGGATCTCTTTGCTAGCCTTATTTCTGTGGAATCTGAGAACAGATATTTCGGATCCCTTTGAAAACTATAGGGCCAAAGGAAAAATCCTCCGATAACAAAGAGAAAGAAGCTTTCTGAGAAACTTCCTTGTGTTCTGTGAAATCATCTCACAGAGTTACAGCTTTCCCCTCAAGAAGGCTTTCGCTAAGACAGTTCTTGTGGAATTGGCAAAGTGATATTTGGAAGCCCATAGTGGGCTATGGTGAAAAAGGAAATATCCTCAGATGAAATCTGGAAAGAAGCTTTCTGAGAAACCGCTTAGTATTCTCTGACTTCCACTCACAGAGTTACATCTGTATTTCGTGGATCTTTTTGCTAGTCTTATTTCTGTGGAATCTGAGAACAGATATTTCGTATCCCTTTGAAGTCTATAGGTCCAAAGGAAACATCCTCCGGTAACAAACAGAAAGAAGCTTTCTGAGAAACTTCTTTGTGTTCTGTGAAATCATCTGGCAGAGTTACAGCTTTCCCCTCAAGAATCCTTTCGCTAAGACAGTTCTTGTGGAATTGGCAAAGTGATATTTTGAAGCCCTTAGAGGGCTATGGTGAAAAAGGAAATATCGTCAGATGAAATCTTGAAAGAAGCTTTCTGAGAAACCGCTTAGTGTTCTGTTAATTCATCTCACAGAGTTACATCTGTATTTCGTGGATCTCTTTGCTAGCCTTATTTTTCTGGAATCTGAGAAAAGATATTTCGGATCCCTTTGAAGACTATAGGGCCAAAGGAAATATCCTCCGAAAACAAAGATAAAGAAGCTTTCTGAGAAACTTCTTTGTGTTCTGTGAAATCATCTCACAGAGTTACAGCTTTCCCCTCAAGAAGCCTTTCGCTAAGACAGTTCTTGTGGAATTGGCAAAGTGATATTTTGAAGCCCTTAGAGGGCTATGGTGAAAAAGGAAATATCCTCAGATGAAATCTGGAAAGAAGCTTTCTGAGAAACTGCTTAGTGTTCTCTTAATTCATCTCACAGAGTTACATCTGTATTTCGTGGATCTCTTTGCTAGCCTTATTTCTGTGGAATCTGAGAACAGATATTCCGTATCCCTTTGAAGACTATAGGGCCAAAGGAAATATCCTCCGATAACAAAGAGAAAGAAGCTTTCTGAGAAACTTCTTTGTGTTCTGTGAAATCATCTCACAGAGTTACAGCTTTCCCCTCAAGAAGCCTTTCGCTAAGACAGTTCTTGTGGAATTGGCAAAGTGATATTTTGAAGCCCTTAGAGGGCTATGGTGAAAAAGGAAATATCCTCAGATGAAATCTGGAAAGAAGCTTTCTGAGAAACCGCTTTGTGTTCTGTTAATTCATCTCACAGAGTTACATCTGTATTTCGTGGATCTCTTTGCTAGCCTTATTTTTCTGGAATCTGAGAAAAGATATTTCGGATCCCTTTGAAGACTATAGGGCCAAAGGAAATATCCTCCGATAACAAAGAGAAAGAAGCTTTCTGAGAAACTTCTTTGTGTTCTGTGAAATCATCTCACAGAGTTACAGCTTTCCCCTCAAGAAGCCTTTCGCTAAGACAGTTCTTGTGGCATTGGCAAAGTGATATTTGGAAGCCCTTAGAGGGCTATGGTGAAAAAGGAAATATCCTCAGATGAAATCTGGAAAGAAGCTTTCTGAGAAACCGCTTGGTGTTCTGTTAATTCATCTCACAGAGTTACATCTGTATTTCGTGGATCTCTTTGCTAGCCTTATTTTTCTGGAATCTGGGAACAGATATTTCTTATCCTTTTGAAGACAATAGGGCCAAAGGAAATATCCTCCGATAACAAAGAGAAAGAAGCTTTCTGAGAAACTTCTTTGTGTTCCGTGAAATCATCTCACAGAGTTACAGCTTTCCCCTCAAGAAGCCTTTCGCTAAGACAGTTCTTGTGGAATTGGCAAAGTGATATTTGGAAGCCCGTAGAGGCCTATGGTGAAAAAGGAAATATCCTCAGATGAAATCTGGAAAGAAGCTTTCTGAGAAACTACTTCGTGTTCTGTTAATTCATCTCACAGAGTTACATGTGTATTTCGTGGATCTCTTTGCTAGCCTTATTTCTGTGGAATCTGAATACAGATATTTCGGATCCTTTTGAAGACTATAGGGCCAAAGGAAATATCCTCCGATAACAAAGAGAAAGAAGCTTTCTGAGAAACTTCTTTGTGTTCTATGAAATCATCTCACAGAGTTACAGCTTTCTCCTCAAGAAGCCTTTCGCTAAGACAGTTCTTGTGGAATTGGGAACGTGATATTTGGAAGCACATAGAGGGCTATGGTGAAAAAGGAAATATCCTCAGATGAAATCTGGAAAGAAGCTTTCTGAGAAACTGCTTAGTGTTCTGTTAATTCATCTCACAGAGTTCCATCTGTATTTCCTGGATCTCTTTGCTAGCCTTATTTCTGTGGAATCTGAGAACAGATATTCCGGATCCCTTTGAAGACTATAGGGCCAAAGGAAATATCCTCCGATAACAAAGAGAAAGAAGCTTTCTGAGAAACTTCTTTGTGTTCTGTGAAATCATCTCACAGAGTTACAGTTTCCCCTAAAGAAGCCTTTCGCTAAGACAGTTCTTGTGGAATTGGCAACTGATATTTGGAAGCCCTTAGAGGGCTATGGTGAAAAAGGAAATATCGTCAGATGAAATCTTGAAAGAAGCTTTCTGAGAAACCGCTTAGTGTTCTGTTAATTCATCTCACAGAGTTACATCTGTATTTCGTGGATCTCTTTGCTAGCCTTATTTTTCTGGAATCTGAGAACAGATATTTCGGATCCCTTTGAAGACTATAGGGCCAAAGGAAATATCCTCCGAAAACAAAGATAAAGAAGCTTTCTGAGAAACTTCTTTGTGTTCTGTGAAATCATCTCACAGAGTTACAGCTTTCCCCTCAAGAAGCCTTTCGCTAAGACAGTTCTTGTGTAATTGGCAAAGTGATATTTGGAAGCCCATAGAGGGCTATGGTGAAAAAGGCAATATCCTCAGATGAAATCTGGAAAGAAGCTTTCTGAGAAACCGCTTAGTGTTCTGTTAATTCATCTCACAGAGTTACATCTGTATTTCGTGGATCTCTTTGCTAGCCTTATTTTTCTGGAATCTGAGAATAGATATTTCAGATCCCTTTGAAGAGTATAGGGCCAAAGGAAATATCCTCCGATATCAAAGAGAAAGAAACTTTCTGAGAAACTTCTCTGTGTTCTGTGAAATCCTCTCACAGAGTTACAGCTTTCCCCTCCAGAAGCCTTTCGCTAAGACAGTTCTTGTGGAATTGGCAAAGTGATATTTTGAAGCCCTTAGAGGGCTATGGTGAAAAAGGAAATATTCTCAGATGAAATCTGGAAAGAAGCTTTCTGAGAAACTGCTTAGTGTTCTCTGAATTCATCTCACAGAGTTACATCTGTATTTCGTGGATCTCTTTGCTAGCCTTATTTCTGTGGAATCTGAGAACAGATATTCCGGATCCCTTTGAAGACTATAGGGCCAAAGGAAATATCCTCCGATAACAAAGAGAAAGAAGCTTTCTGAGAAACTTCTTTGTGTTCTGTGAAATCATCTCACAGAGTTACAGCTTTCCCCTCAAGAAGCCTTTCGCTAAGACAGTTCTTGTGGAATTGGCAAAGTGATATTTGGAAGCCCATAGAGGGCTATGTTGAAAAAGGAAATATCCTCAGATGAAATCTGGAAAGAAGCTTTCTGAGAAACCGCTTAGTGTTCTGTTAATTCATCTCACAGAGTTACATCTGTATTTCGTGGATCTCTTTGCTAGCCTTATTTCTGTGGAATATGAGAACAGATATTTCGGATCCCTTTGAAGACTATAGGGCAAAAGGAAATATCCTCCGATAACAAAGAGAAAGAAGCTTTCTGAGAAACTTCTTTCTGTTCTGTGAAATCATCTCACAGAGTTACAGCTTTCCCCTCAAGAAGCCTTTCGCTAAGACAGTTCTTGTGGAATTGGAAAAGTGATATTTGGAAGCCCATAGAGGGCTATGGTGAAAAAGGAAATATCCTCAGATGAAATCTGGAAAGAAGCTTTCTGAGAAACCGCTTAGTGTTCTGTTAATTCATATCACAGAGTTACATCTCTATTTCGTGGATCTCTTTGCTAGCCTTATTTTTCTGGAATCTGAGAACAGATATTTCGGATCCCTTTGAAGACTATAGGGCCAAAGGAAATATCCTCCGATAACAAAGAGAAAGAAGCTTTCTGAGAAACTTCTTTGTGTTCTGTGAAATCATCTCACAGAGTTACAGCTTTCCCCTCAAGAAGCCTTCCGCTAAGACAGTTCTTGTGGAATTGGCAAAGTGATATTTGGAAGCCCATAGAGGCCTATGGTGAAAAAGGAAATATCCTCAGATGAAATCTGGAAAGAAGATTTCTGAGAAACTGCTTAGTGTTCTGTTAATTCATCTCACAGAGTTACATCTGTATTTCGTGGATCTCTTTGCTAGCCTTATTTCTCTGGAATCTGAGAACAGATACTTCGGAACCCTTTGAAGACTATAGGGCCAAAGGAAATATCCTCTGATAACAAAGAGAAAGAAGCTTTCTGAGAAACTTCTTTGTGTTCTGTGAAATCATCTCACAGAGTTACAGCTTTCCCCTCAAGAAGCCTTTCGCTAAGACAGTTCTTGTGGAATTGGCAAAGTGATATTTGGAAGTCCTTAGAGGGCTATGGTGAAAAAGGAAATATCCTCAGATGAAATCTGGAAAGAAGCTTTCTGAGAAACCGCTTAGTGTTCTGTTAATTCATCTCACAGAGTTACATCTGTATTTAGTGGATCTCTTTGCTAGCCTTATTTCTGTGGAATATGAGAACAGATATTCCGGATCCCTTTGAAGACTATAGGGCCAAAGGAAATATCCTCCGATAACAAAGAGAAAGAAGCTTTCTGAGAAACTTCTTTGTGTTCTGTGAAATCATCTCACAGATTTACAGCTTTCCCCTCAAGAAGCCTTTCGCTAAGACAGTTCTTGTGGAATTGGCAAAGTGATATTTTGAAGCCCTTAGAGGGCTATGGTGAAAAAGGAAATATCCTCAGATGAAATCTGGAAAGAAGCTTTCTAAGAAACCGCTTAGTGTTCTGTTAATTCATCTCACAGAGTTACATCTGTATTTCGTGGATCTCTTTGCTAGCCTTATTTCTGTGGAATATGAGAACAGATATTTCTGATCCCTTTGAAGACTATAGGGCCAAAGGAAATATCCTCCGATAACAAAGAGAAAGAAGCTTTCTGAGAAACTTCTTTGTGTTCTGTGAAATCATCTCACAGAGTTACAGCTTTCCCCTCAAGAAGCCTTTCGCTAAGACAGTTCTTGTGGAATTGGAAAAGTGATATTTGGAAGCCCATAGAGGGCTATGGTGAAAAAGGAAATATCCTCAGATGAAATCTGGAAAGAAGCTTTCTGAGAAACCGCTTAGTGTTCTGTTAATTCATATCACAGAGTTACATCTCTATTTCGTGGATCTCTTTGCTAGCCTTATTTTTCTGGAATCTGAGAACAGATATTTCGGATCCCTTTGAAGACTATAGGGCCAAAGGAAATATCCTCCGATAACAAAGAGAAAGAAGCTTTCTGAGAAACTTCTTTGTGTTCTGTGAAATCATCTCACAGAGTTACAGCTTTCCCCTCAAGAAGCCTTTCGCTGAGACAGTTCTTGTGGAATTGGCAAAGTGATATTTGGAAGCCCTTAGAGGGCTATGGTGAAAAAGGAAATATCCTCAGATGAAATCTGGAAAGAAGCTTTCTGAGAAACCGCTTAGTGTTCTGTTAATTCATCTCACAGAGTTACATCTGTATTTCGTGGATCTCTTTGCTAGCCTTATTTCTGTGGAATCTGAGAACAGATATTCCGGATCCCTTTGAAGACTATAGGGCCAAAGGAAATATCCTCCGATAACAAAGAGAAAGAAGCTTTCTGAGAAACTTCTTTGTGTTCTGTGAAATCATCTCACAGAGTTACAGCTTTCCCCTCAAGAAGCCTTTCGCTAAGACAGTTCTTGTGGAATTGGCAAAGTGATATTTTGAAGCCCTTAGAGGGCTATGGTGAAAAAGGAAATATCCTCAGATGAAATCTGGAAAGAAGCTTTCTGAGAAACAGCTTCGTGTTCTGTTAATTCATCTCACAGAGTTACATCTGTATTTCGTGGATCTCTTTGCTAGCCTTATTTCTGTGGAATCTGAATACAGATATTTCGGATCCTTTTGAAGACTATAGGGCCAAAGGAAATATCCTCCGATAACAAAGAGAAAGAAGCTTTCTGAGAAACTTCTTTGTGTTCTGTGAAATCATCTCACAGAGTTACAGCTTTCTCCTCAAGAAGCCTTTCGCTAAGACAGTTCTTGTGGAATTGGCAACGTGATATTTGGAAGCACATAGAGGGCTATGGTGAAAAAGGAAATATCCTCAGATGAAATCTGGAAAGAAGCTTTCTGAGAAACTGCTTAGTGTTCTGTTAATTCATCTCACAGAGTTACATCTGTATTTCGTGGATCTCTTTGCTAGCCTTATTTATGTGGAATCTGAGAACAGATATTCCGGATCCCTTTGAAGACTATAGGGCCAAAGGAAATATCCTCCGATAACAAAGAGAAAGAAGCTTTCTGAGAAACTTCTTTGTGTTCTGTGAAATCATCTCACAGAGTTACAGCTTTCCCCTAAAGAAGCCTTTCGCTAAGACAGTTCTTGTGGAATTGGCAACTGATATTTGGAAGCCCATAGAAGCCTATGGTGAAAAAGGAAGTATCCTCAGATGAAATCTGGAAAGAAGCTTTCTGAGAAACTGCTTATTGTTCTGTTAATTCATCTCACAGAGTTACATGTGTATTTCGTGGATCTCTTTGCTAGCCTTATTTCTGTGGAATCTGAGAACAGATATTCCGGATCCTTTTGAAGACTATAGGGAAAAAGGAAATATCCTCCGATAACAAAGAGAAAGAAGCTTTCTGAGAAACTTCTTTGTGTTCTGTGAAATCATCTCACAGAGTTACAGCTTTCCCCTCAAGAAGCCTTTCGGTAAGACAGTTCTTGTGGAATTGGCAAAGTGATATTTGGAAGCACATAGAGGGCTATGGTGAAAAAGGAAATATCCTCAGATGAAATCTGGAAAGAAGCTTTCTGAGAAACTGCTTAGTGTTCTGTTAATTCATCTCACAGAGTTACATCTGTATTTCGTGGATCTCTTTGCTAGCCTTATTTTTCTAGAATCTGAGAACAGATATTTCGGATCCCTTTGAAGACTATAGGGCCAAAGGAAATATCCTCCGATAACAAAGAGAAAGAAGCTTTCTGAGAAAGTTCTTTGTGTTCTGTGAAATCATCTCACAGAGTTACAGCTTTCCCCTCAAGAAGCCTTTCGCTAAGACAGTTCTTGTGGAATTGGCAAAGTGATATTTGGAAGCCTTTAGAGGGCTATGGTGAAAAAGGAAATATCCTCAGATGAAATCTGGAAAGAAGCTTTCTGAGAAACCGCTTAGTGTTCTGTTATTTCATCTCACAGAGTTACATCTGTATTTCGTGGATCTCTTTGCTAGCCTTATTTTTCTGGAATCTGAGAAAAGACATTTCGGATCTCTTTGAATACTATAGGGCCAAAGGAAATATCCTCCGATAACAAAGACAAAGAAGCTTTCTGAGAAACTTCTTTGTGTTCTGTGAAATCATCTCACAGAGTTACAGCTTTCCCCTCAAGAAACCTTTCGCTAAGACAGTTCTTGTGGAATTCGCAAAGTGATATTTGGAAGCCCATAGAAGGCTAAGTTGAAAAAGGAAATATCCTCAGATGAAATCTGGAAAGAAGCTTTCTGAGAAACTGCTTAGTGTTCTGTTAATTCATCTCACAGAGTTACATCTGTATTTCGTGGATCTCTTTGCTAGCCTTATTTCTGTGGAATCTGAGAACAGATATTCCGGATCCCTTTGAAGACTATAGGGCCAAAGGAAATATCCTCCGATAACAAAGAGAAAGAAGCTTTCTGAGAAACTTCTTTGTGTTCTGTGAAATCGTCTCACAGAGTTACAGCTTTCCCCTCAAGAAGCCTTTCGCTAAGACAGTTCCTGTGGAATTGGAAAAGTGATATTTGGAAGCCCATAGAGGGCTATGGTGAAAAAGGAAATATCCTCAGATGAAATCTGGAAAGAAGCTTTCTGAGAAACCGCTTAGCGTTCTGTTAATTCATCTCACAGAGTTACATCTGTATTTCGTGGATCTCTTTGCTAGCCTTATTTCTGTGGAATCTGAGAACAGATATTCCGGATCCCTTTGAAGACTATTGGGCCAAAGGAAATATCCTCCGATAACAAAGAGAAAGAAGCTTTCTGAGAAACTTCTTTGTGTTCTGTGAAATCATCTCACAGAGTTACAGCTTTCCCCTCAAGAAGACTTTCGCTAAGACAGTTCTTGTGGATTTGGCAAAGTGATATTTGGAAGCCCATAGAGGGCTACGGTGAAAAAGGAAATATCCTCAGATGAAATCTGGAAAGAAGCTTTCTGAGAAACCGCTTAGTGTTCTGTTAATTCATCTCACAGAGTTACATCTGTATTTCGTGGATCTCTTTGCTAGCCTTATTTCTGTGGAATCTGAGAACAGATATTCCGGATCCCTTTAAAGACTATAGGGCCAAAGGAAATATCCTCCGATAACAAAGACAAAGAAGCTTTCTGAGAAACTTCTTTGTCTTCTGTGAAATCATCTCACAGAGTTACAGCTTTCCCCTCAAGAAGCCTTTCACTAAGACAGTTCTTGTGGAATTGGCAAAGTGATATTTTGAAGCCCTTAGAGGGCTATGGTGAAAAAGGAAATATCCTCAGATGAAATCTGGAAAGAAGCTTTTTGAGAAACTGCTTAGTGTTCTGTTAATTCATCTCACACAGTTACATCTGTATTTCCTGGATCTCTTTGCTAGCCTTATTTCTGTGGAATCTGAGAACAGATAGTCCGGATCCCTTTGAAGACTATAGGGCCAAAGGAAATATCCTCCGATAACAAAGAGAAAGAAGCTTTCTGAGAAACTTCTTTGTGTTCTGTGAAATCATCTCACAGAGTTACAGCTTTCCCCTCAAGAAGCCTTTCGCTAAGACAGTTCTTGTGGAATTGGCAACTGATATTTGGAAGCACATAGAGGGCTATGGTGAAAAAGGAAATATCCTCAGATGAAATCTGGAAAGAAGCTTTCTGAGAAACTGCTTAGTGTTCTGTTAATTCATCTCACAGAGTTACATCTGTATTTCGTGGATCTCTTTGCTAGCCTTATTTTTCTAGAATCTGAGAACAGATATTTCGGATCCCTTTGAAGACTATAGGGCCAAAGGAAATATCCTCCGATAACAAAGAGAAAGAAGCTTTCTGAGAAAGTTCTTTGTGTTCTGTGAAATCATCTCACAGAGTTACAGCTTTCCCCTCAAGAAGCCTTTCGCTAAGACAGTTGTTGTGGAATTGGCAAAGTGATATTTGGAAGCCTTTAGAGGGCTATGGTGAAAAAGGAAATATCCTCAGATGAAATCTGGAAAGAAGCTTTCTGAGAAACCGCTTAGTGTTCTGTTATTTCATCTCACAGAGTTACATCTGTATTTCGTGGATCTCTTTGCTAGCCTTATTTTTCTGGAATCTGAGAAAAGACATTTCGGATCTCTTTGAATACTATAGGGCCAAAGGAAATATCCTCCGATAACAAAGACAAAGAAGCTTTCTGAGAAACTTCTTTGTGTTCTGTGAAATCATCTCACAGAGTTACAGCTTTCCCCTCAAGAAGCCTTTCGCTAAGACAGTTCTTGTGGAATTCGCAAAGTGATATTTGGAAGCCCATAGAAGGCTAAGTTGAAAAAGGAAATATCCTCAGATGAAATCTGGAAAGAAGCTTTCTGAGAAACTGCTTAGTGTTCTGTTAATTCATCTCACAGAGTTACATGTGTATTTCGTGGATCTCTTTGCTAGCCTTATTTCTGTGGAATCTGAGAACAGATATTCCGGATCCCTTTGAAGACTATAGGGCCAAAGGAAATATCCTCCGATAACAAAGAGAAAGAAGCTTTCTGAGAAACTTCTTTGTGTTCTGTGAAATCGTCTCACAGAGTTACAGCTTTCCCCTCAAGAAGCCTTTCGCTAAGACAGTTCCTGTGGAATTGGAAAAGTGATATTTGGAAGCCCATAGAGGGCTATGGTGAAAAAGGAAATATCCTCAGATGAAATCTGGAAAGAAGCTTTCTGAGAAACCGCTTAGCGTTCTGTTAATTCATCTCACAGAGTTACATCTGTATTTCGTGGATCTCTTTGCTAGCCTTATTTCTGTGGAATCTGAGAACAGATATTCCGGATCCCTTTGAAGACTATTGGGCCAAAGGAAATATCCTCCGATAACAAAGAGAAAGAAGCTTTCTGAGAAACTTCTTTGTGTTCTGTGAAATCATCTCACAGAGTTACAGCTTTCCCCTCAAGAAGACTTTCGCTAAGACAGTTCTTGTGGATTTGGCAAAGTGATATTTGGAAGCCCATAGAGGGCTACGGTGAAAAAGGAAATATCCTCAGATGAAATCTGGAAAGAAGCTTTCTGAGAAACCGCTTAGTGTTCTGTTAATTCATCTCACAGAGTTACATCTGTATTTCGTGGATCTCTTTGCTAGCCTTATTTCTGTGGAATCTGAGAACAGATATTCCGGATCCCTTTGAAGACTATAGGGCCAAAGGAAATATCCTCCGATAACAAAGACAAAGAAGCTTTCTGAGAAACTTCTTTGTCTTCTGTGAAATCATCTCACAGAGTTACAGCTTTCCCCTCAAGAAGCCTTTCACTAAGACAGTTCTTGTGGAATTGGCAAAGTGATATTTTGAAGCCCTTAGAGGGCTATGGTGAAAAAGGAAATATCCTCAGATGAAATCTGGAAAGAAGCTTTTTGAGAAACTGCTTAGTGTTCTGTTAATTCATCTCACAGAGTTACATCTGTATTTCCTGGATCTCTTTGCTAGCCTTATTTCTGTGGAATCTGAGAACAGATAGTCCGGATCCCTTTGAAGACTATAGGGCCAAAGGAAATATCCTCCGATAACAAAGAGAAAGAAGCTTTCTGAGAAACTTCTTTGTGTTCTGTGAAATCATCTCACAGAGTTACAGCTTTCCCCTCAAGAAGCCTTTCGCTAAGACAGTTCTTGTGGAATTGGCAACTGATATTTGGAAGCCCATAGAAGCCTATGGTGAAAAAGGAAGTATCCTCAGATGAAATCTGGAAAGAAGCTTTCTGAGAAACTGCTTATTGTTCTGTTAATTCATCTCACAGGGTTACATGTGTATTTCGTGGATCTCTTTGCTAGCCTTATTTCTGTGGAATCTGAGAACAGATATTCCGGATCCTTTTGAAGACTATAGGGAAAAAGGAAATATCCTCCGATAACAAAGAGAAAGAAGCTTTCTGAGAAACTTCTTTGTGTTCTGTGAAATCATCTCACAGAGTTACAGCTTTCCCCTCAAGAAGCCTTTCGGTAAGACAGTTCTTGTGGAATTGGCAAAGTGATATTTGGAAGCACATAGAGGGCTATGGTGAAAAAGGAAATATCCTCAGATGAAATCTGGAAAGAAGCTTTCTGAGAAACTGCTTAGTGTTCTGTTAATTCATCTCACAGAGTTACATCTGTATTTCGTGGATCTCTTTGCTAGCCTTATTTTTCTAGAATCTGAGAACAGATATTTCGGATCCCTTTGAAGACTATAGGGCCAAAGGAAATATCCTCCGATAACAAAGAGAAAGAAGCTTTCTGAGAAAGTTCTTTGTGTTCTGTGAAATCATCTCACAGAGTTACAGCTTTCCCCTCAAGAAGCCTTTCGCTAAGACAGTTCTTGTGGAATTGGCAAAGTGATATTTGGAAGCCTTTAGAGGGCTATGGTGAAAAAGGAAATATCCTCAGATGAAATCTGGAAAGAAGCTTTCTGAGAAACCGCTTAGTGTTCTGTTATTTCATCTCACAGAGTTACATCTGTATTTCGTGGATCTCTTTGCTAGCCTTATTTTTCTGGAATCTGAGAAAAGACATTTCGGATCTCTTTGAATACTATAGGGCCAAAGGAAATATCCTCCGATAACAAAGACAAAGAAGCTTTCTGAGAAACTTCTTTGTGTTCTGTGAAATCATCTCACAGAGTTACAGCTTTCCCCTCAAGAAGCCTTTCGCTAAGACAGTTCTTGTGGAATTGGCAAAGTGATATTTGGAAGCCCATAGAAGGCTATGTTGAAAAAGGAAATATCCTCAGATGAAATCTGGAAAGAAGCTTTCTGAGAAACTGCTTAGTGTTCTGTTAATTCATCTCACAGAGTTACATCTGTATTTCGTGGATCTCTTTGCTAGCCTTATTTCTGTGGAATCTGAGAACAGATATTCCGGATCCCTTTGAAGACTATAGGGCCAAAGGAAATATCCTCCGATAACAAAGAGAAAGAAGCTTTCTGAGAAACTTCTTTGTGTTCTGTGAAATCATCTCACAGAGTTACAGCTTTCCCCTCAAGAAGCCTTTCGCTAAGACAGTTCCTGTGGAATTGGAAAAGTGATATTTGGAAGCCCATAGAGGGCTATGGTGAAAAAGGAAATATCCTCAGATGAAATCTGGAAAGAAGCTTTCTGAGAAACCGCTTAGCGTTCTGTTAATTCATCTCACAGAGTTACATCTGTATTTCGTGGATCTCTTTGCTAGCCTTATTTCTGTGGAATCTGAGAACAGATATTCCGGATCCCTTTGAAGACTATTGGGCCAAAGGAAATATCCTCCGATAACAAAGAGAAAGAAGCTTTCTGAGAAACTTCTTTGTGTTCTGTGAAATCATCTCACAGAGTTACAGCTTTCCCCTCAAGAAGACTTTCGCTAAGACAGTTCTTGTGGATTTGGCAAAGTGATATTTGGAAGCCCATAGAGGGCTACGGTGAAAAAGGAAATATCCTCAGATGAAATCTGGAAAGAAGCTTTCTGAGAAACCGCTTAGTGTTCTGTTAATTCATCTCACAGAGTTACATCTGTATTTCGTGGATCTCTTTGCTAGCCTTATTTCTGTGGAATCTGAGAACAGATATTCCGGATCCCTTTGAAGACTATAGGGCCAAAGGAAATATCCTCCGATAACAAAGACAAAGAAGCTTTCTGAGAAACTTCTTTGTCTTCTGTGAAATCATCTCACAGAGTTACAGCTTTCCCCTCAAGAAGCCTTTCACTAAGACAGTTCTTGTGGAATTGGCAAAGTGATATTTTGAAGCCCTTAGAGGGCTATGGTGAAAAAGGAAATATCCTCAGATGAAATCTGGAAAGAAGCTTTTTGAGAAACTGCTTAGTGTTCTGTTAATTCATCTCACACAGTTACATCTGTATTTCCTGGATCTCTTTGCTAGCCTTATTTCTGTGGAATCTGAGAACAGATAGTCCGGATCCCTTTGAAGACTATAGGGCCAAAGGAAATATCCTCCGATAACAAAGAGAAAGAAGCTTTCTGAGAAACTTCTTTGTGTTCTGTGAAATCATCTCACAGAGTTACAGCTTTCCCCTCAAGAAGCCTTTCGCTAAGACAGTTCTTGTGGAATTGGCAACTGATATTTGGAAGCACATAGAGGGCTATGGTGAAAAAGGAAATATCCTCAGATGAAATCTGGAAAGAAGCTTTCTGAGAAACTGCTTAGTGTTCTGTTAATTCATCTCACAGAGTTACATCTGTATTTCGTGGATCTCTTTGCTAGCCTTATTTTTCTAGAATCTGAGAACAGATATTTCGGATCCCTTTGAAGACTATAGGGCCAAAGGAAATATCCTCCGATAACAAAGAGAAAGAAGCTTTCTGAGAAAGTTCTTTGTGTTCTGTGAAATCATCTCACAGAGTTACAGCTTTCCCCTCAAGAAGCCTTTCGCTAAGACAGTTGTTGTGGAATTGGCAAAGTGATATTTGGAAGCCTTTAGAGGGCTATGGTGAAAAAGGAAATATCCTCAGATGAAATCTGGAAAGAAGCTTTCTGAGAAACCGCTTAGTGTTCTGTTATTTCATCTCACAGAGTTACATCTGTATTTCGTGGATCTCTTTGCTAGCCTTATTTTTCTGGAATCTGAGAAAAGACATTTCGGATCTCTTTGAATACTATAGGGCCAAAGGAAATATCCTCCGATAACAAAGACAAAGAAGCTTTCTGAGAAACTTCTTTGTGTTCTGTGAAATCATCTCACAGAGTTACAGCTTTCCCCTCAAGAAGCCTTTCGCTAAGACAGTTCTTGTGGAATTCGCAAAGTGATATTTGGAAGCCCATAGAAGGCTAAGTTGAAAAAGGAAATATCCTCAGATGAAATCTGGAAAGAAGCTTTCTGAGAAACTGCTTAGTGTTCTGTTAATTCATCTCACAGAGTTACATGTGTATTTCGTGGATCTCTTTGCTAGCCTTATTTCTGTGGAATCTGAGAACAGATATTCCGGATCCCTTTGAAGACTATAGGGCCAAAGGAAATATCCTCCGATAACAAAGAGAAAGAAGCTTTCTGAGAAACTTCTTTGTGTTCTGTGAAATCGTCTCACAGAGTTACAGCTTTCCCCTCAAGAAGCCTTTCGCTAAGACAGTTCCTGTGGAATTGGAAAAGTGATATTTGGAAGCCCATAGAGGGCTATGGTGAAAAAGGAAATATCCTCAGATGAAATCTGGAAAGAAGCTTTCTGAGAAACCGCTTAGCGTTCTGTTAATTCATCTCACAGAGTTACATCTGTATTTCGTGGATCTCTTTGCTAGCCTTATTTCTGTGGAATCTGAGAACAGATATTCCGGATCCCTTTGAAGACTATTGGGCCAAAGGAAATATCCTCCGATAACAAAGAGAAAGAAGCTTTCTGAGAAACTTCTTTGTGTTCTGTGAAATCATCTCACAGAGTTACAGCTTTCCCCTCAAGAAGACTTTCGCTAAGACAGTTCTTGTGGATTTGGCAAAGTGATATTTGGAAGCCCATAGAGGGCTACGGTGAAAAAGGAAATATCCTCAGATGAAATCTGGAAAGAAGCTTTCTGAGAAACCGCTTAGTGTTCTGTTAATTCATCTCACAGAGTTACATCTGTATTTCGTGGATCTCTTTGCTAGCCTTATTTCTGTGGAATCTGAGAACAGATATTCCGGATCCCTTTGAAGACTATAGGGCCAAAGGAAATATCCTCCGATAACAAAGACAAAGAAGCTTTCTGAGAAACTTCTTTGTCTTCTGTGAAATCATCTCACAGAGTTACAGCTTTCCCCTCAAGAAGCCTTTCACTAAGACAGTTCTTGTGGAATTGGCAAAGTGATATTTTGAAGCCCTTAGAGGGCTATGGTGAAAAAGGAAATATCCTCAGATGAAATCTGGAAAGAAGCTTTTTGAGAAACTGCTTAGTGTTCTGTTAATTCATCTCACAGAGTTACATCTGTATTTCCTGGATCTCTTTGCTAGCCTTATTTCTGTGGAATCTGAGAACAGATAGTCCGGATCCCTTTGAAGACTATAGGGCCAAAGGAAATATCCTCCGATAACAAAGAGAAAGAAGCTTTCTGAGAAACTTCTTTGTGTTCTGTGAAATCATCTCACAGAGTTACAGCTTTCCCCTCAAGAAGCCTTTCGCTAAGACAGTTCTTGTGGAATTGGCAACTGATATTTGGAAGCCCATAGAAGCCTATGGTGAAAAAGGAAGTATCCTCAGATGAAATCTGGAAAGAAGCTTTCTGAGAAACTGCTTATTGTTCTGTTAATTCATCTCACAGGGTTACATGTGTATTTCGTGGATCTCTTTGCTAGCCTTATTTCTGTGGAATCTGAGAACAGATATTCCGGATCCTTTTGAAGACTATAGGGAAAAAGGAAATATCCTCCGATAACAAAGAGAAAGAAGCTTTCTGAGAAACTTCTTTGTGTTCTGTGAAATCATCTCACAGAGTTACAGCTTTCCCCTCAAGAAGCCTTTCGGTAAGACAGTTCTTGTGGAATTGGCAAAGTGATATTTGGAAGCACATAGAGGGCTATGGTGAAAAAGGAAATATCCTCAGATGAAATCTGGAAAGAAGCTTTCTGAGAAACTGCTTAGTGTTCTGTTAATTCATCTCACAGAGTTACATCTGTATTTCGTGGATCTCTTTGCTAGCCTTATTTTTCTAGAATCTGAGAACAGATATTTCGGATCCCTTTGAAGACTATAGGGCCAAAGGAAATATCCTCCGATAACAAAGAGAAAGAAGCTTTCTGAGAAAGTTCTTTGTGTTCTGTGAAATCATCTCACAGAGTTACAGCTTTCCCCTCAAGAAGCCTTTCGCTAAGACAGTTCTTGTGGAATTGGCAAAGTGATATTTGGAAGCCTTTAGAGGGCTATGGTGAAAAAGGAAATATCCTCAGATGAAATCTGGAAAGAAGCTTTCTGAGAAACCGCTTAGTGTTCTGTTATTTCATCTCACAGAGTTACATCTGTATTTCGTGGATCTCTTTGCTAGCCTTATTTTTCTGGAATCTGAGAAAAGACATTTCGGATCTCTTTGAATACTATAGGGCCAAAGGAAATATCCTCCGATAACAAAGACAAAGAAGCTTTCTGAGAAACTTCTTTGTGTTCTGTGAAATCATCTCACAGAGTTACAGCTTTCCCCTCAAGAAGCCTTTCGCTAAGACAGTTCTTGTGGAATTGGCAAAGTGATATTTGGAAGCCCATAGAAGGCTATGTTGAAAAAGGAAATATCCTCAGATGAAATCTGGAAAGAAGCTTTCTGAGAAACTGCTTAGTGTTCTGTTAATTCATCTCACAGAGTTACATCTGTATTTCGTGGATCTCTTTGCTAGCCTTATTTCTGTGGAATCTGAGAACAGATATTCCGGATCCCTTTGAAGACTATAGGGCCAAAGGAAATATCCTCCGATAACAAAGAGAAAGAAGCTTTCTGAGAAACTTCTTTGTGTTCTGTGAAATCATCTCACAGAGTTACAGCTTTCCCCTCAAGAAGCCTTTCGCTAAGACAGTTCCTGTGGAATTGGAAAAGTGATATTTGGAAGCCCATAGAGGGCTATGGTGAAAAAGGAAATATCCTCAGATGAAATCTGGAAAGAAGCTTTCTGAGAAACCGCTTAGCGTTCTGTTAATTCATCTCACAGAGTTACATCTGTATTTCGTGGATCTCTTTGCTAGCCTTATTTCTGTGGAATCTGAGAACAGATATTCCGGATCCCTTTGAAGACTATTGGGCCAAAGGAAATATCCTCCGATAACAAAGAGAAAGAAGCTTTCTGAGAAACTTCTTTGTGTTCTGTGAAATCATCTCACAGAGTTACAGCTTTCCCCTCAAGAAGACTTTCGCTAAGACAGTTCTTGTGGATTTGGCAAAGTGATATTTGGAAGCCCATAGAGGGCTACGGTGAAAAAGGAAATATCCTCAGATGAAATCTGGAAAGAAGATTTCTGAGAAACTACTTAGTGTTCTGTTAATTCATCTCACAGAGTTACATCTGTATTTCGTGGATCTCTTTGCTAGACTTATTTCTCTGGAATCTGAGAACAGATATTTCGGATCCCTTTGAAGACTATAGGGCCAAAGGAAATATCCTCCGATAACAAAGACAAAGAAGCTTTCTGAGAAACTTCTTTGTGTTCTGTGAAATCATCTCACAGAGTTACAGCTTTCCCCTCAAGAAGCCTTTCGCTAATACAGTTCTTCTGGAATTGGCAAAGTGATATTTTGAAGCCCTTAGAGGGCTATGGTGAAAAAGGAAATATCCTCAGATGAAATCTTGAAAGAAGCTTTCTGAGAAACTGCTTAGTGTTCTGTTAATTCATCTTACAGAGTTACATCTGTATTTCGTGGATCTCTTTGCTGTCCTTATTTCGGTGGAATCTGAGAACAGATATTCCGGATCCCTTTGAAGACTATAGGGCCAAAGGAAATATCCTCCGATAACAAAGAGAAAGAAGGTTTCTGAGAAACTTCTTTGTGTTCTGTGAAATCATCTCACAGAGTTACAGCTTTCCCCTCAAGAAGCCTTTCGCTAAGACAGTTCTTTTGGAATTGGCAAAGTGATATTTGGAAGCCCATAGAGGGCTATGGTGAAAAAGGAAATATCCTCAGATGAAATCTGGAAAGAAGCTTTCTGAGAAACCGCTTTGTGTTCTGTTAATTCATCTCACAGAGTTACATCTGTATTTCGTGGATCTCTTTGCTAGCCTTATTTCTCTGGAATCTGAGAACAGATACTTCGGAACCCTTTGAAGACTATAGGGCCAAAGGAAATATCCTCCGATAACAAAGAGAAACAAGCTTTCTGAGAAACTTCTTTGTGTTCTGTGAAATCATCTCACAGATTTACAGCTTTCCCCTCAAGAAGCCTTTCGCTAAGACAGTTCTTGTGGAATTGGCAAAGTGATATTTGGAAGCCCTTAGAGGGCTATGGTGAAAAAGGAAATATCCTCAGATGAAATCTGGAAAGAAGCTTTCTGAGAAACCGCTTAGTGTTCTGTTAATTCATCTCACAGAGTTACATCTGTATTTCGTGGATCTCTTTGCTAGCCTTATTTCTGTGGAATATGAGAACAGATATTCCGGATCCCTTTGAAGACTATAGGGCCAAAGGAAATATCCTCCGATAACAAAGAGAAAGAAGCTTTCTGAGAAACTTCTTTGTGTTCTGTGAAATCATCTCACAGAGTTACAGCTTTCCCCTCAAGAAGCCTTTCGCTAAGACAGTTCTTGTGGAATTGGAAAAGTGATATTTGGAAGCCCATAGAGGGCTATGGTGAAAAAGGAAATATCCTCAGATGAAATCTGGAAAGAAGCTTTCTGAGAAACCGCTTAGTGTTCTGTTAATTCATCTCAAAGAGTTACATCTCTATTTCGTGGATCTCTTTGCTAGCCTTGTTTTTCTGGAATCTGAGAACAGATATTTCGGATCCCTTTGAAGACTATAGGGCCAAAGGAAATATCCTCCGATAACAAAGAGAAAGAAGCTTTCTGAGAAACTTCTTTGTGTTCTGTGAAATCATCGCATGGAGTTACAGCTTTCCCCTCAAGAAGCCTTTCGCTAAGACAGTTCTTGTGGAATTGGCAAAGTGATATTTTGAAGCCCTTAGAGGGCTATGGTGAAAAAGGAAATATCCTCAGATGAAATCTGGAAAGAAGCTTTCTGAGAAACCGCTTAGTGTTCTGTTAATTCATCTCACAGAGTTACATCTGTATTTCGTGGATCTCTTTGCTAGCCTTATTTCTGTGGAATCTGGGAACAGATATTCCGGATCCCTTTGAAGACTATAGGGCCAAAGGAAATATCCTCCGATAACAAAGAAAAAGAAGCTTTCTGAGAAACTTCTTTGTGTTCTGTGAAATCATCTCACAGAGTTACAGCTTTCCCCTCAATAAGCCTTTCGCTAAGACAGTTCTTGTGGAATTGGCAAAGTGATATTTTGAAGCCCATAGAGGGCTATGGTGAAAAAGGAAATATCCTCAGATGAAATCTGGAAAGAAGCTTTCTGAGAAACCGCTTTGTGTTCTGTTAATTCATCTCACAGAGTTACATCTGTATTTCGTGGATCTCTTTGCTAGCCTTATTTCTGTGGAATCTGAGAACAGATATTCCGGATCCCTTTGAAGACTATAGGGCCAAAGGAAATATCCTCCGATAACAAAGAGAAAGAAGCTTTCTGAGAAACTTCTTTGTGTTCTGTGAAATCAACTCACAGAGTTACAGCTTTCCCCTCAAGAAGCCTTTCGCTAAGACAGTTCTTGTGGAATTGGCAAAGTGATATTTGGAAGCCCATAGAGGGCTATGGTGAAAAAGGAAATATCCTCAGATGAAATCTGGAAAGAAGATTTCTGAGAAACGGCTTAGTGTTCTGTTAATTCATCTCACCGAGTTACATCTGTATTTCGTGGATCTCTTAGCTAACCTTATTACTCTGGAATCTGAGAACGGATATTTCGGATCCCTTTGAAGATATAGGGCCAAAGGAAATATCCTCCGATAACAAAGAGAAAGAAGCTTTCTGAGAAACTTCTTTGAGTTCTGTGAAATCATCTCACAGAGTTACAGCTTTCCCCTTAAGAAGCCTTTCACTAAAACAGTTCTTGTGGAATTGGAAAAGTGATATTTGGAAGCCCATAGAGGGCTATGGTGAAAAAGGAAATATCCTCAGATGAAATCTGGAAAGAAGCTTTCTGAGAAACTGCTTAGTGTTCTGTTAATTCATCTCACAGAGTTACATCTGTATTTCGTGGATCTCTTTGCTAGCCTTATTTCTGTGGAATCTGAGAACAGATATTCCGGATCCCTTTGAAGATTATAGGGCCAAAGGAAATATCCTCCGATAACAAAGAGAAAGAAGCTTTCTGAGAAACTTCTTTGTGTTCTGTGAAATCATCGCATGGAGTTACAGCTTTCCCCTCAAGAAGCCTTTCGCTAAGACAGTTCTTGTGGAATTGGCAAAGTGATATTTTGAAGCCCTTAGAGGGCTATGGTGAAAAAGGAAATATCCTCAGATGAAATCTGGAAAGAAGCTTTCTGAGAAACCGCTTAGTGTTCTGTTAATTCATCTCACAGAGTTACATCTGTATTTCGTGGATCTCTTTGCTAGCCTTATTTCTGTGGAATCTGAGAATAGATATTCCGGATCCCTTTGAAGACTATAGGGCCAAAGGAAATATCCTCCGATAACAAAGAGAAAGAAGCTTTCTGAGAAACTTCTTTGTGTTCTGTGAAATCATCTCACAGAGTTACAGCTTTCCCCTCAAGAAGCCTTTCGCTAAGACAGTTCTTGTGGAATTGGCAAAGTGATATTTGGAAGCCCATAGAGAGCTATGGTGAAAAAGGAAATATCATCAGATGAAATCTGGAAAGAAGCTTTCTGAGAAACCGCTTAGTGTTCTGTTAATTCATCTCACAGAGTTACATCTGTATTTCGTGGATCTCTTAGCTAAGCCTTATTACTCTGGAATCTGAGAACGGATATTTCGGATCCCTTTGAAGACTATAGGGCCAAAGGAAATATCCTCCGATAACAAAGAGAAAGAAGCTTTCTGAGAAACTTCTTTGTGTTCTGTGAAATCATCTCACAGAGTTACAGCTTTCCCCTCAAGAAGCCTTTCGCTAAGACAGTTCTTGTGGAATTGGCAAAGTGATATTTTGAAGCCCTTAGAGGGCTATGGTGAAAAAGGAAATATCCTCAGATGAAATCTGGAAAGAAGCTTTCTGAGAAACCGCTTAGTGTTCTGTTAATTGATCTCACAGAGTTACATCTGCATTTCGTGGATCTCTTTGCTAGCCTTATTTTTCTGGAATCTGAGAAAAGATATTCCGGATCCCTTTGAAGAGTATAGGGCCAAAGGAAATATCCTCCGATAACAAAGAGAAAGAAGCTTTCTGAGAAACTTCTTTGTGTTCTGTGAAATCATCTCACAGAGTTACAGCTTTCCCCTCAAGAAGCCTTTCGCTAAGACAGTTCTTGTGGAATTGGCAAAGTGATATTTTGAAGCCCTTAGAGGGCTATGGTGAAAAAGGAAATATCCTCAGATGAAATCTGGAAAGAAGCTTTTTGAGAAACTGCTTAGTGTTCTGTTAATTCATCTCACAGAGTTACATCTGTATTTCCTGGATCTCTTTGCTAGCCTTATTTCTGTGGAATCTGAGAACAGATAGTCCGGATCCCTTTGAAGACTATAGGGCCAAAGGAAATATCCTCCGATAACAAAGAGAAAGAAGGTTTCTGAGAAACTTCTTTGTGTTCTGTGAAATCATCTCACAGAGTTACAGCTTTCCCCTCAAGAAGCCTTTCGCTAAGACAGTTCTTGTGCAATTGGCAAAGTGATATTTGGAAGCCCGTAGAGGCCTATGGTGAAAAAGGAAATATCCTCAGATGAAATCTGGAAAGAAGCTTTCTGAGAAACAGCTTCGTGTTCTGTTAATTCATCTCACAGAGTTACATGTGTATTTCGTGGATCTCTTTGCTAGCCTTATTTCTGTGGAATCTTAATACAGATATTTCGGATCCTTTTGAAGACTATAGGGCCAAAGGAAATATCCTCCGATAACAAAGAGAAAGAAGCTTTCTGAGAAACTTCTTTGTGTTCTGTGAAATCATCTCACAGAGTTACAGCTTTCTCCTCAAGAAGCCTTTCGCTAAGACAGTTCTTGTGGAATTGGCAACGTGATATTTGGAAGCACATAGAGGGCTATGGTGAAAAAGGAAATATCCTCAGATGAAATCTGGAAAGAAGCTTTCTGAGAAACTGCTTAGTGTTCTGTTAATTCATCTCACAGAGTTACATCTGTATTTCCTGGATCTCTTTGCTAGCCTTATTTCTGTGGAATCTGAGAACAGATATTCCGGATCTCTTTGAAGACTATAGGGCCAAAGGAAATATCCTCCGATAACAAAGAGAAAGAAGCTTTCTGAGAAACTTCTTTGTGTTCTGTGAAATCATCTCACAGAGTTACAGCTTTCCCCTCAAGAAGCCTTTCGCTAAGACAGTTCTTGTGGAATTGGCAAAGTGATATTTGGAAGCCCATAGAGGGCTATGGTGAAAAAGGAAATATCCTCAGATGAAATCTGGAAAGAAGCTTTCTGAGAAACCGCTTTGTGTTCTGTTAATTCATCTCACAGAGTTACATCTGTATTTCATGGATCTCTTTGCTAGCCTTACTTTTCTGGAATCTGAGAACAGATATTTCGGATCCCTTTGAAGACTATAGGGCCAAAGGAAATATCCTCCGATAACAAAGGGAAAGAAGCTTTCTGAGAAAATTCTTTGTGTTCTGTGAAATCATCTCACAGAGTTACAGCTTTCCCCTCAAGAAGCCTTTCGCTAAGACAGTTCTTGTGGAATTGGCAAAGTGATATTTTGAAGCCCTTAGAGGGCTGTGGTGAAAAAGGAAATATCGTCAGATGAAATCTTGAAAGAAGCTTTCTGAGAAACCGCTTAGTGTTCTGTTAATTCATCTCACAGAGTTACATCTGTATTTCGTGGATCTCTTTGCTAGCCTTATTTTTCTGGAATCTGAGAACAGATATTTCGGATCCCTTTGAAGACTATAGGGCCAAAGGAAATATCCTCCGATAACAAAGAGAAAGAAGCTTTCTGAGAAACTTCTTTGTGTTCTTTGAAATCATCTCACAGAGTTACAGCTTTCCCCTCAAGAAGCCTTTCGCTAAGACAGTTCTTGTGGAATTGGCAAAGTGATATTTTGAAGCCCATAGAGGGCTATGGTGAAAAAGGAAATATCCTCAGATGAAATCTGGAAAGAAGCTTTCTGAGAAACCGCTTTGTGTTCTGTTAATTCATCTCACAGAGTTACATCTGTATTTCATGGATCTCTTTGCTAGCCTTATTTTTCTGGAATCTGAGAACAGATATTTCGGATCCCTTTGAAGACTATAGGGCCAAAGGAAATATCCTCCAATAACAAAGGGAAAGAAGCTTTCTGAGAAACTTCTTTGTGTTCTGTGAAATCATCTCACAGAGTTACAGCTTTCCCCTCAAGAAGCCTTTCGCTAAGACAGTTCTTGTGGAATTGGCAAAGTGATATTTGGAAGTCCTTAGAGGGCTATGGTGAAAAAGGAAATATCCTCAGATGAAATCTGGAAAGAAGCTTTCTGAGAAACCGCTTAGTGTTCTGTTAATTCATCTCACAGAGTTACATCTGTATTTCATGGATCTCTTTGCTAGCCTTATTTTTCTGGAATCTGAGAAAAGACATTTCGGATCTCTTTGAATACTATAGGGCCAAAGGAAATATCCTCCGATAACAAAGACAAAGAAGCTTTCTGAGAAACTTCTTTGTGTTCTGTGAAATCATCTCACAGAGTTACAGCTTTCCCCTCAAGAAGCCTTTCGCTAAGACAGTTCTTGTGGAATTGGAAAAGTGATATTTGGAAGCCCATAGAGGGCTATGTTGAAAAAGGAAATATCCTCAGATGAAATCTGGAAAGAAGCTTTCTGAGAAACTGCTTAGTGTTCTGTTAATTCATCTCACAGAGTTACATCTGTATTTCGTGGATCTCTTTGCTAGCCTTTTTTCTGTGGAATCTGAGAACAGATATTCCGGATCCCTTTGAAGACTATAGGGCCAAAGGAAATATCCTCCGATAACAAAGAGAAAGAAGCTTTCTGAGAAACTTCTTTGTGTTCTGTGAAATCATCTCACAGAGTTACAGCTTTCCCCTCAAGAAGCCTTCCGCTAAGACAGTTCTTGTGGTATTGGCAAAGTGATATTTGGAAGCCCATAGAGGCCTATGGTGAAAAAGGAAATATCCTCAGATGAAATCTGGAAAGAAGATTTCTGAGAAACTGCTTAGTGTTCTGTTAATTCATCTCAGAGAGTTACATCTGTATTTCGTGGATCTCTTTGCTAGCCTTATTTCTGTGGAATCTGAGAACAGATATTCCGGATCCCTTTGAAGACTATAGGGCCAAAGGAAATATCCTCCGATAACAAAGAGAAAGAAGCTTTCTGAGAAACTTCTTTGTGTTCTGTGAAATCGTCTCACAGAGTTACAGCTTTCCCCTCAAGAAGCCTTTCGCTAAGACAGTTCTTGTGGAATTGGAAAAGTGATATTTGGAAGCCCATAGAGGGCTATGGTGAAAAAGGAAATATTCTCAGATGAAATCTGGAAAGAAGCTTTCTGAGAAACCGCTTAGCGTTCTGTTAATTCTTCTCACAGAGTTACATCTGTATTTCGTGGATCTCTTTGCTAGCCTTATTTCTGTGGAATCTGAGAACAGATATTCCGGATCCCTTTGAAGACTATTGGGCCAAAGGAAATATCCTCCGATAACAAAGAGAAAGAAGCTTTCTGAGAAACTTCTTTGTGTTCTGTGAAATCATCTCACAGAGTTACAGCTTTCCCCTCAAGAAGACTTTCGCTAAGACAGTTCTTGTGGATTTGGCAAAGTGATATTTGGAAGCCCATAGAGGGCTACGGTGAAAAAGGAAATATCCTCAGATGAAATCTGGAAAGAAGATTTCTGAGAAACTACTTAGTGTTCTGTTAATTCATCTCACAGAGTTACATCTGTATTTCGTGGATCTCTTTGCTAGACTTATTTCTCTGGAATCTGAGAACAGATATTTCGGATCCCTTTGAAGACTATAGGGCCAAAGGAAATATCCTCCGATAACAAAGAGAAAGAAGCTTTCTGAGAAACTTCTTTGTGTTCTGTGAAATCATCTCACAGAGTTACAGCTTTCCCCTCAAGAAGCCTTTCCCTAAGACAGTTCTTCTGGAATTGGCAAAGTGATATTTTGAAGCCCTTAGAGGGCTATGGTGAAAAAGGAAATATCCTCAGATGAAATCTTGAAAGAAGCTTTCTGAGAAACTGCTTAGTGTTCTGTTAATTCATCTTACAGAGTTACATCTGTATTTCGTGGATCTCTTTGCTGTCCTTATTTCGGTGGAATCTGAGAACAGATATTCCGGATCCCTTTGAAGACTATAGGGCCAAAGGAAATATCCTCCGATAACAAAGAGAAAGAAGGTTTCTGAGAAACTTCTTTGTGTTCTGTGACATCATCTCACAGAGTTACAGCTTTCCCCTCAAGAAGCCTTTCGCTAAGACAGTTCTTGTGGAATTGGCAAAGTGATATTTGGAAGCCCATAGAGGGCTATGGTGAAAAAGGAAATATCCTCAGATGAAATCTGGAAAGAAGCTTTCTGAGAAAGTGCTTATTGTTCTGTTAATTCATCTCACAGAGTTACGTCTGTATTTCGTGGATCTCTTTCCTAGCCTTATTTCTGTGGAATCTGAGAACAGATATTCCGGATCCCTTTGAAGACTATAGGGCCAAAGGAAATATCCTCCGATAACAAAGAGAAAGAAGCTTTCTGAGAAACTTCTTTGTGTTCTGTGAAATCATCTCACAGAGTTACAGCTTTCCCCTCAAGAAGCCTTCCGATAAGACAGTTCTTGTGGTATTGGCAAAGTGATATTTGGAAGCCCATAGAGGCCTATGGTGAAAAAGGAAATATCCTCAGATGAAATCTGGAAAGAAGATTTCTGAGAAACTGCTTAGTGTTCTGTTAATTCATCTCACAGAGTTACATCTGTATTTCGTGGATCTCTTTGCTAGCCTTATTTCTCTGGAATCTGAGAACAGATACTTCGGAACCCTTTGAAGACTATAGGGCCAAAGGAAATATCCTCCGATAACAAAGAGAAAGAAGCTTTCTGAGAAACTTCTTTGTGTTCTGTGAAATCATCTCACAGATTTACAGCTTTCCCCTCAAGAAGCCTTTCGCTAAGACAGTTCTTGTGGAATTGGCAAAGTGATATTTGGAAGCCCTTAGAGGGCTATGGTGAAAAAGGAAATATCCTCAGATGAAATCTGGAAAGAAGCTTTCTGAGAAACTGCTTAGTGTTCTGTTAATTCATCTCACAGAGTTACATCTGTATTTCGTGGATCTCTTTGCTAGCCTTATTTATGTGGAATCTGAGAACAGATATTCCGGATCCCTTTGAAGACTATAGGGCCAAAGGAAATATCCTCCGATAACAAAGAGAAAGAAGCTTTCTGAGAAACTTCTTTGTGTTCTGTGAAATCATCTCACAGAGTTACAGCTTTCCCCTAAAGAAGCCTTTCGCTAAGACAGTTCTTGTGGAATTGGCAACTGATATTTGGAAGCCCATAGAAGCCTATGGTGAAAAAGGAAGTATCCTCAGATGAAATCTGGAAAGAAGCTTTCTGAGAAACTGCTTATTGTTCTGTTAATTCATCTCACAGAGTTACATGTGTATTTCGTGGATCTCTTTGCTAGCCTTATTTCTGTGGAATCTGAGAACAGATATTCCGGATCCTTTTGAAGACTATAGGGAAAAAGGAAATATCCTCCGATAACAAAGAGAAAGAAGCTTTCTGAGAAACTTCTTTGTGTTCTGTGAAATCATCTCACAGAGTTACAGCTTTCCCCTCAAGAAGCCTTTCGGTAAGACAGTTCTTGTGGAATTGGCAAAGTGATATTTGGAAGCACATAGAGGGCTATGGTGAAAAAGGAAATATCCTCAGATGAAATCTGGAAAGAAGCTTTCTGAGAAACTGCTTAGTGTTCTGTTAATTCATCTCACAGAGTTACATCTGTATTTCGTGGATCTCTTTGCTAGCCTTATTTTTCTAGAATCTGAGAACAGATATTTCGGATCCCTTTGAAGACTATAGGGCAAAAGGAAATATCCTCCGATAACAAAGAGAAAGAAGCTTTCTGAGAAAGTTCTTTGTGTTCTGTGAAATCATCTCACAGAGTTACAGCTTTCCCCTCAAGAAGCCTTTCGCTAAGACAGTTCTTGTGGAATTGGCAAAGTGATATTTGGAAGCCTTTAGAGGGCTATGGTGAAAAAGGAAATATCCTCAGATGAAATCTGGAAAGAAGCTTTCTGAGAAACCGCTTAGTGTTCTGTTATTTCATCTCACAGAGTTACATCTGTATTTCGTGGATCTCTTTGCTAGCCTTATTTTTCTGGAATCTGAGAAAAGACATTTCGGATCTCTTTGAATACTATAGGGCCAAAGGAAATATCCTCTGATAACAAAGACAAAGAAGCTTTCTGAGATACTTCTTTGTGTTCTGTGAAATCATCTCACAGAGTTACAGCTTTCCCCTCCAGAAGCCTTTCGCTAAGACAGTTCTTGTGGAATTCGCAAAGTGATATTTGGAAGCCCATAGAAGGCTATGTTGAAAAAGGAAATATCCTCAGATGAAATCTGGAAAGAAGCTTTCTGAGAAACTGCTTAGTGTTCTGTTAATTCATCTCACAGAGTTACATCTGTATTTCGTGGATCTCTTTGCTAGCCTTATTTCTGTGGAATCTGAGAACAGATATTCCGGATCCCTTTGAAGACTATAGGGCCAAAGGAAATATCCTCCGATAACAAAGAGAAAGAAGCTTTCTGAGAAACTTCTTTGTGTTCTGTGAAATCGTCTCACAGAGTTACAGCTTTCCCCTCAAGAAGCCTTTCGCTAAGACAGTTCCTGTGGAATTGGAAAAGTGATATTTGGAAGCCCATAGAGGGCTATGGTGAAAAAGGAAATATCCTCAGATGAAATCTGGAAAGAAGCTTTCTGAGAAACCGCTTAGCGTTCTGTTAATTCATCTCACAGAGTTACATCTGTATTTCGTGGATCTCTTTGCTAGCCTTATTTCTGTGGAATCTGAGAACAGATATTCCGGATCCCTTTGAAGACTATTGGGCCAAAGGAAATATCCTCCGATAACAAAGAGAAAGAAGCTTTCTGAGAAACTTCTTTGTGTTCTGTGAAATCATCTCACAGAGTTACAGCTTTCCCCTCAAGAAGACTTTCGCTAAGACAGTTCTTGTGGATTTGGCAAAGTGATATTTGGAAGCCCATAGAGGGCTACGGTGAAAAAGGAAATATCCTCAGATGAAATCTGGAAAGAAGCTTTCTGAGAAACCGCTTAGTGTTCTGTTAATTCATCTCACAGAGTTACATCTGTATTTCGTGGATCTCTTTGCTAGCCTTATTTCTGTGGAATCTGAGAACAGATATTCCGGATCCCTTTGAAGACTATAGGGCCAAAGGAAATATCCTCCGATAACAAAGACAAAGAAGCTTTCTGAGAAACTTCTTTGTCTTCTGTGAAATCATCTCACAGAGTTACAGCTTTCCCCTCAAGAAGCCTTTCGCTAAGACAGTTCTTGTGGAATTGGCAAAGTGATATTTTGAAGCCCTTAGAGGGCTATGGTGAAAAAGGAAATATCCTCAGATGAAATCTGGAAAGAAGCTTTTTGAGAAACTGCTTAGTGTTCTGTTAATTCATCTCACAGAGTTACATCTGTATTTCCTGGATCTCTTTGCTAGCCTTATTTCTGTGGAATCTGAGAACAGATAGTCCGGATCCCTTTGAAGACTATAGGGCCAAAGGAAATATCCTCCGATAACAAAGAGAAAGAAGCTTTCTGAGAAACTTCTTTGTGTTCTGTGAAATCATCTCACAGAGTTACAGCTTTCCCCTCAAGAAGCCTTTCGCTAAGACAGTTCTTGTGGAATTGGCAAAGTGATATTTGGAAGCCCGTAGAGGCCTATGGTGAAAAAGGAAATATCCTCAGATGAAATCTGGAAAGAAGCTTTCTGAGAAACAGCTTCGTGTTCTGTTAATTCATTTCACAGAGTTACATGTGTATTTCGTGGATCTCTTTGCTAGCCTTATTTCTGTGGAATCTGAATACAGATATTTCGGATCCTTTTGAAGACTATAGGGCCAAAGGAAATATCCTCCGATAACAAAGAGAAAGAAGCTTTCTGAGAAACTTCTTTGTGTTCTGTGAAATCATCTCACAGAGTTACAGCTTTCTCCTCAAGAAGCCTTTCGCTAAGACAGTTCTTGTGGAATTGGCAACGTGATATTTGGAAGCACATAGAGGGCTATGGTGAAAAAGGAAATATCCTCAGATGAAATCTGGAAAGAAGCTTTCTGAGAAACTGCTTAGTGTTCTGTTAATTCATCTCACAGAGTTACATCTGTATTTCGTGGATCTCTTTGCTAGCCTTATATATGTGGAATCTGAGAACAGATATTCCGGATCCCTTTGAAGACTATAGGGCCAAAGGAAATATCCTCCGATAACAAAGAGAAAGAAGCTTTCTGAGAAACTTCTTTGTGTTCTGTGAAATCATCTCACAGAGTTACAGCTTTCCCCTCAAGAAGCCTTTCGCTAAGACAGTTCTTGTGGAATTGGCAACTGATATTTGGAAGCCCATAGAAGCCTATGGTGAAAAAGGAAGTATCCTCAGATGAAATCTGGAAAGAAGCTTTCTGAGAAACTGCTTATTGTTCTGTTAATTCATCTCACAGAGTTACATGTGTATTTCGTGGATCTCTTTGCTAGCCTTATTTCTGTGGAATCTGAGAACAGATATTCCGGATCCTTTTGAAGACTATAGGGAAAAAGGAAATATCCTCCGATAACAAAGAGAAAGAAGCTTTCTGAGAAACTTCTTTGTGTTCTGTGAAATCATCTCACAGAGTTACAGCTTTCCCCTCAAGAAGCCTTTCGGTAAGACAGTTCTTGTGGAATTGGCAAAGTGATATTTGGAAGCACATAGAGGGCTATGGTGAAAAAGGAAATATCCTCAGATGAAATCTGGAAAGAAGCTTTCTGAGAAACTGCTTAGTGTTCTGTTAATTCATCTCACAGAGTTACATCTGTATTTCGTGGATCTCTTTGCTAGCCTTATTTTTCTAGAATCTGAGAACAGATATTTCGGATCCCTTTGAAGACTATAGGGCCAAAGGAAATATCCTCCGATAACAAAGACAAAGAAGCTTTCTGAGAAACTTCTTTGTGTTCTGTGAAATCATCTCACAGAGTTACAGCTTTCCCCTCAAGAAGCCTTTCGCTAAGACAGTTCTTGTGGAATTGGCAAAGTGATATTTGGAAGCCCATAGAAGGCTATGTTGAAAAAGGAAATATCCTCAGATGAAATCTGGAAAGAACCTTTCTGAGAAACTGCTTAGTGTTCTGTTAATTCATCTCACAGAGTTACATCTGTATTTCGTGGATCTCTTTGCTAGCCTTATTTCTGTGGAATCTGAGAACAGATATTCCGGATCCCTTTGAAGACTATAGGGCCAAAGGAAATATCCTCCGATAACAAAGAGAAAGAAGCTTTCTGAGAAACTTCTTTGTGCTCTGTGAAATCGTCTCACAGAGTTACAGCTTTCCCCTCAAGAAGCCTTTCGCTAAGACAGTTCCTGTGGAATTGGAAAAGTGATATTTGGAAGCCCATAGAGGGCTATGGTGAAAAAGGAAATATCCTCAGATGAAATCTGGAAAGAAGCTTTCTGAGAAACCGCTTAGCGTTCTGTTAATTCATCTCACAGAGTTACATCTGTATTTCGTGGATCTCTTTGCTAGCCTTATTTCTGTGGAATCTGAGAACAGATATTCCGGATCCCTTTGAAGACTATTGGGCCAAAGGAAATATCCTCCGATAACAAAGAGAAAGAAGCTTTCTGAGAAACTTCTTTGTGTTCTGTGAAATCATCTCACAGAGTTACAGCTTTCCCCTCAAGAAGACTTTCGCTAAGACAGTTCTTGTGGATTTGGCAAAGTGATATTTGGAAGCCCATAGAGGGCTACGGTGAAAAAGGAAATATCCTCAGATGAAATCTGGAAAGAAGATTTCTGAGAAACTACTTAGTGTTCTGTTAATTCATCTCACAGAGTTACATCTGTATTTCGTGGATCTCTTTGCTAGACTTATTTCTCTGGAATCTGAGAACAGATATTTCGGATCCCTTTGAAGACTATAGGGCCAAAGGAAATATCCTCCGATAACAAAGAGAAAGAAGCTTTCTGAGAAACTTCTTTGTGTTCTGTGAAATCATCTCACAGAGTTACAGCTTTCCCCTCAAGAAGCCTTTCGCTAAGACAGTTCTTCTGGAATTGGCAAAGTGATATTTTGAAGCCCATAGAGGGCTATGGTGAAAAAGGAAATATCCTCAGATGAAATCTTGAAAGAAGCTTTCTGAGAAACTGCTTAGTGTTCTGTTAATTCATCTTACAGAGTTACATCTGTATTTCGTGGATCTCTTTGCTGTCCTTATTTCGGTGGAATCTGAGAACAGATATTCCGGATCCCTTTGAAGACTATAGGGCCAAAGGAAATATCCTCCGATAACAAAGAGAAAGAAGGTTTCTGAGAAACTTCTTTGTGTTCTGTGAAATCATCTCACAGAGTTACAGCTTTCCCCTCAAGAAGCCTTTCGCTAAGACAGTTCTTGTGGAATTGGCAAAGTGATATTTGGAAGCCCATAGAGGGCTATGGTGAAAAAGGAAATATCCTCAGATGAAATCTGGAAAGAAGCTTTCTGAGAAACCGCTTTGTGTTCTGTTAATTCATCTCACAGAGTTACATCTGTATTTCGTGGATCTCTTTGCTAGCCTTATTTCTCTGGAATCTGAGAACAGATACTTCGGAACCCTTTGAAGACTATAGGGCCAAAGGAAATATCCTCCGATAACAAAGAGAAACAAGCTTTCTGAGAAACTTCTTTGTGTTCTGTGAAATCATCTCACAGATTTACAGCTTTCCCCTCAAGAAGCCTTTCGCTAAGACAGTTCTTGTGGAATTGGCAAAGTGATATTTGGAAGCCCTTAGAGGGCTATGGTGAAAAAGGAAATATCCTCAGATGAAATCTGGAAAGAAGCTTTCTGAGAAACCGCTTAGTGTTCTGTTAATTCATCTCACAGAGTTACATCTGTATTTCGTGGATCTCTTTGCTAGCCTTATTTCTGTGGAATATGAGAACAGATATTCCGGATCCCTTTGAAGACTATAGGGCCAAAGGAAATATCCTCCGATAACAAAGAGAAAGAAGCTTTCTGAGAAACTTCTTTGTGTTCTGTGAAATCATCTCACAGAGTTACAGCTTTCCCCTCAAGAAGCCTTTCGCTAAGACAGTTCTTGTGGAATTGGAAAAGTGATATTTGGAAGCCCATAGAGGGCTATGGTGAAAAAGGAAATATCCTCAGATGAAATCTGGAAAGAAGCTTTCTGAGAAACCGCTTAGTGTTCTGTTAATTCATCTCAAAGAGTTACATCTCTATTTCGTGGATCTCTTTGCTAGCCTTGTTTTTCTGGAATCTGAGAACAGATATTTCGGATCCCTTTGAAGACTATAGGGCCAAAGGAAATATCCTCCGATAACAAAGAGAAAGAAGCTTTCTGAGAAACTTCTTTGTGTTCTGTGAAATCATCGCATGGAGTTACAGCTTTCCCCTCAAGAAGCCTTTCGCTAAGACAGTTCTTGTGGAATTGGCAAAGTGATATTTTGAAGCCCTTAGAGGGCTATGGTGAAAAAGGAAATATCCTCAGATGAAATCTGGAAAGAAGCTTTCTGAGAAACCGCTTAGTGTTCTGTTAATTCATCTCACAGAGTTACATCTGTATTTCGTGGATCTCTTTGCTAGCCTTATTTCTGTGGAATCTGGGAACAGATATTCCGGATCCCTTTGAAGACTATAGGGCCAAAGGAAATATCCTCCGATAACAAAGAAAAAGAAGCTTTCTGAGAAACTTCTTTGTGTTCTGTGAAATCATCTCACAGAGTTACAGCTTTCCCCTCAATAAGCCTTTCGCTAAGACAGTTCTTGTGGAATTGGCAAAGTGATATTTTGAAGCCCATAGAGGGCTATGGTGAAAAAGGAAATATCCTCAGATGAAATCTGGAAAGAAGCTTTCTGAGAAACCGCTTTGTGTTCTGTTAATTCATCTCACAGAGTTACATCTGTATTTCGTGGATCTCTTTGCTAGCCTTATTTCTGTGGAATCTGAGAACAGATATTCCGGATCCCTTTGAAGACTATAGGGCCAAAGGAAATATCCTCCGATAACAAAGAGAAAGAAGCTTTCTGAGAAACTTCTTTGTGTTCTGTGAAATCAACTCACAGAGTTACAGCTTTCCCCTCAAGAAGCCTTTCGCTAAGACAGTTCTTGTGGAATTGGCAAAGTGATATTTGGAAGCCCATAGAGGGCTATGGTGAAAAAGGAAATATCCTCAGATGAAATCTGGAAAGAAGATTTCTGAGAAACGGCTTAGTGTTCTGTTAATTCATCTCACCGAGTTACATCTGTATTTCGTGGATCTCTTAGCTAACCTTATTACTCTGGAATCTGAGAACGGATATTTCGGATCCCTTTGAAGATATAGGGCCAAAGGAAATATCCTCCGATAACAAAGAGAAAGAAGCTTTCTGAGAAACTTCTTTGAGTTCTGTGAAATCATCTCACAGAGTTACAGCTTTCCCCTTAAGAAGCCTTTCACTAAAACAGTTCTTGTGGAATTGGAAAAGTGATATTTGGAAGCCCATAGAGGGCTATGGTGAAAAAGGAAATATCCTCAGATGAAATCTGGAAAGAAGCTTTCTGAGAAACTGCTTAGTGTTCTGTTAATTCATCTCACAGAGTTACATCTGTATTTCGTGGATCTCTTTGCTAGCCTTATTTCTGTGGAATCTGAGAACAGATATTCCGGATCCCTTTGAAGATTATAGGGCCAAAGGAAATATCCTCCGATAACAAAGAGAAAGAAGCTTTCTGAGAAACTTCTTTGTGTTCTGTGAAATCATCGCATGGAGTTACAGCTTTCCCCTCAAGAAGCCTTTCGCTAAGACAGTTCTTGTGGAATTGGCAAAGTGATATTTTGAAGCCCTTAGAGGGCTATGGTGAAAAAGGAAATATCCTCAGATGAAATCTGGAAAGAAGCTTTCTGAGAAACCGCTTAGTGTTCTGTTAATTCATCTCACAGAGTTACATCTGTATTTCGTGGATCTCTTTGCTAGCCTTATTTCTGTGGAATCTGAGAACAGATATTCCGGATCCCTTTGAAGACTATAGGGCCAAAGGAAATATCCTCCGATAACAAAGAAAAAGAAGCTTTCTGAGAAACTTCTTTGTGTTCTGTGAAATCATCTCACAGAGTTACAGCTTTCCCCTCAATAAGCCTTTCGCTAAGACAGTTCTTGTGGAATTGGAAAAGTGATATTTGGAAGCCCATAGAGGGCTATGGTGAAAAAGGAAATATCCTCAGATGAAATCTGGAAAGAAGCTTTCTGAGAAACCGCTTAGTGTTCTGTTAATTCATCTCACAGAGTTACATCTGTATTTCGTGGATCTCTTTGCTAGCCTTATTTCTGTGGAATCTGAGAATAGATATTCCGGATCCCTTTGAAGACTATAGGGCCAAAGGAAATATCCTCCGATAACAAAGAGAAAGAAGCTTTCTGAGAAACTTCTTTGTGTTCTGTGAAATCATCTCACAGAGTTACAGCTTTCCCCTCAAGAAGCCTTTCGCTAAGACAGTTCTTGTGGAATTGGCAAAGTGATATTTGGAAGCCCATAGAGGGCTATGGTGAAAAAGGAAATATCCTCAGATGAAATCTGGAAAGAAGCTTTCTGAGAAACCGCTTAGTGTTCTGTTAATTCATCTCACAGAGTTACATCTGTATTTCGTGGATCTCTTAGCTAAGCCTTATTACTCTGGAATCTGAGAACGGATATTTCGGATCCCTTTGAAGACTATAGGGCCAAAGGAAATATCCTCCGATAACAAAGAGAAAGAAGCTTTCTGAGAAACTTCTTTGTGTTCTGTGAAATCATCTCACAGAGTTACAGCTTTCCCCTCAAGAAGCCTTTCGCTAAGACAGTTCTTGTGGAATTGGCAAAGTGATATTTTGAAGCCCTTAGAGGGCTATGGTGAAAAAGGAAATATCGTCAGATGAAATCTGGAAAGAAGCTTTCTGAGAAACCGCTTAGTGTTCTGTTAATTCATCTCACAGAGTTACATCTGTATTTCGTGGATCTCTTTGCTAGCCTTATTTTTCTGGAATCTGAGAAAAGATATTTCGGATCCCTTTGAAGACTATAGGGCCAAAGGAAATATCCTCCGATAACAAAGAGAAAGAAGCTTTCTGAGAAACTTCTTTGTGTTCTGTGAAATCATCTCACAGAGTTACAGCTTTCCCCTCAAGAAGCCTTTCGCTGAGACAGTTCTTGTGGAATTGGAAAAGTGATATTTGGAAGCCCTTAGAGGGCTATGGTGAAAAAGGAAATATCCTCAGATGAAATCTGGAAAGAAGCTTTCTGAGAAACCGCTTAGTGTTCTGTTAATTCATCTCACAGAGTTACATCTGTATTTCGTGGATCTCTTTGCTAGCCTTATTTCTGTGGAATCTGAGAACAGATATTCCGGATCCCTTTGAAGACTATAGGGCCAAAGGAAATATCCTCCGATAACAAAGACAAAGAAGCTTTCTGAGAAACTTCTTTGTGTTCTGTGAAATCATCTCACAGAGTTACAGCTTTCCCCTCAAGAAGCCTTTGGCTAAGACAGTTCTTGTGGAATTGGCAAAGTGATATTTTGAAGCCCTTAGAGGGCTATGGTGAAAAAGGATATATCCTCAGATGAAATCTGGAAAGAAGCTTTCTGAGAAACCGCTTAGTGTTCTGTTAATTCATCTCACAGAGTTACATCTGCATTTCGTGGATCTCTTTGCTAGCCTTATTTTTCTGGAATCTGAGAAAAGATATTCCGGATCCCTTTGAAGAGTATAGGGCCAAAGGAAATATCCTCCGATAACAAAGAGAAAGAAGCTTTCTGAGAAACTTCTTTGTGTTCTGTGAAATCATCTCACAGAGTTACAGCTTTCCCCTCAAGAAGCCTTTCGCTAAGACAGTTCTTGTGGAATTGGCAAAGTGATATTTTGAAGCCCTTAGAGGGCTATGGTGAAAAAGGAAATATCCTCAGATGAAATCTGGAAAGAAGCTTTTTGAGAAACTGCTTAGTGTTCTGTTAATTCATCTCACAGAGTTACATCTGTATTTCCTGGATCTCTTTGCTAGCCTTATTTCTGTGGAATCTGAGAACAGATAGTCCGGATCCCTTTGAAGACTATAGGGCCAAAGGAAATATCCTCCGATAACAAAGAGAAAGAAGGTTTCTGAGAAACTTCTTTGTGTTCTGTGAAATCATCTCACAGAGTTACAGCTTTCCCCTCAAGAAGCCTTTCGCTAAGACAGTTCTTGTGGAATTGGCAAAGTGATATTTGGAAGCCCGTAGAGGCCTATGGTGAAAAAGGAAATATCCTCAGATGAAATCTGGAAAGAAGCTTTCTGAGAAACAGCTTCGTGTTCTGTTAATTCATCTCACAGAGTTACATGTGTATTTCGTGGATCTCTTTGCTAGCCTTATTTCTGTGGAATCTTAATACAGATATTTCGGATCCTTTTGAAGACTATAGGGCCAAAGGAAATATCCTCCGATAACAAAGAGAAAGAAGCTTTCTGAGAAACTTCTTTGTGTTCTGTGAAATCATCTCACAGAGTTACAGCTTTCTCCTCAAGAAGCCTTTCGCTAAGACAGTTCTTGTGGAATTGGCAACGTGATATTTGGAAGCACATAGAGGGCTATGGTGAAAAAGGAAATATCCTCAGATGAAATCTGGAAAGAAGCTTTCTGAGAAACTGCTTAGTGTTCTGTTAATTCATCTCACAGAGTTACATCTGTATTTCCTGGATCTCTTTGCTAGCCTTATTTCTGTGGAATCTGAGAACAGATATTCCGGATCTCTTTGAAGACTATAGGGCCAAAGGAAATATCCTCCGATAACAAAGAGAAAGAAGCTTTCTGAGAAACTTCTTTGTGTTCTGTGAAATCATCTCACAGAGTTACAGCTTTCCCCTCAAGAAGCCTTTCGCTAAGACAGTTCTTGTGGAATTGGCAAAGTGATATTTGGAAGCCCATAGAGGGCTATGGTGAAAAAGGAAATATCCTCAGATGAAATCTGGAAAGAAGCTTTCTGAGAAACCGCTTTGTGTTCTGTTAATTCATCTCACAGAGTTACATCTGTATTTCATGGATCTCTTTGCTAGCCTTACTTTTCTGGAATCTGAGAACAGATATTTCGGATCCCTTTGAAGACTATAGGGCCAAAGGAAATATCCTCCGATAACAAAGAGAAAGAAGCTTTCTGAGAAACTTCTTTGTGTTCTGTGAAATCATCTCACAGAGTTACAGCTTTCCCCTCAAGAAGCCTTTCGCTAAGACAGTTCTTGTGGAATTGGCAAAGTGATATTTTGAAGCCCATAGAGGGCTATGGTGAAAAAGGAAATATCCTCAGATGAAATCTGGAAAGAAGCTTTCTGAGAAACCGCTTTGTGTTCTGTTAATTCATCTCACAGAGTTACATCTGTATTTCATGGATCTCTTTGCTAGCCTTATTTTTCTGGAATCTGAGAACAGATATTTCGGATCCCTTTGAAGACTATAGGGCCAAAGGAAATATCCTCCGATAACAAAGGGAAAGAAGCTTTCTGAGAAACTTCTTTGTGTTCTGTGAAATCATCTCACAGAGTTACAGCTTTCCCCTCAAGAAGCCTTTCGCTAAGACAGTTCTTGTGGAATTGGCAAAGTGATATTTGGAAGCCCTTAGAGGGCTATGGTGAAAAAGGAAATATCCTCAGATGAAATCTGGAAAGAAGCTTTCTGAGAAACCGCTTAGTGTTCTGTTAATTCATCTCACAGAGTTACATCTGTATTTCATGGATCTCTTTGCTAGCCTTATTTTTCTGGAATCTGAGAAAAGACATTTCGGATCTCTTTGAATACTATAGGGCCAAAGGAAATATCCTCCGATAACAAAGACAAAGAAGCTTTCTGAGAAACTTCTTTGTGTTCTGTGAAATCATCTCACAGAGTTACAGCTTTCCCCTCAAGAAGCCTTTCGCTAAGACAGTTCTTGTGGAATTGGAAAAGTGATATTTGGAAGCCCATAGAGGGCTATGTTGAAAAAGGAAATATCCTCAGATGAAATCTGGAAAGAAGCTTTCTGAGAAACTGCTTAGTGTTCTGTTAATTCATCTCACAGAGTTACATCTGTATTTCGTGGATCTCTTTGCTAGCCTTATTTCTGTGGAATCTGAGAACAGATATTCCGGATCCCTTTGAAGACTATAGGGCCAAAGGAAATATCCTCCGATAACAAAGAGAAAGAAGCTTTCTGAGAAACTTCTTTGTGTTCTGTGAAATCAACTCACAGAGTTACAGCTTTCCCCTCAAGAAGCCTTTCGCTAAGACAGTTCTTGTGGAATTGGCAAAGTGATATTTGGAAGCCCATAGAGGGCTATGGTGAAAAAGGAAATATCCTCAGATGAAATCTGGAAAGAAGATTTCTGAGAAACGGCTTAGTGTTCTGTTAATTCATCTCACCGAGTTACATCTGTATTTCGTGGATCTCTTAGCTAACCTTATTACTCTGGAATCTGAGAACGGATATTTCGGATCCCTTTGAAGATATAGGGCCAAAGGAAATATCCTCCGATAACAAAGAGAAAGAAGCTTTCTGAGAAACTTCTTTGAGTTCTGTGAAATCATCTCACAGAGTTACAGCTTTCCCCTTAAGAAGCCTTTCACTAAAACAGTTCTTGTGGAATTGGAAAAGTGATATTTGGAAGCCCATAGAGGGCTATGGTGAAAAAGGAAATATCCTCAGATGAAATCTGGAAAGAAGCTTTCTGAGAAACTGCTTAGTGTTCTGTTAATTCATCTCACAGAGTTACATCTGTATTTCGTGGATCTCTTTGCTAGCCTTATTTCTGTGGAATCTGAGAACAGATATTCCGGATCCCTTTGAAGATTATAGGGCCAAAGGAAATATCCTCCGATAACAAAGAGAAAGAAGCTTTCTGAGAAACTTCTTTGTGTTCTGTGAAATCATCGCATGGAGTTACAGCTTTCCCCTCAAGAAGCCTTTCGCTAAGACAGTTCTTGTGGAATTGGCAAAGTGATATTTTGAAGCCCTTAGAGGGCTATGGTGAAAAAGGAAATATCCTCAGATGAAATCTGGAAAGAAGCTTTCTGAGAAACCGCTTAGTGTTCTGTTAATTCATCTCACAGAGTTACATCTGTATTTCGTGGATCTCTTTGCTAGCCTTATTTCTGTGGAATCTGAGAACAGATATTCCGGATCCCTTTGAAGACTATAGGGCCAAAGGAAATATCCTCCGATAACAAAGAAAAAGAAGCTTTCTGAGAAACTTCTTTGTGTTCTGTGAAATCATCTCACAGAGTTACAGCTTTCCCCTCAATAAGCCTTTCGCTAAGACAGTTCTTGTGGAATTGGAAAAGTGATATTTGGAAGCCCATAGAGGGCTATGGTGAAAAAGGAAATATCCTCAGATGAAATCTGGAAAGAAGCTTTCTGAGAAACCGCTTAGTGTTCTGTTAATTCATCTCACAGAGTTACATCTGTATTTCGTGGATCTCTTTGCTAGCCTTATTTCTGTGGAATCTGAGAATAGATATTCCGGATCCCTTTGAAGACTATAGGGCCAAAGGAAATATCCTCCGATAACAAAGAGAAAGAAGCTTTCTGAGAAACTTCTTTGTGTTCTGTGAAATCATCTCACAGAGTTACAGCTTTCCCCTCAAGAAGCCTTTCGCTAAGACAGTTCTTGTGGAATTGGCAAAGTGATATTTGGAAGCCCATAGAGGGCTATGGTGAAAAAGGAAATATCCTCAGATGAAATCTGGAAAGAAGCTTTCTGAGAAACCGCTTAGTGTTCTGTTAATTCATCTCACAGAGTTACATCTGTATTTCGTGGATCTCTTAGCTAAGCCTTATTACTCTGGAATCTGAGAACGGATATTTCGGATCCCTTTGAAGACTATAGGGCCAAAGGAAATATCCTCCGATAACAAAGAGAAAGAAGCTTTCTGAGAAACTTCTTTGTGTTCTGTGAAATCATCTCACAGAGTTACAGCTTTCCCCTCAAGAAGCCTTTCGCTAAGACAGTTCTTGTGGAATTGGCAAAGTGATATTTTGAAGCCCTTAGAGGGCTATGGTGAAAAAGGAAATATCGTCAGATGAAATCTGGAAAGAAGCTTTCTGAGAAACCGCTTAGTGTTCTGTTAATTCATCTCACAGAGTTACATCTGTATTTCGTGGATCTCTTTGCTAGCCTTATTTTTCTGGAATCTGAGAAAAGATATTTCGGATCCCTTTGAAGACTATAGGGCCAAAGGAAATATCCTCCGATAACAAAGAGAAAGAAGCTTTCTGAGAAACTTCTTTGTGTTCTGTGAAATCATCTCACAGAGTTACAGCTTTCCCCTCAAGAAGCCTTTCGCTGAGACAGTTCTTGTGGAATTGGAAAAGTGATATTTGGAAGCCCTTAGAGGGCTATGGTGAAAAAGGAAATATCCTCAGATGAAATCTGGAAAGAAGCTTTCTGAGAAACCGCTTAGTGTTCTGTTAATTCATCTCACAGAGTTACATCTGTATTTCGTGGATCTCTTTGCTAGCCTTATTTCTGTGGAATCTGAGAACAGATATTCCGGATCCCTTTGAAGACTATAGGGCCAAAGGAAATATCCTCCGATAACAAAGACAAAGAAGCTTTCTGAGAAACTTCTTTGTGTTCTGTGAAATCATCTCACAGAGTTACAGCTTTCCCCTCAAGAAGCCTTTCGCTAAGACAGTTCTTGTGGAATTGGCAACGTGATATTTTGAAGCCCTTAGAGGGCTATGGTGAAAAAGGAAATATCCTCAGATGAAATCTGGAAAGAAGCTTTCTGAGAAACCGCTTAGTGTTCTGTTAATTCATCTCACAGAGTTACATCTGCATTTCGTGGATCTCTTTGCTAGCCTTATTTTTCTGGAATCTGAGAAAAGATATTCCGGATCCCTTTGAAGAGTATAGGGCCAAAGGAAATATCCTCCGATAACAAAGAGAAAGAAGCTTTCTGAGAAACTTCTTTGTGTTCTGTGAAATCATCTCACAGAGTTACAGCTTTCCCCTCAAGAAGCCTTTCGCTAAGACAGTTCTTGTGGAATTGGCAAAGTGATATTTTGAAGCCCTTAGAGGGCTATGGTGAAAAAGGAAATATCCTCAGATGAAATCTGGAAAGAAGCTTTTTGAGAAACTGCTTAGTGTTCTGTTAATTCATCTCACAGAGTTACATCTGTATTTCCTGGATCTCTTTGCTAGCCTTATTTCTGTGGAATCTGAGAACAGATAGTCCGGATCCCTTTGAAGACTATAGGGCCAAAGGAAATATCCTCCGATAACAAAGAGAAAGAAGGTTTCTGAGAAACTTCTTTGTGTTCTGTGAAATCATCTCACAGAGTTACAGCTTTCCCCTCAAGAAGCCTTTCGCTAAGACAGTTCTTGTGGAATTGGCAAAGTGATATTTGGAAGCCCGTAGAGGCCTATGGTGAAAAAGGAAATATCCTCAGATGAAATCTGGAAAGAAGCTTTCTGAGAAACAGCTTCGTGTTCTGTTAATTCATCTCACAGAGTTACATGTGTATTTCGTGGATCTCTTTGCTAGCCTTATTTCTGTGGAATCTTAATACAGATATTTCGGATCCTTTTGAAGACTATAGGGCCAAAGGAAATATCCTCCGATAACAAAGAGAAAGAAGCTTTCTGAGAAACTTCTTTGTGTTCTGTGAAATCATCTCACAGAGTTACAGCTTTCCCCTCAAGAAGCCTTTCGCTGAGACAGTTCTTGTGGAATTGGAAAAGTGATATTTGGAAGCCCTTAGAGGGCTATGGTGAAAAAGGAAATATCCTCAGATGAAATCTGGAAAGAAGCTTTCTGAGAAACCGCTTAGTGTTCTGTTAATTCATCTCACAGAGTTACATCTGTATTTCGTGGATCTCTTTGCTAGCCTTATTTCTGTGGAATCTGAGAACAGATATTCCGGATCCCTTTGAAGACTATACTGCCAAAGGAAATATCCTCCGATAACAAAGACAAAGAAGCTTTCTGAGAAACTTCTTTGTGTTCTGTGAAATCATCTCACAGAGTTACAGCTTTCCCCTCAAGAAGCCTTTCGCTGAGACAGTTCTTGTGGAATTGGAAAAGTGATATTTGGAAGCCCTTAGAGGGCTATGGTGAAAAAGGAAATATCCTCAGATGAAATCTGGAAAGAAGCTTTCTGAGAAACCGCTTAGTGTTCTGTTAATTCATCTCACAGAGTTACATCTGTATTTCGTGGATCTCTTTGCTAGCCTTATTTCTGTGGAATCTGAGAACATATATTCCGGATCCCTTTGAAGACTATAGGGCCAAAGGAAATATCCTCCGATAACAAAGACAAAGAAGCTTTCTGAGAAACTTCTTTGTGTTCTGTGAAATCATCTCACAGAGTTACAGCTTTCCCCTCAAGAAGCCTTTGGCTAAGACAGTTCTTGTGGAATTGGCAAAGTGATATTTTGAAGCCCTTAGAGGGCTATGGTGAAAAAGGAAATATCCTCAGATGAAATCTGGAAAGAAGCTTTCTGAGAAACCGCTTAGTGTTCTGTTAATTCATCTCACAGAGTTACATCTGCATTTCGTGGATCTCTTTGCTAGCCTTATTTTTCTGGAATCTGAGAAAAGATATTTCGGATCCCTTTGAAGACTATAGGGCCAAAGGAAATATCCTCCGATAACAAAGAGAAAGAAGCTTTCTGAGAAACTTCTTTGTGTTCTGTGAAATCATCTCACAGAGTTACAGCTTTCCCCTCAAGAAGCCTTTCGCTGAGACAGTTCTTGTGGAATTGGAAAAGTGATATTTGGAAGCCCTTAGAGGGCTATGGTGAAAAAGGAAATATCCTCAGATGAAATCTGGAAAGAAGCTTTCTGAGAAACCGCTTAGTGTTCTGTTAATTCATCTCACAGAGTTACATCTGTATTTCGTGGATCTCTTTGCTAGCTTTATTTCTGTGGAATCTGAGAACAGATATTCCGGATCCCTTTGAAGACTATAGGGCCAAAGGAAATATCCTCCGATAACAAAGACAAAGAAGCTTTCTGAGAAACTTCTTTGTGTTCTGTGAAATCATCTCACAGAGTTACAGCTTTCCCCTCAAGAAGCCTTTCGCTGAGACAGTTCTTGTGGAATTGGAAAAGTGATATTTGGAAGCCCTTAGAGGGCTATGGTGAAAAAGGAAATATCCTCAGATGAAATCTGGAAAGAAGCTTTCTGAGAAACCGCTTAGTGTTCTGTTAATTCATCTCACAGAGTTACATCTGTATTTCGTGGATCTCTTTGCTAGCCTTATTTCTGTGGAATCTGAGAACAGATATTCCGGATCCCTTTGAAGACTATAGGGCCAAAGGAAATATCCTCCGATAACAAAGACAAAGAAGCTTTCTGAGAAACTTCTTTGTGTTCTGTGAAATCATCTCACAGAGTTACAGCTTTCCCCTCAAGAAGCCTTTGGCTAAGACAGTTCTTGTGGAATTGGCAAAGTGATATTTTGAAGCCCTTAGAGGGCTATGGTGAAAAAGGAAATATCCTCAGATGAAATCTGGAAAGAAGCTTTTTGAGAAACTGCTTAGTGTTCTGTTAATTCATCTCACAGAGTTACATCTGTATTTCCTGGATCTCTTTGCTAGCCTTATTTCTGTGGAATCTGAGAACAGATAGTCCGGATCCCTTTGAAGACTATAGGGCCAAAGGAAATATCCTCCGATAACAAAGAGAAAGAAGGTTTCTGAGAAACTTCTTTGTGTTCTGTGAAATCATCTCACAGAGTTACAGCTTTCCCCTCAAGAAGCCTTTCGCTAAGACAGTTCTTGTGGAATTAGCAAAGTGATATTTGGAAGCCCGTAGAGGCCTATGGTGAAAAAGGAAATATCCTCAGATGAAATCTGGAAAGAAGCTTTCTGAGAAACAGCTTCGTGTTCTGTTAATTCATCTCACAGAGTTACATGTGTATTTCGTGGATCTCTTTGCTAGCCTTATTTCTGTGGAATCTTAATACAGATATTTCGGATCCTTTTGAAGACTATAGGGCCAAAGGAAATATCCTCCGATAACAAAGAGAAAGAAGCTTTCTGAGAAACTTCTTTGTGTTCTGTGAAATCATCTCACAGAGTTACAGCTTTCTCCTCAAGAAGCCTTTCGCTAAGACAGTTCTTGTGGAATTGGCAACGTGATATTTGGAAGCACATAGAGGGCTATGGTGAAAAAGGAAATATCCTCAGATGAAATCTGGAAAGAAGCTTTCTGAGAAACTGCTTAGTGTTCTGTTAATTCATCTCACAGAGTTACATCTGTATTTCCTGGATCTCTTTGCTAGCCTTATTTCTGTGGAATCTGAGAACAGATATTCCGGATCTCTTTGAAGACTATAGGGCCAAAGGAAATATCCTCCGATAACAAAGAGAAAGAAGCTTTCTGAGAAACTTCTTTGTGTTCTGTGAAATCATCTCACAGAGTTACAGCTTTCCCCTCAAGAAGCCTTTCGCTAAGACAGTTCTTGTGGAATTGGCAAAGTGATATTTGGAAGCCCATAGAGGGCTATGGTGAAAAAGGAAATATCCTCAGATGAAATCTGGAAAGAAGCTTTCTGAGAAACCGTTTTGTGTTCTGTTAATTCATCTCACAGAGTTACATCTGTATTTCATGGATCTCTTTGCTAGCCTTACTTTTCTGGAATCTGAGAACAGATATTTCGGATCCCTTTGAAGACTATAGGGCCAAAGGAAATATCCTCCGATAACAAAGGGAAAGAAGCTTTCTGAGAAAATTCTTTGTGTTCTGTGAAATCATCTCACAGAGTTACAGCTTTCCCCTCAAGAAGCCTTCCGCTAAGACAGTTCTTGTGGTATTGGCAAAGTGATATTTGGAAGCCCATAGAGGCCTATGGTGAAAAAGGAAATATCCTCAGATGAAATCTGGAAAGAAGATTTCTGAGAAACTGCTTAGTGTTCTGTTAATTCATCTCAGAGAGTTACATCTGTATTTCGTGGATCTCTTTGCTAGCCTTATTTCTGTGGAATCTGAGAACAGATATTCCGGATCCCTTTGAAGACTATAGGGCCAAAGGAAATATCCTCCGATAACAAAGAGAAAGAAGCTTTCTGAGAAACTTCTTTGTGTTCTGTGAAATCGTCTCACAGAGTTACAGCTTTCCCCTCAAGAAGCCTTTCGCTAAGACAGTTCCTGTGGAATTGGAAAAGTGATATTTGGAAGCCCATAGAGGGCTATGGTGAAAAAGGAAATATTCTCAGATGAAATCTGGAAAGAAGCTTTCTGAGAAACCGCTTAGCGTTCTGTTAATTCATCTCACAGAGTTACATCTGTATTTCGTGGATCTCTTTGCTAGCCTTATTTCTGTGGAATCTGAGAACAGATATTCCGGATCCCTTTGAAGACTATTGGTCCAAAGGAAATATCCTCCGATAACAAAGAGAAAGAAGCTTTCTGAGAAACTTCTTTGTGTTCTGTGAAATCATCTCACAGAGTTACAGCTTTCCCCTCAAGAAGACTTTCGCTAAGACAGTTCTTGTGGATTTGGCAAAGTGATATTTGGAAGCCCATAGAGGGCTACGGTGAAAAAGGATATATCCTCAGATGAAATCTGGAAAGAAGATTTCTGAGAAACTACTTAGTGTTCTGTTAATTCATCTCACAGAGTTACATCTGTATTTCGTGGATCTCTTTGCTAGACTTATTTCTCTGGAATCTGAGAACAGATATTTCGGATCCCTTTGAAGACTATAGGGCCAAAGGAAATATCCTCCGATAACAAAGAGAAAGAAGCTTTCTGAGAAACTTCTTTGTGTTCTGTGAAATCATCTCACAGAGTTACAGCTTTCCCCTCAAGAAGCCTTTCCCTAAGACAGTTCTTCTGGAATTGGCAAAGTGATATTTTGAAGCCCTTAGAGGGCTATGGTGAAAAAGGAAATATCCTCAGATGAAATCTTGAAAGAAGCTTTCTGAGAAACTGCTTAGTGTTCTGTTAATTCATCTTACAGAGTTACATCTGTATTTCGTGGATCTCTTTGCTGTCCTTATTTCGGTGGAATCTGAGAACAGATATTCCGGATCCCTTTGAAGACTATAGGGCCAAAGGAAATATCCTCCGATAACAAAGAGAAAGAAGGTTTCTGAGAAACTTCTTTGTGTTCTGTGACATCATCTCACCGAGTTACAGCTTTCCCCTCAAGAAGCCTTTCGCTAAGACAGTTCTTGTGGAATTGGCAAAGTGATATTTGGAAGCCCATAGAGGGCTATGGTGAAAAAGGAAATATCCTCAGATGAAATCTGGAAAGAAGCTTTCTGAGAAAGTGCTTATTGTTCTGATAATTCATCTCACAGAGTTACGTCTGTATTTCGTGGATCTCTTTCCTAGCCTTATTTCTGTGGAATCTGAGAACAGATATTCCGGATCCCTTTGAAGACTATAGGGCCAAAGGAAATATCCTCCGATAACAAAGAGAAAGAAGCTTTCTGAGAAACTTCTTTGTGTTCTGTGAAATCGTCTCACAGAGTTACAGCTTTCCCCTCAAGAAGCCTTTCGCTAAGACAGTTCCTGTGGAATTGGAAAAGTGATATTTGGAAGCCCATAGAGGGCTATGGTGAAAAAGGAAATATTCTCAGATGAAATCTGGAAAGAAGCTTTCTGAGAAACCGCTTAGCGTTCTGTTAATTCATCTCACAGAGTTACATCTGTATTTCGTGGATCTCTTTGCTAGCCTTATTTCTGTGGAATCTGAGAACAGATATTCCGGATCCCTTTGAAGACTATTGGGCCAAAGGAAATATCCTCCGATAACAAAGAGAAAGAAGCTTTCTGAGAAACTTCTTTGTGTTCTGTGAAATCATCTCACAGAGTTACAGCTTTCCCCTCAAGAAGACTTTCGCTAAGACAGTTCTTGTGGATTTGGCAAAGTGATATTTGGAAGCCCATAGAGGGCTACGGTGAAAAAGGAAATATCCTCAGATGAAATCTGGAAAGAAGATTTCTGAGAAACTACTTAGTGTTCTGTTAATTCATCTCACAGAGTTACATCTGTATTTCGTGGATCTCTTTGCTAGACTTATTTCTCTGGAATCTGAGAACAGATATTTCGGATCCCTTTGAAGACTATAGGGCCAAAGGAAATATCCTCCGATAACAAAGAGAAAGAAGCTTTCTGAGAAACTTCTTTGTGTTCTGTGAAATCATCTCACAGAGTTACAGCTTTCCCCTCAAGAAGCCTTTGGCTAAGACAGTTCTTCTGGAATTGGCAAAGTGATATTTTGAAGCCCTTAGAGGGCTATGGTGAAAAAGGAAATATCCTCAGATGAAATCTTGAAAGAAGCTTTCTGAGAAACTGCTTAGTGTTCTGTTAATTCATCTTACAGAGTTACATCTGTATTTCGTGGATCTCTTTGCTGTCCTTATTTCGGTGGAATCTGAGAACAGATATTCCGGATCCCTTTGAAGACTATAGGGCCAAAGGAAATATCCTCCGATAACAAAGAGAAAGAAGGTTTCTGAGAAACTTCTTTGTGTTCTGTGACATCATCTCACAGAGTTACAGCTTTCCCCTCAAGAAGCCTTTCGCTAAGACAGTTCTTGTGGAATTGGCAAAGTGATATTTGGAAGCCCATAGAGGGCTATGGTGAAAAAGGAAATATCCTCAGATGAAATCTGGAAAGAAGCTTTCTGAGAAAGTGCTTATTGTTCTGTTAATTCATCTCACAGAGTTACGTCTGTATTTCGTGGATCTCTTTCCTAGCCTTATTTCTGTGGAATCTGAGAACAGATATTCCGGATCCCTTTGAAGACTATAGGGCCAAAGGAAATATCCTCCGATAACAAAGAGAAAGAAGCTTTCTGAGAAACTTCTTTGTGTTCTGTGAAATCATCTCACAGAGTTACAGCTTTCCCCTCAAGAAGCCTTCCGATAAGACAGTTCTTGTGGTATTGGCAAAGTGATATTTGGAAGCCCATAGAGGCCTATGGTGAAAAAGGAAATATCCTCAGATGAAATCTGGAAAGAAGATTTCTGAGAAACTGCTTAGTGTTCTGTTAATTCATCTCACAGAGTTACATCTGTATTTCGTGGATCTCTTTGCTAGCCTTATTTCTCTGGAATCTGAGAACAGATACTTCGGAACCCTTTGAAGACTATAGGGCCAAAGGAAATATCCTCCGATAACAAAGAGAAAGAAGCTTTCTGAGAAACTTCTTTGTGTTCTGTGAAATCATCTCACAGATTTACAGCTTTCCCCTCAAGAAGCCTTTCGCTAAGACAGTTCTTGTGGAATTGGCAAAGTGATATTTGGAAGCCCTTAGAGGGCTATGGTGAAAAAGGAAATATCCTCAGATGAAATCTGGAAAGAAGCTTTCTGAGAAACCGCTTAGTGTTCTGTTAATTCATCTCACAGAGTTACATCTGTATTTCGTGGATCTCTTTGCTAGCCTTATTTTTCTGGAATCTGAGAAAAGATATTTCGGATCCCTTTGAAGACTATAGGGCCAAAGGAAATATCCTCCGATAACAAAGAGAAAGAAGCTTTCTGAGAAACTTCTTTGTGTTCTGTGAAATCATCTCACAGAGTTACAGCTTTCCCCTCAAGAAGCCTTTCGCTGAGACAGTTCTTGTGGAATTGGAAAAGTGATATTTGGAAGCCCTTAGAGGGCTATGGTGAAAAAGGAAATATCCTCAGATGAAATCTGGAAAGAAGCTTTCTGAGAAACCGCTTAGTGTTCTGTTAATTCATCTCACAGAGTTACATCTGTATTTCGTGGATCTCTTTGCTAGCCTTATTTCTGTGGAATCTGAGAACAGATATTCCGGATCCCTTTGAAGACTATAGGGCCAAAGGAAATATCCTCCGATAACAAAGACGAAGAAGCTTTCTGAGAAACTTCTTTGTGTTCTGTGAAATCATCTCACAGAGTTACAGCTTTCCCCTCAAGAAGCCTTTGGCTAAGACAGTTCTTGTGGAATTGGCAAAGTGATATTTTGAAGCCCTTAGAGGGCTATGGTGAAAAAGGAAATATCCTCAGATGAAATCTGGAAAGAAGCTTTCTGAGAAACCGCTTAGTGTTCTGTTAATTCATCTCACAGAGTTACATCTGCATTTCGTGGATCTCTTTGCTAGCCTTATTTTTCTGGAATCTGAGAAAAGATATTCCGGATCCCTTTGAAGAGTATAGGGCCAAAGGAAATATCCTCCGATAACAAAGAGAAAGAAGCTTTCTGAGAAACTTCTTTGTGTTCTGTGAAATCATCTCACAGAGTTACAGCTTTCCCCTCAAGAAGCCTTTCGCTAAGACAGTTCTTGTGGAATTGGCAAAGTGATATTTTGAAGCCCTTAGAGGGCTATGGTGAAAAAGGAAATATCCTCAGATGAAATCTGGAAAGAAGCTTTTTGAGAAACTGCTTAGTGTTCTGTTAATTCATCTCACAGAGTTACATCTGTATTTCCTGGATCTCTTTGCTAGCCTTATTTCTGTGGAATCTGAGAACAGATAGTCCGGATCCCTTTGAAGACTATAGGGCCAAAGGAAATATCCCCCGATAACAAAGAGAAAGAAGGTTTCTGAGAAACTTCTTTGTGTTCTGTGAAATCATCTCACAGAGTTACAGCTTTCCCCTCAAGAAGCCTTTCGCTAAGACAGTTCTTGTGGAATTGGCAAAGTGATATTTGGAAGCCCGTAGAGGCCTATGGTGAAAAAGGAAATATCCTCAGATGAAATCTGGAAAGAAGCTTTCTGAGAAACAGCTTCGTGTTCTGTTAATTCATCTCACAGAGTTACATGTGTATTTCGTGGATCTCTTTGCTAGCCTTATTTCTGTGGAATCTTAATACAGATATTTCGGATCCTTTTGAAGACTATAGGGCCAAAGGAAATATCCTCCGATAACAAAGAGAAAGAAGCTTTCTGAGAAACTTCTTTGTGTTCTGTGAAATCATCTCACAGAGTTACAGCTTTCCCCTCAAGAAGCCTTTCGCTGAGACAGTTCTTGTGGAATTGGAAAAGTGATATTTGGAAGCCCTTAGAGGGCTATGGTGAAAAAGGAAATATCCTCAGATGAAATCTGGAAAGAAGCTTTCTGAGAAACCGCTTAGTGTTCTGTTAATTCATCTCACAGAGTTACATCTGTATTTCGTGGATCTCTTTGCTAGCCTTATTTCTGTGGAATCTGAGAACAGATATTCCGGATCCCTTTGAAGACTATACTGCCAAAGGAAATATCCTCCGATAACAAAGACAAAGAAGCTTTCTGAGAAACTTCTTTGTGTTCTGTGAAATCATCTCACAGAGTTACAGCTTTCCCCTCAAGAAGCCTTTCGCTGAGACAGTTCTTGTGGAATTGGAAAAGTGATATTTGGAAGCCCTTAGAGGGCTATGGTGAAAAAGGAAATATCCTCAGATGAAATCTGGAAAGAAGCTTTCTGAGAAACCGCTTAGTGTTCTGTTAATTCATCTCACAGAGTTACATCTGTATTTCGTGGATCTCTTTGCTAGCCTTATTTCTGTGGAATCTGAGAACATATATTCCGGATCCCTTTGAAGACTATAGGGCCAAAGGAAATATCCTCCGATAACAAAGACAAAGAAGCTTTCTGAGAAACTTCTTTGTGTTCTGTGAAATCATCTCACAGAGTTACAGCTTTCCCCTCAAGAAGCCTTTGGCTAAGACAGTTCTTGTGGAATTGGCAAAGTGATATTTTGAAGCCCTTAGAGGGCTATGGTGAAAAAGGAAATATCCTCAGATGAAATCTGGAAAGAAGCTTTCTGAGAAACCGCTTAGTGTTCTGTTAATTCATCTCACAGAGTTACATCTGCATTTCGTGGATCTCTTTGCTAGCCTTATTTTTCTGGAATCTGAGAAAAGATATTTCGGATCCCTTTGAAGACTATAGGGCCAAAGGAAATATCCTCCGATAACAAAGAGAAAGAAGCTTTCTGAGAAACTTCTTTGTGTTCTGTGAAATCATCTCACAGAGTTACAGCTTTCCCCTCAAGAAGCCTTTCGCTGAGACAGTTCTTGTGGAATTGGAAAAGTGATATTTGGAAGCCCTTAGAGGGCTATGGTGAAAAAGGAAATATCCTCAGATGAAATCTGGAAAGAAGCTTTCTGAGAAACCGCTTAGTGTTCTGTTAATTCATCTCACAGAGTTACATCTGTATTTCGTGGATCTCTTTGCTAGCCTTATTTCTGTGGAATCTGAGAACAGATATTCCGGATCCCTTTGAAGACTATAGGGCCAAAGGAAATATCCTCCGATAACAAAGACAAAGAAGCTTTCTGAGAAACTTCTTTGTGTTCTGTGAAATCATCTCACAGAGTTACAGCTTTCCCCTCAAGAAGCCTTTCGCTGAGACAGTTCTTGTGGAATTGGAAAAGTGATATTTGGAAGCCCTTAGAGGGCTATGGTGAAAAAGGAAATATCCTCAGATGAAATCTGGAAAGAAGCTTTCTGAGAAACCGCTTAGTGTTCTGTTAATTCATCTCACAGAGTTACATCTGTATTTCGTGGATCTCTTTGCTAGCCTTATTTCTGTGGAATCTGAGAACAGATATTCCGGATCCCTTTGAAGACTATAGGGCCAAAGGAAATATCCTCCGATAACAAAGACAAAGAAGCTTTCTGAGAAACTTCTTTGTGTTCTGTGAAATCATCTCACAGAGTTACAGCTTTCCCCTCAAGAAGCCTTTGGCTAAGACAGTTCTTGTGGAATTGGCAAAGTGATATTTTGAAGCCCTTAGAGGGCTATGGTGAAAAAGGAAATATCCTCAGATGAAATCTGGAAAGAAGCTTTTTGAGAAACTGCTTAGTGTTCTGTTAATTCATCTCACAGAGTTACATCTGTATTTCCTGGATCTCTTTGCTAGCCTTATTTCTGTGGAATCTGAGAACAGATAGTCCGGATCCCTTTGAAGACTATAGGGCCAAAGGAAATATCCTCCGATAACAAAGAGAAAGAAGGTTTCTGAGAAACTTCTTTGTGTTCTGTGAAATCATCTCACAGAGTTACAGCTTTCCCCTCAAGAAGCCTTTCGCTAAGACAGTTCTTGTGGAATTAGCAAAGTGATATTTGGAAGCCCGTAGAGGCCTATGGTGAAAAAGGAAATATCCTCAGATGAAATCTGGAAAGAAGCTTTCTGAGAAACAGCTTCGTGTTCTGTTAATTCATCTCACAGAGTTACATGTGTATTTCGTGGATCTCTTTGCTAGCCTTATTTCTGTGGAATCTTAATACAGATATTTCGGATCCTTTTGAAGACTATAGGGCCAAAGGAAATATCCTCCGATAACAAAGAGAAAGAAGCTTTCTGAGAAACTTCTTTGTGTTCTGTGAAATCATCTCACAGAGTTACAGCTTTCTCCTCAAGAAGCCTTTCGCTAAGACAGTTCTTGTGGAATTGGCAACGTGATATTTGGAAGCACATAGAGGGCTATGGTGAAAAAGGAAATATCCTCAGATGAAATCTGGAAAGAAGCTTTCTGAGAAACTGCTTAGTGTTCTGTTAATTCATCTCACAGAGTTACATCTGTATTTCCTGGATCTCTTTGCTAGCCTTATTTCTGTGGAATCTGAGAACAGATAGTCCGGATCCCTTTGAAGACTATAGGGCCAAAGGAAATATCCTCCGATAACAAAGAGAAAGAAGGTTTCTGAGAAACTTCTTTGTGTTCTGTGAAATCGTCTCACAGAGTTACAGCTTTCCCCTCAAGAAGCCTTTCGCTAAGACAGTTCTTGTGGAATTGGCAAAGTGATACTTGGAAGCCCGTAGAGGCCTATGGTGAAAAAGGAAATATCCTCAGATGAAATCTGGAAAGAAGCTTTCTGAGAAACAGCTTCGTGTTCTGTTAATTCATCTCACAGAGTTACATGTGTATTTCGTGGATCTCTTTGCTAGCCTTATTTCTGTGGAATCTTAATACAGATATTTCGGATCCTTTTGAAGACTATAGGGCCAAAGGAAATATCCTCCGATAACAAAGAGAAAGAAGCTTTCTGAGAAACTTCTTTGTGTTCTGTGAAATCATCTCACAGAGTTACAGCTTTCTCCTCAAGAAGCCTTTCGCTAAGACAGTTCTTGTGGAATTGGCAACGTGATATTTGGAAGCACATAGAGGGCTATGGTGAAAAAGGAAATATCCTCAGATGAAATCTGGAAAGAAGCTTTCTGAGAAACTGCTTAGTGTTCTGTTAATTCATCTCACAGAGTTACATCTGTATTTCCTGGATCTCTTTGCTAGCCTTATTTCTGTGGAATCTGAGAACAGATATTCCGGATCTCTTTGAAGACTATAGGGCCAAAGGAAATATCCTCCGATAACAAAGAGAAAGAAGCTTTCTGAGAAACTTCTTTGTGTTCTGTGAAATCATCTCACAGAGTTACAGCTTTCCCCTCAAGAAGCCTTTCGCTAAGACAGTTCTTGTGGAATTGGCAAAGTGATATTTGGAAGCCCATAGAGGGCTATGGTGAAAAAGGAAATATCCTCAGATGAAATCTGGAAAGAAGCTTTCTGAGAAACCGCTTTGTGTTCTGTTAATTCATCTCACAGAGTTACATCTGTATTTCATGGATCTCTTTGCTAGCCTTACTTTTCTGGAATCTGAGAACAGATATTTCGGATCCCTTTGAAGACTATAGGGCCAAAGGAAATATCCTCCGATAACAAAGGGAAAGAAGCTTTCTGAGAAAATTCTTTGTGTTCTGTGAAATCATCTCACAGAGTTACAGCTTTCCCCTCAAGAAGCCTTTCGCTAAGACAGTTCTTGTGGAATTGGCAAAGTGATATTTTGAAGCCCTTAGAGGGCTATGGTGAAAAAGGAAATATCGTCAGATGAAATCTTGAAAGAAGCTTTCTGAGAAACCGCTTAGTGTTCTGTTAATTCATCTCACAGAGTTACATCTGTATTTCGTGGATCTCTTTATAGCCTTATTTTTCTGGAATCTGAGAACAGAAATTTCGGATCCCTTTGAAGACTATAGGGCCAAAGGAAATATCCTCCGATAACAAAGAGAAAGAAGCTTTCTGAGAAACTTCTTTGTGTTCTGTGAAATCATCTCACAGAGTTACAGCTTTCCCCTCAAGAAGCCTTTCGCTAAGACAGTTCTTGTGGAATTGGCAAAGTGATATTTTGAAGCCCATAGAGGGATATGGTGAAAAAGGAAATATCCTCAGATGAAATCTGGAAAGAAGCTTTCTGAGAAACCGCTTTGTGTTCTGTTAATTCATCTCACAGAGTTACATCTGTATTTCATGGATCTCTTGGCTAGCCTTATTTTTCTGGAATCTGAGAACAGATATTTCGGATCCCTTTGAAGACTATAGGGCCAAAGGAAATATCCTCCGATAACAAAGGGAAAGAAGCTTTCTGAGAAACTTCTTTGTGTTCTGTGAAATCATCTCACAGAGTTACAGCTTTCCCCTCAAGAAGCCTTTCGCTGAGACAGTTCTTGTGGAATTGGAAAAGTGATATTTGGAAGCCCTTAGAGGGCTATGGTGAAAAAGGAAATATCCTCAGATGAAATCTGGAAAGAAGCTTTCTGAGAAACCGCTTAGTGTTCTGTTAATTCATCTCACAGAGTTACATCTGTATTTCATGGATCTCTTTGCTAGCCTTATTTTTCTGGAATCTGAGAAAAGACATTTCGGATCTCTTTGAATACTATAGGGCCAAAGGAAATATCCTCCGATAACAAAGACAAAGAAGCTTTCTGAGAAACTTCTTTGTGTTCTGTGAAATCATCTCACAGAGTTACAGCTTTCCCCTCAAGAAGCCTTTCGCTAAGACAGTTCTTGTGGAATTGGCAAAGTGATATTTGGAAGCCCATAGAGGGCTATGGTGAAAAAGGAAATATCCTCAGATGAAATCTGGAAAGAAGCTTTCTGAGAAAGTGCTTATTGTTCTGTTAATTCATCTCACAGAGTTACGTCTGTATTTCGTGGATCTCTTTCCTAGCCTTATTTCTGTGGAATCTGAGAACAGATATTCCGGATCCCTTTGAAGACTATAGGGCCAAAGGAAATATCCTCCGATAACAAAGAGAAAGAAGCTTTCTGAGAAACTTCTTTGTGTTCTGTGAAATCATCTCACAGAGTTACAGCTTTCCCCTCAAGAAGCCTTCCGATAAGACAGTTCTTGTGGTATTGGCAAAGTGATATTTGGAAGCCCATAGAGGCCTATGGTGAAAAAGGAAATATCCTCAGATGAAATCTGGAAAGAAGATTTCTGAGAAACTGCTTAGTGTTCTGTTAATTCATCTCACAGAGTTACATCTGTATTTCGTGGATCTCTTTGCTAGCCTTATTTCTCTGGAATCTGAGAACAGATACTTCGGAACCCTTTGAAGACTATAGGGCCAAAGGAAATATCCTCCGATAACAAAGAGAAAGAAGCTTTCTGAGAAACTTCTTTGTGTTCTGTGAAATCATCTCACAGATTTACAGCTTTCCCCTCAAGAAGCCTTTCGCTAAGACAGTTCTTGTGGAATTGGCAAAGTGATATTTGGAAGCCCTTAGAGGGCTATGGTGAAAAAGGAAATATCCTCAGATGAAATCTGGAAAGAAGCTTTCTGAGAAACCGCTTAGTGTTCTGTTAATTCATCTCACAGAGTTACATCTGTATTTAGTGGATCTCTTTGCTAGCCTTATTTCTGTGGAATATGAGAACAGATATTCCGGATCCCTTTGAAGACTATAGGGCCAAAGGAAATATCCTCCGATAACAAAGAGAAAGAAGCTTTCTGAGAAACTTCTTTGTGTTCTGTGAAATCATCTCACAGAGTTACAGCTTTCCCCTCAAGAAGCCTTTCGCTAAGACAGTTCTTGTGGAATTGGAAAAGTGATATTTGGAAGCCCATAGAGGGCTATGGTGAAAAAGGAAATATCCTCAGATGAAATCTGGAAAGAAGCTTTCTGAGAAACCGCTTAGTGTTCTGTTAATTCATCTCAAAGAGTTACATCTCTATTTCGTGGATCTCTTTGCTAGCCTTGTTTTTCTGGAATCTGAGAACAGATATTTCGGATCCCTTTGAAGACTATAGGGCCAAAGGAAATATCCTCCGATAACAAAGAGAAAGAAGCTTTCTGAGAAACTTCTTTGTGTTCTGTGAAATCATCGCATGGAGTTACAGCTTTCCCCTCAAGAAGCCTTTCGCTAAGACAGTTCTTGTGGAATTGGCAAAGTGATATTTTGAAGCCCTTAGAGGGCTATGGTGAAAAAGGAAATATCCTCAGATGAAATCTGGAAAGAAGCTTTCTGAGAAACCGCTTAGTGTTCTGTTAATTCATCTCACAGAGTTACATCTGTATTTCGTGGATCTCTTTGCTAGCCTTATTTCTGTGGAATCTGGGAACAGATATTCCGGATCCCTTTGAAGACTATAGGGCCAAAGGAAATATCCTCCGATAACAAAGAAAAAGAAGCTTTCTGAGAAACTTCTTTGTGTTCTGTGAAATCATCTCACAGAGTTACAGCTTTCCCCTCAATAAGCCTTTCGCTAAGACAGTTCTTGTGGAATTGGAAAAGTGATATTTTGAAGCCCATAGAGGGCTATGGTGAAAAAGGAAATATCCTCAGATGAAATCTGGAAAGAAGCTTTCTGAGAAACCGCTTTGTGTTCTGTGAATTCATCTCACAGAGTTACATCTGTATTTCGTGGATCTCTTTGCTAGCCTTATTTCTGTGGAATCTGAGAACAGATATTCCGGATCCCTTTGAAGACTATAGGGCCAAAGGAAATATCCTCCGATAACAAAGAGAAAGAAGCTTTCTGAGAAACTTCTTTGTGTTCTGTGAAATCAACTCACAGAGTTACAGCTTTCCCCTCAAGAAGCCTTTCGCTAAGACAGTTCTTGTGGAATTGGCAAAGTGATATTTGGAAGCCCATAGAGGGCTATGGTGAAAAAGGAAATATCCTCAGATGAAATCTGGAAAGAAGATTTCTGAGAAACGGCTTAGTGTTCTGTTAATTCATCTCACCGAGTTACATCTGTATTTCGTGGATCTCTTAGCTAACCTTATTACTCTGGAATCTGAGAACGGATATTTCGGATCCCTTTGAAGATATAGGGCCAAAGGAAATATCCTCCGATAACAAAGAGAAAGAAGCTTTCTGAGAAACTTCTTTGTGTTCTGTGAAATCATCTCACAGAGTTACAGCTTTCCCCTTAAGAAGCCTTTCACTAAAACAGTTATTGTGGAATTGGAAAAGTGATATTTGGAAGCCCATAGAGGGCTATGGTGAAAAAGGAAATATCCTCAGATGAAATCTGGAAAGAAGCTTTCTGAGAAACTGCTTAGTGTTCTGTTAATTCATCTCACAGAGTTACATCTGTATTTCGTGGATCTCTTTGCTAGCCTTATTTCTGTGGAATCTGAGAACAGATATTCCGGATCCCTTTGAAGATTATAGGGCCAAAGGAAATATCCTCCGATAACAAAGAGAAAGAAGCTTTCTGAGAAACTTCTTTGTGTTCTGTGAAATCATCGCATGGAGTTACAGCTTTCCCCTCAAGAAGCCTTTCGCTAAGACAGTTCTTGTGGAATTGGCAAAGTGATATTTGGAAGCCCTTAGAGGGCTATGGTGAAAAAGGAAATATCCTCAGATGAAATCTGGAAAGAAGCTTTCTGAGAAACCGCTTAGTGTTCTGTTAATTCATCTCACAGAGTTACATCTGTATTTCGTGGATCTCTTTGCTAGCCTTATTTCTGTGGAATCTGAGAACAGATATTCCGGATCCCTTTGAAGACTATAGGGCCAAAGGAAATATCCTCCGATAACAAAGAAAAAGAAGCTTTCTGAGAAACTTCTTTGTGTTCTGTGAAATCATCTCACAGAGTTACAGCTTTCCCCTCAAGAAGCCTTTCGCTAAGACAGTTCTTGTGGAATTGGAAAAGTGATATTTGGAAGCCCATAGAGGGCTATGGTGAAAAAGGAAATATCCTCAGATGAAATCTGGAAAGAAGCTTTCTGAGAAACCGCTTAGTGTTCTGTTAATTCATCTCACAGAGTTACATCTGTATTTCGTGGATCTCTTAGCTAAGCCTTATTACTCTGGAATCTGAGAACGGATATTTCGGATCCCTTTGAAGACTATAGGGCTAAAGGAAATATCCTCCGATAACAAAGAGAAAGAAGCTTTCTGAGAAACTTCTTTGTGTTCTGTGAAATCATCTCACAGAGTTACAGCTTTCCCCTCAAGAAGCCTTTCGCTAAGACAGTTCTTGTGGAATTGGCAAAGTGATATTTTGAAGCCCTTAGAGGGCTATGGTGAAAAAGGAAATATCGTCAGATGAAATCTGGAAAGAAGCTTTCTGAGAAACCGCTTAGTGTTCTGTTAATTCATCTCACAGAGTTACATCTGTATTTCGTGGATCTCTTTGCTAGCCTTATTTTTCTGGAATCTGAGAAAAGATATTTCGGATCCCTTTGAAGACTATAGGGCCAAAGGAAATATCCTCCGATAACAAAGAGAAAGAAGCTTTCTGAGAAACTTCTTTGTGTTCTGTGAAATCATCTCACAGAGTTACAGCTTTCCCCTCAAGAAGCCTTTCGCTGAGACAGTTCTTGTGGAATTGGAAAAGTGATATTTGGAAGCCCTTAGAGGGCTATGGTGAAAAAGGAAATATCCTCAGATGAAATCTGGAAAGAAGCTTTCTGAGAAACCGCTTAGTGTTCTGTTAATTCATCTCACAGAGTTACATCTGTATTTCGTGGATCTCTTTGCTAGCCTTATTTCTGTGGAATCTGAGAACAGATATTCCGGATCCCTTTGAAGACTATAGGGCCAAAGGAAATATCCTGCGATAACAAAGACAAAGAAGCTTTCTGAGAAACTTCTTTGTGTTCTGTGAAATCATCTCACAGAGTTACAGCTTTCCCCTCAAGAAGACTTTCGCTAAGACAGTTCTTGTGGAATTGGCAAAGTGATATTTTGAAGCCCTTAGAGGGCTATGGTGAAAAAGGAAATATCCTCAGATGAAATCTGGAAAGAAGCTTTCTGAGAAACCGCTTAGTGTTCTGTTAATTCATCTCACAGAGTTACATCTGCATTTCGTGGATCTCTTTGCTAGCCTTATTTTTCTGGAATCTGAGAAAAGATATTCCGGATCCCTTTGAAGAGTATAGGGCCAAAGGAAATATCCTCCGATAACAAAGAGAAAGAAGCTTTCTGAGAAACTTCTTTGTGTTCTGTGAAATCATCTCACAGAGTTACAGCTTTCCCCTCAAGAAGCCTTTCGCTAAGACAGTTCTTGTGGAATTGGCAAAGTGATATTTTGAAGCCCTTAGAGGGCTATGGTGAAAAAGGAAATATCCTCAGATGAAATCTGGAAAGAAGCTTTTTGAGAAACTGCTTAGTGTTCTGTTAATTCATCTCACAGAGTTACATCTGTATTTCCTGGATCTCTTTGCTAGCCTTATTTCTGTGGAATCTGAGAACAGATAGTCCGGATCCCTTTGAAGACTATAGGGCCAAAGGAAATATCCTCCGATAACAAAGAGAAAGAAGGTTTCTGAGAAACTTCTTTGTGTTCTGTGAAATCATCTCACAGAGTTACAGCTTTCCCCTCAAGAAGCCTTTCGCTAAGACAGTTCTTGTGGAATTGGCAAAGTGATATTTGGAAGACCGTAGAGGCCTATGGTGAAAAAGGAAATATCCTCAGATGAAATCTGGAAAGAAGCTTTCTGAGAAACAGCTTCGTGTTCTGTTAATTCATCTCACAGAGTTACATGTGTATTTCGTGGATCTCTTTGCTAGCCTTATTTCTGTGGAATCTTAATACAGATATTTCAGATCCTTTTGAAGACTATAGGGCCAAAGGAAATATCCTCCGATAACAAAGAGAAAGAAGCTTTCTGAGAAACTTCTTTGTGTTCTGTGAAATCATCTCACAGAGTTACAGCTTTCTCCTCAAGAAGCCTTTCGCTAAGACAGTTCTTGTGGAATTGGCAACGTGATATTTGAAAGCACATAGAGGGCTATGGTGAAAAAGGAAATATCCTCAGATGAAATCTGGAAAGAAGCTTTCTGAGAAACTGCTTAGTGTTCTGTTAATTCATCTCACAGTGTTACATCTGTATTTCCTGGATCTCTTTGCTAGCCTTATTTCTGTGGAATCTGAGAACAGATATTCCGGATCCCTTTGAAGACTATAGGGCCAAAGGAAATATCCTCCGATAACAAAGAGAAAGAAGCTTTCTGAGAAACTTCTTTGTGTTCTGTGAAATCATCTCACAGAGTTACAGCTTTCCCCTCAAGAAGCCTTTCGCTAAGACAGTTCTTGTGGAATTGGCAAAGTGATATTTTGAAGCCCTTAGAGGGCTATGGTGAAAAAGGAAATATCGTCAGATGAAATCTTGAAAGAAGCTTTCTGAGAAACCGCTTAGTGTTCTGTTAATTCATCTCACAGAGTTACATCTGTATTTCGTGGATCTCTTTGCTAGCCTTATTTTTCTGGAATCTGAGAACAGATATTTCAGATCCCTTTGAAGACTATAGGGCCAAAGGAAATATCCTCCGATAACAAAGAGAAAGAAGCTTTCTGAGAAACTTCTTTGTGTTCTGTGAAATCATCTCACAGAGTTACAGCTTTCCCCTCAAGAAGCCTTTCGCTAAGACAGTTCTTGTGGAATTGGCAAAGTGATATTTTGAAGCCCATAGAGGGCTATGGTGAAAAAGGAAATATCCTCAGATGAAATCTGGAAAGAAGCTTTCTGAAAAACCGCTTTGTGTTCTGTTAATTCATCTCACAGAGTTACATCTGTATTTCATGGATCTCTTTGCTAGCCTTATTTTTCTGGAATCTGAGAACAGATATTTCGGATCCCTTTGAAGACTATAGGGCCAAAGGAAATATCCTCCGATAACAAAGGGAAAGAAGCTTTCTGAGAAACTTCTTTGTGTTCTGTGAAATCATCTCACAGAGTTACAGCTTTCCCCTCAAGAAGCCTTTCGCTAAGACAGTTCTTGTGGAATTGGCAAAGTGATATTTGGAAGCCCTTAGAGGGCTATGGTGAAAAAGGAAATATCCTCAGATGAAATCTGGAAAGAAGCTTTCTGAGAAACCGCTTAGTGTTCTGTTAATTCATCTCACAGAGTTACATCTGTATTTCATGGATCTCTTTGCTAGCCTTATTTTTCTGGAATCTGAGAAAAGACATTTCGGATCTCTTTGAATACTATAGGGCCAAAGGAAATATCCTCCGATAACAAAGACAAAGAAGCTTTCTGAGAAACTTCTTTGTGTTCTGTGAAATCATCTCACAGAGTTACAGCTTTCCCCTCAAGAAGCCTTTCGCTAAGACAGTTCTTGTGGAATTGGCAAAGTGATATTTGGAAGCCCATAGAGGGCTATGTTGAAAAAGGAAATATCCTCAGATGAAATCTGGAAAGAAGCTTTCTGAGAAACTGCTTAGTGTTCTGTTAATTCATCTCACAGAGTTACATCTGTATTTCGTGGATCTCTTTGCTAGCCTTTTTTCTGTGGAATCTGAGAACAGATATTCCGGATCCCTTTGAAGACTATAGGGCCAAAGGAAATATCCTCCGATAACAAAGAGAAAGAAGCTTTCTGAGAAACTTCTTTGTGTTCTGTGAAATCATCTCACAGAGTTACAGCTTTCCCCTCAGGAAGCCTTCCGCTAAGACAGTTCTTGTGGTATTGGCAAAGTGATATTTGGAAGCCCATAGAGGCCTATGGTGAAAAAGGAAATATCCTCAGATGAAATCTGGAAAGAAGATTTCTGAGAAACTGCTTAGTGTTCTGTTAATTCATCTCACAGAGTTACATCTGTATTTCGTGGATCTATTTGCTAGCCTTATTTCTCTGGAATCTGAGAACAGATACTTCGGAACCCTTTGAAGACTATAGGGCCAAAGGAAATATCCTCCGATAACAAAGAGAAAGAAGCTTTCTGAGAAACTTCTTTGTGTTCTGTGAAATCATCTCACAGAGTTACAGCTTTCCCCTCAAGAAGCCTTTCGCTAAGACAGTTCTTGTGGAATTGGCAAAGTGATATTTGGAAGCCCTTAGAGGGCTGTGGTGAAAAAGGAAATATCCTCAGATGAAATCTGGAAAGAAGCTTTCTGAGAAACCGCTTAGCGTTCTCTTAATTCATCTCACAGAGTTACATCTGTATTTCGTGGATCTCTTTGCTAGCCTTATTTCTGTGGAATCTGAGAACAGATATTCCGGATCCCTTTGAAGACTATAGGGCCAAAGGAAATATCCTCCGATAACAAAGAGAAAGAAGCTTTCTGAGAAACTTCTTTGTGTTCTGTGAAATCATCTCACAGAGTTACAGCTTTCCCCTCAAGAAGCCTTTCGCTAAGACAGTTCTTGTGGATTTGGCAAAGTGATATTTGGAAGCCCATAGAGGCCTATGGTGAAAAAGGAAATATCCTCAGATGAAATCTGGAAAGAAGATTTCTGAGAAACTGCTTAGTGTTCTGTTAATTCATCTCACAGAGTTACATCTGTATTTCGTGGATCTCTTTGCTAGCCTTATTTCTCTGGAATCTGAGAACAAATACTTCGGAACCCTTTGAAGACTATAGGGCCAAAGGAATTATCCTCCGATAACAAAGAGAAAGAAGCTTTCTGAGAAACTTCTTTGTGTTCTGTGAAATCATCTCACAGAGTTACAGCTTTCCCCTCAAGAAGCCTTTCGCTAAGACAGTTCTTGTGGAATTGGCAAAGTGATATTTGGAAGCCCTTAGAGGGCTATGGTGAAAAAGGAAATATCCTCAGATGAAATCTGGAAAGAAGCTTTCTGAGAAACCGCTTAGTGTTCTGTTAATTCATCTCACAGAGTTACATCTGTATTTAGTGGATCTCTTTGCTAGCCTTATTTCTGTGGAATATGAGAACAGATATTCCGGATCCCTTTGAAGACTATAGGGCCAAAGGAAATATCCTCCGATAACAAAGAGAAAGAAGCTTTTTGAGAAACTTCTTTGTGTTCTGTGAAATCATCTCACAGAGTTACAGCTTTCCCCTCAAGAAGCCTTTCGCTAAGACAGTTCTTGTGGAATTGGAAAAGTGATATTTGGAAGCCCATAGAGGGCTATGGTGAAAAAGGAAATATCCTCAGATGAAATCTGGAAAGAAGCTTTCAGAGAAACCGCTTAGTGTTCTGTTAATTCATCTCACAGAGTTACATCTGTATTTCGTGGATCTCTTTGCTAGCCTTATTTCTGTGGAATCTGAGAACAGATATTCCGGATCCCTTTGAAGACTATAGGGCCAAAGGAAATATCCTCCGATAACAAAGAGAAAGAAGCTTTCTGAGAAACTTCTTTGTGTTCTGTGAAATCATCTCACAGAGTTACAGCTTTCCCCTCAAGAAGCCTTTCGCTAAGACAGTTCTTGTGGAATTGGAAAAGTGATATTTGGAAGCCCATAGAGGGCTATGGTGAAAAAGGAAATATCCTCACATGAAATCTGGAAAGAAGCTTTCTGAGAAACTGCTTAGTGTTCTGTTAATTCATCTCACAGAGTTACATCTGTATTTCGTGGATCTCTTTGCTAGCCTTATTTCTGTGGAATCTGAGAACAGATATTCCGGATCCCTTTGAAGACTATAGGGCAAAAGGAAATATCCTCCGATAACAAAGAGAAAGAAGCTTTCTGAGAAACTTCTTTGTGTTCTGTGAAATCATCTCACAGAGTTACAGCTTTCCCCTCAAGAAGCCTTTCGCTAAGACAGTTTTGTGGAATTGGCAAAGGGATATTTGGAAGCCCATAGAGGGCTATGGTGAAAAAGGAAATATCCTCAGATGAAATCTGGAAAGAAGATTTCTGAGAAACTGCTTAGTGTTCTGTTAATTCATCTCACAGAGTTACATCTGTATTTCGTTGATCTCTCTGCTAGACTTATTTCTCTGGAATCTGAGAAGAGATATTTCGGATCCCTTTGAAGACTATAGGGACAAAGGAAATATCCTCCGATAACAAAGAGAAAGAAGCTTTCTGAGAAACTTCTTTGTGTTCTGTGAAATCATCTCACAGAGTTACAGCTTTCCCCTCAAGAAGCCTTTCGCTAAGACAGTTCTTGTGGAATAGGCAAAGTGATATTTGGAAGCCCATAGAGGGCTATGGTGAAAAAGGAAATATCCTCAGATGAAATCTGGAAAGAAGCTTTCTGAGAAACCGCTTAGTGTTCTGTTAATTCATCTCACAGAGTTATATCTGTATTTCGTGGATCTCTTTGCTAGCCTTATTTTTCTGGAATCTGAGAAAAGATATTTCGGATCCCTTTGAAGACTATAGGGCCAAAGGAAATATCCTCCGATAACAAAGAGAAAGAAGCTTTCTGAGAAAGTTCTTTGTGTTCTGTGAAATCATCTCACAGAGTTACAGCTTTCCCCTCAAGAAGCCTTTCGCTAAGACAGTTCTTGTGGAATTGGCAAAGTGATATTTGGAAGCCCGAAGAGGGCTAAGGTGAAAAAGGAAATATTCTCAGATGAAATCTGGAAAGAAGCTTTCTGAGAAACTGCTTAGTGTTCTGTTAATTCATCTCAGAGAGTTACATGTGTATTTCGTGGATCTTTTTGCTAGCCTTATTTCTCTGGAATCTGAGAACAGATATTCCGGATCCCTTTGAAGACTATAGGGCCAAAGGAAATATACTCCGATAACAAAGAGAAAGAAGCTTTCTGAGAAACTTCTTTGTGTTCTGTGAAATCATCTCACAGAGTTACAGCTTTCCCCTCAAGAAGCCTTTCGCTAAGACCGTTCTTGTGGAATTGGAAAAGTGATATTTGGAAGCCCTTAGAGGGCTATGGTTAAAAAAGGAAATATCCTCAGATGAAATCTGGAAAGAAGCTTTCTGAGAAACCGCTTAGTGTTCTGTTAATTCATCTCACAGAGTTACATCTGTATTTCGTGGATCTCTTTGCTAGCCTTATTTTTCTGGAATCTGAGAAAAGATATTTCGGATCCCTTTGAAGACTATAGGGCCAAAGGAAATAACCTCCGATAACAAAGAGAAAGAAGCTTTCTGAGAAACTTCTTTGTGTTCTGTGAAATCATCTCACAGACTTACAGCTTTCCCCTCAAGAAGCCTTTCGCTAAGACAGTTCTTGTGGAATTGGCAAAGTGATATTTGGAAGCCCATAGAGGGCTATGTTGAAAAAGGAAATATCCTCAGATGAAATCTGGAAAGAAGCTTTCTGAGAAACCGCTTAGTGTTCTGTTAATTCATCTCACAGAGTTACATCTGTATTTCGTGGATCGCTTTGCTAGCCTAATTTTTCTGGAATCTGGGAAAAGATATTTCGGATCCATTTGAAGACTATAGGGCCAAAGGAAATATCCTCCGATAACAAAGAGAAAGAAGCTTTCTGAGAAACTTCTTTGTGTTCTGTGAAATCATCTCACAGATTTACAGCTTTCCCCTCAAGAAGCCTTTCGCTAAGACAGTTCTTGTGGAATTGGCAAAGTGATATTTGGAAGGCCTTAGAGGGCTATGGTGAAAAAGGAAATATCCTCAGATGAAATCTGGAAAGAAGCTTTCTGAGAAACCGCTTGGTGTTCTGTTAATTCATCTCACAGAGTTACATCTGTATTTCGTGGATCTCTTTGCTAGCCTTATTTTTCTGGAATCTGAGAAAAGATATTTCGGATCCCTTTGAAGACTATAGGGCCAAAGGAAATATCCTCCGATAACAAAGGGAAAGAAGCTTTCTGAGAAACTTCTTTGTGTTCTGTGAAATCATCTCACAGAGTTACAGCTTTCCCCTCAAGAAGCCTTTCGCTAAGACAGTTCTTGTGGAATTGGCAAAGTGATATTTGAAAGCCCATAGAGGGCAATGGTGAAAAAGGAAATATCCTCAGATGAAATCTGGAAAGAAGCTTTCTGAGAAACCGCTTAGTGTTCTGTTAATTCATCTCACAGAGTTTCATCCTTATTTCGTGGATCTCTTTGCTAGCCTTATTTCTGTGGAATATGAGAACAGATATTCCGGATCCCTTTGAAGACATAGGGCCAAAGGAAATATCCTCCGATAACAAAGAGAAAGAAGCTTTCTGAGAAACTTCTTTGTGTTCTGTGAAATCATCTCACAGAGTTACAGCTTTCCCCTCAAGAAGCCTTTCGCTAATACAGTTCTTGTGGAACTGGCAAAGTGATATTTGGAAGCCCGAAGAGGGCTAAGGTGAAAAAGGAAATATCCTCAGATGAAATCTGGAAAGAAGCTTTCTGAGAAACTGCTTAGTGTTCTGTTAATTCATCTCACACAGTTACATCTGTATTTCGTGGATCTCTTTGCTAGCCTTTTTTCTCTGGAATCTGAGAACAGATATTCCGGATCCCTTTGAAGACTATAGGGCCAAAAGAAATATCCTCCGATAACAAAGAGAAAGAAGCTTTCTGAAAAACTTCTTTGTGTTCTGTGAAATCATCTCACAGAGTTACAGCTTTCCCCTCAAGAAGCCTTTCGCTGAGACAGTTCTTGTGGAATTGGCAAAGTGATATTTGGAAGTCCTTAGAGGGCTATGGTGAAAAAGGAAATATCCTCAGATGAAATCTGGAAAGAAGCTTTCTGAGAAACCGCTTACTGTTCTGTTAATTCATCTCACAGAGTTACATCTGTATTTCGTGGATCTCTTTCCTAGCCTTATTTCTGTGGAATCTGAGAACAGATATTCCGGATCCCTTTTAAGACTACAGGGCCAAAGGAAATATCCTCCGATAACAAAGAGAAAGAAGCTTTCTGAGAAACTTTTTTGTGTTCTGTGAAGTCATCTCACAGAGTTACAGCTTTCCCCTCAAGAAGCCTTTCGCTAAGACAGTTCTTGTGGAATTGGAAAAGTGATATTTGAAAGCCCATAGAGGGCTATGGTGAAAAAGGAAATATCCTCAGATGAAATCTGGAAAGAAGCTTTCTGAGAAACCGCTTAGTGTTCTGTTAATTCATCTCACAGAGTTACATCTGTACTTCGTGGATCTCTTTGCTAGCCTTATTTTTCTGGAATCTGAGAAAAGATATTTCGGATCCCTTTGAAGACTATAGGGCCAAAGGAAATATCCTCCGATAACAAAGAGAAAGAAGCTTTCTGAGAAACTTCTTTGTGGTCTGTGAAATCATCTCACAGAGTTACAGCTTTCCCCTCAAGAAGCCTTTCGCTAAGACAGTTCTTGTGGAATTGGCAAAGTGATATTTGGAAGCCCATAGAGGGCTATGGTGAAAAAGGAAATATCCTCAGATGAAATCTGGAAAGAAGCTTTCTGAAAAACCGCTTAGTGTTCTGTTAATTCATATCACAGAGTTACATCTGTATTTCGTGGATCTCTTTGCTAGCCTTATTTTTCTGGAATCTGAGAAAAGATATTTTGGAACCCTTGGAAGACTATAGGGCAAAAGGAAATATCCTCCGATAACAAAGAGAAAGAAGCTTTCTGAGAAACTTCTTTGTGTTCTGTGAAATCATCTCACAGAGTTACAGCTTTCCCCTCAAGAAGCCTTTCGCTAAGACAGTTCTTGTGGAATTGGCAAAGTGATATTTGGAAGCCCGAAGAGGGCTAAGGTGAAAAAGGAAATATCCTCAGATGAAATCTGGAAAGAAGCTTTCTGAGAAACTGCTTAGTGTTCTGTTAATTCATCTCACACAGTTACATCTGTATTTCGTGGATCTCTTTGCTAGCCTTTTTTCTCTGGAATCTGAGAACCGATATTCCGGATCCCTTTGAAGACTATAGGGCCAAAGGAAATATCCTCCGATAACAAAGAGAAAGAACCTTTCTGAGAAACTTCTTTGTGTTCTGTGAAATCATCTCACAGAGTTACAGCTTTCCCCTCAAGAAGCCTTTCGCTAAGACAGTTCTTGTGGAATTGGCAAAGTGATATTTGGAAGCCCTTAGAGGGCTATGGTGAAAAAGGAAATATCCTCAGATGAAATCTGTAAAGAAGCTTTCTGAGAAACCGCTTACTGTTCTGTTAATTCATCTCACAGAGTTACATCTGTATTTCGTGGATCTCTTTCCTAGCCTTTTTTCGGTGGAATCTGAGAACAGATATTCCGGATCCCTTTGAAGACTATAGGGCCAAAGGAAATATCCTCCGATAACAAAGAGAAAGAAGGTTTCTGAGAAACTTCTTTGTGTTCTGTGAAATCATCTCACAGAGTTACAGCTTTCCCCTCAAGAAGCCTTTCGCTAAGACAGTTCTTGTGGAATTGGCAACGTGATATTTGGAAGCACATAGAGGGCTATGGTGAAAAAGGAAATATTCTCAGATGAAATCTGGAAAGAAGCTTTCTGAGAAACCACTTAGTGTTCTGTTAATTCATCTCACAGAGTTACATCTGTATTTCATGGACCTCTTTGCTAGCCTTATTTCTGTGGAATCTGAGAACAGATATTCCGGATCCCTTTGAAGACTATAGGGCCAAAGGAAATATCCTCCGATAACAAAGACAAAGAAGCTTTCTGAGAAACTTCTTTGTGTTCTGTGAAATCATCTCAGAGAGTTACAGCTTTCCCCTCAAGAAGCCCTTCGCTAAGACAGTTCTTCTGGAATTGGCAAAGTGATATTTGGAAGCCCTTAGAGGGCTATGCTGAAAAAGGAAATATCCTCAGATGAAATCTGGAAAGAAGCTTTCTGAGAAACCGCTTAGTGTTCTGTTAATTCATCTCACAGAGTTACATCTGTATTTCGTTGATCTCTTTGCTAGCCTTATTTTTCTGGAATCTGAGAAAAGATATTTCAGATCCCTTTGAAGACTATAGGGCCAAAGTAAATATCCTCTGATAACAAAGAGAAAGAAGCTTTCTGAGAAACATCTTTGTGTTCTGTGAAAACATCTCACGGAGTTACAGCTTTCCCCTCAGGAAGCCTTTCGCTAAGACAGTCCTTGTGTAATTGGCAAAGTGATATTTGGAAGCCCATAGAGGGCTATGGTGAAAAAGGAAATATCCTCAGATGAAATCTGGAAAGAAGCTTTCTGAGAAACCGCTTAGTGTTCTGTTAATTCATCTCATAGAGTTACATCTGTATTTCGTGGATCTCTTTGCTAGCCTTATGTTTCTGGACTCTGAGAACAGATATTTCTGATCCCTTTGAAGACTATAGGGCCGAAGGAAATATCCTCCGATAACAAAGACAAAGAAGCTTTCTGAGAAACTTCTTTGTGTTCTGTGAAATCATCTCACAGAGTTACAGCTTTCCCCTCAAGAAGCCTTTCGCTAAGCCAGTTCTTGTGGAAATGGCAAAGTGATATTTTGAAGCCCTTAGAGGGCTATGGTGAAAAAGGAAATATCCTCAGATGAAATCTGGAAAGAAGCTTTCTGAGAAACCGCTTAGTGTTCTGTTAATTCATCTCACAGAGTTACATCTGTATTTCGTGGATCTCTTTGCTAGCCTTATTTCTCTGGAATCTGAGAACAGATATTCCGGATCCCTTTGAAGACTATAGGGCCAAAGAAATATCCTCCGATAACAAAGAGAAAGAAGCTTTCTGAGAAACTTCTTTGTGTTCTGTGAAATCATCTCACAGAGTTACAGCATTCCCCTCCAGAAGCCTTTCGCTAAGACAGTTCTTGTGGAATTGGCAAAGTGATATTTGGAAGCCCATAGAGGGCTATGGTGAAAAAGGAAATATCCTCAGATGAAATCTGGAAAGAAGATTTCTGAGAAACTGCTTAGTGTTCTGTTAATTCATCTCACAGAGTTACATCTGTATTTCGTGGATCTCTCTGCTAGACTTATTTCTCTGGAATCTGAGAACAGATATTTCGGATCCCTTTGAAGACTGTAGGTCCAAAGGAAATATCCTCTGATAACAAAGAGAAAGAAGCTTTCTGAGAAACTTCTTTGTGTTCTGTGAAATCATCTCACAGAGTTACAGCTTTCCCCTCAAGAAGCCTTTCGCTAAGACAGTTCTTGTGGAATAGGCAAAGTGATATTTGGAAGCCCATAGAGGGCTATGGTGAAAAAGGAAATATCCTCAGATGAAATCTGGAAAGAAGCTTTCAGAGAAACTGCTTAGTGTTCTGTTAATTCATCTCACAGAGTTACATCTGTATTTCGTGGATCTCTTTGCTAGCCTTATTTCTCTGGAATCTGAGAACAGATATTTCGGATCCCTTTGAAGACTATAGGGCCAAAGGAAATATCCTCCGATAAGAAAGAGAAAGAAGCTTTCAGAGAAACTTCTTTGTGTTCTGTGAAATCATCTCACAGAGTTACAGCTTTCCCCTCAAGAAGACTTTCGCTAAGACAGTTCTTGTGGAATTGGCAAAGTGATATTTGGAAGCCCTTAGAGGGCTATGGTGAAAAAGGAAATATCCTCAGATGAAATCTTTAAAGAAGCTTTCTGAGAAACTGCTTAGTGTTCTGCTAATTCAACTCACAGTGTTTCATCTGTATTTCGTGGATCTCTTTGCTAGCCTTATTCTGTGGAATCTGAGAACAGATATTCCGGATCCCTTTGAAGACTATAGGGCCAAAGGAAATATCCTCCGATAACAAAGAGAAAGAAGCTTTCTGAGAAACTTCTTTGTGTTCTGTGAAATCATCTCACAGAGTTACAGCTTTCCCCTCAAGAAGCCTTTCGCTAAGACAGTTCTTGTGGGATTGGAAAAGTGATATTTGGAAGCCCATAGAGGGCTATGGTGAAAAAGGAAATATCCTCAGATGAAATCTGGAAAGAAGCTTTCTGAGAAACCGCTTAGTGTTCTGTTAATTCATCTCACAGAGTTACATCTGTATTTCGTGGATCTCTTTGCTAGCCTTATTTTTCTGGAATCTGAGAACAGATATTTCGGATCCCTTTGAAGACTATAGGGCCAAAGGAAATATCCTCCGATAACAAAGAGAAAGAAGCTTTCTGAGAAACTTCTTTGTGTTCTCTGAAATCATCGCACGGAGTTACAGCTTTCCCCTCAAGAAGCCTTTCGCTAAGACAGTTCTTGTGGAATTGGCAAAGTGATATTTTGAAGCCCTTAGAGGGCTATGGTGAAAAAGGAAATATCCTCAGATGAAATCTGGAAAGACGCTTTCTGAGAAACCGCTTAGTGTTCTGTTAATTCATCTCACAGAGTTACATCTGTATTTCGTGGATCTCTTTGCTAGCCTTATTTCTGTGGAATCTGAGAACAGATATTCCGGATCCCTTTGAAGACTATAGGGCCAAAGGAAATATCCTCCGATAACAAAGAGAAAGAAGCTTTCTGAGAAACTTCTTTGTGTTCTGTGAAATCATCTCACAGAGTTACAGCTTTCCCCCCAAGAAGCCTTTCGCTAAGACAGTTCTTGTGGAATTGGAAAAGTGATATTTGGAAGCCCATAGAGGGCTACGGTGAAAAAGGAAATATCCTCAGATGAAATCTGGAAAGAAGCTTTCTGAGAAACCGCTTAGTGTTCTGTTAATTCATCTCACAGAGTTACATCTGTATTTCGTGGATCTCTTTGCTAGCCTTATTTCTGTGGAATCTGAGAACAGATATTCCGGATCCCTTTGAAGACTATAGGGCCAAAGGAAATATCCTCCGATAACAAAGAGAAAGAAGCTTTCTGAGAAACTTCTTTGTGTTCTGTGAAATCATCTCACAGAGTTACAGCTTTCCCCTCAAGAAGCCTTTCACTAAGACAGTTGTTGTGGAATTGGCAAAGTGATATTTGGAAGCCCATAGAGGGCTATGGTGAAAAAGGAAATATCCTCAGATGAAATCTGGAAAGAAGATTTCTGAGAAACTGCTTAGTGTTCTGTTAATTCATCTCACAGAGTTACATCTGTATTTCGTGGATCTCTTTGCTAGCCTTATTACTCTGGAATCTGAAAACGGATATTTCGGATCCCTTTGAAGACTATAGGGCCTAAGGAAATATCCTCCGATAACAAAGAGAAAGAAGCTTTCTGAGAAACTTCTTTGTGTTCTGTGAAATCATCTCACAGAGTTACAGCTTTACCCTCAAGAAGCCTTTCTCTAAGACAGTTCTTGTGGAATTGGAAAAGTGATATTTGGAAGCCCATAGAGGGCTATGGTGAAAAAGGAAATATCCTCAGATGAAATCTGGAAAGAAGCTTTCTGAGAAACTGCTTAGTGTTCTGTTAATTCATCTCACAGAGTTACATCTGTATTTCGTGGATCTCTCTGCTAGACTTATTTCTGTGGAATCTGAGAACAGATATTTCTCATCCCTTTGAAGACTATAGGGCCAAAGGAAATATCCTCCGATAACAAAGAGAAAGAAGCTTTCTGAGAAACTTCTTTGTGTTCTGTGAAATCATCTCACAGAGTTACAGCTTTCCCCTCAAGAAGCCTTTCGCTAAGACAGTTCTTGTGGAATTGGCAACGTGATATTTGGAAGCCCATAGAGGGCTATGGTGAAAAAGGAAATATCCTCAGATGAAATCTGGAAAGAAGCTTTCTGAAAAACCGCTTAGTGTTCTGTTAATTCATATCACAGAGTTACATCTGTATTTCGTGGATCTCTTTGCTAGCCTTATTTTTCTGGAATCTGAGAAAAGATATTTTGGAACCCTTGGAAGACTATAGGGCAAAAGGAAATATCCTCCGATAACAAAGAGAAAGAAGCTTTCTGAGAAACTTCTTTGTGTTCTGTGAAATCATCTCACAGAGTTACAGCTTTCCCCTCAAGAAGCCTTTCGCTAAGACAGTTCTTGTGGAATTGGCAAAGTGATATTTGGAAGCCCGAAGAGGGCTAAGGTGAAAAAGGAAATATCCTCAGATGAAATCTGGAAAGAAGCTTTCTGAGAAACTGCTTAGTGTTCTGTTAATTCATCTCACACAGTTACATCTGTATTTCGTGGATCTCTTTGCTAGCCTTTTTTCTCTGGAATCTGAGAACCGATATTCCGGATCCCTTTGAAGACTATAGGGCCAAAGGAAATATCCTCCGATAACAAAGAGAAAGAACCTTTCTGAGAAACTTCTTTGTGTTCTGTGAAATCATCTCACAGAGTTACAGCTTTCCCCTCAAGAAGCCTTTCGCTAAGACAGTTCTTGTGGAATTGGCAAAGTGATATTTGGAAGCCCTTAGAGGGCTATGGTGAAAAAGGAAATATCCTCAGATGAAATCTGTAAAGAAGCTTTCTGAGAAACCGCTTACTGTTCTGTTAATTCATCTCACAGAGTTACATCTGTATTTCGTGGATCTCTTTCCTAGCCTTTTTTCGGTGGAATCTGAGAACAGATATTCCGGATCCCTTTGAAGACTATAGGGCCAAAGGAAATATCCTCCGATAACAAAGAGAAAGAAGGTTTCTGAGAAACTTCTTTGTGTTCTGTGAAATCATCTCACAGAGTTACAGCTTTCCCCTCAAGAAGCCTTTCGCTAAGACAGTTCTTGTGGAATTGGCAACGTGATATTTGGAAGCACATAGAGGGCTATGGTGAAAAAGGAAATATTCTCAGATGAAATCTGGAAAGAAGCTTTCTGAGAAACCACTTAGTGTTCTGTTAATTCATCTCACAGAGTTACATCTGTATTTCATGGACCTCTTTGCTAGCCTTATTTCTGTGGAATCTGAGAACAGATATTCCGGATCCCTTTGAAGACTATAGGGCCAAAGGAAATATCCTCCGATAACAAAGACAAAGAAGCTTTCTGAGAAACTTCTTTGTGTTCTGTGAAATCATCTCAGAGAGTTACAGCTTTCCCCTCAAGAAGCCCTTCGCTAAGACAGTTCTTCTGGAATTGGCAAAGTGATATTTGGAAGCCCTTAGAGGGCTATGCTGAAAAAGGAAATATCCTCAGATGAAATCTGGAAAGAAGCTTTCTGAGAAACCGCTTAGTGTTCTGTTAATTCATCTCACAGAGTTACATCTGTATTTCGTTGATCTCTTTGCTAGCCTTATTTTTCTGGAATCTGAGAAAAGATATTTCAGATCCCTTTGAAGACTATAGGGCCAAAGTAAATATCCTCTGATAACAAAGAGAAAGAAGCTTTCTGAGAAACATCTTTGTGTTCTGTGAAAACATCTCACGGAGTTACAGCTTTCCCCTCAGGAAGCCTTTCGCTAAGACAGTCCTTGTGTAATTGGCAAAGTGATATTTGGAAGCCCATAGAGGGCTATGGTGAAAAAGGAAATATCCTCAGATGAAATCTGGAAAGAAGCTTTCTGAGAAACCGCTTAGTGTTCTGTTAATTCATCTCATAGAGTTACATCTGTATTTCGTGGATCTCTTTGCTAGCCTTATGTTTCTGGACTCTGAGAACAGATATTTCTGATCCCTTTGAAGACTATAGGGCCGAAGGAAATATCCTCCGATAACAAAGACAAAGAAGCTTTCTGAGAAACTTCTTTGTGTTCTGTGAAATCATCTCACAGAGTTACAGCTTTCCCCTCAAGAAGCCTTTCGCTAAGCCAGTTCTTGTGGAAATGGCAAAGTGATATTTTGAAGCCCTTAGAGGGCTATGGTGAAAAAGGAAATATCCTCAGATGAAATCTGGAAAGAAGCTTTCTGAGAAACCGCTTAGTGTTCTGTTAATTCATCTCACAGAGTTACATCTGTATTTCGTGGATCTCTTTGCTAGCCTTATTTCTCTGGAATCTGAGAACAGATATTCCGGATCCCTTTGAAGACTATAGGGCCAAAGAAATATCCTCCGATAACAAAGAGAAAGAAGCTTTCTGAGAAACTTCTTTGTGTTCTGTGAAATCATCTCACAGAGTTACAGCATTCCCCTCCAGAAGCCTTTCGCTAAGACAGTTCTTGTGGAATTGGCAAAGTGATATTTGGAAGCCCATAGAGGGCTATGGTGAAAAAGGAAATATCCTCAGATGAAATCTGGAAAGAAGATTTCTGAGAAACTGCTTAGTGTTCTGTTAATTCATCTCACAGAGTTACATCTGTATTTCGTGGATCTCTCTGCTAGACTTATTTCTCTGGAATCTGAGAACAGATATTTCGGATCCCTTTGAAGACTGTAGGTCCAAAGGAAATATCCTCTGATAACAAAGAGAAAGAAGCTTTCTGAGAAACTTCTTTGTGTTCTGTGAAATCATCTCACAGAGTTACAGCTTTCCCCTCAAGAAGCCTTTCGCTAAGACAGTTCTTGTGGAATAGGCAAAGTGATATTTGGAAGCCCATAGAGGGCTATGGTGAAAAAGGAAATATCCTCAGATGAAATCTGGAAAGAAGCTTTCAGAGAAACTGCTTAGTGTTCTGTTAATTCATCTCACAGAGTTACATCTGTATTTCGTGGATCTCTTTGCTAGCCTTATTTCTCTGGAATCTGAGAACAGATATTTCGGATCCCTTTGAAGACTATAGGGCCAAAGGAAATATCCTCCGATAAGAAAGAGAAAGAAGCTTTCAGAGAAACTTCTTTGTGTTCTGTGAAATCATCTCACAGAGTTACAGCTTTCCCCTCAAGAAGACTTTCGCTAAGACAGTTCTTGTGGAATTGGCAAAGTGATATTTGGAAGCCCTTAGAGGGCTATGGTGAAAAAGGAAATATCCTCAGATGAAATCTTTAAAGAAGCTTTCTGAGAAACTGCTTAGTGTTCTGCTAATTCAACTCACAGTGTTTCATCTGTATTTCGTGGATCTCTTTGCTAGCCTTATTCTGTGGAATCTGAGAACAGATATTCCGGATCCCTTTGAAGACTATAGGGCCAAAGGAAATATCCTCCGATAACAAAGAGAAAGAAGCTTTCTGAGAAACTTCTTTGTGTTCTGTGAAATCATCTCACAGAGTTACAGCTTTCCCCTCAAGAAGCCTTTCGCTAAGACAGTTCTTGTGGGATTGGAAAAGTGATATTTGGAAGCCCATAGAGGGCTATGGTGAAAAAGGAAATATCCTCAGATGAAATCTGGAAAGAAGCTTTCTGAGAAACCGCTTAGTGTTCTGTTAATTCATCTCACAGAGTTACATCTGTATTTCGTGGATCTCTTTGCTAGCCTTATTTTTCTGGAATCTGAGAACAGATATTTCGGATCCCTTTGAAGACTATAGGGCCAAAGGAAATATCCTCCGATAACAAAGAGAAAGAAGCTTTCTGAGAAACTTCTTTGTGTTCTCTGAAATCATCGCACGGAGTTACAGCTTTCCCCTCAAGAAGCCTTTCGCTAAGACAGTTCTTGTGGAATTGGCAAAGTGATATTTTGAAGCCCTTAGAGGGCTATGGTGAAAAAGGAAATATCCTCAGATGAAATCTGGAAAGACGCTTTCTGAGAAACCGCTTAGTGTTCTGTTAATTCATCTCACAGAGTTACATCTGTATTTCGTGGATCTCTTTGCTAGCCTTATTTCTGTGGAATCTGAGAACAGATATTCCGGATCCCTTTGAAGACTATAGGGCCAAAGGAAATATCCTCCGATAACAAAGAGAAAGAAGCTTTCTGAGAAACTTCTTTGTGTTCTGTGAAATCATCTCACAGAGTTACAGCTTTCCCCCCAAGAAGCCTTTCGCTAAGACAGTTCTTGTGGAATTGGAAAAGTGATATTTGGAAGCCCATAGAGGGCTACGGTGAAAAAGGAAATATCCTCAGATGAAATCTGGAAAGAAGCTTTCTGAGAAACCGCTTAGTGTTCTGTTAATTCATCTCACAGAGTTACATCTGTATTTCGTGGATCTCTTTGCTAGCCTTATTTCTGTGGAATCTGAGAACAGATATTCCGGATCCCTTTGAAGACTATAGGGCCAAAGGAAATATCCTCCGATAACAAAGAGAAAGAAGCTTTCTGAGAAACTTCTTTGTGTTCTGTGAAATCATCTCACAGAGTTACAGCTTTCCCCTCAAGAAGCCTTTCACTAAGACAGTTGTTGTGGAATTGGCAAAGTGATATTTGGAAGCCCATAGAGGGCTATGGTGAAAAAGGAAATATCCTCAGATGAAATCTGGAAAGAAGATTTCTGAGAAACTGCTTAGTGTTCTGTTAATTCATCTCACAGAGTTACATCTGTATTTCGTGGATCTCTTTGCTAGCCTTATTACTCTGGAATCTGAAAACGGATATTTCGGATCCCTTTGAAGACTATAGGGCCTAAGGAAATATCCTCCGATAACAAAGAGAAAGAAGCTTTCTGAGAAACTTCTTTGTGTTCTGTGAAATCATCTCACAGAGTTACAGCTTTACCCTCAAGAAGCCTTTCTCTAAGACAGTTCTTGTGGAATTGGAAAAGTGATATTTGGAAGCCCATAGAGGGCTATGGTGAAAAAGGAAATATCCTCAGATGAAATCTGGAAAGAAGCTTTCTGAGAAACTGCTTAGTGTTCTGTTAATTCATCTCACAGAGTTACATCTGTATTTCGTGGATCTCTCTGCTAGACTTATTTCTGTGGAATCTGAGAACAGATATTTCTCATCCCTTTGAAGACTATAGGGCCAAAGGAAATATCCTCCGATAACAAAGAGAAAGAAGCTTTCTGAGAAACTTCTTTGTGTTCTGTGAAATCATCTCACAGAGTTACAGCTTTCCCCTCAAGAAGCCTTTCGCTAAGACAGTTCTTGTGGAATAGGCAAAGTGATATTTGGAAGCCCATAGAGGGCTATGTTGAAAATGGAAATATCCTCAGATGAAATCTGGAAAGAAGCTTTCTGAGAAACCGCTTAGTGTTCTGTTAATTCATCTCACAGAGTTACATCTGTATTTCGTGGATCTCTTTGCTAGCCTTATTTTTCTGGAATCTGAGAAAAGATATTTCGGATCCCTTTGAAGACTATAGGGCCAAAGGAAATATCCTCCGATAACAAAGAGAAAGAAGCTTTCTGAGAAACTTCTGTGTGTTCTGTGAAATCATCTCACAGAGTTACAGCTTTCCCCTCAAGAAGCCTTTCGCTAAGACAGTTCTTGTGGAATTGGCAAAGTGATATTTGGAAGCCCGAAGAGGGCTAAGGTGAAAAAGGAAATATCCTCAGATGAAATCTGGAAAGAAGCTTTCTGAGAAACTGCTTAGTGTTCTGTTAATTCATCTCACACAGTTACATCTGTATTTCGTGGATCTCTTTGCTAGCCTTATTTCTGTGGAATCTGAGAACAGATATTCCGGATCCCTTTGAAGACTATAGGGCCAAAGAAAATATCCTCCGATAACAAAGAGAAAGGAGGTTTCTGAGAAACTTCTTTGTGTTCTGTGAAATCATCTCACAGAGTTACAGCTTTCCCCTCAAGAAGCCTTTCGCTAAGACAGTTCTTGTGGAATTGGCAAAGTGATATTTGGAAGCCCTTAGAGGGCTATGGTGAAAAAGGAAATATCCTCAGATGAAATCTGGAAAGAAGCTTTCTGAGAAACTGCTTAGTGTTCTGTTAATTCATCTCACAGAGTTACATCTGTATTTAGTGGATATCTTTGCTAGCCTTATTTCTCTGGAATCTGAGAACAGATATTCCGGATCCCTTTGGAGACTATAGGGCCAAAGGAAATATCCTCCGATAACAAAGAGAAAGAAGCTTTCTGAGAAACTTCTTTGTGTTCTGTGAAATCATCTCACAGAGTTACAGCTTTCCCCGCAAGTAGCCTTTCGCTAAGACAGTTCTTGTGGAATTGGCAAAGTGATATTTTGAAGCCCTTAGAGGGCTATGGTGAAAAAGGAAATATCCTCAGATGAAATCTGGAAAGAAGCTTTCTGAGAAACTGCTTAGTGTTCTGTTAATTCATCTCACAGAGTTACATTTGTATTTCGTGGATCTCTTTGCTAGCCTTATTTCTGTGGAATCTGAGAACAGATATTCCGGATCCCTTTGAAGACTATAGGGCCAAAGGAAATATCCTCCGATAACAAAGAGAAAGAAGCTTTCTGAGAAACTTCTTTGTGTTCTGTGAAATCATCTCACAGAGTTACAGCTTTCCCCTCAAGAAGCCTTTCGCAAAGACAGTTCTTGTGGAATTGGCAAAGTGATATTTGGAAGCCCATAGAGGGCTATGGTGAAAAAGGAAATATCCTCAGATGAAATCTGGAAAGAAGCTTTCAGAGAAACTGCTTAGTGTTCTGTTAATTCATCTCACAGAGTTACATCTGTATTTCGTGGATCTCTTTGCTAGCCTTATTTTTCTGGAATCTGAGAACAGATATTTCGGATCCCTTTGAAGACTATAGGGCCAAAGGAAATATCCTCCGATAACAAAGAGAAAGAAGCTTTCTGAGAAACTTCTTTGTGTTCTCTGAAATCATCGCACGGAGTTACAGCTTTCCCCTCAAGAAGCCTTTCGCTAAGACAGTTCTTGTGGAATTGGCAAAGTGATATTTTGAAGCCCTTAGAGGGCTATGGTGAAAATGGAAATATCCTCAGATGAAATCTGGAAAGAAGCTTTCTGAGAAACCGCTTAGTGTTCTGTTAATTCATCTCACAGAGTTACATCTGTATTTCGTGGATCTCTTTGCTAGCCTTGTTTCTGTGGAATCTGAGAACAGATATTCCGGATCCCTTTGAAGACTATAGGGCCAAAGGAAATATCCTCCGATAACAAAGAGAAAGAAGCTTTCTGAGAAACTTCTTTGTGTTCTGTGGAATCATCTCACAGAGTTACAGCTTTCCCCCCAAGAAGCCTTTCGCTAAGACAGTTCTTGTGGAATTGGAAAAGTGATATTTGGAAGCCCATAGAGGGCGATGGTGAAAAAGGAAATATCCTCAGATGAAATCTGGAAAGAAGCTTTCTGAGAAACCGCTTAGTGTTCTGTTAATTCATCTCACAGAGTTACATCTGTATTTCGTGGATCTCTTTGCTAGCCTTATTTCTGTGGAATCTGAGAACAGATATTCCGGATCCCTTTGAAGACTATAGGGCCAAAGGAAATATCCTCCGATAACAAAGAGAAAGAAGCTTTCTGAGAAACTTCTTTGTGTTCTGTGAAATCATCTCACAGAGTTACAGCTTTCCCCTCAAGAAGCCTTTCACTAAGACAGTTGTTGTGGAATTGGCAAAGTGATATTTGGAAGCCCATAGAGGGCTATGGTGAAAAAGGAAATATCCTCAGATGAAATCTGGAAAGAAGATTTCTGAGAAACTGCTTAGTGTTCTGTTAATTCATCTCACAGAGTTACATCTGTATTTCGTGGATCTCTTAGCTAGCCTTATTACTCTGGAATCTGAAAACGGATATTTCGGATCCCTTTGAAGACTATAGGGCCAAAGGAAATATCCTCCGATAACAAAGAGAAAGAAGCTTTCTGAGAAACTTCTTTGTGTTCTGTGAAATCATCTCACAGAGTTACAGCTTTCCCCTCAAGAAGCCTTTCGCTAAGACAGTTCTTGTGGAATTGGCAAAGTGATATTTTGAAGCCCTTAGAGGGCTATGGTGAAAAAGGAAATATCCTCAGATGAAATCTGGAAAGAAGCTTTCTGAGAAACTGCTTAGTGTTCTGTTAATTCATCGCACAGAGTTACATCTGTATTTCGTGGATCTCTTTGCTAGCCTTATTTCTGTGGAATCTGAGAACAGATATTCCGGATCCCTTTGAAGACTATAGGGCCAAAGGAAATATCCTCCGATAACAAAGAGAAAGAAGCTTTCTGAGAAACTTCTTTGTGTTCTGTGAAATCATCTCACAGAGTTACAGCTTTCCCCTCAAGAAGCCTATCGCAAAGACAGTTCTTGTGGAATTGGCAAAGTGATATTTGGAAGCCCATAGAGGGCTATGGTGAAAAAGGAAGTATCCTCAGATGAAATCTGGAAAGAAGCTTTCAGAGAAACTGCTTAGTGTTCTGTTAATTCATCTCACAGAGTTACATCTGTATTTCGTGGATCTCTTTGCTAGCCTTATTTCTCTGGAATCTGAGAACAGATATTTCGGATCCCTTTGAAGACTATAGGGCCAAAGGAAATATCCTCCGATAAGAAAGAGAAAGAAGCTTTCTGAGAAACTTCTTTGTGTTCTGTGAAATCATCTCACAGAGTTACAGCTTTCCCCTCAAGAAGCCTATCGCAAAGACAGTTCTTGTGGAATTGGCAAAGTGATATTTGGAAGCCCATAGAGGGCTATGGTGAAAAAGGAAATATCCTCAGATGAAATCTGGAAAGAAGCTTTCAGAGAAACTGCTTAGTGTTCTGTTAATTCATCTCACAGAGTTACATCTGTATTTCGTGGATCTCTTTGCTAGCCTTATTTCTCTGGAATCTGAGAACAGATATTTCGGATCCCTTTGAAGACTATAGGGCCAAAGGAAATATCCTCCGATAAGAAAGAGAAAGAAGCTTTCTGAGAAACTTCTTTGTGTTCTGTGAAGTCATCTCACAGAGTTACAGCTTTCCCCTCAAGAAGCCTTTCGCTAAGACAGTTCTTGTGGAATTGGCAAAGTGATATTTGGAAGCCCTTAGAGGGCTATGGTGAAAAAGGAAATATCCTCAGATGAAATCTGGAAAGAAGCTTTCTGAGAAACTGCTTAGTGTTCTGTTAATTCATCTCACAGAGTTACATCTGTATTTCGTGGATCTCTTTGCTAGCCTTATTTCTCTGGAATCTGAGAACAGATATTCCGGATCCCTTTGGAGACTATAGGGCCAAAGGAAATATCCTCCGATAACAAAGAGAAAGAAGCTTTCTGAGAAACTTCTTTGTGTTCTGTGAAATCATCTCACAGAGTTACAGCTTTCCCCTCAAGAAGCCTTTCGCTAAGACAGTTCTTGTGGAATTGGCAAAGTGATATTTTGAAGCCCTTAGAGGGCTATGGTGAAAAAGGAAATATCCTCAGATGAAATCTGGAAAGAAGCTTTCTGAGAAACTGCTTAGTGTTCTGTTAATTCATCTCACAGAGTTACATCTGTATTTCGTGGATCTCTTTGCTAGCCTTATTTCTGTGGAATCTGAGAACAGATATTCCGGATCCCTTTGAAGACTATAGGGCCAAAGGAAATATCCTCCGATAACAAAGAGAAAGAAGCTTTCTGAGAAACTTCTTTGTGTTCTGTGAAATCATCTCACAGAGTTACAGCTTTCCCCTCAAGAAGCCTTTCGCAAAGACAGTTCTTGTGGAATTGGCAAAGTGATATTTGGAAGCCCATAGAGGGCTATGGTGAAAAAGGAAATATCCTCAGATGAAATCTGGAAAGAAGCTTTCAGAGAAACTGCTTAGTGTTCTGTTAATTCATCTCACAGAGTTACATCTGTATTTCGTGGATCTCTTTGCTAGCCTTATTTTTCTGGAATCTGAGAACAGATATTTCGGATCCCTTTGAAGACTATAGGGCCAAAGGAAATATCCTCCGATAACAAAGAGAAAGAAGCTTTCTGAGAAACTTCTTTGTGTTCTCTGAAATCATCGCACGGAGTTACAGCTTTCCCCTCAAGAAGCCTTTCGCTAAGACAGTTCTTGTGGAATTGGCAAAGTGATATTTTGAAGCCCTTAGAGGGCTATGGTGAAAAAGGAAATATCCTCAGATGAAATCTGGAAAGAAGCTTTCTGAGAAACCGCTTAGTGTTCTGTTAATTCATCTCACAGAGTTACATCTGTACTTCGTGGATCTCTTTGCTAGCCTTATTTTTCTGGAATCTGAGAAAAGATATTTCGGATCCCTTTGAAGACTATAGGGCCAAAGGAAATATCCTCCGATAACAAAGAGAAAGAAGCTTTCTGAGAAACTTCTTTGTGGTCTGTGAAATCATCTCACAGAGTTACAGCTTTCCCCTCAAGAAGCCTTTCGCTAAGACAGTTCTTGTGGAATTGGCAAAGTGATATTTGGAAGCCCATAGAGGGCTATGGTGAAAAAGGAAATATCCTCAGATGAAATCTGGAAAGAAGCTTTCTGAAAAACCGCTTAGTGTTCTGTTAATTCATATCACAGAGTTACATCTGTATTTCGTGGATCTCTTTGCTAGCCTTATTTTTCTGGAATCTGAGAAAAGATATTTTGGACCCCTTGGAAGACTATAGGGCCAAAGGAAATATCCTCCGATAACAAAGAGAAAGAAGCTTTCTGAGAAACTTCTTTGTGTTCTGTGAAATCATCTCACAGAGTTACAGCTTTCCCCTCAAGAAGCCTTTCGCTAAGACAGTTCTTGTGGAATTGGCAAAGTGATATTTGGAAGCCCGAAGAGGGCTAAGGTGAAAAAGGAAATATCCTCAGATGAAATCTGGAAAGAAGCTTTCTGAGAAACTGCTTAGTGTTCTGTTAATTCATCTCACACAGTTACATCTGTATTTCGTGGATCTCTTTGCTAGCCTTTTTTCTCTGGAATCTGAGAACCGATATTCCGGATCCCTTTGAAGACTATAGGGCCAAAGGAAATATCCTCCGATAACAAAGAGAAAGAACCTTTCTGAGAAACTTCTTTGTGTTCTGTGAAATCATCTCACAGAGTTACAGCTTTCCCCTCAAGAAGCCTTTCGCTAAGACAGTTCTTGTGGAATTGGCAAAGTGATATTTGGAAGCCCTTAGAGGGCTATGGTGAAAAAGGAAATATCCTCAGATGAAATCTGTAAAGAAGCTTTCTGAGAAACCGCTTACTGTTCTGTTAATTCATCTCACAGAGTTACATCTGTATTTCGTGGATCTCTTTCCTAGCCTTTTTTCGGTGGAATCTGAGAACAGATATTCCGGATCCCTTTGAAGACTATAGGGCCAAAGGAAATATCCTCCGATAACAAAGAGAAAGAAGGTTTCTGAGAAACTTCTTTGTGTTCTGTGAAATCATCTCACAGAGTTACAGCTTTCCCCTCAAGAAGCCTTTCGCTAAGACAGTTCTTGTGGAATTGGCAACGTGATATTTGGAAGCACATAGAGGGCTATGGTGAAAAAGGAAATATTCTCAGATGAAATCTGGAAAGAAGCTTTCTGAGAAACCACTTAGTGTTCTGTTAATTCATCTCACAGAGTTACATCTGTATTTCATGGACCTCTTTGCTAGCCTTATTTCTGTGGAATCTGAGAACAGATATTCCGGATCCCTTTGAAGACTATAGGGCCAAAGGAAATATCCTCCGATAACAAAGACAAAGAAGCTTTCTGAGAAACTTCTTTGTGTTCTGTGAAATCATCTCAGAGAGTTACAGCTTTCCCCTCAAGAAGCCCTTCGCTAAGACAGTTCTTCTGGAATTGGCAAAGTGATATTTGGAAGCCCTTAGAGGGCTATGCTGAAAAAGGAAATATCCTCAGATGAAATCTGGAAAGAAGCTTTCTGAGAAACCGCTTAGTGTTCTGTTAATTCATCTCACAGAGTTACATCTGTATTTCGTTGATCTCTTTGCTAGCCTTATTTTTCTGGAATCTGAGAAAAGATATTTCAGATCCCTTTGAAGACTATAGGGCCAAAGTAAATATCCTCTGATAACAAAGAGAAAGAAGTTTTCTGAGAAACATCTTTGTGTTCTGTGAAAACATCTCACGGAGTTACAGCTTTCCCCTCAGGAAGCCTTTCGCTAAGACAGTCCTTGTGTAATTGGCAAAGTGATATTTGGAAGCCCATAGAGGGCTATGGTGAAAAAGGAAATATCCTCAGATGAAATCTGGAAAGAAGCTTTCTGAGAAACCGCTTAGTGTTCTGTTAATTCATCTCATAGAGTTACATCTGTATTTCGTGGATCTCTTTGCTAGCCTTATGTTTCTGGACTCTGAGAACAGATATTTCTGATCCCTTTGAAGACTATAGGGCCAAAGGAAATATCCTCCGATAAGAAAGAGAAAGAAGCTTTCTGAGAAACTTCTTTGTGTTCTGTGAAATCATCTCACAGAGTTACAGCTTTCCCCTCAAGAAGACTTTCGCTAAGACAGTTCTTGTGGAATTGGAAAAGTGATATTTGGAAGCCCTTAGAGGGCTATGGTGAAAAAGGAAATATCCTCAGATGAAATCTTTAAAGAAGCTTTCTGAGAAACTGCTTAGTGTTCTGCTAATTCAACTCACAGTGTTTCATCTGTATTTCGTGGATCTCTTTGCTAGCCTTATTCTGTGGAATCTGAGAACAGATATTCCGGATCCCTTTGAAGACTATAGGGCCAAAGGAAATATCCTCCGATAACAAAGAGAAAGAAGCTTTCTGAGAAACTTCTTTGTGTTCTGTGAAATCATCTCACAGAGTTACAGCGTTCCCCTCAAGAAGCCTTTCGCTAAGACAGTTCTTGTGGGATTGGAAAAGTGATATTTGGAAGCCCATAGAGGGCTATGGTGAAAAAGGAAATATCCTCAGATGAAATCTGGAAAGAAGCTTTCTGAGAAACCGCTTAGTGTTCTGTTAATTCATCTCACAGAGTTACATCTGTATTTCGTGGATCTCTTTGCTAGCCTTATTTTTCTGGAATCTGAGAACAGATATTTCGGATCCCTTTGAAGACTATAGGGCCAAAGGAAATATCCTCCGATAACAAAGAGAAAGAAGCTTTCTGAGAAACTTCTTTGTGTTCTCTGAAATCATCGCACGGAGTTACAGCTTTCCCCTCAAGAAGCCTTTCGCTAAGACAGTTCTTGTGGAATTGGCAAAGTGATATTTTGAAGCCCTTAGAGGGCTATGGTGAAAAAGGAAATATCCTCAGATGAAATCTGGAAAGACGCTTTCTGAGAAACCGCTTAGTGTTCTGTTAATTCATCTCACAGAGTTACATCTGTATTTCGTGGATCTCTTTGCTAGCCTTATTTCTGTGGAATCTGAGAACAGATATTCCGGATCCCTTTGAAGACTATAGGGCCAAAGGAAATATCCTCCGATAACAAAGAGAAAGAAGCTTTCTGAGAAACTTCTTTGTGTTCTGTGAAATCATCTCACAGAGTTACAGCTTTCCCCCCAAGAAGCCTTTCGCTAAGACAGTTCTTGTGGAATTGGAAAAGTGATATTTGGAAGCCCATAGAGGGCTACGGTGAAAAAGGAAATATCCTCAGATGAAATCTGGAAAGAAGCTTTCTGAGAAACCGCTTAGTGTTCTGTTAATTCATCTCACAGAGTTACATCTGTATTTCGTGGATCTCTTTGCTAGCCTTATTTCTGTGGAATCTGAGAACAGATATTCCGGATCCCTTTGAAGACTATAGGGCCAAAGGAAATATCCTCCGATAACAAAGAGAAAGAAGCTTTCTGAGAAACTTCTTTGTGTTCTGTGAAATCATCTCACAGAGTTACAGCTTTCCCCTCAAGAAGCCTTTCACTAAGACAGTTGTTGTGGAATTGGCAAAGTGATATTTGGAAGCCCATAGAGGGCTATGGTGAAAAAGGAAATATCCTCAGATGAAATCTGGAAAGAAGATTTCTGAGAAACTGCTTAGTGTTCTGTTAATTCATCTCACAGAGTTACATCTGTATTTCGTGGATCTCTTTGCTAGCCTTATTACTCTGGAATCTGAAAACGGATATTTCGGATCCCTTTGAAGACTATAGGGCCTAAGGAAATATCCTCCGATAACAAAGAGAAAGAAGCTTTCTGAGAAACTTCTTTGTGTTCTGTGAAATCATCTCACAGAGTTACAGCTTTCCCCTCAAGAAGCCTTTCGCTAAGACAGTTCTTGTGGAATTGGAAAAGTGATATTTGGAAGCCCATAGAGGGCTATGGTGAAAAAGGAAATATCCTCAGATGAAATCTGGAAAGAAGCTTTCTGAGAAACTGCTTAGTGTTCTGTTAATTCATCTCACAGAGTTACATCTGTATTTCGTGGATCTCTCTGCTAGACTTATTTCTGTGGAATCTGAGAACAGATATTTCTCATCCCTTTGAAGACTATAGGGCCAAAGGAAATATCCTCCGATAACAAAGAGAAAGAAGCTTTCTGAGAAACTTCTTTGTGTTCTGTGAAATCATCTCACAGAGTTACAGCTTTCCCCTCAAGAAGCCTTTCGCTAAGACAGTTCTTGTGGAATAGGCAAAGTGATATTTGGAAGCCCATAGAGGGCTATGTTGAAAATGGAAATATCCTCAGATGAAATCTGGAAAGAAGCTTTCTGAGAAACCGCTTAGTGTTCTGTTAATTCATCTCACAGAGTTACATCTGTATTTCGTGGATCTCTTTGCTAGCCTTATTTTTCTGGAATCTGAGAAAAGATATTTCGGATCCCTTTGAAGACTATAGGGCCAAAGGAAATATCCTCCGATAACAAAGAGAAAGAAGCTTTCTGAGAAACTTCTGTGTGTTCTGTGAAATCATCTCACAGAGTTACAGCTTTCCCCTCAAGAAGCCTTTCGCTAAGACAGTTCTTGTGGAATTGGCAAAGTGATATTTGGAAGCCCGAAGAGGGCTAAGGTGAAAAAGGAAATATCCTCAGATGAAATCTGGAAAGAAGCTTTCTGAGAAACTGCTTAGTGTTCTGTTAATTCATCTCACACAGTTACATCTGTATTTCGTGGATCTCTTTGCTAGCCTTATTTCTGTGGAATCTGAGAACAGATATTCCGGATCCCTTTGAAGACTATAGGGCCAAAGAAAATATCCTCCGATAACAAAGAGAAAGGAGGTTTCTGAGAAACTTCTTTGTGTTCTGTGAAATCATCTCACAGAGTTACAGCTTTCCCCTCAAGAAGCCTTTCGCTAAGACAGTTCTTGTGGAATTGGCAAAGTGATATTTGGAAGCCCTTAGAGGGCTATGGTGAAAAAGGAAATATCCTCAGATGAAATCTGGAAAGAAGCTTTCTGAGAAACTGCTTAGTGTTCTGTTAATTCATCTCACAGAGTTACATCTGTATTTAGTGGATATCTTTGCTAGCCTTATTTCTCTGGAATCTGAGAACAGATATTCCGGATCCCTTTGGAGACTATAGGGCCAAAGGAAATATCCTCCGATAACAAAGAGAAAGAAGCTTTCTGAGAAACTTCTTTGTGTTCTGTGAAATCATCTCACAGAGTTACAGCTTTCCCCGCAAGAAGCCTTTCGCTAAGACAGTTCTTGTGGAATTGGCAAAGTGATATTTTGAAGCCCTTAGAGGGCTATGGTGAAAAAGGAAATATCCTCAGATGAAATCTGGAAAGAAGCTTTCTGAGAAACTGCTTAGTGTTCTGTTAATTCATCTCACAGAGTTACATTTGTATTTCGTGGATCTCTTTGCTAGCCTTATTTCTGTGGAATCTGAGAACAGATATTCCGGATCCCTTTGAAGACTATAGGGCCAAAGGAAATATCCTCCGATAACAAAGAGAAAGAAGCTTTCTGAGAAACTTCTTTGTGTTCTGTGAAATCATCTCACAGAGTTACAGCTTTCCCCTCAAGAAGCCTTTCGCAAAGACAGTTCTTGTGGAATTGGCAAAGTGATATTTGGAAGCCCATAGAGGGCTATGGTGAAAAAGGAAATATCCTCAGATGAAATCTGGAAAGAAGCTTTCAGAGAAACTGCTTAGTGTTCTGTTAATTCATCTCACAGAGTTACATCTGTATTTCGTGGATCTCTTTGCTAGCCTTATTTTTCTGGAATCTGAGAACAGATATTTCGGATCCCTTTGAAGACTATAGGGCCAAAGGAAATATCCTCCGATAACAAAGAGAAAGAAGCTTTCTGAGAAACTTCTTTGTGTTCTCTGAAATCATCGCACGGAGTTACAGCTTTCCCCTCAAGAAGCCTTTCGCTAAGACAGTTCTTGTGGAATTGGCAAAGTGATATTTTGAAGCCCTTAGAGGGCTATGGTGAAAAAGGAAATATCCTCAGATGAAATCTGGAAAGAAGCTTTCTGAGAAACCGCTTAGTGTTCTGTTAATTCATCTCACAGAGTTACATCTGTATTTCGTGGATCTCTTTGCTAGCCTTGTTTCTGTGGAATCTGAGAACAGATATTCCGGATCCCTTTGAAGACTATAGGGCCAAAGGAAATATCCTCCGATAACAAAGAGAAAGAAGCTTTCTGAGAAACTTCTTTGTGTTCTGTGGAATCATCTCACAGAGTTACAGCTTTCCCCCCAAGAAGCCTTTCGCTAAGACAGTTCTTGTGGAATTGGAAAAGTGATATTTGGAAGCCCATAGAGGGCGATGGTGAAAAAGGAAATATCCTCAGATGAAATCTGGAAAGAAGCTTTCTGAGAAACCGCTTAGTGTTCTGTTAATTCATCTCACAGAGTTACATCTGTATTTCGTGGATCTCTTTGCTAGCCTTATTTCTGTGGAATCTGAGAACAGATATTCCGGATCCCTTTGAAGACTATAGGGCCAAAGGAAATATCCTCCGATAACAAAGACAAAGAAGCTTTCTGAGAAACTTCTTTGTGTTCTGTGAAATCATCTCAGAGAGTTACAGCTTTCCCCTCAAGAAGCCCTTCGCTAAGACAGTTCTTCTGGAATTGGCAAAGTGATATTTGGAAGCCCTTAGAGGGCTATGCTGAAAAAGGAAATATCCTCAGATGAAATCTGGAAAGAAGCTTTCTGAGAAACCGCTTAGTGTTCTGTTAATTCATCTCACAGAGTTACATCTGTATTTCGTTGATCTCTTTGCTAGCCTTATTTTTCTGGAATCTGAGAAAAGATATTTCAGATCCCTTTGAAGACTATAGGGCCAAAGTAAATATCCTCTGATAACAAAGAGAAAGAAGTTTTCTGAGAAACATCTTTGTGTTCTGTGAAAACATCTCACGGAGTTACAGCTTTCCCCTCAGGAAGCCTTTCGCTAAGACAGTCCTTGTGTAATTGGCAAAGTGATATTTGGAAGCCCATAGAGGGCTATGGTGAAAAAGGAAATATCCTCAGATGAAATCTGGAAAGAAGCTTTCTGAGAAACCGCTTAGTGTTCTGTTAATTCATCTCATAGAGTTACATCTGTATTTCGTGGATCTCTTTGCTAGCCTTATGTTTCTGGACTCTGAGAACAGATATTTCTGATCCCTTTGAAGACTATAGGGCCAAAGGAAATATCCTCCGATAAGAAAGAGAAAGAAGCTTTCAGAGAAACTTCTTTGTGTTCTGTGAAATCATCTCACAGAGTTACAGCTTTCCCCTCAAGAAGACTTTCGCTAAGACAGTTCTTGTGGAATTGGAAAAGTGATATTTGGAAGCCCTTAGAGGGCTATGGTGAAAAAGGAAATATCCTCAGATGAAATCTTTAAAGAAGCTTTCTGAGAAACTGCTTAGTGTTCTGCTAATTCAACTCACAGTGTTTCATCTGTATTTCGTGGATCTCTTTGCTAGCCTTATTCTGTGGAATCTGAGAACAGATATTCCGGATCCCTTTGAAGACTATAGGGCCAAAGGAAATATCCTCCGATAACAAAGAGAAAGAAGCTTTCTGAGAAACTTCTTTGTGTTCTGTGAAATCATCTCACAGAGTTACAGCGTTCCCCTCAAGAAGCCTTTCGCTAAGACAGTTCTTGTGGGATTGGAAAAGTGATATTTGGAAGCCCATAGAGGGCTATGGTGAAAAAGGAAATATCCTCAGATGAAATCTGGAAAGAAGCTTTCTGAGAAACCGCTTAGTGTTCTGTTAATTCATCTCACAGAGTTACATCTGTATTTCGTGGATCTCTTTGCTAGCCTTATTTTTCTGGAATCTGAGAACAGATATTTCGGATCCCTTTGAAGACTATAGGGCCAAAGGAAATATCCTCCGATAACAAAGAGAAAGAAGCTTTCTGAGAAACTTCTTTGTGTTCTCTGAAATCATCGCACGGAGTTACAGCTTTCCCCTCAAGAAGCCTTTCGCTAAGACAGTTCTTGTGGAATTGGCAAAGTGATATTTTGAAGCCCTTAGAGGGCTATGGTGAAAAAGGAAATATCCTCAGATGAAATCTGGAAAGACGCTTTCTGAGAAACCGCTTAGTGTTCTGTTAATTCATCTCACAGAGTTACATCTGTATTTCGTGGATCTCTTTGCTAGCCTTATTTCTGTGGAATCTGAGAACAGATATTCCGGATCCCTTTGAAGACTATAGGGCCAAAGGAAATATCCTCCGATAACAAAGAGAAAGAAGCTTTCTGAGAAACTTCTTTGTGTTCTGTGAAATCATCTCACAGAGTTACAGCTTTCCCCCCAAGAAGCCTTTCGCTAAGACAGTTCTTGTGGAATTGGAAAAGTGATATTTGGAAGCCCATAGAGGGCTACGGTGAAAAAGGAAATATCCTCAGATGAAATCTGGAAAGAAGCTTTCTGAGAAACCGCTTAGTGTTCTGTTAATTCATCTCACAGAGTTACATCTGTATTTCGTGGATCTCTTTGCTAGCCTTATTTCTGTGGAATCTGAGAACAGATATTCCGGATCCCTTTGAAGACTATAGGGCCAAAGGAAATATCCTCCGATAACAAAGAGAAAGAAGCTTTCTGAGAAACTTCTTTGTGTTCTGTGAAATCATCTCACAGAGTTACAGCTTTCCCCTCAAGAAGCCTTTCACTAAGACAGTTGTTGTGGAATTGGCAAAGTGATATTTGGAAGCCCATAGAGGGCTATGGTGAAAAAGGAAATATCCTCAGATGAAATCTGGAAAGAAGATTTCTGAGAAACTGCTTAGTGTTCTGTTAATTCATCTCACAGAGTTACATCTGTATTTCGTGGATCTCTTTGCTAGCCTTATTACTCTGGAATCTGAAAACGGATATTTCGGATCCCTTTGAAGACTATAGGGCCTAAGGAAATATCCTCCGATAACAAAGAGAAAGAAGCTTTCTGAGAAACTTCTTTGTGTTCTGTGAAATCATCTCACAGAGTTACAGCTTTCCCCTCAAGAAGCCTTTCGCTAAGACAGTTCTTGTGGAATTGGAAAAGTGATATTTGGAAGCCCATAGAGGGCTATGGTGAAAAAGGAAATATCCTCAGATGAAATCTGGAAAGAAGCTTTCTGAGAAACTGCTTAGTGTTCTGTTAATTCATCTCACAGAGTTACATCTGTATTTCGTGGATCTCTCTGCTAGACTTATTTCTGTGGAATCTGAGAACAGATATTTCTCATCCCTTTGAAGACTATAGGGCCAAAGGAAATATCCTCCGATAACAAAGAGAAAGAAGCTTTCTGAGAAACTTCTTTGTGTTCTGTGAAATCATCTCACAGAGTTACAGCTTTCCCCTCAAGAAGCCTTTCGCTAAGACAGTTCTTGTGGAATAGGCAAAGTGATATTTGGAAGCCCATAGAGGGCTATGTTGAAAATGGAAATATCCTCAGATGAAATCTGGAAAGAAGCTTTCTGAGAAACCGCTTAGTGTTCTGTTAATTCATCTCACAGAGTTACATCTGTATTTCGTGGATCTCTTTGCTAGCCTTATTTTTCTGGAATCTGAGAAAAGATATTTCGGATCCCTTTGAAGACTATAGGGCCAAAGGAAATATCCTCCGATAACAAAGAGAAAGAAGCTTTCTGAGAAACTTCTGTGTGTTCTGTGAAATCATCTCACAGAGTTACAGCTTTCCCCTCAAGAAGCCTTTCGCTAAGACAGTTCTTGTGGAATTGGCAAAGTGATATTTGGAAGCCCGAAGAGGGCTAAGGTGAAAAAGGAAATATCCTCAGATGAAATCTGGAAAGAAGCTTTCTGAGAAACTGCTTAGTGTTCTGTTAATTCATCTCACACAGTTACATCTGTATTTCGTGGATCTCTTTGCTAGCCTTATTTCTGTGGAATCTGAGAACAGATATTCCGGATCCCTTTGAAGACTATAGGGCCAAAGAAAATATCCTCCGATAACAAAGAGAAAGGAGGTTTCTGAGAAACTTCTTTGTGTTCTGTGAAATCATCTCACAGAGTTACAGCTTTCCCCTCAAGAAGCCTTTCGCTAAGACAGTTCTTGTGGAATTGGCAAAGTGATATTTGGAAGCCCTTAGAGGGCTATGGTGAAAAAGGAAATATCCTCAGATGAAATCTGGAAAGAAGCTTTCTGAGAAACTGCTTAGTGTTCTGTTAATTCATCTCACAGAGTTACATCTGTATTTAGTGGATATCTTTGCTAGCCTTATTTCTCTGGAATCTGAGAACAGATATTCCGGATCCCTTTGGAGACTATAGGGCCAAAGGAAATATCCTCCGATAACAAAGAGAAAGAAGCTTTCTGAGAAACTTCTTTGTGTTCTGTGAAATCATCTCACAGAGTTACAGCTTTCCCCGCAAGAAGCCTTTCGCTAAGACAGTTCTTGTGGAATTGGCAAAGTGATATTTTGAAGCCCTTAGAGGGCTATGGTGAAAAAGGAAATATCCTCAGATGAAATCTGGAAAGAAGCTTTCTGAGAAACTGCTTAGTGTTCTGTTAATTCATCTCACAGAGTTACATTTGTATTTCGTGGATCTCTTTGCTAGCCTTATTTCTGTGGAATCTGAGAACAGATATTCCGGATCCCTTTGAAGACTATAGGGCCAAAGGAAATATCCTCCGATAACAAAGAGAAAGAAGCTTTCTGAGAAACTTCTTTGTGTTCTGTGAAATCATCTCACAGAGTTACAGCTTTCCCCTCAAGAAGCCTTTCGCAAAGACAGTTCTTGTGGAATTGGCAAAGTGATATTTGGAAGCCCATAGAGGGCTATGGTGAAAAAGGAAATATCCTCAGATGAAATCTGGAAAGAAGCTTTCAGAGAAACTGCTTAGTGTTCTGTTAATTCATCTCACAGAGTTACATCTGTATTTCGTGGATCTCTTTGCTAGCCTTATTTTTCTGGAATCTGAGAACAGATATTTCGGATCCCTTTGAAGACTATAGGGCCAAAGGAAATATCCTCCGATAACAAAGAGAAAGAAGCTTTCTGAGAAACTTCTTTGTGTTCTCTGAAATCATCGCACGGAGTTACAGCTTTCCCCTCAAGAAGCCTTTCGCTAAGACAGTTCTTGTGGAATTGGCAAAGTGATATTTTGAAGCCCTTAGAGGGCTATGGTGAAAAAGGAAATATCCTCAGATGAAATCTGGAAAGAAGCTTTCTGAGAAACCGCTTAGTGTTCTGTTAATTCATCTCACAGAGTTACATCTGTATTTCGTGGATCTCTTTGCTAGCCTTGTTTCTGTGGAATCTGAGAACAGATATTCCGGATCCCTTTGAAGACTATAGGGCCAAAGGAAATATCCTCCGATAACAAAGAGAAAGAAGCTTTCTGAGAAACTTCTTTGTGTTCTGTGGAATCATCTCACAGAGTTACAGCTTTCCCCCCAAGAAGCCTTTCGCTAAGACAGTTCTTGTGGAATTGGAAAAGTGATATTTGGAAGCCCATAGAGGGCGATGGTGAAAAAGGAAATATCCTCAGATGAAATCTGGAAAGAAGCTTTCTGAGAAACCGCTTAGTGTTCTGTTAATTCATCTCACAGAGTTACATCTGTATTTCGTGGATCTCTTTGCTAGCCTTATTTCTGTGGAATCTGAGAACAGATATTCCGGATCCCTTTGAAGACTATAGGGCCAAAGGAAATATCCTCCGATAACAAAGAGAAAGAAGCTTTCTGAGAAACTTCTTTGTGTTCTGTGAAATCATCTCACAGAGTTACAGCTTTCCCCTCAAGAAGCCTTTCACTAAGACAGTTGTTGTGGAATTGGCAAAGTGATATTTGGAAGCCCATAGAGGGCTATGGTGAAAAAGGAAATATCCTCAGATGAAATCTGGAAAGAAGATTTCTGAGAAACTGCTTAGTGTTCTGTTAATTCATCTCACAGAGTTACATCTGTATTTCGTGGATCTCTTAGCTAGCCTTATTACTCTGGAATCTGAAAACGGATATTTCGGATCCCTTTGAAGACTATAGGGCCAAAGGAAATATCCTCCGATAACAAAGAGAAAGAAGCTTTCTGAGAAACTTCTTTGTGTTCTGTGAAATCATCTCACAGAGTTACAGCTTTCCCCTCAAGAAGCCTTTCGCTAAGACAGTTCTTGTGGAATTGGCAAAGTGATATTTTGAAGCCCTTAGAGGGCTATGGTGAAAAAGGAAATATCCTCAGATGAAATCTGGAAAGAAGCTTTCTGAGAAACTGCTTAGTGTTCTGTTAATTCATCGCACAGAGTTACATCTGTATTTCGTGGATCTCTTTGCTAGCCTTATTTCTGTGGAATCTGAGAACAGATATTCCGGATCCCTTTGAAGACTATAGGGCCAAAGGAAATATCCTCCGATAACAAAGAGAAAGAAGCTTTCTGAGAAACTTCTTTGTGTTCTGTGAAATCATCTCACAGAGTTACAGCTTTCCCCTCAAGAAGCCTATCGCAAAGACAGTTCTTGTGGAATTGGCAAAGTGATATTTGGAAGCCCATAGAGGGCTATGGTGAAAAAGGAAGTATCCTCAGATGAAATCTGGAAAGAAGCTTTCAGAGAAACTGCTTAGTGTTCTGTTAATTCATCTCACAGAGTTACATCTGTATTTCGTGGATCTCTTTGCTAGCCTTATTTCTCTGGAATCTGAGAACAGATATTTCGGATCCCTTTGAAGACTATAGGGCCAAAGGAAATATCCTCCGATAAGAAAGAGAAAGAAGCTTTCTGAGAAACTTCTTTGTGTTCTGTGAAATCATCTCACAGAGTTACAGCTTTCCCCTCAAGAAGCCTATCGCAAAGACAGTTCTTGTGGAATTGGCAAAGTGATATTTGGAAGCCCATAGAGGGCTATGGTGAAAAAGGAAATATCCTCAGATGAAATCTGGAAAGAAGCTTTCAGAGAAACTGCTTAGTGTTCTGTTAATTCATCTCACAGAGTTACATCTGTATTTCGTGGATCTCTTTGCTAGCCTTATTTCTCTGGAATCTGAGAACAGATATTTCGGATCCCTTTGAAGACTATAGGGCCAAAGGAAATATCCTCCGATAACAAAGAGAAAGAAGCTTTCTGAGAAACTTCTTTGTGTTCTGTGAAATCATCTCACAGAGTTACAGCTTTCCCCTCAAGAAGCCTTTCGCAAAGACAGTTCTTGTGGAATTGGCAAAGTGATATTTGGAAGCCCATAGAGGGCTATGGTGAAAAAGGAAATATCCTCAGATGAAATCTGGAAAGAAGCTTTCAGAGAAACTGCTTAGTGTTCTGTTAATTCATCTCACAGAGTTACATCTGTATTTCGTGGATCTCTTTGCTAGCCTTATTTTTCTGGAATCTGAGAACAGATATTTCGGATCCCTTTGAAGACTATAGGGCCAAAGGAAATATCCTCCGATAACAAAGAGAAAGAAGCTTTCTGAGAAACTTCTTTGTGTTCTCTGAAATCATCGCACGGAGTTACAGCTTTCCCCTCAAGAAGCCTTTCGCTAAGACAGTTCTTGTGGAATTGGCAAAGTGATATTTTGAAGCCCTTAGAGGGCTATGGTGAAAATGGAAATATCCTCAGATGAAATCTGGAAAGAAGCTTTCTGAGAAACCGCTTAGTGTTCTGTTAATTCATCTCACAGAGTTACATCTGTATTTCGTGGATCTCTTTGCTAGCCTTATTTCTGTGGAATCTGAGAACAGATATTCCGGATCCCTTTGAAGACTATAGGGCCAAAGGAAATATCCTCCGATAACAAAGAGAAAGAAGCTTTCTGAGAAACTTCTTTGTGTTCTGTGAAATCATCTCACAGAGTTACAGCTTCCCCCCCAAGAAGCCTTTCGCTAAGACAGTTCTTGTGGAATTGGCAAAGTGATATTTTGAAGCCCTTAGAGGGCTATGGTGAAAAAGGAAATATCCTCAGATGAAATCTGGAAAGAAGCTTTCTGAGAAACTGCTTAGTGTTCTGTTAATTCATCGCACAGAGTTACATCTGTATTTCGTGGATCTCTTTGCTAGCCTTATTTCTGTGGAATCTGAGAACAGATATTCCGGATCCCTTTGAAGACTATAGGGCCAAAGGAAATATCCTCCGATAACAAAGAGAAAGAAGCTTTCTGAGAAACTTCTTTGTGTTCTGTGAAATCATCTCACAGAGTTACAGCTTTCCCCTCAAGAAGCCTATCGCAAAGACAGTTCTTGTGGAATTGGCAAAGTGATATTTGGAAGCCCATAGAGGGCTATGGTGAAAAAGGAAGTATCCTCAGATGAAATCTGGAAAGAAGCTTTCAGAGAAACTGCTTAGTGTTCTGTTAATTCATCTCACAGAGTTACATCTGTATTTCGTGGATCTCTTTGCTAGCCTTATTTCTCTGGAATCTGAGAACAGATATTTCGGATCCCTTTGAAGACTATAGGGCCAAAGGAAATATCCTCCGATAAGAAAGAGAAAGAAGCTTTCTGAGAAACTTCTTTGTGTTCTTTGAAATCATCTCACAGAGTTACAGCTTTCCCCTCAAGAAGCCTATCGCAAAGACAGTTCTTGTGGAATTGGCAAAGTGATATTTGGAAGCCCATAGAGGGCTATGGTGAAAAAGGAAATATCCTCAGATGAAATCTGGAAAGAAGCTTTCAGAGAAACTGCTTAGTGTTCTGTTAATTCATCTCACAGAGTTACATCTGTATTTCGTGGATCTCTTTGCTAGCCTTATTTCTCTGGAATCTGAGAACAGATATTTCGGATCCCTTTGAAGACTATAGGGCCAAAGGAAATATCCTCCGATAAGAAAGAGAAAGAAGCTTTCTGAGAAACTTCTTTGTGTTCTGTGAAGTCATCTCACAGAGTTACAGCTTTCCCCTCAAGAAGCCTTTCGCTAAGACAGTTCTTGTGGAATTGGCAAAGTGATATTTGGAAGCCCGAAGAGGGCTAAGGTGAAAAAGGAAATATCCTCAGATGAAATCTGGAAAGAAGCTTTCTGAGAAACTGCTTAGTGTTCTGTTAATTCATCTCACAGAGTTACATCTGTATTTCGTGGATCTCTTTGCTAGCCTTATTTCTGTGGAATCTGAGAACAGATATTCCGGATCCCTTTGAAGACTATAGGGCCAAAGAAAATATCCTCCGATAACAAAGAGAAAGGAGGTTTCTGAGAAACTTCTTTGTGTTCTGTGAAATCATCTCACAGAGTTACAGCTTTCCCCTCAAGAAGCCTTTCGCTAAGACAGTTCTTGTGGAATTGGCAAAGTGATATTTGGAAGCCCTTAGAGGGCTATGGTGAAAAAGGAAATATCCTCAGATGAAATCTGGAAAGAAGCTTTCTGAGAAACTGCTTAGTGTTCTGTTAATTCATCTCACAGAGTTACATCTGTATTTCGTGGATCTCTTTGCTAGCCTTATTTCTGTGGAATCTGAGAACAGATATTCCGGATCCCTTTGAAGACTATAGGGCCAAAGGAAATATCCTCCGATAACAAAGAGAAAGAAGCTTTCTGAGAAACTTCTTTGTGTTCTGTGAAATCATCTCACAGAGTTACAGCTTTCCCCTCAAGAAGCCTTTCGCAAAGACAGTTCTTGTGGAATTGGCAAAGTGATATTTGGAAGCCCATAGAGGGCTATGGTGAAAAAGGAAATATCCTCAGATGAAATCTGGAAAGAAGCTTTCAGAGAAACTGCTTAGTGTTCTGTTAATTCATCTCACAGAGTTACATCTGTATTTCGTGGATCTCTTTGCTAGCCTTATTTTTCTGGAATCTGAGAACAGATATTTCGGATCCCTTTGAAGACTATAGGGCCAAAGGAAATATCCTCCGATAACAAAGAGAAAGAAGCTTTCTGAGAAACTTCTTTGTGTTCTCTGAAATCATCGCACGGAGTTACAGCTTTCCCCTCAAGAAGCCTTTCGCTAAGACAGTTCTTGTGGAATTGGCAAAGTGATATTTTGAAGCCCTTAGAGGGCTATGGTGAAAAAGGAAATATCCTCAGATGAAATCTGGAAAGAAGCTTTCTGAGAAACCGCTTAGTGTTCTGTTAATTCATCTCACAGAGTTACATCTGTATTTCGTGGATCTCTTTGCTAGCCTTATTTCTGTGGAATCTGAGAACAGATATTCCGGATCCCTTTGAAGACTATAGGGCCAAAGGAAATATCCTCCGATAACAAAGAGAAAGAAGCTTTCTGAGAAACTTCTTTGTGTTCTGTGAAATCATCTCACAGAGTTACAGCTTCCCACCCAAGAAGCCTTTCGCTAAGACAGTTCTTGTGGAATTGGAAAAGTGATATTTGGAAGCCCATAGAGGGCTATGGTGAAAAAGGAAATATCCTCAGATGAAATCTGGAAAGAAGCTTTCTGAGAAACCGCTTAGTGTTCTGTTAATTCATCGCACAGAGTTACATCTGTATTTCGTGGATCTCTTTGCTAGCCTTATTTCTGTGGAATCTGAGAACAGATATTCCGGATCCCTTTGAAGACTATAGGGCCAAAGAAAATATCCTCCGATAACAAAGAGAAAGGAGGTTTCTGAGAAACTTCTTTGTGTTCTGTGAAATCATCTCACAGAGTTACAGCTTTCCCCTCAAGAAGCCTTTCGCTAAGACAGTTCTTGTGGAATTGGCAAAGTGATATTTGGAAGCCCTTAGAGGGCTATGGTGAAAAAGGAAATATCCTCAGATGAAATCTGGAAAGAAGCTTTCTGAGAAACTGCTTAGTGTTCTGTTAATTCATCTCACAGAGTTACATCTGTATTTCGTGGATCTCTTTGCTAGCCTTATTTCTCTGGAATCTGAGAACAGATATTCCGGATCCCTATGGAGACTATAGGGCCAAAGGAAATATCCTCCGATAACAAAGAGAAAGAAGCTTTCTGAGAAACTTCTTTGTGTTCTGTGAAATCATCTCACAGAGTTACAGCTTTCCCCCCAAGAAGCCTTTCGCTAAGACAGTTCTTGTGGAATTGGAAAAGTGATATTTGGAAGCCCATAGAGGGCTACGGTGAAAAAGGAAATATCCTCAGATGAAATCTGGAAAGAAGCTTTCTGAGAAACCGCTTAGTGTTCTGTTAATTCATCTCACAGAGTTACATCTGTATTTCGTGGATCTCTTTGCTAGCCTTATTTCTGTGGAATCTGAGAACAGATATTCCGGATCCCTTTGAAGACTATAGGGCCAAAGGAAATATCCTCCGATAACAAAGAGAAAGAAGCTTTCTGAGAAACTTCTTTGTGTTCTGTGAAATCATCTCACAGAGTTACAGCTTTCCCCTCAAGAAGCCTTTCACTAAGACAGTTGTTGTGGAATTGGCAAAGTGATATTTGGAAGCCCATAGAGGGCTATGGTGAAAAAGGAAATATCCTCAGATGAAATCTGGAAAGAAGATTTCTGAGAAACTGCTTAGTGTTCTGTTAATTCATCTCACAGAGTTACATCTGTATTTCGTGGATCTCTTTGCTAGCCTTATTACTCTGGAATCTGAAAACGGATATTTCGGATCCCTTTGAAGACTATAGGGCCTAAGGAAATATCCTCCGATAACAAAGAGAAAGAAGCTTTCTGAGAAACTTCTTTGTGTTCTGTGAAATCATCTCACAGAGTTACAGCTTTCCCCTCAAGAAGCCTTTCGCTAAGACAGTTCTTGTGGAATTGGAAAAGTGATATTTGGAAGCCCATAGAGGGCTATGGTGAAAAAGGAAATATCCTCAGATGAAATCTGGAAAGAAGCTTTCTGAGAAACTGCTTAGTGTTCTGTTAATTCATCTCACAGAGTTACATCTGTATTTCGTGGATCTCTCTGCTAGACTTATTTCTGTGGAATCTGAGAACAGATATTTCTCATCCCTTTGAAGACTATAGGGCCAAAGGAAATATCCTCCGATAACAAAGAGAAAGAAGCTTTCTGAGAAACTTCTTTGTGTTCTGTGAAATCATCTCACAGAGTTACAGCTTTCCCCTCAAGAAGCCTTTCGCTAAGACAGTTCTTGTGGAATAGGCAAAGTGATATTTGGAAGCCCATAGAGGGCTATGTTGAAAATGGAAATATCCTCAGATGAAATCTGGAAAGAAGCTTTCTGAGAAACCGCTTAGTGTTCTGTTAATTCATCTCACAGAGTTACATCTGTATTTCGTGGATCTCTTTGCTAGCCTTATTTTTCTGGAATCTGAGAAAAGATATTTCGGATCCCTTTGAAGACTATAGGGCCAAAGGAAATATCCTCCGATAACAAAGAGAAAGAAGCTTTCTGAGAAACTTCTGTGTGTTCTGTGAAATCATCTCACAGAGTTACAGCTTTCCCCTCAAGAAGCCTTTCGCTAAGACAGTTCTTGTGGAATTGGCAAAGTGATATTTGGAAGCCCGAAGAGGGCTAAGGTGAAAAAGGAAATATCCTCAGATGAAATCTGGAAAGAAGCTTTCTGAGAAACTGCTTAGTGTTCTGTTAATTCATCTCACACAGTTACATCTGTATTTCGTGGATCTCTTTGCTAGCCTTATTTCTGTGGAATCTGAGAACAGATATTCCGGATCCCTTTGAAGACTATAGGGCCAAAGAAAATATCCTCCGATAACAAAGAGAAAGGAGGTTTCTGAGAAACTTCTTTGTGTTCTGTGAAATCATCTCACAGAGTTACAGCTTTCCCCTCAAGAAGCCTTTCGCTAAGACAGTTCTTGTGGAATTGGCAAAGTGATATTTGGAAGCCCTTAGAGGGCTATGGTGAAAAAGGAAATATCCTCAGATGAAATCTGGAAAGAAGCTTTCTGAGAAACTGCTTAGTGTTCTGTTAATTCATCTCACAGAGTTACATCTGTATTTAGTGGATATCTTTGCTAGCCTTATTTCTCTGGAATCTGAGAACAGATATTCCGGATCCCTTTGGAGACTATAGGGCCAAAGGAAATATCCTCCGATAACAAAGAGAAAGAAGCTTTCTGAGAAACTTCTTTGTGTTCTGTGAAATCATCTCACAGAGTTACAGCTTTCCCCGCAAGAAGCCTTTCGCTAAGACAGTTCTTGTGGAATTGGCAAAGTGATATTTTGAAGCCCTTAGAGGGCTATGGTGAAAAAGGAAATATCCTCAGATGAAATCTGGAAAGAAGCTTTCTGAGAAACTGCTTAGTGTTCTGTTAATTCATCTCACAGAGTTACATTTGTATTTCGTGGATCTCTTTGCTAGCCTTATTTCTGTGGAATCTGAGAACAGATATTCCGGATCCCTTTGAAGACTATAGGGCCAAAGGAAATATCCTCCGATAACAAAGAGAAAGAAGCTTTCTGAGAAACTTCTTTGTGTTCTGTGAAATCATCTCACAGAGTTACAGCTTTCCCCTCAAGAAGCCTTTCGCAAAGACAGTTCTTGTGGAATTGGCAAAGTGATATTTGGAAGCCCATAGAGGGCTATGGTGAAAAAGGAAATATCCTCAGATGAAATCTGGAAAGAAGCTTTCAGAGAAACTGCTTAGTGTTCTGTTAATTCATCTCACAGAGTTACATCTGTATTTCGTGGATCTCTTTGCTAGCCTTATTTTTCTGGAATCTGAGAACAGATATTTCGGATCCCTTTGAAGACTATAGGGCCAAAGGAAATATCCTCCGATAACAAAGAGAAAGAAGCTTTCTGAGAAACTTCTTTGTGTTCTCTGAAATCATCGCACGGAGTTACAGCTTTCCCCTCAAGAAGCCTTTCGCTAAGACAGTTCTTGTGGAATTGGCAAAGTGATATTTTGAAGCCCTTAGAGGGCTATGGTGAAAAAGGAAATATCCTCAGATGAAATCTGGAAAGAAGCTTTCTGAGAAACCGCTTAGTGTTCTGTTAATTCATCTCACAGAGTTACATCTGTATTTCGTGGATCTCTTTGCTAGCCTTGTTTCTGTGGAATCTGAGAACAGATATTCCGGATCCCTTTGAAGACTATAGGGCCAAAGGAAATATCCTCCGATAACAAAGAGAAAGAAGCTTTCTGAGAAACTTCTTTGTGTTCTGTGGAATCATCTCACAGAGTTACAGCTTTCCCCCCAAGAAGCCTTTCGCTAAGACAGTTCTTGTGGAATTGGAAAAGTGATATTTGGAAGCCCATAGAGGGCGATGGTGAAAAAGGAAATATCCTCAGATGAAATCTGGAAAGAAGCTTTCTGAGAAACCGCTTAGTGTTCTGTTAATTCATCTCACAGAGTTACATCTGTATTTCGTGGATCTCTTTGCTAGCCTTATTTCTGTGGAATCTGAGAACAGATATTCCGGATCCCTTTGAAGACTATAGGGCCAAAGGAAATATCCTCCGATAACAAAGAGAAAGAAGCTTTCTGAGAAACTTCTTTGTGTTCTGTGAAATCATCTCACAGAGTTACAGCTTTCCCCTCAAGAAGCCTTTCACTAAGACAGTTGTTGTGGAATTGGCAAAGTGATATTTGGAAGCCCATAGAGGGCTATGGTGAAAAAGGAAATATCCTCAGATGAAATCTGGAAAGAAGATTTCTGAGAAACTGCTTAGTGTTCTGTTAATTCATCTCACAGAGTTACATCTGTATTTCGTGGATCTCTTAGCTAGCCTTATTACTCTGGAATCTGAAAACGGATATTTCGGATCCCTTTGAAGACTATAGGGCCAAAGGAAATATCCTCCGATAACAAAGAGAAAGAAGCTTTCTGAGAAACTTCTTTGTGTTCTGTGAAATCATCTCACAGAGTTACAGCTTTCCCCTCAAGAAGCCTTTCGCTAAGACAGTTCTTGTGGAATTGGCAAAGTGATATTTTGAAGCCCTTAGAGGGCTATGGTGAAAAAGGAAATATCCTCAGATGAAATCTGGAAAGAAGCTTTCTGAGAAACTGCTTAGTGTTCTGTTAATTCATCGCACAGAGTTACATCTGTATTTCGTGGATCTCTTTGCTAGCCTTATTTCTGTGGAATCTGAGAACAGATATTCCGGATCCCTTTGAAGACTATAGGGCCAAAGGAAATATCCTCCGATAACAAAGAGAAAGAAGCTTTCTGAGAAACTTCTTTGTGTTCTGTGAAATCATCTCACAGAGTTACAGCTTTCCCCTCAAGAAGCCTATCGCAAAGACAGTTCTTGTGGAATTGGCAAAGTGATATTTGGAAGCCCATAGAGGGCTATGGTGAAAAAGGAAGTATCCTCAGATGAAATCTGGAAAGAAGCTTTCAGAGAAACTGCTTAGTGTTCTGTTAATTCATCTCACAGAGTTACATCTGTATTTCGTGGATCTCTTTGCTAGCCTTATTTCTCTGGAATCTGAGAACAGATATTTCGGATCCCTTTGAAGACTATAGGGCCAAAGGAAATATCCTCCGATAAGAAAGAGAAAGAAGCTTTCTGAGAAACTTCTTTGTGTTCTGTGAAATCATCTCACAGAGTTACAGCTTTCCCCTCAAGAAGCCTATCGCAAAGACAGTTCTTGTGGAATTGGCAAAGTGATATTTGGAAGCCCATAGAGGGCTATGGTGAAAAAGGAAATATCCTCAGATGAAATCTGGAAAGAAGCTTTCAGAGAAACTGCTTAGTGTTCTGTTAATTCATCTCACAGAGTTACATCTGTATTTCGTGGATCTCTTTGCTAGCCTTATTTCTCTGGAATCTGAGAACAGATATTTCGGATCCCTTTGAAGACTATAGGGCCAAAGGAAATATCCTCCGATAACAAAGAGAAAGAAGCTTTCTGAGAAACTTCTTTGTGTTCTGTGAAATCATCTCACAGAGTTACAGCTTTCCCCTCAAGAAGCCTTTCGCAAAGACAGTTCTTGTGGAATTGGCAAAGTGATATTTGGAAGCCCATAGAGGGCTATGGTGAAAAAGGAAATATCCTCAGATGAAATCTGGAAAGAAGCTTTCAGAGAAACTGCTTAGTGTTCTGTTAATTCATCTCACAGAGTTACATCTGTATTTCGTGGATCTCTTTGCTAGCCTTATTTTTCTGGAATCTGAGAACAGATATTTCGGATCCCTTTGAAGACTATAGGGCCAAAGGAAATATCCTCCGATAACAAAGAGAAAGAAGCTTTCTGAGAAACTTCTTTGTGTTCTCTGAAATCATCGCACGGAGTTACAGCTTTCCCCTCAAGAAGCCTTTCGCTAAGACAGTTCTTGTGGAATTGGCAAAGTGATATTTTGAAGCCCTTAGAGGGCTATGGTGAAAATGGAAATATCCTCAGATGAAATCTGGAAAGAAGCTTTCTGAGAAACCGCTTAGTGTTCTGTTAATTCATCTCACAGAGTTACATCTGTATTTCGTGGATCTCTTTGCTAGCCTTATTTCTGTGGAATCTGAGAACAGATATTCCGGATCCCTTTGAAGACTATAGGGCCAAAGGAAATATCCTCCGATAACAAAGAGAAAGAAGCTTTCTGAGAAACTTCTTTGTGTTCTGTGAAATCATCTCACAGAGTTACAGCTTCCCCCCCAAGAAGCCTTTCGCTAAGACAGTTCTTGTGGAATTGGAAAAGTGATATTTGGAAGCCCATAGAGGGCTATGGTGAAAAAGGAAATATCCTCAGATGAAATCTGGAAAGAAGCTTTCTGAGAAACCGCTTAGTGTTCTGTTAATTCATCGCACAGAGTTACATCTGTATTTCGTGGATCTCTTTGCTAGCCTTATTTCTGTGGAATCTGAGAACAGATATTCCGGACCCCTTTGAAGACTATAGGGCCAAAGGAAATATCCTCCGATAACAAAGAGAAAGAATCTTTCTGAGAAACTTCTTTGTGTTCTCTGAAATCATCGCACGGAGTTACAGCTTTCCCCTCAAGAAGCCTTTCGCTAAGACAGTTCTTGTGGAATTGGCAAAGTGATATTTTGAAGCCCTTAGAGGGCTATGGTGAAAAAGGAAATATCCTCAGATGAAATCTGGAAAGAAGCTTTCTGAGAAACTGCTTAGTGTTCTGTTAATTCATCGCACAGAGTTACATCTGTATTTCGTGGATCTCTTTGCTAGCCTTATTTCTGTGGAATCTGAGAACAGATATTCCGGATCCCTTTGAAGACTATAGGGCCAAAGGAAATATCCTCCGATAACAAAGAGAAAGAAGCTTTCTGAGAAACTTCTTTGTGTTCTGTGAAATCATCTCACAGAGTTACAGCTTTCCCCTCAAGAAGCCTATCGCAAAGACAGTTCTTGTGGAATTGGCAAAGTGATATTTGGAAGCCCATAGAGGGCTATGGTGAAAAAGGAAGTATCCTCAGATGAAATCTGGAAAGAAGCTTTCAGAGAAACTGCTTAGTGTTCTGTTAATTCATCTCACAGAGTTACATCTGTATTTCGTGGATCTCTTTGCTAGCCTTATTTCTCTGGAATCTGAGAACAGATATTTCGGATCCCTTTGAAGACTATAGGGCCAAAGGAAATATCCTCCGATAACAAAGAGAAAGAAGCTTTCTGAGAAACTTCTTTGTGTTCTGTGAAATCATCTCACAGAGTTACAGCTTTCCCCTCAAGAAGCCTTTCGCAAAGACAGTTCTTGTGGAATTGGCAAAGTGATATTTGGAAGCCCATAGAGGGCTATGGTGAAAAAGGAAATATCCTCAGATGAAATCTGGAAAGAAGCTTTCAGAGAAACTGCTTAGTGTTCTGTTAATTCATCTCACAGAGTTACATCTGTATTTCGTGGATCTCTTTGCTAGCCTTATTTTTCTGGAATCTGAGAACAGATATTTCGGATCCCTTTGAAGACTATAGGGCCAAAGGAAATATCCTCCGATAACAAAGAGAAAGAAGCTTTCTGAGAAACTTCTTTGTGTTCTCTGAAATCATCGCACGGAGTTACAGCTTTCCCCTCAAGAAGCCTTTCGCTAAGACAGTTCTTGTGGAATTGGCAAAGTGATATTTTGAAGCCCTTAGAGGGCTATGGTGAAAATGGAAATATCCTCAGATGAAATCTGGAAAGAAGCTTTCTGAGAAACCGCTTAGTGTTCTGTTAATTCATCTCACAGAGTTACATCTGTATTTCGTGGATCTCTTTGCTAGCCTTATTTCTGTGGAATCTGAGAACAGATATTCCGGATCCCTTTGAAGACTATAGGGCCAAAGGAAATATCCTCCGATAACAAAGAGAAAGAAGCTTTCTGAGAAACTTCTTTGTGTTCTGTGAAATCATCTCACAGAGTTACAGCTTCCCCCCCAAGAAGCCTTTCGCTAAGACAGTTCTTGTGGAATTGGAAAAGTGATATTTGGAAGCCCATAGAGGGCTATGGTGAAAAAGGAAATATCCTCAGATGAAATCTGGAAAGAAGCTTTCTGAGAAACCGCTTAGTGTTCTGTTAATTCATCGCACAGAGTTACATCTGTATTTCGTGGATCTCTTTGCTAGCCTTATTTCTGTGGAATCTGAGAACAGATATTCCGGACCCCTTTGAAGACTATAGGGCCAAAGGAAATATCCTCCGATAACAAAGAGAAAGAATCTTTCTGAGAAACTTCTTTGTGTTCTCTGAAATCATCGCACGGAGTTACAGCTTTCCCCTCAAGAAGCCTTTCGCTAAGACAGTTCTTGTGGAATTGGCAAAGTGATATTTTGAAGCCCTTAGAGGGCTATGGTGAAAAAGGAAATATCCTCAGATGAAATCTGGAAAGAAGCTTTCTGAGAAACTGCTTAGTGTTCTGTTAATTCATCGCACAGAGTTACATCTGTATTTCGTGGATCTCTTTGCTAGCCTTATTTCTGTGGAATCTGAGAACAGATATTCCGGATCCCTTTGAAGACTATAGGGCCAAAGGAAATATCCTCCGATAACAAAGAGAAAGAAGCTTTCTGAGAAACTTCTTTGTGTTCTGTGAAATCATCTCACAGAGTTACAGCTTTCCCCTCAAGAAGCCTATCGCAAAGACAGTTCTTGTGGAATTGGCAAAGTGATATTTGGAAGCCCATAGAGGGCTATGGTGAAAAAGGAAGTATCCTCAGATGAAATCTGGAAAGAAGCTTTCAGAGAAACTGCTTAGTGTTCTGTTAATTCATCTCACAGAGTTACATCTGTATTTCGTGGATCTCTTTGCTAGCCTTATTTCTCTGGAATCTGAGAACAGATATTTCGGATCCCTTTGAAGACTATAGGGCCAAAGGAAATATCCTCCGATAAGAAAGAGAAAGAAGCTTTCTGAGAAACTTCTTTGTGTTCTTTGAAATCATCTCACAGAGTTACAGCTTTCCCCTCAAGAAGCCTATCGCAAAGACAGTTCTTGTGGAATTGGCAAAGTGATATTTGGAAGCCCATAGAGGGCTATGGTGAAAAAGGAAATATCCTCAGATGAAATCTGGAAAGAAGCTTTCAGAGAAACTGCTTAGTGTTCTGTTAATTCATCTCACAGAGTTACATCTGTATTTCGTGGATCTCTTTGCTAGCCTTATTTCTCTGGAATCTGAGAACAGATATTTCGGATCCCTTTGAAGACTATAGGGCCAAAGGAAATATCCTCCGATAAGAAAGAGAAAGAAGCTTTCTGAGAAACTTCTTTGTGTTCTGTGAAGTCATCTCACAGAGTTACAGCTTTCCCCTCAAGAAGCCTTTCGCTAAGACAGTTCTTGTGGAATTGGCAAAGTGATATTTGGAAGCCCGAAGAGGGCTAAGGTGAAAAAGGAAATATCCTCAGATGAAATCTGGAAAGAAGCTTTCTGAGAAACTGCTTAGTGTTCTGTTAATTCATCTCACAGAGTTACATCTGTATTTCGTGGATCTCTTTGCTAGCCTTATTTCTGTGGAATCTGAGAACAGATATTCCGGATCCCTTTGAAGACTATAGGGCCAAAGAAAATATCCTCCGATAACAAAGAGAAAGGAGGTTTCTGAGAAACTTCTTTGTGTTCTGTGAAATCATCTCACAGAGTTACAGCTTTCCCCTCAAGAAGCCTTTCGCTAAGACAGTTCTTGTGGAATTGGCAAAGTGATATTTGGAAGCCCTTAGAGGGCTATGGTGAAAAAGGAAATATCCTCAGATGAAATCTGGAAAGAAGCTTTCTGAGAAACTGCTTAGTGTTCTGTTAATTCATCTCACAGAGTTACATCTGTATTTCGTGGATCTCTTTGCTAGCCTTATTTCTGTGGAATCTGAGAACAGATATTCCGGATCCCTTTGAAGACTATAGGGCCAAAGGAAATATCCTCCGATAACAAAGAGAAAGAAGCTTTCTGAGAAACTTCTTTGTGTTCTGTGAAATCATCTCACAGAGTTACAGCTTTCCCCTCAAGAAGCCTTTCGCAAAGACAGTTCTTGTGGAATTGGCAAAGTGATATTTGGAAGCCCATAGAGGGCTATGGTGAAAAAGGAAATATCCTCAGATGAAATCTGGAAAGAAGCTTTCAGAGAAACTGCTTAGTGTTCTGTTAATTCATCTCACAGAGTTACATCTGTATTTCGTGGATCTCTTTGCTAGCCTTATTTTTCTGGAATCTGAGAACAGATATTTCGGATCCCTTTGAAGACTATAGGGCCAAAGGAAATATCCTCCGATAACAAAGAGAAAGAAGCTTTCTGAGAAACTTCTTTGTGTTCTCTGAAATCATCGCACGGAGTTACAGCTTTCCCCTCAAGAAGCCTTTCGCTAAGACAGTTCTTGTGGAATTGGCAAAGTGATATTTTGAAGCCCTTAGAGGGCTATGGTGAAAAAGGAAATATCCTCAGATGAAATCTGGAAAGAAGCTTTCTGAGAAACCGCTTAGTGTTCTGTTAATTCATCTCACAGAGTTACATCTGTATTTCGTGGATCTCTTTGCTAGCCTTATTTCTGTGGAATCTGAGAACAGATATTCCGGATCCCTTTGAAGACTATAGGGCCAAAGGAAATATCCTCCGATAACAAAGAGAAAGAAGCTTTCTGAGAAACTTCTTTGTGTTCTGTGAAATCATCTCACAGAGTTACAGCTTCCCACCCAAGAAGCCTTTCGCTAAGACAGTTCTTGTGGAATTGGAAAAGTGATATTTGGAAGCCCATAGAGGGCTATGGTGAAAAAGGAAATATCCTCAGATGAAATCTGGAAAGAAGCTTTCTGAGAAACCGCTTAGTGTTCTGTTAATTCATCGCACAGAGTTACATCTGTATTTCGTGGATCTCTTTGCTAGCCTTATTTCTGTGGAATCTGAGAACAGATATTCCGGATCCCTTTGAAGACTATAGGGCCAAAGAAAATATCCTCCGATAACAAAGAGAAAGGAGGTTTCTGAGAAACTTCTTTGTGTTCTGTGAAATCATCTCACAGAGTTACAGCTTTCCCCTCAAGAAGCCTTTCGCTAAGACAGTTCTTGTGGAATTGGCAAAGTGATATTTGGAAGCCCTTAGAGGGCTATGGTGAAAAAGGAAATATCCTCAGATGAAATCTGGAAAGAAGCTTTCTGAGAAACTGCTTAGTGTTCTGTTAATTCATCTCACAGAGTTACATCTGTATTTCGTGGATCTCTTTGCTAGCCTTATTTCTCTGGAATCTGAGAACAGATATTCCGGATCCCTATGGAGACTATAGGGCCAAAGGAAATATCCTCCGATAACAAAGAGAAAGAAGCTTTCTGAGAAACTTCTTTGTGTTCTGTGAAATCATCTCACAGAGTTACAGCTTTCCCCTCAAGAAGCCTTTCGCTAAGACAGTTCTTGTGGAATTGGCAAAGTGATATTTTGAAGCCCTTAGAGGGCTATGGTGAAAAAGGAAATATCCTCAGATGAAATCTGGAAAGAAGCTTTCTGAGAAACTGCTTAGTGTTCTGTTAATTCATCTCACAGAGTTACATCTGTATTTCGTGGATCTCTTTGCTAGCCTTATTTCTGTGGAATCTGAGAACAGATATTTCGGATCCCTTTGAAGACTATAGGGCCAAAGGAAATATCCTCCGATAACAAAGAGAAAGAAGCTTTCTGAGAAACTTCTTTGTGTTCTGTGAAATCATCTCACAGAGTTACAGCTTTCCCCTCAAGAAGCCTTTCGCTAAGACAGTTCTTGTGGAATTGGCAAAGTGATATTTGGAAGCCCTTAGAGGGCTATGGTGAAAAAGGAAATATCCTCAGATGAAATCTGGAAAGAAGCTTTCTGAGAAACTGCTTAGTGTTCTGTTAATTCATCTCACAGAGTTACATCTGTATTTCGTGGATCTCTTTGCTAGCCTTATTTCTGTGGAATCTGAGAACACATATTCCGGATCCCTTTGAAGACTATAGGGCCAAAGGAAATATCCTCCGATAACAAAGAGAAAGAAGCTTTCTGAGAAACTTCTTTGTGTTCTGTGAAATCATCTCACAGAGTTACAGCTTTCCCCTCAAGAAGCCTTTCGCAAAGACAGTTCTTGTGGAATTGGCAAAGTGATATTTGGAAGCCCATAGAGGGCTATGGTGAAAAAGGAAATATCCTCAGATGAAATCTGGAAAGAAGCTTTCAGAGAAACTGCTTAGTGTTCTGTTAATTCATCTCACAGAGTTACATCTGTATTTCGTGGATCTCTTTGCTAGCCTTATTTTTCTGGAATCTGAGAACAGATATTTCGGATCCCTTTGAAGACTATAGGGCCAAAGGAAATATCCTCCGATAACAAAGAGAAAGAAGCTTTCTGAGAAACTTCTTTGTGTTCTCTGAAATCATCGCACGGAGTTACAGCTTTCCCCTCAAGAAGCCTTTCGCTAAGACAGTTCTTGTGGAATTGGCAAAGTGATATTTTGAAGCCCTTAGAGGGCTATGGTGAAAAAGGAAATATCCTCAGATGAAATCTGGAAAGAAGCTTTCTGAGAAACCGCTTAGTGTTCTGTTAATTCATCTCACAGAGTTACATCTGTATTTCGTGGATCTCTTTGCTAGCCTTATTTCTGTGGAATCTGAGAACAGATATTCCGGATCCCTTTGAAGACTATAGGGCCAAAGGAAATATCCTCCGATAACAAAGAGAAAGAAGCTTTCTGAGAAACTTCTTTGTGTTCTGTGAAATCATCTCACAGAGTTACAGCTTCCCACCCAAGAAGCCTTTCGCTAAGACAGTTCTTGTGGAATTGGAAAAGTGATATTTGGAAGCCCATAGAGGGCTATGGTGAAAAAGGAAATATCCTCAGATGAAATCTGGAAAGAAGCTTTCTGAGAAACCGCTTAGTGTTCTGTTAATTCATCGCACAGAGTTACATCTGTATTTCGTGGATCTCTTTGCTAGCCTTATTTCTGTGGAATCTGAGAACAGATATTCCGGATCCCTTTGAAGACTATAGGGCCAAAGAAAATATCCTCCGATAACAAAGAGAAAGGAGGTTTCTGAGAAACTTCTTTGTGTTCTGTGAAATCATCTCACAGAGTTACAGCTTTCCCCTCAAGAAGCCTTTCGCTAAGACAGTTCTTGTGGAATTGGCAAAGTGATATTTGGAAGCCCTTAGAGGGCTATGGTGAAAAAGGAAATATCCTCAGATGAAATCTGGAAAGAAGCTTTCTGAGAAACTGCTTAGTGTTCTGTTAATTCATCTCACAGAGTTACATCTGTATTTCGTGGATCTCTTTGCTAGCCTTATTTCTCTGGAATCTGAGAACAGATATTCCGGATCCCTATGGAGACTATAGGGCCAAAGGAAATATCCTCCGATAACAAAGAGAAAGAAGCTTTCTGAGAAACTTCTTTGTGTTCTGTGAAATCATCTCACAGAGTTACAGCTTTCCCCTCAAGAAGCCTTTCGCTAAGACAGTTCTTGTGGAATTGGCAAAGTGATATTTTGAAGCCCTTAGAGGGCTATGGTGAAAAAGGAAATATCCTCAGATGAAATCTGGAAAGAAGCTTTCTGAGAAACTGCTTAGTGTTCTGTTAATTCATCTCACAGAGTTACATCTGTATTTCGTGGATCTCTTTGCTAGCCTTATTTCTGTGGAATCTGAGAACAGATATTTCGGATCCCTTTGAAGACTATAGGGCCAAAGGAAATATCCTCCGATAACAAAGAGAAAGAAGCTTTCTGAGAAACTTCTTTGTGTTCTGTGAAATCATCTCACAGAGTTACAGCTTTCCCCTCAAGAAGCCTTTCGCAAAGACAGTTCTTGTGGAATTGGCAAAGTGATATTTGGAAGCCCATAGAGGGCTATGGTGAAAAAGGAAATATCCTCAGATGAAATCTGGAAAGAAGCTTTCAGAGAAACTGCTTAGTGTTCTGTTAATTCATCTCACAGAGTTACATCTGTATTTCGTGGATCTCTTTGCTAGCCTTATTTCTCTGGAATCTGAGAACAGATATTTCGGAACCCTTTGAAGACTATAGGGCCAAAGGAAATATCCTCCGATAAGAAAGAGAAAGAAGCTTTCTGAGAAACTTCTTTGTGTTCTCTGAAATCATCGCACGGAGTTACAGCTTTCCCCTCAAGAAGCCTTTCGCTAAGACAGTTCTTGTGGAATTGGCAAAGTGATATTTTGAAGCCCTTAGAGGGCTATGGTGAAAAAGGAAATATCCTCAGATGAAATCTGGAAAGAAGCTTTCTGAGAAACCGCTTAGTGTTCTGTTAATTCATCTCACAGAGTTACATCTGTATTTCGTGGATCTCTTTGCTAGCCTTATTTCTGTGGAATCTGAGAACAGATATTCCGGATCCCTTTGAAGACTATAGGGCCAAAGGAAATATCCTCCGATAACAAAGAGAAAGAAGCTTTCTGAGAAACTTCTTTGTGTTCTGTGAAATCATCTAACAGAGTTACAGCTTCCCCCCCAAGAAGCCTTTCGCTAAGACAGTTCTTGTGGAATTGGAAAAGTGATATTTGGAAGCCCATAGAGGGCTATGGTGAAAAAGGAAATATCCTCAGATGAAATCTGGAAAGAAGCTTTCTGAGAAACCGCTTAGTGTTCTGTTAATTCATCGCACAGAGTTACATCTGTATTTCGTGGATCTCTTTGCTAGCCTTATTTCTGTGGAATCTGAGAACAGATATTCCGGATCCCTTTGAAGACTATAGGGCCAAAGGAAATATCCTCCGATAACAAAGAGAAAGAAGCTTTCTGAGAAACTTCTTTGTGTTCTCTGAAATCATCGCACGGAGTTACAGCTTTCCCCTCAAGAAGCCTTTCGCTAAGACAGTTCTTGTGGAATTGGCAAAGTGATATTTTGAAGCCCTTAGAGGGCTATGGTGAAAAAGGAAATATCCTCAGATGAAATCTGGAAAGAAGCTTTCTGAGAAACTGCTTAGTGTTCTGTTAATTCATCGCACAGAGTTACATCTGTATTTCGTGGATCTCTTTGCTAGCCTTATTTCTGTGGAATCTGAGAACAGATATTCCGGATCCCTTTGAAGACTATAGGGCCAAAGGAAATATCCTCCGATAACAAAGAGAAAGAAGCTTTCTGAGAAACTTCTTTGTGTTCTGTGAAATCATCTCACAGAGTTACAGCTTTCCCCTCAAGAAGCCTATCGCAAAGACAGTTCTTGTGGAATTGGCAAAGTGATATTTGGAAGCCCATAGAGGGCTATGGTGAAAAAGGAAGTATCCTCAGATGAAATCTGGAAAGAAGCTTTCAGAGAAACTGCTTAGTGTTCTGTTAATTCATCTCACAGAGTTACATCTGTATTTCGTGGATCTCTTTGCTAGCCTTATTTCTCTGGAATCTGAGAACAGATATTTCGGATCCCTTTGAAGACTATAGGGCCAAAGGAAATATCCACCGATAAGAAAGAGAAAGAAGCTTTCTGAGAAACTTCTTTGTGTTCTGTGAAATCATCTCACAGAGTTACAGCTTTCCCACCAAGAAGCCTATCGCAAAGACAGTTCTTGTGGAATTGGCAAAGTGATATTTGGAAGCCCATAGAGGGCTATGGTGAAAAAGGAAATATCCTCAGATGAAATCTGGAAAGAAGCTTTCAGAGAATCTGCTTAGTGTTCTGTTAATTCATCTCACAGAGTTACATCTGTATTTCGTGGATCTCTTTGCTAGCCTTATTTCTCTGGAATCTGAGAACAGATATTTCGGATCCCTTTGAAGACTATAGGGCCAAAGGAAATATCCTCCGATAAGAAAGAGAAAGAAGCTTTCTGAGAAACTTCTTTGTGTTCTGTGAAGTCATCTCACAGAGTTACAGCTTTCCCCTCAAGAAGCCTTTCGCTAAGACAGTTCTTGTGGAATTGGCAAAGTGATATTTGGAAGCCCGAAGAGGGCTAAGGTGAAAAAGGAAATATCCTCAGATGAAATCTGGAAAGAAGCTTTCTGAGAAACCGCTTAGTGTTCTGTTAATTCATCTCACAGAGTTACATCTGTATTTCGTGGATCTCTTTGCTAGCCTTATTTCTGTGGAATCTGAGAACAGATATTCCGGATCCCTTTGAAGACTATAGGGCCAAAGGAAATATCCTCCGATAACAAAGAGAAAGAAGCTTTCTGAGAAACTTCTTTGTGTTCTGTGAAATCATCTCACAGAGTTACAGCTTCCCCCCCAAGAAGCCTTTCGCTAAGACAGTTCTTGTGGAATTGGAAAAGTGATATTTGGAAGCCCATAGAGGGCTATGGTGAAAAAGGAAATATCCTCAGATGAAATCTGGAAAGAAGCTTTCTGAGAAACCGCTTAGTGTTCTGTTAATTCATCGCACAGAGTTACATCTGTATTTCGTGGATCTCTTTGCTAGCCTTATTTCTGTGGAATCTGAGAACAGATATTCCGGATCCCTTTGAAGACTATAGGGCCAAAGGAAATATCCTCCGATAACAAAGAGAAAGAAGCTTAATGAGAAACTTCTTTGTGTTCTCTGAAATCATCGCACGGAGTTACAGCTTTCCCCTCAAGAAGCCTTTCGCTAAGACAGTTCTTGTGGAATTGGCAAAGTGATATTTTGAAGCCCTTAGAGGGCTATGGTGAAAAAGGAAATATCCTCAGATGAAATCTGGAAAGAAGCTTTCTGAGAAACTGCTTAGTGTTCTGTTAATTCATCGCACAGAGTTACATCTGTATTTCGTGGATCTCTTTGCTAGCCTTATTTCTGTGGAATCTGAGAACAGATATTCCGGATCCCTTTGAAGACTATAGGGCCAAAGGAAATATCCTCCGATAACAAAGAGAAAGAAGCTTTCTGAGAAACTTCTTTGTGTTCTGTGAAATCATCTCACAGAGTTACAGCTTTCCCCTCAAGAAGCCTATCGCAAAGACAGTTCTTGTGGAATTGGCAAAGTGATATTTGGAAGCCCATAGAGGGCTATGGTGAAAAAGGAAGTATCCTCAGATGAAATCTGGAAAGAAGCTTTCAGAGAAACTGCTTAGTGTTCTGTTAATTCATCTCACAGAGTTACATCTGTATTTCGTGGATCTCTTTGCTAGCCTTATTTCTCTGGAATCTGAGAACAGATATTTCGGATCCCTTTGAAGACTATAGGGCCAAAGGAAATATCCTCCGATAAGAAAGAGAAAGAAGCTTTCTGAGAAACTTCTTTGTGTTCTGTGAAATCATCTCACAGAGTTACAGCTTTCCCCTCAAGAAGCCTATCGCAAAGACAGTTCTTGTGGAATTGGCAAAGTGATATTTGGAAGCCCATAGAGGGCTATGGTGAAAAAGGAAATATCCTCAGATGAAATCTGGAAAGAAGCTTTCAGAGAAACTGCTTAGTGTTCTGTTAATTCATCTCACAGAGTTACATCTGTATTTCGTGGATCTCTTTGCTAGCCTTATTTCTCTGGAATCTGAGAACAGATATTTCGGATCCCTTTGAAGACTATAGGGCCAAAGGAAATATCCTCCGATAAGAAAGAGAAAGAAGCTTTCTGAGAAACTTCTTTGTGTTCTGTGAAGTCATCTCACAGAGTTACAGCTTTCCCCTCAAGAAGCCTTTCGCTAAGACAGTTCTCGTGGAATTGGCAAAGTGATATTTGGAAGCCCGAAGAGGGCTAAGGTGAAAAAGGAAATATCCTCAGATGAAATCTGGAAAGAAGCTTTCTGAGAAACTGCTTAGTGTTCTGTTAATTCATCTCACAGAGTTACATCTGTATTTCGTGGATCTCTTTGCTAGCCTTATTTCTCTGGAATCTGAGAACAGATATTCCGGATCCCTTTGAAGACTATAGGGCCAAAGAAAATATCCTCCGATAACAAAGAGAAAGGAGGTTTCTGAGAAACTTCTTTGTGTTCTGTGAAATCATCTCACAGAGTTACAGCTTTCCCCTCAAGAAGCCTTTCGCTAAGACAGTTCTTGTGGAATTGGCAAAGTGATATTTGGAAGCCCTTAGAGGGCTATGGTGAAAAAGGAAATATCCTCAGATGAAATCTGGAAAGAAGCTTTCTGAGAAACTGCTTAGTGTTCTGTTAATTCATCTCACAGAGTTACATCTGTATTTCGTGGATCTCTTTGCTAGCCTTATTTCTCTGGAATCTGAGAACAGATATTCCGGATCCCTTTGGAGACTATAGGGCCAAAGGAAATATCCTCCGATAACAAAGAGAAAGAAGCTTTCTGAGAAACTTCTTTGTGTTCTGTGAAATCATCTCACAGAGTTACAGCTTTCCCCTCAAGAAGCCTTTCGCTAAGACAGTTCTTGTGGAATTGGCAAAGTGATATTTTGAAGCCCTTAGAGGGCTATGGTGAAAAAGGAAATATCCTCAGATGAAATCTGGAAAGAAGCTTTCTGAGAAACTGCTTAGTGTTCTGTTAATTCATCTCACAGAGTTACATCTGTATTTCGTGGATCTCTTTGCTAGCCTTATTTCTGTGGAATCTGAGAACAGATATTCCGGATCCCTTTGAAGACTATAGGGCCAAAGGAAATATCCTCCGATAACAAAGAGAAAGAAGCTTTCTGAGAAACTTCTTTGTGTTCTGTGAAATCATCTCACAGAGTTACAGCTTTCCCCTCAAGAAGCCTTTCGCAAAGACAGTTCTTGTGGAATTGGCAAAGTGATATTTGGAAGCCCATAGAGGGCTATGGTGAAAAAGGAAATATCCTCAGATGAAATCTGGAAAGAAGCTTTCAGAGAAACTGCTTAGTGTTCTGTTAATTCATCTCACAGAGTTACATCTGTATTTCGTGGATCTCTTTGCTAGCCTTATTTTTCTGGAATCTGAGAACAGATATTTCGGATCCCTTTGAAGACTATAGGGCCAAAGGAAATATCCTCCGATAACAAAGAGAAAGAAGCTTTCTGAGAAACTTCTTTGTGTTCTCTGAAATCATCGCACGGAGTTACAGCTTTCCCCTCAAGAAGCCTTTCGCTAAGACAGTTCTTGTGGAATTGGCAAAGTGATATTTTGAAGCCCTTAGAGGGCTATGGTGAAAAAGGAAATATCCTCAGATGAAATCTGGAAAGAAGCTTTCTGAGAAACCGCTTAGTGTTCTGTTAATTCATCTCACAGAGTTACATCTGTATTTCGTGGATCTCTTTGCTAGCCTTATTTCTGTGGAATCTGAGAACAGATATTCCGGATCCCTTTGAAGACTATAGGGCCAAAGGAAATATCCTCCGATAACAAAGAGAAAGAAGCTTTCTGAGAAACTTCTTTGTGTTCTGTGAAATCATCTCACAGAGTTACAGCTTCCCCCCCAAGAAGCCTTTCACTAAGACAGTTCTTGTGGAATTGGCAAAGTGATATTTGGAAGCCCATAGAGGGCTATGGTGAAAAAGGAAATATCCTCAGATGAAATCTGGAAAGAAGCTTTCTGAGAAACCGCTTAGTGTTCTGTTAATTCATCGCACAGAGTTACATCTGTATTTCGTGGATCTCTTTGCTAGCCTTATTTCTGTGGAATCTGAGAACAGATATTCCGGATCCCTTTGAAGACTATAGGGCCAAAGAAAATATCCTCCGATAACAAAGAGAAAGGAGGTTTCTGAGAAACTTCTTTGTGTTCTGTGAAATCATCTCACAGAGTTACAGCTTTCCCCTCAAGAAGCCTTTCGCTAAGACAGTTCTTGTGGAATTGGCAAAGTGATATTTGGAAGCCCTTAGAGGGCTATGGTGAAAAAGGAAATATCCTCAGATGAAATCTGGAAAGAAGCTTTCTGAGAAACTGCTTAGTGTTCTGTTAATTCATCTCACAGAGTTACATCTGTATTTCCTGGATCTCTTTGCTAGCCTTATTTCTCTGGAATCTGAGAACAGATATTCCGGATCCCTTTGGAGACTATAGGGCCAAAGGAAATATCCTCCGATAACAAAGAGAAAGAAGCTTTCTGAGAAACTTCTTTGTGTTCTGTGAAATCATCTCACAGAGTTACAGCTTTCCCCTCAAGAAGCCTTTCGCTAAGACAGTTCTTGTGGAATTGGCAAAGTGATATTTTGAAGCCCTTAGAGGGCTATGGTGAAAAAGGAAATATCCTCAGATGAAATCTGGAAAGAAGCTTTCTGAGAAACTGCTTAGTGTTCTGTTAATTCATCTCACAGAGTTACATCTGTATTTCGTGGATCTCTTTGCTAGCCTTATTTCTGTGGAATCTGAGAACAGATATTCCGGATCCCTTTGAAGACTATAGGGCCAAAGGAAATATCCTCCGATAACAAAGAGAAAGAAGCTTTCTGAGAAACTTCTTTGTGTTCTGTGAAATCATCTCACAGAGTTACAGCTTTCCCCTCAAGAAGCCTTTCGCAAAGACAGTTCTTGTGGAATTGGCAAAGTGATATTTGGAAGCCCATAGAGGGCTATGGTGAAAAAGGAAATATCCTCAGATGAAATCTGGAAAGAAGCTTTCAGAGAAACTGCTTAGTGTTCTGTTAATTCATCTCACAGAGTTACATCTGTATTTCGTGGATCTCTTTGCTAGCCTTATTTTTCTGGAATCTGAGAACAGATATTTCGGATCCCTTTGAAGACTATAGGGCCAAAGGAAATATCCTCCGATAACAAAGAGAAAGAAGCTTTCTGAGAAACTTCTTTGTGTTCTCTGAAATCATCGCACGGAGTTACAGCTTTCCCCTCAAGAAGCCTTTCGCTAAGACAGTTCTTGTGGAATTGGCAAAGTGATATTTTGAAGCCCTTAGAGGGCTATGGTGAAAAAGGAAATATCCTCAGATGAAATCTGGAAAGAAGCTTTCTGAGAAACCGCTTAGTGTTCTGTTAATTCATCTCACAGAGTTACATCTGTATTTCGTGGATCTCCTTGCTAGCCTTATTTCTGTGGAATCTGAGAACAGATATTCCGGATCCCTTTGAAGACTATAGGGCCAAAGGAAATATCCTCCGATAACAAAGAGAAAGAAGCTTTCTGAGAAACTTCTTTGTGTTCTGTGAAATCATCTCACAGAGTTACAGCTTCCCCCCCAAGAAGCCTTTCGCTAAGACAGTTCTTGTGGAATTGGAAAAGTGATATTTGGAAGCCCATAGAGGGCTATGGTGAAAAAGGAAATATCCTCAGATGAAATCTGGAAAGAAGCTTTCTGAGAAACCGCTTAGTGTTCTGTTAATTCATCGCACAGAGTTACATCTGTATTTCGTGGATCTCTTTGCTAGCCTTATTTCTGTGGAATCTGAGAACAGATATTCCGGATCCCTTTGAAGACTATAGGGCCAAAGGAAATATCCTCCGATAACAAAGAGAAAGAAGCTTTCTGAGAAACTTCTTTGTGTTCTCTGAAATCATCGCATGGAGTTACAGCTTTCCCCTCAAGAAGCCTTTCGCTAAGACAGTTCTTGTGGAATTGGCAAAGTGATATTTTGAAGCCCTTAGAGGGCTATGGTGAAAAAGGAAATATCCTCAGATGAAATCTGGAAAGAAGCTTTCTGAGAAACTGCTTAGTGTTCTGTTAATTCATCGCACAGAGTTACATCTGTATTTCGTGGATCTCTTTGCTAGCCTTATTTCTGTGGAATCTGAGAACAGATATTCCGGATCCCTTTGAAGACTATAGGGCCAAAGGAAATATCCTCCGATAACAAAGAGAAAGAAGCTTTCTGAGAAACTTCTTTGTGTTCTGTGAAATCATCTCACAGAGTTACAGCTTTCCCCTCAAGAAGCCTATCGCAAAGACAGTTCTTGTGGAATTGGCAAAGTGATATTTGGAAGCCCGAAGAGGGCTAAGGTGAAAAAGGAAATATCCTCAGATGAAATCTGGAAAGAAGCTTTCTGAGAAACCGCTTAGTGTTCTGTTAATTCATCTCACAGAGTTACATCTGTATTTCGTGGATCTCTTTGCTAGCCTTATTTCTGTGGAATCTGAGAACAGATATTCCGGATCCCTTTGAAGACTATAGGGCCAAAGGAAATATCCTCCGATAACAAAGAGAAAGAAGCTTTCTGAGAAACTTCTTTGTGTTCTGTGAAATCATCTCACAGAGTTACAGCTTCCCCCCCAAGAAGCCTTTCGCTAAGACAGTTCTTGTGGAATTGGAAAAGTGATATTTGGAAGCCCATAGAGGGCTATGGTGAAAAAGGAAATATCCTCAGATGAAATCTGGAAAGAAGCTTTCTGAGAAACCGCTTAGTGTTCTGTTAATTCATCGCACAGAGTTACATCTGTACTTCGTGGATCTCTTTGCTAGCCTTATTTCTGTGGAATCTGAGAACAGATATTCCGGATCCCTTTGAAGACTATAGGGCCAAAGGAAATATCCTCCGATAACAAAGAGAAAGAAGCTTTCTGAGAAACTTCTTTGTGTTCTCTGAAATCATCGCACGGAGTTACAGCTTTCCCCTCAAGAAGCCTTTCGCTAAGACAGTTCTTGTGGAATTGGCAAAGTGATATTTTGAAGCCCTTAGAGGGCTATGGTGAAAAAGGAAATATCCTCAGATGAAATCTGGAAAGAAGCTTTCTGAGAAACTGCTTAGTGTTCTGTTAATTCATCGCACAGAGTTACATCTGTATTTCGTGGATCTCTTTGCTAGCCTTATTTCTGTGGAATCTGAGAACAGATATTCCGGATCCCTTTGAAGACTATAGGGCCAAAGGAAATATCCTCCGATAACAAAGAGAAAGAAGCTTTCTGAGAAACTTCTTTGTGTTCTGTGAAATCATCTCACAGAGTTACAGCTTTCCCCTCAAGAAGCCTATCGCAAAGACAGTTCTTGTGGAATTGGCAAAGTGATATTTGGAAGCCCATAGAGGGCTATGGTGAAAAAGGAAGTATCCTCAGATGAAATCTGGAAAGAAGCTTTCAGAGAAACTGCTTAGTGTTCTGTTAATTCATCTCACAGAGTTACATCTGTATTTCGTGGATCTCTTTGCTAGCCTTATTTCTCTGGAATCTGAGAACAGATATTCCGGATCCCTTTGGAGACTATAGGGCCAAAGGAAATATCCTCCGATAACAAAGAGAAAGAAGCTTTCTGAGAAACTTCTTTGTGTTCTGTGAAATCATCTCACAGAGTTACAGCTTTCCCCTCAAGAAGCCTTTCGCTAAGACAGTTCTTGTGGAATTGGCAAAGTGATATTTTGAAGCCCTTAGAGGGCTATGGTGAAAAAGGAAATATCCTCAGATGAAATCTGGAAAGAAGCTTTCTGAGAAACTGCTTAGTGTTCTGTTAATTCATCTCACAGAGTTACATCTGTATTTCGTGGATCTCTTTGCTAGCCTTATTTCTGTGGAATCTGAGAACAGATATTCCGGATCCCTTTGAAGACTATAGGGCCAAAGGAAAAATCCTCCGATAACAAAGAGAAAGAAGCTTTCTGAGAAACTTCTTTGTGTTCTGTGAAATCATCTCACAGAGTTACAGCTTTCCCCTCAAGAAGCCTTTCGCAAAGACAGTTCTTGTGGAATTGGCAAAGTGATATTTGGAAGCCCATAGAGGGCTATGGTGAAAAAGGAAATATCCTCAGATGAAATCTGGAAAGAAGCTTTCAGAGAAACTGCTTAGTGTTCTGTTAATTCATCTCACAGAGTTACATCTGTATTTCGTGGATCTCTTTGCTAGCCTTATTTTTCTGGAATCTGAGAACAGATATTTCGGATCCCTTTGAAGACTATAGGGCCAAAGGAAATATCCTCCGATAAGAAAGAGAAAGAAGCTTTCTGAGAAACTTCTTTGTGTTCTGTGAAATCATCTCACAGAGTTACAGCTTTCCCCTCAAGAAGCCTATCGCAAAGACAGTTCTTGTGGAATTGGCAAAGTGATATTTGGAAGCCCATAGAGGGCTATGGTGAAAAAGGAAATATCCTCAGATGAAATCTGGAAAGAAGCTTTCAGAGAAACTGCTTAGTGTTCTGTTAATTCATCTCACAGAGTTACATCTGTATTTCGTGGATCTCTTTGCTAGCCTTATTTCTCTGGAATCTGAGAACAGATATTTCGGATCCCTTTGAAGACTATAGGGCCAAAGGAAATATCCTCCGATAAGAAAGAGAAAGAAGCTTTCTGAGAAACTTCTTTGTGTTCTGTGAAGTCATCTCACAGAGTTACAGCTTTCCCCTCAAGAAGCCTTTCGCTAAGACAGTTCTTGTGGAATTGGCAAAGTGATATTTGGAAGCCCGAAGAGGGCTAAGGTGAAAAAGGAAATATCCTCAGATGAAATCTGGAAAGAAGCTTTCTGAGAAACTGCTTAGTGTTCTGTTAATTCATCTCACAGAGTTACATCTGTATTTCGTGGATCTCTTTGCTAGCCTTATTTCTGTGGAATCTGAGAACAGATATTCCGGATCCCTTTGAAGACTATAGGGCCAAAGAAAATATCCTCCGATAACAAAGAGAAAGGAGGTTTCTGAGAAACTTCTTTGTGTTCTGTGAAATCATCTCACAGAGTTACAGCTTTCCCCTCAAGAAGCCTTTCGCTAAGACAGTTCTTGTGGAATTGGCAAAGTGATATTTGGAAGCCCTTAGAGGGCTATGGTGAAAAAGGAAATATCCTCAGATGAAATCTGGAAAGAAGCTTTCTGAGAAACTGCTTAGTGTTCTGTTAATTCATCTAACAGAGTTACATCTGTATTTCGTGGATCTCTTTGCTAGCCTTATTTCTCTGGAATCTGAGAACAGATATTCCGGATCCCTTTGGAGACTATAGGGCCAAAGGAAATATCCTCCGATAACAAAGAGAAAGAAGCTTTCTGAGAAACTTCTTTGTGTTCTGTGAAATCATCTCACAGAGTTACAGCTTTCCCCTCAAGAAGCCTTTCGCTAAGACAGTTCTTGTGGAATTGGCAAAGTGATATTTTGAAGCCCTTAGAGGGCTATGGTGAAAAAGGAAATATCCTCAGATGAAATCTGGAAAGAAGCTTTCTGAGAAACTGCTTAGTGTTCTGTTAATTCATCTCACAGAGTTACATCTGTATTTCGTGGATCTCTTTGCTAGCCTTATTTCTGTGGAATCTGAGAACAGATATTCCGGATCCCTTTGAAGACTATAGGGCCAAAGGAAATATCCTCCGATAACAAAGAGAAAGAAGCTTTCTGAGAAACTTCTTTGTGTTCTGTGAAATCATCTCACAGAGTTACAGCTTTCCCCTCAAGAAGCCTTTCGCAAAGACAGTTCTTGTGGAATTGGCAAAGTGATATTTGGAAGCCCATAGAGGGCTATGGTGAAAAAGGAAATATCCTCAGATGAAATCTGGAAAGAAGCTTTCTGAGAAACTGCTTAGTGTTCTGTTAATTCATCTCACAGAGTTACATCTGTATTTCGTGGATCTCTTTGCTAGCCTTATTTTTCTGGAATCTGAGAACAGATATTTCGGATCCCTTTGAAGACTATAGGGCCAAAGGAAATATCCTCCGATAACAAAGAGAAAGAAGCTTTCTGAGAAACTTCTTTGTGTTCTCTGAAATCATCGCACGGAGTTACAGCTTTCCCCTCAAGAAGCCTTTCGCTAAGACAGTTCTTGTGGAATTGGCAAAGTGATATTTTGAAGCCCTTAGAGGGCTATGGTGAAAAAGGAAATATCCTCAGATGAAATCTGGAAAGAAGCTTTCTGAGAAACCGCTTAGTGTTCTGTTAATTCATCTCACAGAGTTACATCTGTATTTCGTGGATCTCTTTGCTAGCCTTATTTCTGTGGAATCTGAGAACAGATATTCCGGATCCCTTTGAAGACTATAGGGCCAAAGGAAATATCCTCCGATAACAAAGAGAAAGAAGCTTTCTGAGAAACTTCTTTGTGTTCTGTGAAATCATCTCACAGAGTTACAGCTTCCCCCCCAAGAAGCCTTTCGCTAAGACAGTTCTTGTGGAATTGGAAAAGTGATATTTGGAAGCCCATAGAGGGCTATGGTGAAAAAGGAAATATCCTCAGATGAAATCTGGAAAGAAGCTTTCTGAGAAACCGCTTAGTGTTCTGTTAATTCATCGCACAGAGTTACATCTGTATTTCGTGGATCTCTTTGCTAGCCTTATTTCTGTGGAATCTGAGAACAGATATTCCGGATCCCTTTGAAGACTATAGGGCCAAAGAAAATATCCTCCGATAACAAAGAGAAAGGAGGTTTCTGAGAAACTTCTTTGTGTTCTGTGAAATCATCTCACAGAGTTACAGCTTTCCCCTCAAGAAGCCTTTCGCTAAGACAGTTCTTGTGGAATTGGCAAAGTGATATTTGGAAGCCCTTAGAGGGCTATGGTGAAAAAGGAAATATCCTCAGATGAAATCTGGAAAGAAGCTTTCTGAGAAACTGCTTAGTGTTCTGTTAATTCATCTCACAGAGTTACATCTGTATTTCGTGGATCTCTTTGCTAGCCTTATTTCTCTGGAATCTGAGAACAGATATTCCGGATCCCTTTGGAGACTATAGGGCCAAAGGAAATATCCTCCGATAACAAAGAGAAAGAAGCTTTCTGAGAAACTTCTTTGTGTTCTGTGAAATCATCTCACAGAGTTACAGCTTTCCCCTCAAGAAGCCTTTCGCTAAGACAGTTCTTGTGGAATAGGCAAAGTGATATTTTGAAGCCCTTAGAGGGCTATGGTGAAAAAGGAAATATCCTCAGATGAAATCTGGAAAGAAGCTTTCTGAGAAACTGCTTAGTGTTCTGTTAATTCATCTCACAGAGTTACATCTGTATTTCGTGGATCTCTTTGCTAGCCTTATTTCTGTGGAATCTGAGAACAGATATTCCGGATCCCTTTGAAGACTATAGGGCCAAAGGAAATATCCTCCGATAACAAAGAGAAAGAAGCTTTCTGAGAAACTTCTTTGTGTTCTGTGAAATCATCTCACAGAGTTACAGCTTTCCCCTCAAGAAGCCTTTCGCAAAGACAGTTCTTGTGGAATTGGCAAAGTGATATTTGGAAGCCCATAGAGGGCTATGGTGAAAAAGGAAATATCCTCAGATGAAATCTGGAAAGAAGCTTTCAGAGAAACTGCTTAGTGTTCTGTTAATTCATCTCACAGAGTTACATCTGTATTTCGTGGATCTCTTTGCTAGCCTTATTTTTCTGGAATCTGAGAACAGATATTTCGGATCCCTTTGAAGACTATAGGGCCAAAGGAAATATCCTCCGATAACAAAGAGAAAGAAGCTTTCTGAGAAACTTCCTTGTGTTCTCTGAAATCATCGCACGGAGTTACAGCTTTCCCCTCAAGAAGCCTTTCGCTAAGACAGTTCTTGTGGAATTGGCAAAGTGATATTTTGAAGCCCTTAGAGGGCTATGGTGAAAAAGGAAATATCCTCAGATGAAATCTGGAAAGAAGCTTTCTGAGAAACCGCTTAGTGTTCTGTTAATTCATCTCACAGAGTTACATCTGTATTTCGTGGATCTCTTTGCTAGCCTTATTTCTGTGGAATCTGAGAACAGATATTCCGGATCCCTTTGAAGACTATAGGGCCAAAGGAAATATCCTCCGATAACAAAGAGAAAGAAGCTTTCTGAGAAACTTCTTTGTGTTCTGTGAAATCATCTCACAGAGTTACAGCTTCCCCCCCAAGAAGCCTTTCGCTAAGACAGTTCTTGTGGAATTGGAAAAGTGATATTTGGAAGCCCATAGAGGGCTATGTTGAAAAAGGAAATATCCTCAGATGAAATCTGGAAAGAAGCTTTCTGAGAAACCGCTTAGTGTTCTGTTAATTCATCGCACAGAGTTACATCTGTATTTCGTGGATCTCTTTGCTAGCCTTATTTCTGTGGAATCTGAGAACAGATATTCCGGATCCCTTTGAAGACTATAGGGCCAAAGGAAATATCCTCCGATAACAAAGAGAAAGAAGCTTTCTGAGAAACTTCTTTGTGTTCTCTGAAATCATCGCACGGAGTTACAGCTTTCCCCTCAAGAAGCCTTTCGCTAAGACAGTTCTTGTGGAATTGGCAAAGTGATATTTTGAAGCCCTTAGAGGGCTATGGTGAAAAAGGAAATATCCTCAGATGAAATCTGGAAAGAAGCTTTCTGAGAAACTGCTTAGTGTTCTGTTAATTCATCGCACAGAGTTACATCTGTATTTCGTGGATCTCTTTGCTAGCCTTATTTCTGTGGAATCTGAGAACAGATATTCCGGATCCCTTTGAAGACTATAGGGCCAAAGGAAATATCCTCCGATAACAAAGAGAAAGAAGCTTTCTGAGAAACTTCTTTGTGTTCTGTGAAATCATCTCACAGAGTTACAGCTTTCCCCTCAAGAAGCCTATCGCAAAGACAGTTCTTGTGGAATTGGCAAAGTGATATTTGGAAGCCCATAGAGGGCTATGGTGAAAAAGGAAGTATCCTCAGATGAAATCTGGAAAGAAGCTTTCAGAGAAACTGCTTAGTGTTCTGTTAATTCATCTCACAGAGTTACATCTGTATTTCGTGGATCTCTTTGCTAGCCTTATTTCTCTGGAATCTGAGAACAGATATTTCGGATCCCTTTGAAGACTATAGGGCCAAAGGAAATATCCTCCGATAAGAAAGAGAAAGAAGCTTTCTGAGAAACTTCTTTGTGTTCTGTGAAATCATCGCACGGAGTTACAGCTTTCCCCTCAAGAAGCCTTTCGCTAAGACAGTTCTTGTGGAATTGGCAAAGTGATATTTTGAAGCCCTTAGAGGGCTATGGTGAAAAAGGAAATATCCTCAGATGAAATCTGGAAAGAAGCTTTCTGAGAAACCGCTTAGTGTTCTGTTAATTCATCTCACAGAGTTACATCTGTATTTCGTGGATCTCTTTGCTAGCCTTATTTCTGTGGAATCTGAGAACAGATATTCCGGATCCCTTTGAAGACTATAGGGCCAAAGGAAATATCCTCCGATAACAAAGAGAAAGAAGCTTTCTGAGAAACTTCTTTGTGTTCTGTGAAATCATCTCACAGAGTTACAGCTTCCCCCCCAAGAAGCCTTTCGCTAAGACAGTTCTTGTGGAATTGGAAAAGTGATATTTGGAAGCCCATAGAGGGCTATGGTGAAAAAGGAAATATCCTCAGATGAAATCTGGAAAGAAGCTTTCTGAGAAACCGCTTAGTGTTCTGTTAATTCATCTCACAGATTTACATCTGTATTTCGTGGATCTCTTTGCTAGCCTTATTTTTCTGGAATCTGAGAAAAGATATTTCGGATCCCTTTGAAGACTATAGGGCCAAAGGAAATATCCTCCGATAACAAAGAGAAAGAAGCTTTCTGAGAAACTTCTTTGTGTTCTGTGAAATCATGTCACAGAGTTACAGCTTTCCCCTCAAGAAGCCTTTCGCTAAGACAGTTCTTGTGGAATTGGCAAAGTGATATTTGGAAGCCCGAAGAGGGCTAAGGTGAAAAAGGAAATATCCTCAGATGAAATCTGGAAAGAAGCTTTCTGAGAAACTGCTTAGTGTTCTGTTAATTCATCTCACAGAGTTACATCTGTATTTCGTGGATCTCTTTGCTAGCCTTATTTCTGTGGAATCTGAGAACAGATATTCCGGATCCCTTTGAAGACTATAGGGCCAAAGAAAATATCCTCCGATAACAAAGAGAAAGGAGGTTTCTGAGAAACTTCTTTGTGTTCTGTGAAATCATCCCACAGAGTTACAGCTTTCCCCTCAAGAAGCCTTTCGCTAAGACAGTTCTTGTGGAATTGGCAAAGTGATATTTGGAAGCCCTTAGAGGGCTATGGTGAAAAAGGAAATATCCTCAGATGAAATCTGGAAAGAAGCTTTCTGAGAAACTGCTTAGTGTTCTGTTAATTCATCTCACAGAGTTACATCTGTATTTCGTGGATCTCTTTGCTAGCCTTATTTCTGTGGAATCTGAGAACAGATATTCCGGATCCCTTTGGAGTCTATAGGGCCAAAGGAAATATCCTCCGATAACAAAGAGAAAGAAGCTTTCTGAGAAACTTCTTTGTGTTCTGTGAAATCATCTCACAGAGTTACAGCTTTCCCCTCAAGAAGCCTTTCGCTAAGACAGTTCTTGTGGAATTGGCAAAGTGATATTTTGAAGCCCTTAGAAGGCTATGGTGAAAAAGGAAATATCCTCAGATGAAATCTGGAAAGAAGTTTTCTGAGAAACTGCTTAGTGTTCTGTTAATTCATCTCACAGAGTTACATCTGTATTTCGTGGATCTCTTTGCTAGCCTTATTTCTCTGGAATCTGAGAACAGATATTTCGGATCCCTTTGAAGACTATAGGGCCAAAGGAAATATCCTCCGATAAGAAAGAGAAAGAAGCTTTCTGAGAAACTTCTTTGTGTTCTGTGAAATCATCTCACAGAGTTACAGCTTTCCCCTCAAGAAGCCTTTCGCTAAGACAGTTCTTGTGGAATTGGCAAAGTGATATTTGGAAGCCCTTAGAGGGCTATGGTGAAAAAGGAAATATCCTCAGATGAAATCTGGAAAGAAGCTTTCTGAGAAACTGCTTAGTGTTCTGTTAATTCATCTCACAGAGTTACATCTGTATTTCGTGGATCTCTTTGCTAGCCTTATTTCTGTGGAATCTGAGAACAGATATTCCGGATCCCTTTGGAGACTATAGGGCCAAAGGAAATATCCTCCGATAACAAAGAGAAAGAAGCTTTCTGAGAAACTTCTTTGTGTTCTGTGAAATCATCTCACAGAGTTACAGCTTTCCCCTCAAGAAGCCTTTCGCTAAGACAGTTCTTGTGGAATTGGCAAAGTGATATTTTGAAGCCCTTAGAGGGCTATGGTGAAAAAGGAAATATCCTCAGATGAAATCTGGAAAGAAGCTTTCTGAGAAACTGCTTAGTGTTCTGTTAATTCATCTCACAGAGTTACATCTGTATTTCGTGGATCTCTTTGCTAGCCTTATTTCTCTGGAATCTGAGAACAGATATTTCGGATCCCTTTGAAGACTATAGGGCCAAAGGAAATATCCTCCGATAAGAAAGAGAAAGAAGCTTTCTGAGAAACTTCTTTGTGTTCTGTGAAATCATCTCACAGAGTTACAGCTTTCCGCTCAAGAAGCCTTTCGCTAAGACAGTTCTTGTGGAATTGGCAAAGTGATATTTGGAAGCCCGAATAGGGCTATGGTGAAAAAGGAAATATCCTCAGATGAAATCTGGAAAGAAGCTTTCTGAGAAACTGCTTAGTGTTCTCTTAATTCATCTCACAGAGTTACATCTGTATTTCGTGGATCTCTTTGCTAGCCTTATTTCTGTGGAATCTGAGAACAGATATTCCGGATCCCTTTGAAGACTATAGGGCCAAAGAAAATATCCTCCGATAACAAAGAGAAAGGAGGTTTCTGAGAAACTTCTTTGTGTTCTGTGAAATCATCTCACAGAGTTACAGCTTTCCCCTCAAGAAGCCTTTCGCTAAGACAGTTCTTGTGGAATTGGCAAAGTGATATTTGGAAGCCCTTAGAGGGCTATGGTGAAAAAGGAAATATCCTCAGATGAAATCTGGAAAGAAGCTTTCTGAGAAACTGCTTAGTGTTCTGTTAATTCATCTCACAGAATTACATCTGTATTTCGTGGATCTCTTTGCTAGCCTTATTTCTGTGGAATCTGAGAACAGATATTCCGGATCCCTTTGGAGACTATAGGGCCAAAGGAAATATCCTCCGATAACAAAGAGAAAGAAGCTTTCTGAGAAACTTCTTTGTGTTCTGTGAAATCATCTCACAGAGTTACAGCTTTCCCCTCAATAAGCCTTTCGCTAAGACAGTTCTTGTGGAATTGGCAAAGTGATATTTTGAAGCCCTTAGAGGGCTATGGTGAAAAAGGAAATATCCTCAGATGAAATCTGCAAAGAAGCTTTCTGAGAAACTGCTTAGTGTTCTGTTAATTCATCTCACAGAGTTACATCTGTATTTCGTGGATCTCTTTGCTAGCCTTATTTCTGTGGAATCTGAGAACAGATATTCCGGATCCCTTTGAAGACTATAGGGCCAAAGGAAATATCCTCCGATAACAAAGAGAAAGAAGCTTTCTGAGAAACTTCTTTGTGTTCTGTGAAATCATCTCACAGAGTTACAGCTTTCCCCTCAAGAAGCCTATCGCAAAGACAGTTCTTGTGGAATTGGCAAAGTGATATTTGGAAGCCCTTAGAGGGCTATGGTGAAAAAGGAAATATCCTCAGATGACATCTGGAAAGAAGCTTTCTGAGAAACTGCTTAGTGTTCTGTTAATTCATCTCACAGAGTTACATCTGTATTTCGTGGATCTCTTTGCTAGCCTTATTTCTCTGGAATCTGAGAACAGATATTTCGGATCCCTTTGAAGACTATAGGGCCAAAGGAAATATGCTCCGATAAGAAAGAGAAAGAAGCTTTCTGAGAAATTTCTTTGTGTTCTGTGAAATCATCTCACAGAGTTACAGCTTTCCCCTCAAGAAGCCTTTCGCTAAGACAGTTCTTGTGGAATTGGCAAAGTGATATTTGGAAGCCCGAAGAGGGCTAAGGTGAAAAAGGAAATATCCTCAGATGAAATCTGGAAAGAAGCTTTCTGAGAAACTGCTTAGTGTTCTGTTAATTCATCTCACAGAGTTACATCTGTATTTCGTGGATCTTTTGCTAGCCTTATTTCTGTGGAATCTGAGAACAGATATTCCGGATCCCTTTGAAGACTATAGGGCCAAAGAAAATATCCTCCGATAACAAAGAGAAAGGAGGTTTCTGAGAAACTTCTTTGTGTTCTGTGAAATCATCTCACAGAGTTACAGCTTTCCCCTCAAGAAGCCTTTCGCTAAGACAGTTCTTGTGGAATTGGCAAAGTGATATTTGGAAGCCCTTAGAGGGCTATGGTGAAAAAGGAAATATCCTCAGATGAAATCTGGAAAGAAGCTTTCTGAGAAACTGCTTAATGTTCTGTTAATTCATCTCACAGAGTTACATCTGTATATCGTGGATCTCTTTGCTAGCCTTATTTTTCTGGAATCTGAGAACAGATATTTCGGATCCCTTTGAAGACTATAGGGAGAAAGGAAATATCCTCCGATAACAAAGAGAAAGAAGCTTTCTGAGAAACTTCTTTGTGTTCTGTGAAATCATCTCACAGAGTTACAGCTTTCCCCTCAAGAAGCCTTTCGCTAAGACAGTTCTTGTGGAATAGGCAAAGTGATATTTGGAAGCCCATAGAGGGCTATGGTGAAAAAGGAAATATCGTCAGATGAAATCTGGAAAGAAGCTTTCTGAGAAACCGCTTAGTGTTCTGTTAATTCATCTCACAGAGTTACATCTCTATTTCGTGGATCTCTTTGCTAGCCTTATTTTTCTGGAATCTGAGAACAGATATTTCGGATCCCTTTGAAGACTATAGGGCCAAAGGAAATATCCTCCGATAACAAAGAGAAAGAAGCTTTCTGAGAAACTTCTTTGTGTTCTGTGAAATCATCTCACAGAGTTACAGCTTTCCCCTCAAGAAGCCTTTCGCTAAGACAGTTCTTGTGGAATTGGAAAAGTGATATTTGGAAGCCCATAGAGGGCTACGGTGAAAAAGGAAATATCCTGAGATGAAATCTGGAAAGAAGCTTTCTGAGAAACCGCTTAGTGTTCTGTTAATTCATCTCAAAGAGTTACATCTGTATTTCGTGGATCTCTTTGCTAGCCTTATTTCTGTGGAATCTGAGAACAGATATTCCGGATCCCTTTGAAGACTATAGGGCCAAGGGAAATATCCTCCGATAACAAAGAGAAAGAAGCTTTCTGAGAAACTTCTTTGTGTTCTGTGAAATCATCTCACAGAGTTACAGCTTTCCCCTCAAGAAGCCTTTCGCTAAGACAGTTCTTGTGGAATTGGCAAAGTGATATTTGGAAGCCCCTAGAGGGCTATGGTGAAAAAGGAAATATCGTCAGATGAAATCTGGAAAGAAGCTTTCTGAGAAACCGCTTAGTGTTCTGTTAATTCATCTCACAGAGTTACATCTCTGTTTCGTGGATCTCTTTGCTAGCCTTATTTTTCTGGAATCTGAGAACAGATATTTCGGATCCCTTTGAAGACTATAGGGCCAAAGGAAATATCCTCCGATAACAAAGAGAAAGAAGGTTTCTGAGAAACTTCTTTGTGTTCTGTGAAATCATCTCACATAGTTACAGCTTTCCCCTCAAGAAGCCTTTCGCTAAGACAGTTCTTGTGGAATTGGCAAAGTGATATTTGGAAGCCCATAGAGGGCTATGTTGAAAAAGGAAATATCCTCAGATGAAATCTGAAAAGAAGATTTATGAGAAACTGCTTAGTGTTCTGTTAATTCATCTCACAGAGTTACATCTGTATTTCGTGGATCTCTTAGATAGCCTTATTACTCTGGAATCTGAGAACGGATATTTCGGATCCCTTTGAAGACTATAGGGCCAAAGGAAATATCCTCCGATAACAAAGAGAAAGAAGCTTTCTGAGAAACTTCTTTGTGTTCTGTGAAATCATCTCACAGAGTTACAGCTTTCCCCTCAAGAAGCCTTTCGCTAAGACAGTTCTTGTGGAATTGGCAAAGTGATATTTGGAAGCCCCTAGAGGGCTATGGTGAAAAAGGAAATATCGTCAGATGAAATCTGAAAAGAAGCTTTCTGAGAAACTGCTTAGTGTTCTGTTAATTCATCTCACAGAGTTACATCTGTATTTCGTGGATCTCTTTGCTAGCCTTATTTTTCTGGAATCTGAGAACAGATATTTCGGATCCCTTTGAAGACTATAGGGCCAAAGGAAATTTCCTCCGATAACAAAGAGAAAGAAGCTTTCTGAGAAACTTCTTTGTGTTCTGGGAAATCATCTCACAGAGTTACAGCTTTCCCCTCAAGAAGCCTTTCGCTAAGACAGTTCTTGTGGAATTGGCAAAGTGATATTTGGAAGCCCTTAGAAGGCTATGGTGAAAAAGGAAATATCCTCAGATGAAATCTGGAAAGAAGCTTTCTGAGAAACCGCTTAGTGTTCTGTTAATTCACCTCACAGAGTTACATCTGTATTTCCTGGATCTCTTTGCTAGCCTTATTTCTGTGGAATCTGAGAACAGATATTCCGGATCCCTTTGAAGACTATAGGGCCAAAGTAAATATCCTCCGATAACAAAGAGAAAGAAGGTTTCTGAGAAACTTCTTTGTGTTCTGTGAAATCATCTCACAGAGTTACAGCTTTCCCCTCAAGAAGCCTTTCGCTAAGACAGTTCTTGTGGAATTGGCAAAGTGATATTTGGAAGCCCCTACAGGGCTATGGTTAAAAAGGAAATATCCTCAGATAAAATCTGGAAAGAAGCTTTCTGAGAAACTGCTTAGTGTTCTGTTAACTCATCTCACAGAGTTACATCTGTATTTCGTGGATCTCTTTGCTAGCCTTATTTCTGTGGAATCTGAGAACAGATATTCCGGATCCCTTTGAAGACTATAGGGCCAAAGGAAATATCCTCCGATAACAAAGAGAAAGAAGCTTTCTGAGAAACTTCTTTGTGTTCTGTGAAATCATCATCACAGAGTTACAGCTTTCCCCTCAAGAAGCCTTCCGCTAAGACAGTTCTTGTGGAATTGGCACAGTGATATTTGGAAGCCCATAGAGGGCTATGGTGAAAAAGGAAATATCCTCAGATGAAATCTGGAAAGAAGATTTCTGAGAAACTGCTTAGTGTTCTGTTAATTCATCTCACAGAGTTACATCTGTATTTCGTGGATCTCTTTGCTAGCCTTATTTCTCTGGAATCTGAGAACAGATATTTCGGATCCCTTTGAAGACTATAGGGCCAAAGGAAATATCCTCCGATAACAAAGAGAAAGAAGCTTTCTGAGAAACTTCTTTGTGTTCTGTGAAATCATCTCACAGAGTTACAGCTTTCCCCTCAAGAAGCCTTTCGCTAAGACAGTTCTTGTGGAATTGGCAAAGTGATATTTGGAAGCCCGAAGAGGGCTAAGGTGAAAAAGGAAATATCCTCAGATGAAATCTGGAAAGAAGTTTTCTGAGAAACTGCTTAGTGTTCTGTTAATTCATCTCACACAGTTACGTCTGAATTTCGTGGATCTCTTTGCTAGCCTTATTTCTCTGGAATCTGAGAACAGATTTTCCGGATCCCTTTGAAGACTATAGGGCCAAAGGAAATATCCTCCGATAACAAAGAGAAAGAAGCTTTCTGAGAAACTTCTTTGTGTTCTGTGAAATCATCTCACAGAGTTACTGCTTTCCCCTCAAGAAGCCTTTCGCTAAGACAGTTCTTGTGGAATTGGCAAAGTGATATATGGAAGCCCTTAGAGGGCTATGGTGAAAAAGGAAATATCCTCAGATGAAATCTGTAAAGAAGCTTTCTGAGAAACCGCTTACTGTTCTGTTAATTCATCTCACAGAGTTACATCTGTATTTCGTGGATCTCTTTCCTAGCCTTATTTCGGTGGAATCTGAGAACAGATATTCCGGATCCCTTTGAAGACTATAGGGCCAAAGGAAATATCCTCCGATAACAAAGAGAAAGAAGGTTTCTGAGAAACTTCTTTGTGTTCTGTGAAATCATCTCACAGAGTTACAGCTTTCCCCTCAAGAAGCCTTTCGCTAAGACAGTTCTTGTGGAATTGGCACAGTGATATTTGGAAGCACATAGAGGGCTATGGTGAAAAAGGAAATATTCTCAGATGAAATCTGCAAAGAAGCTTTCTGAGAAACCGCTTAGTGTTCTGTTAATTCATCTCACAGAGTTACATCTGTATTTCGTGGATCTCTTTGCTAGCCTTATTTCTCTGGAATCTGAGAACAGATATTCCGGATCCCTTTGGAGACTATAGGGCCAAAGGAAATATCCTCCGATAACAAAGAGAAAGAAGCTTTCTGAGAAACTTCTTTGTGTTCTGTGAAATCATCTCACAGATTTACAGCTTTCCCTTCAAGAAGCCTTTCGCAAATACAGTTCTTATGTAATTGGCAAAGTGATATTTGGAAGCCTTTAGAGGGCTATGGTGAAAAAGGAAATATCCTCAGATGAAATCTGGAAAGAAGCTTTCTGAGAAACCGCTTAGTGTTCTGTTAATTCATCTCACAGAGTTACATCTGTATTTCGTGGATCTCTTTGCTAGCCTTATTTCTGTGGAATCTGAGAACAGATATTCCGGATCCCTTTGAAGACTATAGGGCCAAAGGAAATATCCTCCGATAACAAAGAGAAAGAAGCTTTCTGAGAAACTTCTTTGTGTTCTGTGAAATCATCTCACAGAGTTACAGCTTCCCCCCCAAGAAGCCTTTCGCTAAGACAGTTCTTGTGGAATTGGAAAAGTGATATTTGGAAGCCCATAGAGGGCTATGGTGAAAAAGGAAATATCCTCAGATGAAATCTGGAAAGAAGCTTTCTGAGAAACCGCTTAGTGTTCTGTTAATTCATCTCACAGATTTACATCTGTATTTCGTGGATCTCTTTGCTAGCCTTATTTTTCTGGAATCTGAGAAAAGATATTTCGGATCCCTTTGAAGACTATAGGGCCAAAGGAAATATCCTCCGATAACAAAGAGAAAGAAGCTTTCTGAGAAACTTCTTTGTGTTCTGTGAAATCATGTCACAGAGTTACAGCTTTCCCCTCAAGAAGCCTTTCGCTAAGACAGTTCTTGTGGAATTGGCAAAGTGATATTTGGAAGCCCGAAGAGGGCTAAGGTGAAAAAGGAAATATCCTCAGATGAAATCTGGAAAGAAGCTTTCTGAGAAACTGCTTAGTGTTCTGTTAATTCATCTCACAGAGTTACATCTGTATTTCGTGGATCTCTTTGCTAGCCTTATTTCTGTGGAATCTGAGAACAGATATTCCGGATCCCTTTGAAGACTATAGGGCCAAAGAAAATATCCTCCGATAACAAAGAGAAAGGAGGTTTCTGAGAAACTTCTTTGTGTTCTGTGAAATCATCCCACAGAGTTACAGCTTTCCCCTCAAGAAGCCTTTCGCTAAGACAGTTCTTGTGGAATTGGCAAAGTGATATTTGGAAGCCCTTAGAGGGCTATGGTGAAAAAGGAAATATCCTCAGATGAAATCTGGAAAGAAGCTTTCTGAGAAACTGCTTAGTGTTCTGTTAATTCATCTCACAGAGTTACATCTGTATTTCGTGGATCTCTTTGCTAGCCTTATTTCTGTGGAATCTGAGAACAGATATTCCGGATCCCTTTGGAGTCTATAGGGCCAAAGGAAATATCCTCCGATAACAAAGAGAAAGAAGCTTTCTGAGAAACTTCTTTGTGTTCTGTGAAATCATCTCACAGAGTTACAGCTTTCCCCTCAAGAAGCCTTTCGCTAAGACAGTTCTTGTGGAATTGGCAAAGTGATATTTTGAAGCCCTTAGAGGGCTATGGTGAAAAAGGAAATATCCTCAGATGAAATCTGGAAAGAAGTTTTCTGAGAAACTGCTTAGTGTTCTGTTAATTCATCTCACAGAGTTACATCTGTATTTCGTGGATCTCTTTGCTAGCCTTATTTCTCTGGAATCTGAGAACAGATATTTCGGATCCCTTTGAAGACTATAGGGCCAAAGGAAATATCCTCCGATAAGAAAGAGAAAGAAGCTTTCTGAGAAACTTCTTTGTGTTCTGTGAAATCATCTCACAGAGTTACAGCTTTCCCCTCAAGAAGCCTTTCGCTAAGACAGTTCTTGTGGAATTGGCAAAGTGATATTTGGAAGCCCTTAGAGGGCTATGGTGAAAAAGGAAATATCCTCAGATGAAATCTGGAAAGAAGCTTTCTGAGAAACTGCTTAGTGTTCTGTTAATTCATCTCACAGAGTTACATCTGTATTTCGTGGATCTCTTTGCTAGCCTTATTTCTGTGGAATCTGAGAACAGATATTCCGGATCCCTTTGGAGACTATAGGGCCAAAGGAAATATCCTCCGATAACAAAGAGAAAGAAGCTTTCTGAGAAACTTCTTTGTGTTCTGTGAAATCATCTCACAGAGTTACAGCTTTCCCCTCAAGAAGCCTTTCGCTAAGACAGTTCTTGTGGAATTGGCAAAGTGATATTTTGAAGCCCTTAGAGGGCTATGGTGAAAAAGGAAATATCCTCAGATGAAATCTGGAAAGAAGCTTTCTGAGAAACTGCTTAGTGTTCTGTTAATTCATCTCACAGAGTTACATCTGTATTTCGTGGATCTCTTTGCTAGCCTTATTTCTCTGGAATCTGAGAACAGATATTTCGGATCCCTTTGAAGACTATAGGGCCAAAGGAAATATCCTCCGATAAGAAAGAGAAAGAAGCTTTCTGAGAAACTTCTTTGTGTTCTGTGAAATCATCTCACAGAGTTACAGCTTTCCGCTCAAGAAGCCTTTCGCTAAGACAGTTCTTGTGGAATTGGCAAAGTGATATTTGGAAGCCCGAATAGGGCTATGGTGAAAAAGGAAATATCCTCAGATGAAATCTGGAAAGAAGCTTTCTGAGAAACTGCTTAGTGTTCTCTTAATTCATCTCACAGAGTTACATCTGTATTTCGTGGATCTCTTTGCTAGCCTTATTTCTGTGGAATCTGAGAACAGATATTCCGGATCCCTTTGAAGACTATAGGGCCAAAGAAAATATCCTCCGATAACAAAGAGAAAGGAGGTTTCTGAGAAACTTCTTTGTGTTCTGTGAAATCATCTCACAGAGTTACAGCTTTCCCCTCAAGAAGCCTTTCGCTAAGACAGTTCTTGTGGAATTGGCAAAGTGATATTTGGAAGCCCTTAGAGGGCTATGGTGAAAAAGGAAATATCCTCAGATGAAATCTGGAAAGAAGCTTTCTGAGAAACTGCTTAGTGTTCTGTTAATTCATCTCACAGAATTACATCTGTATTTCGTGGATCTCTTTGCTAGCCTTATTTCTGTGGAATCTGAGAACAGATATTCCGGATCCCTTTGGAGACTATAGGGCCAAAGGAAATATCCTCCGATAACAAAGAGAAAGAAGCTTTCTGAGAAACTTCTTTGTGTTCTGTGAAATCATCTCACAGAGTTACAGCTTTCCCCTCAATAAGCCTTTCGCTAAGACAGTTCTTGTGGAATTGGCAAAGTGATATTTTGAAGCCCTTAGAGGGCTATGGTGAAAAAGGAAATATCCTCAGATGAAATCTGCAAAGAAGCTTTCTGAGAAACTGCTTAGTGTTCTGTTAATTCATCTCACAGAGTTACATCTGTATTTCGTGGATCTCTTTGCTAGCCTTATTTCTGTGGAATCTGAGAACAGATATTCCGGATCCCTTTGAAGACTATAGGGCCAAAGGAAATATCCTCCGATAACAAAGAGAAAGAAGCTTTCTGAGAAACTTCTTTGTGTTCTGTGAAATCATCTCACAGAGTTACAGCTTTCCCCTCAAGAAGCCTATCGCAAAGACAGTTCTTGTGGAATTGGCAAAGTGATATTTGGAAGCCCATAGAGGGCTATGGTGAAAAAGGAAATATCCTCAGATGAAATCTGGAAAGAAGCTTTCTGAGAAACTGCTTAGTGTTCTGTTAATTCATCTCACAGAGTTACATCTGTATTTCGTGGATCTCTTTGCTAGCCTTATTTCTCTGGAATCTGAGAACAGATATTTCGGATCCCTTTGAAGACTATAGGGCCAAAGGAAATATGCTCCGATAAGAAAGAGAAAGAAGCTTTCTGAGAAATTTCTTTGTGTTCTGTGAAATCATCTCACAGAGTTACAGCTTTCCCCTCAAGAAGCCTTTCGCTAAGACAGTTCTTGTGGAATTGGCAAAGTGATATTTGGAAGCCCGAAGAGGGCTAAGGTGAAAAAGGAAATATCCTCAGATGAAATCTGGAAAGAAGCTTTCTGAGAAACTGCTTAGTGTTCTGTTAATTCATCTCACAGAGTTACATCTGTATTTCGTGGATCTTTTGCTAGCCTTATTTCTGTGGAATCTGAGAACAGATATTCCGGATCCCTTTGAAGACTATAGGGCCAAAGAAAATATCCTCCGATAACAAAGAGAAAGGAGGTTTCTGAGAAACTTCTTTGTGTTCTGTGAAATCATCTCACAGAGTTACAGCTTTCCCCTCAAGAAGCCTTTCGCTAAGACAGTTCTTGTGGAATTGGCAAAGTGATATTTGGAAGCCCTTAGAGGGCTATGGTGAAAAAGGAAATATCCTCAGATGAAATCTGGAAAGAAGCTTTCTGAGAAACTGCTTAATGTTCTGTTAATTCATCTCACAGAGTTACATCTGTATATCGTGGATCTCTTTGCTAGCCTTATTTTTCTGGAATCTGAGAACAGATATTTCGGATCCCTTTGAAGACTATAGGGAGAAAGGAAATATCCTCCGATAACAAAGAGAAAGAAGCTTTCTGAGAAACTTCTTTGTGTTCTGTGAAATCATCTCACAGAGTTACAGCTTTCCCCTCAAGAAGCCTTTCGCTAAGACAGTTCTTGTGGAATAGGCAAAGTGATATTTGGAAGCCCATAGAGGGCTATGGTGAAAAAGGAAATATCGTCAGATGAAATCTGGAAAGAAGCTTTCTGAGAAACCGCTTAGTGTTCTGTTAATTCATCTCACAGAGTTACATCTCTATTTCGTGGATCTCTTTGCTAGCCTTATTTTTCTGGAATCTGAGAACAGATATTTCGGATCCCTTTGAAGACTATAGGGCCAAAGGAAATATCCTCCGATAACAAAGAGAAAGAAGCTTTCTGAGAAACTTCTTTGTGTTCTGTGAAATCATCTCACAGAGTTACAGCTTTCCCCTCAAGAAGCCTTTCGCTAAGACAGTTCTTGTGGAATTGGAAAAGTGATATTTGGAAGCCCATAGAGGGCTACGGTGAAAAAGGAAATATCCTGAGATGAAATCTGGAAAGAAGCTTTCTGAGAAACCGCTTAGTGTTCTGTTAATTCATCTCAAAGAGTTACATCTGTATTTCGTGGATCTCTTTGCTAGCCTTATTTCTGTGGAATCTGAGAACAGATATTCCGGATCCCTTTGAAGACTATAGGGCCAAGGGAAATATCCTCCGATAACAAAGAGAAAGAAGCTTTCTGAGAAACTTCTTTGTGTTCTGTGAAATCATCTCACAGAGTTACAGCTTTCCCCTCAAGAAGCCTTTCGCTAAGACAGTTCTTGTGGAATTGGCAAAGTGATATTTGGAAGCCCCTAGAGGGCTATGGTGAAAAAGGAAATATCGTCAGATGAAATCTGGAAAGAAGCTTTCTGAGAAACCGCTTAGTGTTCTGTTAATTCATCTCACAGAGTTACATCTCTGTTTCGTGGATCTCTTTGCTAGCCTTATTTTTCTGGAATCTGAGAACAGATATTTCGGATCCCTTTGAAGACTATAGGGCCAAAGGAAATATCCTCCGATAACAAAGAGAAAGAAGGTTTCTGAGAAACTTCTTTGTGTTCTGTGAAATCATCTCACATAGTTACAGCTTTCCCCTCAAGAAGCCTTTCGCTAAGACAGTTCTTGTGGAATTGGCAAAGTGATATTTGGAAGCCCATAGAGGGCTATGTTGAAAAAGGAAATATCCTCAGATGAAATCTGAAAAGAAGATTTATGAGAAACTGCTTAGTGTTCTGTTAATTCATCTCACAGAGTTACATCTGTATTTCGTGGATCTCTTAGATAGCCTTATTACTCTGGAATCTGAGAACGGATATTTCGGATCCCTTTGAAGACTATAGGGCCAAAGGAAATATCCTCCGATAACAAAGAGAAAGAAGCTTTCTGAGAAACTTCTTTGTGTTCTGTGAAATCATCTCACAGAGTTACAGCTTTCCCCTCAAGAAGCCTTTCGCTAAGACAGTTCTTGTGGAATTGGCAAAGTGATATTTGGAAGCCCCTAGAGGGCTATGGTGAAAAAGGAAATATCGTCAGATGAAATCTGAAAAGAAGCTTTCTGAGAAACTGCTTAGTGTTCTGTTAATTCATCTCACAGAGTTACATCTGTATTTCGTGGATCTCTTTGCTAGCCTTATTTTTCTGGAATCTGAGAACAGATATTTCGGATCCCTTTGAAGACTATAGGGCCAAAGGAAATTTCCTCCGATAACAAAGAGAAAGAAGCTTTCTGAGAAACTTCTTTGTGTTCTGGGAAATCATCTCACAGAGTTACAGCTTTCCCCTCAAGAAGCCTTTCGCTAAGACAGTTCTTGTGGAATTGGCAAAGTGATATTTGGAAGCCCTTAGAAGGCTATGGTGAAAAAGGAAATATCCTCAGATGAAATCTGGAAAGAAGCTTTCTGAGAAACCGCTTAGTGTTCTGTTAATTCACCTCACAGAGTTACATCTGTATTTCCTGGATCTCTTTGCTAGCCTTATTTCTGTGGAATCTGAGAACAGATATTCCGGATCCCTTTGAAGACTATAGGGCCAAAGTAAATATCCTCCGATAACAAAGAGAAAGAAGGTTTCTGAGAAACTTCTTTGTGTTCTGTGAAATCATCTCACAGAGTTACAGCTTTCCCCTCAAGAAGCCTTTCGCTAAGACAGTTCTTGTGGAATTGGCAAAGTGATATTTGGAAGCCCCTACAGGGCTATGGTTAAAAAGGAAATATCCTCAGATAAAATCTGGAAAGAAGCTTTCTGAGAAACTGCTTAGTGTTCTGTTAACTCATCTCACAGAGTTACATCTGTATTTCGTGGATCTCTTTGCTAGCCTTATTTCTGTGGAATCTGAGAACAGATATTCCGGATCCCTTTGAAGACTATAGGGCCAAAGGAAATATCCTCCGATAACAAAGAGAAAGAAGCTTTCTGAGAAACTTCTTTGTGTTCTGTGAAATCATCATCACAGAGTTACAGCTTTCCCCTCAAGAAGCCTTCCGCTAAGACAGTTCTTGTGGAATTGGCACAGTGATATTTGGAAGCCCATAGAGGGCTATGGTGAAAAAGGAAATATCCTCAGATGAAATCTGGAAAGAAGATTTCTGAGAAACTGCTTAGTGTTCTGTTAATTCATCTCACAGAGTTACATCTGTATTTCGTGGATCTCTTTGCTAGCCTTATTTCTCTGGAATCTGAGAACAGATATTTCGGATCCCTTTGAAGACTATAGGGCCAAAGGAAATATCCTCCGATAACAAAGAGAAAGAAGCTTTCTGAGAAACTTCTTTGTGTTCTGTGAAATCATCTCACAGAGTTACAGCTTTCCCCTCAAGAAGCCTTTCGCTAAGACAGTTCTTGTGGAATTGGCAAAGTGATATTTGGAAGCCCGAAGAGGGCTAAGGTGAAAAAGGAAATATCCTCAGATGAAATCTGGAAAGAAGTTTTCTGAGAAACTGCTTAGTGTTCTGTTAATTCATCTCACACAGTTACGTCTGAATTTCGTGGATCTCTTTGCTAGCCTTATTTCTCTGGAATCTGAGAACAGATTTTCCGGATCCCTTTGAAGACTATAGGGCCAAAGGAAATATCCTCCGATAACAAAGAGAAAGAAGCTTTCTGAGAAACTTCTTTGTGTTCTGTGAAATCATCTCACAGAGTTACTGCTTTCCCCTCAAGAAGCCTTTCGCTAAGACAGTTCTTGTGGAATTGGCAAAGTGATATATGGAAGCCCTTAGAGGGCTATGGTGAAAAAGGAAATATCCTCAGATGAAATCTGTAAAGAAGCTTTCTGAGAAACCGCTTACTGTTCTGTTAATTCATCTCACAGAGTTACATCTGTATTTCGTGGATCTCTTTCCTAGCCTTATTTCGGTGGAATCTGAGAACAGATATTCCGGATCCCTTTGAAGACTATAGGGCCAAAGGAAATATCCTCCGATAACAAAGAGAAAGAAGGTTTCTGAGAAACTTCTTTGTGTTCTGTGAAATCATCTCACAGAGTTACAGCTTTCCCCTCAAGAAGCCTTTCGCTAAGACAGTTCTTGTGGAATTGGCACAGTGATATTTGGAAGCACATAGAGGGCTATGGTGAAAAAGGAAATATTCTCAGATGAAATCTGCAAAGAAGCTTTCTGAGAAACCGCTTAGTGTTCTGTTAATTCATCTCACAGAGTTACATCTGTATTTCGTGGATCTCTTTGCTAGCCTTATTTCTCTGGAATCTGAGAACAGATATTCCGGATCCCTTTGGAGACTATAGGGCCAAAGGAAATATCCTCCGATAACAAAGAGAAAGAAGCTTTCTGAGAAACTTCTTTGTGTTCTGTGAAATCATCTCACAGATTTACAGCTTTCCCTTCAAGAAGCCTTTCGCAAATACAGTTCTTATGTAATTGGCAAAGTGATATTTGGAAGCCTTTAGAGGGCTATGGTGAAAAAGGAAATATCCTCAGATGAAATCTGGAAAGAAGCTTTCTGAGAAACCGCTTGGTGTTCTGATAATTCATCTCACAGAGTTACATCTGTATTTCGTGGATCTCTTTGCTAGCCTTATTTTTCTGGAATCTGAGAAAAGATATTTCGGATCCCTTTGAAGACTATAGGGCCAAAGGAAATATCCTCCGATAACAAAGAGAAAGAAGCTTTCTGAGAAACTTCTTTGTGTTCTGTGAAATCATCTCACAGAGTTACAGCTTTCCCCTCAAGAAGCCTTTCGCTAAGACAGTTCTTGTGGAATTGGAAAAGTGATATTTGGAAGCCCTTAGGGGCTATGGTGAAAAAGGAAATATCCTCAGATGAAATCTGGAAAGAAGCTTTCTGAGAAACTGCTTAGTGTTCTGTTAATTCATCTCACAGAGTTACATCTGTATTTCCTGGATCTCTTTGCTAGCCTTATTTCTGTGGAATCTGAGAACAGATATTCCGGATCCCTTTGAAGACTATAGGGCCAAAGTAAATATCCTCCGATAACAAAGAGAAAGAAGGTTTCTTGGAAACTTCTTTGTGTTCTGTGAAATCATCTCACAGAGTTACAGCTTTCCCCTCAAGAAGCCTTTTGCTAAGACAGTTCTTGTGGAATTGGCACAGTGATATTTGGAAGCCCATAGAGGGCTATGGTGAAAAAGGAAATATCCTCAGATGATATCTGGAAAGAAGATTTCTGAGAAACTGCTTAGTGTTCTGTTAATTCATCTCACAGAGTTACATCTGTATTTCGTGGATCTCTTTGCTAGCCTTATTTCTCTGGAATCTGAGAACAGATATTTCGGATCCCTTTGAGGACTATAGGGCCAAAGAAAATATCTTCCGAGAACAAAGAGAAAGAAGCTTTCTGAGAAACTTCTTTGTGTTCTGTGAAATCATCTCACAGAGTTACAGCTTTCCCCTCAAGAAGCCTTTCGCTAAGACAGTTCTTGTGGAATTGGAAAAGTGATATATGGAAGCCCATAGAGGGCTATGGTGAAAAAGGAAATATCCTCAGATGAAATCTGGAAAGAAGCTTTCTGAGAAACTGCTTAGTGTTCTTTTAATTCATCTCACAGAGTTACATCTGTATTTCGTGGATATCTTTGCTAGCCTTATTTCTGTGGAATCTGAGAACAGATATTCCGGATCCCTTTGAAGACTACAGGGCCAAAGGAAATATCCTCCGATAACAAAGAGAAAGAAGCTTTCTGAGAAACTTCTTTGTGTTCTGTGAAATCATCTCACAGAGTTACAGCTTTCCCCTCAAGAAGCCTTTCGCTAAGACAGTTCTTGTGGAATTGGTAAAGTGATATTTGGAAGCCCATAGAGGGCTATGTTGAAAAAGGAAATATCCTCAGATGAAATCTGGAAAGAAGCTTTCTGAGAAACCGCTTAGTGTTCTGTTAATTCATCTCACAGAGTTACATCTGTATTTCGTGGATATCTTTGCTAGCCTTATTTTTCTGGAATCTGAGAAAAGATATTTCGGATCCCTTTGAAGACTATAGGGCCAAAGGAAATATCCTCCGATAACAAAGAGAAAGAAGCTTTCTGAGAAACTTCTTTGTGTTCTGTGAAATCATCTCACAGAGTTACAGCTTTCCCCTCAAGAAGCCTTTCGCTAAGACAGTTCTTGTGGAATTGGCAAAGTGATATTTGGAAGCCCATAGACGGCTATGGTGAAAAAGGAAATATCCTCAGATGAAATCTGGAAAGAAGCTTTCTGAGAAACCGCTTAGTGTTCTGTTAATTCATCTCACAGAGTTACATCTGTATTTCGTGGATCTCTTTCCTACCCTTATTTCGGTGGAATCTGAGAACAGATATTCCGGATCCCTTTGAAGACTATAGGGCCAAAGGAAATATCCTCCGATAACAAAGAGAAAGAAGGTTTCTGAGAAACTTCTTTGTGTTCTGTGAAATCATCTCACAGAGTTACAGCTTTCCCCTCAAGAAGCCTTTCGCTAAGACAGTTCTTGTGGAATTGGCAACGTGATATTTGGAAGCACATAGAGGGCTATGGTGAAAAAGGAAATATTCTCAGATGAAATCTGGAAAGAAGCTTTCTGAGAAACCGCTTTGTGTTCTGTTAATTCATCTCACAGAGTTACATCTGTATTTCGTGGATCTCTTTGCTAGCCTTATTTCTGTGGAATCTGAGAACAGATATTCCGGATCCCTTTGGAGACTATAGGGCCAAAGGAAATATCCTCCGATAACAAAGAGAAAGAAGCTTTCTGAGAAACTTCTTTGTGTTCTGTGAAATCATCTCACAGATTTACAGCTTTTCCCTCAAGAAGCCTTTCGCAAATACAGTTCTTATGGAATTGGCAAAGTGATATTTGGAAGCCTTTAGAGGGCTATGGTGAAAAAGGAAATATCCTCAGATGAAATCTGGAAAGAAGCTTTCTGAGAAACCGCTTGGTGTTCTGATAATTCATCTCACAGAGTTACATCTGTATTTCGTGGATCTCTTTGCTAGCCTTATTTTTCTGGAATCTGAGAAAAGATATTTCGGATCCGTTTGAAGACTATAGGGCCAAAGGAAATATCCTCCGATAACAAAGAGAAAGAAGCTTTCTGAGAAAGTTCTTTGTGATCTGTGAAATCATCTCACAGAGTTACAGCTTTCCCCTCAAGAAGCCTTTCGCTAAGACAGTTCTTGTGGAATTGGCAAAGTGATATTTGGAAGCCCTTAGAAGGCTATGGTGAAAAAGGAAATATCCTCAGATGAAATCTGGAAAGAAGCTTTCTGAGAAACTGCTTAGTGTTCTGTTAATTCATCTCACAGAGTTACATCTGTATTTCCTGGATCTCTTTGCTAGCCTTATTTCTGTGGAATCTGAGAACAGATATTCCGGATCCCTTTGAAGACTATAGGGCCAAAGTAAATATCCTCCGATAACAAAGTGAAAGAAGCTTTCTGAGAAACTTCTTTGTGTTCTGTGAAATCATCTCACAGAGTTACAGCTTTCCCCTCAAGAAGCCTTTCGCTAAGACAGTTCTTGTGGAATTGGCACAGTGATATTTGGAAGCCCATAGAGGGCTATGGTGAAAAAGGAAATATCCTCAGATGATATCTGGAAAGAAGATTTCTGAGAAACTGCTTAGTGTTCTGTTAATTCATCTCACAGAGTTACATCTGTATTTCGTGGATCTCTTTGCTAGCCTTATTTCTCTGGAATCTGAGAACAGATATTTCGGATCCCATTGAGGAGTATAGGGCCAAAGGAAATATCCTCCGATAACAAAGAGAAAGAAGCTTTCTGAGAAACTTCTTTGTGTTCTGTGAAATCATCTCACAGAGTTACAGCTTTCCCCTCAAGAAGCCTTTCGCTAAGACAGTTCTTGTGGAATTGGCAAAGTGATATTTGGAAGCCCATAGAGGGCTATGGTGAAAAAGGAAATATCCTCAGATGAAATCTGGAAAGAAGCTTTCTGAGAAACCGCTTAGTGTTCTGTTAATTCATCTCACAGAGTTACATCTGTATTTCGTGGATCTCTTTGCTAGCCTTATTTCTGTGGAATATGAGAACAGATATTCCGGATCCCTTTGAAGACTATAGGGCCAAAGGAAATATCCTCCGATACCAAAGAGAAAGAAGCTTTCTGAGAAACTTCCTTGTGTTCTGTGAAATCATGTCACAGAGTTACAGCTTTCCCCTCAAGAAGCCTTTCGCTAAGACAGTTCTTGTGGAATTGGCAAACTGATATTTGGAAGACCATAGAGGGCTATGATGAAAAAGGAAATATCCTCAGATGAAATCTGGAAAGAAGATTTCTGAGAAACTGCTTAGTGTTCTGTTAATTTATCTCACAGAGTTACATCTGTATTTCGTGGATCTCTTTGCTAGCCTTATTACTCTGGAATATGAGAACAGATATTTCGGATCCCTTTGAAGACTATGGGGCCAAAGGAAATATCCTCCGAGAACAAAGAGAAAGAAGCTTTCTGAGAAACTTCTTTGTGTTCTGTGAAATCATCTCACAGAGTTACAGCTTTCCCCTCAAGAAGCCTTTCGCTAAGACAGGTCTTGTGGAATTGGAAAAGTGATATTTGGAAGCCCATAGAGGGCTATGGTGAAAAAGGAAATATCCTCATATGAAATCTGGAAAGAAGCTTTCTGAGAAACCGCTCACTGTTCTGTTAATTCATCTCACAGAGTTACATCTGTATTTCGTGGATCTCTTTCCTAGCCTTATTTCGGTGGAATCTGAGAACAGATATTCCGGATCCCTTTGAAGACTATAGGGCCAAAGGAAATATCCTCCGATAACAAAGAGAAAGAAGGTTTCTGAGAAACTTCTTTGTGTTCTGTGAAATCATCTCACAGAGTTACAGCTTTCCCCTCAAGAAGCCTTTCGCTAAGACAGTTCTTGTGGAATTGGCAACGTGATATTTGGAAGCACATAGAGGGCTATGGTGAAAAAGGAAATATTCTCAGATGAAATCTGGAAAGAAGCTTTCTGAGAAACCGCTTAGTGTTCTGTTAATTCATCTCACAGAGTTACATCTGTATTTCGTGGATCTCTTTGCTAGCCTTATTTCTGTGGAATCTGAGAATAGATATTCCGGATCCCTTTGAAGACTATAGGGCCAAAGGAAATATCCTCCGATAACAAAGACAAAGAAGCTTTCTGAGAAACTTCTTTGTGTTATGTGAAATCATCTCACAGAGTTACAGCTTTCCCCTCAAGAAGCCCTTCGCTAAGACAGTTCTTGTGGAATAGGCAAAGTGATATTTGGAAGCCCTTAGAGGGGTATGCTGAAAAAGGAAATATCCTCAGATGAAATCTGGAAAGAAGCTTTCTGAGAAACCGCTTAGTGTTCTGTTAATTCATCTCACAGAGTTACATCTGTATTTCGTGGATCTCTTTGCTAGCCTTATTTTTCTGGAATCTGAGAACAGATATTTCAGATCCCTTTGAAGACTATAGGGCCAAAGGAAATATCCTCTGATAACAAAGAGAAAGAAGCTTTCTGAGAAACTTCTTTGTGTTCTGTGAAATCATCTCACAGAGTTACAGCTTTCCCCTCAGGAAGCCTTTCGTTAAGACAGTCCTTGTGTAATTGGCAAAGTAATATTTGGAAGCCCATAGAGGGCGATGGTGAAAAAGGAAATATCCTCAGATGAAATCTGGAAAGAAGATTTCTGAGAAACCGCTTAGTGTTCTGTTAATTCATCTCATAGAGTTACATCTGTATTTCGTGGATCTCTTTGCTAGCCTTATGTTTCTGGACACTGAGAACAGATATTCCGGATCCCTTTGAAGACTATAGGGCCAAAGAAAATATCCTCCGATAACAAAGAGAAAGGAGGTTTCTTAGAAACTTCTTTGTGTTCTGTGAAATCATCTCACAGAGTTACAGCTTTCCCCTCAAGAAGCCTTTCGCTAAGACAGTTCTTGTGGAATTGGCAAAGTGATATTTTGAAGCCCTTAGAGGGCTATGGTGAAAAAGGAAATATCCTCAGATGAAATCTGGAAAGAAGCTTTCTGAGAAACTGCTTAGTGTTCTGTTAATTCATCTCACAGAGTTACATCTGTATTTCGTGGATCTCTTTGCTAGCCTTATTTCTGTGGAATCTGAGAACAGATATTCCAGATCCCTTTGAAGACTATAGGGTCAAAGGAAATATCCTCCGATAACAAAGAGAAAGAAGCTTTCTGAGAAACTTCTTTGTGTTCTGTGAAATCATCTCACAGAGTTACAGCTTTCCCCTCAAGAAGCCTTTCGCTAAGACAGTTCTTGTGGAATTGGCAAAGTGATATTTGGATGCCCATAGAGGGCTATGGTGAAAAAGGAAATATCCTCAGATGAAATCTGGAAAGAAGCTTTCAGAGAAACTGCTTAGTGTTCTGTTAATTCATCTCACAGAGTTACATCTGTATTTCGTGGATCTCTTTGCTAGCCTTATTTCTCTGGAATCTGAGAACAGATATTTCGGATCCCTTTGAAGACTATAGGGCCAAGGGAAATATCCTCCGATAAGAAAGAGAAAGAAGCTTTCTGAGAAACTTCTTTGTGTTCTGTGAAATCATCTCACAGAGTTACAGCTTTCCCCTCAAGAAGCCTTTCGCTAAGACAGTTCTTGTGGAATTGGAAAAGTGATATTTGGAAGCCCATAGAGGGCTATGGTGAAAAAGGAAATATCCACCGATGAAATCTGGAAAGAAGCTTTCTGAGAAACCGCTTAGTGTTCTGTTAATTCATGTCAGAGAGTTACATCTGTATTTCGTGGATCTCTTTGCTAGCCTTATTTTTCTGGAATCTGAGAACAGATATTTCGGATCCATTTGAAGACTATAGGGCCAAAGGAAATATCCTCCGATAACAAAGAGAAAGAAGTTTCTGAGAAACTTCTTTGTGTTCTGTGAAATCATCTCACAGAGTTACAGCTTTCCCCTGAACAAGCCTTTCGCTAAGACAGTTCTTGTGGAATTGGCAAAGTGATATTTGGAAGCCCATAGAGGGCTATGGTGAAAAAGGAAATATCCTCAGATGAAATCTGGAAAGAAGATTTCTGAGAAACTGCTTAGTGTTCTGTTAATTCATCTCACAGAGTTACATCTGTATTTCGTGGATCTCTTTGCTAGCCTTATTTCTCTGGAATCTGAGAACAGATATTTCGGATCCCTTTGAAGACTATAGGGCCAAAGAAATATCCTCCGATAATAAAGAGAAAGAAGCTTTCTGAGAAACTTCTTTGTGTTCTGTGAAATCATCTCACAGAGTTACAGCTTTGCCCTCAAGAAGCCTTTCGCTAAGACTGTTCTTGTGGAATTGGCAAAGTGATATTTGGAAACCCTTAGAGGGCTATGGTGAAAAAGGAAATATCCTCAGATGAAATCTGGAAAGAAGCTTTCTGAGAAACTGCTTAGTGTTCTGTTAATTCAACTCACAGAGTTACATCTGTATTTCGTGGATCTCTTTGCTAGCCTTATTTCTGTGGAATCTGAGAACAGATATTCCGGATCCCTTTGAAGACTATAGGGCCAAAGGAAATATCCTCCGATAACAAAGAGAAAGAAGCTTTCTGAGAAACTTCTTTGTGTTCTGTTTAATCATCTCACAGAGTTACAGCTTTCCCCTCAAGAATCCTTTCGCTAAGACAGTTCTTGTGGAATTGGAAAAGTGATATTTGGAAGCCCATAGAGGGCTATGGTGAAAAAGGAAATATCCTCAGATGAAATCTGGAAAGAAGCTTTCTGAGAAACCGCTTAGTGTTCTGTTAATTCTTCTCACAGAGTTACATCTGTATTTCGTGGATCTCTTTGCTAGCCTTATTTCTGTGGAATCTGAGAACAGATATTCCGGATCCCTTAGAAGACTATAGGGCCAAAGGAAATATCCTCCGATAACAAAGAGAAAGAAGCTTTCTGAGAAACTTCTTTGTGTTCTGTGAAATCATCTCACAGAGTTACAGCTTTCCCCTCAAGAAGCCTTTCGCTAAGACAGTTCTTGTGGAATAGGCAAAGTGATATTTGGAAGCCCATAGAGGGCTAAGGTGAAAAAGGAAATATCCTCAGATGAAATCTGGAAAGAAGCTTTCTGAGAAACCGCTTAGTGTTCTGTTAATTCATCTCACAGAGTTACATCTGTATTTCGTGGATCGCTTTGCTAGCCTTATTTTTCTGGAATCTGAGAAAAGATATTTCGGATCCCTTTGAAGACTATAGGGCCAAAGGAAATATCCTCCGATAACAAAGAGAAAGAAGCTTTCTGAGAAACTTCTTTGTGTTCTGTGAAATCATCTCACAGAGTTACAGCTTTCCCCTCAAGAAGCCTTTCGCTAAGACAGTTCTTGTGGAATTGGCAAAGTGATATTTGGAAGCCCGAAGAGGGCTAAGGTGAAAAAGGAAATATCCTCAGATGAAATCTGGAAAGAAGCTTTCACAGAAACTGCTTAGTTTTCTGTTAACTCATCTCACAGAGTTACATCTGTATTTCGTGGATGTCTTTGCTAGCCTTATTTTATTGGAATCTGAGAACAGATATTCCGGATCCCTTTGAAGACTATAGGGCCAAAGGAAATATCCTCCGATAACAAAGAGAAAGAAACTTTCTGAGCAACTTCTTTGTGTTCTGTGAAATCATCTCACAGAGTTACAGCTTTCCCCTCAAGAAGCCTTTCGCTAAGACAGTTCTTGTGGAATTGGCAAAGTGATATTTGGAAGCCCATAGAGGGCTATGGTGAAAAAGGAAATATCCTCAGATGAAATCTGGAAAGAAGCTTTCTGAGAAACCGCTTAGTGTTCTGTTAATTCTTCTCACAGAGTTACATCTGTATTTCGTGGATCTCTTTGCTAGCCTTATTTCTGTGGAATCTGAGAACAGATATTCCGGATCCCTTAGAAGACTATAGGGCCAAAGGAAATATCCTCCGATAACAAAGAGAAAGAAGCTTTCTGAGAAACTTCTTTGTGTTCTGTGAAATCATCTCACAGAGTTACAGCTTTCCCCTCAAGAAGCCTTTCGCTAAGACAGTTCTTGTGGAATAGGCAAAGTGATATTTGGAAGCCCATAGAGGGCTAAGGTGAAAAAGGAAATATCCTCAGATGAAATCTGGAAAGAAGCTTTCTGAGAAACCGCTTAGTGTTCTGTTAATTCATCTCACAGAGTTACATCTGTATTTCGTGGATCGCTTTGCTAGCCTTATTTTTCTGGAATCTGAGAAAAGATATTTCGGATCCCTTTGAAGACTATAGGGCCAAAGGAAATATCCTCCGATAACAAAGAGAAAGAAGCTTTCTGAGAAACTTCTTTGTGTTCTGTGAAATCATCTCACAGAGTTACAGCTTTCCCCTCAAGAAGCCTTTCGCTAAGACAGTTCTTGTGGAATTGGCAAAGTGATATTTGGAAGCCCGAAGAGGGCTAAGGTGAAAAAGGAAATATCCTCAGATGAAATCTGGAAAGAAGCTTTCACAGAAACTGCTTAGTTTTCTGTTAACTCATCTCACAGAGTTACATCTGTATTTCGTGGATGTCTTTGCTAGCCTTATTTTATTGGAATCTGAGAACAGATATTCCGGATCCCTTTGAAGACTATAGGGCCAAAGGAAATATCCTCCGATAACAAAGAGAAAGAAACTTTCTGAGCAACTTCTTTGTGTTCTGTGAAATCATCTCACAGAGTTACAGCTTTCCCCTCAAGAAGCCTTTCGCTAAGACAGTTCTTGTGGAATTGGCAAAGTGATATTTGGAAGCCCATAGAGGGCTATGGTGAAAAAGGAAATATCCTCAGATGAAATCTGGAAAGAAGCTTTCTGAGAAACTGCTTAGTGTTCTGTTAATTCATCTCACAGAGTTACATCTGTATTTCGTGGATCTCTTTGCTAGCCTTATTTCTGTGGAATCTGAGAACAGATATTCCGGATCCCTTTGAAGACTACAGGGCCAAGGAAATATCCTCACATAACAAAGAGAAAGAAGCTTTCTGAGAAACTTCTTTGTGTTCTGTGAAATCATCTCACAGAGTTACAGCTTTCCCCTCAAGAAGCCTTTCGCTAAGACAGTTCTTGTGGAATTGGAAAAGTGATATTTGGAAGCCCATAGAGGGCAATGGTGAAAAAGGAAATATCCTCAGATGAAATCTGGAAAGAAGATTTCTGAGAAACTGCTTAGTGTTGTGTTAATTCATCTCACAGAGTTACATCTGTATTTCATGGATCTCTTTGCTAGCCTTATTTCTCTGGAATGTGAGAACAGATATTTCGGATCCCTTTGAAGACTATAGGGCCAAAGAAATATCCTCCGATAACAAAGAGAAAGAAGCTTTCTGAGAAACTTCTTTGTGTTCTGTGAAATCATCTCACAGAGTTACAGCTTTCCCCTCAAGAAGCCTTTCGCTAAGACAGTTCTTGTGGAATTGGAAAAGTGATATTTGGAAGCCCATAGAGGGCTATGTTGAAAAAGGAAATATCCTCAGATGAAATCTGGAAAGAAGCTATCTGAGAAACCGCTTAGTGTTCTGTTAATTCATCTCACAGAGTTACATCTGTATTACGTGGATCTCTTTGCTAGCCTAATTTTTCTGGAATCTGAGAACAGATATTTCGGATCCCTTTGAAGACTATAGGGCCAAAGGAAATATCCTCCGATAACAAAGAGAATGAAGCTTTCCGAGAAACTTCTTTGTGTTCTGTGAAATCATCTCACAGATTTACATCTTTCCCCTAAAGAAGCCTTTCGCTAATACAGTTCTTATGGAATTGGCAAAGTGATATTTGGAAGCCCTTAGAGGGCTATGGTGAAAAAGGAAATATCCTCAGATGAAATCTGGAAAGAAGCTTTCTGAGAAACCGCTTAGTGTTCTGTTAATTCATCTCACAGAGTTACATCTGTATTTCGTGGATCTCTTTGCTAGCCTTATTTTTCTGGAATCTGAAAAAGATATTTCGGATCCCTTTGAAGACTATAGGGCCAAAGGAAATATCCTCCGATAACAAAGAGAAAGAAGCTTTCTGAGAAACTTCTTTGTGTTCTGTGAAATCATCTCACAGAGTTACAGCTTTCCCCTCAAGAAGCCTTTCGCTAAGACAGTTCTTGTGGAATTGGCAAAGTGATATTTGGAAGCCCATAGAGGGCAATGGTGAAAAAGGAAATATCCTCAGATGAAATCTGGAAAGAAGATTTCTGAGAAACTGCTTAGTGTTGTGTTAATTCATCTCACAGAGTTACATCTGTATTTCGTGGATCTCTTTGCTAGCCTTATTTCTCTGGAATCTGAGAACAGATATTTCGGATCCCTTTGAAGACTATAGGGCCAAAGGAATATCCTCTGATAACAAAGAGAAAGAAGCTTTCTGAGAAACTTCTTTGTGTTCTGTGAAATCATCTCACAGAGTTACAGCTTTCCCCTCAACAAGCCTTTCGCTAAGACAGTTCTTGTGGAATTGGCAAAGTGATATTTGGAAGCCCATAGAGGGCTATGGTGAAAAAGGAAATATCCTCAGATGAAATCTGGAAAGAAGATTTCTGAGAAACTGCTTAGTGTTCTGTTAATTCATCTCACAGAGTTACATCTGTATTTCGTGGATCTCTTTGCTAGCCTTATTTCTCTGGAATCTGAGAACAGATATTTCGGATCCCTTTGAAGACTATAGGGCCAAAGAAATATCCTCCGATAATAAAGAGAAAGAAGCTTTCTGAGAAACTTCTTTGTGTTCTGTGAAATCATCTCACAGAGTTACAGCTTTGCCCTCAAGAAGCCTTTCGCTAAGACTGTTCTTGTGGAATTGGCAAAGTGATATTTGGAAACCCTTAGAGGGCTATGGTGAAAAAGGAAATATCCTCAGATGAAATCTGGAAAGAAGCTTTCTGAGAAACTGCTTAGTGTTCTGTTAATTCAACTCACAGAGTTACATCTGTATTTCGTGGATCTCTTTGCTAGCCTTATTTCTGTGGAATCTGAGAACAGATATTCCGGATCCCTTTGAAGACTACAGGGCCAAAGGAAATATCCTCCGATAACAAAGAGAAAGAAGCTTTCTGAGAAACTTCTTTGTGTTCTGTGAAATCATCTCACAGAGTTACAGCTTTCCCCTCAAGAAGCCTTTCGCTAAGACAGTTCTTGTGGAATTGGTAAAGTGATATTTGGAAGCCCATAGAGGGCTATGTTGAAAAAGGAAATATCCTCAGATGAAATCTGGAAAGAAGCTTTCTGAGAAACCGCTTAGTGTTCTGTTAATTCATCTCACAGAGTTACATCTGTATTTCGTGGATATCTTTGCTAGCCTTATTTTTCTGGAATCTGAGAAAAGATATTTCGGATCCCTTTGAAGACTATAGGGCCAAAGGAAATATCCTCCGATAACAAAGAGAAAGAAGCTTTCTGAGAAACTTCTTTGTGTTCTGTGAAATCATCTCACAGAGTTACAGCTTTCCCCTCAAGAAGCCTTTCGCTAAGACAGTTCTTGTGGAATTGGCAAAGTGATATTTGGAAGCCCATAGACGGCTATGGTGAAAAAGGAAATATCCTCAGATGAAATCTGGAAAGAAGCTTTCTGAGAAACCGCTTAGTGTTCTGTTAATTCATCTCACAGAGTTACATCTGTATTTCGTGGATCTCTTTCCTAGCCTTATTTCGGTGGAATCTGAGAACAGATATTCCGGATCCCTTTGAAGACTATAGGGCCAAAGGAAATATCCTCCGATAACAAAGAGAAAGAAGGTTTCTGAGAAACTTCTTTGTGTTCTGTGAAATCATCTCACAGAGTTACAGCTTTCCCCTCAAGAAGCCTTTCGCTAAGACAGTTCTTGTGGAATTGGCAACGTGATATTTGGAAGCACATAGAGGGCTATGGTGAAAAAGGAAATATTCTCAGATGAAATCTGGAAAGAAGCTTTCTGAGAAACCGCTTAGTGTTCTGTTAATTCATCTCACAGAGTTACATCTGTATTTCGTGGATCTCTTTGCTAGCCTTATTTCTGTGGAATCTGAGAACAGATATTCCGGATCCCTTTGGAGACTATAGGGCCAAAGGAAATATCCTCCGATAACAAAGAGAAAGAAGCTTTCTGAGAAACTTCTTTGTGTTCTGTGAAATCATCTCACAGATTTACAGCTTTTCCCTCAAGAAGCCTTTCGCAAATACAGTTCTTATGGAATTGGCAAAGTGATATTTGGAAGCCTTTAGAGGGCTATGGTGAAAAAGGAAATATCCTCAGATGAAATCTGGAAAGAAGCTTTCTGAGAAACCGCTTGGTGTTCTGATAATTCATCTCACAGAGTTACATCTGTATTTCGTGGATCTCTTTGCTAGCCTTATTTTTCTGGAATCTGAGAAAAGATATTTCGGATCCGTTTGAAGACTATAGGGCCAAAGGAAATATCCTCCGATAACAAAGAGAAAGAAGCTTTCTGAGAAAGTTCTTTGTGATCTGTGAAATCATCTCACAGAGTTACAGCTTTCCCCTCAAGAAGCCTTTCGCTAAGACAGTTCTTGTGGAATTGGCAAAGTGATATTTGGAAGCCCTTAGAAGGCTATGGTGAAAAAGGAAATATCCTCAGATGAAATCTGGAAAGAAGCTTTCTGAGAAACTGCTTAGTGTTCTGTTAATTCATCTCACAGAGTTACATCTGTATTTCCTGGATCTCTTTGCTAGCCTTATTTCTGTGGAATCTGAGAACAGATATTCCGGATCCCTTTGAAGACTATAGGGCCAAAGTAAATATCCTCCGATAACAAAGTGAAAGAAGGTTTCTGAGAAACTTCTTTGTGTTCTGTGAAATCATCTCACAGAGTTACAACTTTCCCCTCAAGAAGCCTTTCGCTAAGACAGTTCTTGTGGAATTGGCACAGTGATATTTGGAAGCCCATAGAGGGCTATGGTGAAAAAGGAAATATCCTCAGATGATATCTGGAAAGAAGATTTCTGAGAAACTGCTTAGTGTTCTGTTAATTCATCTCACAGAGTTACATCTGTATTTCGTGGATCTCTTTGCTAGCCTTATTTCTCTGGAATCTGAGAACAGATATTTCGGATCCCTTTGAGGAGTATAGGGCCAAAGGAAATATCCTCCGATAACAAAGAGAAAGAAGCTTTCTGAGAAACTTCTTTGTGTTCTGTGAAATCATCTCACAGAGTTACAGCTTTCCCCTCAAGAAGCCTTTCGCTAAGACAGTTCTTGTGGAATTGGCAAAGTGATATTTGGAAGCCCATAGAGGGCTATGGTGAAAAAGGAAATATCCTCAGATGAAATCTGGAAAGAAGCTTTCTGAGAAACCGCTTAGTGTTCTGTTAATTCATCTCACAGAGTTACATCTGTATTTCGTGGATCTCTTTGCTAGCCTTATTTCTGTGGAATATGAGAACAGATATTCCGGATCCCTTTGAAGACTATAGGGCCAAAGGAAATATCCTCCGATACCAAAGAGAAAGAAGCTTTCTGAGAAACTTCCTTGTGTTCTGTGAAATCATGTCACAGAGTTACAGCTTTCCCCTCAAGAAGCCTTTCGCTAAGACAGTTCTTGTGGAATTGGCAACGTGATATTTGGAAGCACATAGAGGGCTATGGTGAAAAAGGAAATATTCTCAGATGAAATCTGGAAAGAAGCTTTCTGAGAAACCGCTTAGTGTTCTGTTAATTCATCTCACAGAGTTACATCTGTATTTCGTGGATCTCTTTGCTAGCCTTATTTCTGTGGAATCTGAGAATAGATATTCCGGATCCCTTTGAAGACTATAGGGCCAAAGGAAATATCCTCCGATAACAAAGACAAAGAAGCTTTCTGAGAAACTTCTTTGTGTTCTGTGAAATCATCTCACAGAGTTACAGCTTTCCCCTCAAGAAGCCCTTCGCTAAGACAGTTCTTGTGGAATAGGCAAAGTGATATTTGGAAGCCCTTAGAGGGGTATGCTGAAAAAGGAAATATCCTCAGATGAAATCTGGAAAGAAGCTTTCTGAGAAACCGCTTAGTGTTCTGTTAATTCATCTCACAGAGTTACATCTGTATTTCGTGGATCTCTTTGCTAGCCTTATTTCTGTGGAATATGAGAACAGATATTCCGGATCCCTTTGAAGACTATAGGGCCAAAGGAAATATCCTCCGATACCAAAGAGAAAGAAGCTTTCTGAGAAACTTCCTTGTGTTCTGTGAAATCATGTCACAGAGTTACAGCTTTCTCCTCAAGAAGCCTTTCGCTAAGACAGTTCTTGTGGAATTGGCAAACTGATATTTGGAAGACCATAGAGGGCTATGATGAAAAAGGAAATATCCTCAGATGAAATCTGGAAAGAAGATTTCTGAGAAACTGCTTAGTGTTCTGTTAATTTATCTCACAGAGTTACATCTGTATTTCGTGGATCTCTTTGCTAGCCTTATTACTCTGGAATATGAGAACAGATATTTCGGATCCCTTTGAAGACTATGGGGCCAAAGGAAATATCCTCCGAGAACAAAGAGAAAGAAGCTTTCTGAGAAACTTCTTTGTGTTCTGTGAAATCATCTCACAGAGTTACAGCTTTCCCCTCAAGAAGCCTTTCGCTAAGACAGGTCTTGTGGAATTGGAAAAGTGATATTTGGAAGCCCATAGAGGGCTATGGTGAAAAAGGAAATATCCTCAGATGAAATCTGGAAAGAAGCTTTCTGAGAAACCGCTTACTGTTCTGTTAATTCATCTCACAGAGTTACATCTGTATTTCGTGGATCTCTTTCCTAGCCTTATTTCGGTGGAATCTGAGAACAGATATTCCGGATCCCTTTGAAGACTATAGGGCCAAAGGAAATATCCTCCGATAACAAAGAGAAAGAAGGTTTCTGAGAAACTTCTTTGTGTTCTGTGAAATCATCTCACAGAGTTACAGCTTTCCCCTCAAGAAGCCTTTCGCTAAGACAGTTCTTGTGGAATTGGCAACGTGATATTTGGAAGCACATAGAGGGCTATGGTGAAAAAGGAAATATTCTCAGATGAAATCTGGAAAGAAGCTTTCTGAGAAACCGCTTAGTGTTCTGTTAATTCATCTCACAGAGTTACATCTGTATTTCGTGGATCTCTTTGCTAGCCTTATTTCTGTGGAATCTGAGAATAGATATTCCGGATCCCTTTGAAGACTATAGGGCCAAAGGAAATATCCTCCGATAACAAAGACAAAGAAGCTTTCTGAGAAACTTCTTTGTGTTATGTGAAATCATCTCACAGAGTTACAGCTTTCCCCTCAAGAAGCCCTTCGCTAAGACAGTTCTTGTGGAATAGGCAAAGTGATATTTGGAAGCCCTTAGAGGGGTATGCTGAAAAAGGAAATATCCTCAGATGAAATCTGGAAAGAAGCTTTCTGAGAAACCGCTTAGTGTTCTGTTAATTCATCTCACAGAGTTACATCTGTATTTCGTGGATCTCTTTGCTAGCCTTATTTTTCTGGAATCTGAGAACAGATATTTCAGATCCCTTTGAAGACTATAGGGCCAAAGGAAATATCCTCTGATAACAAAGAGAAAGAAGCTTTCTGAGAAACTTCTTTGTGTTCTGTGAAATCATCTCACAGAGTTACAGCTTTCCCCTCAGGAAGCCTTTCGTTAAGACAGTCCTTGTGTAATTGGCAAAGTAATATTTGGAAGCCCATAGAGGGCGATGGTGAAAAAGGAAATATCCTCAGATGAAATCTGGAAAGAAGATTTCTGAGAAACCGCTTAGTGTTCTGTTAATTCATTTCATAGAGTTACATCTGTATTTCGTGGATCTCTTTGCTAGCCTTATGTTTCTGGACACTGAGAACAGATATTCCGGATCCGTTTGAAGACTATAGGGCCAAAGAAAATATCCTCCGATAACAAAGAGAAAGGAGGTTTCTTAGAAACTTCTTTGTGTTCTGTGAAATCATCTCACAGAGTTACAGCTTTCCCCTCAAGAAGCCTTTCGCTAAGACAGTTCTTGTGGAATTGGCAAAGTGATATTTTGAAGCCCTTAGAGGGCTATGGTGAAAAAGGAAATATCCTCAGATGAAATCTGGAAAGAAGCTTTCTGAGAAACTGCTTAGTGTTCTGTTAATTCATCTCACAGAGTTACATCTGTATTTCGTGGATCTCTTTGCTAGCCTTATTTCTGTGGAATCTGAGAACAGATATTCCAGATCCCTTTGAAGACTATAGGGTCAAAGGAAATATCCTCCGATAACAAAGAGAAAGAAGCTTTCTGAGAAACTTCTTTGTGTTCTGTGAAATCATCTCACAGAGTTACAGCTTTCCCCTCAAGAAGCCTTTCGCTAAGACAGTTCTTGTGGAATTGGCAAAGTGATATTTGGATGCCCATAGAGGGCTATGGTGAAAAAGGAAATATCATCAGATGAAATCTGGAAAGAAGCTTTCAGAGAAACTGCTTAGTGTTCTGTTAATTCATCTCACAGAGTTACATCTGTATTTCGTGGATCTCTTTGCTAGCCTTATTTCTCTGGAATCTGAGAACAGATATTTCGGATCCCTTTGAAGACTATAGGGCCAAGGGAAATATCCTCCGATAAGAAAGAGAAAGAAGCTTTCTGAGAAACTTCTTTGTGTTCTGTTAAATCATCTCACAGAGTTACAGCTTTCCCCTCAAGAAGAATTTCGCTAAGACAGTTCTTGTGGAATTGGCAAAGTGATATTTGGAAGCCCTTAGAGGGCTATGGTGAAAAAGGAAATATCCTCAGATGAAATCTGGAAAGAAGCTTTCTGAGAAACTGCTTAGTGTTCTGCTAATTCAACTCACAGTGTTACATCTGTATTTCGTGGATCTCTTTGCTAGCCTTATTTCTCTGGAATCTGAGAACAGATATTTCGGATCCCTTTGAAGACTATAGGGAGAAAGGAAATATCCTCCGATAACAAAGAGAAAGAAGCTTTCTGGAAACTTCTTTGTGTTCTGTGAAATCATCTCACAGAGTTACAGCTTTCCGCTCAAGAAGCCTTTCGCTAAGACAGTTCTTGTGGAATTGGAAAAGTGATATTTGGAAGCCCATAGAGGGCTATGGTGAAAAAGGAAATATCCTCCGATGAAATCTGGAAAGAAGCTTTCTGAGAAACCGCTTAGTGTTCTGTTAATTCATGTCAGAGAGTTACATCTGTATTTCGTGGATCTCTTTGCTAGCCTTATTTTTCTGGAATCTGAGAACAGATATTTCGGATCCATTTGAAGACTATAGGGCCAAAGGAAATATCCTCCGATAACAAAGAGAAAGAAGTTTCTGAGAAACTTCTTTGTGTTCTGTGAAATCATCTCACAGAGTTACAGCTTTCCCCTGAACAAGCCTTTCGCTAAGACAGTTCTTGTGGAATTGGCAAAGTGATATTTGGAAGCCCATAGAGGGCTATGGTGAAAAAGGAAATATCCTCAGATGAAATCTGGAAAGAAGATTTCTGAGAAACTGCTTAGTGTTCTGTTAATTCATCTCACAGAGTTGCATCTGTATTTCGTGGATCTCTTTGCTAGCCTTATTTCTCTGGAATCTGAGAACAGATATTTCGGATCCCTTTGAAGACTATAGGGCCAAAGAAATATCCTCCGATAATAAAGAGAAAGAAGCTTTCTGAGAAACTTCTTTGTGTTCTGTGAAATCATCTCACAGAGTTACAGCTTTGCCCTCAAGAAGCCTTTCGCTAAGACTGTTCTTGTGGAATTGGCAAAGTGATATTTGGAAACCCTTAGAGGGCTATGGTGAAAAAGGAAATATCCTCAGATGAAATCTGGAAAGAAGCTTTCTGAGAAACTGCTTAGTGTTCTGTTAATTCAACTCACAGAGTTACATCTGTATTTCGTGGATCTCTTTGCTAGCCTTATTTCTGTGGAATCTGAGAACAGATATTCCGGATCCCTTTGAAGACTATAGGGCCAAAGGAAATATCCTCCGATAACAAAGAGAAAGAAGCTTTCTGAGAAACTTCTTTGTGTTCTGTTTAATCATCTCACAGAGTTACAGGTTTCCCCTCAAGAATCCTTTCGCTAAGACAGTTCTTGTGGAATTGGAAAAGTGATATTTGGAAGCCCATAGAGGGCTATGGTGAAAAAGGAAATATCCTCAGATGAAATCTGGAAAGAAGCTTTCTGAGAAACCGCTTAGTGTTCTGTTAATTCTTCTCACAGAGTTACATCTGTATTTCGTGGATCTCTTTGCTAGCCTTATTTCTGTGGAATCTGAGAACAGATATTCCGGATCCCTTAGAAGACTATAGGGCCAAAGGAAATATCCTCCGATAACAAAGAGAAAGAAGCTTTCTGAGAAACTTCTTTGTGTTCTGTGAAATCATCTCACAGAGTTACAGCTTTCCCCTCAAGAAGCCTTTCGCTAAGACAGTTCTTGTGGAATAGGCAAAGTGATATTTGGAAGCCCATAGAGGGCTAAGGTGAAAAAGGAAATATCCTCAGATGAAATCTGGAAAGAAGCTTTCTGAGAAACCGCTTAGTGTTCTGTTAATTCATCTCACAGAGTTACATCTGTATTTCGTGGATCGCTTTGCTAGCCTTATTTTTCTGGAATCTGAGAAAAGATATTTCGGATCCCTTTGAAGACTATAGGGCCAAAGGAAATATCCTCCGATAACAAAGAGAAAGAAGCTTTCTGAGAAACTTCTTTGTGTTCTGTGAAATCATCTCACAGAGTTACAGCTTTCCCCTCAAGAAGCCTTTCGCTAAGACAGTTCTTGTGGAATTGGCAAAGTGATATTTGGAAGCCCGAAGAGGGCTAAGGTGAAAAAGGAAATATCCTCAGATGAAATCTGGAAAGAAGCTTTCACAGAAACTGCTTAGTTTTCTGTTAACTCATCTCACAGAGTTACATCTGTATTTCGTGGATGTCTTTGCTAGCCTTATTTTATTGGAATCTGAGAACAGATATTCCGGATCCCTTTGAAGACTATAGGGCCAAAGGAAATATCCTCCGATAACAAAGAGAAAGAAACTTTCTGAGAAACTTCTTTGTGTTCTGTGAAATCATCTCACAGAGTTACAGCTTTCCCCTCAAGAAGCCTTTCGCTAAGACAGTTCTTGTGGAATTGGCAAAGTGATATTTGGAAGCCCATAGAGGGCTATGGTGAAAAAGGAAATATCCTCAGATGAAATCTGGAAAGAAGCTTTCTGAGAAACTGCTTAGTGTTCTGTTAATTCATCTCACAGAGTTACATCTGTATTTCGTGGATCTCTTTGCTAGCCTTATTTCTGTGGAATCTGAGAACAGATATTCCGGATCCCTTTGAAGACTACAGGGCCAAGGAAATATCCTCACATAACAAAGAGAAAGAAGCTTTCTGAGAAACTTCTTTGTGTTCTGTGAAATCATCTCACAGAGTTACAGCTTTCCCCTCAAGAAGCCTTTCGCTAAGACAGTTCTTGTGGAATTGGAAAAGTGATATTTGGAAGCCCATAGAGGGCAATGGTGAAAAAGGAAATATCCTCAGATGAAATCTAGAAAGAAGATTTCTGAGAAACTGCTTAGTGTTGTGTTAATTCATCTCACAGAGTTACATCTGTATTTCGTGGATCTCTTTGCTAGCCTTATTTCTCTGGAATGTGAGAACAGATATTTCGGATCCCTTTGAAGACTATAGGGCCAAAGAAATATCCTCCGATAACAAAGAGAAAGAAGCTTTCTGAGAAACTTCTTTGTGTTCTGTGAAATCATCTCACAGAGTTACAGCTTTCCCCTCAAGAAGCCTTTCGCTAAGACAGTTCTTGTGGAATTGGAAAAGTGATATTTGGAAGCCCATAGAGGGCTATGTTGAAAAAGGAAATATCCTCAGATGAAATCTGGAAAGAAGCTATCTGAGAAACCGCTTAGTGTTCTGTTAATTCATCTCACAGAGTTACATCTGTATTACGTGGATCTCTTTGCTAGCCTAATTTTTCTGGAATCTGAGAACAGATATTTCGGATCCCTTTGAAGACTATAGGGCCAAAGGAAATATCCTCCGATAACAAAGAGAAAGAAGCTTTCCGAGAAACTTCTTTGTGTTCTGTGAAATCATCTCACAGATTTACATCTTTCCCCTAAAGAAGCCTTTCGCTAATACAGTTCTTATGGAATTGGCAAAGTGATATTTGGAAGCCCTTAGAGGGCTATGGTGAAAAAGGAAATATCCTCAGATGAAATCTGGAAAGAAGCTTTCTGAGAAACCGCTTAGTGTTCTGTTAATTCATCTCACAGAGTTACATCTGTATTTCGTGGATCTCTTTGCTAGCCTTATTTTTCTGGAATCTGAAAAAGATATTTCGGATCCCTTTGAAGACTATAGGGCCAAAGGAAATATCCTCCGATAACAAAGAGAAAGAAGCTTTCTGAGAAACTTCTTTGTGTTCTGTGAAATCATCTCAGAGAGTTACAGCTTTCCCCTCAAGAAGCCTTTCGCTAAGACAGTTCTTGTGGAATTGGCAAAGTGATATTTGGAAGCCCATAGAGGGCAATGGTGAAAAAGGAAATATCCTCAGATGAAATCTGGAAAGAAGATTTCTGAGAAACTGCTTAGTGTTGTGTTAATTCATCTCACAGAGTTACATCTGTATTTCGTGGATCTCTTTGCTAGCCTTATTTCTCTGGAATCTGAGAACAGATATTTCGGATCCCTTTGAAGACTATAGGGCCAAAGGAATATCCTCTGATAACAAAGAGAAAGAAGCTTTCTGAGAAACTTCTTTGTGTTCTGTGAAATCATCTCACAGAGTTACAGCTTTCCCCTCAACAAGCCTTTCGCTAAGACAGTTCTTGTGGAATTGGCAAAGTGATATTTGGAAGCCCATAGAGGGCTATGGTGAAAAAGGAAATATCCTCAGATGAAATCTGGAAAGAAGATTTCTGAGAAACTGCTTAGTGTTCTGTTAATTCATCTCACAGAGTTACATCTGTATTTCGTGGATCTCTTTGCTAGCCTTATTTCTCTGGAATCTGAGAACAGATATTTCGGATCCCTTTGAAGACTATAGGGCCAAAGAAATATCCTCCGATAATAAAGAGAAAGAAGCTTTCTGAGAAACTTCTTTGTGTTCTGTGAAATCATCTCACAGAGTTACAGCTTTGCCCTCAAGAAGCCTTTCGCTAAGACTGTTCTTGTGGAATTGGCAAAGTGATATTTGGAAACCCTTAGAGGGCTATGGTGAAAAAGGAAATATCCTCAGATGAAATCTGGAAAGAAGCTTTCTGAGAAACTGCTTAGTGTTCTGTTAATTCAACTCACAGAGTTACATCTGTATTTCGTGGATCTCTTTGCTAGCCTTATTTCTGTGGAATCTGAGAACAGATATTCCGGATCCCTTTGAAGACTATAGGGCCAAAGGAAATATCCTCCGATAACAAAGAGAAAGAAGCTTTCTGAGAAACTTCTTTGTGTTCTGTTTAATCATCTCACAGAGTTACAGCTTTCCCCTCAAGAATCCTTTCGCTAAGACAGTTCTTGTGGAATTGGAAAAGTGATATTTGGAAGCCCATAGAGGGCTATGGTGAAAAAGGAAATATCCTCAGATGAAATCTGGAAAGAAGCTTTCTGAGAAACCGCTTAGTGTTCTGTTAATTCTTCTCACAGAGTTACATCTGTATTTCGTGGATCTCTTTGCTAGCCTTATTTCTGTGGAATCTGAGAACAGATATTCCGGATCCCTTAGAAGACTATAGGGCCAAAGGAAATATCCTCCGATAACAAAGAGAAAGAAGCTTTCTGAGAAACTTCTTTGTGTTCTGTGAAATCATCTCACAGAGTTACAGCTTTCCCCTCAAGAAGCCTTTCGCTAAGACAGTTCTTGTGGAATAGGCAAAGTGATATTTGGAAGCCCATAGAGGGCTAAGGTGAAAAAGGAAATATCCTCAGATGAAATCTGGAAAGAAGCTTTCTGAGAAACCGCTTAGTGTTCTGTTAATTCATCTCACAGAGTTACATCTGTATTTCGTGGATCGCTTTGCTAGCCTTATTTTTCTGGAATCTGAGAAAAGATATTTCGGATCCCTTTGAAGACTATAGGGCCAAAGGAAATATCCTCCGATAACAAAGAGAAAGAAGCTTTCTGAGAAACTTCTTTGTGTTCTGTGAAATCATCTCACAGAGTTACAGCTTTCCCCTCAAGAAGCCTTTCGCTAAGACAGTTCTTGTGGAATTGGCAAAGTGATATTTGGAAGCCCGAAGAGGGCTAAGGTGAAAAAGGAAATATCCTCAGATGAAATCTGGAAAGAAGCTTTCACAGAAACTGCTTAGTTTTCTGTTAACTCATCTCACAGAGTTACATCTGTATTTCGTGGATATCTTTGCTAGCCTTATTTTATTGGAATCTGAGAACAGATATTCCGGATCCCTTTGAAGACTATAGGGCCAAAGGAAATATCCTCCGATAACAAAGAGAAAGAAACTTTCTGAGAAACTTCTTTGTGTTCTGTGAAATCATCTCACAGAGTTACAGCTTTCCCCTCAAGAAGCCTTTCGCTAAGACAGTTCTTGTGGAATTGGCAAAGTGATATTTGGAAGCCCATAGAGGGCTATGGTGAAAAAGGAAATATCCTCAGATGAAATCTGGAAAGAAGCTTTCTGAGAAACTGCTTAGTGTTCTGTTAATTCATCTCACAGAGTTACATCTGTATTTCGTGGATCTCTTTGCTAGCCTTATTTCTGTGGAATCTGAGAACAGATATTCCGGATCCCTTTGAAGACTACAGGGCCAAGGAAATATCCTCACATAACAAAGAGAAAGAAGCTTTCTGAGAAACTTCTTTGTGTTCTGTGAAATCATCTCACAGAGTTACAGCTTTCCCCTCAAGAAGCCTTTCGCTAAGACAGTTCTTGTGGAATTGGAAAAGTGATATTTGGAAGCCCATAGAGGGCAATGGTGAAAAAGGAAATATCCTCAGATGAAATCTGGAAAGAAGATTTCTGAGAAACTGCTTAGTGTTGTGTTAATTCATCTCACAGAGTTACATCTGTATTTCGTGGATCTCTTTGCTAGCCTTATTTCTCTGGAATGTGAGAACAGATATTTCGGATCCCTTTGAAGACTATAGGGCCAAAGAAATATCCTCCGATAACAAAGAGAAAGAAGCTTTCTGAGAAACTTCTTTGTGTTCTGTGAAATCATCTCACAGAGTTACAGCTTTCCCCTCAAGAAGCCTTTCGCTAAGACAGTTCTTGTGGAATTGGAAAAGTGATATTTGGAAGCCCATAGAGGGCTATGTTGAAAAAGGAAATATCCTCAGATGAAATCTGGAAAGAAGCTATCTGAGAAACCGCTTAGTGTTCTGTTAATTCATCTCACAGAGTTACATCTGTATTACGTGGATCTCTTTGCTAGCCTAATTTTTCTGGAATCTGAGAACAGATATTTCGGATCCCTTTGAAGACTATAGGGCCAAAGGAAATATCCTCCGATAACAAAGAGAAAGAAGCTTTCCGAGAAACTTCTTTGTGTTCTGTGAAATCATCTCACAGATTTACATCTTTCCCCTAAAGAAGCCTTTCGCTAATACAGTTCTTATGGAATTGGCAAAGTGATATTTGGAAGCCCTTAGAGGGCTATGGTGAAAAAGGAAATATCCTCAGATGAAATCTGGAAAGAAGCTTTCTGAGAAACCGCTTAGTGTTCTGTTAATTCATCTCACAGAGTTACATCTGTATTTCGTGGATCTCTTTGCTAGCCTTATTTTTCTGGAATCTGAAAAAGATATTTCGGATCCCTTTGAAGACTATAGGGCCAAAGGAAATATCCTCCGATAACAAAGAGAAAGAAGCTTTCTGAGAAACTTCTTTGTGTTCTGTGAAATCATCTCACAGAGTTACAGCTTTCCCCTCAAGAAGCCTTTCGCTAAGACAGTTCTTGTGGAATTGGCAAAGTGATATTTGGAAGCCCATAGAGGGCAATGGTGAAAAAGGAAATATCCTCAGATGAAATCTGGAAAGAAGATTTCTGAGAAACTGCTTAGTGTTGTGTTAATTCATCTCACAGAGTTACATCTGTATTTCGTGGATCTCTTTGCTAGCCTTATTTCTCTGGAATCTGAGAACAGATATTTCGGATCCCTTTGAAGACTATAGGGCCAAAGAAATATCCTCTGATAACAAAGAGAAAGAAGCTTTCTGAGAAACTTCTTTGTGTTCTGTGAAATCATCTCACAGAGTTACAGCTTTCCCCTCAAGAAGCCTTTCGCTATGACAGTTCTTGTGGAATTGGAAAAGTGATATTTGGAAGCCCATAGAGGGCTATGTTGAAAAAGGAAATATCCTCAGATGAAATCTGGAAAGAAGCTATCTGAGAAACCGCTTAGTGTTCTGTTAATTCATCTCACAGAGTTACATCTGTATTTCGTGGATCTCTTTGCTAGCCTAATTTTTCTGGAATCTGAGAACAGATATTTCGGATCCCTTTGAAGACTATAGGGCCAAAGGAAATATCCTCCGATAACAAAGAGAAAGAAGCTTTCCGAGAAACTTCTTTGTGTTCTGTGAAATCATCTCACAGATTTACATCTTTCCCCTAAAGAAGCCTTTCGCTAATACAGTTCTTATGGAATTGGCAAAGTGATATTTGGAAGCCCTTAGAGGGCTATGGTGAAAAAGGAAATATCCTCAGATGAAATCTGGAAAGAAGCTTTCTGAGAAACTGCTTAGTATTCTGTTAATTCATCTCACAGAGTTACATCTGTATTTCCTGGATCACTTTGCTAGCCTTATATCTGTGGAATCTGAGAACTGATATTCCGGATCCCTTTGAAGACTATAGGGCCAAAGTAAATATCCTCCGATAAGAAAGAGAAAGAAGCTTTCTGAGAAACTTCTTTGTGTTCTGTGAAATCATCTCACAGAGTTACAGCTTTCCCCTCAAGAAGCCTTTCGCTAAGACAGTTCTTGTGGAATTGGCAAAGTGATATTTGGAAGCCCATAGTGGGCTATGGTGAAAAAGGAAATATCCTCAGATGATATCTGGAAAGAAGCTTTCTGAGAAACTGCTTAGTGTTCTGTTAACTCATCTCACAGAGTTACATCTGTATTTCGTGGATCTCTTTGCTAGCCTTATTTTTCTGGAATCTGAGAAAAGATATTTCGGATCCATTTGAAGACTATAGGGCCAAAGGAAATATCCTCCGATAACAAAGAGAAAGAAGTTTCTGAGAAACTTCTTTGTGTTCTGTGAAATCATCTCACAGAGTTACAGCTTTCCCCTCAACAAGCCTTTCGCTAAGACAGTTCTTGTGGAATTGGCAAAGTGATATTTGGAAGCCCATAGAGGGCTATGGTGAAAAAGGAAATATCCTCAGATGAAATCTGGAAAGAAGATTTCTGAGAAACTGCTTAGTGTTCTGTTAATTCATCTCACAGAGTTACATCTGTATTTCGTGGATCTCTTTGCTAGCCTTATTTCTCTGGAATCTGAGAACAGATATTTCGGATCCCTTTGAAGACTATAGGGCCAAAGAAATATCCTCCGATAACAAAGAGAAAGAAGATTTCTGAGAAACTTCTTTGTGTTATGTGAAATCATCTCACAGAGTTACAGCTTTCCCCTCAAGAAGCCTTTCGCTAAGACAGTTCTTGTGGAATTGGAAAAGTGATATTTGGAAGCCCATAGAGGGCTATGGTGAAAAAGGAAATATCCTCAGATGAAATCTGGAAAGAAGCTTTCTGAGAAACCGCTTAGTGTTCTGTTAATTCATCTCACAGAGTTACATCTGTGTTTCGTGGATCTCTTTGCTAGCCTTATTTTTCTGGAATCTGAGAAAAGATATTTCGGATCCCTTTGAAGACTATAGGGCCAAAGGAAATATCCTCCGATAACAAAGAGAAAGAAGCTTTTTGAGAAACTTCTTTGTGTTCTGTGAAATCATCTCACAGAGTTACAGCTTTCCCCTCAAGAAGCCTTTCGCTAAGACAGTTCTTGTGGAATTGGCAAAGTGATATTTGGAAGCCCGAAGAGGGCTAAGGTGAAAAAGGAAATATCCTCAGATGAAATCTGGAAAGAAGCTTTCTGAGAAACTGCTTAGTGTTCTGTTAATTCATCTAACAGAGTTACATCTGTATTTCGTGGATCTCTTTGCTAGCCTTATTTCTGTGGAATCTGAGAACAGATATTCCGGATCCCTTTGAAGAGTATAGGGCCAAAGGAAATATCCTCCGATAACAAAGAGAAAGAAGCTTTCTGAGAAACTTCTTTGTGTTCTGTGAAATCCTCTCACAGAGTTACAGCTTTCCCCTCAAGAAGCCTTTCGCTAAGACAGTTCTTGTGGAATTGGCAAAGTGATATTTTGAAGCCCTTAGAGGGCTATGGTGAAAAAGGAAATATCCTCAGATGAAATCTGGAAAGAAGCTTTCTGAGAAACTGCTTAGTGTTCTGTTAATTCATCTCACAGAGTTACATCTGTATTTCGTGGATCTCTTTGCTAGCCTTATTTCTGGAATCTGAGAACAGATATTCCGGATCCCTTTGAAGACTATAGGGCCAAAGGAAATATCCTCCGATAACAAAGAGAAAGAAGCTTCTGAGAAACTTCCTTGTCTTCTGTGAAATCATCTCACAGAGTTACAGCTTTCCCCTCAAGAAGCCTTTCGCTAAGTCAGTTCTTGTGGAATTGGCAAAGTGATATTTGGAAGCCCTTAGAGGGCTATGGTGAAAAAGGAAATATCCTCAGATGACATCTGGAAAGAAGCTTTCTGAGAAACCGCTTAGTGTTCTGTTAATTCATCTCACAGAGTTACATCTGTATATCATGGATCTCTTTGCTAGCCTTATGTTTCTGGAATCTGAGAACAGATATTTCGGATCCCTTTGAAGACTTTAGGGCCAAAGGAAATATCCTCCGATAACAAAGAGAAAGAAGCTTTCTGAGAAACTTCTTTGTGATCTGTGAAATCATCTCACAGATTTACAGCTTTCCCCTGAAGAAGCCTTTCGCTAAGACAGTTCTTGTGGAATTGGCAAAGTGTTATTTTGAAGTCCTCAGAGGGCTATGGTGAAAAAGGAAATATCCTCAGATGAAATCTGGAAAGAAGCTTTCTGAGAAACTGCTTATTGTTCTGTTAACTCATCTCACAGAGTTACATCTGTATTTCGTGGATCTCTTTGCTAGCCTTATTTCTGTGGAATCTGAGAACAGATATTCCGGATCCCTTTGAAGACTATAGGGCCAAAGGAAATATCCTCCGATAACAAAGAGAAAGAAGCTTTCTGAGAAACTTCTTTGTGTTCTGTGAAATCATCTCACAGAGTTACAGCTTTCCCCTCAAGAAGCCTTTCGCTAAGACAGTTCTTGTGGAATTGGCAAAGTGATATTTGGAAGCCCATAGAGGGCTATGGTGAAAAAGGAAATATCCTCAGATGAAATCTGGAAAGAAGCTTTCTGAGAAACTGCTTAGTGTTCTGTTAATTCATCTCACAGAGTTACATCTGTATTTCGTGGATCTCTTTGCTAGCCTTATTTCTGTGGAATCTGAGAACAGATATTTCGGATCCCTTTGAAGACTATAGGGCCAAAGGAAATATACTCCGATAACAAAGAGAAAGAAGCTTTCTGAGAAACTTCTTTGTGTTCTGTGAAATCATCTCACAGAGTTACAGCTTTCCCCTCAAGAAGCCTTTCGCTAAGACAGTTCTTGTGGAATTGGCAAAGTGATATTTGGAAGCACATAGAGGGCTATGGTGAAAAAGGAAATATCCTCAGATGAAATCTGGAAAGAAGCTTTCTGAGAAACTGCTTAGTATTCTGTTAATTCATCTCACAATGTCACATCTGTATTTCGTGGATCTCTTTGCTAGCTTTATCACTGTGGAATCTGAGAACAGATATTCCGGATCCCTTTGAAGACTATAGGGCTAAAGGAAATATCCTCCGATAACAAAGAGAAAGAAGTTTCTGAGAAACTTCTTTGTGTTCCGTGAAATCATCTCACAGAGTTACAGCTTTCCCCTCAAGAAGCCTTTCGCTAAGACAGTTCTTGTGGAATTGGAAAAGTGATATTTGGAAGCCCATAGAGGGCAATGGTGAAAAAGGAAATATCCTCCGATGAAATCTGGAAAGAAGCTTTCTGAGAAACTGCTTAGTATTCTGTTAATTCATCTCACAGAGTTACATCTGTATTTCCTGGATCACTTTGCTAGCCTTATATCTGTGGAATCTGAGAACTGATATTCCGGATCCCTTTGAAGACTATAGGGCCAAAGTAAATATCCTCCGATAAGAAAGAGAAAGAAGCTTTCTGAGAAACTTCTTTGTGTTCTGTGAAATCATCTCACAGAGTTACAGCTTTCCCCTCAAGAAGCCTTTCGCTAAGACAGTTCTTGTGGAATTGGCAAAGTGATATTTGGAAGCCCATAGTGGGCTATGGTGAAAAAGGAAATATCCTCAGATGATATCTGGAAAGAAGCTTTCTGAGAAACTGCTTAGTGTTCTGTTAACTCATCTCACAGAGTTACATCTGTATTTCGTGGATCTCTTTGCTAGCCTTATTTTTCTGGAATCTGAGAAAAGATATTTCGGATCCATTTGAAGACTATAGGGCCAAAGGAAATATCCTCCGATAACAAAGAGAAAGAAGTTTCTGAGAAACTTCTTTGTGTTCTGTGAAATCATCTCACAGAGTTACAGCTTTCCCCTCAACAAGCCTTTCGCTAAGACAGTTCTTGTGGAATTGGCAAAGTGATATTTGGAAGCCCATAGAGGGCTATGGTGAAAAAGGAAATATCCTCAGATGAAATCTGGAAAGAAGATTTCTGAGAAACTGCTTAGTGTTCTGTTAATTCATCTCACAGAGTTACATCTGTATTTCGTGGATCTCTTTGCTAGCCTTATTTCTCTGGAATCTGAGAACAGATATTTCGGATCCCTTTGAAGACTATAGGGCCAAAGAAATATCCTCCGATAACAAAGAGAAAGAAGATTTCTGAGAAACTTCTTTGTGTTATGTGAAATCATCTCACAGAGTTACAGCTTTGCCCTCAAGAAGCCTTTCGCTAAGACAGTTCTTGTGGAATTGGCAAAGTGATATTTGGAAGCCCTTAGAGGGCTATGGTGAAAAAAGAAATATCCTCAGATGAAATCTGGAAAGAAGCTTTCTGAGAAACTGCTTAGTGTTCTGTTAATTCAACTCACAGAGTTACATCTGTATTTCGTGGATCTCTTTGCTAGCCTTATTTCTGTGGAATCTGAGAACAGATATTCCGGATCCCTTTGAAGACTATAGGGCCAAAGGAAATATCCTCCGATAACAAAGAGAAAGAAGCTTTCTGAGAAACTTCTTTTTGTTCTGTGAAATCATCTCACAGAGTTACAGCTTTCCCCTCAAGAAGCCTTTCGCTAAGACAGTTCTTGTGGAATTGGAAAAGTGATATTTGGAAGCCCATAGAGGGCTATGGTGAAAAAGGAAATATCCTCAGATGAAATCTGGAAAGAAGCTTTCTGAGAAACCGCTTAGTGTTCTGTTAATTCATCTCACAGAGTTACATCTGTGTTTCGTGGATCTCTTTGCTAGCCTTATTTTTCTGGAATCTGAGAAAAGATATTTCGGATCCCTTTGAAGACTATAGGGCCAAAGGAAATATCCTCCGATAACAAAGAGAAAGAAGCTTTTTGAGAAACTTCTTTGTGTTCTGTGAAATCATCTCACAGAGTTACAGCTTTCCCCTCAAGAAGCCTTTCGCTAAGACAGTTCTTGTGGAATTGGCAAAGTGATATTTGGAAGCCCGAAGAGGGCTAAGGTGAAAAAGGAAATATCCTCAGATGAAATCTGGAAAGAAGCTTTCTGAGAAACTGCTTAGTGTTCTGTTAATTCATCTAACAGAGTTACATCTGTATTTCGTGGATCTCTTTGCTAGCCTTATTTCTGTGGAATCTGAGAACAGATATTCCGGATCCCTTTGAAGAGTATAGGGCCAAAGGAAATATCCTCCGATAACAAAGAGAAAGAAGCTTTCTGAGAAACTTCTTTGTGTTCTGTGAAATCCTCTCACAGAGTTACAGCTTTCCCCTCAAGAAGCCTTTCGCTAAGACAGTTCTTGTGGAATTGGCAAAGTGATATTTTGAAGCCCTTAGAGGGCTATGGTGAAAAAGGAAATATCCTCAGATGAAATCTGGAAAGAAGCTTTCTGAGAAACTGCTTAGTGTTCTGTTAATTCATCTCACAGAGTTACATCTGTATTTCGTGGATCTCTTTGCTAGCCTTATTTCTGGAATCTGAGAACAGATATTCCGGATCCCTTTGAAGACTATAGGGCCAAAGGAAATATCCTCCGATAACAAAGAGAAAGAAGCTTCTGAGAAACTTCCTTGTCTTCTGTGAAATCATCTCACAGAGTTACAGCTTTCCCCTCAAGAAGCCTTTCTCTAAGTCAGTTCTTGTGGAATTGGCAAAGTGATATTTGGAAGCCCTTAGAGGGCTATGGTGAAAAAGGAAATATCCTCAGATGACATCTGGAAAGAAGCTTTCTGAGAAACCGCTTAGTGTTCTGTTAATTCATCTCACAGAGTTACATCTGTATATCATGGATCTCTTTGCTAGCCTTATGTTTCTGGAATCTGAGAACAGATATTTCGGATCCCTTTGAAGACTGTAGGGCCAAAGGATATATCCTCCGATAACAAAGAGAAAGAAGCTTTCTGAGAAACTTCTTTGTGATCTGTGAAATCATCTCACAGATTTACAGCTTTCCCCTGAAGAAGCCTTTCGCTAAGACAGTTCTTGTGGAATTGGCAAAGTGTTATTTTGAAGTCCTCAGAGGGCTATGGTGAAAAAGGAAATATCCTCAGATGAAATCTGGAAAGAAGCTTTCTGAGAAACTGCTTATTGTTCTGTTAACTCATCTCACAGAGTTACATCTGTATTTCGTGGATCTCTTTGCTAGCCTTATTTCTGTGGAATCTGAGAACAGATATTCCGGATCCCTTTGAAGACTATAGGGCCAAAGGAAATATCCTCCGATAACAAAGAGAAAGAAGCTTTCTGAGAAACTTCTTTGTGTTCTGTGAAATCATCTCACAGAGTTACAGCTTTCCCCTCAAGAAGCCTTTCGCTAAGACAGTTCTTGTGGAATTGGCAAAGTGATATTTGGAAGCCCATAGAGGGCTATGGTGAAAAAGGAAATATCCTCAGATGAAATCTGGAAAGAAGCTTTCTGAGAAACTGCTTAGTGTTCTGTTAATTCATCTCACAGAGTTACATCTGTATTTCGTGGATCTCTTTGCTAGCCTTATTTCTGTGGAATCTGAGAACAGATATTTCGGATCCCTTTGAAGACTATAGGGCCAAAGGAAATATACTCCGATAACAAAGAGAAAGAAGCTTTCTGAGAAACTTCTTTGTGTTCTGTGAAATCATCTCACAGAGTTACAGCTTTCCCCTCAAGAAGCCTTTCGCTAAGACAGTTCTTGTGGAATTGGCAAAGTGATATTTGGAAGCACATAGAGGGCTATGGTGAAAAAGGAAATATCCTCAGATGAAATCTGGAAAGAAGCTTTCTGAGAAACTGCTTAGTATTCTGTTAATTCATCTCACAATGTCACATCTGTATTTCGTGGATCTCTTTGCTAGCTTTATCACTGTGGAATCTGAGAACAGATATTCCGGATCCCTTTGAAGACTATAGGGCTAAAGGAAATATCCTCCGATAACAAAGAGAAAGAAGTTTCTGAGAAACTTCTTTGTGTTCCGTGAAATCATCTCACAGAGTTACAGCTTTCCCCTCAAGAAGCCTTTCGCTAAGACAGTTCTTGTGGAATTGGAAAAGTGATATTTGGAAGCCCATAGAGGGCAATGGTGAAAAAGGAAATATCCTCCGATGAAATCTGGAAAGAAGATTTCTGAGAAACTGCTTAGTGTTCTGTTAATTCATCTCACAGAGTTACATCTGTATTTCGTGGATCTCTTTGCTAGCCTTATTTCTCTGGAATCTGAGAACAGATATTTCGGATCCCTTTGAAGACTATAGGGCCAAAGAAATATCCTCCGATAACAAAGAGAAAGAAGCTTTCTGAGAAACTTCTTTGTGTTCTGTGAAATCATCTCACAGAGTTACAGCTTTGCCCTCAACAAGCCTTTCGCTAAGACAGTTCTTGTGGAATTGGAAAAGTGATATTTGGAAGCCCCTAGAGGGCTATGGTGAAAAAGGAAATATCCTCAGATGAAATCTGGAAAGAAGCTATCTGAGAAACCGCTTAGTGTTCTGTTAATTCATCTCACAGAGTTACATCTGTATTTCGTGGATCTCTTTGCTAGCCTAATTTTTCTGGAATCTGAGAACAGATATTTCGGATCCCTTTGAAGACTATAGGGCCAAAGGAAATATCCTCCGATAACAAAGAGAAAGAAGCTTTCTGAGAAACTTCTTTGTGTTCTGTGAAATCATCTCACAGAGTTACAGCTTTCCCCTCAAGAAGCCTTTCGCTAAGACAGTTCTTGTGGAATTGGCAAAGTGATATTTGGAAGCCCATAGAGGGCAATGGTGAAAAAGGAAATATCCTCAGATGAAATCTGGAAAGAAGATTTCTGAGAAACTGCTTAGTGTTGTGTTAATTCATCTCACAGAGTTACATCTGTATTTCGTGGATCTCTTTGCTAGCCTTATTTCTCTGGAATCTGAGAACAGATATTTCGGATCCCTTTGAAGACTATAGGGCCAAAGGAAATATCCTCCGATAACAAAGAGAAAGAAGCTTCTGAGAAACTTCCTTGTCTTCTGTGAAATCATCTCACAGAGTTACAGCTTTCCCCTCAAGAAGCCTTTCGCTAAGACAGTTCTTGTGGAATTGGCAAAGTGATATTTGGAAGCCCTTAGAGGGCTATGGTGAAAAAGGAAATATCCTCAGATGACATCTGGAAAGAAGCTTTCTGAGAAACCGCTTAGTGTTCTGTTAATTCATCTCACAGAGTTACATCTGTATATCATGGATCTCTTTGCTAGCCTTATGTTTCTGGAATCTGAGAACAGATATTTCGGATCCCTTTGAAGACTTTAGGGCCAAAGGAAATATCCTTCGATAACAAAGAGAAAGAAGCTTTCTGAGAAACTTCTTTGTGTTCTGTGAAATCATCTCACAGAGTTACAGCTTTCCCCTGAAGAAGCCTTTCGCTAAGACAGTTCTTTTGGAATTGGCAAAGTGTTATTTTGAAGTCCTCAGAGGGCTATGGTGAAAAAGGAAATATCCTCAGATGAAATCTGGAAAGAAGCTTTCTGAGAAACTGCTTATTGTTCTGTTAACTCATCTCACAGAGTTACATCTGTATTTCGTGGATGTCTTTGCTAGCCTTATTTTATTGGAATCTGAGAACAGATATTCCGGATCCCTTTGAAGACTATAGGGCCAAAGGAAATATCCTCCGATAACAAAGAGAAAGAAGCTTTCTGAGAAACTTCTTTGTGTTCTGTGAAATCATCTCACAGAGTTACAGCTTTCCCCTCAAGAAGCCTTTCGCTAAGACAGTTCTTGTGGAATTGGCAAAGTGATATTTGGAAGCCCATAGAGGGCTATGGTGAAAAAGGAAATATCCTCAGATGAAATCTGGAAAGAAGCTTTTTGAGAAACTGCTTAGTGTTCTGTTAATTCATCTCACAGAGTTACATCTGTATTTCGTGGAACTCTTTGCTAGCCTTATTTCTCTGGAATCTGAGAACAGATATTCCGGATCCCTTTGAAGACTACAGGGCCAAAGGAAATATCCTCACATAACAAAGAGAAAGAAGGTTTCTGAGAAACTTCTTTGTGTTCTGTGAAATCATCTCACAGAGTTACAGCTTTCCCCTCAAGAAGCCTTTCGCTAAGACAGTTCTTGTGGAATTGGCAAAGTGATATTTGGAAGCCCATAGAGGGCTATGGTGAAAAAGGAAATATCCTCAGATGAAATCTGGAAAGAAGCTTTCTGAGAAACTGCTTAGTGTTCTGTTAATTCATCTCACAGAGTTACATCTGTATTTCGTGGATCTCTTTGCTAGCCTTATTTCTTTGGAATCTGAGAACAGATATTTCGGATCCCTTTGAAGACTATAGGGCCAAAGGAAATATACTCCGATAACAAAGAGAAAGAAGCTTTCTGAGAAACTTCTTTGTGTTCTGTGAAATCATCTCACAGAGTTACAGCTTTCCCCTCAAGAAGCCTTTCGCTAAGACAGTTCTTGTGGAATTGGCAAAGTGATATTTGGAAGCACATAGAGGGCTATGGTGAAAAAGGAAATATCCTCAGATGATATCTGGAAAGAAGCTTTCTGAGAAACTGCTTAGTATTCTGTTAATTCATCTCACAATGTCACATCTGTATTTCGTGGATCTCTTTGCTAGCTTTATCACTGTGGAATCTGAGAACAGATATTCCGGATCCTTTTGAAGACTATAGGGCTAAAGGAAATATCCTCCGATAACAAAGAGAAAGAAGTTTCTGAGAAACTTCTTTGTGTTCCGTGAAATCATCTCACAGAGTTACAGCTTTCCCCTCAAGAAGCCTTTCGCTAAGACAGTTCTTGTGGAATTGGAAAAGTGATATTTGGAAGCCCATAGAGGGCAATGGTGAAAAAGGAAATATCCTCCGATGAAATCTGGAAAGAAGATTTCTGAGAAACTGCTTAGTGTTCTGTTAATTTATCTCACAGAGTTACATCTGTATTTCGTGGATCTCTTTGCTAGCCTTATTTCTCTGGAATCTGAGAACAGATATTTCGGATCCCTTTGAAGACTATAGGGCCAAAGAAATATCCTCCGATAACAAAGAGAAAGAAGCTTTCTGAGAAACTTCTTTGTGTTCTGTGAAATCATCTCACAGAGTTACAGCTTTGCCCTCAACAAGCCTTTCGCTAAGACAGTTCTTGTGGAATTGGAAAAGTGATATTTTGAAGCCCCTAGAGGGCTATGGTGAAAAAGGAAATATCCTCAGATGAAATCTGGAAAGAAGCTATCTGAGAAACCGCTTAGTGTTCTGTTAATTCATCTCACAGAGTTACATCTGTATTTCGTGGATCTCTTTGCTAGCCTAATTTTTCTGGAATCTGAGAACAGATATTTCGGATCCCTTTGAAGACTATAGGGCCAAAGGAAATATCCTCCGATAACAAAGAGAAAGAAGCTTTCTGAGAAACTTCTTTGTGTTCTGTGAAATCATCTCATAGAGTTACAGCTTTCCCCTCAAGAAGCCTTTCGCTAAGACAGTTCTTGTGGAATTGGCAAAGTGATATTTGGAAGCCCATAGAGGGCAATGGTGAAAAAGGAAATATCCTCAGATGAAATCTGGAAAGAAGATTTCTGAGAAACTGCTTAGTGTTGTGTTAATTCATCTCACAGAGTTACATCTGTATTTCGTGGATCTCTTTGCTAGCCTTATTTCTCTGGAATCTGAGAACAGATATTTCGGATCCCTTTGAAGACTATAGGGCCAAAGAAATATCCTCTGATAACAAAGAGAAAGAAGCTTTCTGAGAAACTTCTTTGTGTTCCGTGAAATCATCTCACAGAGTTACAGCTTTCCCCTCAAGAAGCCTTTCGCTAAGACAGTTCTTGTGGAATTGGAAAAGTGATATTTGGAAGCCCATAGAGGGCAATGGTGAAAAAGGAAATATCCTCCGATGAAATCTGGAAAGAAGATTTCTGAGAAACTGCTTAGTGTTCTGTTAATTCATCTCACAGAGTTACATCTGTATTTCGTGGATCTCTTTGCTAGCCTTATTTCTCTGGAATCTGAGAACAGATATTTCGGATCCCTTTGAAGACTATAGGGCCAAAGAAATATCCTCCGATAACAAAGAGAAAGAAGCTTTCTGAGAAACTTCTTTGTGTTCTGTGAAATCATCTCACAGAGTTACAGCTTTGCCCTCAACAAGCCTTTCGCTAAGACAGTTCTTGTGGAATTGGAAAAGTGATATTTGGAAGCCCATAGATGGCTATGGTGATAAAGGAAATATCCTCAGATGAAATCTGGAAAGAAGCTATCTGAGAAACCGCTTAGTGTTCTGTTAATTCATCTCACAGAGTTACATCTGTATTTCGTGGATCTCTTTGCTAGCCTAATTTTTCTGGAATCTGAGAACAGATATTTCGGATCCCTTTGAAGACTATAGGGCCAAAGGAAATATCCTCCGATAACAAAGAGAAAGAAGCTTTCTGAGAAACTTCTTTGTGTTCTGTGAAATCATCTCACAGAGTTACAGCTTTCCCCTCAAGAAGCCTTTCGCTAAGACAGTTCTTGTGGAATTGGCAAAGTGATATTTGGAAGCCCATAGAGGGCAATGGTGAAAAAGGAAATATCCTCAGATGAAATCTGGAAAGAAGATTTCTGAGAAACTGCTTAGTGTTGTGTTAATTCATCTCACAGGGTTACATCTGTATTTCGTGGATCTCTTTGCTAGCCTTATTTCTCTGGAATCTGAGAACAGATATTTCGGATCCCTTTGAAGACTATAGGGCCAAAGAAATATCCTCTGATAACAAAGAGAAAGAAGCTTTCTGAGAAACTTCTTTGTGTTCTGTGAAATCATCTCACAGAGTTACAGCTTTCCCCTCAAGAAGCCTTTCGCTAAGACAGTTCTTGTGGAATTGGAAAAGTGATATTTGGAAGCCCATAGAGGGCTATGTTGAAAAAGGAAATATCCTCAGATGAAATCTGGAAAGAAGCTATCTGAGAAACCGCTTAGTGTTCTGTTAATTCATCTCACAGAGTTACATCTGTATTTCGTGGATCTCTTTGCTAGCCTAATTTTTCTGGAATCTGAGAACAGATATTTCGGATCCCTTTGAAGACTATAGGGCCAAAGGAAATATCCTCCGATAACAAAGAGAAAGAAGCTTTCCGAGAAACTTCTTTGTGTTCTGTGAAATCATCTCACAGATTTACATCTTTCCGCTAAAGAAGCCTTTCGCTAATACAGTTCTTATGGAATTGGCAAAGTGATATTTGGAAGCCCTTAGAGGGCTATGGTGAAAAAGGAAATATCCTCAGATGAAATCTGGAAAGAAGCTTACTGAGAAACTGCTTAGTGTTCTGTTAATTCATCTCACAGAGTTACGTCTGTATTTCCTGGATCACTTTGCTAGCCTTATATCTGTGGAATCTGAGAACTGATATTCCGGATCCCTTTGAAGACTATAGGGCCAAAGTAAATATCCTCCGATAAGAAAGAGAAAGAAGCTTTCTGAGAAACTTCTTTGTGTTCTGTGAAATCATCTCACAGAGTTACAGCTTTCCCCTCAAGAAGCCTTTCGCTAAGACAGTTCTTGTGGAATTGGCAAAGTGATATTTGGAAGCCCATAGTGGGCTATGGTGAAAAAGGAAATATCCTCAGATGATATCTGGAAAGAAGCTTTCTGAGAAACTGCTTAGTGTTCTGTTAACTCATCTCACAGAGTTACATCTGTATTTCGTGGATCTCTTTGCTAGCCTTATTTTTCTGGAATCTGAGAAAAGATATTTCGGATCCATTTGAAGACTATAGGGCCAAAGGAAATATCCTCCGATAACAAAGAGAAAGAAGTTTCTGAGAAACTTCTTTGTGTTCTGTGAAATCATCTCACAGAGTTACAGCTTTCCCCTCACCAAGCCTTTCGCTAAGACAGTTCTTGTGGAATTGGCAAAGTGATATTTGGAAGCCCATAGAGGGCTATGGTGAAAAAGGAAATATCCTCAGATGAAATCTGGAAAGAAGATTTCTGAGAAACTGCTTAGTGTTCTGTTAATTCATCTCACAGAGTTACATCTGTATTTCGTGGATCTCTTTGCTAGCCTTATTTCTCTGGAATCTGAGAACAGATATTTCGGATCCCTTTGAAGACTATAGGGCCAAAGAAATATCCTCCGATAACAAAGAGAAAGAAGATTTCTGAGAAACTTATTTGTGTTCTGTGAAATCATCTCACAGAGTTACAGCTTTGCCCTCAAGAAGCCTTTCGCTAAGACAGTTCTTGTGGAATTGGCAAAGTGATATTTGGAAGCCCTTAGAGGGCTATGGTGAAAAAAGAAATATCCTCAGATGAAATCTGGAAAGAAGCTTTCTGAGAAACTGCTTAGTGTTCTGTTAATTCAACTCACAGAGTTACATCTGTATTTCGTGGATCTCTTTGCTAGCCTTATTTCTGTGGAATCTGAGAACAGATATTCCGGATCCCTTTGAAGACTATAGGGCCAAAGGAAATATCCTCCGATAACAAAGAGAAAGAAGCTTTCTGAGAAACTTCTTTTTGTTCTGTGAAATCATCTCACAGAGTTACAGCTTTCCCCTCAAGAAGCCTTTCGCTAAGACAGTTCTTGTGGAATTGGAAAAGTGATATTTGGAAGCCCATAGAGGGCTATGGTGAAAAAGGAAATATCCTCAGATGAAATCTGGAAAGAAGCTTTCTGAGAAACTGCTTAGTGTTCTGTTAATTCATCTCACAGAGTTACATCTGTATTTCGTGGATCTCTTTGCTAGCCTTATTTCTTTGGAATCTGAGAACAGATATTTCGGATCCCTTTGAAGACTATAGGGCCAAAGGAAATATACTCCGATAACAAAGAGAAAGAAGCTTTCTGAGAAACTTCTTTGTGTTCTGTGAAATCATCTCACAGAGTTACAGCTTTCCCCTCAAGAAGCCTTTCGCTAAGACAGTTCTTGTGGAATTGGCAAAGTGATATTTGGAAGCACATAGAGGGCTATGGTGAAAAAGGAAATATCCTCAGATGAAATCTGGAAAGAAGCTTTCTGAGAAACCGCTTAGTGTTCTGTTAATTCATCTCACAATGTCACATCTGTATTTCGTGGATCTCTTTGCTAGCTTTATTACTGTGGAATCTGAGAACAGATATTCCGGATCCCTTTGAAGACTATAGGGCTAAAGGAAATATCCTCCGATAACAAAGAGAAAGAAGTTTCTGAGAAACTTCTTTGTGTTCCGTGAAATCATCTCACAGAGTTACAGCTTTCCCCTCAAGAAGCCTTTCGCTAAGACAGTTCTTGTGGAATTGGAAAAGTGATATTTGGAAGCCCATAGAGGGCAATGGTGAAAAAGGAAATATCCTCCGATGAAATCTGGAAAGAAGATTTCTGAGAAACTGCTTAGTGTTCTGTTAATTCATCTCACAGAGTTACATCTGTATTTCGTGGATCTCTTTGCTAGCCTTATTTCTCTGGAATCTGAGAACAGATATTTCGGATCCCTTTGAAGACTATAGGGCCAAAGAAATATCCTCCGATAACAAAGAGAAAGAAGCTTTCTGAGAAACTTCTTTGTGTTCTGTGAAATCATCTCACAGAGTTACAGCTTTGCCCTCAACAAGCCTTTCGCTAAGACAGTTCTTGTGGAATTGGAAAAGTGATATTTGGAAGCCCATAGAGGGCTATGGTGAAAAAGGAAATATCCTCAGATGAAATCTGGAAAGAAGCTATCTGAGAAACCGCTTAGTGTTCTGTTAATTCATCTCACAGAGTTACATCTGTATTTCGTGGATCTCTTTGCTAGCCTAATTTTTCTGGAATCTGAGAACAGATATTTCGGATCCCTTTGAAGACTATAGGGCCAAAGGAAATATCCTCCGATAACAAAGAGAAAGAAGCTTTCTGAGAAACTTCTTTGTGTTCTGTGAAATCATCTCACAGAGTTACAGCTTTCCCCTCAAGAAGCCTTTCGCTAAGACAGTTCTTGTGGAATTGGCAAAGTGATATTTGGAAGCCCATAGAGGGCAATGGTGAAAAAGGAAATATCCTCAGATGAAATCTGGAAAGAAGATTTCTGAGAAACTGCTTAGTGTTCTGTTAATTCATCTCACAGAGTTACATCTGTATTTCGTGGATCTCTTTGCTAGCCTTATTTCTCTGGAATCTGAGAACAGATATTTCGGATCCCTTTGAAGACTATAGGGCCAAAGAAATATCCTCTGATAACAAAGAGAAAGAAGCTTTCTGAGAAACTTCTTTGTGTTCTGTGAAATCATCTCACAGAGTTACAGCTTTCCCCTCAAGAAGCCTTTCGCTAAGACAGTTCTTGTGGAATTGGCAAAGTGATATTTGGAAGCCCATAGAGGGCAATGGTGAAAAAGGAAATATCCTCAGATGAAATCTGGAAAGAAGATTTCTGAGAAACTGCTTAGTGTTGTGTTAATTCATCTCACAGATTTACATCTGTATTTCGTGGATCTCTTTGCTAGCCTTATTTCTCTGGAATCTGAGAACAGATATTTCGGATCCCTTTGAAGACTATAGGGCCAAAGAAATATCCTCCGATAACAAAGAGAAAGAAGCTTTCCGAGAAACTTCTTTGTGTTCCGTGAAATCATCTCACAGAGTTACAGCTTTCCCCTCAAGAAGCCTTTCGCTAATACAGTTCTTATGGAATTGGCAAAGTGATATTTGGAAGCCCTTAGAGGGCTATGGTGAAAAAGGAAATATCCTCAGATGAAATCTGGAAAGAAGCTTACTGAGAAACTGCTTAGTGTTCTGTTAATTCATCTCACAGAGTTACATCTGTATTTCCTGGATCACTTTGCTAGCCTTATATCTGTGGAATCTGAGAACTGATATTCCGGATCCCTTTGAAGACTATAGGGCCAAAGTAAATATCCTCCGATAAGAAAGAGAAAGAAGCTTTCTGAGAAACTTCTTTGTGTTCTGTGAAATCATCTCACAGAGTTACAGCTTTCCCCTCAAGAAGCCTTTCGCTAAGACAGTTCTTGTGGAATTGGCAAAGTGATATTTGGAAGCCCATAGTGGGCTATGGTGAAAAAGGAAATATCCTCAGATGATATCTGGAAAGAAGCTTTCTGAGAAACTGCTTAGTGTTCTGTTAACTCATCTCACAGAGTTACATCTGTATTTCGTGGATCTCTTTGCTAGCCTTATTTTTCTGGAATCTGAGAAAAGATATTTCGGATCCATTTGAAGACTATAGGGCCAAAGGAAATATCCTCCGATAACAAAGAGAAAGAAGTTTCTGAGAAACTTCTTTGTGTTCTGTGAAATCATCTCACAGAGTTACAGCTTTCCCCTCAACAAGCCTTTCGCTAAGACAGTTCTTGTGGAATTGGCAAAGTGATATTTGGAAGCCCATAGAGGGCTATGGTGAAAAAGGAAATATCCTCAGATGAAATCTGGAAAGAAGATTTCTGAGAAACTGCTTAGTGTTCTGTTAATTCATCTCACAGAGTTACATCTGTATTTCGTGGATCTCTTTGCTAGCCTTATTTCTCTGGAATCTGAGAACAGATATTTCGGATCCCTTTGAAGACTATAGGGCCAAAGAAATATCCTCCGATAACAAAGAGAAAGAAGATTTCTGAGAAACTTCTTTGTGTTCTGTGAAATCATCTCACAGAGTTACAGCTTTGCCCTCAAGAAGCCTTTCGCTAAGACAGTTCTTGTGGAATTGGCAAAGTGATATTTGGAAGCCCTTAGAGGGCTATGGTGAAAAAAGAAATATCCTCAGATGAAATCTGGAAAGAAGCTTTCTGAGAAACTGCTTAGTGTTCTGTTAATTCAACTCACAGAGTTACATCTGTATTTCGTGGATCTCTTTGCTAGCCTTATTTCTGTGGAATCTGAGAACAGATATTCCGGATCCCTTTGAAGAGTATAGGGCCAAAGGAAATATCCTCCGATAACAAAGAGAAAGAAGCTTTCTGAGAAACTTCTTTGTGTTCTGTGAAATCATCTCACAGAGTTACAGCTTTGCCCTCAACAAGCCTTTCGCTAAGACAGTTCTTGTGGAATTGGAAAAGTGATATTTGGAAGCCCATAGATGGCTATGGTGATAAAGGAAATATCCTCAGATGAAATCTGGAAAGAAGCTATCTGAGAAACCGCTTAGTGTTCTGTTAATTCATCTCACAGAGTTACATCTGTATTTCGTGGATCTCTTTGCTAGCCTAATTTTTCTGGAATCTGAGAACAGATATTTCGGATCCCTTTGAAGACTATAGGGCCAAAGGAAATATCCTCCGATAACAAAGAGAAAGAAGCTTTCTGAGAAACTTCTTTGTGTTCTGTGAAATCATCTCACAGAGTTACAGCTTTCCCCTCAAGAAGCCTTTCGCTAAGACAGTTCTTGTGGAATTGGCAAAGTGATATTTGGAAGCCCATAGAGGGCAATGGTGAAAAAGGAAATATCCTCAGATGAAATCTGGAAAGAAGATTTCTGAGAAACTGCTTAGTGTTGTGTTAATTCATCTCACAGAGTTACATCTGTATTTCGTGGATCTCTTTGCTAGCCTTATTTCTCTGGAATCTGAGAACAGATATTTCGGATCCCTTTGAAGACTATAGGGCCAAAGAAATATCCTCTGATAACAAAGAGAAAGAAGCTTTCTGAGAAACTTCTTTGTGTTCTGTGAAATCATCTCACAGAGTTACAGCTTTCCCCTCAAGAAGCCTTTCGCTAAGACAGTTCTTGTGGAATTGGAAAAGTGATATTTGGAAGCCCATAGAGGGCTATGTTGAAAAAGGAAATATCCTCAGATGAAATCTGGAAAGAAGCTATCTGAGAAACCGCTTAGTGTTCTGTTAATTCATCTCACAGAGTTACATCTGTATTTCGTGGATCTCTTTGCTAGCCTAATTTTTCTGGAATCTGAGAACAGATATTTCGGATCCCTTTGAAGACTATAGGGCCAAAGGAAATATCCTCCGATAACAAAGAGAAAGAAGCTTTCCGAGAAACTTCTTTGTGTTCTGTGAAATCATCTCACAGATTTACATCTTTCCCCTAAAGAAGCCTTTCGCTAATACAGTTCTTATGGAATTGGCAAAGTGATATTTGGAAGCCCTTAGAGGGCTATGGTGAAAAAGGAAATATCCTCAGATGAAATCTGGAAAGAAGCTTACTGAGAAACTGCTTAGTGTTCTGTTAATTCATCTCACAGAGTTACATCTGTATTTCCTGGATCACTTTGCTAGCCTTATATCTGTGGAATCTGAGAACTGATATTCCGGATCCCTTTGAAGACTATAGGGCCAAAGTAAATATCCTCCGATAAGAAAGAGAAAGAAGCTTTCTGAGAAACTTCTTTGTGTTCTGTGAAATCATCTCACAGAGTTACAGCTTTCCCCTCAAGAAGCCTTTCGCTAAGACAGTTCTTGTGGAATTGGCAAAGTGATATTTGGAAGCCCATAGTGGGCTATGGTGAAAAAGGAAATATCCTCAGATGATATCTGGAAAGAAGCTTTCTGAGAAACTGCTTAGTGTTCTGTTAACTCATCTCACAGAGTTACATCTGTATTTCGTGGATCTCTTTGCCAGCCTTATTTTTCTGGAATCTGAGAAAAGATATTTCGGATCCATTTGAAGACTATAGGGCCAAAGGAAATATCCTCCGATAACAAAGAGAAAGAAGTTTCTGAGAAACTTCTTTGTGTTCTGTGAAATCATCTCACAGAGTTACAGCTTTCCCCTCACCAAGCCTTTCGCTAAGACAGTTCTTGTGGAATTGGCAAAGTGATATTTGGAAGCCCATAGAGGGCTATGGTGAAAAAGGAAATATCCTCAGATGAAATCTGGAAAGAAGATTTCTGAGAAACTGCTTAGTGTTCTGTTAATTCATCTCACAGAGTTACATCTGTATTTCGTGGATCTCTTTGCTAGCCTTATTTCTCTGGAATCTGAGAACAGATATTTCGGATCCCTTTGAAGACTATAGGGCCAAAGAAATATCCTCCGATAACAAAGAGAAAGAAGATTTCTGAGAAACTTATTTGTGTTCTGTGAAATCATCTCACAGAGTTACAGCTTTGCCCTCAAGAAGCCTTTCGCTAAGACAGTTCTTGTGGAATTGGCAAAGTGATATTTGGAAGCCCTTAGAGGGCTATGGTGAAAAAAGAAATATCCTCAGATGAAATCTGGAAAGAAGCTTTCTGAGAAACTGCTTAGTGTTCTGTTAATTCAACTCACAGAGTTACATCTGTATTTCGTGGATCTCTTTGCTAGCCTTATTTCTGTGGAATCTGAGAACAGATATTCCGGATCCCTTTGAAGACTATAGGGCCAAAGGAAATATCCTCCGATAACAAAGAGAAAGAAGCTTTCTGAGAAACTTCTTTGTGTTCTGTGAAATCATCTCACAGAGTTACAGCTTTCCCCTCAAGAAGCCTTTCGCTAAGACAGTTCTTGTGGAATTGGAAAAGTGATATTTGGAAGCCCATAGAGGGCTATGGTGAAAAAGGAAATATCCTCAGATGAAATCTGGAAAGAAGCTTTCTGAGAAACTGCTTAGTGTTCTGTTAATTCATCTCACAGAGTTACATCTGTATTTCGTGGATCTCTTTGCTAGCCTTATTTCTTTGGAATCTGAGAACAGATATTTCGGATCCCTTTGAAGACTATAGGGCCAAAGGAAATATCCTCCGATAACAAAGAGAAAGAAGCTTTCTGAGAAACTTCTTTGTGTTCTGTGAAATCATCTCACAGAGTTACAGCTTTCCCCTCAAGAAGCCTTTCGCTAAGACAGTTCTTGTGGAATTGGCAAAGTGATATTTGGAAGCACATAGAGGGCTATGGTGAAAAAGGAAATATCCTCAGATGAAATCTGGAAAGAAGCTTTCTGAGAAACCGCTTAGTGTTCTGTTAATTCATCTCACAATGTCACATCTGTATTTCGTGGATCTCTTTGCTAGCTTTATTACTGTGGAATCTGAGAACAGATATTCCGGATCCCTTTGAAGACTATAGGGCTAAAGGAAATATCCTCCGATAACAAAGAGAAAGAAGTTTCTGAGAAACTTCTTTGTGTTCCGTGAAATCATCTCACAGAGTTACAGCTTTCCCCTCAAGAAGCCTTTCGCTAAGACAGTTCTTGTGGAATTGGAAAAGTGATATTTGGAAGCCCATAGAGGGCAATGGTGAAAAAGGAAATATCCTCCGATGAAATCTGGAAAGAAGATTTCTGAGAAACTGCTTAGTGTTCTGTTAATTCATCTCACAGAGTTACATCTGTATTTCGTGGATCTCTTTGCTAGCCTTATTTCTCTGGAATCTGAGAACAGATATTTCGGATCCCTTTGAAGACTATAGGGCCAAAGAAATATCCTCCGATAACAAAGAGAAAGAAGCTTTCTGAGAAACTTCTTTGTGTTCTGTGAAATCATCTCACAGAGTTACAGCTTTGCCCTCAACAAGCCTTTCGCTAAGACAGTTCTTGTGGAATTGGAAAAGTGATATTTGGAAGCCCATAGAGGGCTATGGTGAAAAAGGAAATATCCTCAGATGAAATCTGGAAAGAAGCTATCTGAGAAACCGCTTAGTGTTCTGTTAATTCATCTCACAGAGTTACATCTGTATTTCGTGGATCTCTTTGCTAGCCTAATTTTTCTGGAATCTGAGAACAGATATTTCGGATCCCTTTGAAGACTATAGGGCCAAAGGAAATATCCTCCGATAACAAAGAGAAAGAAGCTTTCTGAGAAACTTCTTTGTGTTCTGTGAAATCATCTCACAGAGTTACAGCTTTCCCCTCAAGATGCCTTTCGCTAAGACAGTTCTTGTGGAATTGGCAAAGTGATATTTGGAAGCCCATAGAGGGCAATGGTGAAAAAGGAAATATCCTCAGATGAAATCTGGAAAGAAGATTTCTGAGAAACTGCTTAGTGTTGTGTTAATTCATCTCACAGAGTTACATCTGTATTTCGTGGATCTCTTTGCTAGCCTTATTTCTCTGGAATCTGAGAACAGATATTTCGGATCCCTTTGAAGACTATAGGGCCAAAGAAATATCCTCTGATAACAAAGAGAAAGAAGCTTTCTGAGAAACTTCTTTGTGTTCTGTGAAATCATCTCACAGAGTTACAGCTTTCCCCTCAAGAAGCCTTTCGCTAAGACAGTTCTTGTGGAATTGGCAAAGTGATATTTGGAAGCCCATAGAGGGCAATGGTGAAAAAGGAAATATCCTCAGATGAAATCTGGAAAGAAGATTTCTGAGAAACTGCTTAGTGTTGTGTTAATTCATCTCACAGAGTTACATCTGTATTTCGTGGATCTCTTTGCTAGCCTTATTTCTCTGGAATCTGAGAACAGATATTTCGGATCCCTTTGAAGACTATAGGGCCAAAGAAATATCCTCCGATAACAAAGAGAAAGAAGCTTTCCGAGAAACTTCTTTGTGTTCCGTGAAATCATCTCACAGAGTTACAGCTTTCCCCTCAAGAAGCCTTTCGCTAATACAGTTCTTATGGAATTGGCAAAGTGATATTTGGAAGCCCTTAGAGGGCTATGGTGAAAAAGGAAATATCCTCAGATGAAATCTGGAAAGAAGCTTACTGAGAAACTGCTTAGTGTTCTGTTAATTCATCTCACAGAGTTACATCTGTATTTCCTGGATCACTTTGCTAGCCTTATATCTGTGGAATCTGAGAACTGATATTCCGGATCCCTTTGAAGACTATAGGGCCAAAGTAAATATCCTCCGATAAGAAAGAGAAAGAAGCTTTCTGAGAAACTTCTTTGTGTTCTGTGAAATCATCTCACAGAGTTACAGCTTTCCCCTCAAGAAGCCTTTCGCTAAGACAGTTCTTGTGGAATTGGCAAAGTGATATTTGGAAGCCCATAGTGGGCTATGGTGAAAAAGGAAATATCCTCAGATGATATCTGGAAAGAAGCTTTCTGAGAAACTGCTTAGTGTTCTGTTAACTCATCTCACAGAGTTACATCTGTATTTCGTGGATCTCTTTGCTAGCCTTATTTTTCTGGAATCTGAGAAAAGATATTTCGGATCCATTTGAAGACTATAGGGCCAAAGGAAATATCCTCCGATAACAAAGAGAAAGAAGTTTCTGAGAAACTTCTTTGTGTTCTGTGAAATCATCTCACAGAGTTACAGCTTTCCCCTCAACAAGCCTTTCGCTAAGACAGTTCTTGTGGAATTGGCAAAGTGATATTTGGAAGCCCATAGAGGGCTATGGTGAAAAAGGAAATATCCTCAGATGAAATCTGGAAAGAAGATTTCTGAGAAACTGCTTAGTGTTCTGTTAATTCATCTCACAGAGTTACATCTGTATTTCGTGGATCTCTTTGCTAGCCTTATTTCTCTGGAATCTGAGAACAGATATTTCGGATCCCTTTGAAGACTATAGGGCCAAAGAAATATCCTCCGATAACAAAGAGAAAGAAGATTTCTGAGAAACTTCTTTGTGTTCTGTGAAATCATCTCACAGAGTTACAGCTTTGCCCTCAAGAAGCCTTTCGCTAAGACAGTTCTTGTGGAATTGGCAAAGTGATATTTGGAAGCCCTTAGAGGGCTATGGTGAAAAAAGAAATATCCTCAGATGAAATCTGGAAAGAAGCTTTCTGAGAAACTGCTTAGTGTTCTGTTAATTCAACTCACAGAGTTACATCTGTATTTCGTGGATCTCTTTGCTAGCCTTATTTCTGTGGAATCTGAGAACAGATATTCCGGATCCCTTTGAAGACTATAGGGCCAAAGAAATATCCTCCGATAACAAAGAGAAAGAAGCTTTCCGAGAAACTTCTTTGTGTTCCGTGAAATCATCTCACAGAGTTACAGCTTTCCCCTCAAGAAGCCTTTCGCTAATACAGTTCTTATGGAATTGGCAAAGTGATATTTGGAAGCCCTTAGAGGGCTATGGTGAAAAAGGAAATATCCTCAGATGAAATCTGGAAAGAAGCTTACTGAGAAACTGCTTAGTGTTCTGTTAATTCATCTCACAGAGTTACATCTGTATTTCCTGGATCACTTTGCTAGCCTTATATCTGTGGAATCTGAGAACTGATATTCCGGATCCCTTTGAAGACTATAGGGCCAAAGTAAATATCCTCCGATAAGAAAGAGAAAGAAGCTTTCTGAGAAACTTCTTTGTGTTCTGTGAAATCATCTCACAGAGTTACAGCTTTCCCCTCAAGAAGCCTTTCGCTAAGACAGTTCTTGTGGAATTGGCAAAGTGATATTTGGAAGCCCATAGTGGGCTATGGTGAAAAAGGAAATATCCTCAGATGATATCTGGAAAGAAGCTTTCTGAGAAACTGCTTAGTGTTCTGTTAACTCATCTCACAGAGTTACATCTGTATTTCGTGGATCTCTTTGCTAGCCTTATTTTTCTGGAATCTGAGAAAAGATATTTCGGATCCATTTGAAGACTATAGGGCCAAAGGAAATATCCTCCGATAACAAAGAGAAAGAAGTTTCTGAGAAACTTCTTTGTGTTCTGTGAAATCATCTCACAGAGTTACAGCTTTCCCCTCAACAAGCCTTTCGCTAAGACAGTTCTTGTGGAATTGGCAAAGTGATATTTGGAAGCCCATAGAGGGCTATGGTGAAAAAGGAAATATCCTCAGATGAAATCTGGAAAGAAGATTTCTGAGAAACTGCTTAGTGTTCTGTTAATTCATCTCACAGAGTTACATCTGTATTTCGTGGATCTCTTTGCTAGCCTTATTTCTCTGGAATCTGAGAACAGATATTTCGGATCCCTTTGAAGACTATAGGGCCAAAGAAATATCCTCCGATAACAAAGAGAAAGAAGATTTCTGAGAAACTTCTTTGTGTTCTGTGAAATCATCTCACAGAGTTACAGCTTTGCCCTCAAGAAGCCTTTCGCTAAGACAGTTCTTGTGGAATTGGCAAAGTGATATTTGGAAGCCCTTAGAGGGCTATGGTGAAAAAAGAAATATCCTCAGATGAAATCTGGAAAGAAGCTTTCTGAGAAACTGCTTAGTGTTCTGTTAATTCAACTCACAGAGTTACATCTGTATTTCGTGGATCTCTTTGCTAGCCTTATTTCTGTGGAATCTGAGAACAGATATTCCGGATCCCTTTGAAGACTATAGGGCCAAAGGAAATATCCTCCGATAACAAAGAGAAAGAAGCTTTCTGAGAAACTTCTTTTTGTTCTGTGAAATCATCTCACAGAGTTACAGCTTTCCCCTCAAGAAGCCTTTCGCTAAGACAGTTCTTGTGGAATTGGAAAAGTGATATTTGGAAGCCCATAGAGGGCTATGGTGAAAAAGGAAATATCCTCAGATGAAATCTGGAAAGAAGCTTTCTGAGAAACCGCTTAGTGTTCTGTTAATTCATCTCACAGAGTTACATCTGTATTTCGTGGATCTCTTTGCTAGCCTTATTTTTCTGGAATCTGAGAAAAGATATTTCGGATCCCTTTGAAGACTATAGGGCCAAAGGAAATATCCTCCGATAACAAAGAGAAAGAAGCTTTTTGAGAAACTTCTTTGTGTTCTGTGAAATCATCTCACAGAGTTACAGCTTTCCCCTCAAGAAGCCTTTCGCTAAGACAGTTCTTGTGGAATTGGCAAAGTGATATTTGGAAGCCCGAAGAGGGCTAAGGTGAAAAAGGAAATATCCTCAGATGAAATCTGGAAAGAAGCTTTCTGAGAAACTGCTTAGTGTTCTGTTAATTCATCTAACAGAGTTACATCTGTATTTCGTGGATCTCTTTGCTAGCCTTATTTCTGTGGAATCTGAGAACAGATATTCCGGATCCCTTTGAAGAGTATAGGGCCAAAGGAAATATCCTCCGATAACAAAGAGAAAGAAGCTTTCTGAGAAACTTCTTTGTGTTCTGTGAAATCCTCTCACAGAGTTACAGCTTTCCCCTCAAGAAGCCTTTCGCTAAGACAGTTCTTGTGGAATTGGCAAAGTGATATTTTGAAGCCCTTAGAGGGCTATGGTGAAAAAGGAAATATCCTCAGATGAAATCTGGAAAGAAGCTTTCTGAGAAACTGCTTAGTGTTCTGTTAATTCATCTCACAGAGTTACATCTGTATTTCGTGGATCTCTTTCCTAGCCTTATTTCTGGAATCTGAGAACAGATATTCCGGATCCCTTTGAAGACTATAGGGCCAAAGGAAATATCCTCCGATAACAAAGAGAAAGAAGCTTCTGAGAAACTTCCTTGTCTTCTGTGAAATCATCTCACAGAGTTACAGCTTTCCCCTCAAGAAGCCTTTCGCTAAGACAGTTCTTGTGGAATTGGCAAAGTGATATTTGGAAGCCCTTAGAGGGCTATGGTGAAAAAGGAAATATCCTCAGATGACATCTGGAAAGAAGCTTTCTGAGAAACCGCTTAATGTTCTGTTAATTCATCTCACAGAGTTACATCTGTATATCATGGATCTCTTTGCTAGCCTTATGTTTCTGGAATCTGAGAACAGATATTTCGGATCCCTTTGAAGACTTTAGGGCCAAAGGAAATATCCTTCGATAACAAAGAGAAAGAAGCTTTCTGAGAAACTTCTTTGTGATCTGTGAAATCATCTCACAGATTTACAGCTTTCCCCTGAAGAAGCCTTTCGCTAAGACAGTTCTTGTGGAATTGGCAAAGTGTTATTTTGAAGTCCTCAGAGGGCTATGGTGAAAAAGGAAATATCCTCAGATGAAATCTGGAAAGAAGCTTTCTGAGAAACTGCTTATTGTTCTGTTAACTCATCTCACAGAGTTACATCTGTATTTCGTGGATGTCTTTGCTAGCCTTATTTTATTGGAATCTGAGAACAGATATTCCGGATCCCTTTGAAGACTATAGGGCCAAAGGAAATATCCTCCGATAACAAAGAGAAAGAAGCTTTCTGAGAAACTTCTTTGTGTTCTGTGAAATCATCTCACAGAGTTACAGCTTTCCCCTCAAGAAGCCTTTCGCTAAGACAGTTCTTGTGGAATTGGCAAAGTGATATTTGGAAGCCCATAGAGGGCTATGGTGAAAAAGGAAATATCCTCAGATGAAATCTGGAAAGAAGCTTTCTGAGAAACTGCTTAGTGTTCTGTTAATTCATCTCACAGAGTTACATCTGTATTTCGTGGATCTCTTTGCTAGCCTTATTTCTGTGGAATCTGAGAACAGATATTTCGGATCCCTTTGAAGACTATAAGGCCAAAGGAAATATACTCCGATAACAAAGAGAAAGAAGCTTTCTGAGAAACTTCTTTGTGTTCTGTGAAATCATCTCACAGAGTTACAGCTTTCCCCTCAAGAAGACTTTCGCTAAGACAGTTCTTGTGGAATTGGCAAAGTGATATTTGGAAGCACATAGAGGGCTATGGTGAAAAAGGAAATATCCTCAGATGAAATCTGGAAAGAAGCTTTCTGAGAAACCGCTTAGTGTTCTGTTAATTCATCTCACAATGTCACATCTGTATTTCGTGGATCTCTTTGCTAGCTTTTTTTCTGTGGAATCTGAGAACAGATATTCCGGATCCCTTTGAAGACTATAGGGCTAAAGGAAATATCCTCCGATAACAAAGAGAAAGAAGTTTCTGAGAAACTTCTTTGTGTTCCGTGAAATCATCTCACAGAGTTACAGCTTTCCCCTCAAGAAGCCTTTCGCTAAGACAGTTCTTGTGGAATTGGAAAAGTGATATTTGGAAGCCCATAGAGGGTAATGGTGAAAAAGGAAATATCCTCAGATGAAATCTGGAAAGAAGATTTCTGAGAAACTGCTTAGTGTTCTGTTAATTCATCTCACAGAGTTACATCTGTATTTCGTGGATCTCTTTGCTAGCCTTATTTCTCTGGAATCTGAGAACAGATATTTCGGATCCCTTTGAAGACTATAGGGCCAAAGATATATCCTCCGATAACAAAGAGAAAGAAGCTTTCTGAGAAACTTCTTTGTGTTCTGTGAAATCATCTCACAGAGTTACAGCTTTGCCCTCAAGAAGCCTTTCGCTAAGACAGTTCTTGTGGAATTGGAAAAGTGATATTTGGAAGCCCATAGAGGGCTATGGTGAAAAAGGAAATATCCTCAGATGAAATCTGGAAAGAAGCTATCTGAGAAACCGCTTAGTGTTCTGTTAATTCATCTCACAGAGTTACATCTGTATTTCGTGGATCTCTTTGCTAGCCTAATTTTTCTGGAATCTGAGAACAGATATTTCGGATCCCTTTGAAGACTATAGGGCCAAAGGAAATATCCTCCGATAACAAAGAGAAAGAAGCTTTCTGAGAAACTTCTTTGTGTTCTGTGAAATCATCTCACAGATTTACAGCTTTCCCCTAAAGAAGCCTTTCGCTACTACAGTTCTTATGGAATTGGCAAAGTGATATTTGGAAGCCCTTAGAGGGCTATGGTGAAAAAGGAAATATCCTCAGATGAAATCTGGAAAGAAGCTTTCTGAGAAACCGCTTAGTGTTCTGTTAATTCATCTCACAGAGTTACATCTGTATTTCGTGGATCTCTTTGCTAGCCTTATGTTTCTGGAATCTGAGAACAGATATTTCGGATCCCTTTGAAGACTATAGGGCCAAAGGAAATATCCTCCGATAACAAAGAGAAAGAAGCTTTCTGAGAAAGTTCTTTGTGTTCTGTGAAATCATCTCACAGAGTTACAGCTTTCCCCTCAAGAAGCCTTTCGCTAAGACAGTTCTTGTGGAATTGGCAAAGTGATATTTGGAAGCCCTTAGAGGGCTATGGTGAAAAAGGAAATATCCTCAGATGAAATCTGGAAAGAAGCTTTCTGAGAAACTGCTTAGTGTTCTGTTAATTGAACTCACAGAGTTACATCTGTATTTCCTGGATCACTTTGCTAGCCTTATATCTGTGGAATCTGAGAACTGATATTCCGGATCCCTTTGAAGACTATAGGGCCAAAGTAAATATCCTCCGATAAGAAAGAGAAAGAAGCTTTTTGAGAAACTTCTTTGGGTTCTGTGAAATCATCTCACAGAGTTACAGCTTTCCCCTCAAGAAGCCTTTCGCTAAGACAGTTCTTGTGGAATTGGCAAAGTGATATTTGGAAGCCCGAAGAGGGCTAAGGTGAAAAAGGAAATATCCTCAGATGAAATCTGGAAAGAAGCTTTCTGAGAAACTGCTTAGTGTTCTGTTAATTCATCTAACAGAGTTACATCTGTATTTCGTGGATCTCTTTGCTAGCCTTATTTCTGTGGAATCTGAGAACAGATATTCCGGATCCCTTTGAAGAGTATAGGGCCAAAGGAAATATCCTCCGATAACAAAGAGAAAGAAGCTTTCTGAGAAACTTCTTTGTGTTCTGTGAAATCCTCTCACAGAGTTACAGCTTTCCCCTCAAGAAGCCTTTCGCTAAGACAGTTCTTGTGGAATTGGCAAAGTGATATTTTGAAGCCCTTAGAGGGCTATGGTGAAAAAGGAAATATCCTCAGATGAAATCTGGAAAGAATCTTTCTGAGAAACTGCTTAGTGTTCTGTTAATTCATCTCACAGAGTTACATCTGTATTTCGTGGATCTCTTTGCTAGCCTTATTTCTGGAATCTGAGAACAGATATTCCGGATCCCTTTGAAGACTATAGGGCCAAAGGAAATATCCTCCGATAACAAAGAGAAAGAAGCTTCTGAGAAACTTCCTTGTCTTCTGTGAAATCATCTCACAGAGTTACAGCTTTCCCCTCAAGAAGCCTTTCGCTAAGACAGTTCTTGTGGAATTGGCAAAGTGATATTTGGAAGCCCTTAGAGGGCTATGGTGAAAAAGGAAATATCCTCAGATGAAATCTGGAAAGAAGCCTTCTAAGAAACCGCTTAGTGTTCTGTTAATTCATCTCACAGGGTTACATCTGTATGTCATGGATCTCTTTGCTAGCCTTATGTTTCTGGAATCTGAGAACAGATATTTCGGATCCCTTTGAAGACTTTAGGGCCAAAGGAAATATCCTTCGATAACAAAGAGAAAGAAGCTTTCTGAGAAACTTCTTTGTGTTCTGTGAAATCATCTCACAGATTTACAGCTTTCCCCTCAAGAAGCCTTTCGCTAAGACAGTTCTTTTGGAATTGGCAAAGTGTTATTTTGAAGCCCTCAGAGGGCTATGGTGAAAAAGGAAATATCCTCAGATGAAATCTGGAAAAAAGCTTTCTGAGAAACTGCTTATTGTTCTGTTAACTCATCTCACAGAGTTACATCTGTATTTCGTGGATGTCTTTGCTAGCCTTATTTTTCTGGAATCTGAGAAAAGATATTTCGGATCCCTTTGAAGACTATAGGGCCAAAGGAAATATCCTGCGATAACAAAGAGAAAGAAGCTTTCTGAGAAACTTCTTTGTGTTCTGTAAAATCATCTCACAGAGTTACAGCTTTCCCCTCAAGAAGCCTTTCGCTAAGACAGTTCTTGTGGAATTGGCAAAGTGATATTTTGAAGCCCATAGAGGGCTATGGTGAAAAAGGAAATATCCTCAGATGAAATCTTGAAAGATGCTTTCTGAGAAACTGCTTAGTGTTCTGTTAATTCATCTCACAGAGTTACATCTGTATTTCGTGGATCTCTTTGCTAGCCTTATTTCTGTGGAATCTGAGAACAGATATTTCGGATCCCTTTGAAGACTATAGGGCCAAAGGAAATATCCTCCGATAACCAAGAGAAAGAAGCTTTCTGAGAAACTTCTTTGTGTTCTGTGAAATCATCTCACAGAGTTACAGCTTTCCCCTCAAGAAGCCTTTCGCTAAGACAGTTCTTGTGGAATTGGCAAAGTGATATTTGGCAGCCCTTAGAGGGCTATGGTGAAAAAGGAAATATCCTCAGATGAAATCTGGAAAGAAGCTTTCTGAGAAACTGCTTAGTGTTCTGTTAATTCAACTCACAGAGTTACATCTGTATTTCGTGGATCTCTTTGCTAGCCTTATTTCTGTGGAATCTGAGAACAGATATTCCGGATCCCTTTGAAGACTATAGGGCCAAAGGAAATATCCTCCGATAACAAAGACAAAGAAGGTTTCTGAGAAACTTCTTTGTGTTCTGTGAAATCATCTCACAGAGTTACAGCTTTCCCCTCAAGAAGCCTTTCGCTAAGACAGTTCTTGTGGAATTGGCAAAGTGATATTTTGAAGCCCTTAGAGGGCTATGGTGAAAAAGGAAATATCCTCAGATGAAATCTGGAAGGAAGTTTTCTGAGAAACCGCTTAGTGTTCTGTTAATTCATCTCACAGAGTTACATCTGTATTTCGTGGATCTCTTTGCTAGCCTTATTTTTCTGGAATCTGAGAAAAGATATTTCGGATCCCTTTGAAGACTATAGGGCCAAAGGAAATATCCTGCGATAACAAAGAGAAAGAAGCTTTCTGAGAAACTTCTTTGTGTTCTGTGAAATCATCTCACAGAGTTACAGCTTTCCCCTCAAGAAGCCTTTCGCTAAGACAGTCCTTGTGGAATTGGCAAAGTGATATCTGGAAGCCCATAGACGGCTATGGTGAAAAAGGAAATATCCTCAGATGAAATCTGGAAAGAAGCTTTCTGTGAAACCGCTTAGTGTTCTGTTAATTCATCTCACAGAGTTACATCTGTATTTCGTGGATCTCTTTGCTAGCCTTATGTTTCTGGAATCTGACAACAGATATTTCGGATCCCTTTGAAGACTATAGGGCCAAAGGAAATATCCTCCGATAACAAAGAGAAAGAAGCTTTCTGAGAAACTTCTTTGTGTTCTGTGAAATCATCTCACAGAGTTACAGCTTTCCCCTCAAGAAGCCTTTCGCTAAGACAGTTCTTGTGGAATTGGCAAAGTGATATTTTGAAGCCCTTAGAGGGCTATGGTGAAAAAGGAAATATCCTCAGATGAAATCTGGAAAGAAGCTTTCTGAGAAACTGCTTAGTGTTCTGTTAATTCATCTCACAGAGTTACATCTGTATTTCGTGGATCTCTTTGCTAGCCTTATTTCTGTGGAATCTGAGAACAGATATTCCGGATCCCTTTGAAGACTATAGGGCCAAAGGAAATATCCTCCGATAACAAAGACAAAGAAGCTTTCTGAGAAACTTCTTTGTGTTCTGTGAAATCATCTCACAGAGTTACAGCTTTCCCCAAAAGAAGCCTTTCGCTAAGACAGTTCTTGTGGAATTGGCAAAGTGATATTTTGAAGCCCTTAGAGGGCTATGGTGAAAAAGGAAATATCCTCAGATGAAATCTGGAAAGAAGCTTTCTGAGAAACCGCTTAGTGTTCTGTTAATTCATCTCACAGAGTTACATCTGTATTTCTTGGATCTCTTTGCTAACCTTATTTTTTGGAATATGAGAAAAGATATTTCGGATCCCTTTGAAGACTATAGGGCCAAAGGAAATATCCTGCGATAACAAAGAGAAAGAAGCTTTCTGAGAAACTTCTTTGTGTTCTGTGAAATCATCTCACAGAGTTACAGCTTTCCCCTCAAGAAGCCTTTCGCTAAGACAGTCCTTGTGGAATTGGCAAAGTGATATTTGGAAGCCTATAGAGGGCTATGGTGAAAAAGGAAATATCCTCAGATGAAATCTGGAAAGAAGCTTTCTGAGAAACCGCTTACTGTTCTGTTAATTCATCTCACAGAGTTACATCTTTATTTCGTGGATCTCTTTGCTAGCCTTTTGTTTCTGGAATCTGAGAACAGATATTTCGGATCCCTTTGAAGACTATAGGGCCAAAGGAAATATCCTCCGATAACAAAGAGAAAGAAGCTTTCTGAGAAACTTCTTTGTGTTCTGTGAAATCATCTCACAGAGTTACAGCTTTCCCCTCAAGAAGCCTTTCGCTAAGACAGTTCTTGTGGAATTGGCAAAGTGATATTTGGAAGCCCATAGAGGGCTATGGTGAAAAAGGAAATATCGTCAGATGAAATCTGGAAAGAAGCTTTCTGAGAAACTGCTTAGTGTTCTGTTAATTCATCTCACAGAGTTACATTTGTATTTCGTGGATCTCTTTGCTAGCCTTATTTCTGTGGAATCTGTGAACAGATATTCCGGATCCCTTTGAAGACTATAGGGCCAAAGGAAATATCCTCAGATAACAAAGAGAAAGAAGTTTTCTGAAAAACTTCTTTGTGTTCTGTGAAATCATCTCACAGACTTACAGCTTTCCCCTCAAGAAGCCTTCGCTAAGACAGTTCTTGTGGAATTGGCAAAGTGATATTTGGAAGCCCATAGAGGGCTATGGTGAAAAAGGAAATATCGTCAGATGAAATCTGGAAAGAAGCATTTTGAGAAACAGCTTAGTGTTCTGTTAATTCATCTCACAGAGTTACATCTGTATGTCGTGGATCTCTTTGCTAGCCTTATTTTTCTGGAATCTGAGAACAGATATTTCGGATCCCTTTGAAGACTATAGGGCTAAAGGAAATATCCTCCGATAACAAAGAGAAAGAAGCTTTCTGAGAAACTTCTTTGTGTTCTGTGAAATCCTCTCACAGAGTTACAGCTTTCCCCTCAAGAAGCCTTTCGCTAAGACAGCTCTTGTGGAATTGGCAAAGTGATATTTTGAAGCCCTTAGAGGGCTATGGTGAAAAAGGAAATATCCTCAGATGAAATCTGGAAAGAAGCTTTCTGAGAAACTGCTTAGTGTTCTGTTAATTCATCTCACAGAGTTACATCTGTATTTCATGGATCTCTTTGCTAGCCTTATTTCTGTGGAATCTGAGAACAGATATTCCGGATCCCTTTGAAGACTATAGGGCCAAAGGAAATATCCTCAGATAACAAAGAGAAAGAAGCTTTCTGAGAAACTTCTTTGTGTTCTGTGAAATCATCTCACAGAGTTACAGCTTTCCCCTCAAGAAGCCTTTCGCTAAGACAGTTCTTGTGGAATTGGCAAAGTGATATTTGGAAGCACGTAGAGGGCTATGGTGAAAAAGGAAATATCCTCAGATGAAATCTGGAAGGAAGCTTTCTGAGAAACAGCTTAGTGTTCTTTTAATTCATCTCACAGAGTTACATCTGTATTTCGTAGATCTCTTTGCTAGCCTTATGTTTCTGGAATGTGAGGACAGATATTTCGGATCCCTTTGAAGACTATAGGGCCAAAGGAAATATCCTCCGATAACAAAGAGAAAGAAGCTTTCTGAGAAACTTCTTTGTGTTCTGTGAAATCATCTCACAGAGTTACAGCTTTCCCCTCAAGAAGCCTTTCGCTAAGACATTTCTTGTGGAATTGGCAAAGTGATATTTGGAAGCCCTTAGAGGGCTATGGTGAAACAGGAAATATCCTCAGATGAAATCTGGAAAGAAGCTTTCTGAGAAACTGCTTAGTATTCTGCTAATTCAACTCACAGAGTTACATCTGTATTTCGTGGATCTCTTTGCTAGCCTTATTTCTGTGGAATCTGAGAACAGATATTCCAGATCCCTTTGAAGACTATAGGGCCAAAGGAAATATCCTCCGACAAGAAAGAGAAAGACGCTTTCTGAGAAACTTCTTTGTGTTCTGTGAAATCGTCTCACAGAGTTACAGCTTTCCCCTCAAGAAGCCTTTCGCTAAGACAGTTCTTGTGGAATTGGCAAAGTGATATTTTGAAGCCCTTAGTGGGCTATGGTGAAAAAGGAAATATCCTCAGATGAAATCTGGAAAGAAGCTTTCTGAGAAACCGCTTAGTGTTCTGTTAATTCATCTCACAGAGTTACATCTGTATTTCGTGGATCTCTTTGCTAGCCTTATTTTTCTGGAATCTGAGAAAAGATATTTCGGATCCCTTTGAAGACTATAGAGCCAAAGGAAATATCCTCCGATAACAAAGAGAAAGAAGCTTTCTGAGAAACTTTTTTGTGTTCTGTGAAATCATCTCACAGAGTTACAGCTTTCCCCTCAAGAAGCCTTTCGCTAAGACAGTCCTTGTGGAATTGGCAAAGTGATATTTGGAAGCCTATAGAGGGCTATGGTGAAAAAGGAAATATCCTCAGATGAAATCTGGAAAGAAGCTTTCTGAGAAACCGCTTACTGTTCTGTTAATTCATCTCACAGAGTTACATCTTTATTTCGTGGATCTCTTTGCTAGCCTTTTGTTTCTGGAATCTGAGAACAGATATTTCGGATCCCTTTGAAGACTATAGGGCCAAAGGAAATATCCTCCGATAACAAAGAGAAAGAAGCTTTCTGAGAAACTTCTTTGTGTTCTGTGAAATCATCTCACAGAGTTACAGCTTTCCCCTCAAGAAGCCTTTCGCTAAGACAGTTCTTGTGGAATTGGCAAAGTGATATTTGGAAGCCCATAGAGGGCTATGGTGAAAAAGGAAATATCGTCAGATGAAATCTGGAAAGAAGCTTTCTGAGAAACTGCTTAGTGTTCTGTTAATTCATCTCACAGAGTTACATTTGTATTTCGTGGATCTCTTTGCTAGCCTTATTTCTGTGGAATCTGTGAACAGATATTCCGGATCCCTTTGAAGACTATAGGGCCAAAGGAAATATCCTCAGATAACAAAGAGAAAGAAGTTTTCTGAAAAACTTCTTTGTGTTCTGTGAAATCATCTCACAGACTTACAGCTTTCCCCTCAAGAAGCCTTCGCTAAGACAGTTCTTGTGGAATTGGCAAAGTGATATTTGGAAGCCCATAGAGGGCTATGGTGAAAAAGGAAATATCGTCAGATGAAATCTGGAAAGAAGCATTTTGAGAAACAGCTTAGTGTTCTGTTAATTCATCTCACAGAGTTACATCTGTAAGTCGTGGATCTCTTTGCTAGCCTTATTTTTCTGGAATCTGAGAACAGATATTTCGGATCCCTTTGAAGACTATAGGGCTAAAGGAAATATCCTCCGATAACAAAGAGAAAGAAGCTTTCTGAGAAACTTCTTTGTGTTCTGTGAAATCCTCTCACAGAGTTACAGCTTTCCCCTCAAGAAGCCTTTCGCTAAGACAGTTCTTGTGGAATTGGCAAAGTGATATTTTGAAGCCCTTAGAGGGCTATGGTGAAAAAGGAAATATCCTCAGATGAAATCTGGAAAGAAGCTTTCTGAGAAACTGCTTAGTGTTCTGTTAATTCATCTCACAGAGTTACATCTGTATTTCACGGATCTCTTTGCTAGCCTTATTTCTGTGGAATCTGAGAACAGATATTCCGGATCCCTTTGAAGACTATAGGGCCAAAGGAAATATCCTCAGATAACAAAGAGAAAGAAGCTTTCTGAGAAACTTCTTTGTGTTCTGTGAAATCATCTCACAGAGTTACAGCTTTCCCCTCAAGAAGCCTTTCGCTAAGACAGTTCTTGTGGAATTGGCAAAGTGATATTTGGAAGCACGTAGAGGGCTATGGTGAAAAAGGAAATATCCTCAGATGAAATCTGGAAGGAAGCTTTCTGAGAAACAGCTTAGTGTTCTTTTAATTCATCTCACAGAGTTACATCTGTATTTCGTAGATCTCTTTGCTAGCCTTATGTTTCTGGAATGTGAGGACAGATATTTCGGATCCCTTTGAAGACTATAGGGCCAAAGGAAATATCCTCCGATAACAAAGAGAAAGAAGCTTTCTGAGAAACTTCTTTGTGTTCTGTGAAATCATCTCACAGAGTTACAGCTTTCCCCTCAAGAAGCCTTTCGCTAAGACATTTCTTGTGGAATTGGCAAAGTGATATTTGGAAGCCCTTAGAGGGCTATGGTGAAACAGGAAATATCCTCAGATGAAATCTGGAAAGAAGCTTTCTGAGAAACTGCTTAGTATTCTGCTAATTCAACTCACAGAGTTACATCTGTATTTCGTGGATCTCTTTGCTAGCCTTATTTCTGTGGAATCTGAGAACAGATATTCCAGATCCCTTTGAAGACTATAGGGCCAAAGGAAATATCCTCCGACAAGAAAGAGAAAGACGCTTTCTGAGAAACTTCTTTGTGTTCTGTGAAATCGTCTCACAGAGTTACAGCTTTCCCCTCAAGAAGCCTTTCGCTAAGACAGTTCTTGTGGAATTGGCAAAGTGATATTTTGAAGCCCTTAGTGGGCTATGGTGAAAAAGGAAATATCCTCAGATGAAATCTGGAAAGAAGCTTTCTGAGAAACCGCTTAGTGTTCTGTTAATTCATCTCACAGAGTTACATCTGTATTTCGTGGATCTCTTTGCTAGCCTTATTTTTCTGGAATCTGAGAAAAGATATTTCGGATCCCTTTGAAGACTATAGAGCCAAAGGAAATATCCTCCGATAACAAAGAGAAAGAAGCTTTCTGAGAAACTTCTTTGTGTTCTGTGAAATCATCTCACAGAGTTACAGCTTTCCCCTCAAGAAGCCTTTCGCTAAGACAGTTCTTGTGGAATTGGCAAAGTGATATTTGGAAGCCCATAGAGGGCTATGGTGAAAAAGGAAATATCCTCAGATGAAATCTGGAAGGAAGCTTTCTGAGAAACAGCTTAGTGTTCTTTTAATTCATCTCACAGAGTTACATCTGTATTTCGTGGATCTCTTTGCTAGCCTTATGTTTCTGGAATGTGAGGACAGATATTTCGGATCCCTTTGAAGACTATAGGGCCAAAGGAAATATCCTCCGATAACAAAGAGAAAGAAGCTTTCTGAGAAACTTCTTTGTGTTCTGTGAAATCATCTCACAGAGTTACAGCTTTCCCCTCAAGAAGCCTTTCGCTAAGACAGTTCTTGTGGAATTGGCAAAGTGATATTTTGAAGCTCATAGAGGGCTATGGTGAAAAAGGAAATATCCTCAGATGAAATCTGGAAAGAAGATTTCTGAGAAACTGCTTAGTGTTCTGTTAATTCATCTCACAGAGTTACATTTGTATTTCGTGGATCTCTTTGCTAGCCTTATTTCTGTGGAATCTGAGAACAGATATTCCGGATCCCTTTGAAGACTATAGGGCCAAAGGAAATATCCTCCGATAACAAAGAGAAAGAAGCTTTCTGAGAAACTTCTTTGTGTTCTGTGAAATCATCTCACAGAGTTACAGCTTTCCCCTCAAGAAGCCTTTCGCTAAGACAGTTCTTGTGGAATTGGCAACGTGATATTTGGAAGCACATAGAGGGCTATGGTGAAAAAGGAAATATCCTCAGATGAAATCTGGAAAGAAGCTTTCTGAGAAACTGCTTAGTGTTCTGTTAATTCATCTCACAGAGTTACATCTGTATTTCGTGGATCTCTTTGCTAGCCTTATTTCTGTGGAATCTGAGAACAGATATTCCGGATCCCTTTGAAGACTATAGGGCCAAGGGAACTATCCTCCGATAACAAAGAGTAAGAAGCTTTCTGAGAAACTTCTTTGTGTTCTGTGAAATCATCTCACAGAGTTACAGCTTTCCCCTCAAGAAGACTTTCGCTAAGACAGTTCTTGTGGAATTGGCAAAGTGATATTTGGAAGCCCATAGAGGGTTATGGTGAAAAAGGAAATATCCTCAGATGAAATCTGGAAAGAAGCTTTCTGAGAAACTGCTTAGTGTTCTGTTAATTCATCTCACAGAGTTACATTTGTATTTCGTGGATCTCTTTGCTAGCCTTATTTCTGTGGAATCTGAGAACAGATATTCCGGATCCCTTTGAAGACTATAGGGCCAAAGGAAATATCCTCCGATAACAAAGAGAAAGAAGCTTTCTGAGAAACTTCTTTGTGTTCTGTGAAATCATCTCACAGAGTTACAGCTTTCCCCTCAAGAAGCCTTTCGCTAAGACAGTTCTTGTGGAATTGGCAAAGTGATATTTGGAAGCCCATAGAGGGCTATGGTGAAAACGGAAATATCCTCAGATAAATTCTAGAAAGAAGATTTCTGTGAAACTGCTTAGTGTTCTGTTAATTCATCTCACAGAGTTACATCTGTATTTCGTGGATCTCTTTGCTAGCCTTATTTCTCTGGAATCTGAGAACAGATATTTCGGATCCCTTCGAAGACTATAGGGCCAAAGAAAATATCCTCCGATAACAAAGAGAAAGAAGCTTTCTGAGAAACTTCTTTGTGTTCTGTGAAATCATCTCACAGAGTTACAGCTTTCCCCTCAAGAAGCCTTTCGCTAAGACAGTTCTTGTGGAATTGGCAAAGTGATATTTGGAAGCCCATAGAGGGCTATGGTGAAAAAGGAAATATCCTCAGATGAAATCTGGAAAGAAGCTTTCTGAGAAACCGCTTAGTGTTCTGTTAATTCATCTCACAGAGTTACATCTGTATTTCGTGGATCTCTTTGCTAGCCTTATGTTTCTGGAATCTGAGAACAGATATTTCGGATCCCTTTGAAGACTATAGGGCCAAAGGAAATATCCTCCGATAACAAAGAGAAAGAAGCTTTCTGAGAAACTTCTTTGTGTTTTGTGAAATCATCTCACAGAGTTACAGCTTTCCCCTCAAGAAGCCTTTCCCTAAGAGAGTTCTTGTGGAATGGGCAAAGTGATATTTTGAAGCCCTTAGAGGGCTATGGTGAAAAAGGAAATATCCTCAGATGAAATCTGGAAAGAAGCTTTCTGAGAAACCGCTTAGTGTTCTGTTAATTCATCTCACAGAGTTACATCTGTATTTCGTGGATCTCTTTGCTAGCCTTATTTCTGTGGAATCTGAGAACAGATATACCGGATCCCTTTGAAGACTATAAGGCCAAAGGAAATATCCTCCGATAACAAAGAGAAAGAAACTTTCTGAGAAACTTCTTTGTGTTCTGTGAAATCATCTCACAGAGTTACAGCTTTCCCCTCAAGAAGCCTTTCGCTAAGACAGTTCTTGTGGAATTGGCAAAGTGATATTTGGAAGCCCATAGAGGGTTATGGTGAAAAAGGAAATATCCTCAGATGAAATCTGGAAAGAATCTTTCTGAGAAACTGCTTAGTGTTCTGTTAATTCATCTCACAGAGTTACATTTGTATTTCGTGGATCTCTTTGCTAGCCTTATTTCTGTGGAATCTGAGAACAGATATTACGGATCCCTTTGAAGACTATAGGGCCAAAGGAAATATCCTGCGATAACAAAGAGAAAGAAGCTTTCTGAGAAACTTCTTTGTGTTCTGTGAAATCATCTCACAGAGTTACAGCTTTCCCCTCAAGAAGCCTTTCGCTAAGACAGTTCTTGTGGAATTGGCAAAGTGATATTTTGAAGCCCTTAGAGGGCTATGGTGAAAAAGGAAATATCCTCAGATGAAATCTGGAAAGAAGCTTTCTGAGAAACCGCTTAGTGTTCTGTTAATTCATCTCACAGAGTTACATCTGTATTTCGTGGATCTCTTTGCTAACCTTATTTTTCTGGAATATGAGAAAAGATATTTCGGATCCCTTTGAAGACTATAGGGCCAAAGGAAATATCCTGCGATAACAAAGAGAAAGAAGCTTTCTGAGAAACTTCTTTGTGTTCTGTGAAATCATCTCACAGAGTTACAGCTTTCCCCTCAAGAAGCCTTTCGCTAAGACAGTCCTTGTGGAATTGGCAAAGTGATATTTGGAAGCCTATAGAGGGCTATGGTGAAAAAGGAAATATCCTCAGATGAAATCTGGAAAGAAGCATTCTGAGAAACCGCTTACTGTTCTGTTAATTCATCTCACAGAGTTACATCTTTATTTCGTGGATCCCTTTGCTAGCCTTTTGTTTCTGGAATCTGAGAACAGATATTTCGGATCCCTTTGAAGACTATAGGGCCAAAGGAAATATCCTCCGATAATAAAGAGAAAGAAGCTTTCTGAGAAACTTCTTTGTGTTCTGTGAAATCATCTCACAGAGTTACAGCTTTCCCCTCAAGAAGCCTTTCGCTAAGACAGTTCTTGTGGAATTGGCAAAGTGATATTTGGAAGCCCATAGAGGGCTATGGTGAAAAAGGAAATATCCTCAGATGAAATCTGGAAAGAAGCTTTCTGAGAAACTGCTTAGTGTTCTGTTAATTCATCTCACAGAGTTACATTTGTATTTCGTGGATCTCTTTGATAGCCTTATTTCTGTGGAATCTGAAAACAGATATTCCGGATCCCTTTGAAGACTATAGGGCCAAAGTAAATATCCTCAGATAACAAAGAGAAAGAAGTTTTCTGAGAAACTTCTTTGTGTTCTGTGAAATCATCTCACAGAGTTACAGCTTTCCCCTCAAGAAGCCTTTCGCTAAAACAGTTCTTGTGGAATTGGCAACGTGATATTTGGAAGCACATAGAGGGCTATGGTGAAAAAGGAAATATCCTCAGATGAAATCTGGAAAGAAGCTTTCTGAGAAACTGCTTAGTGTTCTGTTAATTCATCTCACAGAGTTACATCTGTATTTCGTGGATCTCTTTGCTAGCCTTATTTCTGTGGAATCTGAGAACAGATATTCCAGATCCCTTTGAAGACTATAGGGCCAAAGGAAATATCCTCCGATAACAAAGAGAAAGAAGCTTTCTCAGAAACTTCTTTGTGTTCTGTGAAATCATCTCACAGAGTTACAGCTTTCCCCTCAAGAAGCCTTTCGCTAAGACAGTTCTTGTGGAATTGGCAAAGTGATATTTGGAAGCCCATAGAGGGCTATGGTGAAAAAGGAAATATCGTCAGATGAAATCTGGAAAGAAGCTTTCTGAGAAACAGCTTAGTGTTCTGTTAATTCATCTCACAGAGTTACATCTGTATGTCGTGGATCTCTTTGCTAGCCTTATTTTTCTGGAATCTGAGAACAGATATTTCGGATCCCTTTGAAGACTATAGGGCCAAAGGAAATATCCTCCGATAACAAAGAGAAAGAAGCTTTCTGAGAAACTTCTTTGTGTTCTGTGAAATCCTCTCACAGAGTTACAGCTTTCCCCTCAAGAAGCCTTTCGCTAAGACAGTTCTTGTGGAATTGGAAAAGTGATATTTTGAAGCCCTTAGAGGGCTATGGTGAAAAAGGAAATATCCTCAGATGAAATCTGGAAAGAAGCTTTCTGAGAAACTGCTTAGTGTTCTGTTAATTCATCTCACAGAGTTACATCTGTATTTCATGGATCTCTTTGCTAGCCTTATTTCTGTGGAATCAGAGAACAGATATTCCGGATCCCTTTGAAGACTATAGGGCCAAAGGAAATATCCTCAGATAACAAAGAGAAAGAAGCTTTCTGAGAAACTTCTTTGTGTTCTGTGAAATCATCTCACAGAGTTACAGCTTTCCCCTCAAGAAGCCTTTCGCTAAGACAGTTCTTGTGGAATTGGCAAAGTGATATTTGGAAGCACATAGAGGGCTATGGTGAAAAAGGAAATATCCTCAGATGAAATCTGGAAGGAAGCTTTCTGAGAAACAGCTTAGTGTTCTTTTAATTCATCTCACAGAGTTACATCTGTATTTCGTGGATCTCTTTGCTAGCCTTATGTTTCTGGAATGTGAGGACAGATATTTCGGATCCCTTTGAAGACTATAGGGCCAAAGGAAATATCCTCCGATAACAAAGAGAAAGAAGCTTTCTGAGAAACTTCTTTGTGTTCTGTGAAATCATCTCACAGAGTTACAGCTTTCCCCTCAAGAAGCCTTTCGCTAAGACAGTTCTTGTGGAATTGGCAAAGTGATATTTGGAAGCCCATAGAGAGCTATGGTGAAAAAGGAAATATCCTCAGATGAAATCTGGAAAGAAGATTTCTGAAAAACTGCTTAGTGTTCTCTTAATTCATCTCACAGAGTTACATCTGTATTTCGTGGATCTCTTTGCTAGCCTTATTTCTGTGGAATCTGAGAACAGATATTTCGGATCCCTTTGAAGACTATAGGGCCAAAGGAAATATCCTCCGATAACAAAGAGAAAGAAGCTTTCTGAGAAACTTCTTTGTGTTCTGTGGAATCATCTCACAGAATTACAGCTTTCCCCTCAAGAAGACTTTCGCTAAGACAGTTCTTGTGGAATTGGCAAAGTGATATTTGGAAGCCCTTAGAGGGCTATGGTGAAAAAGGAAATATCCTCAGATGAAATCTGGAAAGAAGCTTTCTGAGAAACTGCTTAGTGTTCTGCTAATTCAACTCACAGAGTTACATCTGTATTTCGTGGATCTCTTTGCTAGCCTTATTTCTGTGGAATCTGAGAACAGATATTCCGGATCCCTTTGAAGACTATAGGGCCAAAGGAAATATCCTCCGATAACAAAGAGAAAGAAGCTTTCTGAGAAACTTCTTTGTGTTCTGTGAAATCGTCTCACAGAGTTACAGCTTTCCCCTCAAGAAGCCTTTCGCTAAGACATTTCTTGTGGAATTGGCAAAGTGATATTTTGAAGCCCTTAGAGGGCTATGGTGAAAAAGGAAATATCCTCAGATGAAATCTGGAAAGAAGCTTTCTGAGAAACCGCTTAGTGTTCTGTTAATTCATCTCACAGAGTTACATCTGTATTTCGTGGATCTCTTTGCTAGCCTTATTTTTCTGGAATCTGAGAAAAGATATTTCGGATCCCTTTGAAGACTATAGAGCCAAAGGAAATATCCTCCGATAACAAAGAGAAAGAAGCTTTCTGAGAAACTTCTTTGTGTTCTGTGAAATCATCTCACAGAGTTACAGCTTTCCC